>NC_088688.1:42337218-43832218 GCF_028017835.1 Emys orbicularis
TAGAATAAATGATAACTGAATCAGTTGTAATTCTAGGCTTGATTGAATAATATTAGGCTTAGCGGACGGATTGGTGAAAAATGTTCACCTCTCTTCCATCAGGCTGGGAAACTGGCATTGTCTATTAACTTTAACCATGGGTAGCTGAATAATACAGTTAACAGATGCTAATTTTCTTAAGTTGCAAGCAGCAAATGATGCATACATAAAACAACATATTTTTTGTGCCTTCTGGTAGTCATCCCAAATTGGATTTAAATAAAGTTTGTTGATGTAACCACAATGAACTAAGGCAAAATGGTGAAGAGTTTCATAATGATGGTTTTAAATCCATCCATAATCCTTTTATTCTCTTATTAATACTAATGGGAATTATATGCATTAATTCCCCATGCACTGATGAGAAAACAGACCCTAACATTTATAGTCTCCACATAATTTCCTACAGCTGGCTCTGAAAAAAATAATAAATGTGAGGCAATAAAATATGATGCCTAGAGGCCTAACCTGATGGTAGGATTGTAAAATAGAAGAGATTCATCCCCTCCTTTCCTATACTGCACCCCAAAAAAAAAAAAAAAGTACAAAGAGTCTTGAAAGAAGGTTTTACTTTTTCCCAGACTGATTTGGGCCTAAGGATCTAGGTTTTTTACTTGTGTTCATCCTCAATTGCATGTTCTTAAATATCTAATTATTGGATCAAAATAACACTCTCTGTGAAAGACTTCAATCATTTCCTGTTAGAAAAAGACAAAGGATGACTAGTCTGAAGGATGTGTTACTTCTTCACAACTATTATAAGGAAACATATTTATTATATTCCAATTTTCAGTAGCTCCAAAAGTTCTCTTTGTGGTGACTATGTCCATGTCTCAACCTGAACCTGAAAGTTGAAAGTTTTAACAAAATATGTGCACCTATTTTTGAGGCAAGAGTGGGGGAAAAATAGTTGTAACTCTTTTAATAGTGCATTTTACCCTTTTCTTTTCTCCCTAGTCTCTCCAATCAGTCACTTACTCCAAAATTAGATGTTCCATTCAAACGAAATAAAACCAGTATTGGATTAATTTCCTAACAATTTTTTCAGCACTGTAATCTACCTTCTGTTTTAAATAGTTTTTCCCCCTCCATTACAAGCAAAACTCATTTAAGGTGTCATCATTTACTTTTTTTTCCTCCTATGTTGTGTGGATACCTTCTGTATAAAACCTGTAAAAATTTTAGACCTATGACTTTAAATGACAACTAAAAATATATAACTGTTTATAAAGGATATTACATTAAGCTCTTATTAATGTTTTTCAAATACGTTATGACATGATTGAAATGTAATATATAATGCATTATAAGTTTGAATATGAAAATGTAATTCTTCAGATTGGAAAAGGAGGAAAAAAAGCATGGTTTACAAATTGCAAAAGTTTTTAATAAAAAAAAAAAAAAGAAACATCTTCCCACATGAGTGATCATTGTGGAAGCACAACACATTATAGTTTTTCAGACTTTCTCTTGAGTATAAACTGATTGGACACAACCAAAAGAAACCAGAAAAGAAAATAATTTCCAAACTTTTAAAAATGTTCCCTTGGATAACGGAGGCAGGATCTGTATTAAAGGACAGGTCAAGAGAAAGAAGGCATAAACTCTTGTAATTCCTGGAGATGGGTTCCCCATAGCCAACCACCTCTCCATCATGTTTGGAATTATCTAACAGCTAATTTTCATCGAGTAAATCTATCTTGACTGTGTGGTGGACTAGCAAGGATATCCCTGGATGCAGGTCGGAGTAGATGTGACCTAGAGACTAAACAATGTTCTGATGGGACTACAAATCAAAGCATTCCTCAGTCTCCCCTAGAAACCTCACATCCTGGTAGTATTATGCTAGCTGCCCCTTTTTTTAGGGAGGCTGAGATGCAGGATGAAAGCCTGCAGAGCATGTACTCAAGAGACTTCGCAAAGGATGAGCTCATACCAATCCGCAATGTCATCCATGAAAGGAATGAATGGAGAATCTGTGAAGTGATCCCTTCCACACTGGTAGATGCATCAGCCTCACCATGATCAACTGTATATACAGGTGCTGAAAGGCCTAATATAATTACCAGGAACATATGACCTCAGTCCATTACTGGACGAAGGTTATCATGCTAGGACACTGGTACTGTTTTATGTCATATCCAGGTCTATAACTAGATTGATAAGGATACAATAAGCAAGAAGTGTAGTTAGTGTTGGTTTGCCACAACGCTCTTTCCCCCCCCGCCCCCCCCCCCCCGAAAAGGGAACACAATCCATTTGAGCTTTCAATTGAAAAGCAGAATGAGTGCAGTAAAAAACAAAATAGACAGCTATCACATATAGGCAAATAGTGGTGCAGTTCTAACTGAAATATTACATGGAATAAGTGGATTATAAAGATCCATGCAGGAGTCTAGATTCATGTATGTTGGGCGGCTTTACCAAGCATATTGGCAGCATGAAAGAATGCAAAAAGAAAAGAAAGGGAGCAATTGTGAGTGAAGCTTTAGTAGGACAGAGTCTAGGAGGAGACCAGGGATCGGGATGTAAGCAGGTGTGGAGTGCTTTGAAAATGAAGAGAAGATTGAAATTCATGTGCAAGAATCTGGGAAGCTAGCTGAGGAAGGAGACATCTTCAGAGCTGTGAGAAAGAGACACATTCCTCTGGGCAGGGATTGTTTCTTCCATGTTTTTGCTATACTTACCATATTGGCTTTCTGATCCCAATAAGCAGAGTTGGTTGAAACTCGGAATTTCTATTTTATGGAGAATTTCTGGCATTGTAAAACTTTTTGTTATGAATCTGAATGGAAAGTCAATTTTCTGCAAAATGCAATTTCTATTTTTTTCAAGTTGGTCAAAATTTCTTGTTTCAAAAAAACCAAAATGTGTTGTTTTTATTTTGACTTATTTAAATATATTAAAATATAATAGACTATACAAAAATTTAGTTAATCGCCGATTAGTATTGTAATTGGTATTCTAAATGTTAATTGGTAATTAGCCATTGGTAATTGGTATCTGGTATTAGGCAATTACTGTCGTAATTGGTATTTTAACTGGTCATTATAATTAGTTTGGTAACTGGTATAATATAATTTTATTATAAGCAAAATCAAAATGTAGGTTTGAAACAAAAAATTGAATTTTTCCATTCTGACAGGGTGACAATGCTTCATTTAAATTTTTTAAAATGAAATTACATCCCGTGGAATGTTTTAATTTAGATGAATCAATGTTTTTCTGTCCAAAAAAACTTGACCAGCCTAGTAGTAAGTAAGTAATTTCTCCCTTGCCTATTAACATGCAACAAAATTGCAGATTTTAATTATTATGCTTATTTTATTCAACAAAATCCCCAAAATGTTCTAAGACCATTATCTTGATGTGTCTGGATACGTTCTCCAGAGGCTGTTTGTTCCAGATATCATGAGGCCTCAATGTTCACACTCCATTCTGATAAATGGAGGAAGTTCTCAATGTTTGACTGCAGATCAAAAAGGCAAGAATGTGTCATCTTATATTAGGAGTAATCTTTGCAAAAGAGACTGAAAACAAACTCATTTCCAGTTAGAGCTTAGATTCCAGAGCACTGAGCCCAGTCTTTGGGGGGATTTCATCTAAAAAATCTTGGAGTTTCTGTGCCCTCAGGTAGTGTAACACATGTAGTATACCTTCGCATACAATAGTTAAAACTGTACCAGAAGCGGACAATATATGAGTTGTGATATTGGTTAGTGCCTTTTTGCATAGGTTAAATGTGCTTTGCTTGGGTGAATGTGTTCGTGTAAGCTCAAAACTTTGCATGCTCTAATATATTCATAACTGCTTTTAAGGATTTTACTTGGGTTTTATACAATTAGAACACTTGCCTTATTTTCAGTAGGTTGTGAAATCTGCTCTACCCTCAAGGCTCTTGGTTGGAAAAAAAGGAAAATTTTTCACTTCAGCATCACATCTATACTTGTATCAGTGGATTTAATCATGCTGACTGGGTCATTAGCTACACCACAGGCTTTCAAACATTATTTTTAATAATTTGGTAGGTTAATCATGCAGGAAACTCTAAAGAAAAAAATGAAGTGTTTGTACTTGCAGTGCGACTACTCCACCCAAGATGTTGAGTTATCCTGGTCTGTTCTCTATCGATCAGTCAAATCTCTATCAATTGAAAAAAAAATCAAAGGCAGTAGACTTTAGGCAGTAGCCAGTCACATACCTTTTCTCCATCTTCTGTTGTAGCTTCTTCAAGGGGCAAAGACGGCCCTGGGATGTTTGAGCAGTTCAATAGAGATTACAGCAAGTGAAGTATTGATGATTGTTTGGTGGTTTTGGTTTTGTTTTGTTTTGTTTGCTCATTCCCACTATTCTGGATGTTTGTATCAGCTACTGAATTTGTAGTGTTTCAGAGGCAGGTACAGTTATCAGGACATTTAGTGCAGGGAATATGCAGTAAGGAAGACTTACCTGCTAAAGGGTGAACTTCCCAGATGACTAATGAATAAGTGGTAAAAGATCGCCACTTAGGTGGAATCCTGCCTCACCAGGGTTATAACGAAAGAACCCAACATTTAGAATGCCTATCTGAGAAACCAAAATTCTAGATAAGAGTTTACCCTTTATAGTAAACCATGTGAATTTTGTTTCCTCTTCTGTCACATCTCGTGCTTAACATGATCTTTCTTTACATTGTCAGGCAGGTACCTGCTTCCCAATACCATTGCACAGCAGTCATGGCAACCTGCAGAAACCTCCAATCTTGTTCGTATGCGTAGCCAAGCTCTTGGGCAATCGGCTCCTTCACTTACTGCTAGTCTGGTGAGTTACATTTTCAAAATAGAAGACAATTTTGCATGCAAAAGACCTATGCAATATTATGGTTGAGATTTTATGTGCACAAAAGTCAATAAGCCACAGTTTGTTGTCTCCAAAACCCCCAATAACTCAGGCCTTTCACATAACTCTGAATTAGTGCACAATAGTAATTGTGTGTTACTATACGTAATGCTACTTAATATGTGCAGGGTGGCTGAATTACATTTGTGATGGAAGCTGTAACTTTGAATGGCCTTACTTGTTTTCACACACAGTCTCAGCTGAAATGTTGCATCAGTATAACTATTTGTGTTGAAATGGTCAATCTTCAAAGAAGGCCCTAGAATGGCCTAGCCTTTCTGGTGGGCACCTGTGCTATCAGTTTTATAGTTCATGCTTTCCACAGGATTCTGCACTCAGGAACAAGCTTCTGCAGTGTATGAAGTATGAACTGAACGTGCAATTCATTCATCGTGCTTTTAAGTAAAGGTAGGGGGAGGGATAGCTGGCCAGGCCGTATGGAGGGTCTGGAGCAGTCAAGGTTAAGTCTGGATTTTCCTGACTGTTTCATCTTAACTTGCCTGCATTGAGTTTCAGTGTGCAATATGCTGCTTTGTGCTGGTGTATATTGCATTTTGTGAAGTGTTCCAAAAAGAGAAAAAGAAAAGAAAATCACATATGTCCCATGCATAAGATATGATTTCCAAACACTTAATTATAAACCAAGTTCCATCAAAAATGCCAATGGTATTTATCCTTTTTTAGAGCTAATTTCATGAGAAGTATATAGTTTTTGAAAAAAGAGAGCTCAAGTTGATTCAAAACAGTAGAAAATCATCTAGGGACTTTCTTATCTGGCGGTTCTTATGCTCTGTTAATCTAACAACCAATATAATTTTAGCAGTCCACCTGTATTTTCCACTAAAAATTTATCCTTGTGCAGAGAAACAACAAGAGAAAATACACATCAGAAATTAAATTTCTGAGCTTCTAAAGCTCTCTCTCAAGCATAACAATACTGATGCTAATAGTGGCAATAAAAGATAAGTACAAAGATGTTCTTCCCCGGTGCCTTGTTATTCCTTGCTTTACTGATGGGAGTAAATTAAACCTCACAACACCCTTATGAAGTAGGGAAATATTACCTTCAGATTACAGAGAGGGAGACTGAGGCACAGATATTTTTGCCTAAAGCCATCCAGAAAGTCATTGGCAAAGCTGAGCCTAGAACAAAGTTTTCTTGAGTTCCTTCTGTGCTCTACCAGCCAGTGCTGCCTTCCCAGAACTCTAAATCTCAAAAGCAAAATGTTGTTAAAGATGGCACGCAGTAATCAAGATACCACAGAGCTTAAAGTAGTCTGCATTGAAAAGTTAGCATCTGTCAGTAACTACCACAATGTTGGTATTTGCAAAACTACTATTTCCTCCTATGCTTAGAACAAGAAATGACTGAAACACAAATTAACAGTGCTGACTTGGCAAATGCCAACTTTTTTTTCACCAGTCGCTGTACTAAAATAGAGTTAATGCAAAGTCTGGAAATTTGCATAGGAGCAACATAGAGAGAGGTTGGAAAATGTTAAACAAAAAATCCTGTAGCTATTACTTTACGTGACCTGCCTGATTCAGATTAGGACATTAACAGGGATAATGATAGAAAAGGAAGCCAAAATGGATACCATATGTACAAACTCTCTCTAATGTGCTTGCACAACATCTAGCACAGTTGAACCCCGATCTCTGTAGGGATATCTACAGTAATGTCTTCTAAAAGAGTAAATACTAGAATATTCTCCTCAAGCACCATAGGTGAGATGGGTGCAGTGCTGGGCTTTTAATATTTCCCTCCCCTCCCCCATTGTTTTTCAATTATTTTTCTGTTTTGCTGCTTTTCAATCAAACCTCAGAATGGGAAGTAGACAAATTCTTACTGCCTTATTGGATATTATTTTAATGCCCACATTTCTCAGATCCAGTAACTAGTACTTCTTATTGGAAGGAAGGAGGGGATTGGAATGAGGGAGAAAGACGGAAGAGTCACAATTTCTCTCATTGCTGGATCACCGCTCGCAGTGAGGACTCTCTTTGGGAGCCACTGTGAAAAATGAAAGAAATGAGGCAACAGCCTCCCTAAAGCCTCTTCTTAAATCTGGAGATCTTCTTCAGCACCGAGCCTTATAGCATACCTGTAGAGTGATTTTTCATTTTGTGGAGAGGAAGGGTTTTGTTGATTACAGCTGTAAAAGGAAAACTAATAAAATTTGAGCTTACTGATTACTATTCAATGATCTTATGGTGCTGCTTAGCATTTGGTCTATTTCATAGGGTGGGGCTAGGTTTATGAATATTGATGAATTACTTAAATAATAAAGAAATGTCAGTGGCGTGTTTGCTGCTTTATGCAGTCAGTTGATTTTATTGTTGTTGTTGTTGCAGTATTGCATAGTAGAGCTGTGCAACATTTTTTTTCAACTAATTGTTTTTGATTAAAAAAAAAAATGCATTTTTGTGGCCTGAAATTATTTGTTGAATTTGACAAATAGTTTTGTTTGAATTTTTTTTTTAAGAGTTGAAATGTTTCATTTCAGTTTTACATTAGGCTAATTAAAAATAAAAAATACAAGTGTGAAAACCTCCCAAAATGGCTGAATCAAAACGAAAAGCTCAAAAGAATTGTTTAGAATCAACTGTTTCAGTTAATTCAAAACAAGTGAAAACCTTAAACTTTGTTTAAAGTTGACTTGAATCATTTTATCAACTTCAAAAAATTTTTTGAGGGTTTTATTTATTTATTTTTTGATGTGATGGGAAATTTTGAAATTTTGTTTTGGGTCAGTTTAAACCGGATTTCTTTCCTGATTTTTTTTTTTATTAATTTTTTTTGGTTTTTTTTTTTTGGTTGAGCTCCCAATCTGAAAAATCCATTATTTGCTCAGCTCTATTACAGAGTGTGTGTGTGGGGGAAGGGCAATAGATTATAGTAGCCTGTAACCGGATGGCAGGATAATCTTACTGCCCCACCTTTTTAAAGTATTGGAAACCTCAGAGAGCTGCAGGTTAATTTGGCACACGTGTGGCTTATTAGACTCCACCTTTAATATAAAAAGTGGAAGTAACTGTCTCAGAGGAAGCTAGAGGTTGGGGTAGATGAGACTGAAGAAGGAACCCAGGAGCAGTATGGTCTGGAGTGAAGGCTTAAACTGGAGCTTTGTGTTACGCTTTTGAATTACTCATTTTATTAATATCCATTTTAGGAAATAGAGACTTTTTGATATCTTATGAGTCAGTAGTTTGTTTGGAGCAAGATAGAAGCTACCAGTTTACAGACCCATATGTGGGTAGAGATCGTGTTTCTTTAGCAGTGTTTATTCATTAAAAAATTGAACTTCATTCCAAAGAAATTTGTCTCTGCCTGTCACATTGCTAAATAGACATGTTCATTCTACTGACACTCAAGTGTAGGAAGTTAGAATCATGGAGCCCTTATTCTATGTCACTAGAAACTGAGGCATATGGTTAATGCTATTGGGCAGGAGCTGTTAAATTTCAGTGATTGGGAAGTTATCCACTTTTCTTTTTAAGTGGGTGAAGATAATGATTTCATGGCTTATGGTTCACCTTCACCTCTAGTTGCCCCTCTAATGTATTATTTAGAGCAGGGGTTGGCAACCTTTCAGAAGTGGTGTGCCGAGTCTTCATTTATTCAGTCTAATTTAAGGTTTCGCGTGCCAGTAATACATTTTAACATTTTTAAAAGGTCTCTTTCTATAAGTCTATAATATAACTAAACTATTGTTGTATGTAAAGTAAATAAGGTTTTTAAAATGTTTAAGAAGCTTCATTTAAAATTAAATTAAAATGCAGAGCCCCCTGGACTGGTGGCCAGGACCCAGGCAGTGTGAGTGCCACTGAAACTCAGCTCGCGTGCCGCCTTCGGCACGCATGCCATAGGTTGCCTACCCCTGATTTAGAGTATTATAGTAGACCCTTCTAGTTTCCAGTATAATTAAAATTGCAAATCAGTTTCCTTTCTGACACATGTTTTCACATTCATGAGTAAAAGTCTCTTTAACAGTTTCTGACTTACAGGAAAGAGGGAAAAATACAGTTTGTGCAGAGTAAATTTGAAAGCTGCATAGTGATTCCTCATGGTGGAAAATGTTCAGTCACGAGTGCACTGCTAATTAGTGCATGCGCTTCAGTTCAAGGATATGTACTGGGAACTAGTGATGCTTGCTCTTGTACACGGAATCTATCAGCGGTTCTAAGCTCTGCAATCAAATATTGTGCAGACAAGCAGCTTTTAAGCTACTTCCAGATTTTTTTTCTTTGTTCTTGTTTTTAAACACCTAGGAATTAAGTGGGAGTTTTTAATGCAGTGTTAAAGCTGAACAGTAAAATAATATATAAACGTCAGGAATTGCAGAAATTAAGGATCCAAAAGCAATGTTAATTCACCCACATTTGTGCATCTGAGTAAAACATTGTTTGAAGTTCCATTTTTGCATTTTTTGACACTCTTGCAAATGTCACTATTTGACTTATGCTTGTGTTGGCAGTGTTTTGCTTTTAATACAATACTTAAATCAATGCAATCATGGGATAGAAATCATTTTTATTAACACATTGCTATGTTTAAGTGATTATGAAACAGTATTCTAAAGAAATACAACTTCACAGGAATTTCAGTCAGTCACACTTCTTTTGGAGTCTGTATAAACATTGACTTCATCACCAGTTGGCTTTTACTGCACTTTCTTTTTCTTATAGCCACACGTCTTCCTTTCTGTCTACCCACCCTCATTTTTTAAATTTGTGCCTGACTACAACCTTGGTTATCATCTCTTCTGCATAAACAGGATGCATTATGTACGGCAGATCCAAACAGATTCTACTGATGGCAGGGATTATTTTAAATTTAACTACAGTTTCCTAATGTATTTATTTGCTAGGCATTGAGAGCTGCCATAATGCAAGGCTAATGTAATGTGGCCACAAACACAGAGCTTCTCTAAAACCAGCTTTGTCAGGTGTCACAATTACCAGTGAGACAGTTTGGGGGATCTATCTATGTACAACTTATGAATTCTGTTAGATATTATGAATAGAGCTTGGTGAGAATCTTTCATTGGAACGATTTTCCAGGGAAAAAACCCTTTTCACAAATACCACAGGAAAAATTCAGTTTTGCTGAAAAATGTTGGTATTCCTATAGATGGAAAGTGAAAATGACAAGAGCCTTCCTATTGAGCTTCTGAGGCTGAGCACCCTGATTCTGCCTCCCAGCCTTCCCCCAGCTCTGGAGAGAGAATGATCAAGAGTGGTGAGGCAGGGAATTACATGAAGATCTTTCTTTCTTTCTTTCTTTGCATATCTTGTACTGTCTAAAGAGTGATTATTTTTAGAAACCCCTTTTGCAAAGTCTTTAATATATGGAGATATACCTATCCCATAGAACTAGAAGGGACCTTGAAAGGTCATCAAGTCCAGTCCCCTGCCTTCACTAGCAGGACCAATTTTTTTTGTCCCAGATCCCTAAATGGCCCCCTCAAGGATTGATCTGACAACCCTGGGTTTAGAGGGCCAATGCTCAAACCACTGAGCTATCCCTCCCCCCGTTCATTTGCTTCAACTATCCCGTGTCGCTGAAGGGTTAAACTATAAACCAGAGTGCCTGCAAGGGTGGAGGGTACACTTTCGCCACTGGCTGTTTTGGGGGTTCAGTATTAGTTTTTGGGCCTCAGACATTTGGGCTGCAGGGTCCCACTTCTGGAAGAGGTACCACACAGTGTCTGTGTCCAAGAAGTACGTTACAGGGGCTGGAGTCAGAAACTGTGGCTGGACCCTACCAAGAGGAGCTTACAAGCAGACTGATACCAACACAGCAGCCTGATGAATGTCCAACAGGGAGAGCTCAATCAGGGCTGTGCCGATTTTGCACTAAGACTCCTGAAAAAAGGTGGTGGTGGCAACATGGTAGTAGAAACCTTGAGCAGCCTGTAGCAAAGGGGTACAAATATTTCCATTTCTTAAGGCCCAGTTCTCTTCTTGTGCATGTGTTAGTAACGCCGATTAATGTCTGTGGGTGTATCCAATGAAAGAATTTGGCCATATATGGACACAAGGCAGTTTTATTTAGTAAGGAAAACATTTTTAGGTAGCCTGCTAGCAACCGTATGCTTTTATGCTTGAAATCAATTTCATTACTTTTTTGTAATTAGTATGGAAGTATTTCATCTCTTTTTTCAAGGGCAAGTCATCCTGCCTGAAGTAATATGAAGCTTCAGTGTGAAGTTATAATCTTTTGACTACAAGAAGCACATGAAAAGCATTTACTTGGGCAGATGTAGCCCTCTGAGAAGTGAGTGAGTTCTGTAAGAACAGTTAATATAAGGAGCTTGAAGGTGCTGCTAGGCCGGTGGTTCTCAAACTTTTGTATTGGTGACCCCCTCACATAGCAAGTCTCTGAGTGCGACCCCCCCCTAATAAATTAAAAACACTTTTTAAAATATATTTAACACCATTATAAATGCTGGAGGCAAAGTGCGATTTGGGGTGGAGGCTGACAGCTCGTGACCCCCCCATGTAATAACCTCGCGACCCCCTAAGCGGTCCCGACTCCCAGTTTGAGAACCCCTGCGCTAGGCGGACTCTGGATTGAGAAAGCAATTTATCACCTCAGGTGTATCCTGAAATAACCACAGTTTACCCAGGCTACGTTGGACATTTTGACAATATAATAAAAATGGTGTCGATACAGCCACACACCTGGCATAAGTTAAAGGTGGATGTGAGGAGGCATCCTTTTCAGAGGGCAAGGACATGGAACTTGCTGAGCAGCAGTAGCTCAGCAGACAGCAGTGTGCTGAATCTCAGGGTGACTCCGCTGCTGCTCTTCTGGCTCCTGAGTGGAGAGCAGTAGGGCAGCCAGGAGTGGAAGGCTCTCTCTGGTGCTTGGGAGGGGACTTGGAGTCTGAGGGGAAACTTGGGAGTCTAGAATGGTTCTGCATTTGGACCTAGAAATATTAAAGTATTTAGAAAATGAAGCTAAACTTCTTCAGCAAAAAATGGAAAGCTGAGACTGAGGTCTGAGGAATTATAACACGCAGCATCCATAAATAGCACAGCTGTTTCTTTTTTTGTCCTTTTTTTCTCGTTGGCTTACTTTGAGAACATGCTGGTTTCTCTTAACTGTGGTTCATATTTCTTATGTATTAAGATGAGGCCCCTTTTACTAGAGGGACCTCTGGACTTTATTGGGAGTGTTCCAGTTGGGAAGATCCTATGTGCTGCGATCTAGCCTTAGAGACTACAACTCCAATGATGTCTTGGGGAAAGAGGGAGGGAGAGACTTTTCTCTTCCAGGGAGAGCAGGTGGTGGGCTCCATTTTGGGAGAGGAGCAAGATTGCTGGTGTGGAGCTCTGTCCATACCAGGAGCTGCTGCTAACTGCTGCTGAGAGCGTGTTGGGGCTTTGATGGAGCAGGGAGCTTCAGAGATGGTTGGTGGCTTCACTGGGGCCAGGGGAGAGACTATTGCTTTGCCTAGAGCTGGCTGAGATGGGCCTGCAGTGAAGGAACTGTGAGTAACCCCCACTCTTGTTTGGGAAAGTAATTGCAAGGGAAGGGGCACAGAAGTCTGAGGAGAGGCAGAGTGATCTTCCCATCGAACCAGGACCCAGAGCTGTGGACATTTGGTGGGGCCAACTCCAGTCTTCACTGGGGTTGTGCAGCTTGTTGCCTTGACTGGAATGATACACAGAACCAACAATGCTGTCTCCAGCTTCAGATCTTCAAGCGTGCCCATGCAAGCAAGTGTCTAGGACTCTGAAATCCAGGGGAGTGTACACCCTGGGGTGAGGTAAATGACTCATAGACTCATAGACTTTAAGGTCAGAAGGGACCAATATGGTCATCTAGTCTGACCTCCCGCATGATGCAGGCCACAAAAGCTGACCCACCCACAACAGAATCTTCCAGCCTGCGACCCCTGTCCTATGCTGCGGAGGAAGGCGAAAAACCTCCAGGGCCTCTGCCAATCTACCCTGGAGGAAAATTCCTTCCCGACCCCAAATATGGCGATCAGCAGAACCCCGAGCATACAGGCAAGATTCTACAGCCGGACCTCATTTTACCCGCGATGGCACGTTAATGCCTAATTGACTAAAATCACGTTATCCCATCAAACCATTCCCTCCATATACTTATCAAGCCTAATCTTGAGGCCAGAGAGGTCTTTCGCCCCCACCGTTTCCCTCGGAAGGCTGTTCCAAAATTTCACCCCTCTGACGGTTAGAAACCTTCGTCTAATTTCAAGCCTAAACTTCCCCACGGCCAGTTTATATCCATTCGTTCTCGTGTCCACATTACTACTGAGCTGAAATAATTCCTCTCCCTCCTTGGTATTAATCCCTTTGATATATTTGATATATACTGGTGGCAGTATAAATGCCAGTTAGATAAGTTTCATTTATTACTGTGTATACCAGTTGTTCTCAAACTTTTTTTTCGCGGACCACTTGAAAATTGCTGAGGGTCTTGGCGGACCACTTCATGATCTTTCCAAATGTTGTTTGTACCGTTAGCTGACTATTGTAAAGTGCTTTGGATAAAAGCACTATATTAAAAAAACTTAATAATGAATGTTTTTTTGTTCTACAAATAAAAGCACACAACTCATATCTTAATATCCGTAGTCTTACCTTTCTAATGCGATGGATGTGCCCTCTCTCCCCTGCCGTGGCAGCCCCCGAGCTGGGGCTGGGAAGAGCGGGGGGTCTCCCCCACCACAGCAGCCACAGAGCTGGGGCTGGGAAGGAGGGCCATCCCTCCCCTGCGGGGAAAGTCGCCTCTTTCTCTGGCCGCCGCAGCCCTGCATGTCCCAAATTCCCCCCACCCCCTCTTCTCACCCCACTGCCTCCTCCCACCTACCCCCTTTTCCCCCCAAGGCCACCACCTCACCTTACATGTGCATCTTCTCCAGGGTCCAGGCACCTAATTAGTGGAGCCATGCCTGCGCGGCTTCACTAATTAGGTGGGTGGCCCGTCATTCTCTCGTGTGCGGCTGCCCAGACGGGCACCTTAGAGGGAACTATCCCTGGACCACAGTTTGAGAACCTCTGGTGTATACTATATTTGTTAATTGATTTTATTCAGCTGCCCCTTGTGGAGTTAAATTAGTAGTCTGTTATACCCTGTTTCTTTAAGTTGTCAAGTAGAGGTGTGTTAACTCTAATTTAAGTGTATTGGATGTATATTACTTATAATTGGTATGTTAGAGTTAGAGCCATGCCACAGATGATGATGATGATGATTATTATTAGAATAGGTTTATTCCTGGAGGTTCCCAAGGCATTGAGTGTGTACCGGCGCTGCCAATTTTAAATTCCTTTAGGAGTAAAGGGAGTGCAAGAGAGGGGTGGAGAAAGGATTCCCACCTATCCAACATGACCACTGGGATACTTGAGATATCCTTTAATGTCAACAACATCAGGCGCCCAGACACACAGGTGAGTGTTGCCTGCTCCCGAGTAACCCAGGGAGGAAAGCGGGGGGTTACATAAGCAATAGCTATTTGTTTCAAACTGTCCAAATAAATAGTCACCTTTTGATTTAAGAAGCTAATTCCTGAAATATATACACAACAGTATTTATCCTACATGATATATATCCTACATGATATATAATACGCTAAGTTCAATGTATTGAACTTATTCATAGTAAATTAACATTATTAATACAAATAGCATCTTATCTTTGTCTTTCTCAGGAAAACAGAAACTGAAGCCTACTTATTTAACTTGGAGCTCAAGTCTTTTAAATACTCTGGTGTATGAACTCCTTGTGTTGGCACTGTCCAGCTCAAGTCTGGGAAGAATAGGAGCCTGCTTGTAACTTTTCACCCCCTTAAAGTAGCAAGGATTTAGTTCCCTCCCCCTTCATGAATATCAGAGTACAAATGTGTGTCTGAGTCCCCCAGTCTCTTCATGAGAGCCCTGTATCTTTCACCACATATTCTTGGTCCAAAAAACAATATCAAGATTTAACTCAGTAAATCATTTTAGTCTTTAAATACATTTGGATCTAGGTTCTCCTTATCTGGAGTTGTTCAGTATTCTTCCAACCCTTGATGTACCAATATTACCGCTATGTGTCATGAAATAAGTTGTGTTTAGTGACCCAGATCCTTAAAGTTTTCTTGGACTATGGATCTTTGTGATGTTCTTATGCAATATCCTTCAAGAAGTTTATCCCTTTCAACATCATAAACTGGTGAAGAGGAATTAAACTTTTTTATTTTAGAATCAACGTTCTAGTTAGGAATCCTCTATTTTTGCATAAGTTGATTTTCCACGGATTCCAGAAAGCATCTTTCTTTTGATAATGGCAGAGGCAGAAAGGGAATCTACACGAGTTTTCTCCCAGTATCAATTGACCTTTGACAATTAATTTGCCTCTCTCCTTTATATATTTCAGCATCTCTCTGGATGTTCTTGGTGTGCTGGTTTCTACCATTTCTAAACACATGCACATTTGGTAAAGATTAAAATCTGTAACTTCCCTCATTCATTGCCTCAAATATGTTTTAGTTCATATGATGCTGTGATATGATGATTATCCAATGAAATTCAGAAAAGAAATAAAGTGCATAAAGGTGCATATGCTTTATTATAAATATAAATCTATAAATTTGAGCCAAGTAAGAAGATGATTAAGTACTTTTTTTATGCTTTAAACTATTGCCAAATCATTTATCCACGGGTATTCAGGTTGTTCATGAGCTAGCATTTAAAAGATCTGTTTACTATGTGGGTGTTTGCATCAAGGTTGGTATAGCTTCAGTGAGAAGTGCAGAACAGTTTTGCTTTCCCTGAGTCTCTTTTGGAAGATGACTGTTTACAAGACAGTATAAAATGAGTAATGTAATAAAGGCCTGGGAAGAGGTATCACTTTGTTTCTCCTATTTTTCCAGGGAGGTTAAAAGATTAGTCAGTTTATCTGGCAGCAAAATTTTTACATTGATGTAGCGGACTTTGGTGGTTCTTCTAAGGAACATATTTTGAAACCTTATGGGCAGTTGTGAATAATGTCTTGTCTAGCTCTCTGAAGCTTAAAACAGAGCTAAAATAGGCCATTGTCAGTAGCCAGTACTTTTTCCAGTAAGAGAGCTTGCAGTAGTGTTGAATCATGGTATGAATAGGTTTATTTCACTGGAGGGCAGAGGAGCATTAGTCGTCACCCACTCCCCTGCCTTTTTTATATTTAAAAAAAAAAACATAATAAAGTTAAACTTGCCAAAATCTCCAAAACCATTAGAGTATTAAATCTACTAATATCTACACTGCAATTTACCTGCTTTTTATTGCAGTTTCTCGTAATCACTGCAAATTAATCTGTAAGGATGTACCTACCAAAGCTAGAGGGTGGTCATTCTTTGAACCAATGGTTTGCGAAGGATCGATTGCTGAAAGGAAACAGCAATCCCTACTGCTAAGCTAAGTAAGAAATGCTCAATACCAGTGAAGAGGCTTTACTACTTACTCTTTTATATAGAATAATATTGAAAATGAATAAGCAAGTCTTTGTTAAATGTGCCATCAACTGCTGCTAAATTGACATAAATGTTGACAGTTATTGTGAGAGCTGTTTCAAAACTAATTATGCTGATTAGAATGTAACTACCAGTAATTGCATGTGTTGAAACAGCACACCAACACCCCTTTGTGAATTTTAGTCCCAGATGTAAGTCATCCATTTGTTGCCTGAGAAGTGGCAAAATTATGGCTTAGATAGCACATGATTACAAACAACTAAAGTCATTTCATTGGAAATACTAATTGGGTAGATGTGTGAAGAACAGTATCAAATGTGTACATGTAAAACATGCAATTCAAAAGGAACGCCTATAAAATCATCCATTTTAAAGTTTTTCATTCAAATAATTTTTAAGCAGTATGGTTTTAGAGCATAAGCTAATACAACTTATCTATTTTCACCATAGTATATTATAAGTATTTAATAATGTTTCCTAGAGATTCAGTAGACTAACTTTATTATGTTACTAATTTCAAATTAAAAATTATGCTTGCAGTAAAATACCTTCCATTTTTCTTTTTATTAAAAAAGAGAGCAAACCTTAAAATGAAAGATGAATGAAAATCAGTATCCTAGATCAAGATAACTTCAAATCTAGTGTTTGTTTTAGGGTCAGTACATGAATGTGAACTTGCTTCTGTGGCTTAGGTTCTGGGTTGGAACTAGAGCGAGTAGGGATCTCTTTTCCACTTTAAGTATAGATGAAATAGTCCATAAAGAGCTTTTTTGAGAGATTGGATAAGGTAAGGTAGAAATCTCCTAAACCACTAATCTCACAGATTTCTACCATTTGGTTCAAAATCTCCCAAGAACAGTTAGCTAGATTTCAGTGCCACTGAATCTGAACCATGGGCTTGACTTGGACTCCAACTGTAGTTTGAATCTGAATATCTTTTCCTTGGTCTTGCATCTAGAAAGATAATGGAACAAATAATTAAGCAGTCAATTTGCAAACACCTAAAAGATAATAAGGTAATAAGTAACAGTCAGCATAGATTTGTCAAGAACACACTGTGTCAAACCAACCTGATGGCTTGTTACCCTGTCAAAGAAAGCTTTGTGGATGGGGGTGGGGGGGGGGGTGGGGGGGGAGAGTGGTAGATGTGGTATATCTTGATTTTAGTAAGGCTTTTGATACTGTCTCACGTGACCGTCTCATAAACAAATTAGGGGAATACAACCTAGATGGAGCTACCATAAGGTGGGTGCATAACTGGTTGGAAAACCGTTCCTGGGGAGTAGTTATCAGTGGTTCACGGTCAAGCTGGAAGGGCATATCAAGTGGGGTCCTGCGGGGATCAGTTCTGGATGTGGTTCTTTTCAATATCTTGATCAATGGTTTAGAGAATGGCATAGAGAGCACACTTATAAAGTTTGTGGATGATACCAAACTGGGAGGGATTGCAAGTGCTTTGGAGGATAGGATTAAAATTCAAAATGATCTGGATAAACGGGAGAAATGATCTGAAGTAAATAGGTTGAAATTCAATAAGGACAAATGCAAAGTACTGCATTTAGGAAAGAACAATCAGTTGCACGCAGGGCCGGCTCTAGACCAAATGGCGCCCCAGGCTGAGGAGCATCTTTGGCCCCTTTCTCCATTTGTTAAACTTTTGAATACCTTATTTTTTTATTCCATTTGTAGCCCATTTCATGACTTGGATGCACGATTTGCATGCACGATTTATCTCTGTCATAGAAGATGATAAATTTGCATGCTAGGCTCTGTAAATCTGTATTTATTCATGCCATACATAAGCAAATAAAAAAAATTGTTTCCTCTAAGTTTATAGAAACTTAAGAATAATTGAAATGTACTAACATCAAGAAAATGAACTGTATACCAATATTCGGTGGACCAGTATTAAATAGCATTACAGTAGTTGTCAGCCTTAGAATGTTAACCCTAGGCATTTAGTTCAAAAGGTTGCTTTTCTCACCTTTGCCCTTGTGAACTCAAGCATGGCATCAGAGAGATCCAAAGACTGGCCAATGGCATTTTTAAGCGACAAAATAGCAAGCAATGTCAGTCTCTCATCAGCTGTAGTCAATGAAAGATATGTTTTAATGAGCCTGAGCGTCAAAAAGCTGCGCTCACCACTCATGACTGTGACCAGCAGTGTGAGCAGAGTCCTCAAAGCTATCCATACATTAGGAAAAGTGTCCTTCAGCTCTGCATCATGAATGAAGTGGAGAACTTGGAATGTAGAGTGTTTCCCATGTGGCAAAATGTGATGGATGTTGTTCAATTCGACATAGAGGTCTTTATCACTGATGTCCAAATATTTCCTATGTGTCAGCGTCCAGTGAAGGTCTGTACAGTTGCTCAAGGGTGTTTTTCTGTCTGTCAACAACTTACTAAGGTCATACAAACTGGACTTTTCGTGATGCTTCATTTATCTGAACCGTTCTTCAGTGGACACTCGAGCAGTGTCAATGAGCAAAAAAACACTCCTCCCTCTTGAATTTTTCTTCTGAGCTTCCCATCACCTCATTTCTGTCCTCATAACCAAACTATCTCTTCTTCCAATGAATACGAGTTTCCTCGAAGACAGGCTCAACTCCTAAGTTTTCTGCCATTTCTTTGGCAACAGTGATGGCATCTTCAAATCCGTTGTCTCTGTAGGCCACAAGAAAATCAAGGCAGCTTCCCATCAAAGTAGTAGCAAACATCATGCGAGGCTGATTGTTCTTTCTTGTTTCTCTCCTTTTCATGAACATCAGATTTTTCTTTGTCATTACTCTCCTTTTCATGTGAGCCACTTTCCTCTTTATCATCACTCTCCTTTACGCCGCCAGGAAAACGGGATGATTCTCCATCACTTTCCTCACATCTCCCTTCCTTATCTTCAGGTAAAGCTGCTAATTCCTTAGTAATAGGCCTTCCATTATTTATGCTTCGCTCCTCGAGTTCTTCTGCACTGGGACAATCACTACTGCCTAAAGCCTGGTCTGTGGTGTTCTGTTTCAAATATTTTCCCATCAAATTTGCCCCTTGCTGCAAACTAGATTGCAGGTGAGCTTTTCGCTTCCTATACTGAGCTCCTGAAGGCTTCTTTGGGGGCAGCTTTTATTTTTTATGGGGGAAAACTGATAGTATTAGGGAGAGCAAAAGTCTATGTTCCACGGTCTTAGACATTACATGTCATTAAACATTAAACAAAGTCATTAAACATTACATGTTAAGCATGGCAAAAGAAGTAAAGTATTTCTTTTATATTGTTGCGTAGATAGGGTTCGATAGATAAAAATTAAATGTCCTTTATTAATTACTACTTACTCTTCAAGTCTTAAAACACTATTTCACAATTACACAGTACAACAAGGTTCACAATATCGGAGCTGGGCTCTCGCTTCACTTCAATTTGTTCTTTTATCTCACTGACTGGTGATGTCCTGCCCCTTATATACCTGCGAAGGCATGGCTTACAACATTCTAGGAGGTTTGAGGAAAATGTAGTTCTCAAAGTCTGGAAGGTTCCATGAGATTCTACAAAGTTCCAGAACATTCTAAGAGGTTAATGAAAAATGAATCCACATACGGAATACCTGAAACATTTTATTTCAAACACACTGTTTTCCCTTTTGTCACTGTGGTGGGGTGTCTGCCCCACCCCCATGCTAGAGGGGGCTGCAGCAGGCCAGTGCGCCTGTGCAGCCCGGCAGCCAATAAGAGGAGGGCTTATTGGGAGCCAATCAGGGCCCGCATTGGAGACAGCCAATCAGGGCCAGGCTCAGCCCTATGAAAAGGCTGATCTGAGAGAAGAGAGTCAGTCTGTCCCAGACCTTCAGGGAGGAAGGTCTGTCTCCTTAGCAGGAGACCAGCACCCAGGACAGCGCAGTGCTGGGCAGGCTCAGGGAAGCAGAGTGGAGCTTCAGCCTGCTACCTGCCAGACTGCTGGCCCTGGGTAGAAGGGCCTAGAGGGTGTAATGGGGTCAGAGGAGAAGTGACCCAGGGAAGGCTGAAGGCAAGGGGAGAGAAGGAGGGCCGAGAGGCTGCCGTTAGAAGGTCCCTGGGTCAGGACCCAGAGTAGCGGGCGGGCCTGGGTCCCCCCCTTTCCCCCTTGTGCTGCACCGGGCCGTGGAGCATGGCCGAGTCAGGCTGCAACCTGCCCCCTGACGTAAGAGGGGCTAGACTTGGGGGTTGTGGCAGGCCGCTGAGGCCAGTGCAAAGACTCCTGTTAACCCCCCCCCCCCCCCCGGGAAGGGGGTGTGGATGGACTAAGGGGCACTGCCGGAGGGCAGTGGTACGGAAGAGGATGCCGCAAGCCGGAGAGCGACGCGGGTCTACACGCCAACCGATTGCGAGACAACGGACGGGACACCACCAGGAGGGGGCGCTCCACTGGACAGAGCTAATTCCCGAGACAACCAGTAGGAGGCGCCAGGTGGTGAGACCCAACCCCGTCACAGTCGCTAACAGAAACAATACCCCGAGCCTGGTGCAGGCACCCTTAAATCCAGCCCTGGTTGCACACCCACAAAATGGAAAAGGACTGCCTAGGAAAGAGTACTGCAGAAAGCGATGTGGGGTTATAGTGGATCAAAAGCTAAATGTGTCAACAGTGTAACACTGCTGCACAAAAAGCAAACATCATACTGGGATGTATTAGCAACAGTGTTGTAATCAAGACATGAGAAGTAATTCTTCCGCTATACTCTGCACTGATTACGCCTCAACTGGAGTATTGTGTCTAGTTTTAGGCACAACATTTCAGGAAAGATGTGGACAATTGGAGAAAGTCCAGAGAAGAGCAACAAAAATGATTAAAGATCTAGAAAACATGACCTATTAGGGACGATTGAAAAAATTGGGTTTGTTTAGTCTGGCAAAGAGAGGACGGGGGGGATGGGGGGACATAAGTTTTCAAGTACATAAAAGGTTGTTACAAGGAGGAGGTAGAAAAATTGTTCTTGTTAACCTCTGAGGGTGGGACAAGAAGTAATGGGCTTAAATTGCAGCAAGGGCATTTAGGTTGGACATTAGGAAAATCTTCCTACCAGGGTAGTTAAACTCTGGAATAAATTGCCTAGGGAGGTTGTGGAATCTCCATCATTGGAGATTTTAAGAGCAGGTTAGACAAACCTGTCAGGGATGGTCTAGTCCTGCTATGAGTGCAGGGAACTGGACTAGATGACCTCTCGAGGTCCCTTCCAGTCCTATGATTCTATCCATGAGTTGATTTTAAATACAGTCAGACCAAGACAAACTTGTCAAGTCTGAAAATATTTCTTGCTCTGAAATGTTAAAAATGCCAAATAACTATAGCAAATGCACTTCTATATTTTGGCCCTCTCTCTATCCCTGTTTTAAACTTCTGTGTTACTTCTTATATGTGACTATGGTCTTTTTTGTATGCCCACTCTTCCTCAAGTCATGTTTCTTTTAAGGGGATGTTATTGGGATTTTTTTATTGAATAGTAACATTTTTATTGAAGGAAGGAAGAAAATAAGTGTTTTTTTTTTTTTTTTTTTTTTAAATAAAGTACAGGGGGTGTCAGAATACCACGCCTCCTACAACCCTGGAATTTGGAGGTACAGCAAACCTAATTCAGATGTTTACATCATACAATGTGTAGCTTGCAAAATAACATAAGACAATAACTGCATTGCATTATATATTTCACAATAAACATCTTACAAGGGCTTAAGCTACTCACTAAATTTCGGCCTAAAAGATATTTGAATATTCAAACACTCACATTTTTCTCCTTATTTTATTTGATATGTTCTTATGTAAACTTGGAGGAGGAAAAGTGGCGGAGGTGGGGTGGGGTGAATCTCAACCGTTACTCTTCTGAAGTGCCAGAATAAAGAAAAAAAAAAACTCCTTTCAATGTCAGATTCCCATTTGAGTTTTCTACATGACAGCAAAAAGTCCAAGATTTGATGCTTTTAAGTATTAACAGCCAACAGTAATTTACTAGCTTCTTGATCAGCTTACTGAGAACAGGGTTATCTCCAAATCCACGTGTTCACTGCCCGTATCCTGGATGTCTCTTAGTTGGCACTATCTACTTTAAATAAGTATGAGAGCACCAATCCTATAGGAAGTCAGATTTGGTATTGAAATTCAGTAGGACTGTGCTTCTAAATTACATAGGTGCTTTTGAAAATCCCAAAGATGTATGTATGTATATCCACGACAAGGGACTGGTTATTGATGACTTTTTAACCTTACACATGGGGCGTGCATTCATATTCCTTTCCCCCCTTCTATGGCCAAGCAGAGCTTCAGTGGAACAGATAATTGAATGCTATATGCCTGCTTATTATACCCAGGTCACGAAAGAGGAGAAGAGCAAATTTCGAATTGCCTGAGAGAAAAAGTTCTGCTGTATCAATCTAAATTTTAATAATGAAGCTACAGATTATCACCAAGAAATTAATTATTTAGATAGACCTATAATGAATTGGAAACAATGGTCTACTGTTCCAAAGTGCTAGAGTATATTCTTCAGATAATGCAAATAATTGTCACATGGGAAAATTAAAAGGAGAAAGTTAATATCTGTAGACTTGCATTATAATCCTAGACATCAGAAACGCACTGCGCGTTTGGAAAGCACTGGAACTCATTGTATTTCATGCTGACATGTTCTGCTACAATTGGTTAATACAAAAATTCTCCAATCTATGGTTCTAATCCAAATGGATAAACAGTTCTAATGCTGATTTACAAAAAAGAAAACATCTTACTGATGCATCCTGTCTTCTCTGTTTTGTTTTGACTGGAGGTTCCTTGAGGGAAGGGGATATCTACTTTCTGTATTATGCTGAACATATTGCTGGTGCTTCAAAACAAATGCGAATAAATACTTTATGTGAGAGGGTAGCTAAAACTGCTTGCATCACAAAATGGTACTATTGTATTAATTTGGTTGGCATATATGGGCCCAAACTCTTAAAGGTGTTAACAGGAACTGTTAAGTAAGGCTTTAATTTTAGTAATATCCACTGTTCCCTTTTCCTTTAGCTGGAAAGTTTTATAAGAACCCTCAACCCCTCGTTAGACAGTCTTTTAGATGCTATTAAAGATGGTAATAACTCATCCTTTTTGGGAAAAAGAGAAGTCGTTTAATTGAAATAGGTTGAAGCTGTTGTTGTTGAAGTCCAATCCCATTTCCTAAAACACAAAACAAGACAGAGAGAGAGAGAGCGAAAAGAGCAGCAAAGATAGACGGTGCAGCTTCTGTCACTGGCGTTGACTCCATCGTTGACTGGTCGCTCCCTCTCGACCCCCCCCAACCATCTGTGGTTGTCAGGCAGCTTTTTCTTGTGCTAATTTGCCCCCAAAAGTCTTTTATTTTTGTGAACCCTAAAAGAGAGTGACAGGTGGAAGAACCCATCCCCTCATTATTTTGTTCACCAATTAGGCCTAATTTCCGACACAGTATTTTGGTCCCTCAATTTGCAGCCGTACACGTCTCTTGTTTATCAGGCATAATCTTAACACAGTCCTTGAGTTATATCAGTATCTTGTTTCAGACTAATTCAGTTTTTCGGTCTTCCTTTAACATCTTTTCCTATCAACCTGTTATAGGTTATCATGACATTTTATTAACTTTTATCCACTTTCCCGCAGTTAGGCCTACCCCCGTTGTGAGCCTAACAGTCCCAGTTATTACTACGGTACTCTCCTTCATGAATAGTGATTGGTTTAGGATTTATTAAAGGAAGGATGGAAGCTGACAACTTGAGAACAGTAACTCTCATCCCTCAGCCATGACTCCCCAGTGCTTTTATGATGGCCATAACTTTTCAAGATATAGAGCCTTAAATACTGTTGAATGGCCCAACTGGCTTGCTATGTTGTTCAAATTTTCATTTGTACAAAACTTTATTTAAGCTAGAGGAACCTTATATGTCATTCAATAGCTTCCATTCTCGCTAATGGCATTATCTCACAACCTTTCCAACTATGCAGAGGGCCACAAAAAAGTTCGTTTGCGATAGTTCTTCAGTCTTTCATTAGAAACCTTCCTATGATAATCCGAGCCTACTCCTGTGATAGGCAATGGGTAGTTGATGCACTATTGACGATCTAGGATTTCCCTCATGTTGTAGGCTTAAAAATTTATATACTTCCTTATTATTAGGTTACAACCTGAACACTGGGTTGGTTGACTTTGATCTGTTTTGCTCTATATGACTCTGCATGTCTCTGCAAATACTTTCAGTTCAAGCCTTGTACTGCTGCTTTCTAATTAAATCAGATCTTACTGTAAAATACATAAATGTCCTACAGAAGCAGATGGGAACATCAACTTCTCTCACCCTTCTGGAGAGAGAGAGGATATTACATGATCTTAGGCCAAAAAATATGTATTTTCTTATGATTTTTCTCAAGATTTCCCCCCCAGATATTGATAAACTGCTTTTGGACTTTATGGGACAAGCATAGTCACCATGTTGCTCATCAGGTCTTTATGCTTTTATGTTGGACTGATGGTCTTAGAACAACTGTATTACTGACTTGGACTCTTAATACATTCCATGGGTGGCGTACCCGAGCCCACTTATCCACTGACGCTTTAAAAACTCCCGCACCTCAATCGGGGTCTATGCTGGTTATGTGATATGTATGTATCTCTTCATCCTTGTAACCGATACCTGTAATCCCTCATAATTCAAGCCTGACCCCAGATGTACAGTATCTTCCCTCTTAACTGGTGTATATTTAATTTTAAACATTAACTTTAATAAAATTTTTAAATCTATTCAGCTTTTGACAATTTTCACACTTTTTTCTCTAATCACTACTCCCCCAGCCTGGTGTACATATCCTTATATAGTTATACTTCACATTCCCATTTGATTAAACCTTATTTTCAGTACAACCTAGGCTGTTCTGCAACATTTACTTGAAGGCCAAAAAATTCCTTCTTAGGAATTCTCTTATCCTATTGTGGAACAACTGGAGATTAAAGAAGAGAAAAGAAACATATTAGTGCTCTACTTGACCTGGTGCCACTTGAGTAAAAGATGCAGTAATCAGTGGTAAATTAGTTAACTTCTATTCTCTCATGAATAGAGTTAACCTTTTGTTCTCCCTGCATATTTGCAATTACATGGTATAGGCAGTACACAGTCAATTAAACTCCAAACCATCTTTGAAGTCTTTATAATGCGTAGAACAGTTTGGGAATAATCTACACTTGGCTGAACAGGCGTACATAGTTTTAGATGCTAGGGTCTATCCAAAATTAGTGAAAGCTAGTGGCCATGAGAAAAGAATTAAATCATGAGATTCCAAACCACCAATGGTGATGCTGTTTGAAAGCAGGTAAATATCACTTCATTCTGCATAGCCACAAGATTTTTAAAGAAAAGTTTGTTGGACTTGAGCTCACAAATTGAGGGCAAGCATGACAGAGAATATTTTAAACAGGAAACATTCCTAGCATGGAACCACTTTTGTTCCCACATAGCATTTACAAAAGTAAATGCTGCCTCGTGGGTATTCTCATCATGGAAAACTAGCTTTATCATAAAAGAACAATTGAATTTTAATGTACCAAATACTGGAAAAACTGAATAAATGACCAACAGGAAAATAAGTGTTTCCTTTACCGAGTACTTTCATTTTTTACTGTAGTGGTTATGCCTATCAGTGATATAAATCTGTTGATAATTGTATAGCCAGAGATTGGCAAGGTGAACCAATCACCAAATTAATGAGAATATTTAAAACCCTCAAACCCAGCTCTGGTGGAGGAAAATTGCATTTGGTATATGCCATGAAGAGGAAGGACCACTCATTGGAAAGTGTTTGAATTTTGCAGTAGAAGGAACACAGGAAGGAATGCATTGGTTATGTGTAAGTACATTATTAGCTTCATTGGGTTGAGAAAATAAGTCGTCCTGGGTAGTTCATTGCAAATCAAACACATTTTCAGTAGTCTTTTAAAAAGCAAAACCAGGGATTTGACTGCATTTAAAAGTGATTAGAAAGTAATAGAGACAATTATGTCATTGTGTTGGGAAGGGGGGGACCTACCCTATGTTAATGGTTGCACTTGGAATACTGATCTATTCTGTTTTGTTGAATTCACATAATAGAGACCATTTCCTAAAGATCTAGAGAAGGAATAATGATAGTGTTAGAGTATGAATAAGCTTGCATACCATGAGACTTTATAAAGACTTGGATCATTTATCGTAGAAAGGAGGAAACTGAAAATGTATTTAATTGAAGTGATGTTTAGAAAATGCCGGTATAATAAACCCTAGTCAGATGCTGCTTTTTATCCTTTCTCATAAGAGCAAAGATGAACGTGATGCAACTGAAAAGTTTTGAATTTTAAGTTAACAAAACTCTTTTACAGTGTATATTTTCATCCTTTGGAAATCATTGTGGTAGGATAATACTGAGGCTGGTAGGTTAGCAAATTTTTGTAAAGGATAAATTTGAGCATAAATAACAATTTACAGTTCATGTTGAAATAGATGGTTGAGAAATCATATGTCATGCTTTAGTGAAGAAGTATCACCTGTGAAGGTTTGGAAAGACTTTCCTCTCTAATGCTACTGCATAATATACACTGGGAACAGTGGGTTAATTGCTGTGTTCTGAAGCTGGAGACAGGCTTACTGACTCTATGAATCATGGTGTGATCAGTATGGTGAACTTGTATATGCTATATTTTGCCACAGTAAGCAGCACTACATTTGATGGAGGGAGAAATATTAAATGGCTTGAGTGTTTGTCATCAATATATTGTAATTACCTGAAACTATACCTTGTGATATAGACCACTGTCTTAAATAGAGATTTGATTATTATATTACTGCATTATGATTCTCTAAACAATCATTGCAATAATTAAGCTTACTTTTTATCATTTTGTTTCTGGTATTTGCATATTAATAATTTGTAAATCTGTTAAAACTTCATAAATAAACAAATAGCGCACACTCTTTTTCTCGTTCTCTCTACAATGAGCTGGTGCAAATAGTATTTTGTCCAGGAGGTGGCACAAGAGCCAAATGTGTCTCAAAAGTACAGTAAATGTATTGTGTATTTGATATCTCTGGACCCTTGTTGAATGGTTACTTTTGCTGTACTCATTAAATTATTACCAAGTCACACTTTGTAAACACATGCCTTTATATGAGAGAGAAATTAATTTTCAAGAATGTTAAGATAGTATAGCCTGGAAAGTTATTTAAATAATTTAGAAAAGCTTTCCCCCCCCCCTTCCCTTCCAGAAAAGGCAACTACTATCCCTCTGGTCTTCGTTATATATAGTAGATTGGTTAACAGGATTTGATGCTTGAGAGAAATTTTGAGTTAGCAGCAAGGGGGTCTCTTGTATATAATAGCTTCTTACGAATTAAACCTTGAGATCCAAGATGTGTTGAACAGGAGAGAATTGGACGAATTAGTAACTATTTTTTGACCACACAACAAATACATTGATATGTTCTCCTAATTGTTAAGGTAAAGAGATGAGTTTAATTCACATCACTTTAAAAGAGGCGTATACCACTAGCTATGATTGCATAACATTCAGGAGTTACATATCCATTGCGGTGCAACTGGTTGAAGTCAAAGGAGCAAGAAGAGAACATTCTACATTTAAAGTTGATCAAATTATGTTTGGGAAAATATTTATATCCTAAGACTCTTACAATAAATTGAGCAGATATCATTAACTGGTATCTTTCACATTTTCAATGTTAAAATGTGTATTCATTACAATATCTGGAACTGTGTGGAGATTTGTTTACTATGCCTTATTAAGTGGTAATAGAATCCATAATTGTTAGTGCTCAAGTCTTAACAAAATACAATTAGTTGCTGCAAAACACATTGTACGTTAATGATACCATTAAGATTAATTAATATAAATGGATGAGCTAAGAATTTCAAACAGGACAGTTCTGACTTTTTAACACTCTAGAATCTGAAAATTTATTTGCTTGTCTCCTGAAGATAATGTACAAGTCCCCTATACTGGCCTTGTGTATGTACTGTATGTACAAGATGTGGGCTAAAAGAGTAAATAAATCACGAAAAGAGATAAAGCTGGTAATACTTCTCATTTATCACATGGTATATGATAAAATGGGTCCAAAATCCAACATTGATTGACTTCCTTAGTTAAAGTGCTTTATCAGAAAATTGAACAACTTTAAGGGTTTCTTTGGAGAAAGTCTTCTGGGAATTCCTCAGTAGATGGCTTTGCGGTAAGGGTTTTGTTTATATAGTAGATGTGTGTTTTGTGTCTGTCTGTATATGAATGTTAATGTTTTCTGTGCTTACCTGGGACAGTTGGTAAAATGAAATGCAGTTCCCCCCACCTCATGTTGTATGCTGTGGGGATGGAATAGGGATGAAAGCATAACTGGCTAGTAATTAGTTGGTTTAGGCTCATTGATGTTAAGCTTTCCCTGGAAGAGAAAAGGCAAGTGTGATTATTTTTGTGGCGGGGAAGGAAAATTGGCAGCAGTAACTTAGAAACTCTCTACGGATATACACTTAAATCGAGGATATGGCTTTGCCAAGTAGTTTTAGGATTTAATTGTCTCATTGCTTTTTAGTTTCTACAGATTTCAGATAAATGACAGCATTGGAAAAACTTGTATATGTATTCAACAAAGTGTGGGCTCTTGCAAATTGTTTTACCTGCTACTAAGACTTCTCATGTGGTTTTGAGACTATTTTCATCAGCAATTTTAATTGGGTCCTAGTGAGAGAGTGCTTTATAATAAGCAATAGTCTGCTATGCAGTAGTCCATATTTTGCCTATAGGTACAGTCTCTTTTCTCTTGAAAATAAGAGAGACCCTAACAGGCTGGAGCCATAAATATCGCAGGAAGTAGCTGGGTGAAACTTTCATTAATATCTCACCACCCTACCCACGCCTCCCAAATAAATTGGATTAAATTTACCTGGCTTTGTTTTTTGTTTCACACCTGAAATTTGACCCAGGTTCAACATCTGGGGAGAGTTTCTAGTGGACTCTTTCTTCCATAAGGATTCTGGGATTAGATTTGTGGCTTTGGTTTGGAATTTTGGAAGAGTCAGTAGTTTTGCACAATTTTAACATGAAGTGAGAAAAAGTTCATATGGAGTTTTTCATATGGAGTTCCTTTATCGGATATGAAACTCAGCAAAACACAATGGGTGTCAACTTCCTTTGGAACTGAAACCACTGAATGTTAGAATGCTGTAGCAGGCAGATGAGGTTAATATTAATGTACCGATGCACCTTAATCTTGACCTATGACATCTGTGCTGTCCTCACAATGGGATGAGTGGAATGCTTAAGTGACCTAATTTGGTCTCAAGTAAACAGTCTGCTAGTTCACAAGCAATGAACAATAAGCAAATGAACCCTGGATTCCATATGAAATCTGATAGCTTTCTTTGATAGGATAACGAGTCTTGTGGATAAGGGAGAAGCGGTGGATGTGGTATACCTAGACTTTAGTAAGGCATTTGATACGGTCTCGCATGATATTCTTATCGATAAACTAGGCAAATACAACTTAAATGGGGCTACTATAAGGCGATTGCATAACTGGCTGGATAACCGTACTCAGAGAGTAGTTATTAATGGTTCCCAATCCTGCTGGAAAGGTATAACAAGTGGGGTTCCGCAGGGGTCTGTTCAATATCTTCATCAATGACTTAGATATTGGCATAGAAAGTACGCTTATTAAGTTTGCAGATGATACAAAACTGGGAGGGATTGCAACTGCTTTGGAGGACAGGGTCATAATTCAAAATGATCTGGACAAATTGGAGAAATGGTCTGAGGTAAACAGGATGAAGTTTAATAAAGACAAATGCAAAGTGCTCCACTTAGGAAGGAACAATCAGTTTCACACATACAGAATAGGAAGAGACTGTCTAGGAAGGAGTACGGCAGAAAGGGATCTAGGGGTTATAGTGGACCACAAGCTAAATATGAGTCAACAGTGTGATGCTGTTGCAAAAAAAGCAAACGTGATTCTGGGATGCATTAAGAGGTGTGTTGTGAGCAAGACACGAGAAGTCATTCTTCCGCTCTACTCTGCGCTGGTTAGGCCTCAGCTGGAGTATTGTGTCCAGTTCTGGGCACCGCATTTCAAGAAAGATGTGGAGAAATTGGAGAGGGTCCAGAGAAGAGCAACAAGAATGATTAAAGGTCTAGAGAACATGACCTATGAAGGAAGGCTGAAAGAATTGGGTTTGTTTAGTTTGGAAAAGAGAAGACTGAGAGGGGACATGATAGCAGTTTTCAGGTATCTAAAAGGGTGTCATAAGGAGGAGGGAGAAAACTTGTTAATCTTAGCCTCTAAGGATAGAACAAGAAGCAATGGGCTTAAACTGCAGCAAGGGAGATTTAGGTTGGACATTAGGAAAAAGTTCCTAACTGTCAGGGTGGTTAAACACTGGAATAAACTGCCTAAGGAGGTTGTGGAATCTCCAACTCTGGAGATATTTAAGAGTAGGTTAAATAAATGTCTATCAGGGATGGTCTAGACAGTATTTGGTCCTGCTATGAGGGCAGGGGACTGGACTCGATGACCTCTCGAGGTCCCTTCCAACCCTAGAATCTATGAATCTATGTGAAAATTTAAAATCTCAGTGGATTATAATCTGCCTATACAGTACTTGCCTTATTTCTTAGTATACATCATAAATTCAACATGCTTAGGGAAATGCTATTTTGTCCTAACATTCTGTGCATCTGTATCCTTTGGGCAATTTCAATGAGAGAACTGTATAACTGAAGAATAGGGATTGAATTGGCGGCTGGTAAAATAACAGGCTCCACCCACATTAAGACATCAAGTAAAGATGCCAAAATGAGATTCTGCTCACATGTACTGTGCAGATTTTCATGATATCCTCCTTTCTTGTGTGTTTGGATCATACTCACTTTTAAAAAATTATTATTAGGCTTTTAAAGTTAACACTCCATTTAGATAAATAGGGAAAGTTCACGCCTCTTGGAGCTAGTGTTTCAGTCTGTCTGAAGAGTTAGGCAGGCATAATTTCATCAGTTCAGACTTGGTTCACAGTTTGAAGTTTGTCCTGACAACCATAAAGACTAGAGATTTTTTTTTTAAAAACTCATAACTGCAAACTTAAAACAAAATTCCTTGCTATGAGATGCATTAGATTCTGCTTCCAGGCAAATGCAGTCCAGATTCACTATCCTGTACTAATACAGTTCATCTGCTTGGAACTTTTTGAGTGCTGTGGCAGAGGAAAGCACCTAGCCATTAAATAGGAGTTCATTGTTTCTCTATGATGCTGTTAAGAACTGAAGCTCAATTATCACCATAGATAATCTAACCTCAGTCCCATTTGTTATGTCTGTTGCTGGTCATTTATAGAACAATTCCAGTGTGATCTCTAAGGATTCGGTATAGGCAAAAGAGACTGTCAATTGTCTATCAATTGTAGAGGCTGAAAGATGGTCATAATATTCTGTTAGGTCATTGGTGAGACTCCAATGTACAGCACTGTTCCTAAAAGATCTCAAACTACACCAGATGCAGGAATCTCTGGGTAGATGATGTATGTCCCCAGCCCTAACAAGAACAATGTGAGCCCTTTTTAAAAAAAAAAATCTTCCCTTCCCACTACATTGTCGTCTTATCTGCCCATCATTAGATTGTGAGATCCGTAAGACAGAAGCTGGTCCTTCTTGTTCATCTGGAATGTGCCTAACACATAGTGGGATACTACTATAAACAAGTATTAAATAAAAGTAGCTATACCCTGAATCTCTAATCCCAGCCCCAAATGCCACTTTTCAATATAGAAATGAATGAGCATTTATTAGGGCTCTCAAACTTTTAAAATAATAATTGCAATTAATCGTGAGACTAAAAAAAGTCATGATTAATTGCACTGTTAATCAATAATAGAATACCAATTGAAATTTATTATAAATACTTTTGGAAGTTTTTCTACATTTTAAAATACACCTCTACCCTGATATAATGCGACCTGATATAACACGAATTGGGATATAGCGCGGTAAAGCAGCGCTCCGGGGGGAGCGGAGCTGCACACTCCGGTGGATCAAAGCAAGTTCGATATAACGTGGTTTCACCTATAACGCGGTAAGATTTTTTTGGCTCCCGAGGACAGCGTTATATCGGGGTAGAGGTGTATATTGATTTCAGTTACAACACAGAATACAAAGTGTACTGTGCTCATGTTTTATTATTTTTATTACAAATATTTGCACTGTAAAAAAAAATCAACAAAATAAATAGTATTTTTCAGTTCACCCAAAACAAGTACTGTAGTGCAATCTCTTTATTGTGAAAGTGCAACTTAGCAATGTAGAATTATTTTTTTTTTTAACATAACTGCACTCAAAAAACAAAACAGTGTAAAACTTTAGAGCTTACAAGTCAAAGCATGAAGGGACATACAAATGCTTAGCATATCTGGCATGTAAATACCTTGCAATGCTGGCTAAAACAATGCCATGCGAATGCCTGTTCTCGCTTTCTGTGACTTTGTAGCAGGCAGCAATATCTCCTGTAAATGTAAACAAACTTGTTTGTCTTAGCGATTGGCTAAACAAGAAGTAGGACTGAGTGGACTTGTAGGAGGTGAATTGAAAAAATACTATTTCTTTTGTTTATCTTTTTTTTTACAATGCAAATATTTGTAATAAAAATAGATTCATAGATTCTAGGACTGGAAGGGACCTCGAGAGGTCATCGAGTCCAGTCCCCTGCCCGCATGGCAGGACCAAATACTGTCTAGACCATCCCTGATAGACATTTATCTAACCTACTCTTAAATATCTCCAGAGTTGGAGATTCCACAACCTCCTTAGGCAGTTTATTCCAGTGTTTAACCACCCTGACAGTTAGGAACTTTTTCCTAATGTCCAACCTAGACCTCCCTTGCTGCAGTTTAAACCCATTGCTTCTTGTTCTATCCTTAGAGGCTAAGGTGAACAAGTTTTCTCCCTCCTCCTTATGACACCCTTTTAGATACCTGAAAACTGCTATCATGTCCCCTCTCAGTCTTCTCTTTTCCAAACTAAACAAACCCAATTCTTTCAGCCTTCCTTCATAGGTCATGTTCTCAAGACCTTTAATCATTCTTGTTGCTCTTCTCTGGACCCTTTCCAATTTCTCCACATCTTTTTTGAAATGCGGTGCCCAGAACTGGACACAATACTCCAGCTGAGGCCTAACCAGAGCAGAGTAGAGCGGAAGAATGACTTCTCGTGTCTTGCTCACAACACACCTGTTAATACATCCCAGAATCATGTTTGCTTTTTTTGCAACAGCATCACACTGTTGACTCATATTTAGCTTGTGGTCCACTATAACCTCTAGATCCCTTTCTGCCGTACTCCTTCCTAGACAGTCTCTTCCCATTCTGTATGTGTGAAACTGATTTTTTCTTCCTAAGTGGAGCACTTTGCATTTGTCTTTGTTAAACTTCATCCTGTTTACCTCAGACCATTTCTCCAATTTGTCCAGATCATTTTGAATTATGACCCTGTCCTCCAAAGCAGTTGCAATCCCTCCCAGTTTGGTATCATCCGCAAACTTAATAAGCGTACTTTCTATGCCAATATCTAAGTCGTTGATGAAGATATTGAACAGAGCCGGTCCCAAAACAGACCCCTGTGGTACCCCACTCGTTATGCCTTTCCAGCAGGATTGGGAACCATTAATAACAACTCTCTGAGTACGGTTATCCAGCCAGTTATGCACCCACCTTATAGTAGCCCCATCTAAATTGTATTTGCCTAGTTTGTCGATAAGAATATCGTGCGAGACCGTATCAAATGCCTTACTAAAGTCTAGGTATACCACATCCACAGCTTCACCCTTATCCACAAGGCTCGTTATCCTATCAAAGAAAGCTATCAGATTGGTTTGACATGATTTGTTCTTTACAAATCCATGCTGGCTGTTCCCTATCATCATCTGCAAACACTTGGAAGGTGGTAAGGTTTCCTTAATTACGTGCTCCATTATCTTCCCTGGCACAGAAGTTAAACTAACTGGTCTGTAGTTTCCTGGTATAGGAAAAATAGTATAAATTATAAATAGTATAAAGTGAGCACTGTACGGTTTGTGTTCTGTGTTGTAATTGAAATCAATCTATTTGAAAATTTAAGAAAACACCCAAAATATTTAAAATACCATTTAAATTGGTGCAGGGAGAGCCGTTGGGCTAGTAGAGTGTTTGGATAGCTGAAAGTTCAACTATGTACATTTGCATTCTTAGCCAAACCGAGCCTCCATATCTTTGGAGGGTCTTGTCATTATTATGCACTTTATAAACTGCATAGAGGCTCTGCTGGAAATACTAGGATGTTTGTGTTCACTCAATAAGATCAGAATAAAGGCCTTTGGCTAACAAGACAAAATTCATTGAACTTGAAGCCTCCAGGTAGACTTAAACTTGACTCAGTCTTGGGATTTCAGATTTAAAATACAAAGTGGTTTTGCCCTACTCCAGTGCCATTCGTGCTATAATCAATGTTTCATTTTACCTTGTATAGATAGTCTTACATTGAGGTTTTCATTACAAACATCTGCATTTTTTAACATGCTTAGACCTGCCTAATAAAAATTAAACTTGATGCAATGGAGAAGGGAAGCCAGTTGGGGGAGGTGGGTTCTGAAATCAAACCAAATTACTGGCTCACAAAACTGCCTTATAGTTAGGGCTTATTTTTTTTAAACTTCTGTATATTTGTGCTCCAGAATCTAAGCTTTCATTTAAAAAAGATAAAAACAGTTTCTATCTCTTATGATAGCAAAGGGAACCTTCAAAATGTGACGCAAAGATGCAATAAGCCTAGAATCATAGATGTGTAGGATGGTCATCTACTTCAGGCCCCTGCACTCAAGGAAGGACTACATAATAATTAGACCAGGGATTGGCAACCTTTAGCACGTGGCCCTCCAGGGTAAGCCCCCCGGCGGGCCGGGTCGATTTGTTTACCTGCCGCGTCCGCAGGTTCGGCCGATCGTGGCTCCCACTGGCCGCGGTTCGCCGCTCCAGGCCAATGGGGGCTGCGGGAAGCGGCGCGGGCCGAGGGATGTGCTGGCCGCCACTTCCCGCCGCCCCCATTGGCTGGAGAGGCGAGCCGCAGCCAGTGGTAGCCGCAATTGGCCGAACCTGCGGACGCGGCCCGCACCCTGGTGGGCCGCGTGCCAAAGGTTGCTGATCCCTGGGCTAGACCATTCCTGACAGGTGTTTGTCTAACAGAACCTGTTCTTACAAAATTCCAATGACGGAGATTCCGCAACCTCCCTGATATCTGCGCACCACCTGAAACAATAGTTGTGAGCTGTGTGAACTGCCCAGTCAACCTAATGGGAGCACTAACGCTTTGACTGGTGACCAATTAGTGGAAACATTCTTGTCCTTACTGCAATTGTGGCTGATATTTGGGTTGGGTGTAGTGGGGTAGCTGCTGTCAAGAGTTACTGGAAGGGGGGGACAAGTAAATTCAGTACCTACCCCACCCTGAAATTTTAAAGTCTCCTCTGCCCCTGCTCAAAAAGGAGGCAGGAAAGAGGTGATATATCCATCCTTAGTGCCAGACTTCCTGAGTACCAAAATATTAAAGCCACCTTCCACACTACCTCGACTACCAAAAGCCCTAGTGTTCCCTTATTCAGCTGCTCAAACTACTTGCGTTCCCTTGACACCTTTTGCAAGACAGCCGTTGAAGATTAAGATTACAAGTATTTGTTTTTTGAAACTGAGTTTAACATTGACACCACCCTCCCAATATTGTACTGATGGGATTGAAGTAAGGGAAGTGGCCAGTGAATGGAGATGGGTTGGATCAGTGTCCCTGCTGCATAGTTTAGGTCTGGTGTGCTGCATAGGGTATGTCTATGTGCATTGTGGGTGAGTGAAGGCTACTTTGGTAGGCCTTTTACCTTTTGCATATGTCGAGAGAATAAATGGTGGTGTGTGTGGCAGTGTAATGGATTAATCAGTACAAGTTTCAGATACTCCGAAGTGGCATTGCTGTGAGTTCCAATAAAACACATCACACCACCCTGTCTTTTTTTCCTGGTTCTTTTTTCTAACCCTCCTTACAGAAAAGTTGTCCTGGAAATGGTTAGTTTTAAACATTTCTCTTTTTGCATCCATCTAGTTGTAAAACTAAGTATCTTAGTTATGTTGAGTCCAGCCATCTGCACTTCTTAAGGCAAGGAGAAGAATATAGCAACTGCGATTCTAGGGGAATTTTACCTAAATGCTATGTTTGTGCATAAAAATACCATTAATTTTAAAGTCCAATATCTTCGGGCTTTCCAGCACTGGAAGCTAGATGGGGCTCTCCCCTTTCCAGTAGTGTAAAATATCAGTTTCTAGTCCTCCTGGGTTGCAAGTTATCTGACCATAAACCAATCACTGATGCAGGACTGATTTTCCTAAACCTTAAATTCCCATATCTGGGGAGAAAAGAAGTAAAAACTTCTCTAGCAGATTGACTTTAAAAATGCAATGATGTTGGCTTGATGTTGCCGAGAGATTTAGGTTCTTAGAATAGTACTGACAGACAATTTAGTGGGTAGAGTTCAGGTGAGTTGATCCATGGTATGCAATAAATACAATTTGTCACATGCTTCCATAGGGTGTCATATGGATATGACCACCACACACGGAGTGTGTTTATGTATAAAACCATATAAAGCAGCTGTGCAGTCTAAATTCTTAATTACAGAAACTTGTGTGTCTATGGTCAAGCTTGATTTTTTTTTTTTCAATTAAGTGATGGCTTAGTAATGTCTAACTTTTCTCTCAAAACACTGAAGATTAGATGATATAATTAGATAAAATAATATGGGGAATGCAATGAATAGCAATATTAATTAGACTATAAACTGCCTAAATTTGTGGAATTGCTTCTTAAATCATCTACTGTAGTGATGTTACTTCCCATCACCTCTTTGCAGTTTGAAGTAAAAATAGACGTTATTGTGGAGACGTACCTATGCTAAATATTGAGACCTTCATCATATTTAATGAGGCCATACTCTGCCCATACAGACGAGAAGAAAAAATCTTCCAGAAATAGTTCTGCTGTTTTTTTTTTTTTTTTTTTTTTAAATGCTTTTTCTCCTCCTGACAGGAAAAAAAAATGAAGTTCTACTTCTCAGTTTTATGAGACATGCTGTATTTTGTGGTGTGTGTGTGTGTGTGTGTGTGTGTGTGTGTGCAACCAATCCAGTGTTTTTCCTCCTGTGATTGATGTTAGGGTATTTATGGGGACAGTCTGCTATATTTCATATGTATATGAGGATGTCATAGTTAGTGTTCCAAAGAACATTATTTATATAATTTATATTTTATCATTTTCTTCTGGAATGTCATTTTGTTCAATAGTATGATTCCTTGCATTTCACCAGTTACACTTTTGTTGGTTAATATGGTAAAAATAATTAGATGAAAAGGTGATGCACACCTCCAGACAGCAGTATAACATCTTGTGAATAGCTGTGATCAAATTACATGTACATCATGTACAAATTACATGTACATCAAACACCAAGTGCATGCATCATGAAGCATCTAAAAAAGCTTATGGATTGAATGGAAACAATTGCTTAAATGGTAGGATAGCATGGCCGCAAATGTATGCTGCTTGCCCCTCTGTAATTCATGCTAAAATGCAACATAAGCATATTAAAATGCCATTCTGAGAATTGATACAATATATATTGTCAGTGGAAAGGTGATTGCGCTTTTCTATCCGGGATAAATTTAATCTTCCACTGGAAGGCAGTCTTCTTTGTTTCCTTGATATGCCTTCCAACCTATTTAGGTTATTACATGAATAACCTTTAGTTTCCTTTCAGATAACTCTTATGTAAATGTTACATCTTGAGCAACAGAGAGGCAATATTTTGTCTTAATTAAAGATGTAATTTCATTCAGGAAATTCCTTTCTGTATAGATTATTCCTAGTACTTTTCAGTTGTCTGTTCCCAGAAATAGACACTCCCCCTGTAGTATTTGATATGGATTCAAATGACATTTCTGGTTTCTTGTCAGATTGTGGACATTTGTGAGCTATGCTGTTAAGCAGTGAGTTACTTATTAGCACAGTTTTAACCTTGTGAAATGATCTGAGTCTTGGGTATGCAGCATTCTTAATACCTTACAGGCTTTGGAGCTAAACAGACGTATACTAGCTCATAAAGCTGTACATTGGGAAACCAGACACAACTTCCTGTGTCTTAAATTGTACATTTGCTGTCATGATACAACTAACAATGGTTAACTTTAACATTCCTGCCTTTTAGACCAGTTGCTAATATTTTGGTGGGGAAAACAAGTGCAACAGTTTGGGTTTTAAGAAATTTTCTGTTTCTTAAACTTAAAAAAAAACTTTTTAAAATGTGCATCTAGGATATATAATATCCCCTACCAGCTGAAATATGTGGTGCACTCCATGGGACAAACTGCAGGACTTTGTACTGTACCAAGGGATCCCACAAATCCTAACTGCCATTTCAGATTCATTTTGAGAGTCCTCATTGGAAACTTCAGAAAGTTTCATTATTTTCACTCATTTCCCCATCCACTTTAAGGAGATGGAGAAAGCAAGCAACGGAAAGATGCATGAGGTCATGTGGAGTGAACAGAGTTTGGCGACAAATTTGAAAGTTTATTTAAAAAAAAAAAAAGGAAGGAAAGAAAAGCTGAAACAAGAAAAGGAGATAAATAAAAATGGAAATGAGAAGAAAATGGTACCAGAATGAATTGGAAGGAGAGGGATAAAGGAAACAGAGAATAAATCTGAAAAGCCACAGGTTCTAGTTTAATGAACTTTATTTTAAAATTATATTGCTTAGCACCTATGTCCTAGTTCTCTTTAAGTCTGGGAAAAGGAATGAGATGTTGACCTACTTTTAGCACTTGGTATATTAATATCGCTGGCTATCTAGTCAGGTCTGTGGTTAAACTGAAGTTTAACCAATAGCTGTTGTGCTGCTCTTTTTGTCTGATGCTGGGTCCTGAATTGGCAGCTACCATTCCTGGGAACTGGGAGAATGCCAAGGTGGCTTTAACTGGAACTCTGACACAGCTGAGGATCTGGTTCATTAGATATACATGATTTGAAACATCAGTAGACTAAAAGGGTTGTTTTTGAGTTAGTAGGTGTGTAATTTAAACATCTAAGGGTATGTCTACACTACAGGATTAATTCGAATTTATATAATTCGAATTTAGGAAACCGATTTTATAAATTCGAATGTATTCGGCCACACTAGGCACCATTAATTCGGTGGTTTGCGTCCAAGCTACCATAGTAGCATCGATTTCCAGAGCGTTGCATTGTGGGTAGCTTTTACATAGCTATCCCATAGTTCCCGCAGTCTCCACCCCCCTTGGAATTCTGGGTTGAGACCCCAGTGCATGATGGGGCAAAAAACATTGTCGCAGGTAGTTCTGGGTACAGCCTCCCCCTCCCTCCCTGAAAGCAACGGCAGACAACCATTTCGCGCCTTTTTTCCTGAGTGAACTCTGCAGACTCCATTCTGCATCAAGCATGGATCCCGTTGTGCTCCAGAACGCAGTCTTGAACATTATAAACACCTCGCGCTTTCTCGTGGAGTTTATGCTTACACAGGACCAGAAAAAAGAGGCGAGGAGGAGGAGGCGGCGATTGCAGCGCAGCGACCAGCGTGATGAGGACATGGACACGGACACAGAATTCTCTGAGACCGCGGGCCCCGGTGCTTTGGAGATTATGATGTTAATGGGCCAGGTTATAGGCTTGGAACGCCGATTCTGGGCCCGGGAAACAAGCACAGACTGGTGGGACCGCATAGTGTTGCAGGTGTGGGACGATTCCCAATGGCTGAGAAACTTTCGCATGCGTAAGGGCACTTTCATGGAACTTTGTGACTTGCTTTCCCCTGCCCTGAAGCGCCAGAATACCAAGATGAGAGCAGCCCTCACAGTTGAGAAGCGAGTGGCGATAGCCCTGTGGAAGCTTGCAACGCCAGACAGCTACCGGTCAGTCGGGAATCAATTTGGAGTGGGCAAATCTACTGTGGGGGCTGCTGTGATGCAAGTAGCCAAAGCAATCACGGAGGTGCTGCTACGAAAGGTAGTGACTCTGGGAAATGTGCAGGTCATAGTGGATGGCTTTGCTGCAATGGGATTCCCTAACTGTGGTGGGGCAATAGATGGAACCCATATTCCTATCTTGGCACCGGAGCACCAGGGTACCCAGTACATAAACCGCAAGGGGTACTTCTCAATGGTGCTGCAAGCACTTGTGGATCACAAGGGACGTTTCACCAACATCCATGTGGGCTGGCCGGGAAGGGTTCATGACGCTCGCGTCTTCAGGAACACCAATCTGTTTAAACGGCTGCAGCAAGGGACTTACTTTCCGGACCAGAAAATAACCGTGGGGGATGTTGAAATGCCAATTGTTATTCTTGGGGACCCAGCCTACCCCTTAATGCCATGGCTCATGAAGCCATACACAGGCAGCCTGGACAGGAGTCAGGAGTTGTTCAACTACAGGCTGAGCAAGTGCAGAATGGTGGTAGAATGTGCATTTGGCCGTTTAAAAGGTCGCTGGCGATCCTTATTGACTCGCTCAGACCTCAGCCAAACCAATATCCCCATTGTTATTACTGCTTGCTGTGTGCTTCACAATCTCTGTGAGAGCAAGGGGGAGACCTTTATGGCAGGGTGGGAGGCTGAGGCAAATCGCCTGGCTGCTGATTACTCGCAGCCAGACACCAGGGCGATTAGAAGAGCACACGATGAAGCGCTGCGCATTAGGGAAGCTTTGAAAACCAGTTTCATGACTGGCCAGGCTACAGTGTGAAATTTATGTTTGTTTATCCTTCCTGAAAACCCGCTCCCTTTATTGACTCATTCTCTGTAAGGAACCCACCCTCCCCCTTCCCCCAGCTTGCTTTCAAAGGAAATAAAGTCACCATTGTTTAAAAATCATTTATTCTTTATTAATTGATTATAAAAAGAGGGAGAGAACCTGAGTGGGGTTTGGGAGGAGGATCAGCGGGAAGGAAAAGCCCAGTAAAAAAAGGTTAAGAAAATGGCAGCCTTTTGCTTGGGCTGTCCACTGGGGTGGAATGGGAGGGTGTACGGAGCCTCCCCCCCGTGTTCTTACACATCTGGGTGTGGAGGCTATGGAACATGGTGAGGAGGTAGGGGGGTTATACAGGGGCTGTAGCGGCACAGAACCTGAGTGGGGTTTGGGAGGAGGATCTGCGGGAAGGAAAAGCCCAGTAAAAAAAGGTTAAAAAAATGGCAGCCTTTTGCTTGGGCTGTCCACTGGGGTGGAATGGGAGGGTGTACGGAGCCTCCCCCCCGTGTTCTTACACATCTGGGTGTGGAGGCTATGGAACATGGTGAGGAGGTAGGGGGGTTATACAGGGGCTGTAGCGGCACAGAACCTGAGTGGGGTTTGGGAGGAGGATCTGCGGGAAGGAAAAGCCCAGTAAAAAAAGGTTAAAAAAATGGCAGCCTTTTGCTTGGGCTGTCCACTGGGGTGGAATGGGAGGGTGTACGGAGCCTCCCCCCCCGTGTTCTTACACGTCTGGGTGTGGAGGCTATGGGACATGGTGAGGAGGTAGGGGGGTTATACAGGGGCTGTAGCGGCACTCTGTTCTCCAGCAGCCGTTCCTGAAGCTCCACCAGACGCCGGAGCATGTCTGTTTGCTCACGCAGCAGCCCCAGCGTTGCTTCCCGACTCCTCTGATCTTCCTGCCGCCACCTCTCATCTCGAGCGTCTCTCCTCTCCTCACGTTGGTCCCTTCTGTCCTCACGTTGGTCCCTCATGTCCTCACGTTGGTCCCTCCTGTCCTCACGGTCACTGGCTTCTTTCCTATACTTGCAAACCGTCTCCTTCCACTCATTCAGATGAGCTCTTTCATTCCTGGTGGATTGCATGATTTCGGAAAACATCTCTTCTCTCGTCTTTTTTTTACGACGCCTTATCTGGGATAGCCTTCGGGAAGGAGGAGGGAGGCTTGAAACATTTGCACCTGCTGGAGGGAGTGAAAAAAGGAGAGAATTTTTTTAAAAGATACATTTTTCAGAACAATGCTTATACTCTTTCACGGTGTATACTATTCACATTACATAGCACATGTGATTTCTGTGCAAGGTCGCATTTTGCCTCTTAATATTGAGTGCCTGTGGCTTTGCTGCTAGAGATCACAGACGCAGGTCGGGGCAACAGAATTCACCTTGCATGCTGCCATGGTAAGCCACTGTCTTTAGGCTTCTGCGCCCTGCTTTCCCACATACCAAGCAAAGCCCGTTGTGCTGCAGTTTTCCTGTTAGCTTGTTTTCTGCTGCTGAAGGTTAACACCCCCCCCCCCATCCAATTCTCTGGGATGAGTGCTTTCTCCCTCCCCCCACCGCGTGGCTGGTATCAGGGAAGATCCCTGCAGGAACCAAACTAACAACACCCCCCCCAAACCCGCCATGAATTCTCTGGGATGAGTGCTTTCTCCCTCCCCCCACCGCCTGGCTGGTATCAGGGAAGATCCCTGCAGGAACCAAACTAACAACACCCCCCCCAAACCCGCCATGAATTCTCTGGGATGAGTGCTTTCTCCCTCCCCCCACCGCCTGGCTGGTATCAGGGAAGATCCCTGCAGGAACCAAACTAACAACCCCCCCCCCCACCCGCCATGAATTCTCTGGGATGAGTGCTTTCTCCCTCCCCCCACCGCGTGGCTGGTATCAGGGAAGATCCCTGCAGGAACCAAACTAACACCCCCCCCCCACCCGCCATGAATTCTCTGGGATGAGTGCTTTCTCCCTCCCCCCACCGCGTGGCTGGTATCAGGGAAGATCCCTGCAGGAACCAAACTAACACCCCCCCCCCCCACCCGCCATGAATTCTCTGGGATGAGTGCTTTCTCCCTCCCCCCACCGCGTGGCTGGTATCAGGGAAGATCCCTGCAGGAACCAAACTAACACCCCCCCCCCCCACCCGCCATGAATTCTCTGGGATGAGTGCTTTCTCCCTCCCCCCACCGCCTGGCTGGTATCAGGGAAGATCCCTGCTAGCAAAACGCGAAAAGCTCTGGGCCAATCCTCCCCCCCCCCTTTGCACTTGGCTAAATGCAGGGAAGGATTTCTTTTCAGCCACAGGCAAACAGCCCAGTAGGAACGGCCACCTCAGTCCCCTTAATTAAATTCCCTTATTTCAACCAGGTTACCCTAAGCGATATCACTCTCCTGAGGATTACACAGCAAGATAAAGAACGGATGTTGCTTGAATGCCAGCAAACACCGGGACCATACGCTGCCAGGCTCTGTCAGGCAATGATACCAGATTACTTGCTACTAGCATGGCGTGGTCAAGTGTCCTACCATGGAGGACGGAATAAGGCTGCACTGCCCAGAAACCTTGTGGCAAGGCTTTTGGAGTACCTCCAGGAGAGCTTCATGGAGATGTCCCTGGAGGATTTCCGCTCCATCCCCAGACATGTTAACAGACTTTTCCAGTAGCTGTACTGGCTGCGAATGCATCCCAAGTGCTCAGGGCAAATTAATCATTAAAAATGCTTGCTTTTAAACCATGTTTTCTATTTTAAAAGGTAAACTCACCTGAGGTCCCTTCCATGGGGTCATGGTCTTGGGTGCTGGCTTGGGAGGCTTGGGAGGGTACTTCAGTCAGGGTGAGAAACAGTTCCTGGCTGTTGGGGAGAACGGAGAACTGGGTGCTCTCTGCCAGCTCGTCCTCCTCCTCCTCCTCTTCCCCTTCCACGGAATCATCAGGTGTACCTGATGAGATTATCCCCAGCTCGGAATCCACAGTCAGAGGTGGGGTAGTGGTGGCGGCCCCCCCTAGAAATGCATTTAGCTCAGCGTAGAAGCGGCATGTCCGCGGCTCTGACCCGGAGCGACCGTTTGCCTCCTTTGCTTTTTGATAGGCTTGTCTGAGCTCCTTGACTTTCACGCGGCACTGATCTGTGTCCCTATTGTGGCCTCTCTCCATCATGCCCTTGGAAATTTTTTCATAAGTTTTGGCATTTCGTCTTTTCGAACGCAGTTCAGCTAGCACTGAATCCTCTCCCCATATAGAGATCAAATCCAGTACCTCCTGTACGGTCCATGCTGGTGCTCTTTTTCGATTATCAGCCTGCATGGTTACCTGTGCTGATGAGCTCTCTGTGGTCACCTGTGCTCTCCACGCTGTGCAAACAGGAAATGAAATTCAAATGTTCCCGGGGCTTTTCCTGTCCACCTGGCCAGTGCATGCGAGTTCAGATTGCTGGCCAGAGCGGTCACAATGGTGCACTGTGGGATAGCTCCTGGAGGCCAATAACATCGAATTGCGGCCACACTAACGCTAATTCGAATTGACAAATTCGATTTTGGCGCTACTCCGCTCGTCGGGGTGGAGTACAGAAATCGAATTAAAGGGCCCTTTAATTCGAATTAAATGGCTTCGTTGTGTGGACGGGTCAAGCGTTAATTCGAATTAAGGCAGCTAAATCCGAATTAAAGTCGTAGTGTAGACCAGGCCTAACATGAACACTTTTTTTGTTTTTAAAAATATATTTTTAAAAATTACTCCTGGTGTAACTTAATATAGGAAGTTTTGGCAAAGTTGAATCTTTTACAGCATAATTGCAAGCCTCAGAAAATTGGTGTTTATAATCAAAGTCTGTGCCAGCATCTTCTGTACTCTGTGCATGAGCACTGTTACTATATAACTTTTAAATTCATTTCTCATACATTTTTGATCACCTTAAGGTATGTAGACCTAGGGCAAACGGAGCAACTTTTCTTTTCCTATTCCTATTCCTCAGCTATGCTATTATTGTTCAATGTTATTTTTTCAGCAACCTTTTATATTTGTCCCAAATGTTTTTGCCTCTAGCGGGTTTTATTTCTTTAAAATGTATGTGGTCCACTTCTCAAAGTGATGCATTTTGACAGGAAATCAATACCTTTTCATACTAGATTTGGTGGTGTGATTGTCATAATCCTCCTCTTAGACTTTGTTAATGGCTGAATACTAACCTTGATTTTTTTTATCTTGATTTTTATATCCTTTGCTAAGAATTGTATCTTTCACCTCCACCCCAACCCATTCCCCCCAGAAAAGTTTTCTAGGTACATCATATCTTTCAATGAAAATGTACGAGAGCCAGGTATCTGCAGAAGTACCTGCTACTTCCGTATAGATGTGCGTATCCCTGCAACTAAACTTCATTTCTATGGGCTGTGATGTAATTCATGGGATGACACTTCTGAAATAAAAAACTTCCCCAACACTAGCCAATTAGGGCAGTTAACTTTACTGGGATGAGGACAAAGGATTAAAATTCCCTTCCATGAAGTACCAAGTTTCAATTGCTCTGAGGAGAAAACAGTTAATAATAATAAATAAAAAAAAAAAAAAAAAGTGGTACCCTCTCTGAATATTAGCTGGCAGTCCCATCTGTGTTCAGAATCTCTCAAATTTATTTTGTCTTTACAGTAGGACTTTTGGTAATATGACATTTCAGGGTTTGATTGAGCTTCTCGGTTTTGGAAATGCTGTAACTCTTTTCCTAGGCGTATGAAATTAAAATGCCTGGATGTTTCCTAATTTATGTTGTATCAACTGATCAATCCCAAATTGAAAACCTATGGGCATGCTTGTGGGGATCTCTCTCTTGGTAATGTGTTTTAGTATTTCTTGACAAGATTTTTCCCGCGTAAATATACAGATGTATGCAGAGATCATTTTTGAACATAAAATGTAATCAATTTAACTCAGTGGCTGGGTTCTTAAACCTCTAAGATTTTTAATAACACAGTATCAATTGATATCAAGGCTAATAGTCTGACAGCTTCAAAAAAATCAATGTTTAGTTTAGTAGCAGCTGTACTGATAAGAAAAGTCAAATACTTTACTTTTCCTCTTGGCATTTGTTTATCCAGGAATGATCACCTCAAATACAGCATCTGGTTTTCAGTACAGAGCTGTCTTCATTGTTTGTCTTTTTCCACCCATTTTGTCCAGTTGGGTTGATTTGAGGCCTAGGAGCCCAAGTGACTTGCCCGATGTCACTAGGTGGGTTAGTGGCTGTTGTTTTTCTTTAACCATTAGACCCCATTCTGCTTCTTCAGTTTAAACATGTGCAATTTGAAAGCAAAGGGGTAATTTCTTATAAAGTGGCATTACAGCGCAGTGTTACTAATGAACTATGCAGATAATATTCATCTCTTGGCTGCCTTGAATTGAAATTAAATGAGAATGAACAAGGTAAACAAGCTGAAATAGACTGTGAAACTACACATGTTGGGAATCCTATTGTTTGTTTATTAATTTTTCCAAATACAACATATACCAAAATACCAGATTCATCATAATACACTAAGTAAATAAAGAGCCTTAAAATAAAGGGAAGGGAGGGGACATGACATATCTATCTTAGGGGTCTACGTTAATCATAGACCTCTAAAAAGTCAGCCCAAATTGCTTTGAATTTTCCAGACATTCCCTTTCTGCAGAATGCCAGTCGTTCGTTAGCTGTGAGGTCAGCCATATCACTGAACCAGGCAGGGAATCCTATGTTTTGACTGTTTATACTCTTGTAGCTGGGTTAACATTTCACCTAATGAATGCATTTCATTTTTACTTTATCATATTTTGATCAGGTGTTAATATTACTGTGAATGACATTAAACTCTACAATGTTTCTGTATTTGTGGTTTAAGAATAGGCTTCCAAGGTATTTATGTAAATAAATTGGCTTTCAAGCTGTTAGGTAAAATGCCAGTGGTGACTGGAAAACTGCCTCTGTGTTGTTAAAAGGCAGCTTGCATGTTATGCTACATTTTGTTTTCTTTGATGCCATCAAAACGATGAGAGCCAGACTTGGTCGTGCTGCTTGACTGACCAGCTGTGCCCCAGTTTTTCACCATCACAATCAGCTGCCGCCTTTACTGAGGTGTCACTGCTGATTTACTCAGACACTTTGACCTTACAGTTGCCTCTGAAAGTGCTTGACCTAGAAGTCAGTGCCCAAAGCAGTTTGCCGTTAGCACAGGATGCCAGTGTTATTGTTTGAATATAACAATGCTCACAGGATTTCCTCTGTCTAATAGCTATTCCTGCCTGGATGAATGTGTTAGGTGTCTGGAGCCCACTTGCTGCTTTGTAACACAGTACTGCAAGCATTCATGATCTCTGAAGTTGCTGGAGTGAATAACTAAACCAGAGTCAGCTGACTTTCAATCTCCAATCAGATAAACTGTGATGTAAGTGTTTAGCAGCTGCTAGGATCTGAATAAGGGTGCTGAAGTCTGAGGTAGTACAGCATGGCTATACTGTTGTGGGAGGAATAAGAGAAGCTAAATAGTGCAATGGATGAGTCCAGCATTCTGAGGAGACGAGGGCTTCAGGTAGGAAACTGTCCATTCATGTTTTCTCAATGAACCACTGATCATTTCAAAGTTCCTGTTTCATTCCTTTCCTGTACGACAAATGTATGGACAATTTTTTTAAACCACATACCTTCAGTGTGATGTGTTGAGTGTCATGCTACAGGTACAACATGTAAGAATGCTCATCAGGTCTCCCTTCTGTAGAAACTGTATGATGATTTGTCTGTCTCGGGGGGTGGGGGTGGGGAGTAATATCTATAAAGTATATTTAGAATAACATTTTCTACAGCAAAGAAGTTTGGTTTTTAATATGCTGACACTAATGATTTAAAAGTGCAATGTTCTGTGTAGTTAACTACAACTATGGTGAAGTATATTGATATGTGTGATACACTAGCATGTCAAGGGGAGTCTAAGCTTAGCATCACTGGGCATTCATAGCAGATGTGTGCAGCTGTTGATTGGAGTTTCAGCAATAATTAATATGGGCTACAGTTTCAAGTTTATCTTTTTCTGTAGGTTGGGAAAGCAGAAGAGGTACTGTGTATTTTTTTTTTAAAAGTAATTGATTTCTGACACCATGGTTGAATTTGTTACATTGTAAACAAAGTTACTTAATTATAAAGATGCATTTGAAGCTAAAACTGGGTAAAATAAGGCCATTATTTGGGGGATAAGTGGGTGTGGTGGGTTTTTTTGTTTTGTTTGTTTTTGGAACTTCAACAAAGTCATGGCCATTTGAGCTGCATTGTAAGAATGATAAATAATTCAAAACATGCTTATCTAAATCACATTTTGCCAAGCCATCATTCCACAGTATCCCCCCCCCCCAAATTTCAAACCAATTGTTCATTTCACAAGTGCTGTGCACAATTGGGAATTTTTCATTTGTCTCTAATGGTTATTACTTTAGCTCAAAATCTGTACTTGCACATGCTAACTGCATATTAGACCACTTTAGTCCTTTTTGAAAGTAATTAATATTAATTAAGGTCTGAAAATCAGTTTCTTAATACTAAATATGTGTAAGAAAATTCACAAGTATGGATGGCATATGGTGACTCTCTTCAAAACTGAAGCAAAAAGGAGCACCACCTTAAGCTATATGATTGTATTCTATTGTTTATTTAAAAAAAAAACACCTTTCCTCAAGTCACTCTTAGCAATGAATGTACTTCCTTTCTTTTGTTTTCCTTTCCGCAATACTTCAATAGAGAGGGGGGGGGGAGCCCATGCTGTATGTGGGATCACTATGGCTTTGTTAAACAATGCAAAACTGTACAAAAAAGCTCCTCAATGCACCGAACTTTCAAAAGTTGTAAACTTCACAGAAACCTGGTTGTTCCCACTGAAATATGCTTCCAGATAACCCAGTTCTGCTAAAGACTGATGTAATTTCTATCCGACAAATAACACCAAAATAAAATCTTTAGTCGTTATTGTATAACAAACCTTTTAAGTCACTGTGATAAAATATCTGTTCAAACTCCCTGGGACCTCTTATTGGTTAAAGTCCATTTGTTTTTCTTTAACTTTGTATTACTGTATTTGGCCATGAGAACTAGATTAACTTTTGAAAATAAACTGCTTTTATGCTTTCCTTAGTCTCTTAGAGCCTGAATCCTTCTTTTATATTAACTGATTGTGTGGGAGTGTATGTGTGTGGATCTCAACTACTATATGCTGGGGTTGCCAGTGACAGCATTTAAGAGGATTTAACAGTTTCAAGAGGTAGATCTTCATAGTAAAAACAGATTTTCTCCTACTAAACCTGCTATAATCCACTGAGTAATGTAAACCGGATATCTGCCTTTTGACATGAATTGAACAGCATTCTGTACAGATTAAGGGATAGGTAAAACTGTAATGCATATGTCTGTTGCAAAATTCTGTAGCATAAATATTTTCAAGATAACAAAACATTCTGTAATTTGTTTCTGTAATCTGCTATAACTTTATTAAATCTTTTTGTATGGATATTCAAATACATTTAATTGTATGTTTACATTTTCCCATTATACTTAGCTGAGCATTTTTAAAAAGTGTGGAGAACCATACACTAAATGTATTCCTAATATCAAAACCAGCAGTGCACACATGCAATACTGAATTGTTTTTAAAGAGGTGTGTGATGCACACCACATACCTATGATTAGGATCCAGTCCTAAAGTGGAATGTTCACAATGTAAGGACCAGATCCTACAAACGCTTAATTTGGAGCATAATTCCACAAAAATCTATGCCCGTTAGCAAGTTCTGGCCGGATTAAGCCCCTAGATTGTAAACGCTCCAAGGCAGGGACTCAACCTTTACCTGTATAATACAACACACTAGGGGTGACGGGTGCCTTAAGTAGCACTAGTAATGCAAAGTAAGTAACGTTTGTATTTAGTTGAAAAGTAAATTTTAAAGGATCCCACATTATAAAATCAATGTCTCTCTATTGTTATGCTGGATTGAACACTGTGGTACCTTTTCTGTCCATTTTTCTTCTTTCTTATACATTACAGATGCTTTCATTTAAAGACTTGTAACAATGTATACAGAAGTGCATCTATTGTAAATGGTAAGTTAGTGATTTTTGCCTGTGGTTTTGGTCTTCAAGGAAAAGAGAACAAACTTCAGTTTGTCCATCTTCAAGCACAAAAGTTCGTGGGGTTACAACATTAGAAATAGGAGCCATGGAAATACAGCCATAGAGAAGCATTGTAAATATGTGCATCTGAGTAGAAGGTGAACACTTGCTTAGATGAAGGTTCACTTAACCTTCAAAGAATAATCTTATCACAAGTCTGATTTCTTATAAATTGATCATGTGATAATAGATCTTACATGTTTAACTTTGAAACCTGATTTGTAAAGGGTAAGGATTCTATATAACTGCATATTTTCATACATTTTCTACGCTGTTCATTTCAGCCCTTGTGTCAGAACACGTCTGTCATTTTTTTTTGAGATGGGGTCCTGATATGGTGGTGCCTGCTGCCCAGCCACCACCATACTCTGGAAAAAACAGGAGGCTACTTGGATTGCATTTCAAAATATAGAAAAACTATAACAAATTGCTGGACTTAAGTAAACCTCTGGCATTTTGATTTTGTTTAGACACTCAATTTTTCAAACAGAAACTGGCCCTTCCTACATCTCACCCTGACTAACTGAATCTGTTAATCATTTAACAACATTTTGATTTATTTCCTGTTACTGCTATTATTGGATACAACCATAAAAAGGTAGAAATAGCTGAATACGAAACTCTAAATGACTTTTGTACCTTGTCAATGAACGGGTTCTCTATAAAGTGATTTTGAGGCATCAACCAAAAAACTAACTACTTTTTCTAGCTGCATTCTGGTGATGTCATTAAACACTGACATTTCATTCTGATTCTGAAATGTCAAGTATACTGTAGTGGGTATGTGAAAAGATACCACTTGAAGATGATGATCATTAAAAGTAACCAACAACGGAAGCAACTTCCATATTTAGAGGGTTTTTTCCACAGTCCTATGTTTTGTTACAGTGATTCTGATTTCCTTCCTTGTTCATAATTTCTCTTTGTCTTGTTCTCGAGTTCGGTTTCAGAAAGCAGAGAGGCAGCTGAGATATATTCAGTGGCATGTGCTAAAATGCTTAGACATCACATTGCTGAGATTAGGATTCGTAGCTCAGAATTTCCTTGCTGTTGACTGGTCTCTCAGCCCCAGTACTAGTCTAATATGGTTTCTGTTTACACGATCCTTCAAAAAATACATAAAAGTAAAGTATTTTTTGTGATGATAAGTCATGGGTGAAATGATGCTCTTTCCCTTCATTGGGGAGGGAGAGGGCATGGGAAAGTAGAATTATTGTTGCCAATGCTAGATAGGCACTCTGATGATACCATCTCTTTTCTGCAGAAAAGAGGTGTTTTTTCATTAAGGGACATACTTCCTGTTTAGAAAAGTCTTACTGGGCCTTCCGTTCCATTACGTTCACATGCCACCTACAGCTTGTTCAGTATCCATTCTGTGAGGCCCAGAAACTTGTCTCTCTCACCAACAGAAGTTGGTCCATTACAAGATGTTACCTCACCCATTGTCTCTCTAGTTTCAGTTCTGGCTTTGTTGCTGGTGATGGTAAACACCTTCTTGCATAGCCTGGGGGAGAGCATACAGAGGAGCTTCCCTGGAGCAATGTATGAATTGATGTTATGCTAACGTATGAGACACTGCAACTGGCCATGCATAGTGAAACCATCATGTGCTGAAATCTTGGACATAATAGGTCCAGGACTTCCATAACACAGAAATATGGGATTTCCCAAGTCCTTACTTACTGCTTCTACCAGTACGACTTCAGACAGAGAAGGAGTAATTTCCCAGAAAAATCACCATTTGAGGCTGCTACGCCACACCGTTTGCTTGGTGGGAAAGGAAGCCCTGGATCCTGTTACCTATAGAGAAATAATTCTTCTCAAAATATTGGAAATTGACATAAAAGTTGGTCCCTTACTCTGTTCATTGGGGTTGGGGAGAACATACTATGTATGAAAGGAAATGAAATAAGCAAGGAAATGGCAGTGACATTATAACTGTTTGCTTTTTTGTTGACTTAATTGAGGAATGGGAATGTGTTTTGATGGTATCCTGTTGGAGAAAACTGATGATAGAAGCTGGAAAATGTTCATTAGACCTTACCCTGTGTTTCAGGCTCAGAGGAAGGAGATTAGAGAAGTTAGTTTTCTAGAGGAGGGGCTAGAGAGGCTCTTAGCAGTTTCTACTCACTCAGGAGCTGTGCACAATACATTCTCCCTCTTTTAGGACATGAGGGGCCTGATTCATCTTTTTACAAAGGTATAATTTCACTGAATGGAGTCATAGCATTGTAGAAGGGGAGTGACACAATCGTGAATTGGGCCTGAGATACGTGCCTTTGCCTGTTAGTAAGAAGAAAAGAAAATAACTTGGTCTGTGAAGAAAAGGGGAAACCCAGTGCTGGAGGCAGGTAGAGGTTCTGGAATCTTTGCTTGCACGGTTTGGTTTCTAACATGTAGTTTCTGTATGGGTTTCCTTCTGAAAATAGGCACTCAATTAAGTAACAAAGAATCAATGCATTTGCTTGTGTGTTTATTTTTTATATAGATCTGAACATTGAAAAAGGTGTTTGTGTGAGCAAGATTGTCTGACTGTAGTTAAAAATGTAATTTCATACACTCTTAGTTAAGTGTTCAGTGTTTGTTGGTATAACTATGTCTAGATTCCTTTTAACAGTTTCTGTGGGCACCATGTTGGAAGCCAGAACATCTTTATTCTATTCTGATAGAGAAAAATAAGAACCTTGTGTGGTGCTTTTATAATGGATAGATACCACAGTGACAGCTGTCTTAGAAGTGCCTGAGATAGACAATGCTTCTGTAAGATGAGAGACTGATGCAAAAAACACTTTTCCTTTCCTCATTAGCGGTCACTTCTGTGGGCCTGATAGAGTGCACAATCTTTTGATCAGTTAATTCGCCTGTATTTTCAAGGTATTCATCCATTGTTACATGTTTGTCAAGCTTTCTAAAAGACTCTTTCTTTTGTCAAACATCTCTTTTGCTATTATGGCCGCTATAAAAGTCAGTCTTCCTGAAAGGGTTAACATTTCTCTCATCGGTTCACTTGTCTCTGTGGTGTGGTCACCTCATAGCAAGTAAAGAGAACTGCTATATTCTTAGCCAGTGTATTTGGCATTAGGCCAGACTCTGTCTGTAGCCCATATCGTACTTCTCACTAATGCCTTTTGATAATTGCACTACCATTTCTTGATAATGCCTACAATATGTCACAGAACTGACTGTTTGGTATTATGTTGGGAAGGAGAGACATAAACTTAATGTTCCTTCATATCAGATCCATTGTTGAGCAGTGCCTTTCAGCAGAGGAATCTTGAGATGGTTCGAATCAAGCTCTGTCATGTTCTTTGAGCCATACGCAAAACCAGTTTTCCGGTTCAGTGTGCAGTAGTTACCACCAATTCCCAAATAATTCATCTTGTCCTAGAAAACAATGAATATTTTTAATTTTAATAAATAATTTGTGCATACCTCTAATTAGTACCACTATCATTGCTTGATTACATTAAGAATTGTTCCTTGTGGGATTTTTTTTATCTCATAGCTGTGCCCACCTAGTATGGTTTGACAAACAGGTTGGCTAGTATAGACTTAATGCAATGGCAACAAGTAATTAACTTAGTTCCTGTTAAATCACATGGAAATAGTAACATTGATTGTAATTGTCTTTCCGCTCCATTGTGAGAAGCTTCCCTTAAGTTGCTTTACATTTACCTTCCACTTGCCTACGCCATTGCTACTTTTTTCAGTCACATTTGGCCTAACGATTTTTCAAATTTATTTTTACTTTCTGGTATATTACTTACGCTTTTAAAACATTATATGTGTTATTTCTTTGAGTTATAGGTTGTTCCCACTCCCACAGATGTTAACATATTCTTAAATCCATTTCCCATTATGTTGAAACCATTGCCTTTTTGATTACAGTAGTGTTATCCATCTATATATTACAAATAAATTTAAAACAATCCTAAAAGAATGTTAAGGTTGCAAAGTTAGGAAATGCCAGAATCAAGGCTGCCCATGCACCTTCTACATGTGTATTTTGATAGTTTTTAATTACTTGATCTCACACTATTTTTTCCACAGGACTCCTGCCTCATTCACTACACCAGACGGATGGTGATTAGGGCTGGCCGGAAAAGGGTAATCCCTTCCTGCAAAAATATTCATGTTTTTGAAAAACATTTCATTCTAAAATGGCATGAAATGTCAAAACAGTAGAATTTTTCACTAGAAGGATTTCAGGAAAAATTCTGTTTTTGGAAAACTAAAATGGAAGTTTTAGGCTTCCCAGCTGCCCTCCCAGAAGGTCCTTGTCAATTTCACTTTGAGAGAAATCAGTGTACCAAAGAGTTCACTTCATTTGTTTGATTTTTTTGTGGGGGGGGGGGGGGAGGGATTCCTTTAATTTTTCTGAGAAAGTGAAATTGACAAGAGCCTTCCAGCCCAGTTCCTGGAGAGGTAAAGCACCTTAGTTCTCCGCCTTCCTCCCTCCCTCCAGCTCTGGCAACCAGAACAACAGAGAGACCTGGGGTGCTCAGCCTGTCTGGCCCTAGAGTTGAGTGGGAGGAGGAGAGTCAGGATGCTTAGCCTTGGCAGCCCTCCTGGAAAGCTTTTGTCAATTTCAGTTTCTGCCAGGGGCCAGGCAGAAAGTGAAATTAACAAGACCCTTCCTAGCGGTCAGCTGGGGAACTGTCATTTAGATTTTCTTGACAGCAGAAACTTCCAGCAAAACTTAAGTTTTTTTCCCATGGAAAATTTTGGTTTTGTGAAGAGTGTTTTTGGTGAGAAAATCATTCAGAAGAAATATTTCTGATCAGTTCTAATCTATATTCTCTCCCGAGTCCTGCCTCTCTCTCCCACCCCCCGCCCCCCCCCTCGCCCTCCACCCCCCGCTCCTCTCAAACCATACATCCTCTGGCTCTTGCTCTCATGGTCACCCATTCCATTTCTCATCCATCTGCCTGGACACCAGCAGAGGGGGCATTGAAAGTACAGAGATTGAGTCCTGATCCACTGCTGCAGCCTTTGGATGGAGCATGCTCGATCCGACAATCTTCGGAGATTTTAGCTGCCACGCTAACATGTCTCTATTGAGCATTTGAGAAATGAGATTTTTTGGGAGGCTTCTTACTTATCCAAATTTGAGCACATATTTCACAGGGATGGCAAAAGACTCATCCCTGTGTGACAGTGACACTCCTGCCAGAATTTAAGTCCCTGCTCCAAAGCAGGTAGATGCTACAGCTTCTCAATGAAGCAAAATAACTTTTTTTTTAAACATGGGCAAAATGTGTTTCTCTGTGTTCTCAGAAACAGTTGAACCATTTTAGTTGCAGCTCTCCAAGAAATTCAGCCTGGAGAATTGCCGTCCAAACCGTTAAAGTTTGGCAAAGATCTAAGCAACTGAGAGCAGAGTCTCTGATCATGGAAATTCAGGCAACCTTAACTACCAGTGCTGCCTGTAATGACCTTGAGGTTTACATTATTATGCTGGAACTTGTTTTCAGATATCTGGTATCCAGATGGATTTGTAGAATGCACACACTGGATTGGTATATGGAACATATATTTTAGTTAGCTGCTTTTAGAGATAGATGGTGTGTTACGTCAAACTTTTGTAATCTTTCAGGTGTTGGCGTTTGATTTTTTTTTTTCTTTTTTGAGGGTTAACTTAAAGAACCAGAATTTCCAGGGGTATATGTTATCATACTGCTGTTATTGTTTATGTACCACTGCAAAGTACTATATTAAGTAGGAAGACAAGGGCCTGGCCCCAAGAAACTTAGTCTAGCACAATAAAACGGAACATGGTTGTGAGGGAAGGCAGAGTAGAAAAGTGGAGAGACTGCAGTCAAAAAAGAGAAAAATCAAAACTGCTAATTGTAAAGCAGTGTACAAGGAGTTGATTTCATTTGTTTTTATTTGAATTTACTTTTGGTATTGGTTCATTAAAATTAATTTCTTGTAATTAAGCCAGTGAAGAGGAAGGAAATAAATCTAATTTCAGCAGCTGAGAGAAGCTAGCTAAGAGTGAGTTTCTGAGATGGGTAATGATCAGAACTGGGTCTGCAAAAAAAATAAAATAAATAATCCTAAAACTGTAATTGAAGCAAAATCCTTGTGTAACAGAAGATCATTGCTTTTGCACATTCACAATCTTGCTTAAAACGCTCTCTTCAGTAACTTAACCTTGTCTGCTTTTTAGTGATCTCTAATTCCAAAAACTGGAAATCCTTTGGCTGAGTTTGAGAATACAAATTTAACTGTGTTGAAAATCCAGTAGTGTGTTTGAGAGAGCCACATGCCCAGGGCTGCCCATTGATTTTTACACACTCAGCAGGATCACAGTGGATTTTTTTTTTTGAGAGTGCAGCTCAGGCACATTTCTTTGGAAAATTTACTCCTTACCTGGAAAGTTGCTAGTAGAATTTAATGCTTTTTATGAACAATGTCTTAGTTTTAAGTGGTTTCTGTTTTTGCAAGATTAGTAAACACATAAGTAAAATGAAGGAACAGTGTAGAGGAAAATGTAAGAGGTGTTAATATCATGCCCAAATTGAAATCTGTATTCATGTTACCTGGATTCATTCTTATTGATTAGTTGATGTCTTAGCCACCCCCACCCACTCAAGAGCAAACAATACCTTTTTTTTAATACACAAAAGATTGTAATAATTTACTGGGTGTGAGTTTAGTAGTGATCAAATGGGTTAAGTTATTAGACGATATCTCATACTATTTGATGTTGAAAAATAGCAGATTTGACATGCAGGCATGAATCTGCGTATCATCTTCACATTTTATCAGTTTTGCCCTGAATAACTGCATTTGTCTGTTGGCTACAATTTGGAGTTGTTCTAAGGCCAAGGTGATCAAAATCTACAGTTTACTTGAGATGGCTGGGCACTGTGATGGCTGGGGGTGGAAAGGGGAAGATCTAACACTGAGCCAATATATAGTTGATCACCGAATATGGAATTTTACTGGCTTCCTTTTCTTTTCTTGCTGTATTCCTGTCCTCAAGCCCATTTACTTTCTGAAGTATTCTCAGCTTTGTTTTGTTCATTCTTATAGTTGATATAGCTTTCTATTCCGTGGACTGTATTGACATGCCTCATAGATATCTGAACATAATTATGCAGCTTTGATGGCTCTCATGGGTGGTTTGGTTGCAGTGATCATTCATGTTTGACACTTGCAGAATATACACAAGGTACTTGAAGATATCTCACATGACTCTCTGTTCTGATCTTCAAAAGATGGCAACCTCTGGCTTAAGGAGCTCCATTAACTGAAAATATGTTACTGGTAGATCGTCTTCCTTACTCGTTGATCTGGATGTTACCCCTTCAAGTTCCAACTCTCCTCTACAACATCAAGCTCATCCTTCCTCTCCTTGTCTTCAAGTTTCTGTGTAACTTTTCCTCTCCCTATATATCCATTTTTACATTGCTTCTCTTCCACTCTGCTAATGATGCCAGCTTTTGTGCCCCTTTGTCCTTCTAACACAGTTGTGTCTGGGCTTTCTTCTATGCCATCCCCTCAATGTAGAATGCCTACCCTGAGTTATCCTTGTAAGACCACTGCCATCTTCTCATTCACATCCCAACAGAAGACTCCTGCTATGGCACCTATGACGAGGCTCTGAAATAATTGATGAAGGTCTCTGTCTGCAAAATTAAAAATACGTTTTCGGAGAATGTGGCCAGTCATCTGTCCATTTTCCTGGTACATTGGACTCCTTTTTCCTATGCTCCCTCTGTTTTGTTCACTTGGAGTGTAAGCTCTTCAGTTTAGAGACAGTGCCTCCTTCAGTGTTTCTGTAGCACTAAGCACATGATGGGTGCTGCAACAGTAACGTTAAAATCAGAATTTTAGAATTGACCCTAAGTAGTTATAAACTTATAGCATGTGGTTTTAGCTTGCTTTTTTTTCTATCTATCTGGTAATGAGCCTAGACAATGCAGATCAATGCCATGCTCCTTTGATGCTGAACCCAGTAAAGCTGGTTGTGAGGCTTATAGATGCATAAAGCAGTGTGTTCTTGTCTTTAGGCTCTAACAAGATGCTGGGGGTGGGGGGAGGGAATCCTGGCACTTTTAAATTGATGCATTTCTATAATGCGGGCCATTCGAGAAACTTTAAATATGAACTCACTATTTTTTTTTTGTTTTCCTACTAAAGCACCACGAAGAAATGTAGTAATTGATGAGAATCTGGTTTAATATTTATCCATCCCTGCTCCCCTCACAACACTGCAGTGTCTTTTATACAAATAACAGCCATAACGATTATCTCTGTTCAACAGGATGCAGTAGGAGAAAGGAGTAACTACTGCAGGGCATTGCCATAACTAGCAGTGTTAATAGGAGAGCATCCTGCAGACAAATGGCTTTAGACGATCAAGCAATTAGAGCCAATCCATTACTTACACATTTTTGTTTTAAATGTAAGAGGACCAGAACAATGCCACCATGGCTAACCAGCAGAATAAAAGTCAGATAGAGGCAAAAGGGTATCCATTAAAAATTAGAAGTCAAATTTTACTGAGGGGAAAAAAAGAGAGGAGCATAAACTCTGATAAGTCAAATGTAAAAGGGTAATTAGGCAGGCCAAAAAAGCATTTGGAAGGCAATTAACAGCAACATTTTTAAGTACTTCAGAAGCAGGAAACCTGCTAAATGTTGGGGAGGTACTGAATGATCAGGGTGCTGAAGGAGCACTCAAGGAAGACGAGGCCATTGCAGAGAAGCTAAATAAACTCTTTGCATTGGTCTTCACTACAGAGGATGTGAGGGAGATTCCCATACACGACCCATTCTTTTGAGGTGACAAATCTGAGTAACCGTCCCAGATTTAAGTGTCAGTAGAGGAGGTTTGGAACAAATTGATAAGTAGAAAAAGTAATAAATTACCAGGACCAGGTGGTATTCACCCAACCTGTGGAACTCATTGCCAGAGGATGTTATGGAGGCCAAAAGTATATCTGAGTTCAAAAAATAATTTAAGTTCATGGAGGATAGATCCATCAATGGTTAGTAGGCAAGATGGCTGTTGATGCAACCCCATGTCCCTAAACCTCTGACTGCCAGAAGCTGGGACTGGAGGATAGAGGATGGATCACTCGATAATTGCCTTGTTCTGTTCATTCCCTCTGAAGCATTTGGGATGGGCCACTGTTGGAAGACAGGATACTGGGCTAGCTGAACCATTGGTCTGACCCAGTATGGCTGTTCTTATAAAACATCTATGATAGTGCTGCAAGAATGAGATGCAGCAAGTTATCGCTGATGCATTTTTCCTTTGCCAGCAATTGTTCTTGTTACAGCCCAGGCTCTGTTACAGTTTAGTTTACAAAGTTTACAATTTAAAGTTTACAATTTTCTTAATGTTTTAAGACCTAAAGTAGAAATTGGACACATTTTTTCTTAATTTAAAGTGAGGCATTGACTGAATGTTCTGCTATACTTGCTAATACTCTGAGAAAATAATAAATATGGTAATTGAAAAATATCTTTTAAAAATTCTGTAAATATTTTTGCATACTTTTCTGATCTATTGTAGTCAGATGTGCTAGCTGTGAGATTGTTCTTTAATAGAAATAACTTTTCTGATCAGTCTATTGGCTTGGTACAGAGTGTGACTTGATGACCCGTTGTTGGAGGCAAATGAGGTTAGCAAAAAGTGAAAGCTTATCATTAATAAGAAATGTACTACCTTGCACTTGCCTGGACCCTCAGAAAAACTTGTCTGAATTTGTAGCTTGGACCCAGCTTTAGTTCGTTATATAGCACGTTTCTTCAGAAGAGCTCTATGCACTTCACAAAAATTAATGGGTTTAGCTTCACAACATTTCTGTGAAGGATCATAGAGGTAAGGAAGGGGAAATAGTCTGATTATTCAGTACATCCCACACGAGTGCAGAATTGTTCCATACAGCTTATCTTCTAGAGTGTTGCTCAGGTGTTCTTAAAAATTACAGGCGTCTCACATTTCCCTATGGAGATTATTCCAATTCAGTCTAAATTAATCCATTCTCTGTTACGTGCTGTTATTCCCAGTTATACCCCTGTGTTTCACACTACGTAACAATTCTCTCTCTCTTTGGTGTTTACACCCTTCAAATGTTAGTAGGTTCTCAATGCCTCCTTTTGCCTCTTTGGTCTTCAATTCGCCAAGTTACACATATGGAAATCTTTTTTACTCTTTCAGTGATTTGGAAAGCATTTTTGTCGCTTTTCTTCGAATAGCCTGGTACTGGTGGGATTAAATACAATATTCTAGGTGCAGTAGCATAAAGTAGCATATGGAATTGTATTATTACCTCCTTGAACCAAACTGTAAGAAACAGGATTATTATCTTGCTGGTCTGTGATGTGATCTCCTTGCATGGACAACCCGACATGGCACTGACCAGATATGCAACCTTATAGCATTGCAAACTCAAACTCATTTATTATCTACTGTTATCCCAAGCTTTTTCAGCATTAGTGTTTCCCACGTTGCTTCCTTTCATTGCTCCCTATCATTAATATCCCCTTTCAATAGATCGGTAAACTGAAGCCCAGAAAGAGTAAGTGACTTGCTCAAGGTCACACAGAAATTAGTTGGCATAGCCAGGAATCAAACCCACATCTTTTGTGTGGCAGGCTTGAATTCTTCTACCTCTGTTTTTGAGGTAATGGCCTTTAAAGAGAGCACTGCTTTGTTTATATTAATCTACAGGGTGATGGACAATTCTACAGCCTAAGAATTTGGAAGCATTTTGAAATGCCCATTGTATCATGATCAATGGAACTGAAGTCAGAAGGCCTATGGTCCCTAGGGGGACTACTATTGATGGGAAACTAGGGGAACAGAGATGTGAGGAGATGGGCTGGAAGCAACTCAGCCACATTGACAGAGTAATGCACAGGGTTTAATAAAGTCCCACCCTCAATTTATCTGACATTCATCATCACTCTTAGTGAATGAAACACCCATGAGAGTGTGATTTTTTTGGGTGGACTAGAGTTTATTTCAATGCCTTTCTCCAGTGCCAATAAAAACACAACTCCCATAGAGTCTCCCACATGGAGACCCAGAATTCAGTCACTGAGGATTTTCAGCAAGAATTGCAAAGGGTAAACCTCCCCACAATCAAGTCCAAAAAAGAACAAAAGGAATTAACTTAATTCTTCAGTACCAACTTTATAGAATCTTGTAATGATAAAACAACATAATAAATAATTTATTATTTCAACATAACATGGATACTTTATAATCCACATACATCATCTTCACAGTTATACATAAATATAAAGAAAACAAATTAAATGTAAACAGGTGAGTTCCCACAGAAACACAGTGAGAAGTAACTCAGAATTCGCAAAAGCTAAGGTTGAGTTCATCTGAGTCTATTACAATCTGTGATCATCAAAAGCTATACAGTTTTCTGAGTCAAAAGCACTGCAACAACTTGCTTATAGAAATCTCCAGTTGGACTCCATACAGACTTTCTCTTCCTCTGCTGCAATCACTCAGGCTAGGTCTACACTATGGGGGTGAGGGGGGTCGACCTAAGATACGCAACTTCAGCTACGTGAATAACGTAGCTGAAGTTGCGTATTTTAGGTCGACTTACCTGGCTGTGAGGACGGCGGCGAGTCGACCGCTGCTGCACCGCCGTCGACTCCGCTTCCGCCTCTTGCCGCGGTGGATTTCCGGAGTCGACGGCAGAGCCATCGGGGATCGATTTTATTGCGTCTTCACTAGACGCGATAAGTCGATCCCCAATAGATCAATTGCTACCCGCCGATCCGGCGGGTAGTGAAGACGTGCCCTTAGTTAGCTAACTAAGGCCATGTCTACATTAGAGAGCTTATAGCAGCATAAGATGTCCCGGGTAGCTGCTCTATGCTGACGGGAGAGAGCTCTCATGTTGACATAATTAAACCACCCCTAGCGACTGTCAGTAGCTATATCGGCAGGACAGTGTCTCCCGCTGACATAGCACAGTCCACACCAGCGCTTTTGTTGGTGTAACTTATGTCAGTCGGGGCTGTATTTTTCCCCCTGCACCCTTGAGCAACATACGCTATAGCAACAAAAGTGGTAGCATAAACATGGCCTAAGTAACCAACAACTCAGTTTACATATACTGATTAAAACACCCTTTTACAAAAAAAATACAAAACTGAGAATAACAAAATATAAATGACTCTCCCCATCATCACATTCAAATAAGAGAAGAGTTGGTGAATAATACTAGTTGAGACAAATAAAACAGTTTGACTAAAATCAAACAACATTCCAACTGTACAATTAAAAGAAATTAGTTTTCCCCTCCCAATTTCCCCTTTCTAATATTAACACTGCCAGGGCTTCCCAGCTGGAGGGTTAACACTATCCTTAACTTGATGCAAAATGCTTCAGAGTCAGGGAAAAACAGCCTGCATTCTTCTCTGTGGCTCAGCTTCTTTCAACCCACACAGGGCACATGGACTTTTGTAAAGCAGCTGTCCTGACTACTTGCCCTCATGGAGTTTGAGTCCAGCAACAGGGAACCTGTTCAGAATATCCAAAACTACCACATCCAATTCCAGAAATTTCTGGGTGTGGAGTGCTAATTGCGCATCTGCCTTAGGGTGACCAGCCAGCAAGTGTGAAAAATTGGGATGGGGGTGGGAGGTAATAGGAGCCTATATAAGAAAAAGACCCAAAAATCGGGACATCTGGTCACCCTAATTTGCCTAGCAACAATTACCCAGACACAACTCGTTCCTACCCACCTCCAATAGATCTCTTAAAGAGATATCTCCCTATAAGGCATGTGGGTCACAATATGACCTTGGACTGACTGAAAATTGAGTGACTGGCTTTCAGTGATCTGTCTAATAAGCAGGTTGTGGAAAGCACTCCAGCTAATATACAACGAACTCCAGTAGCTGTGCACATGCAGAAATACTACTCCTTTTTGCAGTATATTGAGATTTATTAATATATAAAGCAACAAGATCATAATTTTGATGTTTCAAAAGTGTATTAAGTTGTATCAATGTAATGCTTTAAAATTGTGAAAGTGTGTGTGGGAGATGAATGAGTAGTGTATTCACAAGCAAACTGTTGCAACTTGCAATGCTATGTCTTAGAACTTTCACTGTTCCTGTACCCCATGGTGGAAAGTTTTCTCAGTGTATGTGCCCCAGCTAGGCAAGGTAATAGGAGGCCACAAGGAGAGATCTCAAATAGTCACAGCAAGAATAATATATTTTAAAATTATATTTTTACCTTCCAGGCTGTTTTCTTGTTTTATTTACCTTTTTTCCTTTTGTGGTTATACTTTTTCTGTTGGGTTTTCATATGTTTGCACAGCTATACATTCATGATGTCATTGAGACATTGTTAGTCTTGTTTTAGTAGAGCTGTGTGGAAGACAGAAGGTCCATTTTTATGAAAGATTTCAAAATTTGTCTTAATTTCAAATCAGAGCAAAAACTAAACATCTTGGAATTCTCTGAAGGAAAATCACCCCCTACAAATATTTAGCGGGTCAATCAAAACATATTTCATTTTGATTTCAACTTTTTGTTTTATATTTGTTACAATATATAATAAAAAAATTCAAAATGAAGTCATTTAAAAACAAATAAAAACATTTCCTTCCAAAAAATGTCAAAATAGGATATTTTGATCTTGTTGAAACTCTGTTTTCTTGCAAAATGAAGGCCTGATTTCATGAAGCTTTTTGATTTCAGTGGAACTGCATGTTCTGATGGAATATGGTTTCATTAATGTTTCTTTGAGCAGCTCTGTTTTTTTTTTAGTATGAATAAGTAAGAATAACAGGTTATAAGGGAGGGTGAAAACTGTTGTCTGCTTATTTCTCTTCAGTAAAACACAAGTGTAGCATGACCACCATATTAACTTGTGACAGACTTGCTTAAATTTTAACTTGTGGGGGGCGGGAATTTGAGTCCTCTATTTTTGTGTCTCGAGAGTGAAGCTGAATTTTGTCCCTGTATAAATGATGTGTCAAAGCTTCAGGTTGTTTGTCTGACTTCCATATCAAATGTGTTCCCTTCACAATTTTTTCTAACTGCCACACTGGGGATTGAACTGAAGGCTTCCAGAGCTAAGCAGGAGTTGCTTAACTAAGTGAGCAGACTCTGTATCTAAGGGCTATGACAGACTCTCACTTTGGGATTGGGTATAAAAGGAGACCTGTAATGCACACTGTGCAGTGGGTGACATACACTTGTGTAATTCCGCTGTCCTCATTTAGAACCCCAGTGTGGGACCCTTTAAGTGCATTCAGTGGAGTTGCACAGATTTAACTGATTCATCCTGTATCTGGAATTTACTTTACAAATCTGTTGAAGCACAAGTAGGAAAGAAAGCCAGCTTCGTAACTTTCTCTCTAAGCTAAATAGGTTGAGCTCCTGAAGCACGTTTTCTAATCCTTAAATTGGAGAGGGTTCAGAGAAGAGCCACAAGAATGATTAATCAATGATCTTCTTGAATTTTGAGCACCAGAACTGGACACAGTATTCCAGCAGTGGTCACATGAGTGCCAAATGCAGACGTAAAATAAGCTTTCTATTCCTACTCAAACGTCACACTCATGTTCAGCTGATTATCCTCCACGACCCCCGAATCTTTTTCAAAATCACTGCTTCCCAGGATAGAATCCCCCATTCTGTAAGTATGTCCTACGTTCTTTTTCCCTAGATGCATAGATTTACGTTTAACCATATTAGAATGCATATTGTTTGCTTGTGCCAGTTTACCAAGCAATCCAGATCATTCTGAATCAATGACCTGTCCTCTTCATTATTTACCACTCCCCCAAATTGTGTGCCATCTGCAAAATATATCAGAGATGATTTTGTTTTCTTTCAGGTTATTGATACAATATGTTGAATAGTATAGGCCCAAGAACCAATTCTTGCAGGATCCTAGTAGAAACACACCCACTCATTGACAATTCCCAATTGACAATTACACTTTGAGACCTATCAGCTAGCTAGTTTTAATCCATTTAGCGTGTGCCATGTTAATTTTATATCTTTCTAGTTTTTTAATCAAAATGTCATGTGGTACCAATTCAAATGGCTTACAAAAGTCTAAGTATACTACGTCAACATTATTAACTATGATTTGCATTATTACATTACCTTCCTTTAATTCTTTATTAGAGTCCTGTATTGGGTGCTCCATTATCTTGCCTGGGATTGATGTCAGGCTGGGTCATCCCGTGTATAATTTCTAAAAATTGGCACAACATTAGCTTTCTTCCAGTCTTCTGGAACTTCCCCAGTGCTCCATGACTTAATGAAATTCAACATTAACAGTCCAGAGAACTCCTCAGCCAGTTTTTTTTAAAACTCTTGGATGCAAGTTATCTGGACCAGCTGATTTAAAATTGTCTAACTTTAGTAGCGTCTGTTTAACATCCTCTAGCAATACTAATGGAATGGAAAGAATGTTATCACCACCATATGATGATACTATATCAGAAAATACAGGACAGAAATCTTTATTGAATATTTCTGCCTTTTCTGCATTATTATGGATAATTCTATCATTTCCATCTAGTGATGGACCAATATCATTGGCAGTTTCTCTCCCTCCCCCCCCCCCAATATATTTAAAAAAAATCTTCTTATGGTTCTTAACTCTGCTGGCCATGGATTTCTCCTTGTGTCCTATGGCCTCTTTTGCCAATTTTCTACAATTCCTAACTTCTGATTTATATTCATTACTGTCAATATCCCCTTTCTTCCATTTAAAAAAAAAAATTTTTTTTTTTACAGCTGCTTTCACTTCCCCCTCTATACCGGGTCAGTCTTTTTAACCACCACAGCCTTCTTCCTCAATTGTGGGATAGGAGCATCTAGTAAGGTGTTCTAAAATTATTCCCAATTATCATTCATATTTCTCTGATTAAATTCTTCCTCCCAGCTGATTTGGCTCATAATTGTTTTCAGCATTGTGAAATTGGCTGTATTAAAGCACCAAGTATATATATTACTAGTCTGGACTTCATTCTGTTTGCATATTGTAAACGTGAACACTTGTTATCACTTTTACATAAGCTACATTAATTTTTAGTTCTGTGATAAGCTCCTCTTTATCTGTGTTGGTTGCAATGCTTCTTAAGTTAGAAAATTGCCATTTATAATGTTTAGAAATTCCAAGGATGGTTTTTATACTGGCAGTATGAAACCTCCAGCATATGTCACTCAAATTGAAGTTCTCCATGATGACAGGTTTTTTCCCTACACTTTATAGATAGGTGCCCATGTAGGTGGTCATTCTGTTTGCTAGTGTGTTTTGGTGTTCTGTAGCAGACACCAACTAGTACCCCATCTTGTGCTTTATCTGTTAAGACATTGATCCATAAGTATTCAAAAATCATTTTCTTCCAAGTTATCAGTGACTTGAAAACAGGTAATGTCATTTTTGACAGAGGGCCACCCCTCTCCCCTTTTGCTTACTCAGTCATTCCTAAATAGGTTATAACCATTGATTTTAACATTCCAGTCATGTCACTCATCCCGTCAGTTTCAGTAGTACCAATTAGAATGAATTTATGCTCATTAAGGAGCAATTCCAATTCCTCTTGTTTGCTTCCCAGGCTTCTAACATTGGGGAATTCAAGAATTTCTTCTCTTCATGTCCTTTAATTTCTTAATTAGTATTGTTCTCAACATCCCGATTTTGTGCTGAGTGCTCATATATTCCCTCTTTTTACCCTCCCCTTTTGCTATTTAATCCCCACCTGACTATTGTAGCCAGCCTGGCCCCAAGGAGATTGGTCCCCCTTCTCCTGAGGTGGATGCTGTCCAAACTATACAGTTCTCTCCCCACAGAAGGTTGGACCAATTTTCCACAAAACCAAAACCCTCCATCACTTACATAGCCAGCAGTTCACTTCCAGAATCTTCTGCCTTCTGTCTTCCTTCAGTTGTGGGACAGGAAGGATCTCAGAGAGGATTGCTTGGACATTCATCTTCTTTAGCATGCTTTCGAGTTCCCTGAAGCCATAAACTGTATCTGCAAGATATCCCACGATGCAATGTCATTAGTACTGATATGAACCATCACCAGTGGATCCTTGCCTATCAACTTCAGAAGACTGTCCAATCTTAAAGTGACGTCTCATGTCTTGGTTCAGGGAAGGCAGCACGCTGTCCTGTTGCTCTCCTGTCCCTTGGAGAACATTCTTTCAATTTTTCTGAGTATTGAATCTCCAACAAGGATTGTCTGTTTTCCCTGGACAGTTGGAGAACTCTTTATGGGCAAGCTTGATTTTTCTTACAAGTTGGGCTGAGCTGCCATCCACATTCTCATACTTCCTTTGGACCTGCTGGATTTTTAGAGGTATCTTCCAAAGTTTCCATGTAGAGGACCTGATATTGATTTGAATCTATCTGTGTGGAATTCCTCCCAGTTCTCTTCTTTCTAGCCTGCCTCCAGCCATGTAGAATACCACTGTGATCTCTTACCTCAGATGGTTACGAACAGCCAGATTACCTCTCTGACTTCTACATTGCAATTTTTAGCCCCACAGCCTGAGCCAGATTCAGCTGACCCAGGCTCTGAAGCTGTGCTTTTTCATCGTAGTGTAGACGTACCCTCCTAGTGTATATATAAACTGTCCTCTTTCCCTGACTCAGGGACTCCTGCAGGAGCCATCCCGCTTCCTACAACTTTCCCCAGCAGCTGAGCTCTGGTTTTGCTGGCTTTTTTTCAAGGATCAGGTGACCTTCAAGCTATCGTCTGATCCCTGTTTGATTAATCACAGGTCGGGCTGGCCCAACCTGCCTTAAGAGGCCAGCCACCCAGTGGCAGGGCCTAATTGCTGCAGTGTTTTTCCATTTACTCCCCTTTTATAGTAATGTTTCCTTCTACTGGGCTCCTACCTTGGAATTTATCACCTACCTGATAGGTGTTTAAATAGTGCCTGCCAAGGGAATTGCCACTGCCCCTCCTCCTGTTTACTCTGGCCCCTATACTAGCAAAATTAACTGTTAGGTCTTGTGTACCCTAGAACAGGGGTGGGCAAACTACGGCCCACAGGCCACATCCGGCCCGTGGGACCGTCCTGCCCGGCCTCCGAGCTCCTGGCCCGGGAGGCTCACCCCCGGCCCCTCCCCTGCTGTCCCCCCTCCCCCGCAGCATCCCCCGCAGCCCTCCCCTGCTGTCCCCCCTTCCCCGCAGCTCGCTCCACCGCTGGCGCAATGCTCTGGGTGGTGGGGCTGTGAGCTCCTGGGGTAGCGCAGCTGCAGAGCTGGCCTGACCCGGTCTCTGTGCTGTGTGGTGGTGGCGGCGGCAGCGGCAGCAACAGCATGTCCCGGCTTCAGCTGGGCGGCGTGGCTCTAGCGCCGCCAGCCACCGGTGCTCCAGGCAGGGAGCGGGGAGGTTGGATAGAGGCCAGGGGAGTTTGGGGTGGTGGTCAGGGGGCGGGGGTGTGGATGGTGGTCGGGGGGGGGGGGAAACAGGGGGTTGAATGGGGGCAGAGGTCCCAGTGGGGCCGTCAGGGAATGGGGGGGTTGGATGGGCCATGAGTCCCGGGGTGGTGGTGGGGCAGATAGGAGGTGGGGGCTGGGCCACAACCCCCTCCCCTAACCGGCCCTCCAAACAATTTATGAAACCCGATGCGGCCCTCAGGCCAAAAAGTTTGCCCGCCCCGCCCTAGAAGGTTGTACTGGTTTAACTATACTGGTATAGCCCTCATATTGTAGATGCAGTTATCAGTATAAAGGTGCATTGTATTGGTGTAGCTACTTCCGTTTGGGAAGGGGATACAATTATGCCACTTTCATGTTTTATGCTAATATAACTGCTTCAGTAAAAAAATGGCACTCCTGCCATAATTATACCATAAAATGTAGACCAGACCTTATTGCATCAGCAACTAGTGAAGTGAACGCTGTTTAACTTCAAGTTTAGCTGAGGACAAACTATGTCAGATTTTCCAAAACCCTGGTTAAAACCTGTTCTGCAGGTGAAAAAATTGCCATTGACTTATGGGTGATTGGGTGTGCAAAAATCCCCACCTCCTGATTTCACTGCTGGGGCTTGAATATCTGGACTGCTCCTGCTAATGAATGGGAGAGAAGATAAGGCCTGTGGAGAGCTCCCAGGGTCGGGAAGGAGCATTTTTACATTTGCAGAGAATTAAAAGTCCGTACCACTGCTCCCTGTTGTGTAGGAAGTGGTCTCTCTCTAGGCATGCCCTCTCCAGCTACAGAGAAACTTCACTTAGTGTCATTCGCATTAATTAATATTGACTATAGTGTGTTACAGGTGAAGACTATGTTAGTGGGGTTGTGTTGTATTGTTAGAATTGATGGAATCTAAAATATAAAATGTTGCTAAAATTGAGAGAAGCCTTGTTCAAAGATACAACTTTTAGGGTATTTACTGAATTCTACAGGATTTATTTCAGGTTTAAGGATTTAGAGACAAATCTGACTAAGATTAGTACATTCTCCATAGGTGAGAGTATCTTCACTTTTACTGTGGAAGATGTCTTTTTATTTTTAATTTATTCAGATTTCAGATTTTCATTTTTTGTGTATTTGTACTCTTCTCACCCACTCTCCTGTACTTACTCCCCCTGCCCCACCTCCTTTGTATTCCACAAGGTATTTAGATAATCAGTGTGGAAATGTACTGACAACATGAGAAAACAGTTTCAAATGGCAGTCATTTTTATAATAGTATCAAGATAAAAGATTTGTCAGGCAAAAAATAACATTGCCTGGTTTTAGACTTTAGAATGTAACAAACAATCCATTTGCAGTATCGGGTTTTCCAAGGAACCTTGTGTAGAATAAATAGGGGATTAATCATTTAGGGAATTTAAGTTTTCTATCTATGCTTGTCCTAGAGTGTAACCTTCTATCAGACAAAATATCCAACAGTTGGTATGTTTTGTTACAATGACACTAGTGTATAACTATAGCCACTCTGTCATCATTTTCATTCTAACTCTCTGTTTAGATGGGTTCAGAGAATCATAGGCCTGGAAGGGGCCTCGACAGGTCATCTAGTCTAGTCCCCTGCATTCATGGCAGGACTAAGTATTATCTAGACCATCTCTGACAAGTGTTTGTCTAAGCTGCTTTAAAAAATCTCCAATGATGGAGATTCTACAACCTCCCTAGGCAATTTATTCCAGTGCTTAACCACCGTGACAGGAAGTTTTTCTTAATGTCCAACCTAAACCTCCCTTGCTGCATTTTAATCCTCAGAGGTTAACGAGAACAATTTTTCTCCCTCCTCCTTGTAACAACCTTTTATGTACTTGAAAACTGTTATCATGTGATCTCTCAGTCTTCTCTTTTCCAGACTAAACAAGCCCAATTTTTTCAGTCTTTCCTTATAGGTCATGTTTTCTAGACCTTTGATCATTTTTGCTGCTCTTCTTTGGACTTTCTCCAATTTATCCACATATCCAATTTAGGCACATCTTGCTTTACTTCTCATGCCTTGGTTACAACACTCCTGCTAATACATCCCAGAATGACGTTCTCCTTTTTTGCAACAGTGTTACACTGTTGACTCATATTTAGCTTGTGGTCCGCTATGACCCCCAGATCCCTTTCCGCAGTACTCCTTCCTAGGCAGTCATTTCCCATTTTGTATGTGTGAAACTGATTGTTCCTTCCTAAGTGGAGTACTTTGCATTTGTCCTTATTGAATTTCATCCTATTTACTTCAGACCATTTCTCCAGTTTGTCCAGATATGGAGATATTTAACATAGAACTTTGATGTAAAACTCTATTGTAATAGATATAACTATATTGTGCTTCAGAATCTAGAAGTAATTAAATCCATAAGCCTTTCTTTCCTATGAACTTTTAAACAAATTTTACTGGGCACAGAATTAGTCTGAATCAATGGATATTCACAAATGTTGTCAAACAGCCATTTGATAGTATTGGTTCAGTTGTGGGAACAAAAATTATTTTGAAAAACAGCACTGGATTTACCACAGCATAATTCATAGAACACAGGCATTGCATCATAAACTTGTGAAAACTACTTCAGGAAATTGTACAGAAAGTTTAAATAGCACTGCTCTACAGCCAAAATGCTTCTGAAATAAATGTAGTCAAACTTTACTAATTCTGGGTCACTGAGAACGAAAATGATGCTTAAAATTGTTGATTGGCTCTAGTTTTCAAGATCTGCTATTGGGTCAGTATATACAACCCTTGACTTGGGAATGGCGGAGGATAAGTGAGTTATAAAGGGAAGGGATCTCAATTTAAACCAGAAATGACTAAAATACATCTTTGACTGGATCTATGAATAAATCTATGACTGGGTTTGGACAGTACTTGCTTTTTAGGCAAAACAATGAATGATGCAATCTGAAGCTGGTATTGCGTCATACATGATATGAATTGCATCATGTTATTCCTAGAAGTCATGGATGATGCAATCATAACGAAGCTTACATCACTCTGCTGAACAAATTGCCCTATATCAGCTCTAGAAATCATACAGTGTCGTGCTCTCTTATTTGTCAGTGTTTGATTTTGCAAAGGGACACATTTCTGTTTAGCCAAAGTGAGCAGAGATGCCTCGTACTTGTGTGAACAGTGCAGATAACTTCTGCTATGTTTGTGGTGAAGTGACTTTTGCATCACAAAAGCGCAGTATAACCACTATGGTTAAGAAAGCCTATCACCTTTATTTCGGCTGCAAAATTAGAGATCAGGACAAGAGGTGGGCCCCACACATGTGCTGCAAGACTTGTGCAACAAATCTTCGCCAGTGGTTGAACAGGGAAAAGGAAATCTATGCCTTTTGCAGTGCCAATGATTTGGAGAGAGCCAACAGATCATACCAGCAATTGTTACTTCTGCATGGTGCCTCCAGTTGGGAAAGGTGTGTCAAAGAAGAAAAAGTGGACTGTGCATTATCCAAACATTCCATCAGCTATACGCCCAGTACCCCACGGAGAAGGACTGCCGGTTCCTGATGCACCAGAATCATTCTCACTTGAGTCAGACGAGGAAGAGGAAGAGGATGAAACTTCTGGTCCTGAACCATCAATGTCACAGGACCCACATTTTCTCCCATCCTCCTCCTCTGAACCACACCTCATAACACAAGGTGAACTGAAGGACCTTGTCAGGGATTTGGAACTACCCAAGAGTAAGGCAGAGCTGTTGGGCTCCAGACTAGAGCAGTGGAATCTCCTGGCAGGTGATGTTAGGGTTTCCATGTTCCGTGACCGTCAAAAGGATCTTGTCCCATTCTTCTTCATGGAAGGTGATCTTGTAGCCTGCAACAACATCGATGGTGTGATGGCAGCCCTCAACATCGTTCACGATCCAGATGAGTGGAGACTGTTCATTGATTCATCGAAGACGAGTCTTAAAGCTGTTTTACTGCATAATGGCCATGTTTTGCCATCAATTCCAGTTGGTCATGCAGTCCATCTGAAGGAAACCTATGACAACATGAAACAACTTTTGAGGTGCATAAACTATGACCAACATCAGTGGCAGCTTTGTGGCGATTTGAAGGTTGTTGCTCTCTTGCTTGGTCTGCAGACTGGGTACACAAAGTACTGCTGTTTTCTCTGCAAATGGGATAGTCGTGCAAGAGATTCCCACTACATCAAGAAAGGTTGGCCACTCCGACAGTCATTGGAGCCTGGGAGGAAAAGTGTTCAGCATCCACCACTTGTTGAATCAAGGAAGATTTTGTTACCACCCTTACACATCAAGCTGGGTCTGATGAAGAACTTTGTCAAGGCCATTGACAAAACACAAGCAGCTTTCAAGTACCTCCGTGGAAAATTTCCAAGTTTAAGTGAAGCTAAGATAAAGGAAGGTGTCTTCGTTGGTCCTCAGATTCGTGAACTTCTTCGAGATGATGCATTTGACCATGCACTGCGTGGCAAGGAAAAGACGGCATGGAAAGCCTTCCAGTTAGTGGCAATAAATTTTCTCGGAAACAACAAGGCAGACAACTACAGGTTGTTGGTGGAAAACCTCCTCAAGGCATACAAAAGCCTTGGTTGCAACATGTCACTAAAGATGCATTTTTTTGCACTCTCATCTAGATTTTTTTCCACCGAACTGCGGAGCAGTGAGCGACGAGCATGGCGAGCGATTTCACCAGGACATTGCAACAATGGAGAAACGCTATCAGGGCAAATGGAGCCCATCAATGCTTGCAGACTATTGCTGGACAGTGACAAGAGATGCTCCATTTAACGAATACAAGAGACAAGCCAAGAAGCGCCGAGTAGACACTGAATAGGACTAAACTATGTACAGAATAGTTTTTTGCCTTTTGTTTCATAATCAATTTTATTTATATAACCCTTTTTTGCTGATTTTTAAAGTGTTACATAAACAGGACAGGTGAAATATTATCATGTAAAGCAACCATAAACACATGAAAAGACCTAGGTTTACAATTTATGATTAAAACTCTACTATCTACACAATATACATAGACATAAAATGTAAAAACTTAAATATCTTAGAAACAGTAGCCAATCAGTTGTTTTAATTGTCATATTTGAATTCAGCACATCAAAATACATAATAAATAGCACATTTTATCTCTGAAGCAGACGACTTCTCAAAAATTGTAGACCAGTGTAGTCAAAACGTTCTTTAATCCAGTTCTAAAGCAAGTTATCTGACTTTACTGTTAAGCTGTCTTACAAAACGTGTTCTTTCTTTGTTGTACAATTTAAGCACTTGTTGTCTCACAATAATAGTATAAAAATATGAGGAGATGTGGATTCTATTCAGCATTTGTTTTCTTTTGTAGTTCTCTGTAAAATAACATTAGAACAGGTTTTTCTTTTGACATCTCTAGAAGCATTCATTGTGTTTTGCAGTTTTTCTGTCTGAGACTTTTTAGAGAGCTGACCCTCATTTCTGTAAATGTATTCACTAAATAGGCTACACAAATAAATATCAGCCTGTGTGGTGCTCATGAACATCTTGCATATAAGCAGTGATCAGTCTTCTAAATCACATGAACGGTTATTTTTTATGCTCCCTGTTTAGATGACAGTTTTTAAATAAGGGGAAATGGCAAAAATCACACTTTAGTGCAAATTTTTGGATGAATAATAAATAACAGTTAAGTGAACTAGCCGCTTTTTCCACATGTTGTCATGTTAGATCTTGATTCTTTTGTGGCAAGGAGGTCTGTCTTAGTATGTATAGGGCGTCTCACAATGTGATTCCCCATCCCTGATTGGGTTCTAGGCCTACTGCAATACAAATTAAGTTATTTTATTTCAGAAAATGTCAATGACTTATTTTATTGTTCAACCAGATCCCAACTTTAATCAGGGCACTTTTTAGTCCCCAGAGTGGAATTGCATAAAATGAAAAAGACTAATAGTTCCTTTGAAATAGTGGGAAATGTTTTGATCCTTATACTTGTTTCACTTACTTAAATTCAAAGACGCAGAGGGCAGACCATTTTCATAGGAAGTGTAACTATGAAGGTTTTAGGTATTTTTTGTTACATTTGGGCTTTGATTCCCTTCTCTGTAAATTATAGTTAGTTGTGAGTAGAGTTGGTTGGAAAAGGGGTAGGAGATATGGGAGGGAATGAAGGTTAGAATGGCGTTTACATTTTTGCCAGACTTTTGTTTGTTTATTGTTTACAGATTTGTGACCAGTACTGGTTGTAATTTAGTAACTGAAATACTTAATCTTACATTTGGAATCTGTAGTGTTGACACTGCTTTATAATAGAAGTTCTAAATGTGTTTCTTCTTTTTCTGGTTTGTCCTCCGGATAGCATTTCTTTGGGAAGGGCTTTTTAGATTTTTTTTCTGAAAAGATCCTATATTTATTTGTTGCTAATTTACTTTTCTTCAATTCTTCAATGTCACTTCCAGTTAATTAGGGTTCCCACCCTTCTTCTCCATGACAGTATCTGTTTCTTATGAGTGAATGTGATGTGCATGATCCTGTGATGTACATCATCCTGGGCTAATGTTCCCAGTAGGTCTCTAGAGCTAAACAAAATTGGCGCTGTTCAGAATCTGATTGAGAGACTTCCAAGGAAAAACCAGGGTGTTCTAGGAAGTAGCATATTTTAGTAGGAAGTCCTCTTGCTTCTGAGTCAGGCTTGATCTTATGTCCCAGCTTGGTGTCTGGAGGTGTTGCGCATGTCCACTGAAGGTAGGATAAGAAGTAATCTGCTTAATCAGTGGCCCGGGAGATTTAGGATAAATATTAGGAAAAAACTTTAACTACAAGGATAAGTAAGCACTGGAACAGATTATCAAGGGAGGTTGTGGAATTCCTGCCTTTGGAAGTTTTTAAGAACAGGTTAGAATCACCTTTTGGGGATGGTCTAGATATGCTTGGTTCTGCCTCAGCGCAGAGGGTAGACTAGATTAACTCTCAAGGTCCCTTCTAGCATTTCATTTCTATGATTCTACAGTTATACGACACTCAATGTAATATGTGTGCATTTGAGAGAGCTTTGCAGTTCAAACATTAAAGATGAACAATGAAAGCAGAGCATTACATGGAACTTAAAAATACTTCTGTTTCTGCTGCCTGCTCTGATCCTAACATTGACTATCCCGACAATACCCTTCCTTTTCAAATTGCACAACTAACCACATTTCTTTTTCTTATCCGGTCTTGAACTTTCTTCAGTCCTTTCCCATACCCTACATCTTGATCTGATCTACCATGGCTACTTCATCTACTCCTTCAAGTTTCTCCAGAAAACTCTCACTTTGTGTGTCCTAGTCTTCCCTTGTTAATAAGTCATAAAAAAGTAACCCTGAAGAACATATGTGTAGTACCAACAAAAGCAACTGTATGTTCTTAATTATGTAATCCCTGTCCTTTCTCCTTCTATCTGGGTTCTATTCCCAGTTTCGCCACAAATATCTTCTGTGACCTTGGACAAGACATCTGTGCTTATGTTTCCTGTCTGTAAATTGGTGCTAATAGGTCGAAATTATCTCACAATGTAAAATAAATTTGTTTGCAAAATTCTTAGAAATATTTATATGCATTGTTCTAGGTAAGTGTAAAGTATGGCTATTTATTGCCCAGAATATACATTATAATGCATTTTATATAATGACCCTGCGGCCTTCATATAGGCTCTTTTTCAAAACCTGGAATCCAGGACCTTATCCCGTCGGCTGATTATATATAAAATCAGGCTATTGGATAATTCAGCTAGGGTCTGAATGAAGAGTGCCCTCTGGCAGGGTGCATGCAGGAGTTATTCTTTCCAAATAGAAAACTAAAGATAATGGGGAGCAATGTGAATTTATAATATACCAAAGCCGGAGTCTAATATTATGCCATATATAGTGGCAGAACTGCTGCTGAATCTATTTCCCTGAGGTATTATTATTCATAGTATTCATAGATAGCTGAATCCTATAGTTTACCCAGAAACCTGACTTTGTACAAACCATTTCAGAGCAATAATAAGCAATCTTTTGCCTGCTACTGGCACCTATAAGAAAAGTGAGCACCAAACAAATACATTGTAGTAGGTCAAAATTATACAGAGCATGGAAGTTACATTTATTGAGTTTTATTTTGGATGTCAGGATTTTCATGTCTAATAACTAAAGGGTGCCAAACTCAGCTGGTGACCTAGGTTTAGACTGGATTTTGGATTTCTTTTTTAAACTTACTTTTTGGTGTAAAAGTACAGTTCCTTCATTACCGCAGTTTATGAAATTCATAAGAGTACTAATTAAGGCTGCCCTGCAATTTTTTTTCTTTATTGCTTGTAACTGGAAAAAACAAAAACACAAATAACCTCCCCAAAAAACAAACAAACAAAAAACCTGTTTGTGAATCTTGTGTTTTTCCTATGTTAAGGATTTATTTGATCCAATTAGAAAATAGGTGACCCAATAAGAAAAGAATTCAAACACTTTTATTTACCTTAAAAATTACTTCAGAGGAAATGGTGAGCTTCCATATTCTGAATTCAGTGTAACATCTTAGAATTAATAGTAACAACCAGTTCTACTACTCCCTGATTAGCTAATATTAAAAACAAATTTCACCTTCATGTAAGAGGACCAAAAGTAAACTACAGCATCCTAGAATTCAATTAATTTATAGTTTCATTGTAAGTGTGTATTTAATACTGTGATCCTCAGTGCAGAAGTCAGTTACTGTTTTATTATTTTCATATCTACAGAAGCTTTTATCCAAGGCTTTCAAAGCACTTTACATATGTTTTAGCTAAGCAATTCTGTAACTGTGTGAGGTAGGTAAGGGATCACTTTATCCACTACAGAATATAGCCACTGCTGAGATGGCATGCAGCAACTGTCTTAGTTCTGAGCACTACTATTCAACATGTTTAGGAGGGGTGAAGAGGAATGCCACATCCAAATGAAACATTGGAGAAATTAGATACTCAGGAATATACTTGCCTAGGTTGGAATTTGGGCAGGACACCAGGCTCACACTCCTACTTTTCTGAAGAGCGCCGTGAGGTTTGTAATGCTCCAGTGCTCAAGTTTACATCTCATCCAGACGTCATCTCCAGCAGAAACGACCCCTGGCTCTAGTTTGGGGCTGTAGTTCAATACTGACTTAGTTGGAAAAGTGCCACCTTCTGAATTAGCACCACTTCCCTCAATACTGAGATGTGACCAAATGCAACTCTGTATTCACACCCTACACACTATTGTAATAATTTTTATACAAAACATGCCTTGTGAGGTATCGTTTGAAAACTAATAACTTTCTGGTCAATAATATCATGGTGACATGAATGTAACAACATTCATATGTAAAGTTATGAACATAAGATGAAGTTATGACTGAAATGTGTTTACCAGACTAGTCTGGGGAGTGGATATACCAGTTTTTCAAAGACAAAGGACAAGATGACATCTCTAGCCAGGTGTCATAAAAGTTGACTGGCGTTCACTGGTCAAGTGGCCAATTTTTGGCACTGAAGTGGGGCAGGAACAGATCAATTTGCATTTTAACAAACCACAATGTGGAACCTCTTTCACCACAAGATGCCATGTCTCCATCTTTACATCTGGAAGGACCTTTATCTAGGGGTAACCCTCAGGAAAATGCCTTTCAGAGGGTGATTGGACGATAAAAGGGAGGGGCAAAACCACCCCACATATTCTCTCTCTCTTTCACCTGAGAAGACAAAGGAATTAGTCTTTGGTCTTAAGGAGGCATTCTGAACTGAGAATTTGGTCAGCCCTGTTGTAAGGAACGTTTGATTAAAAATTTCACCTTGATCCAAGTCTAGTTTGTTTAAGTTTAGTTACTAGGAAGTGTTTTATCTTTATTTCTCTTGTAACCATTTCTAACTTTAATGCCTTATACTTGTACTCAATTAAAACCTATCTGCTTGTAACTACGGTAAATAAAACTTGGTTTATGCTTTAATCAAAACTAATCCAGGGTTGTCTTTAAACTGAATTGTTTGGTAACTCCAATTAAAGGAGCAAACTGTTGTACATTGACCCCTTATAGGGGCAACGGACCTAAAATATCTGAATTGCCCAGGAGAGGGCTGCAGAACACATGTTTTGGGGAAATTTGGGACTGGGAGTGTGGTGGGGTCACTCTGCAAATAGTAACGGAGGCTGCTGGAAGCCAGTGTGTGACTGATGTGTGGCTGACAGGCTGCAGCTATACACAGACACTAAGGGTGTGACCTGAATGCTGGAGGACTATTTGTGAGCAGCCCCATAGGCGCCGACTCCATGGGTACTCCGGGACTGGAGCACCCATGGGGAAAAATGAGTGGGTGCTCTGCGTCCACCGCAGCCAAGCTCCCTGCCCTGCCCCACCTCACCTCACCTCACCACCTCCTCCGCCTCCTTCCCTGAGTGCACCGCATCCCTGCTCCTCCGCCTACCTCCCAGCACTTGCTGCCACCAAACAGCTGTAGTAAGCTCCGGGGGGGGGGGGGGGAGGAGCGGGAACGTGGTGCGCTCAGGAGAGGAGGTGGGGCCAGGGCGGGGATTTGGGGAAGGAGTCCGAATAGGGGCAGGGAGGGGGTGGAGTTGGCGCTGGGACTTTGGGGAACAGGGGTGGAGAGGGGGCGGGGCTGGGGTGGAGTCAGGGTGGGGTCAGGGGCAGAGGGGGGTCGAGCACCCACCGGCGCCAGTAGAAGTCAGCGCCTATGAGCAGCCCATATGGGAGTGACAGCAGCAAAGCATTGTGAGGCTCATAAAGTTGCAGGGCAGGTGGTAACATAACCTGGTGTGGATTGCACCCCGGAATGTGATATTAGATATTCCTTGGAAGTCCCCCATTTTGGTACTGACTCAACCTCTTTGTACTTGGCTAATGAGATCTAGCTGGGACCAGGAAAAGGGTGACATGGATTCACCTATGGCATATAAAATAATTTTTTAGATAGAACTAGAAGGTAATTATAATTCCACATCTTGGATAATAGATTTGGCAATTCTCATCTCAATTTAATTTTTTTCTAGCTTTTTTTTTCTTTAAATAAAATATAGTACATTTTATGGAGGGGTTGCATTGTTGTTAACATCCAAAACACTAACTGCTTTCCTAACCTTTTTGTCCCCAAAGCGTGGGAATCTGTTGTAATCTAGAAAAGGATTTTCTGATATTAGAGATGAAAGCTTGTGATATTAACATATTGCCCGGAAGTTAGCATTTAAGTTCATTCAGAATTGAAAATCATTAGCATAGTAATACTTTGACTCCTTTCATAAGTAGGAGATTTTCGAACCAGTGAATGTGTAGTTTACAGTATATTCTAATGGGCAGTAAAATCTGATTTATTTTAGTAGTCAAATTGATGTACACCTCTACCCCGATATAACGCAGTCCTCGGGAGCCAAAAAATCTTATTGCGTTATATCGAACTTGCTTTGATCCGCTGGAGCACGCAGCCCTGCCCCCGCCCCGGAGTGCTGCTTTACCGCGTTATATCCGAATTCGCGTTATATCAGGGTAGAGGTGTATTTTGTAACTTCACGAAGAGTTTCAGGAACACTTCCTCATCGTTTAGAAGAGGAAAAATGTTTAAGATGATATTATTAGGACATTTCCCACATTCCTCTTTCATCTGCAGTCTCCTGTTTATATTTATGACAGATTAAATTTGTCTAATTCATATGTGATATAAAGTAGAATTAATATTGAGCATGAATTGGAATCGTAGCTTTAAAAGCAAACTGAGCATACTTAGGCAAATACCCATACAATAAAAATGATATATCATCATAATTAAGAGAACAAGAGGGTGTGTGTATAGGGTGTCAGAGTGAAGATAAATGAGAACAGAAATTGTTCATTCAGATTTGCTAATGCAATCTTGTCTATATTCAAAATGTCAATGTCCATGGTGTGAAACCCCCAGCAGAATACCTCATTTGGGTGGGTTTGGTATGGTGAGCCAGGCACTTCAAAGAATCCTGAAAAGAGAGTATCAGGGTGGTGAGTTAGAGGGAGAACAGATATGGCTCTAGTACGCTGACTTGCCAAAGATGGATGTGCTTAATTGAAATGTAAAACATTGTATTTCTTTATTGAAGCTAATACAGGATGCTTTTGCTTAGTTTTGCTTGCAGAGATGCAGATTATATGGTATGCATACCTCCTTTGGTTTTTTAATCTGATTTCTCTCTCTCTCTTCTTAATAAATCTTGTTTCTTATTTAGACAATTTGAGTTAGCATGTTGAGGTAAAGTCCCTGAAAGGAAAGTAGCCATCTTAACTCTCATGAGAAGTGGTTAGAGGAGAATGGTGCCTATACTGGAGCCCTTGATTGAAACAGCTCTTTATGAGGTGTCACCCTCACATTTACCATGGTCCATAAGGGGGATCATGAGGAATGGCAAGAACACTTGTTCTTGTGAAAACTGCAGCAGCTGTTGACAATCCAACAGCTGGGTTTGTCTGGAATCAAGTGAGCCAAAGCAAGTGAGCCAATGACCTAGATAATTTTTGTATTTTGGACTATGTACCTGCATTTCTTCCAACAGAGTGTTCCTTCAGATTCTGGTCCATAAACCAGAACAGTTGTCTTTTACAACCCACTTCTTAACCATTCATTCAAAAGAAGGAATGAATCTCTCATACCTGCTAAGTGTAAATCTGAAAAATATAATGTAGTTGATTCATCTTTTGGAGCTCTAAAAAGTGTGTACGAGGGATGTAAATCTAAAGAAGTATTTTTTTTTACCAAGGGGATTTCAGAGTTTTCAGTTAGAGTATGGATTGAGTTGAGTTGCATACGATTTTTTTTTCTGTGTACTTTCAAAATTGATGATACATTACTTGCTAGTTTAAGTACATGGTAATGGCAAGACAAAGCTTTTGTAACTTCAGTGTGTATATCTTTGTCATCTATATTCATGCTATCTCATTAAGTGTCCATACACAATACATATATAGAAGCCTCATGAGGTTACAAGCAAAATAACTTCATTTTTCTCTGATACGCGTATGGTGAAACTGTGGAATATATTTCATAAAGCTCTTAGAAAGATAGTGAAAGTACAGTTCAGTTAAATACTCTCCCTCTCCCTTCTCTGATCATCCTTCATTCCATCCCCTCCACGATCCATCCTCTTCCCTTTTCTCTCTTCTTTTCCCTTCCTGTCTTCCATTCACTGTCAGGAAGGGCCGCCTCAGAAGAGCCATTTCAGCTCAACACGGCACCGTCAGAGACTAGTGGAACCAGCGGCTACAAAAGTGAGTGGACTTATTGAAGGACAGTTTTAAAAATGGAATGTTGTATCAGTGGAATGTGACAACTGTAGTGAAGATCTGATGTACACTTGATAGGAGCATTAATTATTACCCACCTGTGAGTAATATGGTCAGCACTGTTTCATAAAGATGAATTTGCACATTGAAGATATTCATTATGCATGTATAATGCTGCACCTCCTTCAAGAGTTGTGGGTGAGTTTTTTAGATGTACAGTGTATGTATAGAAAATTATAATTATATTTGCTACTTTTGCTATGTGTTCTGTTCAATGTCTGTATTTTTTCACATTTTGGAAGTGTATTCACAAATACATGACATACACTTAATTCTTCTCTCTCACAATATTAAAATGAAATATTTCTTATAATAATGCCACAAACAATTTGGGACGGGTGTCCTGGGATAACGTTGATTAGTCTCTTGAGCAAGCCCTGATACAAATGTGTAGAATTAAAGATACTGTTGGAGCATTAGTATTTATGCTGGCAGATTCAATAGCAATGTCAGATATACTGACAAGCTTATTCTGCCTTTCCTAGAAGATCATTTCAGTTAGAGGTATATAAAAATTAGGTATGGTTCAAGAAATCTAATCAGCAGGATGTGGGAAACGATAGCTATTGTGGATATTAGTTTTATTTTCTAGATTAATGAAATGTACCACATTGCATATTTCAGATCATGTGCGTAATACTGCTACAATTTTTCCTATTTTTTTGCAAGAATCTAACAAAAATAAAGTCACAGCGGACTCCCTTTCTCCCCTCTGCCCCCAATCCGCTTAGTTTTCCCCTTTTCCCACAAGAATACTGTACGTTTGAGAAAGGACATAAGGCTTGCCTTCTACCCTAAAGCTCAACAGTCTCAGATTCTGGTGGACCAGTGGGAGAACTGAATTTGAGTCATGGGCCAGCCACTGAGAACTGGTCAGCCAGTCCCAGGCACCTAAAGTTAGGTACTGTTATCCTGAGTACCACAACTGACCTCAACAGTCATAGCAAGTTATTGGGAGAGAGGTAGTCACTTGTTAGCTAGGACCCAAGCCATTTCTTATTTTGTTACCTAGTTATTTTTGTATAGTGCTAAACATGCTGCATCCTCACAGAGAGGAAGATAAGTCCCTGCGTGCAGAGCTAAATAGGTCGTACAGAGAAGGGCAGAGTGTTAGGGAAACAATGAAACGGAATATGTTAAGAGTAGGTTCCTGTCATGTTAGTACCAAAACAATTGTGTGAATTCTTGTTATACAGGTTAAGACAGGATCGAGGTAGAAGAAATAGGGTTCATAGATATCCTTGTGTTTTCAGGAAAGACTGAAAGGAGGAGAGAGTAGAGTCACATTATGCTGCATAGCACAGTGTGGAAGGAGGCTTGGAAATGAACCCAAAGGGGGAGTTACTCAGGAAAGTTGGACCTTGTTAGGGGGACAACAATAATTGATTCAAACAGAACAGTACATTGACGATGAGGACAAGGTCTAAGAGTTTAGTACTGATAAAGTTACAAGAAACCCAGTTAATGGATTTGAAGAGGTGCTAGATATGGTCAGAGCCTTGGGGCCAGGTAAATTATTTTTATGGAAGCACTGTAGATGAATTAAAGGTGAAGTAAAGTGGAAGTCAGAGGATGTGCATGAGAAGAGCTCCAGGAGTTGAGAGAGAATCACAGCTTGAACTAGGGTTATGGTAATGTAGACAAAAGGAATGAGTGGACTTTGGAGTATTAGAGGAAGAAGCGCTATAACTTGCAAAGAACTTTCTGTGAGGGGAGAAGAGTTGACAATTATACCAGGGCTGTGAATTGGAGAAATGTCAATCATTGAAATGTAGGGCTGGAAGGGACCTCAAGAGGTCATCTAATCCAGCCCCTGCACTGAAGCAAGTGTGTATCTGAATCCATGCGTGACAGGGTGTTTGTCTAAACTGTTCTTAAAAATCTCCAGGGACAGGGATTCCACACCCTCCCTTGGAAACCTATTCCAGTGCGTAAGTACCCGTATAGTTAGAAAATGTATCCTAGTACCTAATCTAAATCTCCCTGGCTGCAGATTAAGATAATTACTTCTTGTCCTACCCTCAGTGGCCATAGAGAACAATTGGTCACTTTATCCTAGCCCTTAACATATTAAAATACTTTTATCAGGTCCCCCCTTGGTCTTCTTTTCTCAAAACTAAACAAGCCCATTTTTTTAACCTTGCCTCATAGGTCAGGTTTTCTAAATGTTTTATCATTTTTGTTGCTCTTTTCTGCACTCTCTCCAGTTTGTCCACATCTTTCTTACATGTGGTGCCCAGAACTTCACAAAACACTCCAGCTGAGGCATCACCAATGCTGAGTAGATCAGGACAGTTACTTTCTATGTCTTACATCAGACACTTCTATTAATGTGCTCCCAGATTGGTGTCATCAGCAAATTTTATAAGCATACTCTCCACTTTTTTTGTCATTAATGAAAATAATGAGTGGTACTGGACCCAGGACAGTCTCCTGTGGGATTCTACTATATATTCCCCACTACTGTTTTGATAACTATTCTTTTTGAGTACAGTCTTTCAATCAGTTTTGTACCCAACGTAGAGTAATGTTATTTAAATCACATTGTTGTTGTTTTCCTATGAGAATGTCATATGGGATGGTGTCAAAAGCCTTTTCCACCCACCACAGAGCATCCGCAGTGTCCCTGGGCCACCCCACCACTGCCCAGAGCACCCACGGCGTCCCCGGGCCGCCCCCTTCTCCAGAGCACCCAAGACTTAGCCAGGGGGTATATAGAATCATCTGACTGGAATGGACCTCGAGAGGTCATCTAGTCCAATCCCCTGCACTCATGGCAGGACTAAGTATTATCTAGACCATTCCTGACAGATGTTTGTCTAACCTGCTCTCAAAAATCTCCAATGATGGAGCTTCCACAACCTCCCTAGGCGATTTATTCCAGTGCTTAACCACCCTGACAGTTAGGAAGCTTTTCCTAATGTCCAACCTAACCCTCCCTTGCTGCAATTTAAACCCATTGCTTCTTGAGCCTTCTCCGAGGCTCAGAAGAACAATTCTTCTCCCTCCTTCTTGTAACAACTTTTTATATACTTGAAAACTGTTATAATGTCCCCTCTCAGTCTTCTCTTTTCCAGACTAAACAAACCCAGTTTTTTTCAGTCTTTCCTCATAGGTTATGTTTTCTAGACCTTTAATCATTTTTGTTGCTCTTCTCTGGACTTTCTCCAGTTTATCCACATCTTTCCTGAAATGTGGCACCCAGAACTGGACACAATACTTCAGTTGAGGCCTAATCAGTGCGGATTTTCTGTTCTTGTTTTTCCCCCCTCATTGAGTAACAGGCTTACCCTGTCCTTGGTCTTCCTCTTGCTTCTAATGTATTTGTAGAATGTCCTTTATGTCTCTATCTAGTTTGAGCTCGTTTTGTACCTTGGCCTTTCTAATTTTGTCCCTACATACTAGTGTTATTTGTTTATATTCATCCTTTGTAATTTGACCTAGTTTTCACTTTTTGTATGACTCTTGATTTTTAGATCATCGAAGATCTCCTGGTTAAGCCAGGGTGGTCTCTTGCCATACTTCTTATCTTTCCTACGTAGTGGGATTGTTTGCTCTTGTGCCTTTAATGTCTCTTTGCAAAACTGCCAACTGTTTGCTTCCCATGGGATTTTACCTAACAATTCCCTGAGTTTGCTAAAGTCTGCCTTCTTGAAATCCATTGTCTTTATTGTGCTGTTCTCCTACCATTCCTTAGAATCATGGACTCTACCATTTCATGATCACTTTCACCCAAGCTGCCTTCCACTTTCAAATTCTCAACCAGTTCTTCCCTATTTGTCAAAATCAAATCTGGAACTGCCTCTCTCTTGTTGCTTTTTCCACCTTCTGAAATAAAAAATTGTCTCCAATACATTCCAAGAACTTGTTGGATAATCTGTGCTTTGCTGTGTTATTTTCCCAACAGATGTCTGAGTAGTTGAAGTCCCCCATCACCACCAAGTCCTGTGCTTTGGATGATTTTGTTAGTTGTTTAAAAAAGGCCTCATCTATCTCTTCTTCCTGGATAGGTGGTCTGTAGTAGACTCCTATCGTGACATCTCCCTTGTATTTTTTACACCTTTTATCCTTACCCAGAGACTTTCAACAAGTCTGTCTCCTATTTCCATCTCAACCTCAGTTCAAGTCTATACATTTTTAATATATAACGCAACACCTCCTCCCTTTCTTCCGTGTCTGTCCTTCCTGAGCAAGCTGTATCCTTCTATACCAATATTCCAGTCATGCGTATTATCCCACCAAGTTCTGTGATGCCAACTATGTCATAGTTATGTTTATTTACTAGCATTTTGAGTTCTTCCTGCTTAATGCCCATACTTCTCGCATTAGTATACAGACATCTAAGATACTGATTTGATTTCCCCCCTCCCCCCGCAGTTCTGTCTTGTCTCTCCTTTATCCCTGCTATAACAGCCCATGCTCCCCCCACCAAATTCCGACCCTTCTTCCAGTTCTCCTTGTTTTTGACTTACCTGTGGGCTTTGGTCACCTGCCCCCTTTGAACCTAATTTAAAGCCCTCCTCACTAGGTTAGCTAGTCTGTATCCAAATGTGCTCTTCCCCTTCCTCGATAGTTGGACCCCATCTCTGCTTAGCAGTCCGTCTTCCTGGAACAGCATCCCGTGGTCAAGGAAGCTGAAGCCTTCCTGATGACACCATCTTCGCAGCCAGGCATTCACCTGCAGGCCCTTACTCTTGACCGGAAGGATTGAAGAGAACACCACCTGTGCTCCTAACTCCTTCTGCCTTACTCTCAGAGCCCTGTACTCACTTCTGATCTGCTGAGGGTCATACCTCGCAGTTTCATTAGTTCCCACATGGATGAGTAGCATGGGGTAGTAGTCAGAGGGCCAGATGATCCTTGACAATCCCTCCATAACATCTCAGATATGGGACCCTGGCAGGCAGCATACCTCCCAGGATGCCATGTCAGGGCGGCAGATTGGTGCCTTCGCCCTCCTCAAAAGAGGGACAAGTCATGGACAGGTCACGGGTCACACATTTTTGTTTACTGTTCGTGACCTGTCCATGACTTTTACTAAAAATACTTGTGACTAAAACGTAAACTTAATCATGTCTATTGCTTTTCCCATCCACTAAGCCAGGAACCCTATCTGCAAAGCATACTAGAGGCCAATAGTGACTAAGAAGAGAGTATTTAGGGAGAAAGCAGTGTTTTAGACAAGTTGCACAAGTTTCTTATATATGGTATTAATTAAAATCGGTGCATTAGATATTACAGCATTTTAGAACTTTTTGCATATAACAGCACAAAAGAACCTAAGAGACAGGGTTTCATGCACAAAAATATAAAAATAAATAATGTGTTTGTTGTTACAGGTACAAAAATGTTGAGTGAAATGTTTTTTAATTTTTTAAAACACTGTTAATATAATTTAAAAAATTAAAGTAATTTTGATCCGTTTTCACCAAACTTGCTTATAGCATAACTGCACAGTGCCTAAAATTCAAAGCCAAACTAACTTGAAGTGTACTCAGAGACTTTGTTCACTGAAATTTCTCAGTAGATAGCAAATATGAGCAACAAATGAACAAAGGTAAACCATGGTAAAGAAGAATATGCTGTAGGAATAATAATCTAAAGGACACAATGAAATAGTTATATGTGAAGCTGGCAAAGGCAACCATCAAATAAAAATCAATTCGATGTGGGAGCATGTGGGGTGAGGAGGTGGGAGGGGAGCGGGACAAGAGAAAGTGTTCAGAAGATTAGTTTCAAAATCTTGTGGTGTTTCAATACATAATGGTAATAAAGGTTTATTCCAGATGAGCTGTCAGTATAAATTGGGAGCATTTGTAGGTAAGGTTCCTGAGGATTGCTCTGAAATTTTGTTATCACGGAGAAAATATTCAGCACACTGTACTATCAATAACACAAGCTCCAAACTTAATGTAGGGAGAGAATATTGCAACAAAGATACTGACTTTTTAAAAATCCTTTCTAATCCTAATTCCGACTGAATACTTTAACAGTTAGTTACAGTATGCAGTAATAGCCACTGAAACCCTTTTATGATTTTCAGTAGTTTCTATGATTGGAAATAGACTCCCCTGCTGATGAAATCGGCCCTGGAGCTACGGTATCCACAAAGCATACGTTCTACTTTTCAAGCTAGTGAAAATCTTTTAGGATTGTGTTTTCATTTCTAGCTATCCCAAGAATAAGTGCTAGTAACTTTGAGATGTTAGACATATATTGTTCAATAATAAAAGAAACACTGTCGTCTGTAACCTATCATTTAAATCAGCTTCTGTACCAAATGACTGGAGGATAGCTAATGTGATGCCAGTTTTTAAAAAGGGCTCCAGAGGTGATCCCGGCAATTACAGTAATCCTGACTTCAAAACCGGGCAAACTGGTTGAAACTGTTGTAAAGAACAAAATTGTCAGATACATAGGTGAACATAATCTATAGGGAAAGAGTCAACATGGTTTTTGTAAAGGGAAATCATGCCTCACCAATCTACTAGAATTCTTTGAGGGGGTCAACAAGCATGTGAACAAGGGGGATCTAGTGGATATAGTGTACTTAGATTTTCAGAAAGCCTTTGACAAGGTCCCTCACCAAAGGCTCGTAAGCAAAGTAAGCTATCATGGGATAAGAGGAAAGGTTCTCTCATGGATTGGTAACTGGTTAAAGTTAAAAGATAGGAAACAAAGGGTAGGAATAAATGGTCAATTTTCAGAATGAAGAGAGGTAAATAGTGGTGTTCCCCAGGGGTCTGTACGGGGACCAGTCCTATTCACCATATTCATAAATGATCTGGAAAAAAGGGTAAAAAGTGAGGTGGCAAAATTTGCAGATGATACTAAACTACTCAAGATATTTAAGTCCCAGGCAGACTTGTAGCTCTTTGCAAAGGAATTCTCAAAACTGAGTGACTGGGCAACAAAATGGCAGATGAAATTCAATGTTGATAAATGCAAAGTAATGCACATTGGAAAACATAATCTGAACTATACATATAAAATGATGGGGTCTAAATTAGCTGTGACCACTCAAGAAAGAGATCTTGGAGTCATTGTGGATAGTTCTCTGAAAACATCCACTTAATGTGCAGCGGCAGTCAAAAAAGTGAAAAGAATGTTGGGAATCATTAAGAAAGGGCTAGATAAGAAAGAAAATACCATATTGCCTCTTTATAAATCCTTGGTATGCCGACATCTTGAATACTGCGTGCAGATGTGGTCACCGCATCTCAAAAAAGATATATTTGACTTAGAAAAAAGGGCAACAAAAATTATTAGGGGTATGAAATGGCTGCCGTCTAAGGAGAGATTAATAGGACTGGGGATTTTCGGCTTGGAAAAGAGACGACTAAGGGGGGATATGATAGAGGTCTATAAAATCATGACTGATGTGGAGAAAGTAAATAAGGAAGTGTTATTTACTCCTTCTCCTAACACAAGAACTAGGGGCCACCAAATGAAATTAATAGGCAGCAGGTTTAAAACAAACAAAAGGAAGTATTTTTTCACACAACGCACAGTCAACCTATGGAACTCCTTGCCAGAGGATGCTGTGAGGGCCAAGACTATAACGGGGTTCAAAAAAGAACTAGATACATTCATGGAGGATAGGTGCATCAATGGCTATTAGCCAGGATGGGCAGGGATGATGTCCCTAGTCTGTTTGCCAGAAGCTGGGAATGGGCGACAGGGATGCATCACTTGATGATTACCTGTTCTGTTCATTCCCTCTGGGGCTCCTGGCATTGGCCACTGTTGGAAGACAGGATACTGGGATAGATGGACCCAGCATGGTCATTCTTATGTTCTAATATCACCAGCAGTTGGGACCTGAACTGAGATCCTAAGGTCTTAGGTGAAAAATGGTAAAGCTAAGGCTGCAGATATGTAAATTACTAATGTGATCAGACTTTAATACTGAGAGCGGCTAGACTGTCTGGTTGGTAAGCTAGTACTATGGTAGACCCATCTTAAATACATTACGGACATGCATTCTTAAACTTGCATTGTTCACCTGTTTCTAGATGGCTATTTAGATATGCTGGACTGAGTCAGAAAGCATTACAATATCTTGCCCTTTCCGGACATAGCTGTCTTAGACATACCTTTTTTTATAGGGTGGCATATAAAGAAGCGCCACTGATTGTCACTTTTGTCTAGTGCTTTTCCTCACTAAGTTCTTACACTCCTAAGAAGGATACAGCAGAAGAGGCTGTGTGGGTTATAGCGAATCACAAACTAAATATGAGTCAACAGTATAATACTATTGCAAAAAACAAACAAACCATCATTCTGAGATGTATTAGCAATAGTGTTGTAAGCAAGACATTACAAGTAATTATTCACTCTACCTCAGCTGGAGTATCGTGTCCCGGTATTCGGGAAAGATGTGGACAAATGGGAGAAAGTCTAGAGGAGAGCAACAAAAAAGATTAAAGCTCTAGAAAACATGACATATGAGAAAAGACTGAAAAAATTGGGTTTGTTGAGTCTGGAGAAGAGAAGACTGAGGGGGGACCTGATAGCAGTCGTCAACGATGTAAAAGGTTGTTATTAAGAGGAAGGTGATAAATTGTTCTCCTTATCCACTGAGGACAGTACAGAAAGTAATGGGCTTAAATTGCAGCAAGGGAGATTTAGGTTAGATATTAGGGGAAACTTCCTAATTATAAGGATAGTGAAGCACTGGAACAAATTACCTAGGGAGGTTGTGGAATCTCTGTCATGGAGGTTTTTAAAAACAAGTTAGACAAACTGTCAGGGATGGTCTAGATAATACTTAGTCCTTCCTCAGTGTGGGGAACTGGGCTAGATGAGCTATCAAGGTCCCTTCCAGTCCTACATTTCTATGATTCAATTTCCATAGTTTAAGTTGTAACACGCTTTCTATTGTAAACTCAATTTGTTTGTGCATACATGCACACACCCTTCATAACTGAGACAGAAATGAACCAGTCCTCCAAAACGTTGAGTGGTCTCCTGTCAGAAGAGAAGTATAAGGAAGGTTTGATGTAACAAGATCATTCATGAGTATTCAAAATTCATGACATTCTAAATTCAAAGATTTTTCGCTTGAATATTTTTCTAATCTCTCTTTAAAATCCTATGTCAGTAGTATCTTGTACTGAAAGGAGGCATTTTTTCAGAAAAATGTATAATTTATTAGAAACTTTCTTTTCTGGGAAGCCTCAGTGAAGTCTCCATGATTGATTATGAATTCTGAAGCTCTGGCACAAGAGCCAGAGGAGAGTTGGTGCAGCAAGATGCTGAGGGAGGAATAGTGGACCCTGTAGGCTGCCAGATGCAGAAATTATAATATCCGGGAGGTCAGATGCACATACTTGAATTTTTATAAGCCCTGCACAGACTCCACATCATATTAATAATTCACTAATATATACGTACATACATTCCATCTTTGAACCAATGATTTACAACATTGTGTCAGAGCATTTTATTAATCCAAAAAGATATCCTAAGGAAATTCTCACCATCCAAAAGTTGACATTATGTCTGAAGTGGGTCTTGTGTCAACTTGGACACTTGCCTTGTGCCAGAGACCCCAATGTCATTTAGTGACGTCACAGAGATGGCAATATGGGCTTTGACATCCTTGGATGGGCAAAGGACTAATGTTTATGATGTGCAGTTCTGCCTGTTAATGGGAAGAATCCTTTCAATGAACCTTTGTAGTTCAAAAAAAAATGTTTTAAATAAGAACCAGGATATTCAGAGCTAAGGTTACATTTAACCAGGTGAGTAAAATCAGCAGAAAGAAGATAGGGGTCGGCAGGGGTGGGGATTTGCTATATCTTCATCATCACTACAGAAAACATCCACTGTTGCTGGGGAGCTGATAAACGTGGCTGCTAGCATCCTGTGTCCTGCCCCTGGAGCAGCCCAGCTGTATGTGCAACAAGTGAAGTAGAAGCCACTTGCTCACCCAGGTGTGGGTTAGGCAGTGGTATGGCGTCTAGTTTCCATCCACCAGCAAGTGTGGCAAATGAGGAGGGGGTAGGGTGAAAAAAGAATAGATATGGGTGAGAGAGGACCTGAGCTGCAATGTTTCCACATGCTTGGCAGTGGAGAGTGAGAAAACTGTTACCGGGAACTTGCACAGCTATGTTTTAATGTGAAGTGTATGGTGCATTTGGAAATGCCCATATGAGTTTGTCCTTATGTGTTCCTCCATCATCCCCTCCCTAATGCAAAAAGCCCAGTAAAACCAGGCATTTATCTGAAAGTTGATGGAAGTTTTTTTTCTAAACCTAAAGCACTGAAAAACTATACTAGTGCTCCTACGTTTGTTCAGCTGCACAGTTGTAAAAGCAGCTGGGATTTTATGTCTTGCATGAATTTTTCTGAGTGTACTATAGTGCTCTTAAATTGTAAGGATGAGAATATTTGTTTGAGTTTGGTAGTAGCTGGAATCTATGTGAGATTGGTGTTTTCAAACATTTCTCAGTCAATGTATTTACTCTGCTCTACCAGTCATGCAGTGATATGGTACATTGCCAATGGGTGAAATAGACTGTGCAACAGGAGGTCAGAATGGAGCATGGATTTTCTAACACAGCGTGTTAGATGAAATGATTTTGTGTACTTTGAAGTGGAAAATTCAATCAGAATTTCCCACACTTTTTAGTTAAAGAAACATGGCTATTTATTGATAAAAGTCAGACTGAGAAAATATAGAATGCAACATAGTAGGCATCAAATCTAACTAATATTGTTCCTGGTCATAGTAATTATTTTCTCCTGCATTTTCTTGAGAGGTCTTTTAAAAAACAAAAAGACAAAATGGCTATAAGGTGTCTAGAGTACACATCAGGATATACTGTATTCATGTTGGTGTCGAAATGCTACTTTTTTATGGGGCTATCCTTTAGAGTAGGAGAGGCTTTCATATTTTATTAATATCGGTAGCCACTGTTCAAGTAACCAGCACTTAATTGTACTCATAAAGTAGTAGAGTTTGGATAGCATAGGATGCTATCAACTGTGAACTTAGGATGGAGTATGAAGTTAGTTAGTAATGTAACTACTGGTCAATTGAGAAATGGTTTATAGATACAATTCTCAATTATTTTATTAATAACATTCAATTTCATTAAATATTTCAGTATTAATTTATTCCATGGGTATGAAATGGATACTTGCCCTCTAAAGTGTGCTTAGACTAGGTTTAAAATACCCATGTATCTAACATGGAATAAATTTTATTAAAAGAAAAGGCAGTTTTTAAAGTTTGCACACTTGTACTAAGTAAATGTTGCCCTGAGTCTTGGAATGGGGGTGTTTTGGCTTCCTACTGCCAAATGCCAGCACACCAGGACTTGCTGAAACCACAGGTTTGAATCCTACCAGGGTCAACCTTGTATCCTTCCAAGGTAGTGGTTGTACTTTGTTTCCTACATTTTTAGAGACTACTAATTCCAGCAGTATTCTTCTTTTAAAGGGTAGAGCATATCTATGGCCGGCAGGGCCGCCCAGAGGATTCAGGGGGCCTGGGGCAAAGCGGGGGAGCTGCGGCGCTTGTACTCACCCGGCAGCGGTCCGGGTCTTCGGCGGCACTTCGGCGGTGGGGGGCCCTTCAGTCGCTCCGCGTCTTCGGCAGCACCAAAGAGCCCCCTGCCGCCGAAGACCCGGACAGCCACCGGGCCTGGGGCAAATTGCCCCACTTGCCCCCCCTCCCCGGGTGGCCCTGATGGCCGGTAGCGTTTTTAAATTGCTGCTGCTGTCTGAACAGTTAAGAGCTTGTGGCACTCTTTAGCCAATGTTAGATTTCAATCTAAAGAAGTATTTGGTCTGGCTATAGAACATGACCTGCTCTTCTCTTTAATTTCTGTGCATTTGCTCCCATGACTTTAACTATGAAAAATCCATTTTTAGGGACATCTTTTAAGCAATACAATTCATAACAGGTAAATTCAGTGCTCCTTCTGTTGCTGAATCTTACAACAAACCTTGCCACTGGAGAGACGTGAGACAACATATAGTGTATCTACTGCTAGACCAGACCTTTTCTCCTTGTGAAAAGCATCATTCCAAAATACAGTATTCTCTTGCTCCATAGGGATTAGTATTTTCAAACATTAAGAAACTTTGTAAACATATGGTAGGCAAAGTAAACCAAATCTAAAGGCTACCTCTTTACGTAATGTGATTAGTCTATTATAAATTTTAATATTGCCACAGTATCTTGTTAATCTATGGTAGAACACTTATTGACTGTTTATATCAGTTCCATGTTGTATGTGATAGAACCATTGATTTTTTTCATTCTATATTGTGTTTTTTTTATATGTTGTCTTTAAAATGTCCTTCCCCCATCCAGTTAATTTGCCTGTAAATTGATGATAAATGTCAAGGTTTAAGCAGACTTCTGGGTATTTCATCACAGCACATTTCAATACCCCTGGAGTTGATCGACCAATAAATTTCTGCCCTAAAAGAGGCTGTCAGCAGTCACTATAGCAAAATAACTGTGGGGAGGTTAGTTTAAAAAACAAAAATGAATTGTATTGTCAAGTGCCTGACATCAGCCTAGATAACCCAAGTGGCTTCTTCAGGTTAAATCTGAGTTTAAGTGTCTCTTTCCTTTAATTTATATGCATCCTACTGAAATCTGTAGTAGACACCTATTGACGTATATTGAAGTTGATTCACTGTTTGCATTGTTTTCTTAGCATTAGGCGAGAGGAGAAAGTTGAAACATAACGTAATATCTTTTATAAATTCAAGGGCCCAGTTTAGATGTATAAATGCCCTGGTACCAGGGCTGGATTTACCATGAGGCGAACTGAGGCGACTGCCTCAGGTGCCAGACTGTGGGGTGGTGCCACTAGGACCCAGAGTGTAGAAAATTGTGTCTGCTGCTGGTGCATATGTATTCTCTCTACTCTAGATGCACAGAGATGGTGGAGTGCTGTGCTGGGAGAAGGAGGGCACAAGAGACATAACAGGCAGGCAGGAGAAAAGGTGAGAGGGAATAACAGAAAGCAGCAGGAGCTGCAGGGAGAGAGAGGAGGAGGAGCCTCTTATGTACCTCTCTAGCACCCCCAGGAGCCTGGACTGATTAACACCAGCTTCTCAGGGAGCTTCCCTGAACCCACTTGAGGAGAACAGGCAGTCAACTGAAGTAGTAGGAGCCAGTTATGCCCTTAAGATGCTGATATCTTCCCTCACTCAGGCCCTGCTACCAGCCTGCTTATTTGTCCCCTTCAATTGAATGCTGAGAGCCACTATAGCTGGCACAGAACAGCAGCTATGAGTGAAAGAAGAAAACACCCCTCTGGGGCAGCATTCAGAAAAAGAGAGCAAAGGAAGCTTTTCTATCTAAGCAGGAAGCAGCTCTCCTGAGATACATAGACACAAATGTTCACGGTGAGCCTTCCGGCCCCAGTGAGGATGTGAGTGGTGAGGAGATGCCTGATCTTCCAGTTAGAGTGCAGGTGACCTGGAAGCTACTGCAGCATCCATATCTTCATCTCAAATGGATGTAACCATGCACATTCCTGAAGAAAAGTGTAGATCAGAGAAGAGTGTGGTGGAGGCGCAAGAAACAGCTGCTTCTGAGTTTAGTTCCTTAAGTTTAGATGATCCAGGACTGTGGATCCATTTGAGCAGTAGCCTGAGGGACTTCTGATCTCAGTGAAACCAATATCCCCATTGTTATTGCAGCTTGCTGTGTGCTCCACAATCTGTGAGAGCAAGGGGGAGACGTTTATGGTGGGGTGGGAGGTTGAGGCACATCGCCTGGCTGCTGATTATGCCCAGCCAGACAGCCGGGCGATTAGAAGACGCGCTGTGCATCCGGGAGGCTTTGAAAGCTAGGTTCCACAGTGTGCAGGGTAACCTGTGACTATTAAGTTTGTTTAAAGAGAAGCTGAACCTGCCCCCGTTTCTTTACCCAGTTAATGTTGACTATCCTCTCCAGTTACATACCCCCTTCACCCCGTTTCCCCCCTTCCAACACACCTTTAAAAATAAAATAAATGGAACTTTGTTCATTAACACTGTTTTCTTTATTAAGGGTTTTGTGATAAAGGGTTGAAACTGGGACGCAGACTGTGGTGGGGAGTGGGTGTAGTGATGGAAAGGACGCTTTTAAACTCGAGGAATGACAGGCTCCTGCTCCTAGAGCGGTCTGCAGTGGTGGACTGGTTGTTTCAACGGAGCCTGCCACCTCTCCTTTTTGGGACTCTGTGTGTGGGGGCTATGTGACTTTGTGGCGGGGTAGGACGGTTACAGATCCCCTGCTGCGTGGCTCTGTCATCCAGGCTAAGGACCGCTGCATAAGATCTGTAACCGCCCTCCCCCGCCACAAACTCACATAGCCCCCCCCCACAGAACATGAAAACCACCTCCCAGACTGACCAGGGTGCCTAGTGACTGCAATGTGTGTGTGACCTGCTGCTGAACCTGCCCCCGTGTCTGTACCCTGGTAAAGGTGACTGTCCTCGCCAATTACCAACCCCCTTTCCCCCCTTCAAACACACTCTCCTGTAAAATAACCTGACGGAAACAGTAATTAAAAGAAACGTATTTTTTATTAACAACTACACAGGTAGGGGATGACACTGGGACGGGGGCTTGGGTGAGGTGCTTTTGGAGTGAAGGAAAGGACTTATCAAAACTTTGGGAATGAGAGCCGTCTGGTACTTGAGCAGTTTGCAGGGGTGGAGTGACTGTTTTCACAGCCCCTGCCGCCCCTCCTTCTTGGGACTTTGGGTGAGGGGGGGATGGGACTTTGTGGCAGGGGAGGGCGGTTAGAGATAGACTGCAGCGGGGCTCTGTGCTCCTGCCTCCGGTCCTGCAGAACATCTACAAGGCGCCGGAGCGTGTCCGTTTGCTCCCTCATTAGTCCAAGCAGCGTTTGAGTCGCCTGCTGGTCTTCCTGCCACCACCTGTCCTCCCGTTCGCTGTGTGATCGCTGGTATTGCGACATGTTCTCCCTCCACTGGGCCTGCTATGCCACCTCGGCTCGGGAGCAGCCCATAAGTTCGGAGAACATCTTGTCCCGTGTCCTTCTCTTTCGGCGCCTAATCTGCGCCAGCCTCTGGGAGGGGGATGCCGGGGTAGGTCGGGAGACACTCGCAGCTGTGGGATGGGAAAAAGGGAGTGAATTCCTCACAAAGATACATTTTTGTGAACAATGAACATAGTCTTTCTCTGTGAACAAGACCATGCACAGCACCTATCACATGCGCACTCAGGACAAGGTCGAATTTTCGGCCTTCCCATTCAGTGCCTGGGGGCTTGGAGTACAGATCACACAAGCGGGGCAGGACAGCGGAATTCGGGTAGCAGTCGGACATGGTAAGCCGTAGACTTTTGGCTGCTGAAAGCTTAATTTATAGCAGTGCCCTCCTTTCACGTTCAAAGCAATGCCCCTAGCGTTGGCCAGTTCCTGCTGCCGGCTATCCGGCCAGCATGAACTCTGCCCCTGTCCCACCCCCCTCGCGGCTGTCCCCGGGAAAGATCCTTGTATGCTGCCCCTGTCCCGCCTCCACCGCGTGGCTGTAAACCGCCGGTTACAGTTATGTAAAGGAACAGGCAATCAGTCCCAATACTAACATTCCCCTAATTTAAAGCAGGTCACCAAGAGGGATATCACTCTGATGAGGATTTCGGACACTGAGAAAGAACACATGCTGCGTGAATGCCAGCAAAAACCAGGGCCGTATGCGGCCATGCTGTGCAAGGCACTGATCCCAGAGTACTTGCTGCTAGCCTGGCACGGAAAAGTTTCCTACCATGGAGGACGCAATAAGGCCATTCTCCCCAGGAACCTGATGCAAAGGCTTTCAAATTACCTCCAGGAGAGCTTCGTGGAGATGTCCCAGGAGGATTTCAGCTCTATCCCCGGACATATTTCCAGTAGCTGCACTGGCAAGGACTAAAAAGTAGAGCGCCTAGGGCAAACTAATCATGAAAAACCGGACATTTTGAGATACTTTCGCAGTAGTTGCACTGGCAAGGACTAAAAAGTTAAGCGCCTAGGGCAAAGTAATCATGAAAAACCCATTGTTAATATTCCATTCCTGTTCTGTTCAAAATAAATGTTTACATGTTTAAAACACTTACCGACTGATCCTTCCCCTGATTCAGGGTCACGGTTAACGCCTTGGGAGGGTTGGGAGGGGATCTCCGTGAGGGTGATGAAGAGATCCTGGCTGTCGGGGAAATCAGCGTTGTAAGCGCTGTCGACTGCCTCGTCCTCCTCATCTCCTTCCTCATCTTCCCCGTCCGCAAACATCTCCGAGGAAGCGGCCGTCGACAATACCCCATTGTCAGAGTCCACGGTCAGTGGTGGGGTAGTGGTGGCGGCCGCACCTAGAATGGAATGCAGTGCCGCGTAGAAACGGCATGTCTGGGGCTGGGATCCGGAGCGTCCGTTTGCCGCTTTTGTCTTCTGGTAGCCTTGTCTCAGGTCCTTGATTTTCACGCGGCACTGCGTTGCATCCCGGCTGTATCCTCTCTCCGTCATGGCTTTTGAGATCTTCTCGTAGATCTTCTAATTCCGTTTTTTCGATCGCAGCTCCGAAAGTACGGACTCATCGCCTCACACAGCGATCAGATCCAAGACTTCCCGATCAGTCCATGCTGGGGCCCTCTTTCTATTCTGCGATTGCATGGTCACCTCTGCTGGACAACTGCATCGTTGCCAGTGCTGCTGAGTTCGCCACGATGTCCAAACAGGAAGTGAGATTCAAACTGGCCAGACAGGAAAAGGAATTCAAATTTTCCCGGGGCATTTCCTGTGTGGCTGGTCAGAGCATCCGAGCTCGGACTGCTGTCCAGAGCGTCAATAGAGTGGTGCACTGTGGGATAGCTCCCGGAGCTATTAGCGTCGAATTCCATCCACACCTACCCAAATTCAACATGGCCATGTCGAATTTAGCGCTACTCCCCTCGTCGGGGAGGAGTACAGAAATCAATTTAAAGAGACCTCTATGTCGAACTAAATAGCTTTGTTGTGTGGACGGGTGCAGGGTTAATTCAATTTAACGCTGCTAAATTCGACATAACCTCCTAGTGTAGACCAGGCCTAAGGTTAAAGGCCACCATAGATGATCAGCATCAAGAGAAGATTGCATCAGAGTCTTTACTGGCAAAATGTTCTGAAAAGGCTCATTGCCATTGTGAGAATGCTTGCTACCCAAAACCTAGCACTGTGTGGCACTTCAGATCAGCTGTATGTGCCAAACAATGGAAACTTCCTTAAAATTGTGGAGCTGATGGCTGAGTTTGATGCTCTACTCCAGGACCATCTAAGAATAGTCACCACCCAAGAAATGTACCACACCACTACCTTGGAAAAACAATTCAAGATGAGATCATAAAGTAACTGGCAACAAAAGTCAAACAGAAGATTGTGGCAGATCTGAAGTCAGCAAGATATTACTCTGTTATTCTGGACTGCACACCTGACATCAGCCATATGGAACAAATGACTTTAATGTTGCGTTTTGTAACAACAACAAAACCTAGTGAAAATGTCCCTTCAATGGTGACTGTCAGAGAGCATTTTCTAGAATTTATTGACATTGATACTACAGGAGCTGGTATGACAAATGTGCTTCTTAAAAAGCTGGAAGATACGGGAATTGTGATAGCTGACAAGAGGTCAGGCTACGATAATGGTGCCAACGTGAGAGGAAAGAACAGAGGAGTGGAGACACGGATCAGAGAGTTAAACCCTCGAGCTTTTTTTGTCCCATGCAGTTCTCATTCATTGAACTTGGTGGTCAGTGATGCAGCATCAGCTTCTAGTGAGGCTGCTGAATTTTTTAATGTAATTCAAAGCGCATCTACGTATTTTTCTCTGCATCAACTCATCGATGGCAAATTTTGAAGCAACATCTGGGAACATCCTCTCTGACACTGAAACCACTGAGTGCCACATGATGGGAAAGTCGAGTGGAGTCGATAAAACACCAAATTGGGAAGATAGATGATGCCATTGTTGCCATTATGGAGGATAATGCTATGACAGGAACTGTTTGTGGGAGAACAGTGGCAGAGGGAAATTGAATCACCAGAAACATACATAACTTCAAATTTCTGTGTGGCTTAGTGTTGTGGCATGACATACTGTTTGAAATAAATATTGTAAGCAAGAGACTCCAAGGTGTTGACCTTGATATATCTGGAGCAATGGAACAACTGGACAAAGCAAAGTCATACCTACAGTCTTACCGGTCAGATGAGGGATTTCAAAACGTTCTGAAGAGTGCACAGAAGTTGGCAAAGGAACTTCACACTGAAGCTATTTTCCCACCCATTCAAGAATACAAGAGTCACCGAAGAAGAAAACATTTTGATTATGAGGCACGGGATAATCCCATACGAGACCCCAAACAACAATTCAAAGTTGGATTCTTTAACCAGGTGCTAGATTGTGCAATAGTTGAAGAACATTTCATGCAGCTCATGGAACACAGCAGTATATTTGGGATGTTGTATGATATTCCAAAACTCGTCACTATACCTGAAGAAGACTTACACCAGCAATGCAGGGCACTAGAGACCGTGTTGATACATGATGACATGCGCAATATTGATGTGAGTGATTTAGGTGATGAACTGAAAGCCCTTTCAAGATACATTTCAGCAGGATCAACTCCACAGGCTTTTCTGGAATATATGTGCACAAAGATGATGACCACCTTCTTTCCAAATGCTTTTGTTGCTCTGCGCATACTTCTAACGCTTCCTGTAATGGTTGCCAGTGGAGAACACAGCTTCTCCAAGCTGAAGTTAATAAAAACACATCTATGCTCCACAATGACACAGGAGAGACTGGTCGGCCCAGACTGTGGACCTTCAGGAAGCAGTTCAAATCTTTGCAACCAAGAAGGCATGGAAAGCACCACTTTGGCATTTTTATCTGTTTGAATAATCAGTGTTTACTATGCAGACAAGTAAAGTTACATTTGCTGTTCAGGTGTCTGAAAGTTAAGTGTTACTTAAATTTTTTTTAACAAGGCATTTTAAGTTGTTAGTTCTCCTTTATTGGGGTAGGTAGTAGAGCAGTACCATGAGAGGAGTAGAACAGGAAGAAGGCAGAATTGAGACCTTTCAAAGTTTTGGCCCAATCGAGGAGACATGGGGGCGTCATTTGAGCTCCCCACCTCAGGTGCCAAAATGCCTGGCACCCTTTTTCAGGAGGGGTCACCATGGAAAATTGTTGGTGCCACCTATAGGTGAAAAGGAGAAACAGTAAATGTAAGGTTACTAATTTTTATATGTAAGCCATGGAAGCGGTTGGTATTTAAGTGGCAGAATAATTATGTAATGAAACTTCTTGTAACCAGGTGACTTTTGGTGTACTCTGTGTGTGTACACATTTAAAAAGTCACCAACTAATCTAATAAACTGCAAGAAGCTGGAGACCTTCAGATCTAAGGCAGCAAATTGTAGACGGTAAATAGCAGTATTGTTCTTTCTCATGTTATTTCTTCATGTTTTTTAAAAATAGTGCATTATTGATATTTAGTTGAAAGATTTCTTTTATGGAGCTTTTTATGGACAGCTGAAAAGTCTCTAAGATCAGGCTTCTGAATATTTGAAAACCTTGCAACCATTGTTGAAAGATGAAGCTGATTTACTGTGGTTCTAAAAGGTACCCAGTATCCACAACGTTCGCTCTCTCTTTAGCGGCTTATGAACATTGTAGCTTATATTGATTCCTGAGAATGGGACTCAGCAACAAGCAATAAAAGTCGATGGCACCTTTCCCCCTCCATATAGGGGTGCGTAGATCAATATTTGAATTTACTGTAATTTACTGGTAATAGGTAGAAGAACTGAAAGAATTGCAGTGTCTTGTGGGTCACAGCTGAGGTGTATATCCTTTTTATTTAAACTCTGTTGTAGGTCAAAGTCTTTCCCCTACTAAATGGAAACATAGTTAGTAGAAGAGTTGATACGCCTTACTTATCAATGGGCTTTATAAGACTGGACACCTACAGTCTGCTTTGTGAATTAAAATTGTGCTGGCTGACCTACATTTCATAAGACCTGAAGGACTGCGACATGTACTGAATTTCTGAATATTTTGTGAGTTATAAACCCAAAAAGCTTCTGTGCTTTTGAAGACAAGTTACTAAAAATAAAATGCTCACTGTATTGACAGTTCACTGATTAATGATTAGCTTAATTAAATCATGTACGCACAGTCCTTATTGTATCTTCAATGTAATTTAGCAGAGGCTTCTATGTATCTCCTAAACCTGAGATCCAACTTAATATATTTGTAGGTTTGCAGACAACAGTCTCAAGGCAGAAAGGACATTACATAGTTGGGACAAGAGTCTCGTGTTTGTGAAGTGGCGTAAAGCAACCTTAATGCCAGCTTAAATAGTAAACAAAGATATATAGTGAGGTCTTCTATCTCTATACCTAGACCACCCCTGACAAACATCTGTCAGGGATGGTCTAAGTATATTTAATCCTGCCTCAGCACAGAGGGATGGACTAGATGACCTCTCAAGATGCCTTCTGCCCTATATTTCTATTATTCTACTTCTTGGTGATCCTTGACTGCTGGGATGGTTTTTCGGGCCATAGGCACCCATTGTGAAGTAGAGCTTTTATGTTGGAGATTTGTCCAGTAGATGTATGGGCTCAGGACCATGGAGACATGAAGTTTGGCTTGAAGCCACCTGCATCCCTGAGTCCTGCACTGGGCACAGCTCATCTGCACTGGAACACCCAGGCCACGAAAACCTTGCCCTTGATTTTACACTTTATCAAAATCCTTTCTTAAACAACAATTTTTAGTGCCTGGGAATCATAAGTTAACTTTATGGCATTTTTAATACAACTGAGATTTGAACCCACAGTTTCAAAGTTAAAGATTAGCATGTTTCCAGTATGCCTCGTTCAGCTTTTTTCCTCACTATATTCTTAAAGCTGTATAATTCAGTCAAACTTCGTCTCTTCAGTTTGTGAAATAACAGCTTTTCAGATGCATAGGAACAAAATGCCCCTTTTCCTGGGTCTTAGAATAAGGGCATGTCTACATTAGGGATATTTTCACTGTGTTGTATCTATACCAGTGTAAAAGGATTGAACTGCAGAAATTTACCTGGAGTAAGACAGTATATACTAACACATTAATTAAGGAATTTTTTATCCTGATGCAAAAATCCCTAATTTAGAAAAGCCACAAGTGATGTGAGACATGTCTAAGAGCTATAAACTGTGAGCCTTTCATGTACTTAGTGATAGGAGGAGTGCAAAACATAAATTGGATGCTGACTTGCAGCCAAGTTTTCTGTATTGGAGGTACTCAAGCCTGTGATAAATGTGAGACAACTGACCTGGCATTTTGATGTCAATGCTATGGTATATAGGGAAAATGTGACGATACAGACATTGTCTAAAAAGGAAGTTTGTTTTTATTTTTTCATTTATTTTTGGTTAGCTGCTTATTGGTATCGCCATGCTTTTTTATTTTAAAATCATGCTTAAAAAGTGATATTTGCACTGCTTTGCTTCAAATGAGATCTATGTGTGTAAAAATAACTTGGGTGTGAAATTTACTTTGTAAAAGCTGCCAACATCTTTTAGTACATCTTTACCCTCTACTAGTTATCCCTAGTGATTTATCTGACATGGAACTTCTCCAGTAATTACAAGGCAGTACAGCAGGGGTGCCCAAAGCACGGCCCAAGGACCAAATGCAGCTGTACCTGCATACAATGCTGATCATCTGCAATTTTGATACTGATAATGACAAACTCAGGGGGGAAAATCTGTTCATCTACCAAGAAAGATACAAGTATAAGGGATTGATTTGGTATACTTGTTAAGAGTGTGTTAAATTAGAAGCAGTTCCTGGACATTTGACAAGATATAAATGCGACCTTTGCTCACAAAATGTGAACAGCTTTGCATTAGTCACTATCCATTACAGACTGACTGTTCATAGTTCACCTGCTGTAGAACAAGAAGCAAAATTGTCCTTGTGATGCATTTCAAATTAGATACAGAACACAATGCAATTGTAATTTTTGAATAATTCTTTGTACAATTAGGAGTGTGTGGGGATCCAAGCTCAACATGCTTTTAAAAAATTAAGTGGATGTTTGTGGTCTCCAGCATTTTGAACTTACTGGAATTATTTAGTTTATGTAAAACAATTTTGTGTGTGTGTAACACTTGTATATTACATATACAAGGTTATGTTAAGATATTATTTAAGTTGAAAATTTTAAAAAGTTGCAGAAACTCCAGAACTAGCAAATACTAGAATAAAGTTAATTACATTATGTCCACAGGTCCCCTGCCTCATTTACTGTACAGGATGGATGGTGCTCAGAAATGAAGCAGTTATTTGATATTTTAGTGGCCTCTGCCTTATTCACTGTACACCATCTAAAGTCTGCAAATAATATAGAAGTATTCATTTCTTCATGGTCCTTTCTAGGGTGACTGAGTGAGCCATTTTTATCCATTTATTTGTTTTTGGTTTTTTTACACATTCATATGCATTATCTGGTCAGAGGGTGCACATGCATTTTATGCACTGTGTAGAATCTTATTTTTCCGATTCTTTTTTAAAAGAAAAAATTCTAACATCACACCTTTTAGCTAGTTTGGTTTGGTAATATAAATTAACTATACATCTATTAGATGTGTAAAAACAGTATGCTAGGTGAGATAAAATAGGAGATACACAATTATTCTAAACCAGGGTGATTAAAAACATCCATCTAACAGGCCTCCACAACCCACTAACACAGGCACATCTTCTGTTGTGTTGCCTTTGAAATCAAAGTATCTGCCTGGAGAACATCTAGTACTGTGTATCTCATAGGTCAGATGAGTGCCCCGTCATTTAAATGCAGGCTATATTCCCATCTGAACAAGATTACAAAGACTTTACAAATATAGTTTTGAGAAAACAACTGGAATGGCAGAAATAGAGGGAGGTGAATGAGGGGTACCAAAGTGTAACAAGATATATGTGTGTGTGGGGGGGGGGGGAATCGGAAAGCAGAAAATGGATATTACATAATTTATCTGATATTACCTGGCCCACTTCTAGGCATATATCATGCATCTTTTAGATGGACAGAACTTGGTGGGCATTGTAGCTGTCTTCTATCCAAAATACTAATAGAAAATATATTAGCTATAGTAACTTCTCACTAATTCTCATTTAGCTAATATACAGTCACAATAATTCTCTCCAAATGGCAGTTTCACCCTACTTCTCAGCAAAAGTTTTGTGTTTAAAAAAAAATAAAAAAAAGCACATTATGGTGCTTTGTATTAAGACTTCATAAAATGATGTACTCTAGAACATTGTATGAGCATATTAGTAGTGGTATAACTGGTCAAGCTATGCTTGTCAAAATAAATGAACAATGTCCATGTTCTGATGCAAGATCCTTGATATTTGTGATAGATTCCTTGGAGCCGGAGCCTGACCCTGTCAGGTGCTGAATATCCTCAACTATTTTTGCACATGTGGGTGTTACGGAAGATTAGCATATTGCAGAACTGGGCCCTTGCTAATTTTAATTCTTTTAAAAATCCCCAGTGGATCTGGCTGTTCGGTTATTCTGTTGTTTGAAATATGATCTGAGAATATTTCTGTCACAGATGCTATTGAACATTCCCAAAGATAAACCTAAAGAAAATCAGTGTTTGAAATAACAGTAGGAAGCAGAACATGGAAGAAGATTTATACAAAATCTGTATAATCCTTTATTATATTCAAAACACATCTGTGCTGTCTGTGTACAGTATTGTTGAGATTGAAGGATTGTGGTACTTAATTTTAAAAAATGGATATTTCCAACTGCATTCTTTTGATTTCAAATGTAACGTGATCTTTTTTCATTTTACAGAAGGAGCTGAGTCTTCCAAGAAGAGGAAGTTTGTAAGTAGCTAAAGTTCCTTCCATTGTGCTCACTGCACAGTATGTGGTTTGACAGTTCTTCAATATGTCTATTCATTTTTCAGTGGGAGATGGAATGAAGGTTAAGTGTGGCAGTTGATTGGCCTTATGATACACACACACACAGAAAATTGAGATTGTAAATGAATACCCATGGGTCGATATGTTGTTTTCTGAAGATTTATACTGGTGTGGTTTAGTGGCCTGTTATGAAAGAGGCTATTGTGAAAGACTTTGAAGGTTTATGCTGGGGTTATTAATAAAATAAGTGTTCCTTACGTTATGTAACATTTTAATTCAGATTGTTGTTGTTTTTGTTGTAACCAGGCAAATATTTGGTTTTCTCATGAACAGTGCAACCTAAATTGACTTAACCTGATATTGCTGATGTAGAGAAAATAGAAATAAAAAATTGAACAATTTGGGTTAATGTATGTAATTGTGTGTATGTAGTGTTTTAACCAGAGGAAGTACAGATTGTGCACATCCTAGCATGTATTATTATTGGGCTAGTGCATTAATGAAAAGGTATTCAAATATGCTGTTACTTTATGGCTACTTGCACTTTGCAGATTTATGTACCTTGACTTTATCTCTCATACATTTTGAATTATTATATTTTAAAAGTTGTGGTTTTATTTGCATTTCTTTTGTATCTCTTTCTCTAGAATGCCTGTGGAGAATTACATACTCTACAACGCACAACTGGTCTATTATAATTTAATAGTACTTGACTACTTTACTAACAGCTGTTCCATATAGAGGCAACTTAGAACTGTTGTATTTAAGACTTATTTCATAATCTAATGACTCTGAGCAAAATCTAGCAAAGGAGATAGCTGAGAAGAACACTAATATATAGAAACTTTTTATCCTGGAGATCCCAAGTTTTATATAAACATACAGCACCATCAAAATGCCGCTACTTCTGGCATACGAGTGATTGCACTGATCTATAACATGCTGCTTAATAATGTAGGTAGGGGAAACACTGGCCAAGAACAAATACATTTCTGGAAAACATTTGTTTACCTCAGAAGATGGACTGAATCTAAGATTAGAACCAGTGAATCCAGATAGTCTAGATATTTCAAAACCCATAGGTTGCTAAGACATTCCTTCTGGCTATGTGTGTTTTGTGCCTATTGAAGAGCTTGCATGAGCAAGACAGAGCATGCAAAGTGCTATCTAAATAAGTGTGAAGTCACTAACTAGATCTAAACAAGCTGCAGCTGTCAAGCGGCCAACAGTCTGGGTCTATTCTCTTCTTGAACTATTACATGAAAATAGACTCTAAGTGCTGAACATTTTACTTCCTTTGGCATTATAAAATGCCTTGCATGTGGTTTTAGAGTTGCTATTCTAACCGATCACATGCTGAACATTTAACAGTTTTGTTTGTTTTGCTCACAAAACAATCTGGCCCCTTATGAGATTTTCAGAAATGGACTCCGGGAAGCTGGAGTGATAGTGTTTCATTTTTTCTGCTTAGTGCGTTTACGTGGATCAAGGGGTTCGAAGTTCAAGATACTGGTCACATTGATACCCTTGCCGGAACTTGATATTTTTAGCTTCTGTTTAGCTCATGTTGGCCTATAGAAACCAGTAAGTGCTTCAGACTTTAGAGAGCAATATTTGATTTCTCAATATCAAATGAGACAACATTATTGACATCTGTATACCCAATGCCAGGCTACCTTTTGGGGTCTTGTTGTTTTGAGAACATCACTGAGGTGATGCTCTGTGGCCTTGCCCAAAAGTGTTGCAGGCTGACACTCATGAGTGGCTGAACAACGAAGACTGCAGTTTTGTACGTACTTAATAACTCTCCTGTTTTGTTGAGTGCTTTGAAGGTAATCTGATTAATCCTCACAACATTGCTGTGGAGGAGGGATACATCAGTATTCTTATACTCAGCTCAAAGATGTAGCAATAGTGCATTTGCACAAGGCCACACAATGAGTAGTGATTTTATTGCTGGGTGGCTTCAAGGGAAAGGGTGGGCTGGTTCCTCCTTCTCCCCCAGCAGACTTTGTGTAGGAGGGAGATGTCTCCTTTTCCCCTCCAAAGATCCAGCAAGAAGGGGGTGAGGGTGGGGAGAGGAGTTAGTGAGTGGATGGCAACGGTACTTCCCCAAATGGTAACAGTAAGGGAGTCCTGGGGTTTTGCAGGAGGTGCAGTAGTTTATGGGGCTAGGAAAAGATGTTCCAGTGAGGCACGGGAATTTCCCCACTGACTGAATTTCATCCACTCCCTCTCTGAGTGCAAAAAGCATGTTGAACCTCAAACCAGGCTCACTATGATTGGATTTAAGGCTTGATTCTAATATTTTGTCCAGCTTTATTCATCTGGCTGTCATCACAGGTTCCCAACTGTAGCATATCTGTTGCATCACAAATGCCAATACAGAGGGTTGAAATGGGGAAATTGCACTTGATAAAGAGCTGAAGTACAATCGTGAAGCACCATGGAGACTGACTGAAATCCTGCAGTTCCTTCCTTAGGGACTTGGTAGCTCAGTTGGTAGGTACCCTTTGCCAGGACTAATGAGAGAGTCTCATGCTGACAGTTTCCCAATCACACAAGGAAATGGATTGAGTATTTTTTAAAAGAGAACCTAATTCCAGTTGTCATTATTTGTATAGCCCATAGATACTAGGTGCCTGAGAAATGCCAATAGGCAGAGTAATTTTAAAAATATTTCTAAAGAATAAGGCTTGTCTGGTTACCTCTTCTTTCCAAGGGTTTCCTAAAAGAATTTACATAACTGCTAAAACTAGGTGCGTGGATAATCCATCGTAATTAGTATCGGGGGTAGCCGTGTTAGTCTGTATCTACAAAAACAACAAGGAGTCTGGTGGCACCTTAAAGACTAACAGATTTATTTGGGCATAAGCTTTCGTGGGTAAAAACCTCACTTCTTCAGATGCATAGAGTGAAAGTTACAGATGCAGGCATTATATACTGACACATGGAGAGCAGGGAGTTACTTCGCAAGTGGAGAACCAGTATTGACAGGGCCAATTCAATCAGGGTGGATGTAGTCCACTCCCAATAATAGATGAGGTGGTGTCAATTCCAGGAGAGGAAAAGCTGCTTCTGTAATGAGCCGGCCACTCCCAGTCCCTATTCAAGCCCAGCTTAATGGTGTTAAATTTGCAAATGAATTTTAGTTCTGCTGTTTCTCTTTGAAGTCTGTTTCTGAAGTTTTTTTGTTCAATGATAGTGACTTTTAAATCTGTAATAGAATGACCAGGGAGATTGAAGTGTTCACTTACTGGCTTTTGTATGTTACCATTCCTGATGTCCGATTTGTGTCCATTTATTCTTTTGCGGCAGGACTGTCCGGTTTGGCCAATGTACATGGCAGAGGGGCATTGCTGGCACATGATGGCATATATAACATTAGTAGATGTGCAGGTGAATGAGCCCTTGATGGTGTGGCTGATGTGGTTGGGTCCTCTGATGGTGTCGCCAGAGTAGATATGGGGACAGAGTAGGCAACGAGGTTTGCTACAGGGATTGGTTCCTGGGTTGGTGTTTCTGTGGTGTGGTGTGTAGTTGCACCAGCTGGTTACACCTCCTCATCTATTATTGGGAGTAGACTACATTCACCCTGATTGAATTGGCCCTGTCAACACTGGTTCTCCACTTGCGAAGTAACTCCCTGCTCTCCATGTGTCAGTATATAATGCCTGCATCTGTAACTTTCACTCTATGCATCTGAAGAAGTGAGGTTTTTACCCACGAAAGCTTATGCCCAAATAAATCTGTTAGTCTTTAAGGTGCCACCAGACTCCTTGTTGTTTCCATAGTAATTAGGGTTTTTTTTTTTTTTGGTTTCTGCTATTTAGCTACCCCATGAGTACTGTACTTTTATAAACTCGTGTTAAAATGACACCACCTTGTGAAATTACTTATACAAAATGCCAGTTATTACTACTTCCCATATTTGTACTTGACACACCTATATAATTCCTGTTATCATTAGTGATTGGTTATGATCATATTGAGGGCAAAGCTCAAATTGCTGTGGAGATGCAGAGGAATGCAGTGCCCCCATATTAAAATAACAACTGTATGTTGAGAGAATTGTGGTGGCAATGTGTAAGTTTAATTGGCCAAGAGAAGAAAAGACACTTCCAAGTGTGTTCTCATAAATCTGTAGCTCGGAAGGGCATGTGCAGGGGAATGATAGCAAGAGTTGTCACAGTCATTTAAAGCTCTGTTAGGAGCTCTGGGTTCCCAGCTGCCAGTGTAAGCACCATTTTAAAATATAATGCCAATAGGTTATGCTGCTTCTTTCCTGCAAAGCTAATGTAATATCAGATACTTAATGTGGTATTAAATACAGGTTCTCTGTAAAGAATGTTAAAGGAAGCAGGGACTGGAACCTGGTGCTCCCTTGCCCAGGTGAGTGTCTTAAACACCAGGCTATTGGTTATTCGGGGGAGGGAGGGGAAGGGGTCTCTCAGTCTTCCTGTTGAAGCTGTTCCACTGTGTATAAAATATTTGAATAGCCATTGGGTGAGAGAGACTGTAACTCAGTGGTTAGGGCACTCACCTGGGATGTGGAGGAGACAGATTCAAATCACTGGTCTGAGCTATTTTCTTTCTTCAGCATTACCTCTCATTTTACTTATGGTGTTTGACACTGAATGTTTTAAAAGTAAAATCTAATTTTTCCTCAAGTTTTGAAAAACAAAAAAAAATTCCAGAGCAGGCGCATTAATTGCTTTTCACTTACATAGTTTTATGGCACTATGATTTGAGATGTAAGTTTTGACTTTTTCATGATGCTGAGATTAGTTCAATACAAGTCTAATGAAGAAATGTCCCCTTGTTAGCATAATCATATCCAGCTATTAAAGCTGTTAGTCTGAATTCTGCAGGTTATTTTTAATATAAATACTATTTTTGCCTTCCTAAACTCTGAATTATGTCCAGATCTACAGCACTTGATCAATAGCACTACTTGAGCTGCAGGATCAGGAGCTACCCCACACTGGGACTTAACATGAAATATAAGTAAAATTTCTTCAACACTTAGTTGTGAGGATTGACATGACAGAAATTTCTGAAAGTTCTGCATGACTTCACATATGCTCACTTCTCAGTATCATGGAGCAACGAAGGCATAGAATGCTGAGGAAGGGCCCTTGAGGGGGGGACAGGAAGGGAAGCACGTACCCAGTCATATCACAGGGTAGGAAATGGAGGAACTTGGAAAATGAAAGATAATGTGCTGCTTAAGTCACTTAGTAAATTATGGATTTTTTCCCCCCGGTTGATAAAGCTAACAAACTAGTTGTAGGTTGTAAAAGGAGGTGGGAGGATTTGGACTAGGCTGAAGAGAGCTCCGGTTCTGATTCCTTGTGCCTTAGGCTGGGGTGAAGACATGGCCTACGCAGGTCATATGCCTTGAAGTGCTAGGATGCAATATTTTGTGTTTTCTGGTTGTGTTTCCCTTAAACTCATGCATTTTCTTTTGCTTATTGCTACAGTCTGGGCCATGCACTCAGCGCTGTTTTCATGGGTATGCAGAGAAAAGTTTAAGATAATTACAGTGGTAAATATAAATTGACCTACTGACTCCAGGCATGGGTTGTGAGGTGGCATGTGGAGAGCAACGTGGAAAGGCAGGAGTCTGGGAGTCTCCCCATTATAAGTGGGGAGCACTAGAATGGACATATGGACTAATGGGGATAGGGGTTTGCATGGCATGGAGCTGTGCTATGTGGTATTAGAATGGAGGGACAAGAGGATGTGGTACATGGCAGGTGGGTCAGGAGGCAGAGCATAGAAGGGTTGGGTGAAGGAGGTACAGAGGGCTTGGAGGACATTGTGGGTGTGGAGTACAGGGGACTGAAGAAGACATGGAAAGGTTTAGAGAACAAGGGGGTTGGCATGGCGAGGGGCAGAGACTTTAAGTCATTTTTCAACTTTAATAAACATTTTAAAAATTGAAAAGTGCTTAACAGTTTTATATTTAGTCAATGTGGTTAAAAGCCTTTCCCCCCCATCCGCCCCCCAGTATTCACTACTCATTCTTCCCACACAGGTATAATTTACTTTCCCCTTCCCCGAAGGCACTTATAGACTTACAGAAGTGGAGCCCTCTGTTGGTGGGTCTCCTGAGATATGTCAGAGCAGAGCTCCCCCTCCTCTTTGTAGGACTGATCCATTGACCCAATTTAAACTGTTGGCAGTCATTAAAACAAATTCCCAAACAAAATACCGTTTTTAAAAGTTAAGGTTTAAAGTATCAAACTAGTGCTCCAGAGCAATATCACATTCTTTATTAATACTCCACACATTCAAAAAACCCCAAACTCGGATGTAATAATGTCTGGAACATGGAATATGAGCAGTTAGAGGGATCCAGCCTCTTCCCCAGTCCAGGGTTCTTTATTAGCAAATTTATATAAAAGTTCTCTACTGAAGCAGAAAAAAATAAAAGTGTAGAAACGTTCCAGCTTGCTACAGAGGTATAGTCTTTATATGTTACTGTGAGTATTCCCATTGACTTCAGTGAGCACTGTCATCCCATTTGAGGAAGTACTTAAGCTCATGCCTACATTTGCTTCAGTGCCAGGGATAATGCTAATTTTGCTTCTGGTGGGGAGTGTTAAATTACAAGTTATTGCTAAAGTATGATGTGTTTGCATATAAAAACATACAGATATTCTTACACATGAAAATCTCTCTAAGAAGCCAGATCATATGTTGGATGCTGTGCAGAACAGTATATTAAAATACATACTTCTTCATTCGGAATGTATCCAACTAAGTAAGTAGTTGGAGAGACGGCTCTCTCTAGATGCTCATTTTAGTCAGCTGTATATTAGTATTGCTGTATTACTAGTGACATTATTAAAAAGAGATGTGTTCATCCTCCTTGATCTTCCTCATCCACAAAGTGGAAAATACCATGTGATAAAATTAGAGATTCATAGGAAAATAATGCAGGCACTTCATAATAAGGGGAAACAAATTCATTTATCATGAATATGATCTTTCCTCAATTTTATGAATGAGCATTCCCGGTATAAAAAACTTCCTTAATAAAAGGGAGTTGACAGCAGGTTTGTTGGAGGCAGAGGTAAATTTGAGTTTAAATTGAGAGACGTTAAGGGCTAGATATGCATACTTCAATGGAATGTGTTTTCTTCTCTTTTCTTTGGGGGCATTACTTTTTCCTCTTAAAGTACCATATGTTACAATGGTTAGGGACTTCAGTGGCACAGCATCTGTTGAAATACTCCACACATTTCTAAATTTAGCATCTTACTTTGAGTACCCTCCACAGTACCAGAAAGGTAGAAAAAACCTGCCAATTAAGTCTGAGATACATATAAAAATATTAGTTTATATGAACAAAAGTGACGGAACAAAATATGAAAAACCAGGAAGGTTAGAACCTTTTCAAAAAACATTACTGATGTTAAAAATGAATTTTGGCTACAATGATCAACTATTGCATTTACATGCCAAGAAAATAACTATAAAACCCAAAGTTTGTATATTGTATCTGAATTAGCATTTAAAGTGGCATGTTGTGTAAAGGGAGAGCTATGTGATCTATTATCCATACAGCAAAAAATTCCTTTAAGGATTTCAGACTTTGGGAAGCCATCAATTACGTTTATGTATTCATAGAATAACAAGAGTCCCTGCTCCCCCCGCAACACTGATTTAAAAACTGAGAATTTTTCTTTGTTTCTGTAGGTAAACAACACTACAGTGAATGTTCTATTAGGGATTTCTTGGTTTCTGAATTTGATAGATGCCTTTGTAACTAAAAATTGTTGTATGATTTGTAACTTTTACCTTTTTTGTTTTTTTTAACCTATCAGAGAGGCTTACTTTGTTAAAAATGTGCATGTTTATTTGTTGTTAAATCCAGTCTTCTGAGAAAAATCAGCTGTGAACATTTAAAATGGAATTTCTTTTGTTCAGTTGCTACAGAAATTTAATCTGCTTTCCCACCTGGAAAATTCAGCCACTGCAGGTTTTTCACATAGTGATCACAAATCTTATTATACATTATAAGAAGAGCCCCTAATATCATCAGATAAGTTGCAAGACAGAAGAGACTAACTATCTACAATGTAACAGAAAGAAGCACAAGTTAAAGCTGATCTTTGCTTAAGGGCTTATTCTAACAAGGTTTCAAAAAATTGATAACTGTTGGTAATTGGGCTCTATTGATGACTAAGTATGGATGACAATAAGTATCAGGGAAGTAGCAGGCAGAAGCCTGCTACAACCAACATATCAGTACAGTATATGGGAAGTGGAGTCAATGTTACTGGAGCTGGACAAAACAATGAGACTTGATTGCAGCATTTATACATATGGGTGATGTGGGGTAGAAAGCGGTGATATCATATTTTAAGTTGAGTGCCAAGTAATTTTATTCCAAAAATGTATGGTTTAGAGAAACAAGAAATGGTAGGCCAAACCTCACTTGTCTCTCTCTCTTAATGCCAGTCAGGGATGTCACTTACTGCTTTAGTTACATGGTGTTCTTTCCAAGTAGTAGGGCACGCCACAATTAAAAGCATGCAAAACAATCACAATGATTAACTGACTTTAATAATAAAAGTAAAAAAGAAAAGAAAACTGGACACAAGCAATAAACCATGGTTACTTCAGTTAAAATCTGTTCTGTATGTCATCCTGTTGAGGGCTTTCAACAGAGATTATACCTTTGAGAGTGGATATACTCTGTTGGGGACCCTCATCTTTAGGCAAACTAAAACTAAGTACATTATTTCCAAAGTGAGTCATGCATCCTGCTGCAGTATATCATAGATAACCAAAACAGATATATATGCAAAAGAATTTCGTTTGATGAATCCTGTTTGGTTTATCATTGATAACAATGTATAAGTCTGATGAAACCAAAGGGTGTTTTAACTCAGTTATTTAAAAGAAGCAATTCAAGGAGCAGTCTTGAGACAGGCAAATAATGAATATTAAGAATCTTAAATTCAAAATAAATTCAGTGGCAAAAAACTATATGAACACAGAGTTAAGGTTGCTTGGTGGTATGTTGTCCTCTTGCATAACCAGAGAGGGAATATGTATTAAAGTAGGGCTGTCAATTAATCGCAGTTAACTCATGCGATTAACTACAAAAAAAATTAATCGCAATTAAAAACATTTATCTTGATTAATCGCACTGTTAAACAATAGAATACCAATTGAAATTTATTAAATATTTTGAATGTTTATCTACATTTTCTCTACATTTATCTACATTTTCATATATATTGTAGTCTGTGTTGTAATTGAAGTCAAAGTGTATATTTTTTATTACAAATATTTGCACTAAAATATCAATATCAAGTTTCAATAAGGCTATTTCTAGAATTCTGTATTAGGTTTTAACTAAAGGTTTTCCTTTGGAAAAAAGAGGGGTGAAAAGAAATCCATTTTTATGACTCAGTTTATAGCTGTGATAACACATCTGTAAGCAGCACTCCTCTTTGATCCTGAACAGAAAGCATCCCTACATTTCTCTAAACAATCAAGTCTTTCAAAAACATATATATCTTACAAAGTTTGTTTTCTTGAGATAGATTGTCTTGATAACCAGAGGTGTGTCTCGTTCTTTGGGAATGAAATCTTGGGGCTGTTTGCCTTTTTGACTACGATTCCTAGGTTTACAATCTACCTTTTGTAGTACATTTACAACTTTGAATTAAAGGTGCCCGTCCAGTACTGTATACAAGTAAAATCACAGGAACTAAAATATTGTGATTTCAAACATATTACAAAATAAAATAATATAGAATGTTAAGCAAAATTAAAGTTATAAAACTGCATTCCAGTGTCTGTGTAAATACCTGTTGAGGTAATAAACAATGTTTTATAGCTAAGGAGGTGCTATCTTCCTTGACACTGGGGGACTGTCCCTGGTTGACAGAAAACAGAGATCTTCCCACAAATGACCAGAATTAGCTTGAATATTTAATGTAATTAAAGCAACTGAAACATAAGCATATATGCTATCCATTCTTCAAGTGTCATGTGTATTAAAATAATTGCATCTCTTAAATTCAATAAAGGCAAGTTTGTAATAATATAATTTAGTATAATATTAGGTTAATAACCATTTTTGCACCAATACTGAGGTTTATTCCCCAGAGTGAGAACATCCCATTTTTTGTAGCTACTTATAATAAAGGACACACATTTGACTTCAGTGGGAGAAGGGTTGGGCTTGCAATGTAAGAAAAAATTGCATTTAATGCAAATCTTCAGAACCTCATTGTGGATTTGACAGCACTGAATGAGTTCTGGTAAGACTTCTGTTGAACTATGCTACTAGAGAGAGCCAAAAAATAAATCAAATGGAATGTTTCATTCAGTTGGTATGGCTAATGGTGATTCAAGCCCTATTAAATCAGCTCTATCTTGCAAAAGACCAAAGTTCCTGGCTGCTTTTACTACTGAGCTCAGCATCAAGATCTACACTGCTGGTAACAGTAGAGCCAAGGTAGCAAAATTGGTCAACAACATCCATCTAAGGTGATATCTGCAACTGGTTCTGAAGAGCCTTGGTGCACGATAAGTCTTCTTCAAGCTTATTGCTAGCCCAAAGATTTTGCATGAATCAGAGAATTTAGTAACAAGACGTTGTAGGGCATCAACACTATAAGCCACAAGGGCTGCATCATCTGCAAACAACAGGTCCCTTATGACAATCTCCTTCACCTTTAAAAAGCAACAGAGGGTCCTGTGGCACCTTTAAGACTAACAGAAGTATTGGGAGCATAAGCTTTCGTGGGTAAGAACCTCACTTCTTCAGATGCAAGAAGTGAGGTTCTTACCCACGAAAGCTTATGCTCCCAATACTTCTGTTAGTCTTAAAGGTGCCACAGGACCCTCTGTTGCTTTTTACAGATTCAGACTAACACGGCTACCCCTCTGATCCTTCACCTTTGAACCTTGCAATGCAAAACAGTTCCAGCTTTTCCCATGCCTCCCCAGCAACGGATCACCTCTAAAAGTGAAGGAATAAATCAGTCTCTAATCCAATGTAGCCCTTCTGAGAAAGCCATTAGTGGTGTCAATTATGCAGGTAGTTCATGTGATAGACACCGATTCACTGTATCTGCACTGCAGTCGGGAGGTGTGATTGCAGCACCTGAGCTACCTTTGATTGTGCTCACTAAAAAATAGCAGTGATGCCATAGCAGCATGGGTGGTGGTATGGGCTTGCCACCTGAGTAGATACCTAGAGTCCTGGGCGGGTTTGTATGCTGTGACTAGCCTGTGCTACTGTGGCTTCTGTGCTATTTTTAACATGCTAACTATATCAGAGCTAGCTTGGGTATATCTACACGTGCTACAATCGCATCTCCTGATTGCAGAGTAGGCATACCAAAAGACAATTATGTCATTGCATCCAGGACATCAAAGAGCAGTCTGGAAGTAGTGACTTTGTCAGTCTGATCTGTAGATGAAATGCTTCTTGTCCCATTACCAAGCCTATCGTCATTCCCTTATGTTAATACAACCACTGTCCATATCATTCTTGCACTTTCATTTAAAGAGGAGCCATTCAAAGCTGATCAAAAGGCCAACAACCTTAAGAAGTAATTTACTATTATTACTATTTATTATTATACTGCACTACGAGGGAATGAAATGTTCAAGTTTTGAATTTCCAGGACTACAATATCTGGTTGACCATTTCCCAAGTGTTGTACTATGCTGTTACTTTTTTTATTTTTTGTCTGTTTAAATTACAAAAAAAATAAAGAAAATTTCTGTGGACACCAGTGTAATTGATTGTAATAAACTCTCAACACCTATTCTTCTTGTTGCCACATTTTTCTGTGGCTTTAGGGCAAAAGGCCAACAGAAAAATGAATACTGAGCCCATCCATAGTCACCCACCATGCTTCCTTCCTGATGAAGTGTGCTCTGTGTGCATGCGTGACTGTAGAGAATACAGTCGGAAGTGCACTTCAGCTGACTAATAGATCAACATCAGCCGGGGTAGCACAGCATACGGGAATGAAAATATTTTTAAAGAGCTTTCTCTTCTTTATCAGGTGGAGGAAGTGTGTGATCTCTCAGGCCAAAGGAAAACTAGCAGAGGGGGTCAGTCATTGGGATCAGATAATGGCCCAGATGGAAGCAGTATAAGCAGGGTAGAGAATCAGACCACTCTTGGTGGCAGCAGAGAAAGTTGAGGCTTGAGGACTCATCTGCTTTGTCCAAAACCCGGTACTGCTTTGCAATAGAACCTCGCCTATACAGCTGAATCTTAAAGTATATGCTTACACTCAAATGAAAGTAACAAAATGAAAGGACGTTTTGGGCCATAGATGCTTTTCTGTTACATGTGAGGCACAAAGTTATATTTCAAGCACAAAACCCAACCTAGATATGAATGTGTGTTTAAAAAGCAATACACCTTGAGTGAAATCCTGGCTGCACTGCAGCCAATGGCAGAATTCTGATTGTATTCATTTGGGTCAGGCTTTCACCCCTATACTATTTCCTTTTGAGAACAACTGTCATTATAACTTGCAAAAAGGACAGACATCCACATTATTTAATCGCGTGAGCAATGTAACTGTTGACCTTAACCAGCTGTACAGATTGATACTGTTCTTTCTGACTTTTTCTCCTTGAATTTAGTAGTGACTTGAATTAATAGAATCTTTATTGCTCACAAAGTCTCTGATTGAGCAGGACCAACCAGTCAGCCCCCAGAGTGACGTTACAAGAGTTTTGCTTTATTTTTGCCTTCATCTGGTAGTAAGAGGACCTACACTGAGTCTCTGGTTGGCAGAGAGGGATTTGGAGACACCAAATTGATGGTAATTTATTGCCTATTAATCTGCAGGCTTTAGCGCTTCCGCTACTAAAGAAACATGGAATGGGTAACTAGTGCACATATTCTGTGTTACTCAGCCAGTATGTCTCCCTTTTTGACATATTGTGTTTTCAGGGTGGCATGCTGCAATAAAAAAATAGAAACCACAGGACAAAGGTCCCCATGATTCACTAAGAGGACCCAACAGCTAAACTTGACAAAATTAGGCAGAAAACAGCAAGTGGAAGGAAGCAAAGAGCAACAAATTGGACCACCTGACAGTCCTGTTCATATCACGTGATGTTCCTTTCCCCTTAGATGACTTTTATTCAGTGGACTGCTCCAGCTCAGCTGCTTCTGAGTAGTGCGGGAAGTGGCGGCCAGCACGTCCCTGCGGACCACACTGGTTCCCACAGCTCCCATTGGCTGGGAACGGTGAACCGCGGCCACTGGGAGCTGTGAGCGGCCGTGCCTGCAGACGGTCAATGTAAACACTGTCTCACGGCCTGCCAGCGGATTATACTGACGGCCTGCGTGCGGCATGTGGACCACAGGTTGCCCACCACTTCTGTAGTGTTTCCCTGACGAACAGAGAACTGACAAAGGACATCAGAAAGACCATCAGGAACATTAGATGGTGGGAGAAAATTTATGGATAGGAAGGTTAGTTGATGGGGCCAGGGAGTAGGCAGCCATGGATTTGGGACTACATGGATTCCTGGACATAGTGGTTCAGTTACTTAGGCTCCTGGTCTTTCATAGCAAACATGACAACAGACTGCTTTCAGTTAGAGCAGGTGAATAATGTAAAATATTTCCCACAAATATTTGTTTGTTTTTTAAATTAGTTTTGGTTGACTGTGTCCCCCTTTTGGGATCAAGTTTTATTGGCACAAATATGAGAGGAAATTTGCTTGCTTAAAATACCCATGAAAACCAGATTATCTAGTCATCAAGCATTTTTACTGGCTACCTGATAAAAGTACTCCTCCAGTCAGGAAGCAGAAGAATGCCAGGTGAGTAACTGTAATGCATCAAAACAGCTTGAATTGCAAACAGCAAACCCTAAAGAATATGAAATAAGAGACAACCAACAACAAAAACTGTTATCTTTAAATAACAAACAAATTGGGGAAAACCACAATCTGTACATACAATGTTTAGCAAATGGATTTTTGCTTTATGAATTATTTGTTCGGGTCTATTTAGTGTTGTGCTGGATAATTATAGACTTAGGCACACATGCACTTTCTCTTGCAAGTAGTCCCATTGAAGTCACATGCATAAAGCAACATGCCTAGACTTTGTAGGACTGGGGCCATAGTAATGTTGCTGAGAGACAACCACTAATTGTTAGATGAAACCATTCTAAACAATCTTTGTGATATGTATTCACTGTATTCTCCTGGGGATTACAGGTGAGATGTAAATATGAAGAAACTGTCAATTTTGTGTTTAGAAAAGCAGGTGCTCACATATTTCTGTAAAATGTGTTTTCCCTTTGAAGTGATTACCCCCCCCCCCCCCGCATTCTAAATAATTGCTTTGAGGCAAAGAAGACAGTTGCAGAACAGCAGGGTGCTGCCTTCCTTACATCTTGTTATGTTAAAGATTTTTCCCTCGCAATTGTTGGTATTATAGTCTTCCGTCATTTAAGAGATGGACTGGCTCTGTTTTGCAGATGTCATGATCACAAAGTCCAAGTAGTCTGTGTTTTTTCCCCTCCCCTCTTCTTGCTTAGCTGGGAATGAATATATTTTTTATTACTGTCAGTACATGGAGCCAGTGTTATTGTTGATCAGAAGGACCGGCGGAGGGAAAGCGGGGATATGGCATGGCTTTCCAGTTTTGGGCACAAGTTTTCATATTATAAAATGATTTCTATGCATTCATGTATGCCTGGTTGTTGCCAGGGTTTTGCAGTAATATTTCAATTTAGCAGCTGGCAGTGACGTTTGTCCTGGTAAGTTGGAGACTTTTATAAAGAGTTACTGTAAGATTTAAGGGATTCAGGTAACAATTTAAAGATGACTGCAAAGGAAACAGTTGCTTGTGGTCTCTTCGCTTATATATGATGTGCGGAGTAGGCCTGGAGTTTTTTAAAACTTTTTTTTCCTGTTTGCTTTTTACTAATATGTGTATTCATCTTCTATCTTTGCTGGAGATGTGGAGTGGGTGGTTTTACAGTTCTCTGCTGAAATAATGGTAAATTACATTTCTAATATGAAAAACAAGCCAACCAGAAATATTTTGCCTTGTTTGTTTTCTTGCTATTTTCATACATCACAAAGGAACCAAAAACAAAGTCCATATTTAAGTACCTAAAATAAATGACCCAATTTTCCAAAGTACTGAATTATCCATAAATTCCCACTAAAGTAAAAGCTGGGTACTCTGCATTTTTGAAAATCAGGCTATTTATTTTAGAAACCTAAATATGGATTTAGGAATCAACCTTCGAGCACCCATTGTTGGAAAATATTAACCCTTGTGGATTTCTTTAATATTCCTCTACCTTAGCAGTTGTCTTCAATTAAAAAAAAAAAAAAAGTCAGTCTAACCTTTGGAAAGACATGGTATGATTAAGAATGACTTCTGCAGAAGTCTTATATCCTCCAAGGCATAGGTGCTGGAACTAAGGGTGCGGGGGGTGCTGCAGCACCCCCTGACTTGAAGTGGTTTCCATCATATACAGGATTTACAGTTTGGTTCAATGTCTCTCAGCACCCCCACTATACAAATTGTTCCGGCACCCCTGCTCCAAGGTAGCCAGTGATAGCATGAAAGTTTAGATGATAGTTCATCTAGTTCCCCATTATTGCCATTTCAAGTCACAAACATTTCTTTGATTCTAAATGTATTATTGGGAATATTAAAGCAAACCAATCCTGAGCTTGAGCCACCAAAAACCTTTTATTCTCAATAGAAGCTATTTAATTAGAGGGTTTGTCTCAGGTTAATTATTTCATATTTAAGCTGATTTAAGGGTTTTCCAAAGCCCATTGCTGACCCATAGTCATGGAAAAGATTGATCCAGAAGCAGGAACTGTTGCACACATGATTCAGTGACCACTGTGACACAGTAGTCATTAATTTCTTGCCGTAGGTGGTGGTGGTTCATGCATAATTGCCTGATAGGGAGAGAGAGATTGGCCTCTTCTTCATTTTGTGGTGAACATGTATGAACGATGGCACCTGTCACCTATTCCCATCTCTACTTTGTGGGGAAGAACAGATGTGGTTGAAAAGTATTTTTTTCCTTGTGCAAAATTACAGTGAAAAAATAAATTATCTAAATTTTCCATTAAAATTCATTTTGGGGTCAGAAATTCAAGTATCAAAAAATTTTCAACTGAAAGGGGGAATATTTTTATTTTTGGCCAAAATATTTCAGGGTTTGGGTGTTCAGATTTAAAAAGAAGATACTTTGCAAAAAATTTTCAGTCAAAAACCCAATTTTTCTGTAACAGTTTCAATGAAACATTTTCTATCAGCCCTAGGTACAAGAGGTGTAGACGAGATCCCCTCGGCTCCTCCTTAAACACACACATACAATCATAGAAATGTAGGACTGGAAGGGACCTTAATAGGTCATCTAGTCCAGTGGTTCTCAACCTTTTCAGACTACTGTACCCTTTCAGAGTCTGATTTGTTTTGTGTACCCCTAAGTTTCACCTCACTTAAAAACTACTTGCTTACAAAATCAGACCTCAAAATCAAAAAATGTCACAGCACAGTATTACTGAAAAATTGCTTATTTTTTCATTTTACCATATAATTATAAAATAAATCAATTGGAATATAAAGATTGTACTTACATTTCAGTGTATAGTATACAGAGCAGTATAAACAAGTAATTGTATGTTATTTTAGTTTGTACTGACTTCACTAGTGCTTTTTATGTAGCCTGTTGTAAAACTAGGCAAATATCAAAATGAGTTGATGTACCCCCTGGAAGTCCTCTGCATACCCCTGGTTGAGAACCACTGATCTAGTCCAGTCCCCTGCACTGAGGCAGGACTAAGTATTATCTAGACCATCCCTGATGCACAGGTTCATCTCTTCAGGGAGAAGGTGGTGATGGAAACAGAGAAGAAAAAGTTGGAGACAATTTTGGAGATTGGCAGTGTGATTTGGGGAAAAAGCAGAGAGTTTGATCAGGTGGAGAAATAGCAGGACGTGGGAGACTGAGGGGTGGAAGGCTGGCAGAGATTGGGCAAAGGAAAGGTAAGAAAATTAGAGCAAAGTTTGAAATAGGAAAGAGGTAATAAAGGGGAAACTGTCAGGAAATGAGGAGAGAATACAGAGAAGATCCAAAGAGAAGAAAAGCCCTGAGAAAGGGCATCACTTTCCCTGCTGGGTCTTCTGAGGTAAGAGGTACAACCTACTCTGTCCCTGCCAGTTTCTAGAAACCCATCAGTGGTATCAAAAGCTGCTGATTAAACCAAAATAATCAACAAATGTATTTGATCTTTATGTTGCAAAGAAAATCCATCCATCAGTGAGACCCAGTACTGTTTCTGTACCATACAGGGACCTAAAACAAACCTGAAAATAGTTTTGGGAATTCTGAGGACTCCAGAGCTGCATTGTCACAGCTCTAATTTTTTTCCTCCAAGAAAAGGCAAGTAGTAACTGGTATGATTGTTAGCATCAGACTGTTTCCTGAAGTTAGGCTTTGTCTTTGCTCATTCGCGATGTTGGCAGCTTGCCCTTCCAAACTAGCCCTTCCAAAGCTATTGGCAATCTCCAGTAACTGATCCAACTTTCCTCCTTCCTTCAACTAAATTTTATCTGTTGAGAATTATATAAATCCAAATCACAGATGGTATCCTAATCATCTCTAGTGCCTGTAGAACATCACTGAGACCAAGCAGGAAAAGATTCACCTTAGTTGCCTCTTGACAGATCTGCTGCTATAGAGGCAGCCAATTTAGTCCAAATCTGAACATTACTCAGCTAGATAGAAAACTCCTTCGCAACTGTAGGGCTGATTTTAGCTCCTGACAGAGGAAATAAAACAAGGGAGATGGTAATTTTTTGGGGCGGGGACAGAGAGGAGGAGTTCCATGTGAGCTCAGACAGACACACTGGTATTTTGACAACACTGATGTGCTCCAGATTGCTGACTGCTTGACCTGTAGCTGACTTAAATCTTGAGTTTGGAAAGCTTTGGGAGCATCATATTTCCAGGGAGAAGAAGGAAGCCCGTCAACAGGCTTCCAGGTAAACTGAAGAGAAATTTGTGCTACTTTCTGCATATTTACTGTGGCTTAATGTAAAACCTTCTTGTTTCTTCATGACTTAATATCATTCTGTACCTCTTTCCTGTATCAATTATTGAGCTTTTTGGCTATCACACAACCAACACAACACTCAAGTCTCCTATTCCCTTGAATTCAGTGGTGGACCCTGCAGTGAATTCACCATGACTAATGCATTTCCAACAGGAAGGAAATACTGGTTTAGGGAGCAGGGTTTGAAAGCAGGAACCAAGAGAAGTATATGGGAGAAGAGTGAATAGAGGGTATTTAAGTCATTCCGACTGAATGAGGAGCTGGGAAGAAACATAAGGAGAGCGGAGAGGCTGAGGGTTTAATGATATTTGGTTACATAGGCTAACAGTGTGCATAACTGTTGGCTGAATTATTTACTAGTGTTGGCTGGCCCTATTTGAGGGAATGGGAAATGGAGAAGGTATGTAGTGGTACCATAGTGATGTGAGAATGAGCTAGGGTGGAGGAAGCGGTGTTGCTAAGAAGGGGAAATAAAAATGGGAGTGAAAGGGGATGGGAGTAGTAATGTGACTGCATGGAAAGGGATGCAGGAGGGAAGGAAAGGGGCACAACTATGAAAGCTAGAAAGTTAATTATTATAATTTTTAATGAAAGCTGTGTTTTGTATGTAATCATGCAACTCCAATGCCTCTGCCTTAATCTGACCCTGTCCAACCTGATGCTGCCACTGCTTTTTAGCCCTCTTGCTTCCCTTATCTCTGTGTAGAATTTAGAATTCATACTCTTTGGGGCTTCTCTGTCTGCAAAATGCCTAGCAGTCTGTCTGTTGCACAATTATAAATAATCATATTTGACCCACTGTAATAAAGTCAGCATCTTTAAAATTCATTACCAAAGGAATAATAATTATTGTAGTTTTAATTCTATTGCTACATTCTTTAAACCTCCAAATGAGTGTGCTTGTGGTCAGGAGCCTGTGATATGCAAGTTACTATGAGTATTGAATTATAGTATTTCTAGTACTCAGTTTAATTACATTTTTCCTAAATAAAATATGGAAAGAAAATCAGTTAAGTATCCTTAGGTATTTTTAAATGTTCTAATTTCACATTTAGGGAAGAGATATTAGTTTTTAGCTGCTATTGTGAAATCTATTAACTTGCTTTAGTAGGTTGAAAAGTTACCATTAGAAGAAAATACTAACCGTGAGAACAAGTTTAATCAGAGCCGTTTTATGGCGAACTAATCCAACTTGGCTTAGTATGGTACCTTTGTTGGATTTATTGAACAGTGCATAAGAGCATCAAAGAAAATCTTTGAATCTGTCCATACAATGTAGTACTGTTGAAAGGTGTACTGGATGTTGACCTTTTGAAAATAAATAGCCCTTGGCACACTTCACCTACCTATGACTTTGATTTCAGTTCAGTATGTGTTGTGTCTATGAATCAACAAAATATATATAGAAGAGGGGTATATTTTTAGTACTTTATTAATTAGATAATTCCTAATTACTTGCCTGAGTTCTAGTCTTAAGTCAGTACCATTAATAGATGTGTAAATAACATGTTAAATCTGTAGGTTTCTTTATAGCAAATAAAGCAGGAAAGAGAAAAGTGCACACTTGAAAATCAGTTAATTTTTTTCTCCTCACATATTCAAGTGACTAATGCAAGAAACCTCAGGATATATTAAATTTGAAGTTTTTACACATGTACACTGTAAAAAGTGCCTGAAGTATATGAAAAAACACTGTTTGTTTTTGTTTGGCCTTTGTTTTAGTGAATTTTTGCAAGACACAGAATGGTCTGAATTGTTAATGTCCTTCCAATGTTGCCCAGTAGTGTCCTTGAGGGGACTGTTGCTAGCAATGGGAGAGCTTGTCCTGTCCATTTCATTTTTGTCTACTCTGGTGTCATGGATGTCAAGTGTGGTGGGGAGTTTGAAATGTATATACTTGTCCACTAGTACCTGGATTGAGATAATCAACTCATTTCACATTGGCTCTTCAGTGGCCTACCTATTGTAATAACAAATTTTACTTACGGTTGATCTGAGCTGGATTCAGGCTGGTAATCTCTCCTTTTAGTTAGCTAAACCATGGAAGCTTTGCAGTCCTGCTAAAAACCTGTTGTTATGGAACATTGTTATGCCACGAAGTTGCTCCTCTTCTAGGTTCTGCTAAGAAAATCTCGTAAATATTTTCAAAAAATGGGGTCATTCTATGATTGAAAAGAATTTTAATGTACTTCTGTCTGTTATGGGTACTGAGAAGATTTTTAATCAGGATGGCATTTAAATATTGCTCTGTAAAAACTGATTTTTTTTTCAGGCAGTCTTTGCCAATATTTCATGTCTGCACATCTGCCTTTTAATTGTTATTTTTATTTCTTTTAAGAACCTACGGATTTGCAGTATGTGGCTAGAAACATTAGGCAGGAAGAAAGCGCTGGACTGGCAAGTGTAAGAAGCCTGGGCAATGACTTTTTTTGGGAATGTTGCACAAAATATGTAGTCATTTACAGCTGTGAGGGTGTAGGTGTTGAAGGGAAGTTTAAGGTCTTTGCTGAAATTTGGTGTGGTATTAATAAAAAAGTGTGCTCATGGGAGAAAATACATCCCTGTAGTGAATAATTAATGTTTTCCTTAATTACAAGATTCTATGGCTTTTTTTTTTATAAAACGACTTCAAAAAAAACTCTTGACGTTTTTTCTGAAATTCAGAAGAATGATGCTGGATCTGCCCACTGCCCTCCTGCTACTGTAGTATTTGCCCATCATTCCTGAAGCTCCCTGACTAACAGCTCTATCCCCCAAACAAAAGCTAATATTTCCTGATGCGGATGTGCAGGATGTATGGGGCTGGAGCTAGCATACAAATTTTTGGAAGGTTTCTGAAGTGTGTGTGTGTGTGTGTGTGTGTGTGTGTGTGTGGGAGCCACTAATCCCTGATTGGCATTCCCTAGGGTCTACTGCATATTAATATCCATTCACACACACACACACACACACACACACACACAGAGAACATGTAATATTTTTTATCCATGTTCACCATGTGTGTATGTGAATGGATATTAATATGCAGTAGACCCTAGGGAATGCCAATCAGGGATTAGTGGCTCATTACAAACATGTAACAATCCAGCAACATTTTGGCTTCATACGAATCATCCAATAAAAAGGAGGGGCATGTCAGGGGTAGGGCTTCAGCTCACTGTGGAGATTCTGGGTAGCACTGTGGTCTATAGGACAGGCAGAGGAGGCTACCAAGTGGCTGACAGTTTTGGGCTGTGTGTTCTGTGCTGCACCTTTAGGAGGCATAGCACAGAATCTTACCCTTTATATTTATATGTTTTAAAATATACCTACATGGGGAGCAAATATTTAATAGTGGGCTCTTCACCTAGCAGAGAAAGTCTAACCTGATCCAATGGCTGGAAGTGGCAGCTAGACAAGTTCAGACTGGAAATAAGGCCGTACATTTCTGAAAGCTATGCTCTAGTAATTATTGGGGGAAGTGCTATGGCCTGTCTTATACAGAAGGTCACACTAGATGATCACAATGATCCCTCTTGGCCTTGGAATCTATAAATTTATGAAAACCCTTAAAGCATGTAACTTTATGTTGATTGCTGCCAGGTGATCTGAAAAAGTGAGGGCTTTTTTACTGTTCTGAATTTTCCTGGTTAGTATTTGGATACCAAAGTGATCTTTGTAAAACCTAGATGGAAGAGAGTTTATGTGCAAACATTTTTTTCTTCTTTTTTTTATTATACCAGCTGCCCTATGTATGATACCTCAGTTAAAACTGAAACCAGCATCAACAGAGAACAAATAAACAAATGCAAATTATCAACCTGGATTTAATCAACCTATCACTGGGTGACAAGTCCTTTAAATTTAAACAACAAACAATAGTTATTTTAGTCCTAGTTGATTCAATATATTCCAAGATGTAGCACCATCTTTCTGACTATCTTTTTTTAGTTTTTTCAGTTGCTACTTTTTCAGATTTAGAAGCCAGACAAACGGATTCAATCATTATTAAAGTCTAGATTACCCAAATTCTTCCAGATTTTGATACTAGTTTGTTTGTCTACAAGAGACCCTATGAGTCAGACAGTTACTTTTGTTGGCCTTCTCAGCTAATATTTAGGTGGTGTTGTAAATTGTTTTTCCTCATAGTTTCATATGTGAGATATGGTGGGAAGCTGCCTATATTTGGGGTACCTACTCTCCAGGAAGAAGTGTTCAAGAAGGGAGTTTTGGACTAAATGAACACAGTGGAACTGGTGCAGCTTGTGTCATCATGAGAGACATTGCTTTGGTTGGCCCTTCTGTAGGGAAGTTTGAAGTGGTGTATTCTAATAAAGGGTGTCAGAGAGAATGGGCATTTGGAGGAAGGTCTGTAGGGAAAACTAAATTGATGTCTTACAGACCATTACACTTGATAGCTGCTGTGTTCTTTTTAATAGATGCTCAATCTGGTGAGTTTTAGAACAGATAATCTATCAAACAGAAGGAAAAGAGATTTTTACCTTGAAATTTTAACAGCAGTTACATTTTATGAGTTGCTGAGACAGGTAGAATGTGACAGCCCTGACTGTATATATCAGAGCAGAAGGCAGTTTTAGGAATCTTTTGTTTTCAGGCTTCCGTGACCATGGTATTCTTAGCAAAATAGCCTATATCATTATAATGTGGCAATGGCAGCACTAACTTCAGGAATGTGAGTAGTTTGGAGCTTTTTTAATATGTTGGCACTGTCTCTGTGATTTCCGAACCATTGGAGTACTTAGTGGAGGTAGCTAGAGTTGTCCAACAGGGGTTGTATTAATTTGCAGTATCAAGCATTTCAAAAAACCATATTACTGTACTGAATAATTCAAGCTACAGGTTATTCCTTTGTACAGTTTGAAGAGAAATAGTAATCATTTGGTCACAAATTATTAGCAATGATCCAAGTGGTGTTTACAGAGGAGATGAGAAATGCTGGCCCTGATATTTTGGCCAACCTCTGCTCAGCACAGCCCCTGAAATGATTTTAACTACCTTCTGCGCTCTCTGTGTTCCAGAATGATCCAGCACGGACCACTTTATATTGAACTCTTCTGTCCCCCAAGAGGCTGTTGTGTCAGCCAGGAATAAGTTTGAAATCCACAGCTTTAACTCACTGGCAAGTGGAAAAAGTGCTGTTTTTGGTGGGTGTTTTCATTAGAGATGGGAAAAGAGCTATATTTCTCCATCTTCCATACTTCCTATCTTTTCTGCCTTGTGATATGAACTAGTATATTGCAGCTAGGTTATTTGACATTTCAGCTGTCAAGGAAGCGATTGGTTCTCAATCAACATTCTCACATTTAAAGGGCTACACAGTATACCTTGTTGACTGTTGCCACATGTAAGTGCATCCTTCAAGCAGCTAGGATTTGCATTTGTGAGGGAGCATGCTACCTTCAGTCAGAGTGAAGGGAAAGAGTAACTGGTTGAGTGCCTCTATGTGATGGAGATACAGTTTCATGTTTCCAGTGACTAATCATATATAAATATTCAGGATGGCACTATATTTCAGACAGTGTTATAACATCCATTAGATACTCTGTTTTATAAAAGTACCTTATTAGAGGTATGTCAGTGGGAATTTAAATGAATTTAGAAAGTATGCATGGAATATACTGTGTGTGTGTGTGTGTGTGTGTGTGTATATATATGTATATGGTTGGAGTTCAGGTTCAACAAATTTTTGTTGAATCATAGGGTTCTAATGGGCAATCTGCCTGCTGGCTGCTGAGGAGTCCGAGTTTCCAAGTTCTGGGGCAGCCCTACTATGCCAGGGCTTCCTGAAATGGACCAGGAGCCTGACAGTCGTGGGAGCTTGAAAGCCCTGAGAACCCCCATAATTCCTTGAGTTGCTTTCAAGCAACTTGTTCTTGGGCTAATAATTTCCATGGTTTATTTTATTCTAAATCTTCAATTTTTCTGAAAAACCTGAGCAAAATCAGTCTAGCTATTTTGGAGGTGCGAAAATGGGCAAAAATTCATTACCCCTATATCTTCTGATTTGAAATGTTTGCTCTTGTATTGCTCAAAAATTGGTGGAAGGAAGAAAAATTTAAGAATTTCATTTGAAGAATATTGATTAATGTATAAAATTAACATATTCTAACTTGCATGGAAAAAAACAGATTTCATTCGCTTTTTGCGGTACCCTTAGCCAAGAAGGATTTAGAACACTGGCAAGGCAGAGCAAGATGCCATTGTTAAGATATTTGCTGCTTTTAAGGCCTGACTTCTGAGATGAGTACAGTGGCAAAAGGAGATTTCTCGTCAAATTACCTTAACCAAGAGCACCAATCACGTTCAGATCTAGGTGTGAAATGCAATTTCAAGAAAAAGATAAATCCATATTCTGTTAGTTGAGAGCAAACTGTATCTAACACTATTATATTATAGGTCTGTAATTTAGTTTATTACATAACCTGAAACATTCTGTTGTTCAGTGTAGGTAGCTGATTTCCATAGATTTGTAGTACTAATGTATGCCTTTGTCCTTTCAGAATGAATGGCTTTCAGATAGAGGCCATTTTATAGGTAGAATGTCCTCTTCTCAAGACTGCAATTCAAGTTAAATTATAATCTGATAGGCTCTGTTTCTTTCTTGCCCTGAAAGTATTAACAGGAATGTCAAATCACTCTGGGGAAGGAATGTAATGCACTCTTGAAAACTGGCAATAGAGGCTTTATCCTTCCTTTTAGAACAGGAGAACAGTATTTGGAGGACTTAAATTCCAGAGCTGGGAATACTTTAGACAAAGTCTGATGCCATCCCAGTAATTTACTCATGCGTTTCTCTCACTGATGGCAAATTATCTTGAGCGACTCATGGATTATGAGATTCTACAGTGAGAAGCTTTTTTTAAAGTTTCCATTTTGATTTAGGCTGCATTCGGGTTTGTTTAAAGATGGGTGAAAGGACCGGGAGCCAAGTCTGTTGATCCAGAGTGCCAATAGAATGGTCACAATATAGTAATTCCCATTTTTGTGAACAATATTATCCACAGAGTCCTATAACTTAGCTTTGTCAATCATGTCAAAGTAAATACAGAGCAGGCTGTCATTCTACAGTTATTTTGCCAAAAATAACAAGTTAATCTATTATTTTAATAACTGTTATTATGTGTGCCACTTTATATCTTCAAAGCACAGTGTGAGTGAACCTTAACTAATCAAGCTTCACAGCATACTGACTGGTCTGTAGGTGCTACTGCTATATCAATGTTAATAATAATAAAACAGATTCACTAGCACTTCATTAGCTGAATTATACCATGTTGCCATCATTTAAGGATATTAGCACCTATTGATTATAGTCTGGGAAAGACAGATGAAATAAGTTACCTGACCTGTTCAGGTTTTATAGTCATTGTGGGTTTGTCAGAATTGCAGTAGGGTTATGGTTGGCATGGAATTATAGTAGGAATATAGAAGGAAGAAACCAAAGAACTGTAGTGAGTCACCAGAAATGAGGGAACAGAGGAGGCCCTGAAAGTGTGCAATATGATGAGATTCGATATGGTGGTGAGGAAGATCAATTTTTCAGGTGTCTGCATTTGAATAGATTTTGGGAGATTAAATGTGCATCTTAAATTTTTCTGTCAAGATTTTAAAAAATGGATGCTTCAGGTTAAGCTCCTATGTGCACGGACACCTGAAATAGGGATTTAGGTGACTAAGGTGAGGTACCCATTTTTGAAAATGTTGGCCTTCATCTTTAGCCTATCTAGGTTTCTAACCACCATATGTACATTGGAAAATCTCTCCCTAGCTCTGATCCTCACATTTTGTCACATTATCAAGGCTATTCTTCAAGCTAAGACAGCACCTCAGTGGGAGCTTGTGTCAACATAGGCAGTATCTGTCAATACTCAGGTGAGTCTAATTGGCAGGAAAGAATAATTTTTAATTACAGACTTGCTGAGTGTTTGATGTTGTACAGAGCAGAAACTAAAATAGGAGATATTTCTTCAGTTGGTCAGAGACTAATGTTGCCGGAGAAGTAATTTGGTTGACAGCAGAAGTGATATTTTGCAGGGGCTGGTTTCCGGGAAATTAGACTGCTTGCAATAGTTCCCTTCTTTTTGAGAATGGACTTTTCTCCTGGCATTTAGTTCCTATTATTTTCCCTTTTCTTTGGATATATAAAGAAAGTAAAGCATTAGTTAGCCTCTGCTTTGCTTGGACATCCCACTGGCATACAAGAACTTGGTGTACAAACTTGAAAAAGCTATCTTACCCCCACATTATAACAACTCATTTTAAATTTAGTATCAAGAGCTGATAATTCTGTTCTCCAGAAAATTGTTAGTAAAAACCATCTTTGTGCAACTAAACTACTCGCTGATGGTGATGGTGGTGGTGGGTGGGGGGAAACCTCTTTCCAGTAACCTCAATATAATAGAGCCTTGAGCTAAACGGCAAGAGGTCAGTGCAAGCGCACAGCCACTATCCACTTACAGCAAATAAACAGTACATGTAACTTTCTAATGCAATATTGCAGCAGTTAATCTTCATAATAGTAAATAATGATCTACAGTGCTAAACTAAAAGTGTTGGATAAGTCAATAAAACACTTGTCACCTCTTTCAAGGCTGACACTACTGTAGAGAGAAATGAAGTTTAAATTATTATCTCTGACTGAGACATTGATCCTATCCCTGCCCCTTGAAAGTACTATTAATTTTGTTTATTCCAGAAATAAAAAATGGAATTGCGTTAAATTAATGAATGAGATTTTCTGCAACAACATGAGCCTCATTTTAATTGTTTTCCCAACCAGAAACTGGCAGGCGTGACTTGTAGCTGATCAATCTGAAGTTAAACTCAAACAATTGTTTTAACTAAATGGGGAGTCAGTTCTTAGTAGCTAGACTTCATCTAATTAAATTAAGGCTAAATTTTGCTGTATAAGTACAACCGAGAACAGAATTTGTCAGAATTCACTACTATGTTCTTCAGTAAATCATTTCCCCAAGTCTTCTGGAAATGCAGAATATAGGGAAGAAAATCTCCCATACCAACCCAAGCTTAATCCAAGGTGAGAATAAAATACTACCGGTGACGCTGACTCGAAATACCAGCATGAGTCTGCTGAACAGTAATATGAAAATTTTAAGAATACACTCCTGATCTGACAAGAAGTTGGATTCTCTTGGTCTCTGTGGGTCTCAAAGTAGCCTTCGTACACAGCTTCACAGCTGCTTCTGCTTAAACTGCTGGGCTCAGCTGCCAGTCCAGTTCTTTCTCTTATAGCCTCACCTACACCAATGGTGCTTTCCTCCTGGTGAGGTGTATGTACTGTCTGCTTATAAAGTTTTACACTAAAATAATTTTGTATATCTTGTCATGCAGCATGGGTACCATCTTATCCTTTTGCATGGCTTTTAGTCACCATGCAGAGTTGGTGAATTAATAGCTCTGTTATAGGCATGTCTTCTTAATTCACCTTCGTGTCCAAGTTGACATGTGGGATTAATTACTGAAACTTGTATTGCCTTTTTAAGCAAGGTGTGCAGTGCTTCTGAACTTTATTCCTTCGGTTGTTTTTTATATGGAAAAGGCTGTGGCATTGCCTTGATCTAATGAAAACTTTGGAGCTATTTAGCTCTTACCCTGTTAAGACAGAACTGTCTTTTTCCTTTAAATCTGCCGTGAAAGTTTATAAAGATTTATACAATAGAAGCCATGCACCTTGCCTATATACATAGTAGTTGTAGAGATTTCCTATCCTTTGGTTGATAATGCTCATCACCCAACAATCAGAGAAACAGATGCTGTGTATAGTGGTAATATTACCTGAAGAAAATTTAAGTGAATATAATAGGAACAGACAAAAATTCAGTCCCAAAGTCTACAGAAGTAGTATAAATCTGTGCACAGGTTGTGGAGCTTTCCTTCTATTGCCCCGCAGTTGCGTCACATCTCTAATCTGGAGGGGCTATTCCAAATTCAATCGTCATAATGTACTACTGCTATTATTATTAATTATTTGTATAACTGTAGCGCTTAGAAGCACTAGTCATTGGCCAGGACCTCATTGTGCTAGGCCCTTTACAAACATAGAATAAAAAGTCAGTCTTTGGCCCCAAAAAGTTTACAATGTAGAGAAATTGGCTGCCAGTCCAGGTGGCTTAAGAGTATTGAAGGATGACTTGCAGCAAATGGTCTGTGTACAGGTTTGCTGCATCCGTAAGGTACGGAATAGTTGTAAAGAATGGCTTGTGTTTTACTTACAAATTGAGGGGTAGATTTTCAAAGGCACAACTGGCAGTTTGGTGCCTAACTGTCCCCTTTTTGCCTTTAAAAATCGGCACACACACCCTATCTTAAGTTAATAACTTTAATCCACTTCAATGCATACATCCTGTTTTGGTAATGAGTTTTCCCATCAGATAATAGGGAGAGAGTTTAGGATTTGACCAATACGATTATTTGTAGGATAGATATGGGCTAGTCCGGCTTGGTTGGGCCTGCCTGAGTTTGATAACCATTCAAGTGTTTTTTTTAACAGGACTTTTAGAAATTCAAATGCACAATTCTGGGTTTTCTTTAACTTGATTTCCAGTAGAGTACAAACTAAGGCCAACAGCGATATGTCAACCACATTAGAAATATTGGCTAATACAAATACATAATGGAAAGAAAAAACATAACAATGATTATTTATTGTCTTGTGTATATTGATATGAGTTCTTTGGAGCCAGGGAGATAAGCTACCTTCTGTGTTTGTATCGTAACTCACATATTGTTGGTGCTACTGATAAGAAGCAAGCTGCAAACAATTATTTAACATTTAGACTTTATATTTCAATATATTTTCAGAAAGGTACATTGTCAGTCCCTTAGGCCCCAAATTTGATCTTTCTTACAATTTGGTCAGGAAAATCTTACATATTATATCATTTAATAAAAGCCTCCACCTCATCGCAATTAGTTTTGTTTATATTTTTAAAGACCGGAGGTATGCTGAAATGATCACCAACGTCTTACACTGACTCCATAGTTGTATGCATTCGTGCAGACAACATAAGTGACGCTGATACACCAAGATGTAAACAAAAGGAGCTATATTAGCTTCGAAGTTTTTAAAAAACTGAAAGATTATATATAATATTATGTGAGGTGTAGGCACCACTGCCTATGGTTAAGGTTGCCTGACACTTCCCATCATAAGACCCTGTTTTCAGTTCCTGATATCTTTGCCGCACTTTGACTCTTCAGGCTGAAGTTTTCCATGCCAGGTGTCTGCCTCAGGCTGTGTGGGTTTTTGTTTGTTTGTTTGTTTTGTTGTTTTTTGTTTTAGGTTTCAGCAAAAATGGTTCAGTCATTTCTGAGAATGAGATTTGGGAAAAATATGTGATTTTTGTCCATGTTAACAAATAGATTGTAATTGTTTTAAAGAAGCTCTAGAATCTATGTGCTTTGGACTTAAAATTTGTTCAGGGGGCATCACCCTAGCGTCAGGGATGTGCCTTCTGCTTCCTCATTTAAAAATTCCCACATTTGGTCAAGTTATGAGCCTTTGGAAAATAAAAATTCAGTTTGCACATGCTCAGTAGAGAGTTGTTAGCACTTGGGAGCTAAATTCTCCGAAGATTCCTTTTGCATTTTCCAACCCATTACAGCCCATAAGTGCTAACTGGACTTCACAGGCATTATTTTCATAGAGCAATCTAATTCTCAACTTCCTTAACCAAGAAGCTATCCCTTTCTCTTCCTGCAGTCCCCTGCCTCATTCATAACATACCTTCTAAATTCTGCCACAAACCAGGCAGGGGTTCTACAGATAACAGCCTCCTTTATACATAATTCTGAGTTTTCCCCAGAGAAGCTCCATCCTGTGCATTGAATGAGGCAAGGGTCCTGTGGAAAAAGTATGATAATGTAATTAAAACTGTATCCTAATGCGGATGAACTAAGATTGCTCAGGCAACTTTAATTCTGGTATTTCTTAGCTTTGAAAACTTGACTTTGCAGCCTTAATAATGTTCTTTTGAAATAGGCTGTTTTTGGAATATATATATATATGTTATCCCAAGGAAAAGTAGAAATTTGTGGATGCAGATGTTTAAAACTAAAAAAACTAATGGTTGGCAAGTAGAAAAAACATAAAAACAACATAAATGATTCACATAAATTGTTTTCACATTACTGTTACATTACACTGGCATGAAGCACTTGCCATAGAAAACGTTGATTTGAATGGGGTAAAATATTCTGACTCTTATAGTATTCGTAATAAACACTTACATAAAGTTTTAGCTTTCCATGGTATTTCATAAAAAAAGACATAGCTCTCATCAAGTAGTTTACAATAAAAAAACATAAGGCATAGACCAAAGAAGGGGATAAGGAAAGGAATGGGTAGGATTAAATCAAATAAGAGACATCAGATATACACTGTACTTTGCATATTACTGTTATTAAAATGAGATTGCCTTTAAAAATATACAATTTGAAAACAATCTAAAATGTCTTTCTTCAATTTGCAGTCTGGATCTCATCCTTAATAAAATATTTATAACATTTCCCTTTTTAACATTCAAATACAACCACCCCAAAACAGAACACTAACTTTTTGTCTTACATTAACAATCAGTGCTACAATAACATAATGTATTTGCTCCTAAGTCTCCTAAAATCATTTTCTATATCAAGAAAAAGAGTTTACATTGTCATTCAGTGACTTGCTATTTTATTGCCGCAGACACTGAATAATTCTGTTTACCAAGAAAAGGGATAATGTGACTTAAACAAGATGGCTAAATTCTATTTGATAGGATCATAGGGGGTGGTAAATGTTTGACATTTGCCGAGGGAAACTGTTTTCAGCGTACATTGCTGTTGCTTTATGTTTTTGAGCTGTCAGTCTGTGTGGTGAGGGGGACTTTTCATTCTGTCGAGGTGAAAAGTGTGCGTGTCAGTGAGGCAACTGCTTTTTTAGGCTATTAGAAATGAATTACTTGACGTGCAGAGCTGAAGGCTTCATTCTCTTTGCAAAATCAGTGCGGTGTGCATTGTTGTTAACTTGAAAAAGGCAGCTGACATCTCTTCATGACAGCTAGAGGTGGAAGGACCCAAACTTGCAGTACACCCCCCCCTCCCCCCAGAGATTGTTAGTCCATTCCTTTATAGTGGTTCATTTTGGCTCTCTGTCATCACCAGGATGCTGCCAGTGAATGTGTGTCATGGTTACAATAGAGTGTGGTAACATATAACAGCAATGAAAGCCCAGCGGGAAAGGCTACAAATTCCAGGGTTGACCTTGGAGTAAGTATTGTCTGTCTTTAATATTTTAATGATTTCTGCATGGCATTAGCTTTTGTGCAACCAATAGCTATTTAATATATGTTTGTACTGACAGTCTCGGAGCACTGCAGCTTTAGGTTGAAGGAACATGTTTTAAATGCATTGCAGTTGATTTCAGAAAATGTGTGAGCCTAGAGCCAGGACATTGCAGTATATTTAGAAGAAAACATTTCTGCATATTTAAAGTTGCTGAATCTCAGATCATGAAGCATCCTAACAGCTCACAGTGAAAGAATGTATCTGTAGGCCATGGTGTCTGTCTTTCTCTCCCTCTCTCTGTTACTGTTTGTTTATCCCAGTGTTGCCTTTCAGAAAGGCCTCTGTCTCTGCTGAATAATACAGAGCACTACAAGAGATTAGAACATAATAGAAATGCTATTTGTGAGCATTCATTAGGTATGATACATATTTTACATGTGTAACAGAATATTAATGAACTGTATTACATTCTGAATGATTCCTGCTTAGCATCTAGTCTCTGCAGTAAATGTGTTTACCTAGTTTAGCAGTGTGTTTACTTTGTATTTCCTTAAAGCTGATTAACTCATTTGCCTGCTTTCAGTTCTTACTTAGAGAGTAGCTACATGAAAATATACAAATTGGCTTTATAGTGAATATGTTGAACAAAGCCTCTTATTCACAAAGTGTCAGCACATATTTGTTCTAAATAATCAGCCAGTTGTATTTATATCTATACATACGTACCCATATGCACAGGCTCCATATGCTATGTATGTGTTTATACATACAGTGGGCACCCCAGAAAATTTGCTGTTTCAGCTAGATAAATAGATACGATTACTTCAGATCCTGCAGTATTCACTTGGACTTCCCCATTCTTGCTACAGGAAATACCTGAGTACTGCAAATACAAAGGAAAAGTTATTTAGTTATAAAAGATATTACCTAAGACATTTGGAAAGTTTTAAAGGGAGACATGTATGCAAATGTATTGTGTGTGTGTGTGTGTACGTATATATATACATGGGGACAATAATCCATTCTAATATTGCTTAAAGGTGCCAGAACCCTTATTACAGAAAATAACTTTGGAGTTAGTGCTTTGGAGTTCTCCTATTTATGCGTTTAAAACATTATTGAAAAATTCTGTATTTCAACGAAGACTTAATAATACTCCTGCTTCTTTTACTTTGGAGGGGTTTGCAAACTTGTAGGTACCTTTTAGGACTTCAGAAGTGTATTCTGAGAAAGAACATTACTAATTTTTCACAAATTTTGAAGGAGTTTCTTACAGGGAGCTCCTTAAAATAGTTTCCATGAATAATTTATAGTTGTATTCTCTTTTCTGAAGAAATGGCAATTTAAATATTTTAAAAATTAAACTTCACCAGAAATACATAATAATCTTATGCAAATAATGTCCCTAGCTACAAAAGTTGGAAAATCATTTACAACAAAAAATTTTGTTTTTGTAAAGGGAGGTAATGACTTGTACCAAACAGTATATATTTCTCCCTCCTTATCGTGCAACCTCCCACGGTAATGCTTACTCTGCCACAGTGCTCAGATTTTGAATCATATATATTGTTAAAATGTATATTACTATAATACTAGTTGTTTGCTTTTTGTAGTTAAAATGTTGTCACAATAAGAATTATGTATCTATTTCTATTACCTTACCTCTTTTACTAATACTTTTTGTTTTATTAGAATTGAACAAAATTTTAAATATTAACTCTTTACCTTTAAGTTGTCTCTGTACTTACTAATATTTTACTTGTTTGGACAGAGAAAGGACATGGCAAATTTATGGTTGGTTTCACCACAGGCTCCTTACCCCAATCCACCCCGCCACTAATTTTCTACTGCGCCTCAAGCCCCAGCAGGGGGGAACATTGAGAGCACAGGAGAAGCACACTCCCTGCTCTCAGTTCTCCTGTCCATAGCACCCAAGACCAGCAGGGAAAGTCCTGCTCAGCCCTTGCCGCCCCGGAATGGAACATGACCAGTACAGACAGAATCTGAATTTAGCTGCCAAATTCTAACAAGTCTCAATTGAGCATGTGTGAAGATTTTTCAAAGGCATTTTTCCAGGGGAATGCAAAAGGCACATCCCTGACACTCTGACCACCTCCTGCAAATTTCAGGTCCCTGCTCCAAAGGTTGGAGATGCTAGAGCTTCTCAATAAAAAGGTTGTAGGACTTGTTTTTTAATGTGTCAAAACAACATATTTTCCCTAATTTCATTCTTGGAAATGGCCGGACCATTTTTGCTTGAACTTAAGCTCCCTCACCCACCCCCCAAAACCCCACCAAAAATACACCCAGCATGGAAAAGTTCAACCTGACCACTTTAAAGTTTGGCAAAGTTATAAACAACTGAAAACAGGTTTATAATGGTGTCTCAGATCCTGGCTGTCCTTTCCCCTGCTGAATTCTCACCAGGCTGCTGTGCTTGGATCTGGCCCTGGATCCATCGTACTTCTAAGCTCCCCTGGATCTTGGCAGGTTCATTTGCAGTCTCTTGCTCTAGCCTCTTGGGCACAGACTCTCTGTATCATAGGACTTTCAGGGAATGGGATCCCCACAGTCTACCTTCTCTATGCGCCCAGCATCAATGCTCACCCCTAAGACACCCCAGTTGCACAAACTTACCCTCCCCAGAAAACTCCATCCTCCTGGGGACACTTGTTTAGTTTACCCTTTTTCAAGGCCCATGATAGTTGGATCAAGCATACATAAACTTTGCAAAGAGGATTTCTAAACCAATCAAATTTTATCCCTATGGTTGCACTAGCACAGGTGCAACTCAGCCTGTGATGTAACTTTGGGAGTACTAGCATAGGTTGGCCACAGGGTTCAGGTAGATGACATGATGTTGGGGAAAAAAAGCTGGTGACTGGTCTATCTGTGTGCTCCCACTGTTGCTTTGTCTGGAGCTAGCACCAAAGCTAGAGCAACAGTGGGATAATTTGAGAGAGTCCTCAGTGCACACAAAAGTTCAAGCAAAGCTAACTAGTCACTTTAGGACAAGAATGGAAGATAGCTAACTTTAGCCAGTTGCAACTATAGGCATGTTACCGGACATATTAAAAAGCTTTTCAGCAAGCATTTATGAGAAAAGTGCTTGTCACTGTATGCGTATACTTCAGAGGTGCAACTGTGTAACCCGTCAATGGCCCTACAATGCTGTTTTTACAGACGAACCTTTCGAAGTAGAACTACACTCCAAAGTACTTTTTAAAGACAGTTTCTAAGGTCAAAATTGTCCGATGTGATTGCCTGTTAAACACATATCCGTACTGAGTCACTTAAATATTTGGTCTGACTTTCAGAGCTGTTGAGCATCTGCGTTTCCCACTGTTACAGTAGTTCATTGCGTTTGAAAATGGGGCCACTTTTATTTAGGTACCTACATTTGGGCTCCCAAATTTGAAAATTTGCACCAAAGTTTTCTTATTCCCAACAAAATCATATTTTTATAAAGCCAATGTGCAAAATCAAATACTTAGTTTTAGGTATCTGGATATCTTCTTGTGTAAAGACTGCTATATAGCACTTGAGCACCTCAGGTGGTTATTGGGTTTTTTTTAACCACAAACCTTTACAAAGTTCCTTTTAGTTTTCCCTAGAGGACTCACATGGCAGTAATTTTTTCCTGCAAAAAGCCAAACGTGTAGCCTACTCCACGCTTCCCACATTATCTTATTTTAAATTTTTATCAATTTCATACCCGGGGTGGATCAAGACTGATGTGGCTAATAGAAGTGATAATTAGTGGATGGTTGTGTACCATTTCATTCAAGACAGCGCTCTAAAATTTCTGTTTTAAGGACCATAATCCCTAAAGTAAATCATGCTACTTTTACTGAACCTTTTGTTTACTAGAGATGACGTTATTTTAACTTTCAGTCTCACCCCAAGGAGCCTGAGCCCAACCCCAACAAGCCCTTGCAGTCCATGCAGTCCTCTGTTCGCTTTTCATTTTTGGAGGTAAGCAAGTAAACTTCCGTCATTGCCATTCTTTTCTTCATTAAAAAAAAAAAGACATGGTGGGGGTAGGGGAAGGCAGATTACTGAATCAAATAAGTCTGTGCAGTCAGGGAAGTATGTCTACTTAAAACAAGATCTTGTTCCAACATTAAAGTATTTCTAAAATATGGCAGAAACATGTGAGAGGGATTAAAGAGACTCAAGATGTTGATGCATAGGGAGTTGGGAGTCATTGAAAAATCAAATATTTTTATTATATTCTGTTTTCTGTAGCTAAATTGCAACAATTGTTACTAGTTCTTATGGGCCTTGCGGTTTTGCACTTATTTTGGTGCATTGTATGTACAGGGGATACCTGTATGTGTGTTCACTTTGTCACTGAGCTCACCTCTTTATGATGAAATGATTGTGATAGGAGGTACAACATGCAAGTGGATACATTGGCTTTTTTTTAATTTGTGTTGTTGGAATTTAATATTATTATATCAGTTTAATGAGAGATGCTGCACTGTTTTGCATCACATTAAAAGTCTGAGGACAGTTCAGAGGGTGAGGATGGTTCATTATTCAAATAGTTATTTTTGTGTAGAAGATAGACAATCATGTACTTTTAGACAATTATGTGCTTTTACGAGGTCAAACAGTTTTCAAAATAGGAATTTGGTGTCCAAGAGCTAGGAACGCACATAGTGATCTAGTGTAGGTCCGTTGGACTGTTTCCCCTTCCAGCAGTAGAAATGTCATGGCAATAGAAGTTGTGATTCTAATACAGTAAAACTTCACAAATATGCACTGTGAGGTCTTATGTCTAAGACATGATTACTTGCTCAAAATATACAAGAGAACATTTACTATTATACTATTAAATATAATCATAGATAATGAAAACTGAAGTATACTTGTCAAATAAACAAAATTTATTTGGTGATACATCATTCTTGCTTTGTTCCATGTCTTGCTAATTCACAAAATTAAGTAAATTACCTTGTGTCTTTGTCATTAGTGTGAGTTTACAAGGTTCTGCTCAATGGAGAATGTTCTCAAAATAAATATTAATACATTGTTATTCATATCAGGAATGAACAACTATGTAATTTTGTTAATCAAGAGTTTCAGCAGATGCTCTTAGGGTGAAGAAACTTTGATAAAGTAGTTTGTTTTTCAATTATATAGTAATGCACATATTGTGTGCATTAAGTTCACAAAAGTAGGCCTTAAGTATATGGTTCTAAAGCTTTGGTTGAACGTCATGTGGAAGACGTTACATGAATGTATTATTCTCGGTAATACACAATTTTTTTTATTAAAAACAAGCGGGTCATTATCATCCTTATTTCTGTGATTTGAGATGAAATTGGGAAATGTGGTATTTTCTGTGTTTTGGGATTTTCCCCCTCAACATTTTTTTTTTCTTTTTTTTCTCCAAATGCTTGCTGTTTGGTGCGGTGAGATGGGGTTAAAAAAAAGCAATTTTTTGTGTATTTTTAAATATAATTTAAGAAGTCATTGAATATATTCTGTTCTTAATGTGTTTGAAAGCTCTCTGATGTTAATTAGCTGGTGGTCTGCAACAGTATTATATGCTATAGGGTTTGTCTTGATAGCAGGAAAATAGTGAGTCATTTTTCAAAAACAAATGTTTTCAAACAGCCTCTTATGCAGCCAAGAGAGAACATACAACTCTGATTCATTCTGGATTGTGACCTTCTCTTTTTGTTTTGTATATTTCTGTAAATTCAGGGGGTTTGAAAAATGCAGAACAGCAAATACATCAATTAATAGTTGTCATTCAAGGCTGATCAATAGGAAAAAAGTGTGTGTATGTGTGTGAGGCAGTGACTTCACTGAGACTACTCTTGCTTTAAAATAATCATGTGCATAAGTGTTTGCAGGACTGGGGTCTAAGAAAAATGTGAATGGATAGAATTTTTGTGAGCTAGAGCCCTTGGCTGTGGTCCCATCCTCCCAGCCTTTTCCCTTACACAGTTGGACAGAAAGCTATCTTCTGTAAGTTTCATTTACAGTAGTTGACATCACACTATTGGCAGCACTGGTCATTTCAAAATAATTAGTATTACTCTCCATAAAGGATATTGTATTAAAAAAATTGCTTGGGGATGATAGGTTTCAACTGTTGGGAGTCAGTGGGAAACAGGCACATATCTGCCATTTGTACATTTAAAAATCTCCAACTTATATAGATGTTTTTTATAAAAAGTTCCAAATGTGCCAGGTGCCTTACAGTACATACAGAAGAAATGACACCTTCCCCAAAGAGCTTCCTATGAAACCACAAACAAGTGAATATTAAAAACCATGGGGGTGTGCATGAGAAGACAGTAGAAGGGTTGCAAGAAGATTGAGGAGTTGCTTAGAAGGTGATGCACAGATACTGATGGATTTTAAAATTATTTATTCAAACTTGTAATCTAATAGGTTTAGATTTATTTTAGTCTTCGTTTGGGTGGGCATTCTTTGGAATGGAAATGGGGAATGGGAATGGTGGATGAGTGTTGAAATATATGTATATAGCAAGACCAAAATTAGCAGGGAGAGTGGAGGAGATAAAGCTCTTGAAAAAAGAGGGCAAAAAGCATGCTGAGTAGTAGAGGAGCTAAAATAAAATAGGGTGTGGTTGAAGGGAGAAGTTGATGGCCAATGATTAGGTAGAAAAAGCAGAGTCTTGAATTTCAGAACTCTGTGATGTGACCAGGAGCTTGTTAGGTTGTGAAGCTGATTTGGGAAGGCAGGGAGGCTGTCTGGGTGTGCATGCTATTTAAAATAAGGCTATGTCTACACTTTAAAATGCTATGGTAGTGCAGCTGCAGCTATTGAATCTCTTGAGTGAGATACTATAGCAACAGGAGTGGTTCTCCCATCGCGGTAGGTAATCCACCTCCCTGAGAGGCAGTAGCTAGGTCAACAGAAGAATTCTTTTGTCGACTTAGAACTGTCTACATTGGGTTAGGTCGGCTTAACTACATCTCGTGGGAGTGTGCACGTGGCTACGCCGATGTAACTTTTTAGTACTGTAGACCGGTCCTAAGTTTTTGAAGCTTTTTTATGCCTGTTAGCCCTGCTGAGCCAACACAGCTGAGAGGGAGTGTGTTTTAATATTCCATCTTGTGAATCATAAATGGAATTGTTTACGGAGTGCCAATCAGTTACACCTGTGCAAATCCATTAAAAGCTCATGGGGTTACACAGGTGTAAATGGGGGTATAATTTTGAAGATAACAGGAGAGGCACAATTTAGTCTGCAGAATCTTTATTATTGGTCTGCTATTCAAAAGGGAAAGATAGCAACTTGACTTTCAGATCCTATGTTGTGTTTGTGGGGCTGGTAGGTAGGAAAACTGTTTTACTAGTTAACAGAGCATATTGGTAAGAAAACAGAGATGATAGACCTAGAACCCTGCATGGTGTTTTAAGTCATTTTCAGAGTAAAACCACACATTAAGTAGTTGCACTTGATCTTTTAAATCCCGCAGACTCGGTCTTCACTTAGTTAACCAGGGAGAAGGCACATGGATCTGAGCATCTGGGTTGGCCTAGCCCAGATCTGAGCATCTCCACAGTAAAGCCAAACCTGAGTTACTGTGTCCTCGCTGTTTTGGCACTCACCTGTGTATGTCTAAGGGCATAGTCCATGGTTCTTTGTGCTGAGATGCTCTAGGATTCTTTTCCAGTCAATTGTGGGAAAACTTACCTTCTCCTTGGGGAGGAGGCGGTATTGTTGGAATGACATTGGAGGACTATCAGCACTCAAGGGATTTAGCCTATGTCCTCACTGCAAAGCCACAATTAAAGAGGATCCTGGGTTCTAACCCATATCCCAAGCAGGGTAAGATAGCCTGAGCTTAAAGAACCTCCATACCGGGTTCAGAAATTTGTCTGTGTGGATGGTAGTGGGGTTTGGGCTAAAGCTCAGGTAAACTGTGCAGTGAAGACATACCCTCAATGATTTGGGCCATGGATGCCTTAGAAATCAATTTTTTAGGACAACCTGAAGAAATGTAAATAGTTGTATACAAATTTGACAGTCATATAAAATGCTTCAATCTGCCTTTTTTTTTTTTTTTTTTTTTTTTTTGCTTCATAAAGTTTAGGAGGAAGATTTAATAAAATGGTGTATTCTAAATAGGGAAATGATTAACGAGAGAGAAAAGAACCTTGAGAAATTGCCAGCCTGCACCTCTCTGGAGCGACATTTTATTTATTTATTTCTTAATTTTTTAAAAATACATCTTTAGATGCCCATCCAGTGCTCTAGAGGCAATTTTTCCTTGTTGCAGTCTGAAAACTGCTTTATCTTTTTCTTTTGTAAGAGCTAACTTGTCTGAGACATTTTAAATGCTGTTCCGTTGATCCCCTTTCCCTTAGCTCACATAAAGATTTTCCCCAAAGTAGCTGCCTGTTAGTTTTTATTATAAAAGCTTGTGGTTGTCTGGGCTACATTTTATACATATATTTTATTTAATGTGAGATTTGCTACACTGCTGCAAGTTAGTGATTTAGATTAGCCAACAGTTTGGGAGAGGATAAAGAACTATCTGAATTTGATTAACTTCCATATTATAGCCAGCACTGCAAAATGGTTGAGCATTTGGTAATATTAGATCTCTGATGCTGATGGTAGTAAAGATTTTTACTTTTGGTCTGAAATCTATACAAATCCTGAACTACTTAACTACTTTCTAAAGCAAAATAGAGAATGAAAAGCTTCTAGCACAGGGGTTGGCAACCTTTCAGAAGTGGTGTGCCAAGTCTTCATTTATTCACTCTAATTTTAAGGTTTCGCATGCCGGTCATACATTTTAATGTTTTTAGAAGGTCTCTTTCTACAAGTCTATAATATATAACTAAACTATTGTTGTATGTAAAGTAAATAAGGTTTCTAAAATGTTTAAGAAGCTTCATTTAAAATTAAATTAAAATGCAGAGCCCCCCCGGACCGGTGGCCAGGACCCGGGCAGTGTGAGTGCCACTGAAAATCAGCTCGCGTGCCGCCTTCGGCACGCATGCCATAGGTTGCCTACCCCTGTTCTAGCAGCATTCTTCTCTGAGATTTGCTCTCACAGTTTCGCTTTTATTGTAACTTGAGATACTGCTCCAATTACTTTACATATGACTTCCTAGCCTATTTTTTTTTTAAAAGTACTTATCTGCTAATCTGCAAACAGTTCTGCTTTACAAATTTTAAAGATAAATGATCTGTTTATCTGAGCACCAAATATTAAACTTTGACAGCAAAACCTCGCATAGTTTTATGCATTTTGTATATGCAATGGCCATTTTATCTACCTGACATTAATTAGTTTAATGTGTGCAACCACATAGAATAGATATAAGTTTGTCTTTACTTTGGATGAACCCAGTGCTTTCTCTCAACTATTGTAAATGACATTACAGAAAAGAACAAGGTGTCATTCCTAGGCTTATTTCTTGACCTCTGTGTGAATGGTAGAAGGAGCGCAGTGAATGCAGTCTATAGAACAAAGTCATCAGAAGAAAAAAATTAATCTTTCTTGAAATTTAAGTGAAACAAAATAATTCCAATGGGAGTTTTCAGTGTTCATTAGTTAACTTTACAGTTTATGGGGCATGCCATACCCTATTGTGGGAAACCTGTAGGAAGGAGGTTAGAGGGCTCAGGAAACTCACCAAGGGGAGCGGAAGAAGCAGGGTGGGCACATCCACTAAATGCTGCACATCATGGGAAACTGCTATCCGGCCCGAGGATTCCAGTACCTTGGCAGTCTCAGCAGACACCTCAGGAGAATCCATAGCAAGTGGATCGCCTTCTGCTGTGCCCTCTGCGACCTGCCTTTTGAGATGCAGAAGAAATGTAAGTCACACCAAATCACCTGCAAAGGACATCTCGCACCAGAAGAGGCCAACCCTACCAGACTATGTTGCCACCATCCCATCTCTGCTCCGAATGCAGAAACAGCACATGCTCCAGCTCCAGCTTCCGACTCCCCAAATACTCCAGCTACAGCATCCCAGCCAACTCCCCCAGAGCCACAGCACGAAAAGGTGGTCCAACAATCTACTGAGGGAAGGACTATCCCTGTCCCTGGGACCACCCAACAGGATACTACCATCGAAAGGGTAAGTGCTGCCTCAAAAATCCCTAAGCTGGATCCTGCCAAGAGGAGGATCAGCGCCCCCTCGCAGCTTACGCAAGACAACTCCATCTCTAGACAGCTTAGTGCTTCCTCACAGAACGTCCAGCATGACGCGGTCATCAGAAGGGTCAGCGCGCCCCCCCCCCCCCCCGCAGGTAACTTCACAGGACACTGTCATCGGAAGAGCTAGCATCACCGCACAGGCTACCCAGCCAGTGGAGAAGCTATCTCCACTGCTAGGACCATGCAACAGGACCTCACCCCTAGGTGGAGCAGCACAGCCTCCAAGACCACCCAACGGGACCTTGCCCCCAGAAGGTCTCTCACTGCATCTAAGACCCCCTCAGACAGAACTCATCCACAGAAGGACTAATGTCATCCCAGAAACTCCCAAGCAAGACCACACCCCTAAAAGGGCCAGTACCGCTGCCTCCAAAACTGTCCTTCCTAAAAGGACCAGTGCCGCCCTAAAATCTGTAAGGGAAGAACTGCTCTTGTTCTGGAGATCACACTTCAAGATCCGGCTGAATGGAGTACTCAACACCGGGAAGAAAATAGGCAACAAGCTAATCCCAGAGCAATTTTCCAGCCTGAGCCTGTGGAGATTCAGCAGCCAGAGAAGCAGCAGCCTTCGGCGAGGGCCACCACACCATCGCAAGCCACATGGATAGAGGAGTTGGCAAGGACAGCCTCCTTCAATGGCTTTAGCCTCCTTCAATGGCTTTGACCTCCTTGTAGACAGACTCACTAAAGACCTGTCTGCAGAAATCGTATCTGGGAGGACGGGAACTCAGGAGAACACACTGACTATTCACAGAACTCCTGTGTCGGGCAATAACAACAACAACAGGACGGAGGCCAGGAGAAGGCACATCGGTCATTGATATGATCAGCAGCAGCATCCAGGATCCAGAAGCTCTACTGGTCAAACCACTCTAAGGCTATGATCCTCAGTGGCCCTCATCTTACTGTGCAATCCCGTCCGAGAGACTATTCTCATACTTCAAGGGGGTGTTGAACGTCATGCAGCGTCAAGGGTGCCTTCATCCTCTACCCCAGGTTGACTATGCAGGGGACCTGGAACAAGACTTTACATCATGGGAAGTAATAACCAGACTTACAAAGACCAAAAACACTGCCCCAGGAAAAGATGGCATTCGCTACAACTTCCTGAAAAAAATGAGACCCCAGTTGCTGGTATTAACAGCCATTTTCAACAAATGCAAACAGTTCCGCCGTACTCCCAGCTCCTGGAAGAAATCTATGATGGTGCTCGTCTACAAGAAAGGCGAACAAGACAACCCCAGCAACTGGAGACCTATCTCTCTCTGCTCAACGATGTACAAACTGTATGCCAGATGCCTCGTGGCTAGAATAACTCTGTGAACGGAGGAGCCATCAGCTCCATCCAGAAAGGCTTCATGTCATGTGATGGCTGTTACAAGCACAACTTTGTCCTTCTGACCACTATCCACATGGCCAGAAGGGCACGAAGGCAATGGGCCATAGCATGGCTCGACCTGGCTAATGCCTTTGGATCAATGCCCCACCAGCACATTTTTGCCACACTGTGGGAGTTCGGAATGCCAGGAAACTTTCTCCAACTGATCCAGGAACTTTATGAAGGCTGCACTGCCACCATCTGCTCCATGGAAGGAGAAACACCTGAAATTTCTATCCATAGCGGCGTGAAGCAAGGCTGTACTCTCAGCCCCATCGTTTTCAACTTAGCCATGGAGCTGCTCATTCAAGCCCTCTCCAGCGGTTTAGGCGGTTTTGACCTATATGGCAACAGAGTGAATATCCTGGCCTACATAGACGATATGTTCCTGATCGCAGCCCTGAGTATCTCCAACAAATGGTCGACATCACCAGCTAGCCTGCCAACTGGATGAGACTCTGCTTCAGCTCTAGGAAGTGTGCATCCCTGCATATCGATGGCAGTAGAAGGGACTTGGTACAGGTGACGCCATTTCAGATTCAGGGTGAACCCATGATCTTCCTCAAGGAAGGGCAAGCATACCAACATCTCTGCACGCCTACGGGTTTCCACGTCCAGCAGACACTTGAGGATACCATCACAGAGATCCTATGAGATGTGGCCAGGATCGACTCCTCCCTACTGGCACCATGGCAGAAGATCAACACCTTGAACACCTTTCTGACCCCCCCGTATCTCATTCGTCCTGAGGGGATCTGCCATGGCGAAGGTACCTCTTAACAAGGCAGACAACACCATCAGGCAGCTATTGAATAAGTGGATGTTTCTTCCCCAGAGGGCCAGCAATGAACTGGTGTACCTCTCGCTCAGGCAGGGCGGTGCCAGTGTCTCTCATGTGGGCGATCTCTGCGATGTTGTGGTGATCACTCACGCCTTCTTACGTGCCCGGATGCAATGGCGAGGAACATCGCAGAAAGTGCTATGTCATCAGGAAGCGAATTGCAAGGATTCCTCCCAACCAAGATGTTGCTACCTACCTGACCAGCTCACCGAAAGGCAAATTTGGAAGAGACAGGGAGACTTTGCTTCACTCTGGAATCGTGCCCACAGTGCTAGTCGACGACTAGAGAAGTGTATTGGCTGCTGCTAGATGTGGTGCGAGGAACGCCAGAAGCTGGGAGTCCTGGTGCCACAAGTGAAGAATCAGAGCCCACAATCGTCACTCCGAGAGTTAGAACCATGCTGGAGAGGACCCTGAAGCGTGCCATCTGCTGCCAATACATGGAAAACCTGAAATGGAAGCCGGACCAGGGCAAGGCATTCGAGGTGATGTGCAAGTGGGATGCCAGCAACCACTTCCTCCTCTGGGGCAGCTTCACCTGATTTGCCGACTGGAGGTTCATTCACAGGACCCGGCTCAACTGCGTCCCGCTGAATGGAGCCGTTCACCACGGGAATCGGGACAAGCGATGCAAGAAGTGCAGCTATGCCAACAAGACACTACCCCATGTCCTCTGTAGCTGCAAGCCCCATTCCAGAGCCTGGTAGCTGCGACACAACGCCATCCAAGATCACCTGCTCAGAGCCATCCCACCACCCATAGGGATGGTGGCTGTGAACTCTGCCATCCCTGGAACCGACAGCCAACTGCAGCCGGACATCGCCATCACCAACGAGGATCAGAAGATCATGACGGTGAACATCACAGTGCCCTTTGAGAACAGGACCCCGACCTTCCATGATGCCCGAGCTTGAAAGGTGGAGAAATATGCCACTCTGGCCGAAAGCTTGAGAGCTAGGGCCACGTCTACACTACCCGCCGGATCGGCAGGTAGTAATCGATCTATCGGGGATCAATTTATTGCGTCTCGTCTAGACGCGATAAATCGATCCCCAAATCGACGCCCATACTCCACCTCGGCAGGAGGAGTAAGTGGAGTCGACGGGGGAGCCGCGGTGGTTGACTTGCTGCCGTGAGGACGTGAGGTAAGTCGAACTAAGATACTTCGACTTCAGCTACGCGAATAGTTGCCTATCTTAGATCGATTTCCTCCTCCCCCCAGTGTAGACCAGCCCTAGGGGTTACCAGGTTCACACGCGCTGATCGTCGGAGCCCTGGGCGTATGGGATTCCAGTAACGAGCAAGTGCTGAAGAATGCAGAATCGGTCAGCACTACTCTCAGCTGATGCGGCAACTCATGGTGTTGGACGCCATCATGTGGTCGGGGGACATCTACATAGACCACATCACCGGACATCGGCAATACCAGGAGGGATGAGCTGGAGTGCCAATGAGAAGCACACTGGGGAAAGTAACTGAAATACTTTCCTCATGGATTGTACTTTCTAAATGGACAACCTACCCTAAATTCTCAATTACCGAGGGACAATTTTCTCTCATTGCTATATTTGCTTTCCACAACCAACTCTCTGTATAACTTGTCATGAGTGATGTACCCGAATACTTGGATGCTAATATCTAAACTGTAGTGTAGTGAAGCTATTGCCTTGTATTCAAGTGTAGTATTTAGGCATGCATTAAAGAAATATATATTTTGTTCCCTTCACCTTGGTATAAGTTCATGGATGCTAAAAAAGTGGGCATATCATTTCCCTAATGTGGTGCAAACATAAGGTAAAACCATGTCATTCCTAAGGACATTATATATCATGTATCTCTTCTCTTTCTGGTGCATTGGATCAGGTGCAGACTTAAGCTAGCACTTCTGATGGTGTGGTGGTCTGTGGCTCATTGACTGGCTCCCTCGGATATTATTTTGCATGTTTTGTAGTGCGATAATGTCCAAATGATTCCATAGGGCTCATGATTCCTGGGTGTTTACCCCTGTGGCTTATGCATTGGGATAGTCTCTCAAATATGTCTCACTCCTGCATCTCAGGAGTATGGTGAAGATACTCTGATAGCACCTCCTTCCTTCCTTTGCTCTTCTGATCTCCTGGAGCACTCTTATGCACCTCCCCGCTTCTCCATTGCTTTTCCCAGAATTCAGACTCCTGTCTCCTTGACAAGTCTTTGGCTGTTGCACTTGTTCCTGATAAATGCAGGAAAAAAACCCTGATGAGTGCCCTTGAAATCATCCTATTTTATTCTCTGTCTGTGCAACTGCAAATCACAAGTAAGAAAGACTTTTCCTCTCGCTAGAATGCTATTCCCTGTGCTTATTCATTCTGCCATCAAATTTCTGCCTGTTGAGAGCTTTTCTAAAAAAGTTATCCTTGGAGAAGAGTAATTCTACCTTCCACCTATCCATAACATTTTTTTTGTGAGGCAGATGAGGTATTGTTGTGGGCAGGTATTTTGTGGGGAGAGGATGAGGTATTGTTGGGGGCAGGTACTGGAAGATAGCATCAATGGTGATAATGTTAAACCCTTCTCAGTCTGCTGCAACCTTACAAGATATGCTGCTTTAGATACCAGAAAGGAAGAAAGACCTGTTATTCCAGCCATTAGAGATGAGATTTTCAATTTATGTTAAGGAAATCTTTTGTATCTTGTGACCGATGATCTGATGACTGGACAGGGATTCAAAGTAACAGCTGTGGCGGGGGAGTCTTGCCTTATGAAGGAATCTCAGAGACTGTGTGGAATTTTTACTGCATGAAAAATTCTATTTTATTAATCTCTAGGAATGATCCAAAATCAGATCAACTGTAAACCAGTTTCTGCACTAACAGCAGGGTGCCTTTAGGTGTTATGGGATGGTAGTGAGTGCCTTTCAGCATAGTTTTATGGCAATTTACATTGTGACTGGTATATGGCAACAAACCTTTTAACTTCAATACAAATGCTTTTTTATGAAAAAGTACTGCATATGTTTTCAGTAAAGTGCGTGTTTGTGTATTTTCCCTCTGCTTGCCTGCCATTTTGAGCCACATGATCAGGAGAAAGGGAGGGTAGGAGAACAGTATTTGGGGTGAGGGTTGAAAGAGCATTGATGGCACTGTTTGCATCCATCCAGTATCCTGGGATAAATCTAGGGAGCAGAGTGCATCAGTCACTAACAGGTTCTTTTACTCTGCAGCTATACAAGATATTTTATTGAATTTGAGATTGATTGAGCACACAAATACAAACATGAAGGCTTTACTTAAAATCCAGATAAATCCAAGCATAAGCATAATTATGCGAAAACAGATGCATATAACAAAATACCCTCTGGATCATGCATACTTAGTCTGAGGCTGGTACAAGATAAAGCAGCCCCAGTGCTGAGGTACTTACAACTCTGTGCATACTTAGTCTTATGGAGACTGGTAACAACAAAGACAGAAGAAAAGTTCAGTGGAGATCACCCCAAGAGGGCTTGTTCATACTCAGGCTTCCACTATTTGGTCATCCCTCATCCCTGATGTTTCAACTAGGGATTGTTGTTGTTTATTCGTTTAAAATTCCTCAGTACGGAAATGGTAGTCTTTTCTGAGTGACTAGATATTTAGAACCTGGATTATTTTCCTTTGCAGATAATTGTCTTTGCAGCAATTCCAAAACAGAAAGGTAATGACGCTCTTTTAAAAGAAGAAATAAAGATGTTAAAATAACCTGATAATTTTTCACTGCAAGCATATACATTCCTTAAAATCTATGGTCTATCAAGGCTGGACATGAATTGAGCTGTTCAAAAGAGATCATTTGAAAGGTAAATAGTTCCTTTCAGACCAAGATAGGCAGAATAACGCGCGGATTCGGTCCCGTGTTGTATTGAAGCCATCTCAAGAATGTCCGTATGTGTAAACTAACTAGAGATAAATGACTCAGTCTCTTTTGTGTCAGGATGTGTGTAAATCAGTGGAAGAGCAATTTTTCTGAATGATCACACACTAAGGATGGGTGAATCATATAGTTGGTTTTCCTGGTATCACTAAAATCAAGACTTTTGGGTCATCTGAATTTAGCTGAGCAATTTTGGCTTATGATTGGATGATGGAATATTAGTTTGCACATCTTAGCTATTACTGATAGAAGCGTCTTGGGTCTAGCAATGGCAGGGCTTGGAACAGACAGTACCGATCCTGTACTCTTAGCTTTGCCTGTTTTGGTTAGTGGATGGTGTTTGAGATGCTGACTACACACCAGGCACACTTGCCTATTGACTCCATGGAGAAGGGAAGAAGTGTTATCACCCTTTGTGCATCCTCTTCCGTGGTTTCTGTGTGGAGGAAGAGAGAGCTGCCCCTTCTCCCTGCCTATGACAAGGCATAGGTATTCTTTTCTTGTCTTCAGTGGGGTGAAAAGATGATAATGTTCATCTCCTCGGGCAGGTCTACACTTACTTCCTGGTCCGGCCGTAAGCAATCGATCTTCTGGGATCGATTTATCGCGTCTTGTCTAGACGCGATAAATCGATCCCGGATCGATCCCGGAAGTGCTCGCCGTCGACGCCGGTACTCCAGCTCGGCGAGAGGAGTACGCGGCATCGACGGAGGAGCCTGCCTGCCGCGTCTGGACCCGCGGTAAGTTCGAACTAAGGTACTTCGAATTCAGCTACGTTATTAACGTAGCTGAATTTGCGTACCTTAGTTCGAAGTGGGGGGTTAGTGTGGACCAGGCCCTCAACTCAGCATGTCTTCCCCCCCATACCTTTCCCCATAACCTCAGGAGAGAAGAATTATAGAAACCATGGTAGAAGCCATCATGAGGAAAATCCTCCTGCTGTTGTCTAGCTCCATTTCTTTCTTTCTTTAGCACCACAGTAGTTTCTGAGCACCTCACACAAATATGTATGAAATTATCCCCACTGTACTGTGAGGTAGGGAAGCATTATTAGCCCCACTTTTACAGATGGGCACAGGGAAATTAAATGACAAGATCACACATGGAATCTGTGGCAGATCCAGAAATAGAACCTGAGGTGCTTTTACCACAAGTTAATCTTCCTTTCCAAGGCCATCTCCTACATCGTGTTTATGTTCACTTACTCCAACCATATTTTCCTTGTGTTTATTGTATCTGAAGGTTGTTCATTCTCACTTTAATGTTTCTGGGCAAATAAACTCTTTCCTATAAATTCTTCCCATCTCCCATGATGCTCTGTTTCACTGATGCAACAGATCAGCATGTTATGTTTGGTACATGCTGCTTGGAAGCAATGGTACATTTTGGCATCAGTTGAGAGATGGGCTAATTAACTGGTCCTTTTTAAAAAAAATTAGACTTGAGACTATGCTGTGCTCAGTTATCCCTGTAATTGTTTCTTTCAAATATTAATCCTCTGTAAATCAGGAAGATTCAATAACTCAGCTTTCTTCCTTTTGACCCTAAATATATTGGGAGTTATTTGAAAATTCAGACTGCAGGACATGGGTTTATTAAAACAGGAATTTTTTTGGCTTTTGAGTAGGAGACTCATTTAAAAAAGACATGTACAGATTTAAGAATGTATTGACTGTAAAGCTGTGTGCTCAGTGCCCTAAATTCCAAGGGTAATGGAGACAGGCATTTCCCCATAATATTACTTAAGCATTGTTTTCCTGTGTAATTTCCTGTGTCCCAAAGTTCCCATTTGCCAGCTCCCACTGCATAGGATACTCCATCACACGCTATTCTGTTGACAGCAGAATCAGCTGAATCAATCACTGAAGTCAGCTGGAACATGAACCCAACCTACTGCAGGGGAGAATCAAGGAAATGCTGCTGCAACTTAGTATATAGCACCCAAGGTTCCAAAGTAGTTAGTGTCCTTTTTATACTTGCTGCAGTAAAAAATCAGGATTTAATTTTTTTTAAATCATGTTTTTTAAATAATCCAAACAGAAAAACAGCACATGCCAATGTGTGAGGGAGAATCAATCAATTCCCATGCTCCAACAAATGTCCATGGTAGATGTGCAGTCATCATTACAGTACAGGTTGGCAGTCATGTGGGATGGGTACAGGGGGTCTGTGAATTAGAAAATCTTCTCAGTTTGGGACTTTAGCATATAACTGTACCGCTGATGCACTTTTCTTTGCAGATCTCGTTTAGACTGAGCAGCTGGTGCTAATTTCAAGATTCCTACCACGCAGGTTTGACTGACTGATTTGCGTGCTTCATAGCTGTGGTGAGGATCTCTATGCTGAGCTAGGGAGCATCATCAAACAGGTGTTTTTAAAATGAGAAATTAAGAACTCATGTAGCAACATTCCCAAATGCTACAGAGGTGAATGACCCCAGCATGAATGATACCCAGTTCCTTTCTCCTATCCTCTATCCAGCTTGGTTCCCAATTTAATTGGCTTTGGAAGAGGGTTGGGTTCAGTCTGGTAAGTCTGTTAGAAGTGGACAGTGGGCCGCAGCTGTGGAGTGCTCAGCTGCAGGAGGTGAATGTAATGGGCTAGTTCTGCTTAGGGGTCTGTATTCATCTACTAGCCCTGCTCTAGAAATTTGTTGTAGATTATTCCACAATGTGTATGCCTAGGAAAGTGCCCCATTTTTGTCCATGGCATCTGAGAAATGAGACAATTTAATAGCTAAACCCTAATTTCCCTGAAGAAATAATAGACATGTTTTCTATAGATAGCAAATAAATGTTCGTGTCACAGTATTCATGTGTTCATTAATGAAGATATTCCATATTACAAAAAAGTATATATGTAGTATGGAATGTAGCTGTGGGCTACTATAATTATTCATTTTTAGTTTAAAGCCTACTACAACAATTTTGTTAGCAAGGTAACTTATTCTTGTGTGTGTTTGAGATTGTTTGTTTTTTTACTCTACAACCGAATTGTTCACAAAATATGGCTTGTCTGGAGGCAGCTGTAGTTGTACAACATGTATAGTAAAGGCTAAGCATGAGTACTGTGCTCCTACACTTTATTGATAAATTATAAAACTAATCTCAATCATAGGTTCAGATACACAGGTGTATATTGTTGCATATTTTGAAGAACATGGTAGATGGTTTTAAGAGATGCAAGTTAAGATGTGCCTGGGTACTGCATTGGAGAGTGGGAGAAAGTGTAAATATTAAAAGTAGATTGGGACTGTTTAATAAAATAGGTCTGTAACCTCTGAGTACCATCTTGAAGCCCATGAAAACATGGGCATTGCAAGAAATGTTGGTGGAATGGGAGTTCTCCCCATGTGCATCAATGTACCATTGGATTTATACAAACATATTATAGGTGCAAAATGGTTAATTACCCATCTTCAGCCATGTTGCTACACTTAAGAAGCCATTTAGTCCTGAAAAAGTGCATTTCAAAAATAGAAACAGAATTGTTTATATACCAGTTATAAAATAGATAAAAATATTTCTTTTCTGATAATATGATGTTGAAGTTCGGCTCCAAGCACCAGGTTACTTTGGAAAGCTGATGACATTTTTATCTGGTGCTCTATTTGCTCTCCCTTGCAAGAGTTTCTTGCAACAGAAATCAAGATTTCTGAATTACAGTAATGCTTTCCTCATTTGTAAAAATGATGTGACTTCAACAATGAAGATCAGACATTGTTCTCTCTTATTTTGTCATTAGTCTGCCTATTTGCTTTGGCTTCTGCTTCTGAGCCAATAATCTCCAGACCAGAGCAAATGTATACTAGCCTAGTTATTTACATGGATGGCTGCACTATATATATACAGTTAGGAGAAATTAAAAATGGTCTTGCCTGATTTATATGCACATTTCTGCTCAATGCATATTTAGGTTTTAATTAATGTTTGAGATCCTTTTAATAATTTATAATCTCTTATAAATGAAGAGAGCTCCAGTGACCCCTTTACAAAGTAATTGTCCTTTTCCTTAAATATGTTTACATCTATTAAGCTGTAGTACAACAAAAAAGTGGGAGGTTAATTTGAATTTTGAATGATATATTACACCTGTTTAGAGTAATATTTACACGCATTTATAAATAGTAGTGGATATTCTTAGAATTTGGCAAACACTACTTCCATTTTGATATTTTTTAAAAGTTTATTTGGATACCATGTTTCACACACTGAATAAAGTGTTTGAATTCATTAAAGACAGGTAATAAGTGAGTGGTACATCAACAGTATCAACCACTAGAGGGAGCAAGAGGTCAAACATTATAATAGGGCAAAATGAAATAATTTCCTTGATTCATGGATTTTAAAACCAGAAAATTTTCATAAAAACTATCGTTTCATTGATTCATAGATTTTTAAAACTATTATGATCATGTAGTCTGACCTCCTGCATAATGCAGGCCAAAGAACATTACCCAGTAACTTCGGTTTGAACTATAGCATATCTTTTAGAAAGATATCCAACTTTGATTGAAAGACTTCAAGTGATGGAGAATCTACTACGTCCCTTGGCAAGTTGTTCTAATGGGTAATTAGCATCACTATTTAAAAAAATGAATCTTCTTTCTAGTCTTACTTGTTTAGCTTCGGTTCCTAGCCATTGGATCTTGTTTTGCCTTTTGCTGTTAAAGAGCCTTCTGTTATCAGAAATCAATTTCCCATGTACTTGTACACTGTGATGAAGTCACCTTTTACCCTTCTCTTGAATAAACTAAAAAGACCAAGCTGCTTACGTTTTTTACTATAAGACATGTTTTCCAGACCTTGACTCAATCTTGTAGCTCTTTTCTGAAACCATACCAATTTTTCAGTAACCTTTTTGAAGTGTGGGCACTGAACTGGACACAGTATTCTAGTAATGGTCTCACTAATGCTTTGTGAAGTGGTAATACCACCTCCTACTCCTACGTGATATTCCCATGCTTATGTATTCAAGGATCACATTTTTCTCTCTTAGTTACAGCATTGAACTGGGAGCTCATATTCAACTGGTTATCTGCTGTGACGCCAAAGTCCTTTTCAGTGTCACTGCCTTCCAGGATCCAGTCCATGTAACTGTGATTTAACACTCTTTGTTCCTAGATGTATGACCTTGCATTTGGCTGTATTAAAGCACATGTTCAAATGAGTCAACCTTACCCAGTGATCCAGGTTGGTCTGTATAACTGACCTATCCCCATCGTTACTTACCACTGCACTAATTTTTATTTTCTCTGTAAATTTACTAGCAATGGTTTTTTATTTTCTTTCATATCATTGCAAATAGCATAGAGGTAGGAACAGATCCCTGTGGTTCCCACTAGAAACACACCATTTACAATTACTTTGTGAGATTTGCCTATTAAACCATTTTTAGTTCAGTTACTCCCAGCGCTGGTGCACTGTCTACACTGGCACTTTACAGCACTGAAACTTGCAGCGCTCAGAGGTGGTTTTCTCACCCCTGAGTGAGAAAGTTGCAGCGCTGTAAAGTGCCAGTGTAGACAAGCCCTAAGTCAAATGCTTTACAGAAATCTAAGTATATTATATCCACAGTTACCTTTATCAACCAAACTTGTAATTTCATGAAAAGAGACATCAGGTTTGTCTGACAAGACTATTGACATTAATTATGCTAGCATCCATGAATTCTTTACTGATCGTGTGTCTTATGATCTTTCCTTGAATTTGTCCGGGTTCACTGTTAAGTTAACCAGCCTATAGTGTTCTGGCTCATTCTGTTTACCCTTTTTTAAATATTGCCATGATATTAGGTTTTCTCCAGTCCCTGGAACTTTCCAGGTGTTCCAAGATTTGTTGAAAATCAACATTAATGGTTGAGAGCTGCTCAGCCAATTGTTTTAGTACTCTTCCATTCGTGCTATCAAATCCTGCCAATTTAAAAATATTTAAATTCTGTAGTTGCCATTTTACTTTCCCCCTATTTACTGATGGATTAAGAAGTATTTCTTTTGTCATTTAAGACATAAATACATCCTCCTTCTTCTTTCCAAGTATGGAACAGAAATATTTATTGAATCCTTCTATTTTTTCTGCATGATGATGGAGAATTTTACCATCCTTATCTAATATTAGGCCTATACCTCTCTTAGCATTTAATTTGTTCCTGATGCATTTAAATAATTCCTTCCTATTTTCTTTAATCCTACTAGCCATAGACTTATTACAATGCATTTTTAATGTGTGCTTGTCTGGATTTAACTATCTAGTTTTCAATATCTAAATCAGCACTGGGAAACTAGTCTGAGCTTTTGCACTCTTCATTGTAAGGGGATATTTCTCAGCTAAAGCTTGTCTTTGTATGTTTATTTTTGGTTAATTTTCTTCAAAGGAATGGTGGGTTACTTGCGTTGGAATCTTTACTGGCTTGAGGGTGACATTTTTAGCTTCCCAATGTACATATATGGAGGAAAATAGAATAATCTTTTTTCTGCTTACTTTTTGTACTGTTTTATTTAATATTTTGTGCTTAAATGGAATATGTCATCTTTTTTATAATCCATTATCTCAGTAAAGCATTTAATAAATTACTAGGTAGTTTTAGTTTCTGGTTGTTTTCAGTGTGGCTTTACAGGGGAAGAGCTAAGGTAGGTTGAGTGAGCTTAACTGTGTATTTTCTTGTTTTCAAATTTTTGGAGTGTTTTTGTGATGTGGAAACTTGGCCTGAAATTTTCAGGTGTATTTTTGAGAAAATGTTAATGTTCTCTAAAGGGATTTTTTCCCCAAGTTTTTTCAAACTTAATTCCAAGTTGACAAAATCTATTATGAGGGAATATATGTAATAATATATTGATAAATATTAATTTATTACCATCTCAGGTGCCTGCTCCAGATAACTGTTGCAGAAGCTGTATAATTGGTGCCCCCATGCTCAGGTACAGCAACAAATGGAATGAATGTTTTCTGTGGATGCTCTGCACTAAATTTTTTTTTTTTTTTTTTAAAGCTGCTTAAAGTGGACTTACTGAAATGTAGCAGGAATAAATGGCATGTCAGGATCAACTGCACTATTGGACCCTGAAATGGTGCACTTTTGTTAAAGTGCACCAGTTCAGTGGTTTGAGCATTGGCCTGCTAAACCCAGGGTTGTGAGTTCAATCCTTGAGGGGGGCAACTGGGATCTGGGGCAAAATCAGTTCTTGGTCCTGCTAGTAAAGGCCTTTTGGGGTCCCTTCCAGTTCTATGAGATAGATAGGTGGACTTCAAAAGTGGCTTGTCCAGGTCACAGTTGAGAGGTATATCGACAGGTCATTATTTATACTTGTACTTCACCACGCTTAAACTTGCTGTATTTTTTCTTAGGAGAGAGGACTTGAGCTCTCCATTATGGTACCTTACACAAGCATTAAAATTCATATAACTGTCTTTAGACTCCATTGCACTTTACTCTACTCTACCCCTTCATCTACATGTATATGTGCAAGCCCTCATCCCCGTAATATCTGATTGTTTGCCACGCATTTAAAAATAGAAATAACAGTCATTTGGATTCCTTATATATAGGAGAAGCAGCTTGATTAGTTGTTCATAGGGTTTTATTTAAATGTCTGGATGTGGTGTGGTATATGTGTTGGTTTTCCTCAGGAAGTTCTAAGTTTGAATCCAAAATTCATTTAATTCTGAAAATGGTTATTTTGTGGTTATCTGTTGTGGCTAGTAGTTTCATGATCTAGATTAAGTTTGTGTGGAATGTAGCTCTCTCTGAAGGTCAGGGTTGTGGAGGGGAGGCAATTTTTGGTAGCAGAACCAAAATAATGGAGGGCTTTGAAAATCAGGGTAGAGGCTTTGAACTGGACTCTCTATTCAGTGGGAGCCAGTGAAGATTGATTTCTGGGATGGTCTGTTCATGGTGCCTGTGTTTAGTGGCCATCATTAAATGAGGTGAGTTTGATGGGTCTCAGATCCAGATCTGAGGCCAAAAATTCACTACCATGGTTGACACAATTGGCAGACTCAGTACAGAGAATGTTTGGGTCATGGAGACTGAACTTTCCCGATTACTCATAGTTAGTCTTCTCTCCCTACTTCCCCACCCATATCAAGTAAGAGGCTTGCTTATAGGGCAGTGTGTGTCAGACACTTGTCCTCATGATAAACAGAGGACTTCATTTGCCAGGATTGTTGAGCCAATGCCTTTCACCAATGCTAAATCCATGCAGTTCTCTTTTTAAGCTCAAGTTTATGGTTATGAACTCATTATTTTTAAATATGCATGTTAATGTATTAAATACCAAGTAAAAGGACATGCATGGAGCTGCACACAACCCGGCGTCATGGGTGGAGTGAACTCTCCTTGGGACATGAACAGGGCGCCAGGTTGAGAGGGATGCAAGATTTCCATGTGTAGTAGTAGGATTTTGGGGTGGAAAGAGGTGCTGCAGGCACTCCTCCCTAGTACCAGCTGTTTAAACTGCAGAGTGGAGCTGAGCTAAACAGGCAGGCACCAGCAAGGGAAGAAATGGGCTGAAGAACTCTCACTATTGGCTGCAGTAGCTTCCTCATCTGCTACCACTGGAATGGCATTCAGGTGTATGTCTGAGTACTACATAATGGGTACATTCCTAGTGAATATTCGTGTGGGATGCTAGTGGGAACTGGTCCTGGCACTAGTTGCAGCAGTGATAGCAGGTGCACCATAGCTGCCTGAGTAATCAGCAGCCAAATCAGTCCCAGCCTCAGAGTGAGCTGGAAATTACAACGAGAGAGGTTTTTTCTTAAAGCTACAGCTTCTGGATTCGTGTGATTACATGAGAACCTCAGATTTCCTTTAAATACTAATAAAAAAGTAAATTTCTAGCCCTAAGAGTTACAGAGAAAAGCCTGAACATGTGACCCACGTGTGACTGAAAATAACCCCAATTGTATTATTTTTTTTTAAACTCATGGTTTTTAAGCTAATGTAATTATTTCTTTTGTGTTAGGCCTGACTTGTGATTTTTGAACACTTGGGATTGGCAATACTGAGCAGATCTAAACAACACTATTGTATAAATACTAGTGGATGCTGGCAGATGGTATACACGTGTATGGTTGCAAGTACAGCAGTGGGAAATGTGAAGAAAAATGCTAGTCTAGACAAGGCTCTGGAGGGTAAGAGAGAGATTGGGGGTGGTGTCAGAATTAAAGAATTCGGGAATGGGAAGTAGAGAAGAGAAGAGGAAAACCAGAACATACATGCCAGATCTAGGCTGAAAAGAAAAGGGAAGGTCAAGAAGCAGATAGTGCAGAAAAATTAGGAAAGTGGAAAATCCCAAATGGAGGGCAGAGTATAGGGCCAGGAGAGGTAGAAGTAAAGCAGGATGCAGTGGACTGCAGGGTAGAGGTTGAAAAATACATCAAAGGGACTGTGAACCATGTCAAAACGCTGAGAGGGAACTGGTCATTAAATCCTTTTTCTTCTTCTTCTCTTCTGTCCCACCCTGCACTGCAATATGTCTGTTTTTCATGTCAAAAGAGGAGATGGTAGATAGTATGGGATTGGAGCCAGCACCCTTTCCTATCCGTATGTTGCACATCTACCACTAGGACAGGTGCCACAACTTTTCATGTTAAGAATCTGGTGTATGTAGTTGCAGGCAGCCATGCTGAAAATAATTAATTAGGTACCTGTAATATCAGGTTTGTTGGGATAGGCTTGAACCTATAAGCACCACTTACTGTAGTTACTGATTTAAGGTAGAATGTACGTGGCTTGTATTTTTGTAGAACAGTGTCTGTGTTAGCTATGCCAAATTATGGATCTTGATTGTCAGCAGGGTGTAGTAGCTCGCTACATAAGGTGCTCGTGATTTGCACACTTCTGTACCTCCTACTGAAACATACTCATCTTTGTAAGTACAATAAATACTCGAGGCTGTTGTTTCTACTCTAAACTTCAGAATGACCCACAAAGGACGTGTGTGAGAGTGCGTGCACACATTGCTGCATGTTGTGTTATATCACTGCTGCCTAAAGTGGTGTATGAAATGTTTAACTGTGATGAAAAGATTAAAGAATGCACAGTCTTTTCATTTTCTGTAGCACAGGAGCTCTCAACTTCATTCTCAGCCCCTTGGTAAGCAGCAAGATGAGATCAAAGGTGACAGGTTTAAGTCTTGGAAAAGACTCTCAAAGATTATTTTATTTCTAAAACTATTTGTGGGGGTGGGAGGAAGTGAATGGAATTTTTCTTTTTCAAAATATTTGTATTATTCTTACCAATAATACATTTACTTTCTATTTTCCTTTTATGTTTGTAAGCCAGACAATTTATTTTTTAAAATAATATAAATAAAGGGACGTGTTGAAAGTATAAAATGTGATACTCCCCCTCTGGGTAGATCTGAATGGTATCTGCCAAACAGATGACAAAGTACCTTGGGCTGAATCACACACAGAGACAGCATTTTCAGCAGAACATGGGGCTAAACTATTGTAATTATTGTTTATAGCCAGGCAGTGCCCATGTTAGAGAGGAAAAGTTTACTGACTCTTTGGGGAAGCAGTTGTATAATAATTAGATAACCCAACAGGGCACTGCTTCTCAGCTACACTAAAAAGTTTCTCTTGCGATCAGAGTTAATGTTAACACATTTTTTCAGTGAGTGATCAGATAATTAGGGATTTTTTTTTTCTTTTTTGGTATCATGTCTTTGAACTTTTAGTGAACTGAAAAGAAGGGAATGGATATGTCTGATCCAAATATTTGGACTGTCCTCTCAAACTATACCTTGCCTCATTTGAGGAGTGGAAACAGGCTACGTCGCACACAAAGGTAAAAATCCTTTCCAAGTTCTCCTGTGGTTACATGTAATCTTGTTCTGAAGGTTTTCTCTACTTGTCTCTCCACACTGTAAAGGACTTAAATACTGTGTTTACCAAACATAGTTGTTGAATTTACTTAGAGTATATGTAAATCTCTCTAATTTAAAATACTCTCCAGTACTTCCTGGTTTCATTGTTGTCCGCTTTTACAAAACCGTAGGTTATTTGGCATTTGCAGCTGCTTGGATTTACGTATCTTAAAGTAAGGTTCTGTACCTTTGAGTCCGTGTTGTTTTTTGTTCTTTTGTTGAATACTATTTATTACTTTCCCTCCCCAACATACTCTTTTACTTCAGTTTCTTTCTTTTTATACTGTTTCAGCTGTCTATCAAATATTTAACCTTTATCTGGAGTACATGTACTGTATATAGATAGCCTATTTCATACTGTACTCTTTAAGAGACAGTTTGTGTAACTGTGCCTTTTTTTTTTTTTTTACTGGTTAGCTGACATTTAGTAATACAGTAATGGCCTTTTCATTTTTGACAAGAGTAAACGTTGACTAGAAAAAAGCAAATTTTAAGTAAAGTTAAAGATTGTGCCACATATCAACAAAAAACAGGCAATCTGAAGCTATGCTGAGACTTTGGGATGTGTAGGGGGGTACCTACTGCTCTAAAGTCTGGTATGTCTCTGTCACACTGAGTAAGAATTGTTTATAGAGGTTTATGACTATCTCTGTTCAACTCCCAGTCTTGTCACTTTGAGTCACATCATTGCTGCTGTTCTAAATGTGGTTAGTTTTTATCAGTGAAATATTTTAAAATATTTTCTTTACATATTTTCACTACTGTGTGTGTGTGTGTGTTCAAGTTTAAATCTTCTTTAGATATTGCTCCCTCTCTGTCTTGCTATCTGTAAGAGTAACACAAAGAAAGCAGGAAACAGGCTTAGCAGATCTGTTCATAAGCTTTAAGTATTCATACACTGACATATTTTACAAAAGAAAAAGGTCTCTAATGTATCACAGAAATTTGAGATAGAAAAGAACTATTAAATCATCTGGCCTATTTCCTTGTCAATGCACAATTGTTCCTCTCTCTCTCTCTCTCTTTATATTTATATTTATATTTGTGTCTGGCCCAGTACATGCTAGATTACTTATAAAATGTTTTCTTATTCCTCTTCTAAAAATTATTTTAACTAATAAATACGACCAACTGAATGCACAGCTATCACGTTTGCACTTTCCTGATACAAATAGGCCTCAAAAAAAAAAAAAAAAAAAGCCTCAGAGATTGTTCAGCTCTTCCTCACTCTACTAACTCAAGTAGGTCTTGCACTTTCATGCAGACCTAAAAATACTTTTTATGAAGTGTTCTGCTGTGAAGCAGGTCAAGGAGGAACCTGTTAGACTTTCTGCCAAATGAGAGCACAGTTATAATACATCTGCGAGCCAGCCCTTAATTCTAAATTCTTGCTGTACTCTGTTTTATCACTAAATTTACATGATTCTAGATCTGTATATACATTTTGAAAGAACTTCGAAAGCAATACTTTAAGAATATCCCCCCACTTTAAATGCTAACTGAATAATAAAATATTCTGTGTATTGCAAGATGCACAGTCTGCCTCTATGTATTTACATAGTGTCTTACTGTAGAACCATGTAAAACTTTCACTTAAAAACCCAAAGCAAGATGTACAAGATCTTCCCCATCCTCCATTCCAACTAATTCTATCATTTTGTGGCATCTCCGAGAACTCATCAGTAAGCCTTCTGTTTCCAGACAGTGTTTTAAGTGGTCCAGCAAGGCAGACCTGCTCCCTTTCCCTGCACAAGTATACCCTGTATCTTCCTGGCATAGGTGATATAGTTCAGAGTGAAGCAAGGACCAGAAAGGTGGCAATAGCTGGGATGGAGGAACATCTCCCAGTTCTGCTGAAGAAAGGGGATTTGATACACAGAAGTTAATGGTTGGATCTGGGGGCAGAGGCCCTATTGTACCTGGCCTCTAATTCACAGGCTCATGATAAAAGGAGCAGGCTATTCAGATACTATCTGAAGAGAGGGGAGGGCAATGAGGTGAAGGCCACTGGGCTACCCCTCTCCTAGAAGACTGCTCTGGGTGAAATTGGGACTTTGGACCTGCCCAGGGAAAACTGGGTCTTGGCTGAAGAACCGGATGATGAAATTTTCCAGTTTTACAGTGAATAATGGAAGTTTTGGAGAAACCTAAGAATACAACCAAACTTGAAGTGCTTGTGAAATGAACCTGCTGGCAGTGGTTAATTGAAAGTGTGGGAACCAATAACAGTGAGTTTGGCGCAGTTCTACCCATAGCAATTGAAACTGAACTGATTTATTTAGATGTTAGAGTTGCCAATGAAACACCTTCTAACTGAAGTACAGGCAAACATTGATTCTTCATGGAAACTTAAGGGAAATTCAAGGTTGTCTCAAATTGGCATTCACCCAAGTTTGGATTTGGGGCCTCTTTCAGAAATGGGGATACCAGTCTTGGTGTTTGGTTGGGGCTACCTTGATGATCTCTTGTCTCTTCTGTCACCTCCACTCCATGCTATCTGCGTAGTTTGGGTGTGTGTGGGAAGGGTGGAAGGGTTCATTCTCTTTGTCATCCTTCTGTCTGGTTGGAGATAAGAAGAGGGCCCAGAACCCATTCCTCTTCTCCTGGTTCTCAGAGTTCATGGGGATTCTTCTCTAACACACTCTAAGGATTTTTTTTCCTATGAAGTCACTTAGCCTAGGGATTTCTTTCCCTTCCCTGAGCCTCAGAGACACAAAGAGGCAGGGATAGCCCATCTCCCTCTTCAGAGAGGGTGGAGGATTGCAATATTCAGCATAGCTGCTCAAAGTGCAGACATGAACAGAGTAAAAATTTCTTATCCAAAAGATGATCTGTCTTTCTGCTGACTTGAGTGACTAAAATAAGTTTTTACTGTTGTTTACTCCTTTTATCCCTGCAGAATCATGACACCTAAGGGAGAATGGGCTGGATTTTATTATGACTCATGCATCATCAACAGACTTGTTAACTGAATTCCAATTGTAGCAGCTTTATTGCTGGTAATGAAGCATGAGCAAGAAATACCCCAGTATGCCTTTCATGTCTCATGGTGGGTTTTCAGGGCTGGCAGTTACAAAACCCTCTACTTGTAAACTGAACAGCTATGATATACACGCCATTGAGAGTCACTAAACATGGATCACAAAACATCACTTTTACAACATTAGAACCAGACTTCATATGTCACCATTTTAATATTTGTATTTAGCACCATAGATGTGCTTGATGAATGAACAATCTTCTGTTGTGTCAGGACCCTTTTATTCTAAAACACAGGGTTATAAGTAATCACCTAATAATCCATTGCCCTATTTTGGATGAACATTGATTAATATTACATATTGGTTTTATTTTTTCTGTATGAACAGAGCAGTGTGATATTGAAGAGACTTTACTAATATGGGATACAATATGCCATCAGGTGATCAGTTATGTAATCTAACAACTCTAATTTCAGGAGAGGCTAGTTCTTTTTCTAATTAATATTTTTTTTATTTCCAATAATAAGTTTCAGAAAAGTGTAAGTAGCTGTCACCCAGGTCTGAGATTTTACTGGGATTGGAAATAGTATGTTTCCTGTTGGATACTGAACAAACCTTTTGAACTCATGAGTTGTCAGATTGAGTGGGCTCAACTGTATGGTTTAGGTTGGACATTAGGAAAAACTTCCTAACTGTCAGAGTGGTTAAGCACTGAAATAAATTGTCTAGGGAGGTTGTAGAATCTCCATCAGTGGGGATTATTAAGAGCAGGTTGGACAAACACCTGTCAGGGATGTTCTAGATCAGTGTTTCCCAAACTTGGGATGCTGCTTGTTTAGGGAAAGCCCCTGGCGGGCCGGGCTGGTTTGTTTACCTGCCGCTTCCGCAGGTCCGGCCGATCGCGGCTCCCACTGGCCACGGTTCGCTGCTCCAGGCCAATGGGAGCTGCTGAAAGCAGTGTGGGCTGAGGGATGTACTAGTCGCCGCTTCCAGCAGCTCCCATTGGCCTGGAGCGGCGAACCGCAGCCAGTGGGAGCCACAATCGGCCGGACCTGCGGACGCGGCAAGTAAACAAACCGGCCCAGCCCGCCAGGGGCTTTCCCTACACAAGCGGCGTCCCAAATTTGGGAAACACTGGTCTAGATAATACTTAGTCCTGCCTTGAATGCAGGGGACTGGACTAGATGACCTCTCGAAGTCCCTTCCAGTCCTATGATTCTGTGATGTTTAATTATCATATGCTATATTCATAGAATAGACTAAAAGGGCGAGGAGGTCAGGAGTTAGATAGATCCCTCTTCCTGTTAGTAAGAACCCCTTTGATAGGACTTCCTTTAAAAATTTTACTTCATTGTTTAGAATTGTATTTTAGAAGATTGATTATAATAATTTTTCCTATGCTGATTTGTGTGAGAGATACCTTTTGGGCTGAAAGAGTGGATTCTTAAGGAGAAGAAAATATCCTGAAATAAGCATTTAAAATTGAGAGTAAATTCCTTTCCAAATTTGTTTTAAAATGGATGATAATCAGGGTTTGAACTACTTGATTTGACAGAGGTATCTAAATTCAAATAGTAGACTGTAAATACTAAACTTTTCTTATAGATCCTGTCGCATTATTTCTCTTTACCTCTCTACGTAGTATCATGTCCAAGTGAAATTAATTAACTAATCACTCTAAAAGTTAATTCTTTAGTGGAACAAGAATCTTAAAAATGGTCCTGTGGGTGGCATAAGAAAAGTGGGCATAATTAAAGGGATGAGATTAACAACATCACGAACAGCCAAAAATACCCCATAATTGCTATATGTGGTGGTTGGATCTGCCATTGCCCAAATTTTAGTTATTTTAGTCATATTACATAGTACTGTGTCAATTAAAAAATAGCTAAAGAATTACTGTTTACTGTGGGTGTATTCATAGTAATTAGGAGAGTTTTCCCTTTAGTCTAAGCTTTCTAGATATTCACGTTAAACCTTACACATACAGAGAGAGACCCTCTGTATGCTTATTACATTAATAGCTACTGGACAGGCATAGAGAGAAGATAATTATGCTACAACTAAGGGAGTGAGAAATAGGCTTGTGCATGCTATTTAAGCTTACACAAGCACACTGACAAGGAATATGTTTTCTTAAATGGTGATCTGTTAAACTAATGGTCCCATTGCTGTGTATACTTAAGAAGAGTGTGCTAACATAGCCTGCTAAATGTGTTTCCTTCCATTCACAGTAAAGTGTTAAGGGGGAATTTCTTACTTATCCAGCGTTCACAATCAGAGAGAGGGGATCTTGTTTTCTTTATTCTGGGTGATTTATTTTGGTGAACCCTGTTTCCCCCCCCCCCCCCCCAAGCAATTAGTTTATTTTCAGGTTCCCAGACAGTCTAAATATTGGCAATACCCAGTTCATCCATGATGAACTATCATTGTTTCTTTCCTTCCGCCAGTGTGCTAGGATTAATGTGGCCAAATCTGAGGTTTTTACTTGGTACTTACTTCCATTGTCGGAGTGAGAACTGAGTCAAGATCTCAGGATTTGACCCATAGATCTTTCTGTGAATCAGCTGGGAGGGAAAAAGCAGGAGCAGGATAGGTGGAAGTTTGGTAAAGCTCTTCTGTTGCAACTTCCACTGCAGGAAATCAAATTTTTATGAACAGTTATGGTGGATAGATGAGTCTTTCATTTTATGGGCCCTCAGACTGGTTCATGGACTTGCCCAAGGTAAGTCTTTGGCAGAGATGGGAATGTAAACCTAGATCTCCTGACTCTGACATGCGTTTTAGTCATAACTTCCTTGTCTTCAAACAAGCTATATGAATCTATTAAGTACTGTCAGTATGGTAGCACTTTGATTTTAATTAATAAACTGTTTTTACATAGAAATAGTTTTGCTAGTTATTAGACTTTCGACAAATTCTATTTATTTGTTAATAGATTATCAGAATAACTGAAGATATTGCACACCAATTTAGATTAAACAGCTTTGACTGAGTATATTAAACAAAAAGGTGTCATGCTGCTTTTATGAGGTGAAACTATTTAATAGGTTGAATACAATTTCTTTCTCTCCTTTCTCCTTTCTTATTTGTATTAATTTCTTAAGAAAGCAATTCCTTACCATAGCATGTAGGGGCCCAAGTCATGGTGCTAGGTGCTGTACAAACACAGAATAAGTGACGGTCCCTACCCAAAGAGCTTAAAATCTAGGTATAAGACAAGAGACAACACACGAGGAGTGCCAGGAGTCAACATGATAGGCAGTGATCTTGTCACACACCATCAGCCTATCCTTTGTCAAGATTTTTGTAGACATCATGGCAAAGGCAAGTTTTAAAGAGGGATTTGAAGGAGGATAATGAGGACGCTTTGCAGATGTTTATAGGGAGCTTCTCCCCAATGTGAGGGATGGCATGGGAGAAAGCATAAAGGTGCTTGATTGAAAATTTTACAAGTGGTAATGGAGGCTGGCATTGTGGGCTGATTGGAGGTGGATGTTGATATGTTGGTAGAGAATGAGAGCTGATCAGTAGGGTGGGGATAGGTTGCAAAGAGCCTTGAAAGTGAAGACCAGTAGCTTATGTTTAATACGATAGAGAAGGGGGAGCCAGTGGAGGGATGCAAAGAGGGTGTCAAAAGGTCAAAGCAATGGGCTAGACTTAGTCATGCCTTGGTATTTTTCCCTGTTCAGTAAAAGCAATGAATTTGGCTACCCAATCACAATGCAAGTTCTTGGATGTTCTTTTAAGCAAGATCCTATGGATTTTTTCCCCAATAAAATCTTATATTGAGGGTATTGGTTACAATATTTAAGACATTAAAATAAAATAAATGTTTTAACTACTAATGTATTAAAATGAGTCCAGTCTCCTGTGCTTTGTATTTACTCCATTATACGAGCCTTTTCATAGTATGTTATACAAGCAATTAAATTTCTTGAAATGTACCCAGGGTAAATAAGAAATTTACTCAGGTACAGCACTTTGTGTTCTCTGAAGGAGACAGAATAATCTTATCACATGGTATTAATGTGCCAACCTGTTGTTCTAGTAATACAGATTTATTCTTCTTGGTATTTAGACTTGAGTTTAGTTAGCATTAATATACATTAGTATTGTTTAGATCTGCTGTAGTAGAATATTTCTTCTTCAATTTGAATAAAAGTAAGGGGAGGGAAACACTTTCAGGGCAGTATTAAATATCAGGGAAGGTCAATTTTGTGGTTCTGTTTACAATTCTCAAACAGTGAGCCAGTACAAATTGAATGGTAGCAAGTTGAAACTCTTTGGGCACTATTCCCTCTAACTATAAACATATCTCAGAAGTACAGTAAAACCAGAGCAATTCCCAGATTGATCTGCCCAATAGAGATGCTTCAAAACTACACACTGCAAGTATGCCTGCTACTGACAGATAAGTGCAGAAATATTGGGCTGGTGCCAGTGTAAATACATCAGTTTTTTCCCTCTTCCTTTAAGTTAATAGTAGTCTTCTCTAAATAATTGTTTATGAATTAAGGGAAATTGTCATGGTCTATTGTTCCCAAAAGATTATAAGTATTAGTAGAATCTGTTGTTCCCATGAAGTACTGGGATGCTCAGTTTATTAGAAAGTTGAAAGTGATGCAAATTCCTTATCCTGCCTATTCCTCTCTTTGTATATGTACTAATTATGTAAACGTTTTAACATGTAATGGTCTGTTGTTGATCTCTCTCATTTGGCTAGTGCATTTGATTTCAAAGCCAGTTAAAAGAATATTCCTTAAAAGGTTACCCACTAATGGATTTTCTTTTCTTCATAATATGTTTAAGATGAGGTCAAAGAAGGCAGTACCTGTTGGGAGGAAAATGGCTAATTTATTATATGACCTAAATCTGTTCTTATTTAATGGGGCTACTAAAAATTGTACCTAATCTTCTGAGGCTGTTAGGCTATAGAGAACTCACAGATATTAAAAGATATTGTTTCTTTAATTTATAAGCATTTGCTTTAGCAATTAAAAAAAACTTACCGTTTCTGTCTTAATGGTAGGCAGATTTCAAGGTAGGCCTAGTATAGATTCACGTGAATAAAATCAAGAAATTAATGAAGAAATAGGATGCCTAACTGCTGAAGCAAATAATAAAATTAAGTGCTGCATATTGAAATATTTATTTATTTTAATCAAAATTTATATAGCCTCTCCCCCATCCTCGTTTGATTATCTGAGTATACTCTGGAGCTTAAACAGCATTTATTTCCATGAGCTCAAGATAATAAGTTGGCTGTAAAACAAATAATTAATTTCTTGCTTTTGTTTGTGTGAATAAAAACCACATCTGCCTATCTGAATCTAAAAACACTATTTGTAATTGACTCTGTTTGGGCATTTTTACAGTTTGTTTTCAAGGGGTTGTGATAAATGTAAACTTTTGTGTGGCGGGGGTGAGGGGAAGGAGGGTGTGACCCATGTTCACTGTTTTTGAAATCCATGCATTGTCTTGAATGTGTACATAACAATAGTTGAGTAATCCAGAAGTTTATCCACTGAGAAGCTGAATATAAGGTGAGAATCAGAAGAAAATAATTTATACAACACAAGCTCCATTCAAAGACACATCCAGCCATGAATGGATATGAATAGTGAAGTACCTCAAACCCTTTGGAGAAGGTATTTTTTCTAGGGTAGGTCTGATCTATACAGGGATTTTCCCGCTGCTTCTAGCCTTTACAAAATTCCCAAATTCCCGCTACTTCCAATTTTTTCTGGGAACATCTTATCTGTCTCCTAGAATGCAAGGGGAGGAAGAGAGAAAATGAAGTTTATACTCTGTCCCAAACTGCAGCAGTTCTCCTGTGCACCATTGGAAAAAGTACATTTGTTCCTTTACAATTTGGACATTTTACAATATTTGAGCCCAGAATGTTTAGATTTCTCTCATATGTGCTTGGCTAACCTCAAATTGGGACCAATCTTACATGGTGAAATACTATGTAAATTGATCATTCTTCTTGAAGAGGTAGGGGAAGAGTAGAGTTACATTACAGATTTCTTTTTAACTGCAATAAGGTCTGTGTGAATCTTAATTTTGTTTGGAGACCATCTTAAAGGGACACACACAAAAATCACTTTGATTTGTTTTTTCCTGTGATGGTTACAAGTAATACTAATGATTTCTGTACCTATAATGTTAGAGAGGGGATGCATTTTTCACTGTATTTTTCCCCATTTTGCTACTTAGTGCATTTAACAGTATTTTGTGTATAATCAGATTCCCATCTAATAATCTGGGCCCCAACCCTGCCATTTACTTGGCACAAGTAAATGTGCAAAGTGCCAGTATAGTCAGTTGTCTCCACAAGGGGACAAAGGGTTTGCCCATGTGGAACAGGTTGCAGGTTTAGAATCTTAGTTTGTTTCCCCTGCTGTGTATATGGATCTTTCACAAAGCAAGCGAGGGAGATGGGGATTTTTTTTAAAAAACAGGTATTTGTCCTTTTTGTGTTTTAAAAACAAAAGTAATTTTTTTTACCAGCTCTAATTAAAACTATACAAATTATAATGAAGATTTGGGAGTGGGTGTGGTTCTTCAAACTACTTTAAGTAATTTTTTTTTAAAATGGTTGGATTTCACCCTGATGTCCTATCTTGATGGTGTTTGCTCTTAATTTTTTGGTGGACAGTCATTATGATTTCTTGCCCTGAGAGAGATACTACTCCATAGGAATGGATAGAAACAGGAGTGAAAGAAATAATAAATTCTTACTGGTACGGGGGCCAGGGCTCGGGCGGAAGGGGCGGGGCCTCAGGGGTCAGCCTCCCCCAGCCAGTCCATCCATGCTGCCTGGACCCCGCCGCCCGGGGCTCCGGTGGCAATTTAAAAGGTAGAATGGTAGCAGCAGCCAGGACCCCCGGGCCCTTTTAAATTGCTGGCCCTTGGCAGCTGCCCTTTTGCCCCCCTCACCCCGCTGTCAGCAGCTTGGGAGCGCGGCAAAAGGGGCAGGGACGTTAAAGTGCTGTCGCGGCAGTGCTTTAACATGGGCTGCGTACGGGCCGGTACCGGCATGCCGTACCGGATCACCTTCACCCCTGGATAGAAAGAACTAGAAAAAAACCTGGATTTGTTTTATTTATACATATATAAGCAGAGTATTGAATAAATCTGTTACCTTATGTGTTTGGACATATTCTGTTCTTTAACAAATCAGTTATAATTATTTTCAACAAAAATGTCCAAGATCACATGCTGCTGTGATTGCTTGAGGTCAGAGCGAGATGAGCACCTACAGACTTGCTTGGTTATTTGATCATCTACAATCGGGTCAGTTAATGCTGTACAGTCGACTTCATTTGGAGGTGGGTGGAGCTAATCAGATCTTTCTCTTTTTATTTCCCCCCTGTGAAAACAAATATGCTTAGAAAATTAGGGTTTAGCTGCTTTCTGCTTTGCACAAAACAAATGTATGCCACTGAGCCATTAAAAAACAAAAGCAGTGCCTTAACAATGAGAAGAATTCTTAAAGCCAAATTTTGCCGTCAGGCATGAGCAACTCCTTCATTTCAGTAAAAGGTGTTGGTCAGGGCACAGAATTTTTCCTTAAATGATTGACTCTTACTGTGAGACCTGTCCAATTTTTAAAGACATACAGTAACATAAACTTTTTATAGGTTTTTCAATTTTCTTCTGAGTGGTAAATTACTGAAGATTTCCCAATAGGTTTTTACACAAAAATAATATTGATATTCCTTATTTGTTTTTGATATGTTAGAATATACATTGTTAATAATAAAAAATCCCCGGTAAAACAGAAGTAATTTAATCATTGTTCTTCTCTTAACCTCATTTTTATCTGAGAACAAAATGAAATCCTTTTATCACTATTATTGCTAATAATAAAACTGTTGATCAGGGATAATCATAATTCAGGGATGTGGGTCTTACCACTAGTATTGTTGTGTTTACCTGAACTTGTTGCCAGGATAGTCTTCACAATGTAAACCAATGCAGGGGTTATTTGTTCTACATGTAGCAAAACTGAAATGACAGTGTGAACAACCCTCTTGCACCTTGACAGTGTAGTTAGTTGAGAAATCTTAATAAATTAATATTACTAACACTAACTGTTTCAGTGCTAAGTAACAAAATGCAGTTAGTTTATCCATTTGTCAGATGTGCTTTTTTAGTGGTGCTAGACATACTTAGCATATGTGTTTATTTGCAGGGACTTTCCATGAATAACTAACTGCTGCTTGAACACATGCATTTCCAGTAGTAGAAGAAAAGGTAGTCAAACAGGTTGGATAGCTATGTCTGGTTTTGGTTGTGATTTGGAAGACTCATGCCTAAATATTCAAACATACATGCACAAAAGGTAACTATCAGGATTCAAAGTGATACTGTGTCTCCTGTACCCTCCTTCTTTCACTCCTTCCCATCCCTGAAAAACTGGAAATGTAGAAAGTGGGAGACAAGTTTTGAAAATAAGCATCATGCTCACTTTTCCTCTTTACCATAGGCAAGATGATTTTACTTCTACTCTAATGTGCCTGCCACTTTCTGATTGCTGAAATCTTTTATCTGGAGGCATCTGCTTCTCATCTCTGACTTGTGACTAACAAGAAGCCCAGATTCTTTTAAAGAATATACTTCCTCTTGTTTTTTCCCTTCCTGCCCTGTTGTCTCTGATATCTTCTATGCTGTCTCACCAGGCATAAAACTGTTATTAAATGAAGTTACAAATAGTAGGGATTGATTTGTGGAGGAAAATATTTCCCCATTTTTCCCCCCTCAGATGCGTCCACCGCAAGACCTTGATACATAAAACATTTGTTGCTAACCTTTAATATTGTTCAAAATTTTTAGGAAATATATGTAATATATTAAATTACAAACTAAATATGCAAATTACTATGTAAGTATTTAGATTGGACATAAGCAATGCAACTTCATTTATGGGTCAATAGTTCATAATCATTGCATGTCTCCTTACATATATTCATGAATTATTGAGCAAAAAGGGACCATTATTATCATATAGTTTGACCTCCTGCATGAAACAGGCCATAGAATAATTCAACATTATACTAGCATAACTGGTTATTTATTAATTTGGACTTTTAAAATTAGTTTGGAATGTTAATCTTCTGCAGGTTTTAAGAAAAGCTTAAAAGATGTCGCAAACATGTGCCCTAGATTTCTGTTGACACCTGTTATTATTTAACAGTTCTGTTTTGTGGTGAGTGGTTAAGGAGGTATGGCTCCTGTTCAATATGGGATGAACATATTGATAGAATATTAGAATGGCTGTCAGTTTTTGAACTACATAGGGTCCTATTTTAGTATTGCAGTTTCTTACTATTTATTATTTATATTGCGGTAGTACCTCGGAATCCCAGTCCCAGACCAGAACTTCCTTGTGCTAGCTGTTGTACAAACACATACTATTTACCATGGTTACCACTCTATTACAATATTAAATTGCAGTTATATGGTGCCTCAAATTATTTTACCAATGTTAATTAATCCTTGCAACAGTCTGAGTACTTAGAGATTAATAAGCAGTTCCCAGGTTGTGGTCCACAGAGGACTTACTGGTTGTCTACAGAGATCTGACTCTTCTCCTTGTACACATCTTTTACTACATATATCCAGCTCTTCATTGCAAAGAAGGGGTTTGGAGGAAAGAAAGGATCAGAGCAGATGGGTCTGGTAGATGACATGAAAAACGAAAGTACAGTGTGATCAGCTTCTTCAAAAAAGATAAAACACTTTATGCACTTTAAGCCATCTTTAATGCACTTAAACGTTTGTAATGTTACTTCTCCATGTAAGCCACTGCCATAGTTGTGAAAAGGATGTTATATATTTGTAAATGGAAGGGGAGGCACTTCACATGATGTTCTCTTAAATTTCCCACAGCGTGGAGCACATCCTTAAGAACATTTATAAGTAATTATTCCCATTTTAGGACATAAAATAAGGACTATCCTCATTTTACAGAGAAAAGCTGACATGAGAGGTTAAGGAATGTGTTTAAAAACACAGATGATGTCCATGTCACAGCAGGGAGTTTGGCCTAGACACTAGGATTTGCACCTCTGTTTATGAAAGGTGCCATAGGTATTTGAATGATGAGAAGTGGTCAAGACTTCTTTTTTACATTATTAAGGTCTTCATCAGCACAGTATCAGAGCACCTCACATTTATCAATAATTACTGATTTCTACATTTATTAATCCATTTATCTTCACAACTCCCATGTGAAGTGGAAAGTACCACGCCCATTTTTAGAGATGGCAAAGTGAGGCACAAGGTAGATTAGATGATTTGCCAAGGGTTACGGAGGAAGTCTGTGGTTGAGTGGGGAATTGAATGCAAGTCTCAAGCCTCAGTTCAGTGCTCCATCCACTATACATTGGTTAATGCTCCCAGTATTAAATACTTTCCAAACATAGGTAAAGACACAACTGCAAACTCCCAGTCAAAATCTGTGAAGCCTCTAGCTTATCCTTATCACTTCTGAAAACTCCCTTCTGCCATGATGCATATGGAAAACTCCAGTCTGATCATTGACTAAGTGAGTGGTGGATTGTGTATACATGGTTTTTTTTGTTGCAATATCTTCCCCACCCAACATCTTATCCACCTATCATGCCTTGGGTTTTAGATTGTAAGCTCTGGGTGGCAGTGGTGTCATTTACAATAACTTTGTACAGTGGCTAGCATCAGGAGGCCCTGACCAGATTGGCCTATAGGTTCAATATAAATACAAAATGAGAATAGTACTATACCTTAGTTTTGTGCCCCCTAACATGTTGAGCCAGTGGTTCCATTGCTGAGAGAGAAGAAAGAGTGCTACTTACTGATTTGCCAGCAGCCCTTCCTACAGCAGAGAGAGAGATTCCTTGGGGATCTCAAAACAAAATTGTGCTGATTCAATTTTGCAAAGTTTCTGCAATCAGAATATATCTCTGTATAAACCTGAAATTAACATGGTCCAGTTTCTAACAATAACAAAGAAGTCTAACCATCACTTAAAATTTCAGGTAAAATATATAGCATGATCAGAGTGCTTGGTATAAATGCTGGTGTATTAACATTTGGGGGGAGGGATAACTCAGTGGTTTGAGCATTGACCCGCTAAACCCAGAGTTGTCAGTTCAGTCCTTGAGGGGGCCACTTAGGGATCTGGGGCAAAAATCAGTACTTGGTCCTGCTAGTGAAGGCAGGGGGCTGGACTCAATGACCTTTCAAGGTCCCTTCCAGTTCTAGGAGATAGGATATCTCCATTAATTTAAAAAAAAAATAAAAAAAATTAAAGAGCTTCTAAAAACTATATCCTTGAATCTTCATATATTAGGCTTTTTTTTTTTTTTTTTTTTTGCAGTTTAGGATGTGAGGAATACTTCATAGCTTCAAATAATTGCTTATGAATTCATTAACTTTCCAGTTTACAATATATTTTCTATCCTTTTTTTTTTTTTTTGAAGATTCATAGAAAAAGAAAATGAAAGTGTGTAATATTTCCTCCTCATTCTGTTCTGTTTTTAATATAAAATGTACATCACTGATAATAGCAGGTTAGCAGCTACCAAAGCTTGGAACTGGTTGTATAAAATGTATAATGCATTTTTAGTTTGTTGATTTGATTTGTGTGTGAAATAAGATTGAAGCCCCTTGCTGTGACTTTGAGTAACAATAGCTGTACTTAGGATGTGTTTGATCTTTTTTCTCTCGCATTCTTTAAAAATATATTTGTAAACTGAGAGAGTTTCAGTACAGGAATGAGAATGAATTCTTGAGTTCTAAACCTGGCTCTGACAGACTCTGTAGGCCTTCACAAATCAGTGAACTTCTCTGCTTCGGTTTACCAAAATGTACAAAGGGAGAAGGAGCTGTCAGTACTAACCTACTTAGAGCTGTTTTAAGATTTATTGATTTAATGTCTACAAGAAACTTAAGTAATACTTTGCAATTATATACATTAACCATTAGATTCAATCTAAACTCAAAACAGCCTAATTGTATTTTATTAACCAGTGATTGGTTTATAACTATAAGATTTTAATATTTATATTAATATAAACAATGTATAGGTCTGAATATTTCAATTTCAGTAACTTTATTGGCATGACAAGGTACGCTTCTAGTAACTTAAACACTGGTATAGAGTAAGTTAAGATACTCCTAGGGTTTGCTGACATCAAATATTTATAACTTTTTTTTAATACTACTGAGTTTAGGGCGTGTCTACATGACGATGGCAACCGAGGGTGTAAATCTACAGACCACAAGCCTGCTGCACATAAAGTATACCTTCCACAGGATCCATATGGCAACTTTGTGCGCTGTATATTCACACCATGGCTAGCCATGCACTAAGCCTCTGTGTAGAGAAGCCCTTATTTTTCTTGAAAATGTTTTGTTTCTAGAGATCGATGAACCTTACAAAATCGACCCAAGTTTGAAGAAAATAGGTTCAATTGTTTTAAAGTTATGGACATTTAAATTTCTCAAGTTTTTGAAAGTATACCTTTAGCTACCCTTACTCTTACAAAAAAGCTATGAGCTCTTTAGTTGCCTCACATAGTTAATAACTCAGTTTTACGTTCCTCTTGAAAGGTAACACTGTGCCCAGAACCACCATGCTGGGGTGTTGGTTTAGTACGGACTCAGAAGGAATCATCGTAATTTCTTCCAGCACCTACAATTAACCTAACTCTGCTTAGTTTGAGATGTGATGAGATCACAGCTTAGGGTGGCATGGCTGTAGGCATCGGGACTATTAGAGCTAGACTGGTAAAGGATATGAGGTGTAGTTTTATACACTACAACAGTATCCATATCTCCTCTTCGCCACTAAACGATGACACATTTCCACTTTCTTAGAATGACTAGATGTAGTGGAAAGAATGAGGAATACTTGTGGCACCTTAGAGACTAACTAATTTATTTGGGCATAAGCTTTCGTGGGCTAAAACCCACTTCATCGGATGCATGCAGTGGAAAATACAGTAGGAAGATGTATATACACAGAGAACATGAAAAAATGGGTGTTGCCATAGCAACTCTAACGAGACTAATCAATTAAGATGGGCTATTATCAGCAGGAGAAAAAAAACTTTTGTAGTGATAATCAGGATGGCCCATTTCAAACAGTTGACAAGAAGGTGTGAGTAACAGTAGGGGAAAAATTAGCCTGGGGAAATAGTTTTTACTTTGTGTAATGACCCATCCACTCCCAGTCTTTATTCAAGCCTAATTTAATGGTGTCCAGTTCTGCAGTTACTCATTGGAGTCTGTTTTTGAAGTTTTTTTGTTGAAGAATTGCGACATTTAGGTCTGTAATTGAGTGACCAGGGAGGTTGAAGTGTTCTCCGACTGGTTTTTGAATGTTATAATTCTTGACGTCTGATTTGTGTCCATTTATTCTTTGCGTAGAGACTGTCTGGTTTGGCCAATGTACATGGCAGTGGGAGGTAGTTAACTAGACATTAGTGAACAGGAAGACCAGCATTTGTCCTTCTGAAGGAATGATTAATAATTAACTTTATTATATATTAAACAATTGGCTCATTTGGATTTAAAGAGGTTATAAAAACAATATTATTTTCTAAAGTGACTTTGTTTTAAAGATCTGGAATGGAAAACACTAAAACTTTTCAGTAACTATCTTCTTAGCCTGAATACCAAACAGGCTGGATCACTCTTCACTATGAGCTTTTAGTTACTGGAAAGGTTCACCAGGGTACTGCAAAATGACCCTATCTATCTATCTATCTATCTATCTATCTATCTATCTATCTATCTATCTATCTATCTATCTATCTATCTATCTATCTATCTAATGCATGTATTTTCCAAACTATCATTTTTGCTTTCTACTGCTGCTTTTGTGCTAGCTGCTGAGCTTGTCTCACTACCCTTACTTCCGCCAAATAAGAAGCAGAGGTCACTGAAATGTATGGGATGCTTCAGCAGTCTTAACATAACTGCTGCTGATATAATTAAGAAAATATAAACATGCACTGTAATCTTTGAGTATTAAGTTATTGTGCTTGAACTGTGCTACTCATTTTGAATTGACTAAAAAGTTTAAGAAAGAATGAAGGAAAATTAAGGAAAAATTAACCAAAATACACATCCCATTAGTTAATCTCCATTTTTTTCTGAAGTCATGTGAACAATGTACAGAAATAAAGCAATTTTCAGTACTAAACCTTGATATATTCCTGCCAGTATTAAAATAGTTAACTTGTGTGAAATCAGCTAGAACATTTCGTAAGTAAGGGACTGTTCTCAGATTACATTGTTGTTACTCCACCAAATTGCAAGAGGTAATTTGATCTGTTGAATACCAATATAATGATGTTGAATGTCTTTTTTTTTTTTTTAATCAATCAACATCTTTTATTTTCTCTACGTAATTTCCATGTACCAGGGTAGCTTATGCTAGTAATAGTGAAGCAAAATAATTGTAAATCAAAGTTCTTTAGACACATTTCCCTCCCTAGTTCTAGTCAGATCATTGTAATTTTTTCAAACGAGATTGAAATACCTATCGTTCACTTTTAAATGAATCACTCCTCTGACATATAGATTAGTGTGAAAGTGTCCTTCTCTTCTGAACCCTACCCTAACATTACACACATGTGTCATGAGACTGTTTTGAAAGAAAGACAGAAAGAAAGAAAAACTGTTTGGAGGAGAATGTTTGGCTATGGATTTGTATAGTGGAGATGATACGTGAGAATATGGTTATGATAAAATAAGTTTTTAGTGTTTGCTTCATAATATTGATTAATTTTCATCTTCAGTGGGCAAGACTGTTTTTATGAGTAATGGTAATTTCTACAGTCATCATAAATGATAAATTCCAGGAAATATGTCCACACTTTCCTTATCATAAAATTCAATGGTTTAGCAGAGAAAATGATTTTGCTATCATTCCTCTATCTCAGACCTATGTACAAATGTGGACTGTGGGCTGAACGCAGTTGATCATACCTTGTTACTCCAAAACTGCAGCCAAGACCTGGTAGTGTTACTTATTTTAAAAGTTCCTTCGGAGTATAGGATGTTGACAGGGCAGTGTTCAAGTGTTTTGTCTAGGCTCTCACATTCACATTTGGGATCATTCCTCGCTTCCACTTGGTCATATTGTCACCAGTCTTCCACCCCAGCTCTTGGTCGATTGAAAGTACACCAGTATTTCCACTTGAGGTCAGTGCCTGGGGGAAATTGTTCTGAAGGATCCAGATTCTCCAGGATCATTTGAATTTCTCACCCCTTTGTTACGCTGTGGCCTTCCACAGTAGTATTTTGGGGTAAGGAATTTTCAAAGGCAAAGTTTTTCTGGACATTGGCCTCTTGGATGGTGGAATGCACCTGTTCTGTCTTTCCTTTCTACGGAAGGCATCCCGCCTCACTGATGGTGATGCAGTTTCCACAAGGTAGCATAGTAACAATGTGGGAGTCAAAATTCTTGTGATAATCCTACAGAATTGATTAAGTTCAGTATCAATATTGTGTGTATGGCTCAAGAGTGACCATATTGGGGCATAGTATTCATCAGCTGAGTAACACAAGGCGAGACTGGTTGCTCAGTGTTTTGGGGTCAGCTCCCCATTTTGCATTGGTCAATTTCTGGAACACACAGTTCCTGATGTTTACTTTCTTTTTCAGCTTCTTGATGTGCTGTAACGTAACCCAGAGGTACAGCAAATGTTCATAGTGCTCAAGGGCTTTACCTTCTCACAATATCTGGAATTTTAATTTGGCCTGATGATGTTTCAAATGAAAGATGCCCACTTGTCTTGCTAGGATTGGTATTCAGGGACCATGCATGATGATGGTCTCCAGGTATGCTCAGGGAGCCAGTTAGAAAGCATTCAATATACTGAAATCTTTCTCATTGGGAGGCGATGCAAAGATCATCCCCCACTCTCACAAGCTTTGGGAGGCAGGCCAATCCTCGCTTACAGGCAGCCACCCAACCTGAAGCAAATACTCACCAGCAACTACACACCACACCACAGAAACACTAACCCAGGAACCAATTCCTGTAACAAACCCCATTGCTTTCTCTGTCCCCATATCTACTCTAGCGACACCATCATAGGACCCAGCCACACCATCAGAGGCTCATTCACTTGCACATCTACTAATGTGATATATGCCATCATGTGCCAGCAATGCCCCTCTGCCATGTACATTGGCCGAACCGGACAGTCTTTATGTAAAAGGTTAAATGGACACAAATCAGACATCAGGAATAGTAACATACAAAAGCCAGTAGGAGAACACTTCAGTCTCCCTGGACACTCAATAACAGATTTAAAAGTAGCCATACTTCACCAAAAATCTTCAAAAACAGACTTCAAAGAGAAACCGCTGAGCTACAATTCATTTGCAAACTTAACACTATCAATTTGGGCTTGAATAGAGACTGGGAGTGGTAGCTTACTACAAAAGCAATTTTCCCTCTCTTGGTATTGACACCTCCTCATCAATTATTGGGAGTGGACTACATCCACCCTCACTAAATTGGCCTTCAACATTGCTTCTCCACTTGTAAGGTAACTCCCTTCTCTTCATGTGCCAATATATATTTATGCCTGTATCTGTAATTTTCACTCCACGCATCTGAAGAAGTGGGTTTTTTACCCATGAAAGCTTATGCCCAAATAAATCTGTTAGTCTCTAAGGTGCTACCGGACTCCTCGTAGTCTTTATATACTTTGAGTAGTACAACCACTTTGCCCTGTCTCCACAGCCTGGTTATCTGCATGTCTCCATGCAAGAGTTGAAGAGGTCAGATAGCCATATCCCAAAAATGTAATAATGCTGTAAATTTTAAATGATTTGTAGTATCAGTTATTTTGTTTGGAAAGCTGAACTAGAGGATATATTGTATTTCTCAACAGTAACATCAATATTTGACTAATTAAATTACCAAACTGATGACATTTTACTGATAGGTCTAACACACACATAAAAAAGAGGAAGTTTTGGATTAATGTTCAAACCTTGTCCTTGATACAATGTTCTAATTTACCATTCAGAGGGTTCAGAATAACATAGAATATTATGTGTAGCCCTTGTACTTGAACATAGCTCCATTACAACAAAGGGTTGGTATGCCAAAGTTGTACGAAGGCAAGATTTCAGAGTTCCAGAATAGATAGGTGACTCAAATGCACTAAAATTCTTAAGAAGATTTAGGATCAAATCTCATCTTTCCCCATCAAAGATATTTAGGATGACTGGTAATGCGGGATGAGTCCCTTCCCAGTTAGATCACTGGTGTGAATCTGACCCCGGTCATCAGTGATCGAGTCATTGCTGTCTGGTAATGGGACCTAAGTGAAGTGAGTCGACAGTCTCATCCCTAAAGTGCACGTATCATAATTATGAATTATTAATTTTGACTTGAACCTGATATGGTGGTTCTTCTAGACCAGGCTTAAGACAATGGGGAAGTGTGCTTTTTTGCTGATCCTGCAGTACTGTTTTCAGGAAAATGGAGGGCTTCTGAGCTCTCAATCCAGAACCAATCTTGAGCATGAAACCTGCTTCAGAACATTTTAATTTTGGGAATTAAAAAAAATGTTCTGCGATCTCCTTCCTATGTAAATTTACCCTTAGCATTCCCTTTTAAGTCACAAATTGAACTCTTGTGTAGGTAGTTAAACACTATTCAGAACTAGTTGAAATTTCCCTATCTTCTGTCAGCTCCCAGCTCCCAACTCTCTATCACTCTGTTTTTGCTGATCCTGGACATAAGTTCCATGTCTTAGCCTTGGTCTACACTGGGGTGGCGGTTGACCAAAGATACGTATCTTAGGTCAATTTACCTGGCCGTGAGGACAGCGGCAAGTTGACCGCTGCCGCTCCCCCGTCGACTCCGCTTCCACCTCTCGCCGCGGTGGAGTTCTGGAGTCGACGGCAGAGCGATCGGGGATCGATTTTTATCACGTCTATTCTAGACGTGATAAATAGATCCCCGATAGATTGCTCACTCCCGCCGATCCGGCGGGTAGTGTAGACGTACCACTATTCTCTCTGTTATCCTCTTTCCCATTTGTGTATCTACTGGCCCTTACAGTGCCACTCTAACACAGCTTCTTTCCCCAAAATTGCCAATCCCCAAGCATTCAAAATTAATGGATCAGATCCCAAAGAACCATGAGCTTTAAAATAACAATAAAATTGAGTTCATTTTATTTTTGTTCTGGTTTTGAGTCTGTAGAGTTCATGTTTTCAAGCTTTTTTTCTGCAATCATGAGGGCTTAAATTTTTTTTTGTAAATGAAAGCTGAGATTCTCATGCAATCATATCACTCCAAGAGCTAGGGCTTTTAAGAAGAGAACCAAATATTCTAAGATTCATGATAAAATTGGAAACATGGTCACTGTGATCCCATCTCTTTAATTTGCTTCCAGCCCTACTACCCTTGAACGGCCTTTGTTTAAACAGCCAAGATTGAAAGCAGACACATGCAATGGGGCATAATTTATTTCTTGGGGCCAATGTTTCCTGTAGCAACTGAAGTTCTTTTTGTTGTTGCCAGCATACTGCTAGCTGTGCATCTGTTGTATTGGTGATCATACTGTGGGTAATAGGCCTTCTACTATGGGAAATCATGGATATACTTTGTGAACAACAGGTCAATCAGTGTGTACAAACCATTAATTGCTAGTTGTATTCCTCCAACTATCACAGCACACTTATTCTTTGACCTCTGCATCTGCTTTCCCTTCTTTATTGGGCCTTTTACATATTTTTTATTTACTTTTAAAGACGTCTAATGGATGGATTGGACCTTTCAGATATTTTTCATTCCCTGTCAATGTGAGTTAGTGAAAGCAATCTTCATAGAGGTTGTTTCCTTCAGATATTTTTTTCTTAAGGCATTTGTATTTCTTGGGAGTTTTTTCTCTCCTTACATACCTGGTGAGTCACGGATTATTGTTCAGTCATGACCTACTTCTTCTCTTCACAGGCAATTAAGGTATTACTTTAATAGTAAAGTACATACAGCTATCCTGGTTCAGATGTGCTATAGACAGAGAACATGTATATGCTAAATTTCACCTCACAACTTTGTTGCACAGCAGGACGTGTTCAAGATAGCATTTGTCTAATTCTGAATGTTGTGGGTTATATTATCACTGTTGTATAATTTTTAGATTGTACCTTTATATATTAAAGCATTTCATTGGTAAAGGGGTTAATGTTATGAGGTAACATCTTACCTTGCTGTTTTTGTGCTCTGGATGTTCGAGAAAATATAAAGCTATTTAACCCTTTAAGGGTTGTCAGTATGTTGAGAAGTAAAAGTTCTAGAAATTTCTGGTCTCTGTAAGAGCATTATCTAGGCTTCTTCCTGTGAGCAAAGACAGAGTATATGCAAAAAGGATTTGGTAGTCCATATTCATCCCTGCAGGCACAGCGGGGGGCAATTTGCATCTTCCTGTGCCTGTAGAGGCATGTGTTTCAGAGAGGGAATTCACCTCTGGGGAGGAAGGCAGCTTTATATTCTGGCCAAGGTTCTATATGAGCTCTGCTAGTGGAGGCCGCCTGGGAGACGCACTTAGACTGTCTCTTGGCAGGTGTGGCCTTGTCCCTTTCCAGGGCGAGGCTTTCATTCTAAGCATGCCTCAAAGGGCTTCGGTAGAGGAGGGTTTTCAGGCACCCTGTGTCACTGCTCCAGATGGATTTGCGAGGGCCCACAACTTGAGTTGTGCCAGCAGAGTGAATCAAACCCTCTGTACGTGTTCGTGTGTGTATCTATGGAAAAAATGTTATCTAGGTCCAGTCCTGCTGAGTTTGAGATCTGACAAGATAGTACTCTTGTCCATGGTGGTCATTATCACTTCATGATAAATGCAATTTAGCACTCGACTCTGCAATTTATTACATGGGTTTCACCACCAGGAGTGTCTGTGTAGATGGTTAAACACCAGGGATCCCAGTAAACTATGCAGATGCACCTCTACTGACAAGTACTGTGCATGCATAGATAGATAGATGACTAGTATGCATGGGAGAATCTGGGTTCTGGAACTTCACTTTCTCTTGGCCGTTTTCAATGCTGTGACAAAAGGAAGGGATTCGAGAACTCCCCATTTCCCTGAATGCTCCCAGTGCTGCTGGTAGGGTTGCCTCCTCTGAGGTACAAAAAATCATGACATCCGGGATGATCCTGAATCCATAAAACTGGACAGCTGGCAGTGTGTACTGAGCACCCTTACAGATTTTCTGGGACACTTATCAAGGGGTGACCCTAGGAAAACCTGGACAGATGGCAACCCTACAGCCTGCTGGCGAGGATTGAGTAATGGACTCAAGGTCTCCCTTTACAATGGACACTTCTGGTGGTTCTGCTAACTGGGGAGAGGGAATGGAGTCAAAGGTGAGTCAAAGGCAAAGGATGAGAGAGGGAAAGAGTGAATGAAAGTGTAGATGGAACGTGGGAAGGGATAGAGTAAGAGGGGGAAGGAAGGGATGTGAGAGATACTGGACTGCACTAGTGGATTTTAAATTTGAGGCTTAGCAGTCGTTTGTTCTAAACATGGGTGGAGGGGGAGGATTACAAGGAGTGTTGATATACACAATATGTATGCTGGTGATATCTATGTAATAAATTGCTTTTATCAAGCACCTTTGGCTACTTCACTTGTGTGCTGCCCATTAATTTATCTCCACTTGGACTATTTCAGACACTCCAGGCCTCTGAACAGCTTCAAACATCCCCTATTTGGAAAGAAAAAGCCTGCCAGCGGAGTATTTTTCTCTTCCATCTCTTCTTCCCCAAAAACCCCAAACAAAAAACGAAACAAACAACCAAAAAACACCCCCTTAATTCTGTCCAAACATTACACTAGTAAGAATCACAGAATGGTCAATTTTTACTTTGATACCACTGACAAATTTAAAATCTCAGACTCTGATTGTCTCATGACCCTGCCTGTCTCATGACCCTACATTTGGGAGTTTTATGCCATTGGACAGGGGAGAATTTCAGCATCCCAGTCGGTTACACAGTACCTTCTTCAAGTCTCGGAAGATGCTGAGAATATCAGACATTAACATCATGACATTTATCTATACAAAGGCTATTTTAGGTATATTTGGAGGTTTCTAAAATTGTATTAATTATAATTTTCTTCTGCCTCAGAAAGCTCTACAGTTGGATTACTTTCCATGTGGAGAGAGAAGAAAAACAGCACCATAAAATTTTAATTCAAAAGTTTCCAAAATAGTTTTTCTATTTTTAAAAAAAGGCAAGTGACAAATGCAGAGCATGTAGTGGTGTGGTATAAATAATGTATAGATGCTTGTTTGGAAAGAACTACATAACTTATTAGCGAGTAGTACAGCCATCCGAAACTCTTTCCAGTAAAACCCTTTTTTACTACACCACAGCATCATTAATACACGTATATGTTTAGTGCCAGGCCTGCTGCGCTGTACTTAAAACCCCCTGATTTTTCTTGCTGTGTGGTACTTGGTGATTAAGCATAACTGAAAAAAGACTCCTCTGTGAAGCCTAAAGCCTCGTGTTGTAATCTCACTGCTGACTGTGCCTGTAGATGTTTGAATTGCTTCATTGGAGATTATTCAGACCTTTCCAATTTCCTCACAATGACTTTGCAGCAAAGCTGTGTTTTCTGCATGTATAATAGATTGCCTTCCTGAAGTAGATGTACTTCAATATGGAAAGCTTCATCTAATTCAGTCTTAGACCTAGTCTGCACACAGTTTTTCTACCAGTTCAATTCTGTCCTGTGTGTGGGTGTGGGTTGTTTGTTTGTTTGTTTTGGAGTGTTTTTGTGTGTGTGTGTGTGTGTGTTTTTACTGAAATAGTTATACTGATATATCTCCTAGTGTGCATGCAGTATAAAGGTGCCTTATACTGGTCTAGCTTATTCCCTTTCCCATACGGGAGTAGCTATTAGAGCTGCATGAAATTTCTTTGGTAAATACACCTCTACCTCAATATAATGTGACCCGATATAACACGAATTCGGATATAACGCGGTAAAGCAGTGGTCCGGGGGGGCGGGGCTGCGCACTCCGGTGGATCAAAGCAAGTTCAATATAACGCGGTTTCACCTATAACGTGGTAAGATTTTTTTGTGTCCCGAGGATAGCGTTATATCGAGGTGGGGTGTAGTTTATTTGCTGAAAAATGTGACTCCGGTTGATCCAGAACTATTCAGGAATTTGTGTAAAGTTGGCTGAATAGTTTTGACTAACATTTAATTTTGACCAGACTCAATTTTTGTTGTTGTGATTTCACATTGTTTGACAAAAGCAAAGGAGGACGGATTCACAAAACACTGGGTGTGAGAAGGTGGTTTGGAGAAGATGGCCTCCCTTATAACTTTTAGCCCAGGGTACTCTCCTGAGATGTGGGAGACCCAGGTTCAATTTCCCACTCTGCTTGATATGGAGAAAAGATTTAATCCTGGCTCTCTCCCACCCCAGGTGAGTTCCCTACTGACTAGGCTATAGAATCATTTTCACACTCTTTCCCCGGCCTAATTGTCTTTTTTAAAGTTATTGGTCAGGCAAAAAGAGTGAGAATGAGTCTGTAGCCTGGCCATTAGGGCACTCACCCAGCATATCGGAGATCCAAGTGCAAATCCCTGTATCAATGACTGTTCAATTATTTTTTACAAAGTTGAAAGCTTCAATAGGAGAGATTGAGAGCACCCCAAACCAGAATATCCCATTGTCCAGTGGCTAGAGTATTCCCTTGTAGTGTGGGAGACCCAGTTGGAAATGAGAAACTTTGTGTTGGGTTGAAACAAAAAGGGGGGAAAAAAGACTTTTTTTGATTCACCAAATTTTGGAAAATTTTGGTTAGACCTGAAACAAAACTTTTTTCTGATCCTTTGGAATTGCCAGCAAACCAAAATATCCGTTATTTGCCCAGTACTAGTAGCTGTGCCAGTAACAAATCACCTTTATACTGGTATAACTCCATCCATACTAGGGGATTGTGTTGCTTCTATATCAGTCCAGTTAAAGCAGTTCAACTTTTTCTGTGTAGACAAGCACATGTTCAATGAAGTTATGCATTTGTTCCTTTTACGGAGATCAATAAAGTAATTTAGTTTACTGTAGTCTTGTAAGTACAGTGAATTAAGTGGTTAAACCCAATTTAGAGTGCAACTCAAGTTCAGATTGGAAATCGGGTGTAATTTTTTAACAGTAAGAGTAATTAACTATTGGAACGATTTTAGCAAGGGTCATGATGAATTCTCCATCAGTGACAATTTTCAAATCAAGATTGGATGGTTTTTTTTAAAAGATATGCTCCCGATTTTATTTTGGGGAAGTTCTGTGGCCTCGGCTATACAGGAGGTCAGATGATCACAGTGGTCCCTTCTAGCTTTAGAATCTATGAATATTTTCTCTCAAACTGGCCATGAATCAATCCTTTATTCAAAAATTCACATTAATGTAATATTCGTGGAAATGACATAGCCCATACTTCATCCTATCCGGGGAAAGGAGTGACTATACGTATCTTTCTATCAATGGCAGATGAGAAAAGAAAAGAGTTTGTTAGAGTTGATTATTGTAAGGGAGTTTTTTGCACAAGGAAGATTTAATGGACAGAAGGGCACAAATCTAATATGGGGACTGGATAGGGACTGGTAATGAGTTTAATCTTTTCTTTATTTTTATTTTTTGTTTTTTGTATATATATAACAACACTCCTGGTACTAATAGGTACACTTAGTGGCAATATCAGCAGAGGCCAACAACTTACTGGCATGGTAAATGAATTAGCACTGATCCTTCCCGGGAAAACAAAGGAATATAATGCTCCTAGACTCTTAAATGTGAATTTATAATAATTTTTCTTCTCAGTTTACATTGCCAGCGAAGGAAAATATTGTTGACAATAAAGAGATTTCTTTTTTTGTAAACTTCAGCTTTGAATTGTGGTCAGTTATATGTGCACCCAAACAGTACAATGGTGGGTGTCACACTGATGTCTACAATAAAGCAGCCACAATTCTGAAAGCTATATTCCTAAATCCATATTTAGGCTCTTTAAATAAAGGAAGAGCTGGTTTTCAGAAGCCCTGGAGTTCTAGCATTTTGGCCTCAATAAATAGCGATAAGGCATATTTCCTTCTCATTGAATTTAATTCTTACAAGCCAACTGTTTTCTTAAACCCTAGCCACAAGCAGTATCTAATCCTTGTATCCAAATGAAAGACAGTACAGCATATTAAATGCAAAGTATTATCAATATAAGTTGTAAACTTTTGGGGATAGACTGGGGGCACGGTTTAGATATGCAATACCAATTCTGATTCATATGGAAAACATTCAATAACAAAATCAAATAGCATCCCCTTTGCCATATTGTTTTAATCAGCCTTTTAAAGAAAAGAATCACATTGGCTTCACTATTACTGATTTCCAGTAATGACTATTTTACTTCTTAGTTTAAAATTACAGAATTACTTACTACTTGCAAATTTTTGGCTACTGTAAAAGCTAACGACTACAAGTAATGTCTGCATGACATGGAAGAAGCATATTCCCCTGATTTTGCTATATTACAGACCTCTGCAAGGAACTTTGCTTCATACAAGGGATATTTCAGCTCTCCCCTATTGGTCTGTGGTTTACCTCCTGCTCCCATCCTCCTCCCAATTCATAGTGGGGTGAATTAGCTGTCTGCTCAGGATCTTCCCTTCTGTACTTGAAGAGTAAATCTCCTTCAGGTGACTACTACTCTTGAAATTCCTATTTACTTTTTTTGTCCAAGACTTCCCCATCATACTTCTAGAAAGCCTGGACTGGATTAAGGCATAAGTATAATAAGCAGATGCTTATAAGGTTCCAGCTATGTACGTGCACGCAGGGCTCATCGGTGCTCTACCAGGTTGGTGTTGGCAAGTTCTCCCCACTCGCCCAAAAATTTGAGATGAAGGCTGACTCCACTCTCTTTCGGGATTGTTCCCAGCCCAACTGAGTGCAAACCTGGAGAGGTAGGAGGCCTAAGCCTGCTACTCTGAGAAGCAGTGGCAAGCCCCCCAGCAGACAGTCCTTATGTGCATCACTCTTCTGAGTACCACCACAAGAAGGTGGGGTGATGGAGGAGCCTATGTAGGGTTCTGCCTACGACCCTAGATTGCCTTAATTGGTATCTGAGAGAAACAGGAATAGCTCATTCTTCACTATGCTTAATTGTACACCTTATAGGGAGGATTATGATTTTCTAGACATGTACTCACTGTGGTTTATGCCAAGCACTAACTAGGTGGGTGTTTGCTCTTGCATAGAGCTGCTCAGTGTGTCCTGACTGAACAATAGGACATTTAAAAACCTAGGGAAGTGACACCCTCCCCAGATTTCCTAGGTGAAAAATCATGTACAAACCTCTTGGGTTAAGGTGACAATCCTCCTTACTAATGCAGTTGGAAAGGGGCATTATAGACCATTGTGTAGTTTTCCAGTGGACCTTGTCACAAAATTACAAAGAAAATGAAGCATTTGTTTACAGACCTGTATTAATGGTGAGTTATTTTTTTCAAACTTTCCTCCTTTTTAAACTGAAATTTGCCTCTATCTTATCTGAAAGTGGCTCCTGCTGTACATTGTTATGAAATGTTTGCATCAAAGATGTTGAATTATGGAATCGGATGTTTATAAAATGTTTTTAAAATTAATTCCACATAATTTGAATCTTCCTACACTCATTTTTATTGTCTCTCATGTGGGCCTAATCTGGTTGAAAGATAACGTGAATTGAAGGGTGGCTCCTTGGCTGTGCTCATTTACTGATGTGCTGTGATCCTGGCTTTTTTTGGTGTGAAATAATTAAGGTTAATTCTACCCTTGACAGAAGATGCATGACTTTGGGGAGGTAGTCGTCTCACAGTTCTGCAATGCTAATGCTCTAGTAATTATCTATAATGGAGGGCTACCACATTCTGATTAAACTGTAATGGGAAATATAAACAAGAAAAGAATCACAAAAAGTGACTCATTGAAGAGCACTTAGTGATAGTTTTCTTTTCAACATCTTATAGATCTGTTTTTTATTTTTCTCAAAAAGAAATTCATTTTATAGTGATTGTTTAAAAAAGTACTTTAGTCAGGGATGTACTTTGCAGCACTTCAGAGAATAGACCAATTTTTTGTAACAAGAAAAATACTCCTGTGGGAGGCCTTACAGTATTATTTCATCCAGTTTGTTTAGTTTTCTTTTCATGCCAGTACAAGCAGTGAAATCCTAGTATTTGTGCCTCCAGTCAGTTTGGCTTTGGTATGTGATTTTTCTTCCTGTTGGATATGCTATTGTGGGGTAGTTGCTGTGCATGAGGCATGAGTGACTTCCCCCCTTGGATATTAAGTGGTTCTCACCAGGGTAATATTTGCTGAAGTTTTGAGGGTGAAAATATTTTAATTTATGGTACAATCTTGTTATCATGAACACATTGGGAGGTATAAATGTTGCCTGTGTATAATGCTATTGTGAGTTTGTATAGATTAGTTTAGTATTGTGCCCCATGTGACATGCCAACTGTGTTTTGTAAGAGGGTTAAGTTTGTAAAGACTGTTGAGGGAAGAGAGAGCTGCCAGAATTAAGAGAGAATGGAGGAACAACTGGCAAAGGCGTGAGCTGGCAAAACCACATAAGGCCCCTGCAATCTTTGAAGGAGCAGAAACTGACAAGGGAATCTGAGTGAGGACCATGGAGTGGGAGAGAGCTGCCAAAATCAATGGATACTCAGGGAGGGTTATAAGGGAGGAGAAAAGCAGCCCAGACAGGCACATTATTCTTTTGAGGGAAAGTATTGCTAATGTTTATTTGTGTAAGAATAAGGCAGGGTAAGTATAAATTAGTTTAGACATGAAAACTGTTCCGAAAATTGCATGGATTGAACGTACAACCATATAAAATCTTTCCATGTCAGCTCCCACTTTTCCTGGCCGTTAATTTTAGAATTTGACCTGTTTTGGCCAATCTCATTCCTGCCAGGTGAGAAACAGACTAATGAAAGAAACACCAAGGGAAATCACTAAAAATAACAGAGTCCTGTGGATGCATCCGATGAAGTGGGCATTCACCCACGAAAGCTTATGCTCCAATACATCTGTTAGTCTTAAAGGTGCCACGGGACTCTCTGTTGCTTTTTACAGATCCAGACTAACACGGCTACCCCTCTGATACATTAAAAATAAGTTTGTGATGTTAATTAGGGTGGAATGTTTCTCTCGCCTTCTTGTTTTAGTGATTTTTTTTTTTTAGCTAAGGTGGGTTCACTACTGAGCTGAAAGGAGCCAATGGGTTCCTCTTGTTAACAGAACTAGCCTTGGGCCTCATAAAAAAGGCGGCTGGCCCTCTTTAGTAAGTCTCTAGTCCTTTTCCTTGTGAAGGTAGACGTGAAACATAAATTGGTACAGCCGACATTCTGAAGACTGAAAGGAAGTACAGTGCAGCTCCCTTTCTGCAGCAGGAGGCTGAGGAGACCAAAAGATTCCCCCTCCCTTCCCCATTCAGGCATTTGCATATAAAATGGACCAGTTCATTTTGGGGTTTACCTAAAATATCCTCCCACTAAAGTGCCAAAATCCTGAGGATGGCTCTAGGGCATACACATATGATGACTTCAGACAATTTAAAATTTTTAACCCTAAGCACAGGCCTTCACACAGCACACACCCGTCCAGCTAGGGAGGGACCTTCATGGGTCAGGGGAGACCTGTCCACCTCAAGAGACAAAGCCATCCTATTCCCCATCTCACTATCCACTGCACCTCCAGGAGGAACCTGCTACTCCCCTAATCCACCACTCTACAACCAGTGACTTAAGAACAACCCCACCACAGTTGCTGCTCGTAGGAGCAGCTGCCTGGTGGGGGAGCCACAGCAGTGTGCTGGGAATGGGGAAACAGAGTTGGGTGAGAGGAGGTGGCTCTGAGGGCAGGAGGTGGAAGGAGTGATGAAGTGAGGGGCAGGGTGGATAGCAGTGTACCCATGACATGCATTTGATCCAGCAAATCTCTTGACTGGGCTGGGAGGCTCCTACTCTTAGCCACTTTCTGATCTGTGCCTGCCTGGGAGCTTAAACCTCCTGATGTGGAGAGCTCAGGAGATGGTCTTGGTTCCAGTCTCAGTGATTGGGAATACCTGAGGCAAGGTACTTGACTTTAGGTTGCTCCTCAGGAAGCTAGCCAGAGAGACCCAACTAGGACCCCTCCACCAAATCTAACCAGAGACGTGGAGTTATGGCTAGAGCAGCACTGGGGAGGCTCTAGCCAGCTCTCCCTAAGCTCACGGGCCTGCAAGCAGTAACCAGGGATCAACAGGAAGAACCAGGGTCCCAAGCACACCGCACTGCTCCCCTGCTCCCCCCAACCCCAGTCAGGGAGCAAGGAGCAGGAGTAATTAGAGCTTTGCACCAGCCAGGGAATAGCAGCCACAGCTGATATCAGGAAGTGGAGTGGCCAGATTTGCCTCCCATCCCAGGGCAAACAGCAGCCAGCATCAAGGGCTAGTGACCTAGAGGCAGAGTCTCAAGAATTCTCCAGAGTCACCTGGACACCCACCCAGGGAGATGTCAGAGGTAGCCAGGAGCATAGTGATTCATGTGTTTTAAAACTCATTCCTGGCTGCAGTCTTGATAGACCTAAATTCTGGGCATTTACGATCATTTTTGCATACTTACAAAATATGCAATTTAGGACACCAGGTCATTTGATTAGTATTTCCAAACTTCTGAACCTTCGACTTAATGGGTACAGTAACTCCTCACTTAAAGTCGTCCCAGTTAATGTTGTTTCATTGTTACGTTGCTGATCAATTAGGGAACATGCTCGTTTAAAGCTGTGTAATGCTCCCTTTTAACGTCGTTTGGCAGCCGCCTGCTTTGTCTACTGCTTGCAGGAAGAGCAGCCCGTTGCAGCTAGCTGGTGGGGGCTTGGAACCAGGGTGGACTGCCAGCTCCCCTTATCAGCTCCCCGCTTCCCTAAGTTCCCTGTGCAGCAGCTGCCTGCAGTTCAGCTGTGTCCCTCCCCCCACTGCCATATGCTGCTCCTGCCCTCTGCCTTGGAGCTGCTCCCCTAGACTCCTGCTTGCTGTGTGGGGGGAGGAGGGAAGGAAGAGGGGAGCTAATGTCAGCAGCTGCGGCCTCAGCAAGCTGTTCTAATTAACAAGGCAGTGTACTTATGGGAAATGCGCATATCTCCCTCCATTCCTGCTGCCTTGCAGAGTGAGGGAGTTAACCCTTGAGGGCTCAACCAATTGCTAGTTCATCATTTAGCAGTAAGGGAAATATCCCACCCTCTGACTCCTCTACCTCAACCAAGCTTCACAATCATCATCACTGTGTACCAGTATTAAATTGTTTGTTTCAAACTTATAGTGTGTGTGTGTGTGTGTGAGAGAGAATTTCCCTGGAACCTAACCCCCTCATTTACATTAATTCTTATGGGCAAATTGGATTCGCTTAACATCGTTTCGCTTAAAGTCGCATTTTTCAGGAACATAACTACAACTTTAAGTGAAGAGTTACTGTATGATGTATGACTCACCTAGGCAGCAAATATTTGAGGAAAACACTTGTGAAAATGTTATCAGCATATCACTGGGTGGCTTACTTTTTTGTTAGTGTGCAGTTTTTCCTTTTATTTATGTTAGGGTTACCATATTTAAAAAATAAAAAAAGAGGACACTCCACGGGGCCCTGGCCCCGCCCCTTTCCCACCCCCGGCCCCGCCCCAACTCCGCCCATTCCCCGCCCCTTCCCCAAAGTCCCCGTCCTAACTCCCCCTCCCAGCCACGCGAAAAGGGCTGCCCAAGCGCTACCGGCTTCACGGTTTGCCGGGCAGCCCCCAGACCCTGCGCCCCCGGCCGGCGCTTCCCCAGCGCAGCTGGAGCCCGGGAGGGGAAGCGCCCAGCCGGGAGCGCAGGGTCTGGAGGCTGCCCGGCAAACCGTGAAGCCGGTAGCGCTCGGGCTTCGGGCAGCCCCCATGCCTCCGGACCCCGAGCCCCCGGCCGGGCACTTCCCCTCCCGGGCTCCAGCTGCTCTGCTTCTCCCCTGACTCTTCGGCTCTGTTTAAGAGCCAAGCTGCCCGAGCGCTCCGGCTTCGGGCAGCCCCCTTGCCTCCGGACCCTGCGCCGCCGGAGCAGAGCAGCTGGAGCCCGGGAGGGGAAGTGCCCGGCCGGCGACTGGGGTCCGGAGGCAAGGGGGCTGCCCGAAGCCGGAGCGCTCGGCTCTTAAACAGAGCCGAAGAGTCAGGGGAGGAGAAGAGCAGCCGCGGGAGGGGAAGTGCCCGGCCGGTATTTTCCCGGACATGTTCGGCTTTTTGGCAATTCCCCCCGGACGGGGGTTTGATTACCAAAAAGCCGGACATGTCCGGGAAAAACCGGACGTATGGTAACCCTAATTTGTCCTAAAATTAAATAGAATAATATAAACATACTATAGGATAGGATGAACCTAGGAATTACTTTGACTGTAGGGCTTATATAGATTTAATAGGAGTCTTATTAAATTTTCCATGTCTCAAATTTTTCTCTACTGGTGGCACAGTTTTTACCTTAATATTGAAAGCAAAATGTTTGTGTACTGTTAAATTCAGTTATCTGAAATAATAGTGCTGTTACGGTAGTGAGCATGCTACTCACTCAGCTCATAACTTTGTGTGTTACTTTGCAGAGGAGAAATAAAGTATAAAAGAGCCTTACAGTAGGGTTAAATGTCAACGTTAGAGTGTATTCAATCAGTTGTACAGTGTGAGGTTGTGAATATTACAGTCCCTGGATAATGAACTAGAATTGTAAAATTGACTGGTGCATGGCCCAGAACAATGTAAATTTTGTCTGCTCTCCACTGCCTACCTACTTTACATGTATTACAGATTTTTATCATGTAAGCAGCTATTTTATTAATATTGTCCGACTATGGAGTTAAAATAGACTATTTAGCTAAATGTTATGTTACCTAATTAAATATTTATCTCTGTAAAGAATTAAACTCAGAATCAAATTCTGTAGAGATAACATGAAGCAGAGCGGACGAGACTGCCCTCATAGTCATTTAGGAAAGATGTAGGTCTATTAAAATATTGCTCTAACCTGGTTTCCTTTCTTTAGCTGAGTTCTCTGCTGTATGTGAAAGAAAAATAATTTGCGGTTAGTTATGATTAACAATAAAATTATAGATATCACAAAAGTTGTAAGTTCCTTTCAGAGTTGCCTGTTGTTTTTTTTAAATTTTATTATTCAAGAAATACTTTACCAAATAAGCCAGTGGCATGGAGACTTGAAAGGCCTTTGACCACTGGAGGCCTTTGTATGCATCCATTTCCCTCACTAAGTATTGTGTCTGCTGAAGGATAACCTAGTCTTGCTACCTGCTAATGGAATTACTGTCCTAGCTCAAGTAGGAGAAAATTTGTGCTCTGGCACTGAACTTCCTAGGTTAAAGCTTCACAGATGACCTTTGCAGCGCGTCATCACATGTGCGTTCTCTTGCATTTTAAGCTACAGTTTTTCTTGTAGGTTATTTTCCCAGACCTGAAGAAGAGCTCTGTGTAAGCTCAAAAGCTTTACTCTCTCACCAACAGAAGTTGGTCCAATAAAAGATATTACCTCATCCACCTTGTCTCTCATTTTATTTTTGGAAAGAGGAAAAAAGAGAGAAGTTGAATTCCACCAAAATACACGTGTGTCTGCTGAGGAAGAGAATGGGGCAATGGAGTGGAACTCTTAGACAACTTTTCAGATAAGCCAGGGGATAGAGAGACTCTTGACATTCTCTTCTCCCCCCCTCCCCATTTTCTCTTAGCTGTTTTTTCTTCCCATGCCTGGTCTCCTCTTCGCATGCCAGGAATGCAGGTTACCAGCCCAGCCACCTGCAGTACATATTTTTGGTTTCAGTGTGAGGAACTGCCTTAAGCCTCTCCTAAGAGAAGGTGAGACCTAGCCGGCTAGTTGTGCCAGGGCTGGAGCCACAGGCTGGCAGTTAGTAAGCAGCTGTCAGGGGCAGGAGAGGAAAGAGTTGATCACAACTACATCAGCAGCTAGAGAGGCATCTCTCTGCAACAGGACTGTAGCCATCCTCTACTGCCTACGTTCCCCGCACCAATGGCCAAGCATAAAAATATTCCTGATCATTTCCCAAAAATCTAGGTCAGACTCTGACAAACTGGGACTATTGGCAGCTCTTCCCTTTATTTTATTCCTTACATTTTGACATTCCTCCTTCTTTTAGAAGAATGTCAGCCTCTTTTAAAATGAACTGACCTAAAAAAGTAACCCCTAGCTGCTTGCATTATAACAGTTAGTCAAATTCCAAAAAAGCTTTCCTTTAGCTCGTTAGAGATCGCTGTGGGTTATTTACTTACAGTGAGTGGGGTGTGTGGCTGGATTTTAGCTTGATTGTGTATACGATTAGTTCAAAAGTAAAATAAAATATGGTATGCTTTTATACCTGTATGAAACTATGGCCATTGTTCCACAGTGAACCTGAAACCAGAATTGTGTTCGAATTCTTATTCTCTTTACCCTTTCCATGACAATCTTTATGTTATGGTGATTTAATAAGTATAGAGCCTTTTTTGTTATTTCATTTCATTCTTTCAATCTTATTTCCCAAGTACTATGCTAGTTTATTAAGGTTTGTGTCTCTTAATATCCTTAAGCTACTAAATGTTACATGTGACCAGTTCAATTAATAAAAGAAAATAGTACTGCACTACATGGTATATGCCATGATATGCAGTTGAAAAGATGTTGAACAGCTGAATAACAGCTCTAAAATGCTAACAGAATGGATCTCTGAGAAAACAAGTCCCATTGTACGTTTTCGGCTGTTCATGGTCACTATAGCTAATTGAATCTACTTTAGCTTTTAAGTGGAAATAGAGAGTGTCTCCCAAAACTTTTAAAAGGTGGCAGCCTTACTCAACTTTTTTAAGCCTGGGAGCCTACAGCTTCTTAGCCTTAGTCTTACGTGATGTGAAAATAAACAGGGCTGAATGAAATCTGTGGGTTCTGGTCCAATCCAGATCCTGTAGGAATTCCCAGTGGAACACCCCTGCTGGTTTGCTTTCTCCGGTAAAACTGCACAGCTCTGGCACCATCGGAATCCCCTTAGATCTCCCCTCCAAGGCAATGCAAAACCCCATTTAATGATGCAGTCTAATATCACACCTTGTGTCTTCAAAGGATGTCTTCTGTTGTCTCTTCTTGGTGAGGAGAAGCGCACCATACGGGACTACTACTCTGCCTCATCAATAGGCAGTACTCATCCTTCCCTCACTGCAGCTGGCTTTTAGATTATCTGAGCGGGGTAGATAACTTCTCATAGGATTGCAACAAGGGTTCTTAGGGATCCTAAAGTAATACAGAACAGCAACTTTTTCATAAAGGGGTAAGAAAAATCAGTGCATGCCTTATTTTAATTTTAATTTGTAAAATGTTGCTGTTGGTTTAGTGCAGAGCATTTGCTCACTTCTTACCCACTCTTATTGTCTGTGAATAGCAGTTAAAATACTAGATAAACTTTGCTCTTTAAGCCTCTCCACTGCATAGTTGACTCTCTAGTGTCTGTGTTCATAAAGACAATAAATAACTGTGAAGTCATAGGCTAGCACATTTCATAACAAGTTAAATATAACTTAAATTGAACTTTTCCAGTGTAAACAAAGTGGGCACCTCCCATTTCTTACTAGAGACAGTTTGCTTCTCCTGAGGTGCTTGTCAGCTATACATTTTTAATGTTTCAGAAAATGTAACTGCCTTTTCTTTCCCCAGAGCTGCTCTTACAGTAGTAGTCTGCCTTGTGTCTACACAGCCAGCCTTTGCATTCTGGCTTCCACGATAGGCTAGTCTCTCTAGATTTGTATTAGCAAATATAAGATTTTGTTTGCAATAGATCTTCAAATATACAGGATCCCCTTTTAATCTTTACCTTTCACTAAACCAATATGTTGCACTGGCACAAAAATTAAGGATTATGTTGCAGAACAGTGCTGTTATCAGGACACGCTGCTAAAGGCGGTGCCAGAGGCGTTTATAGTCCATATCCATCTTCATTATAAGTGTAAATTATTAATAATTTAGCATGTTGAAATGAAATCATTATAAATGATTAAAACGGATGCCAAATTTCCTGTGGAAAGCATGGCAAGTGGTAGTCTGTCAATACCTCCGTCCCTCCCTACAGGTTTTTTTTTTTTTTTTTTAAAGCAATTAACCTTTGTTGCTAGTAATTACTCATGTATTAGCGCTCGTATGCCCGGGCGGAAGAAGATTCTTCCATGATAGCACACCTCGCGGTGTCATTCATTAGCCATTCTCTTCATTACCTTATCAGGAAACTTGCATTTAATGCTTCAGCTCTGAAATGCTGTCTTTCTTTAGTGTGTGTTTAAACAGCCTTGATTTGTTAAGAATAAATATCCTTTCGATGTGCTGGTGGTTTCATAGGTATATGCAATGAGTTAATGGTTTCAGTCCAGTTCTGTCAACATCACAGCTGGTACCCTTATCGAAAGTCTTTTACAAAGAAGCCAAGGGTCAGGATGGCTTTCACTGCAGTCTCATGTTGTCCCTGCTCTGTGGATAAGTAGAGAATTTCAATTTCCAGAGCTGCAAACTTGGCAACTTTCACAAATGCTAAATACTACTTGTAAAACATTGACGTGGGATATAGCAGATCAAAATCATCAAATGTTTAGGGATGAAAATATTTTTTGTAGTTATAAAGAAGTCATGGATTCTTCTTTGCATGTAACAGGGCATACTGCATTTAAAGATACATATAGTATTTGTTACAAAACTGTATTTTTTGTATAATTGTGATAAGCTATTCTGAATACTGTAATAGAGATGTGGTGATTAAATTACAAGGTTTATTATAAAAAATAAAAGAAGAAATAATTTCTATTTTCACCTAAGCTATTTAGGTCTGTACCATGTTTGTCTTTCAGATTCTTGCACTGATCAGTCTTGGAGTTCATCAGCATTTTAACCACTCCTGTTTTCTTTAACATATTTTCTACTTTAAAAGTCATTCAGACCCCCCAGTTTAAGCTGTATCTATGTTAGAGCCCCTTGGAAGTAAAACAATATTGTGTTTACACAGATATGATAGAAAATAACAAACTGGCAGTTGTGATTTATGGGATTATAATGTTTAGAAAGTTGTCTGTCCTGTGTTATCTACCTCTCCTTGAGCCCTCTGCTTCTACCCCAACTTTTTCTTCCATACTTCTGTTCCAAGCACTTGTGGATGGCAACTTCTCTCTGCCGTTCTCCTTCAATAGTCACACTAGCAGTTTTGTCATCTGCTTCATTGGCCCTGTTTTAACAAACTGCCCAAATGGATTTTGTCTGGTGCACCAAGAGTGGCAGCTGTTTCAGCAGCAACAGGGTCAGGATTCATTTAACTGAATCCTAGAAGTCAGTAGTTACACTGCACCCATGTGTTATGAGATTAATTTTATGTGATTCAATACAAATTATTTTTATGTAACATCCTTCATCCATTCTATCACAAAACCCTTTCACTGGGAGAGTCAATCCTATGCTAAAGTTGAAAGCTTGGTTCAGAGGGAGGAGGAGGTTAGGTCATTTTTCCTGACAGGGAATAGCAAAAATGAACAAGCAATTCCCCAACCCTGTAAAGTTGAGAGAAGAGAAACAAGAAACCAGGATAGGAAGAGGAGAGTGAGTGGGCAGGGGAGTAAGTGGATATGAGAACAGGGAGGTAAGGTGGAACCAGTCAACGATGAATTTGAAAACCAAGTAGGTAATTCTGATTTGGAATCAAAGATAGGTAGGGAGCAGTGACGGTGATCCAGGATGTCGACGATGTGATGTAACATAAAATTACAACAAGACTATGGGTTGGAGATGGTTTTAAGGTGTTTTTATCAGATTCTCCCTTTCCAGACATGTAGGGTTCATAACTTCTCCTTATGTACATGCTTCATACAGTTGGCCTCATACCAGTAGGTGAAAAACAGTCCAAAGAGGGAGTGCCTGGGAAAGAGGAGAGGGAGACTGACAGAAAATGTTAAGCTTGTATATTTGGCATTCTTCTGTGTGTGACCCCAGGTCTTTAAATAATTAATTAATTAATATTAATTTAAATGAGGAACATTTAAGACATACAGTAGTTTCCCTTTTTTAAAGATTTTTTTCCCCTGGGCAGTCTCTAAATCATGAGTCACACCTGTTGTCTGGCTTATTCACCACTGGCAGGTCTCTTCTTTGTGATAGGCATCCTTATCAGGATATAAAATCCGGGTCCTATATAATTGTGTGTTGTGTGCACAGTTCTCTATGTGGCTTACCGTGGTCTGTGCTGCCTGAAGTTACCATCTCTGTAGACTGTTCCAATACTGTTCTGACTTTGTTCTGCTCAAGACAAATCTTTCTCCTGTCAGTGCTGCCTCTGATCAGCTAAGGTTTATCCTTTCAGATTTGGTTGGGGGGAAAATAACTGTTAAGAAAGGCAATACGATGAAAGGGTGGCTTGATGCCCACACGGAGCTTGAAAGATAAAAGAAAATGGATAAATTATTTTGTCCACCTGAACTATCTCTGGGATGTTTTGGGTTTTTTTTTTATATACTGAAAGTTGATGTTACAGGGCCAAATGCAGCAAAATTGCTGGGATAGTTGGCAACCCTTTGCTTCCTCCACCATGAATTCTCAACTCTTTTTTGTTCTAACAGCCCTGATCACTTTGCATGATTCCCTGTACATTTTCCACCCACAGAGGTCCTCCTTAATGCAGGCCTTAACGGGGTGCAAGAGTCGCACTTCTTAGGGTTACACTGCTGTAGGATGGATGACATAATTCAAAGTCTTTGTGAAACAGAATAAAAAATAAAGTTATGGTCACAGTCTAAGTAGAAATTTCCCTTTCATGCAGCGATTCACATCTTACCTTATTATCAAGACAGCTAACGCAAGGAGGTGTCATCCTCTCTTCATTTTATTCTCTTTAAAAGAATATTTAAATCAGCATGGTAATAAATAAATTCTGCCTAAAGCCTCAATGACATCTAAGAATATCTCTTGAAAATAAGGCTTTATTTATTGCATACATTTCGCCCAATGACGATAATGCCAACCTAGTTTCCAGTATTAACTTTAAAAAAGTAAAGGGGGGGGACCGTAAAACAGAGCTGGGGTGGGGGGCCATTTGAATGAAATGTTTTTGGTAATGATCCCTACCTTTGTGTGTGGAAAAGGTATCACTAACTTTTTGTCTGGAGAATATACTGGAATACTGAATACAGTCCTCATTTGCTTAGATTTGAATTTTTAGCAACACTCTTTATTAAACTAATAATTTCAGCGATGCCACTTATATAGTTCCAATTAAATAACTGAATCACAGAGTCCTGTACTTGGACATAATTATAGCTAAAATTGATGAAAGGGTATTTTTAGTGAGATTTCTGGTAATTTCATACCTGTGAAATACTGAAGCAGTGTGTGGTTTTTTAAAATTAAATCATTGAAGTGCAAAAAAAGCCACTTTCATGCCACATTTCATGCTTGCCAAATTTTGATTAGCAGTAGGATAGTGGTTATCTTTGAGGTAAACATTTAGGTATTTAGAAGCACACTGTGACAGAAGGAGAGGATGTTTTAGATGTACATGATGATGGAGGAGCAACGTGAGAAGTTTGGGATACTTTACTTTGCATAATGATTTTATACTAACTGTACATAATATGGGAAGTAGGTTAGTGGTGTATAGGAAACAGTAATATTGACACACCTCAGAAGCCCTCCAGCATGTTAGTGCCTCATCAGAGAAAAGGGCTTCAGTGCAAATGCCAAAAAGTGTACACACACCCGTGGGACAAGGACAGCAGTGTCAGCAATGGATGGTCCTCAAAGTCTGCTTCCCAATCAGGACCCCTTCTCACTATTTTTAATGTGAAGCTGAAGCATGCGGAAAATGTGTGCCCTCTACACAGTTTCAGGATTGAAGATTAATAAATGAACTGTTAATAAAATATTTTTAAAAAGCAGCAGAAGATAAGCTGGGTTTTGCCACAGGATACCACAGCTATATAAAACTTAGGGATGGAATATGACAAGATGATTTTGGATTTGTGGTCTGTAGAAATATGGAGTATTTTATATGGACAATTTTAAATAAAATAAATATTGACTACATAAAAAACACCTATCTTAAGCATTGAGTACCCTTGACAAATTCTTTAAAACAGTAGTTCTCAAAGCCGGTCCGCCGCTTGTTCAGGGAAAGCCCCTGGTGGGCCGGGCCAGTTTGTTTACCTGCCGCGTCCACAGGTTCGGCCGATCGCAGCTCCCACTGGCTGCGGTTCGCCGCTCCAGGCTAATGGGGGCTGCGGGAAGCAGCGCGGGCCAAGGGATATGCTGGCCGCCTTTCCCGTAGCCCCCATTGGCCTGGAGCGGCGAACCGCGGCCAGTGGGAGCCGCGATCAGCCGAACGTGTGAACGCGGCTGGTAAACAAACTGGCCCGGCCTGCCAGGGTCTTTCCCTGAACAAGCAGCGGACCGGCTTTAGAACCACTGCTAAAATACAGTTCAAATATAAATATTTTGCATTTTCATTTTTTTTCTCTGTTTATTTCAGTTAATCTCCTTTCCCCTTTAAACAATTCTTGTCCTACATTTAAGACTACAAGGGTAAATAACATTAAAAAACTAAAGTATACCATATAATAGCTCTACAGTAATTACAAAAGCAACCAATAGCAGATAGCAATTTTACAAGAGCAAAACATATAGAATAGTTTAGCTATATAGCCAGAACTTTACAAAAATGTTATAGAGAAGCATTTAATAAACCAGCTTCAACAGTAGAAAAATATATATAAAACTAATAATGTGGGGAAAATGTGATTGCTTCTCGCAATTACCCAAACCTATGCAGGCTCTACATCCCTGTATCCCCACACAGTCCACCTACTCACAAAAGGTCCTGTGGCAATTTGTCCTCCCCTCTCCCCCAGAGATGTCATCTTTGAGGACTGGGAAGAGAGCTCTGGTGCTCTCCTACCACCATTTGGCACCTTTTGGAGTTAGATATTACTTTTTCTCTCCCACAGTCTTACAGAATAAGTCCAATGGGCTCCTATCCTATGGAGCATATATGATTGGTTTAATCGGAGAAGAAATACCATATGACGGAACCCAAACCACCAATCTTTACAAGTCAAAAATATACCACAAAAACTATATTAAATTTTTCACTGACATCCAGATAATAGGTGGGAGTTAGTGGGATTTTACCTAATTTTTAAATTGGGGATGACAAAATATTTAGCAGGATAAATTTTTGCAGATCCACCATCTCAAAAAGACCACATATGCAGAGTTTTTAATTTCCCTGTGCATTTAAATTTAGATTTTTCCCATCAGTTTGCCCTATTTCTTTTATATTGTTATGTGGTTCTGGGATGTGTTAAACAAATGCGTAATACATTAAAATCAGTCTGATATTTTCTCTGTTACCAACCAGCTAAGTGTGACAGTCTTACTTTGTTCTTATATGGTCAGGAGAAACCAAATGGTCTTTTTGGTGGGCTCTTCTGCTGCCACATTGCATACCGTTAATCAGAACTAAGTAACAGTAATTCAGCACATGCTGTGCAGTTAAAAAGCAATGTTTTTAAAACATTGACTATGTTGTCAGTAATGCCTTGGATTTTAAAAAATCTGATTTACTGCTAACCATTTATGCCAGGGGTGGGCAAACTTTTTTGGCCCGAGGGCCACGTCGGCGTTGCGAAACTGTATGGAGGACCAGGTAGGGAAGGCTGTGCCTCCCCAAACAGCCTGGCCCCTGCCCCCTATCCGCCCCCTCCCACTTCCCGCACCCTGACTGCCCTCCTCAGGATCCCCCAACCTATCCAACCCCCCCCTGCTCCTTGTCCCCTGACCACTCCCTCCTGGGGCCCCTGCTCCCCAGGACCCCGCTCCCTATCCCCTGACTGCCCCCCCCCGCCCCATCCAACCGCCCCCTATTCCCTGACTGCCCCAGGGGACCCCCAGCCCTTATCCAATCCCCCTACCCCCCTTAACCATGCTGCTCAGAGCAGCAGAAGCTTGCAGCCAGCCACGCCACCCATGCTGCCTGGCAGGAGCGGCGGGCCAGAGTGCTGGCGGCGCGGCGAGGTGAGGCTGCGGGGAAGGGGCCGGGGCTAGCTTCCCCAGCCAGGAGCTCAGGGGCCGGGCAGGATGGCCCTGCAGGCTGGATGTGGCCCGCAGGCAGTAGTAGGCCCACCTCTGATTTATGCTGTTTTCTCACCTTTTTTATATTTTATTCTGCTTGTATAATGAGGAAACTAGTCAGTTTCCTTTTCTGGTAGTCATACAAAGCACAATGATGTAATGTTTAAATTGGAAACAATGCAGGGAAATATTTAATTAAAACCCTACTTTTATTGGAACTTATTATAATACTGGAAATATTTCTGATCGTGTTAGGCTAAATTTTTGGACTGAATTGATCTCAATGTCCCTTTAAAGACTTTGCAAGTAAAATTTAAGACCCGTCACTCACTCCTGCAAACACTTACACACCTGCTTAACTTTATGCACGAGTAGTCCCATTGGTTTCATGGAGCTGCTTATACGCATAAAGTTAAGTAGTGCCCATGTTTGATTATGGTTATAAGGTAGTAAAAAGTAAATTTTTACAAATACTAAGATGCAGTTAAAGGTCCCATCTTCTCCCTTACTTTACTAGATGTATGAATTTAATATTTATCTCTTATAATAAGCTATTATGGGGGGGAAACAGTGGATTAGCAGTACTTGAGATGAAAAATGTGTGAATGAATGCATTTATCTTTGTTGGCATCGTCTGTTCTATTGATGGAAGGCACAGATGTGAAATTTATCCCAATAATTAGATTTTTAATTAGTGTATCATCATAAGATTGACAAATCATTGCTCTTCATTGCATGCGATTTGGAGTGAGAAAGTTCATGTAAACACAAATATCTTTAATTATTGCCTGACAATTCCAAACTCAGATTTGTTTTGATGCATTTATGCATGTTGTATGTATAATAACAGGGATATGTCACAAGATATTACACTAGTGACACAGAACGTTGCCTAAAGTACTGTGAATTGGTGCATAGGTCTTTGTGCTAACTGAATGGTAAATGAAGTGCAAGCTGGGTAATTATCAGTGATGTATTATCTTATGCAGTTATATGGGAAGTGGCACTTCTTGCCATTATCCAGTATGTGCCTAATCTAGATTTCTTGCATACTCAAAACTCCTGTTGAAACGTATGGTTTTGATTTGAATGGGAGATTGGGGGGCTGAATGAGTGCAGGATTGGGCCTTATGAGTAAGAGGGTATTGAGAGGGTGTTCTGTTTTCTGGTTTTAAGTTATTTTTTTTTTTCCCTACAGTTGTCGGACAAGTAACCGAAAGAGCTTGATAGGCAATGGCCAGTCTCCAGCTCTGCCTCGGCCTCATTCACCTCTTTCAGCTCATGCAGGTAAACCATCTACTTTTACCTATGCCATTACTTGTATTAATGCCTTTAATTCTTTAGGAGAAACACATCATCTAGTCCACTACACTTCTGCAGTGTAACTTTTCTCTCCATTGTTTGTAATAACTAAAGTTTGAGAATAATCATGATGAGAGCCCTAATTACTGTGTTAGGAACTACTAAACTATGGTGATAGGCACCCTGGAAATAGCTTGTGTGAATAACATTATTTTTGCCCTATTACATGTTGACAGGTGTAGATTTTCCCCATTCTCCAACCTCAGTGCAGTGTGAAATGAACATACGATACCTTGCAACATAGAGACAATGTTGTCAGTGGATGGGACGTTTGATAGCAAATCAGGATATTTTGAGTTCTGTTCCCAGTTCTGTTGCTGACCTTGTGTTTGACATTGGTCAGGGTCACTTCAACTTTCTGTACCTCGGTTTCCCCATCTGTAAATTGGTGATCATGACACTTTGTTTGAAAAGCACATTGAGATCTACGGATTAAAATCTGCAAATAAGAGCAGCTTTATTGTTATTTATTATCTGTTTTGTATAGGAATCTTGTCTATACAGCAGAATACAGTACAACAAAGATGTATTTTGTGTTACATTGTGTGTACAGTTGAGTCGCAATTAAATCCCTGGGAGTGCTACAATAAGAAGGTGTGAGTGTGGGAATTGGCATTAGCCATAGGCAGGCAGGCAGGCTGTCAAAGGTTGTTAAAGTGTGGCTGTGGGGAGCTGGTTGACAGCTTACAAGTTAAAGGAGACAGCAGAAAGATGGATTTCATCTGTATTTTTTAAAGGGGATGGTAGGTTCAGTCAGTAAGACATTAGCAGGCTGTCTTATGCAGCTGACCAGCAATGTTAGATGAGAAATATGGCTATCCTCACAACTGTGGGCAGGAGCCCTATGCAGCTATAGGAATAAAAATATGTGTATAATGCCATTGCAGAGCCTGCAAAGAGAGCCTGAGTTTTTGTACACAGTTCATGAAGGCAGGGACTGGTGAGGCTTCAAACTCAGCAATAGAGTGGGTGAATTTTTTTTTAAACAAATAAATTCAGTGCTTAGAATCTGACACATTTCATACCAGGCTGCAATCATTTTAAAGAGCGACGGGAATGGTCTACTGGCCTGAGCAAAAACCTGGAAGTCACGAACTTCTGATGTTTATTCATGACTGATGATGACTGTCTATGGCTTTTGGCATGTCACTTAACCTCTCTTGTTCAGTTCCTCAATCTATAAAATGGGAACAATTATATTGCTGTCATATGACTGTTGAGAAGCTGCTTTTAAGATGAAAAACAGTAGTATAAGTGCTAGTATTAATTATTATTATTATTAAGTAGGTCAAATGTGGGGTTGAAACCACTTGGCATCCCCTTCATTAAACAATATATGCAACCCATTCAAGAGCTTATTATGACTGCTTGTCACAATAATTGTTATAGTTCCCAGTGATCCACTGGAATCGCTCATGTTCTAATATATTTCACCCCACACTTAACGTGTTTGATGACTATTTTTGCAGTTGTGTAGTTTTGGGCCTCGTTTGTATTAAGGATTTGCCATAATTCCAGCCACTGATGTAATCGCCCCAGTTCAAGCTTCTATTGTAGACCAGGAAAGCTGTGGTTTGCACTCCTTTCAGACAGAGATAAGCTGCACTAGTGCAAATCCTGGTTTTGCTTGTCTACACTAGAAGTTGACACTGGTGCAGCTACGCCAGTAGCTGGCCACTGATGGCTGGAATCAGAACAAATTCTCAGCATAGAAAAGTTCTCAGTACTCTAGGTTTTATGGGATTCATGGCTTATCAGAGTTGCTCCTGATGTGTGTGGGGTTTTTAATATCTGCCCTCCTGTAGTGAATAAACACTTTCTAAAACTATTTGAAGATGAGATTATCTTTACTGTATCGTTCCATAGTTCATGATTGTTTGGAAAGTCATTTTTCAATGATGCAGCTGAAAGAAGGGGGGAAGGTTGCAGAAACTCTTGAGAATTATTTATTATTACTGCAGAGCCCCTTTGTTGTGTGTGGGTTTTGCTTTTTTTCTTTTTCCACCTTTTGCTCTGGGGCCACTGTTTGATGTCTGTCATAGAGGAGACACCTACCAGTATGGTTGCCAATTTTGGTTGGACATGTATCTGGAGGTTTCATCCCATGACATAATCTTTAATTAAAGATTAATCTTTATTTCCTGTATTAGGAGGTAGCCGTGTTAGTCTGTATCCACAAAAACAACCAGGAGTCTGGTGGCACCTTAAAGACTAACAGATTTATTTGGGCATAAGCTTTCGTGGGTAAAAAACCTCACTTCTTCAGATGCATGGAGTGAAAATTTCAGATGCAGGCATTATATAATGACACATTATTTCCTGGAGACTCGAGGACAATCCTCCTGGAGGGTTGGCAACCCTAGCTACCAGCCCTTCGTGCATATGCTAGTGGGATGGGAAAATCTGGAGTGCCTGGGAGAAATTGTTTTAATTAGCAGCCTAGTTGTCATACCAAAGTTATCCCTGGGGGAATTCTGCTCCACTGCACCTGCAGAATTTGCGAAGAATTAATGTCCTGCGTAGAATTTCATTTTTCCCCACAGAATTGGTGCTGCAGAGCTGCTGGCCACTGCTGGGGCCACTGGACCCGGCAGAGCCCTGCTCCCCAGCTCACAGTGTGCCTATGAGGGAGGGCAGCAGTTCCCGGATTTATCAGCCCCGGTCAGTCACCTGGTGCCGTCGGGCCACCTTCCTGCACAGCAGCTGCTGGAGCCCGTGAGCTGAGCCCTGTGGGGAGAGAGCAACAGCTGGGAATTGCAGGGAGGGGCCGCTGCTTTCCAGGAGGGGAGACTGAGGGTAGAGGAGAGTATCTGCCGGGGGAGGCATGACTTGAGCTGTTATGGTGGTGACCAAATCTTTAAATTTTGCCCCCCTCTCCCCACTATCAGCAGGTACAGGAGGAGCTGCGGGGCGGGGGGCCGCCGGATGCAGTGGGGGGGCTCTGGGTTTGGGGTGTATGGAAGGGGCGGGGTCTCAGATGGAAGGGGCAGGGCTGGGGGCTAGCCTTCCCCAGCCAGAGATTCACAAGCTGCCCATGAAAGAGCGCAAAGTCGAAGTGAGCAGCAGATATAGAACTTCTCTTGCTTATCCACAAATTTGTTGTGTTCTGTGAAGATACCGGAGCAGCTGTGCAGAGATAACTGACATGGGTGGTAAGCTGGACTTTGGGGCCCACAAGGCTTGTAGCCCCCTCCACCCCACAGGCATGTCTGTATGGGGCACCTGCACATGTAAGGGACGTCTCCGTTTTTGTTGTTTAAAAGATGTTTCTAGTTCAGTGATTCCAAAACTTTAACAACCTGTGAACCCCTTTCACTAAAGTTTCATGTCTCGTGAACCCCCTCCTAAAAATGAATATTTCCAGAGATTTTCTCTTTTACCTGAGTATAAATTATAAAAACAGTGATCTTGGAAATATAAATTGCTTTTATGACATGCTTATCACACACTATTTATTATTAATTATTATTTATCATTACAGTATTTTTATTACATTATGAAAATGGCAACACTCTTCCAAGATCTCACTTTCGTAGCTTGTATCACTTTGAATAAGCCTGTTATAAGACAAGGATCCTATGTTTCATCAAGGAGTATCAGATGTGAAACAGCAGGAAAGTATTTAAGAAGCCAACTCAGAGTTCCTCCTACACAAGCATTCAGGTCTTCAGCAGTCCAGGCAAACAGCGCATGTTACAACAAAGCTTAAACTTGTTCTTCATAATAATTTTAAAAACAAGACTAGCTGCCTATTTAATTTTAAAAACAGCAAAAAATATCCACCTCCCTTTCCATTTCTTATAAGGAGTCTTAAAGTTTAAATCTCCTCAGTGTGATAGATAGGCTTGCTTTAATCTGGTTAGCTCTTGGAAGTCCAGGCTCCAGGCCCCATGCTCCCTATTGACAGCTCTGTCCGCCATTAGGGAATTTTTTCCCAAGAACCCCCTGTAACATTTCATGAACTCCAGTTTGGGAACCACTGTTTTAGTTCTCTTTCTTGTGAAAACAGGAAACCAATACAAACCGATGTAATCTCATTGGTAGGGTCGAAAGCTTGTCATTCAGCCTTTTACTAAAGATCTTGGGTTATTCAGTCTTCCTTATAGCCTTCCGGGGCTGGCCTTGGGATCCATGACACCTTTGACAATAGATCCTTTGATTTCTGAAGGAACCACAGACAAATTCAGAGTTATAGGAGGCAGGGGGTTCTTGCAGCACCTTGAGCAGCATCTAGTGCTATTGTCACTAAAAGCTCTTTTCCAGCTAAATGCCTCCAGCATAGCCAGCTCCTCTGCTGAACAGCCAAATGGTCAAAGTGTGCAATTAGAATCTCCTCCAGGTCAGGGAATTCAGGATTTTTATTGTTTTTGTTTTGTGTGTTTGTTTCCATAGCAATTGTAGCTTGATCCTTTGATGCATACACAGCCTTTTGTAAAACTGTTCTGCGTTTCATGCTAAACTTTAATGCTGGTATCTGTGATTTAAATCTCAGCCATGGCATTATATAGATCTAGTTTAATGTACTTTAATTGACTTACCTGTATTAAAAGGGAGCTAAGCACACAGGCGCAGACTTTCCATTGTGCCGGGGGGTGCTCGACTCCCAGCTCTGCCCTAGGCCCTGCCCCAACTCCACCCTTGCCCTCAAGGCCACACCTCCACCTCGCCCCACTTCTTCCAACCCCGCTCCACCCCTGCCCAGCCTCTTCCTGCCCTATTCCGCCCTCTCCCCCAAGCACACTGCGTCTTCACTCCTCCCCCCCCCCCCCGGCCTCCTGCACGCCGCTAAAGAGCTGATTGCAGTGGGCGGGAGGTGCAGGGAGGGAATGGGAAGTGCTGATCGGTGGGGCCCGCCGGTGGACAGGAGGCACCGAGGGGAGGGGGAGGTGCTGATAGGGGGGCTGCTTTTGGGTGCTCAGCACGCACCATTGTTTTCCCCCATGGATGCTCTAGCCCCGGAGCACCCACGGAGCTGGCACCTTTGGCTAAGCACATAGATCTCTCATTCAGACTTCACACACATGCCTATTAGAGTGTGAAGTCTGATCCAAAGCAGTGCATGGAGCCTTCATGTACTTCGCAGCATTGTGCACTTGACCCATCTAAAGGCACCAATTCATCAATCACATTAGGTTGCATGAATGTATAATCTTTTTTTAGTCTCCATTAATTGAAGTGATGTATTTTAGTCATTTCTGGTTTAAATTGAAATCCCTTCCCTTTATAACTCACTCATCCTCCGCCATTCCCAAGTCAAGGGTCGTATATACTGACCCAATAGCATATCTTGAAAACTAGAGCCAATCAACAATTTTAAGCATCATTTTCGTTCTCAGTGACCCAGAATTAGTAAAGTTTGACAACATTTATTTCAGAAGCATTTTGGCTGTAGAGCAGTGCTATCTGAGAAAATGAAAAAAAAAATTAATTTAGAATTCTGAATTGCTCTGAGTGACTTGAGTTATCACATTATTAATAGATGGAGGATTTTAATAATGTGTGGTCTTATTTCCTTGTACAACTAAAAATTAAGGTAATTTGCTGTTTATAAATGTTTGAAATTCCCCTCCCTGAAGTTTAGTGTTAAATCACTAGTTTTGGGGGGATATTGAACTTAATTATATTGTGGTTATTATAGTAGGTACTGATTCACCGTAGTTACTACTAAGTAATGAATAGCCTCTCCTATTGTGGACTTTAGATTTTTTATGCCTGGCATATACAGAAGTTTTGCTTTCTTTTTGGACCTATTTAGATTGTGTATCGGATGTTATGAAAAAAATCTAGCAAAAGTGTTTTAAATGTGAACACTTTGATAAGCTTCGAGTATCAACAGAGCTTTCTCATCTCCTTTACTCCATCATTGAGGAGGGAAAAGATCTCAGTGACTGATTGGTTGTGTAGATAGCTGACATCCCATGAGCACTGACATTTTTAGATACATATTTTTGGAGAATGTAGTGCTCTTGTACAGAAGTCAACTTGATGCCTAAGGCTTTCAAAGGAATAATTGACAAGGCACAGGTTAGATGTCACACATGGAATTTGGGGGTAACTGTAACCAGGTCAGTTTTAGTATCGTAGGGCAGTTACGGAGGTGCTTCAGTTGCAGTCAAATTGCATAGAACAGTTATTTTGGAGTTCGGGTACAATTCCATAAAATGCTACAGCATTGACACAAAATCTTCTGCGATGTCTCGTAATAGATTCTTGAGATTGTTTTAGCTTTTCATTGACCCTTTTTTTATTACTCTGGATGGATGTCGCATATCAGCATGATGCTGAGTAAAGATTTGGTGAATGTCAGGAATAATGAAGAAAGTTGATTTCTACTTTTAGTTCTCCCAGTGCTTATAGTATCTTATCTAGCTAGTAGCACAGAGAGATTTCTATAGCTTTTCATTTAAACTTTCTCTAACACTATGTAGGTAGTATGTCACTAGTGCTGATCGGTGGTACTGTGGTACTACCCTTTCATGGCACTAGCACTCAGTGCTAATATCAGGGTGTCACAGACCCTAGTCAAGGCCCTCCTCATAGCCACCCACTGGGGCTGCTGTGAAGGATCCAGTCACTGGGTCCCTGGGTGTTTCAAGCCTCTGGGGCCTGAACAGAGTCCAGCCACTCCCCCAATCTTAGGATCCCTAGGCACACGCTCAGGGGTGCAGATCCTGTGTCTTACACCATGAGAGCTGCAACCCACTGTCCGGTTATCTAGCCACTGGTTCAGTGCTCACCTTCCCCTCCCCCATACGGAAACACATCCTCTCCCAGAACTGCACCCCAAGGTATGAACCTTCTGGTTTAGTGTTTAACAGTCTCAGGAGGCATGTGGTAATTGTGAAGAATATAACACACACTTTGCGCAGAGTTTAACGTATTATTGCTCTTAATCGTACTATAAAGCACAAGAGAGCAAAGATGACAAAGAAAAGGATAAACATCCTAACTAGGGTTGCCAGGCATCTCGTTTTCGACCAGAATACCCGTTCGAAAAGGACCCTGGCGGCTCTGGTTGGCACTGCCGACCGGGCCGTTAAAAGTCCGGTTGGCGGCGCAGTGGGGGCCCGGGGCTAAGGCAGGCTCTCTGCTTGCTCTGGCTCTGCGCTCCTCCTGGAAGTAGCCACCAGGTCCCTAGGTGCTGGGGTGGCCAGGGAGTGGGAGACTCCATGCACTGCCCCGAGTGCCGGCTCCGCAGCTCCCATTGGCCGGAAACCACGGCAGAGCCGCCTGGCTGCCCATGTGCCTTAGAGGCCGCAGGAACCTGGTGGCCGCTTCCTTGGACTGACAGTAAGTGCTGCCGGGACCCTGCACCCCCTCCCGCACCCAACCTCCTGTCCCAGCCCAGAGCCCCCTCCTGCACCCCAAACCTCGCCATCCCCAGCCAGAGCTCTCACCCGCCCTGCACCCCAACCCCCGGCCCCAGCCCGGAGTCCCCTCCCAAACCCCTCATCCCCAGCCCACCCCAGAGTCTGCACCCCCAACCCAGATCCCATACCCCCTCCCGCACCCCAACCACAACCTAGTGAGAGTGGGGAAGAGTGAGCGAGAGAGGGGGAATGGAGCGAGTGGGGACAGGGCCTTGGAGAAGGGGCACAGAAGGGGTGTGGGTTTTGTGTGATTAGAAAGTTGGCAACCCTAATCCTAACTGCAATGCCCCTTGCTAGCTCGCTTGTTTCTTGAAGGACCTTGGGGGACTATCAGGGTTCAGGTAGACAAACAGGAAGGCAGGGCTGTTTGCCTGGGTGGGTCCCTCGTGGAGTCTCCTTCCTTGCTTTCCTTCTCTCTCCTGCCCAGTTTTTCTTGTTCCTGTGCACCTCCCTAGTTTGTGTTCCCCGCTTTCTTTGTTCTGTCTTTTGATAACTTTCCACTGCTCTCCTTCCCCCTCTCTGCCCGCCCTGCTTTTGCATAAGTATTGTGGTCAAAGCACTGTTGTTTAAAGTTAAGTACTTTCCCATTGTCCTCATTCTGAGGAAAACATATTTAAAAGCTCTTGAGATATGGTGGTGACAAGAAGCATTCATGATACTGCAGTTCTCATATTAATACTCCATGTCACCCACCAACCAGAATTCAGAAGTTGTACAGGCAGATCCCCAAATCATCACACAGGAGGTTATCATTTCCAGACACTTTCATGAAGTTACTATTTGACATTTCTAAACAGAACATGAGACGAACCAGTAGAACTTTCTTCATTCAAACTGGCCGGGGGACCCAGTTGAATTCTGAGCATTTTTGTGCAAACAAAGGAATTTAAAATCAAGGATATTGCACCACAAAATGTACTTCCAACATAATTTGAAAATTTGGGTGTGAAGGTAGGCACCTAATTTCAAATGGCTTGATTTTCAGAAATATTCCTTTCTGTGAGTGTTCTTCTAGACCCCCTGAAAATCAAGTCACTTTAATTTTGTTGCCTGAATATGGGCTTAGGTGCTTAACTTCAAGCACCCAATTTTATAAATTGTGGGCTTTGCTTCTTTATTTTAACAAATGTAGCTTAGTTTTCTTATTTATGGTGAAGCACACATAGACCTTGTCTACACTGCCACTTTACAGCGCTGAAACTTGCAGCGCTTAGGGGGGTGTTTTTTCACTGTAAAGTGGCAGTATAGACAGTGCACCTGTGCTGGGAGCTACTCCTCTCATGGGCGGGTACGACTACACAAGCCATGATTACACAGCCACGTTAAAGTGCTGCCGTGGCAGCACTTTAACGTAGCTAGTGAAGACATACCCTAAATGTGCTATATTTGCAAAAAATAGTTTTTATATCTGTGTTGTAAAGTGAGTTGTAAAATGATCAGGTTTGTGAATTAATGAAAACAGCAATAAGTTAATTTTCAGTGAAGTATGAAGATGCCGGAAGTCACAGATACGAAGTCAGGGTTCTGAATCTGTTTTAAAAGAATGACATCTACAGAAAGAAAGCAATACAGTTTATTTTGTTTATTAATTTTAACTATTGCCATTTGTATACAGTAATGGCAATTCCTTAACTGCAACCAGAAGAGACTTTTTACTCATTTTGCTCTAGGAAGGACTGGATCCTGCCATGCAATCAGTTTTCAAAAGAGGCTTGCAATGCCTTAGGGAATAATGTATATGGGAAAGGGGGGGAAAGTTTTAAATGATAAATTGCACTCTGATTCAAGTGTCCTAACACTATCTAAATCCATTTAAAATTGTAACCACTTTTTTAAAAGGAGTTAGTTAAGCTGGTCAAAATTTGCAGACGTTCTCCCTACCCGTGCCCACACCCTCTGTTTTGCAACAAAGATGGCATCTGATGCTTAACTATATTTACTTTCTTTTTATTAAACTGCTGCTGCCTCTAATGCTATTTGTACATTGAATGGCATGAACTCTGCATTTCCAGTTAGTGGAGGCTTCACCTGTCTCTACATATCAGTAATCTTGAAACTTAATTCCAATTTAGAGAAAATAATAATAAATGTGCTTTGTAGATAGATTTTTTTTTTTTTTTTTTTTGTCCCTGGGCTTCTACCCTTCCCATACTTCTGTAGACCCATATCTGTCCAATGTTAATCTCTAATGGCATCAAGCAAACACTGCTAAACCTGCCAAGAGATGTTAATGTCATCTAGACTGAGAGCAAGGAATATCCAAGAAGCAAGCCAGCTGCCAACCATAACACACACATTTAGCAAAATGTTTAGTATTTCCCTTATCTGAATAGAGAGGGCCCCCACTAGCAGACAACCAGCTCTTAAGAGTTTGCAAACCCTTTCCTTACTCTAACTGGGGACAGTCATCTGCAGGTGTCATCGGTAGTTTAATCCACTCTTCACCCCTGCACAGATCTTGGTGGGAAGCACCTGGATAACTATCTGAAAGCTATTCTGCTGCCCAGCTATGTGTTTCACTGACTAGCACAGTTGGTTACATTACAAAAGCCAGACCTGCAACCTTCTATGGCTCCTTGGATCTTGTCTGCTTTATGTCAAGATTTCATGACTGAATAGCTAGGCTGTAAACCCAATACAAAAGCATATTAGACTTATTGTTATGTTATATTGCTATGGTGTTAAAATGCTGAGAGTCGTTTAAGGAGATCATCAAATGACAACAAGGCTTCAAAGTGGGGCTAATGTTCTGATCCACCAGGAGTTTATAATAGCAATTATCATTAATCTCGAATTCCCTCAGTGCTAATAGAAAGTCATTGCATCAGAAACTCTTTATTTTGTAAGTAGACAGCTATTAAAAATGCATTAATAATCTATAGTGAGTACAACATATGCCTTTCCGAAAGATTTGCAGTTCTTCCGTCTGTGGTGAAGAGACAGGATTTCTTGAAGCTAATTACAAAACAATCAAACAATTTAATTAATCTGGATATAGCTTTCCTAACCATAACTGCCTGCAAAATGAGGCACCCTGAGTGTATTGCCATTAGGTAAAGTATTGTTTTGGAATGTTGATTACCTATTCACTCTGTTACTTCTCCCTGAGGATGATAGTGTTAATTACCCACCTACTGCCTGGTCACCAGTCGGGTTTACTTTATCAGGTCAGAAACATCAGCAGTAATCTCAGAAGTGTATAAAATAACCTAGGACTAAAATATACAACAGCCAACAAATCCCTGGGAACAGCAGGCTTTGAAGAATAAGCAAGCACTGCACATATGGGCAGAGAATTAACTGGCACTGGTTTTCATTTGAAAGTCTCTCAGGTATTGACTTGCAGATGGGTGGATGAATGCTGTAAGGGATGAAGGTCACGTATAGGACTCCGGTTCTAATCTGTCTTGCTTTTCTGGAATACCACACCTTAAAACCACAGCAGTAGTACTAGTCAACCCCGTCACTCTGGGTTTTTTTTCTTCCCTATTTGCTGTCTTGACTGTTTGAATTATTTTGTTACTCAGATATCTAGATAAACCCCCATGATTTAACTGGTATTCAGGAATTATTTGTAATGTGTTTCTTGGAAATCTGAAATTTATTTTCCAGAGAAATCAGTTTACAAATTGATTGATATTAGTCAAGTTTGACTCTCCTCCTGCATGAAGAGGATTTATTGAATCTTTCTGATTTTATCTGTAATGAGTGGTAGTTCTGTGCTGCTCCTGGTGATGCTAGAGAGATAGAGGTTCTGCATCTCCTGAAAGCAATAGTCATATTTAAAAAAAAATAAGCAAAGGTGGAGAAAAAGTACTATTTTTCATGAAAAAGTTAAGAATATGCTCTGAATAAATGGCTGATGGGTAATTAAGTATGCTGCTGAGAGATGTAATGTAAACAAATATAAATATGTGGTGTTTAAATAGTTATCAATGGAAACAGTAGTCTAGATTTATAAAACGACCTCATGTGCTGATAATTCAAACCCTTTGCTGTCAGAAGGTGCTTATCTACAATGTTTATTTTTTAAATTACCTATTTCTGTTCTCTGTAAAATGCCAAGACAGGTTCTTTGTCTTCTCATTCATCTAAGCCCACTGTGTTTTCCCAGACACAGCTCCCCCCTTTTTGGTGTGATTTCTAGAATGAGTGGCCACGTTTTATCTGCACAACATGTCTTTATAATTAAAAAAAAAAAAAAAAAGCTTATCTTTATTTAATAAGCTATCCTAGTAGCAAGAGGAATCCAGTTAGGAGCTGTTAAATTAAATGAACTGTTGCTCTCAGTAATTTGGTATTTGCAGTTCATGCAGGACAAGAATAAATTGTGCTAGCCCCCAAACAAAGATCAAAATCAATGCCACAATGTCTGGTTTTAGATGTTTTCCCCCTCAGGGAACAAAAATCCCTGCCACCTTGAAATTATCAAGGCCCCCAGAGGTATATGAAGAGTAATGAAGAAGCTGTGGTATTGGGGGAGGGGAGAAAGTTGAAAACTTAATTCAGCTGTGATAGATAAATGGACAAAGAGTCAGGGGTTCTGGCCAGCTAAAGCGGAATTCTTGTCTCCTGGGGCTCAGGAAAGAACCGATGCAAAGATATGATTTCAGTGTAGCTGAAAACGCATCCTGATTCTGCTCCCGAAAAAGAATGGGTTTCTTAGTGTTTACCATCTAAATGTCTTGATGATTATACTGTCTATCATAAAATTAATGGCATCTGTTGAGGACATCACTATAAAATATGCAAGGTTAAGTTAATTGAAAAATTTCAGTAGAAATCTAGCACTCCTGAAATCATTAAGGCAGCACCTCTATTGGATTAGGTTTTCTTTTTGAACCTGGATAGCAATTTATCCTCTTTAAATGTTTACTTTGAGTATATACATAGAAGTCTTGCTCTCCTTACTCCTAATTATAATTGCAGATTTCATTTAGTGTCCAACAGTACAGTAAATAAGTTGCTCTTGTACTTATTCTTTAAGTGAGTGCGATCAGAATCTATTCTTTAATTTAGAAGGTTTTTTTAATATGCCTCATAGGACAATGCTACTTTAAAAAGAACTTATTTTTTTTTCCAAGTGTCACCTTTACATTTCCCCTTTAGACAATCCATATGGTCTAATAATATACGCTGAGTGGCCAAGGCAAGCTGGAGCACTGGTGAACTTCCCCTTAACAGCTGCCATTGAGCTTTCTCTCTGATCAGTGGCAGGTAGCATGTCTAATATGAGAAAATAACAAGCCCCCAAAGGAGATGTCCTGTTCACAATGCGCAATCACTTCTGCACATCACTTAAGGACTTCACCTCTCCAAGCAGGCCTTTGGTCTAACCAGACCAGGGGATAATTTTCCGTTTCATTTGTTTTGTGTAGCTATTGGCTTTTAGAGAGTTACAAGAATACACAGTACAGTTGGCAAGAGGAAAAACTATAGAGAAAATATGTTTAAAGACTATACATTTATGGCAGTAATTTTCTGGGGTTTTCGAATATTTTAAAATATTTTTAATGACTTTAAAAAAATAGTGTGTTTCCAAGCTTCAAGTTGTATTTCTTTCAAACTAAAATATTATTCCTGTAAAGTTGAATTAATTGATTTGTGCTTTTGAAAATGGAGTGAACTGGCTTTATCTGAAGTTAAATTTGATCTTCATTACTAGTTTCTTTAACTGAAATGTTACTTTAAATAAGGGCTTGGCTACACTTGCGAGTTACAGCGCAATAAAGGAGCCCCGGGTGCACTACTCACTCCCCATCCACACTGACAAGGCACGTAGAGCGCTCTGACTCCGCGGCTACAGCACTGCTGGTACTCCACCGCGGCGAGTGGAATAACATTTGCTGCGCCCCTGCTGCAGCACCGCGATGCCAGTGTGAACGAGGTGTTGTGTTACTGCGCTGTGATCAGCCTCCGGAAACGTCCCATAATCCTCTTAAGTCAAGTGGCCACTCTTGTCGTTGTGAAATCGGCTGCAGGAATGTGCAAGTGCCGCAAATGTGGCCACGCCAGTGCGCTTGAAGCTGTCAGTGTGGACAGACTGCAGCACTTTCCCTACTGCGCTCTACGAAGGCGGGTTTAACTCACAGCGCTCTACATCTGCAAGTGTAGCCATGCCCTAAGATGTTATATTGGGAGTCCAGTTCTTTCAGAAACCTTACAGACTAATCTTTGTACTGAAGATTGGTTCTAGGCTGTCTGGAAATATAAGGTAATTGCTGTTTCTGATTTCTTTTTCTCCTTTATTTTTGCCCCATGACAGGAAGCAGTCCTCAAGACAGCCCTAGAAATTTCTCTCCCAGTGCCTCAGCCCATTTTTCTTTTGCACGAAGGTAAGTGTTTGTTTGCTATGCAGAAAGTACAGTTTGTATGGGGAAAATGTTCCTATGCACAGAGGGACTGACTAGTAAAATACATGGAAATGTCAGTAATTAAGAATTACTTGATTTTTATATTAACTATATTAGTCCTTAAACAACACAAAACCACATTGAGTGATTGATACAATGCAATTGTGCCTTTTTAAAGTATGTTTTAAAATTTAATTTTGCTAATATGTATCTTCAGTCAAATTCTTTTCACTGGGCATTTAATCCTGGTAGGACTCATACAATTAGTCAGATTCAGATCTTGTAAAAATTGAGACATTTCAATAGTAAATGGATACCATAGGCAAGCTTCAGTCACAGACCTAAGCAGTTTCCCCAGCTGTATAATTGAGACAATTACTGACTTGCAGGTGTGTTGTGAGGATTAATTAATTAATGTTGGTACAGTTTTGATGTAAATTATTAATAAATTAACCATAAACTGAGTAGATAACTTGTCACAGGAGACTACCTATTCATGCCAGCGTGGTTCCATATTACTTTAAATCTCCTCCACTTACCTCAGATAATATGTTTATTAACACTAAGACTGGTGGGGTAGAAAGAGTTTATATGTTGACCGAAGTGTGTCTACAAAATAAATTACATCAGATGGCTGTGTTTTAAGTGATGCATTAAGTATCACTGCAGTTACCCACATAACTGCCTTATTCATCAGTGAGAGAACACTACTTGGTGCAACTTTTGTTTCATTTTAGGACTTTCAGATACACAGGTTGTCAGACAGGGATAAATCTTATACCCAATGTAAGAAAATGGCTTTGACTCTGTATAAAACAGTTCAAGCCAGGGGAGAGAGCTTCATTTGTACATGCTTTGTGTGGCTCAACTCTAGCTTCTCACATATGCGATGGTGTTTCATACAAATCTATGTTTTGAGATTTTTATGGAGGAATATAACTAGCATCTGCTGTCACCCATGTTTAATCTGACTGTGATTTAAAAACTAGCTGAATCAGTATTTTACAGTGTAAAATAGTGTACAAATAAAAATATATTTCCATGAAGGAGGAGATATTTATAATAAATTTATAAATCCCCTAAAAACTCATGAGAAAAACCGATGAGAAAAATTGAACATTACTTAAGATGAGGATTTCGTGACAGTGTTTGGCACCATTTAAAAAAGCATCTCAAACAATTCCTGTCGTTAAATGCTTTATCATGTAATTAGACTAAAATACTAGGAAAAGTCCATTTTATTTCTCTAATGACAGTGTTCACGATACCTGATACCACGAGCAGTTTACCTGGAGCTCTTGTACATCTTTTCTATTAGGATGTATAATATTGTACTACTTCAGCAGTAATGGCAGCCCCTCTTACAAATACCATATAGCAGATCCTGGATTCAGTCCTTTTCGTCTTGCATTCTCTTCTCCTTTCAAACTGTATCTTTTATTTAACACTAATTCGTGGGAGTGGGGAGGGGGGAGAAGAAATGAATTAGGAAAACGAAAGTAATTTCCAGACATTCCCATTTTGCAGATCAAAGTAAAGGATCTAGCTTCAGAACTTGAAGAGCAGCGTATTTAATTTTTGTAGCAAGTTTGCTTCATAGCATTGTATACATGAAACATTAACCTAAAAATTTCTGATCCATACGGTATTTGTATGTCATTTTCTTAGGGAAAGGCACTATGTATCTCAAGGTTATATTCATGCACCACGTTACGGTAATAAAAGTGGGTTGGTCTTTGTGTATTAGTGGAGGAAACATGTTCAACCCACGTAATCTGATGAAACAAATTATTTCTGCTTCACAGCTGCAAAATATACAGAACACACCCCTGTTTACATCTTTCAGCTTGTCTTTCTTTCTATACTAAGCAAATTTTAATTTATATAAAACCTCCTTTTGGAATTGTTCATTCATTGGAAAGATGCTCATCAATACCTCAGAGAAAAGAGGGTTAATACATTACAAAACAAGATCACGGAGACAGAGATATGTGCAAAATTTTCCAGTGTGTTCAGTGTTTGTTCATTGTGAATGAATGGACCGAATAAATCTCCACAAATCATACCCTTTGTTCTGATGGGTGTTTTCTTTAGTGTGGAGCAACACTAGTTCTACAGTACTATTCAATTCATTGGGTATTTAATCCTGGTAGAACTCATACAATAGATAGGATTAGGATTATGTAAAAATGGAAAAAATTCAATGATAAATGGATAGCGTAGGCAAGTGTCGATCACCCCTGTGACACTAACTCAGACCTACAACGTTTACTTTTTTACATGAGGCAGCATGGTCTAGAGTTAACACGGGGGACTGACAGCCAGGGATTCCTGAGTTCTGGTCCTAGTTTTATTGATGCTGTCAGTGACTCTGCCACAGACTTGTGTGACTTTGAGCATACACATAATCATCTGTATTATAGTTCTGTGGGACTACGTCATGAGCTCCTTACTCACATTTTACTCAGTCCACATCCATCCCGATGACTTGAGTTAGAGTTTGATTGGGTAAACACTGAGTAGGAAGCCACACCTTGGAATTTCGCCCAGAATGAATAATGGTGACGTTCTGAGACAGACTTTTTTGGAGGGTGGGGAAGCAGCATCGAAATGTTTAGATTTCCAGATTTGAAGCCCTACTTTATGAAATTACATTTCCTACACAAAACCAGAATTGAGTGGGGGTCTTTGTACCTGATCTTAAATTAAATGTTTTTTTTTAAATATTTTTTCCAGAATACTTGATTTGTGTTATTAAAAACAAATCCTATTTTGTTATGTTCATACATTTTGTTATTTTGCTTGTGTTTTAACATACTTGATACAATTGTACTCCAGTCATGGGCACCGAAATGACAGGTAAATGTAACCAAAAACCATAACAGTTGTTTTGTGATTTGTCTATTTGAATGTGTAAGCTCCATATTGTCTGTATGTGGGCCACATGAAGCAGCAGGGGTTAGGAATTGTACTAGCTTATAAATATTTCCTCCTCCAAAGATGGTAATTTAACTAAAATGTGAGTTTTTCACATGTATTCATAGCTCTTAAGAGTTTAAATTCTAGTCTAATTGTTCTTTCCACTTAATGATAGTAACCTACTGGTAATTTGTACTGATTTCATTTTTTATAATGGAAATAACCATTCCCATTATAATTTGCTTTTAGTTGATTGTGTTGGATACACTACATTTCATAGCATCATGGTTTGTGCATTGGTCACATGTTTTTATTTGCTTCTCATTAATTTGCATTTGCTGAACCTGAAAGCTATAATTATTCCCTGTCTTCATTTTGTCAGAGTGTCTTAGTGAGAGATCAGTATTATGGATCAGCTCATTCACTTTCGAGTTATTTCATCTGCTTGATACTATTAAAATTGTATAATATTTGTTTATCGTGACCCCCTGTGAAAGTTTACTCTTTGGTGAATAACCTGATTGTATCATCCTTCTGGAATGCAATTCTACAGAATAATAGTTTCCCAGATATTTCTGTATAATGATTCTCAGTGTTCTTTTGGACTAACCTCAATTTCACAACAGGACTGATGGACGCCGCTGGTCTTTGGCTTCTCTCCCCTCCTCTGGCTATGGTACAAATACACCCAGCTCAACGGTTTCTGTAAGTGCCAGCTTTATTTTACAGATAGTTTTCAACTACATACAGGATTTTCGTAAACAGGCCACCTCGTGAGAAATAAAATATAACATATGCCTTTTGTCACCCCGGATAAGCTGTGCATCAAATGATGTGCTGACAAGCAAGATATTCACACTTTCAGTGCTGGCATTTCATTTGTGATGCATAACTATATTATTGCCCTGGCATTTCATTTGTGATGCATAACTATATTATTGCCCAGTAGTGGAAGAATGTGCAAGGTTATGTTTGATTTACTGAGACCCCCATATTTATTATGGGATATGGCTATTTAAATGCCCCTTTGCATAGAGCCAACTTTATTATGTATGCTACATACAACAGTTGGCATCATTAGCTTTGTACTTGTTATGCCACCATCTTGCCTTAAAACTATTGACAAGTGTAGACTGTTTGATTTCAGGCTAATCTTGCCCTTGCCCTTCCTTCTCAACATGCATTCTGGCTATATTGGGAAATGCATGAAAGCAGAATGGCATAGGTAATGGTTCATTTCCACTACTGAGGAGTTGCACAGTGAGGGAAGCATAAGTTAAGGGGGTCTGCACTTCTACACATCACATGTTTTTCACTATCGTGTAGAGAGCATTCTGGTGCAGCACAATGTCTTATAGTCTGCAACTAAGCAGTTCTGTTGGCTAGCCCAGCTTGACAGCGCATGGTTTTATGTCTTTAGTCCTGTATTATGCCCATATCTTGTCCCAATTAGTGAGATAGTACACCTCTACCCCGATATAACGCGACCCGGTATAACACGAATTCGGATATAACGTGGTAAAGCAGTGCTCCGGGGGGGTGGGGCTGCGCACTCCGGTGGATCAAAGTAAGTTCGATATAACGTGGTTTCACCTATAATGCGGTAAGATTTTTGGGCTCCCAAGGACAGCGTTATATTGAGGTAGAGGTGTATGTAAAATCATGTATATTATTATTAGACATCTGGTGTCCCCTTCTTAAACTCACTCCTTGAACCATTCAGGTAACTTTACTTTTTCCTTATGCACAGTTGATCTTTTCTCGAGAAATAGTTCAAATACTAAGCCCTGATAGCATTTGACAGGTGCACATTAATAATCAGCTCTTAGTCTGTTTTTTCCACAAAGGGTTTGTGAAGGTTAAGCTTATTCTTGTCTTGCTGACTTCAAAACAAGTTGAGAAAATATGCATAGCTTAAAAATAACTCAACAGCACTGATTTTCCTCCACACTGCGCACCTCTATACACACGCACGCACGCACGGTGTAGGTCTTGCTTTTAGCAAGTAGTTTGTCATGTTTAGGATTAATTCCCTAACCACTTTCACTTCCCTTTGGATTCAGATGAAAAGTGATGTGCTGTGCTCCATGAAAATGCACTTGAAAATATTGACAGAAAAGAGTTTGTCAGCCACTAAGTAATTGCTATAGCAACTCTATCACCATGATAAGAAACAGACAAACTCAAAACCTGGATTGAAGAAAAACACCAGGAACGTATCAAAAGAGAATTTTAATTTCCAAGTTATATGCAGGTTTTTCCTTGACTATACACAATTTAAAAACTGTAATTCTAATTCAGTTTCTTGTTTTCTCCTTCCCGCTTGCATGATGATGTTGTACACAGACAAGAATGCATGAATCTGCTTTAACTATCTTTCGTATTCCTTATGGAAACACATCTAGCACTGCCATAATTGCCTTAGATATCTAAAACTATATAATGGATTGTATGGTGAGCTGTCCCTTGGTAGTTCATGAATAGGCCATATCATAGAATCATAAAATATCAGGGTTGGAAGGGACCTCAGGAGTTCATCTAGTCCAACCCCCTGCTCAAAGCAGGACCAATTCCCAACTAAATCATCCCAGCCAGGGCTTTGGCAAGCCTGACCTTAAAAACCTCTAAGGAAGAAGATTCCACCACCTCCCTAGCAACCCATTCCAGTGCTTCACCACCCTCCTAGTGAAAAAGTTTTTCCTAATATCCAACCTAAACCTCCTCCACTGCAACTTGAGACCATTACTCCTTGTTCTGTCATTTGGTACCACTGAGAATAGTCTAGATCATCCTCTTTGGAACCCCTTTTCAGGTAGTTGAAAGCAGCTATCAAATCGCCCCTCATTCTTCTCTTCTGCAGACTAAACAATCCCAGTTCCCTCAGCCTCTCCTCATAAGTCATGTGCTCCAGCCCCCTAATCAATTTTGTTGCCCTCCGCTGGACTCTTTCCAATTTTTCCACATCCTTCTTGTAGTGTGGGGCCCAACACTGGACACAGTATTCCAGATGAGGCCTCACCAATGTCGAATAGAGGAGAATGATCACATCCCTTGATCTGCTGGCAATGCCCCTACTTATACAGCCCAAAATGCCGTTAGCCTTCTTGGCAACAAGGGCACACTGTTGACTCATATCCAGCTTCTCGTCCACTGTAACCCCTAGGTCCTTTTCTGCCGAACTGCTGCCTAGCCATTCGGTCCCTAGTCTGTAGCAATGCATGGGATTCTTCCGTCCTAAGTGCAGGACTCTGCACTTGTCCTTGTTGAACCTCATCAAGTTTATTTTGTCTAGGTCCCTTTGTATCCTATCCCTACCCTCCGACGTATCTACCACTCCTCCCAGTTTAGTGTCATCTGCAAACTTGCTGAGAGTGCAGTCCACGCCATCCTCCAGATCATTAATGAAGATATTGAACAAAACCGGCCCCAGGACCAGGGCCGGCTTTAGGAAGTGCGGGGCCCAATTCGAACAGTTTCGGCGGGGCCCCAACAGGGATGACTTTAAAAAAAAAAAAAAAAAAAAAAAAAACACACAAAAAAACACCTTTCATTTCTTCCATGTATTATTTACTTTCCATAACTATATAAATAATAACAAAATTATATATTACATACATTGCGTAATGTATGCGGATGCATGCTAAGCCTACCTAAAGTTCTTGACACACACCCCGGGACCCCTGCCCCATCCACCCCCCTTCCCTGTCCCCTGACTGTCCCCTGCCGCCCCATCCAACCCTTCCTCTCATTCCTGATGGCCCACTGGGACCCCTGCCCCATCCAACCACCCCTTCTCTCTGTCCCGACTGCCCCTGGAACCCCTGCCCCTGACTGCCCCCCACCGCCCAACCCAACCCCTGCTCCTTCCTGACTGCCCCCCCAGGACCCTTGCCCCCATTCAATCCCCCTGTTCCCTGCCCTCTGACCGCCCCGACCCCTATCCACCCCCCCACAACCCTCCGAACTCCCCTGCCCTCTTCCAACACCTGCTCCCTGCCCCCTTACCGCGCTGCCTGGAGCCGCTCGGCTGGGTCCGGGTCTGGGCCGGGTCCGCTCGGTCCGGGCTGGGTCCAGGGCCGGGTCCAGGGCTGGTCCGGGCCCGCTCAGCCCGGGCCTGGGTCCGGGTCCGCTCGGTCTGGGCCAGGTCCGGGCTGGATCCGCTCGTCCGGGTCCGGGTCTGGGCCAGAGCCGCTGGGCCAGGGCCGGGCCGGAGCCTCTCGGTCCACGCTGGCGCCGCTTGGCTGGGGCCGGCGCCGCAGGGCCCGAGCTGAGCCGGGCCAGAGCCGCTCGGCCGAGTCCACGTCCAGGCCGGGGCCGGGCCCGGGGCTGCGGGGCTGGGCCGGAGCCTCTCGGGCCGGGCCGGCGCCACTTGGCCAGGGCCGGCACCGCGGGGCCCAAGCTGGGCCAGAGCCGCTCGGCCGGGTCCACGTCCGGGCCGGGCCTGGGGCCGCGGGGCCGGGCCGGAGCCTCTCGGGCCGGGCCGGCGCCACTTGGCTAGTGCCGGTGCCGCGGGGCCTGAGCTGGGCCGGAGCCGCTCGGCCGGTTCTGGGGCCGGGTCCGGGCCGGAGCCGCTCAGCCGGGCCCGAGACCGGCGCCGCGGGGCCCGAGCCGAGCAGGGCCAGAGCCACTCGGCTGGGACCGGGCTGGGGCTGGGGGTGTTCGGCCGGGGCCAGGCCGGAAGAAGCCGCGTGCTCGGACTGGGCCGCACTGCGCCTCCCTGGAACTCTCCTCGCCCCCCCCAGCTTACCTCCTGCCTGCTGCTTGTTTCAGGCTTCCCACGAACATCTGATTCACGGGAAGCAGGGGAGGGGGAGGAGAAGGTGGGCGGAGCGTTCAGGGGAGGAGGGGGAAGTGGGCCGGGGGCGGGGTGGACAGCTGCGCAGGGCCCTCTAGGCGCGGGGCCCCATTCAGGGGAATCGGCCGAATCGGCCTAAAGCCAGCCCTGCCCAGGACCGACCCTTGGGGCACTCCGCTTGATACTGGCTGCCAACTAGACATGGAGCCATTGATCACTACCCGTTAACCCCGACGATCTAGCTAGCTTTCTATCCACCTTATAGTCCATTCATCTAGCCCATACTTCTTTAACTTGCTGGCAAGAATACTGTGGGAGACCGTATCAAAAGCTTTGCTAAAATCAAGTCTTATTTATAAATATTAAAACAGATGTCCTTCTAAAAACACACACGTGGCTTTGAACTAACAGTTTCTGACTGGTGGAAAGAAGTCTGTCATTTTAATAAATAAGTGTGAATTTTGGTGAATCAACCAGCAGTATAAAAATAGATCCCTGTATTTTTATACATTCTTCTGTTTGGTTGATTTTTCTGCTGGTTCCTACTATTGGTGCAGCTTGAGCAAGGGCTGAGACAACTGCTGATTTTTAAGAAATAGAGGTGTTCTCAGAAGTGATATGCTTCATTTGCATTATTCATTGAAGCTAAAGACAGTGAACTTAAGATTTGAATCAAGGAGTGAAAACTTTAACTGCTGATGGTCTGATTTGTTTCACATACTTTGTCAGGCTCTGAAACAGCAACTATTAGACATCCTCACCCCTCTGTATATTTTTACAAATTCATGGAAATGAGGTGAGACTAGTTTGTATGCAGTGGCTATTGTTTCTTCTGTACTCTGTACTTCCAGCATTTTATAAGTACATCTCTGGATTACTGTGATTCTCATCAACTGCCTAGAACGCTTCTTGTAAGCAAGGGCAGTTTTAGAACATACTATCATAATAGCTAGTATCAAACTTTGAAGATACTTGTGATCTTTTAAGGTCAAGTACAGGAAAAGGTAGGCAGTGGAAAGTCTGTAGTGCACCCTGTTTATGTCCAAATGAATGCAGTGCTCCTTATCATGTTATCTCATTACTTTTTCTTAACCTTCTTAAGATGAAATTGAAGAGAATGAAGAAGTCACTAGTTTAGTGGAAGTTTTTGAGAGTAGGTATTATAATGACATGTATTTCAGTTCCTGTGGGAAAGGTGAAACTGGGCAACTGCTTGGAAAGTAAGAGATGAGGGCATCTGCAAAACTAGCTTCAAGGGCAGGAAGCCCTTGTACCATGTCATTGGGAAGATGGATCTTGCTGTGCCAGTTAACAGATAAATCAGAAACTGTCAACAACAACAAAAACTATGAAGAGTACACCTCTACCCCAATATAACGCTGTCCTCGGGAGCCAAAAAATCTTACCGCGTTATAGGTGAAACCGCGTTATATCGAACTTGCTTTGATCCGCCGGAGTGCGCAGCCCCGCCCCCCCCGGAGCACTGCTTTACCGCGTTATATCCGAATTCGTGTTATATCAGGTCACGTTATATCGGGGTAGAGGTGTATATGGAAAATTAATCAAGGGAATGCATGGCCCCCACCCTTTGCCGGTTGCTTGTCTTCTTAGATTGGTAGCTCTTTGGGGTGGGGACTCTCTCTTATTGGTGGTATGACAGTTGACACGAGCTGAGGATCTGCTCCATGGTATTGGTGAACAACATTTAGGTCATTGTATAGCTTACCATAATACATGTAAAAATTATATGTAAAATCTCAAGTAGTTTTGAAGCTACTCAAAAAAAGCCTTCAAGCTTCAGTTCATTAAGAGTTTTGTTCTAAGAGTTTGGATTGCAAGGGATTGAATTCAAACCTTCAAGGAAATTTCCTTTGCCATATCCCAGTTAATGGCCTTCACCAGAACCTGGAACCCTTGTGTGATGTATAGGGAAGGGGGGTGGTAGCCTTGTCCCTACTTTTGTTATGTCTGGATTCCATGGCTCCCATCCCTGGATCTTCTGAATTTGCAAGCTGTTCTTTCCAAAATGTTGGTTTTGAGAGAAGCACCATGCAGGGTAACTGCCCTCCACAGTTCTGAGGGTGGTTCTGATTTCAATAAGGTAGAAAGTAGTTTTACACATGCAGGCAGGCATAACAGTCAGCACTGGAAAATTATGTTGTGCTAGAACATTTTTTGACCAACACAATGTCATACACTTTCAGTGTAGAAGGGTCTACCATATCATGCTAGTTAATGTGGTATAACTTGATGTAATTTTCCAGTGTAGACAAGCCATTAGAGAGTTTACCCTTCCCTGCAAATGTTCTGCTTGAAGATGCATAGGAAGATAGTGCCCCATGAGATCTAGGTCAGATAAGTATAGTAAACGTTTTTGAGTTTCCTAGCAACTACATGCTAGCAATTAGGGATGTTCACCTTCTAGCATTGTTACCAGGAAGTTCTGAAAGTTGGCTAGCTATCTACTATGCTTAGCATCATGGAGTGCTACCTGTACATGGCAACTTAGTAGAGCCTATGCAGAAAATCCTTGGGATTGAGGGGATACAGAAGCCCTGCCTGTTGGCCTACAAAACATAGAAGATGAGGGGAAATAGCCAGACTCGTGAGAGGCCAGTAAGCCCAGGAGGCAGTGGGAAGACAGACAATAAGGAATGATCCCAGGTCTTGAGGATCTGCAGGGAGTGTGTAGGGAAGGATGTCAGCTGGCTGAGTAGAGAGAGCATGTCCCAGTAGCATTCGTGGAGTTTTGCCACTCTATAGACTTCTTCCCCTCATACTGGCAAGGAATAGGAACCTCAAATTCACTCTCACTGGAGCAGATTCAAGATTCAATGCAAACATTTTGCATGTCTAGATGCAACATGTATGAATGTGTAGCATAGCTGTCATCTGTATTTGTTCTTGTTTATACTGTGCACCTTTTTGCTTGTAACTTAAGAAATGATAAAGTATGAAAAACTTCAGATCTTGAAAGAGTTTTGAATCTTGTATTTCTAAACTAAGAGGATGGTTTGACAATGTATCTTTACTTTTTATATTCCATGGAATTTATTTATTTAGTCTTCATTGCTATATGAAGTTCTTACATTTCAGTTTAGATGTACAAGTTTTGTCAAAAATGGTATGTAAAATATTTTCAGAGAGAATTCAGGTCATAATTGATAAACAATATTAGAAATGTTGATAATGGCTTCCTAGAATCAAAATAATATGTTTTTAACAAGTGATGTGCACCAAAAATGTAGGGTATCCAAACACATTTGTTACTGCAGTATGTAAAATTCCGGGTTTTATTTTGTGGCAGTAAATCATAGACTATCATGCCATTAATATGTATCTTATACTATGGAAATAATGAATATTTAGCAGACTCCATTTTAAAAGTTTCTTCTATTTTGATGTATATTATTATTTCCAGCATTCTTTCTCATGTTAAGTATAGGGAAGTGCTCTCAAGGCAAGAGAATCTTTCAAAATTAAAGCAACTTTAAGTACAGACACTATGTCTGTGGCTGCATTTTTAATTTTAATCTGAACTATATTTATATTTACTGTATATCTAGCACATGTAGTTAAATGTTTGTATTTTACTTATTTTGCTCCACAAATTAAGTGAATATAGGAAAAGATAGCTATCGTTTCCAATATAAGTGGTCTCTATATCTACAATGAATATAATCTTGGAAATGGCTTTTGGCTATGATATTAACTAATGTTCTGTCCCGCTCTTTGCAGTCATCCTGTTCCTCCCAAGAGAAGTTACACCAGTTACCATACCAACCAACACCTGATGAACTACATTTTTTGTCTAAACATTTCTGTACCACTGAAAGCATTGCCAGTGATAACAGATGCAGGACCACACCAATGCGCCCTCGATCCAGAAGTCTCAGGTGAGTTCAGCTGTCTGGAAATAGTGGCTAAATCTGAATCTGTATACTGCTAGAGCATCATGGTTCTATAAATTTGGGGCATTAACCAATTTGTGATATTTTAATAATTCCTGAAATGTATTAAAAGTCAGTGTTGATTGTGTCTTAGGCTGAACCAAACTCCATTTAATAAATTGTTACTTTAGGTCCTCAAATATACCTGTCTAATGAAGGCTACAGTGTCTTTAGGTCCTCTCTCATTGACATTGTAATTTAGATTTTAATGGAACAAAACTAGTAACTTCTGGCCACTTAAACTGTGATGATGGCTTTTATTCTACTTCTGTGTGCAAGTGTTCATAGGATTCAAGCCTATATTTGCAAGAATAATTGAAAATATTATTTATATTCTAGGTGTCCTTAGTATAAAAGAAATAGAAAAGTGTGTCAGAAAGTTATGCGGGGGGTGGGGGGATAATTTATTATGCTTAGCTACAGAGCATTTGAATTTCTTGCTCCCCAGAGACCAAGCCCATCCTATTTCCCATACTCCGGAAATCTGTGCAAGATACACTTTATTAGTAGATCAGTTCTTACCTATCAAAGTACTATTTACTGTACTATTTGGAGAATGCAAAAAGGCAATATCTCTAATCTTTCTAGGACTAAAAAGATAGTACTTAGTCACTTCAGAATTAAAATCAATGTTGCAGGTAGCAAAACTGTCAGAATTCATAACTTCAGTGCAATATATTTTAGCTCAGTTTTTTCACGATTATTCTTTATTTAGAATTCTGTGTAGATTGCCTGACTAAATTAAGTTGCTACCTATATAATCTGTAGAACAGTGGAATAAATAGAGCAATTACTGAGAAGTAAGATGAGATGGTTTTTTTTGTTCTTTAAAAGGTTACACATGGAAAACATTCTTCACCTACCAGTACAGTCTTCTCTCTCTACCACTTTATTTTCCAGTTTAGAAAAATAAAAAATTCCTAGTTTAGTTTATGAAACAGGCACAGTCACACCAGACAATAATAGCCAAAGTGCTTTCAGAGACGTTAATGCGCTAGTTAAGTGGTGTACTGAACTTAAGTACTTAATATGTTGTTTTATTTATGCAAATAGGTAATTTGCTTGGGTTGGCCGTGATAGTTGAAGTTCCTAACACCTTGATATGTTAAAGCAAATTTCAGTCCTCATTTTTTGTCCTTTTGAACAAACCAAAAGATCTCCTTTTTATTATGCTATAATATCTAAAAATACCATGTATACTATATATTTTTTAAATTTGGTGTGCTGGAGAACTCCTTCCTCTCTTTCTCTTTCTGTACATATTTATGCGAGACCTAAAGTGGTTGTGTAGCCAGATCACATCCCAGCCAAGTAAGCAATTTCTTTGAGGGGGGTTAATTGATATGGGAGAACTGCTTCAGACCCTGCCACATCACTGCCTCCATATCAGATGAGGTACCAAGTGTCGGTCACCTCAGGCTATTTTCCTGTAAATCTCCTGCTCCTTTAAGGATATAATGCTACCAACATAGGTAGCACAATGCAAATATTTGGCACTGTATATGTGTATTGGCTACACGTTTATTTGCATTTCAAGTTGGAAATAGATCTGTTGGGTTTATTTTATTGTTTTTCTCTGATTTTTGATTTCTTGGGGTTTGCAACTCAGGAATCACAGTTTCAGACTGCTGCATTGCTGTTCTATATCCATCCCCAGTGAGCCACTAAATGGGCTAAGGTAGCCACAAATACCCATTGATTGGCCAGCTCATTTAATTGAGGCCAGTTTGCCTAATAAGTGGTTGATATGGGACTTGACTAATAAAGAATGAAAGAGGTTAATATAATTAATTCCAATCAATGTGGATTTATGGAAAATAGATCCTATCAAACTACCTTGATATCATTTTTTTTTTTAATGAAATTACAAGTTTGGTTGATAAAGGTAATAGTGTTCATGTACAGGTCTGTCGCATCTTATGCGCATTTAACATGCGCGATTTCAGCTTTACGCGGTCGGCAAAAACAAAAAAAAGAGAAAAATAACAATTTTAATACTGTACGTGTAGTGCGGGCGATTCCGCCCACCATTCAACTCAATGTAATTTTGAATATACGCGGTTTTCGCTTTATGTGCTGACCGCGGAACGTAACCCCAGCGTAAGATGAGACAGACCTGTAATACACTTAGACTTCTGTAAGGCGTTTGACTTTGTACCACACAACATTTTGATTAAACACCAAGAGCAATGTAAAATTAACATGGTATACATTAAATAGATTAAAATCTGGCGTAGTTGACAGGTCTCAAAATGTAATTGTGAACGGGAAACTGTCATTGAGTGGGTGTGTTTGAGCAAGGATTGATTCCTGGCCCTATGCTTTTTAACATTTTTATCAATGATCTAGAAGAAAATGTAGAATCATCACTGAAACATTTTCAGATGACACAAAAAATTAGGACAGTTCATAGATACAAAGCAATCTGGACTGGTTGGTAAACTGGACGCAAGCAAACAATATGCATTTTACTACATCTAAATGTAAATGTATACATCAGGGAACAAAGAATATAAGCCATACTTACAGCATTGCACTAGGAGGACACTATCCTGGGAAGCAGTGACTTTGAAAAAGATTTGGCAGGTCCTGAGGGATAATCAGCTGAACATGAGCTGCTAGTCAGTGCAACATTATGGCCAAAACGGCTAATGCGATCCTAGGATGCGTAAACAGGGGAATCTCAAGGAGGAGTGTAGAGGTTATTTTACCAGTGTAGAAGTTATTTTACCTGTGTAGCACGGCTGCTGGAATACTGCAACTGCTGCTGGAATACTGCATCCAGTTTTTATGCCCACAATTCAAGAAGGATGTTGATAAATTGGAGAGAGTTCAGAGAAGAGCCAGGAGAATGATAAAAGGATTAGAAGACATGCCTTGTAGTGATAGAGTCAAGGAGCTTAGTCTATTTAGCTTAACAAAGAGAATGTTAAGGGTGACTTGATTACATTGTGTAAGTATCTACATAGAGAAAAAATATGGGGTCTTCAATCTAGGAGAGAAAGGTGTAACACAATCCAATGGCTGGAAGTTGAAGCTAGACAATTTTCAGAGTAGAAATAAGGCGTAATTTTTTAATAATGAGAGTAATTAACAGTTGGAACAATTTACCAATTGTTGTGGTGGATTCTTCATCACTGGCAATTTTTAAATCAAGATCAAGTGTTTTTTTCTGAAAGCTGTGTTCTAGGAATTACTTTGGGGAAGTTCTATGGCCTGTGTCATATAGGAGTTCAGACTAGATTATCAAAATGGTTATTTCTGGCCTTGGAATTTATGAATAAGTAGCTGTTTTGCTTTGGTTATTTAAGATTAAAAATATACTTCCATGCCCTGTCTGAGGAAGAAGTGGCATCATGAACATAGTAAATGCACTCTGCACTCTAAAATATAGCTATAAACTAAAGAAGTTGCGTTGTTGGCAGTAACAGGCCCAACACTTCAAGGCAGCTTTAGGCCCTGCCAGTATGTAGTAGAAAGGGACTGATTTTATAGTTGGTTAGCAAATATACCTGTCTAATGAAGGCTACAGTGTCTTTTGATGCAAGCAGATTGTATAGAAATATAAAAACTTCTTTCAACTCATGCTGAGACAAGTTTAAAGGGATGATTTGCTTTACTTGCAGCCCTGGACGTTCTCCTGCCTGCTGTGACCATGAAATAATTATGATGAACCATGTCTACAAAGAAAGGTTCCCAAAGGTAATGAATTATATTTAAGATACCCAGTATCTAAACTAATAGGCAGCATAGGTTTTAAATAAATGATGTTTTTGTTATGGGAACTAATGATCTAAGCCAGTAATGGCTTTCATAAAGCATCACCAAACCCTTATTAGAAAGATAAAATCACAATAAAAAAAAATCCCTGCTGAGAACTGGACATTCATTTAGCAAAGCTGCTGAACTGATTTTGAAATAAATCATGCTGGTAATATACGTTGATGATTGTCTGGAAAGGTATCATACAATAGTTCGTAGTTTTACAGTTGCTGTAACTAGGTATTCAATTAGTTTGAACTTTGCAAACAAAAAGAAAATGTGTCCTTCACTCAGAAGCTTGTGTAGGATCCAGAAACGCATGTTTCAAATCCCTTTCTGATATTTCTCTTGTTTCCCGAAGGTTCATTATATATTGGTTGTTTTTTGTTTTTGTTTTTTTTTTAATTGTGAAAATCAGTGAACTGCTTGAAGTGCTTGGCTATTGGATGCTAAGCAATTGAAGGCTATTGCCTTATCTCAAAGATGAGGAACAAAACTGACCCAAGGTGCAAGTGAATCAGTGGGGGCATTGGCAGATCCCTGTGTGGTTCTCTGGAGTCTGATTTCATATAACAAAAAAATAAGGAAAGCTGGAAAGCTGTTATCGTTGCAAAGAGACACTCACTTCATGTTTTGAAGGTTAACTCCTTCAGAGACTTCTGCCTGAGTTTGCAAAGAGATTAAACTGTAACTGAGGCGTGAACTGCACCATTTAACTGAATGGTGAGATAAGAGTGAGATAGAACCTCAGAGTTATGAACACCAGAGTTACGAACTGACAAGTCAACCACACACTTCATTTGAAACCAGAAGTACACAATCAGGCAGCAGCAGAGACCAAAAAAAAAAAAAGGCAAACACAGTATGGTACTGAATTAAACATAAACTATTCAAAAATAAAGGGACAGCAGCATTTTTCTTCTGCATAGTAAAGTTTCAAACTATATTAAATCAATGTTAAGTTGTAAATATTTGAAAGAACAACCATAACGTTTTGTTCAGAGTTACAAACATTTCAGAGTTATGAACAACTTCCATTTCCAAGGTGTTCATAACTCTGAAGTTCTAGTGTATGTGGTATTGTTAAAAAGATTGCTTATATATTGCAGTTCAGCAGGAAAAAAAGATATAGTTATACATGGCAACAGAAATACCAGCTGAATTTATGTACTTTAATGCTGTATGTACTTTAATGCCTTATGGTTTAGTCAGCAAGGTTCAGATTTTTAAAGGTATTTAGGTGCCTAAGTACCATGGATTTCAGTGGGAGTTAGGTGCCTAAATATCTTTAAAAATCTGGCACTAACTCTCTAAAAGAGAATATTCCCCTGGAAATATTCATCATTATTCTATATAATGTTTTCTTGATACAACAAATATAAAGGATAGAAAACTATTATGTCTTGCAGTATATGAAGATTAATTAAAAAAAAAAAAAAGTAGCCCTCCCCTTCCCCAGAGTTCATATTTTGTTTTGGCTCTGTAGTAAAAGCTAACGTCATAGTGTTCTTCTATTTTGTGCACATCAAGAAACTGCCACACAACTTAGCATGACTGGCAGTCCCCATTAAAGAGGCACAGAGTAGAATAACAGGAGGGGAATTGCTGGTCAGCATTAGTAGAATCATGTGGGGAAATGGAGAGTGTTTGCCCATTCTCTAGCTGGGCAAATCAGTGTTTATTGGTTGTTCACTTTCATGATCACCCATTTTCATATATAGTGTTAGAAGAAATTTTTAAGCTATTCAGAAATTTATTTAACTAGTAAAAATATTGTTTTGGAGTGGTAATAGAGTTTCAGAAAATACTGATTAAATCTATCAATATATTTTTTATAGGCCACAGCTCAGATGGAAGAACGGCTTCAGGATATTATCACCAACCATTCTCCTGATAACATTCTTCCCCTGGCAGATGGAGTGCTCAGCTTTACCCACCATCAGATCATTGAGCTGGCTCGAGATTGCTTGGATAAATCCCATCAGGGCCTCATCACTTCACGATACTTCTTTGAATTACAGCACAAATTAGACAAATTGCTACAGGAGGTATGAACCATGCACTGTGCAAAGATAATTATCTTTTGTTAAAAAAATTGTTCAGATATGTTTGTTTAACATTAGTTGCTGTGAAATAATTATGCTCTACTCAAATAGATGCCAATGTAGTGTAAATTCATAGTGGGCTTATTCAATGAAATGACCTGTACAAGAACCATAGGGCCTTATGGGGTATGACTCAAGGATAAATGGATTATAAAGATTTTTAGACTCAGTAACACTTTGTAATACATTGCAAGTTATAAATTGCCTATGTCGGTGTTTATATGCATCCCACAATGAAGCGACCCCCTACTTCCATCTATTGTGGATAAATACGCCTTTCAGATTACATAGCCTCCTAATTTCTAGCAGGGGTTGAGGCAGCAGACAGCAATCCTTAGTCTTTCATTAGCATCAGGTTATTTATTTATTTAGAAGTTTGTAATGTCTCCTTACATCTCAAAAACCAACCTTAGTAATAAAAAACAAATTGACTTCAGCATAAAAACATTAATAAGAATCTTCTTTAAATAATCAATTGATAAGAGAAATCTGAAGCCCAAGTTAGCAAATAGGACTTGTGCTGTGACATGAAGCTCATCAAATATATAAATATACCTTTTTAAAAAAAAACAAAGGACGATGTTGTGTCCTTGATCCATTGTCTGGCAGTTGTGCATATGGATTGATGGTATAGTGTGCCCCAGAGCCAATCTGGTAGACAAGTGGATTCAATACAGTGAAATATACCAAGCAAGATTTTATTAAGATTTTATTGTTTTGTTTTGCTTTTATTTTTAATACACAAAAATGTCAGCCTGTATGTTAATAGTTTGCCTGTTTCCAGACTATGCTGGTTTTGGGGTAAAACCTGATTAGGTTATATCAAAAATACACTTCTCTTACACTACTTTCTGCTGGTACCAAATTTCCTTTTGTACTTCCCCCTATTCCCCCCCCCCCAAAAAAAAACACTGCAAAAACTGGACAACAATGCACCATTTCTTTGTGTACAAGTGTGTTACTTCATTTGTAAACCTATTTCTTTTCAAAGTATTATCACTATTATCTGGGTGAATTTTACAATATTCATCAAAAGCTAAAAACATAAAATAATTGTAGGGAAATTTGCCTGATGTAGAACTGAGCTGTGGGAACATATTTTGGGTTTCTTAGGATGCATTTGTTGTCAGTTCCCAACTGTGATAGTCAGTGGAAAGCTGTGGCTCCTACTGCTACTTGGCACCTTGTGGTTGCTTTGCATAACCAGGGAAAGAGTCCCTGAGGTTTGAGCAGCTTGATTTAACTGACATTTTTGTAGTGCTAAGGACAAGGACAAGTTGAGTTGAATGCTTTCCTATCTCACCCTTCTTTCAGTTATATGGAATCTTCTGTGTAGATCCCTACCTACCTAGATGCAGAAGTGTGCAATATTACTTTTATTTTCGCCAGTGATTAAAACAGAAGTACGCTCAGTCCATTAACATTTTTCTCGTGAATGTAGCTGGCAGCATATAGAATATGAATGTTTGCCTCTCATTAGCATTTTCTCAAAGCTAATGGTAGGAGCATTGCAGTGAAGTTTGTTCAGTTTTCTTTGAAACTTCACAATTAGATTACATTTTCTTCCACCGTGTTGTTTTTAATTATTGTATTAAGCATGGGATTGCTATTTAGCTTAGTATTTCCATGGATTTTTGCAATTGCAAATACATAAACTACTTTTATATTAAAATTGTAAGGTTTTAGTTTGAATTTTCTTTGTATGCTTGAATATATGGAACATAGCACAGAATAAGCAGTAGATGAGATTTGGAATTTATCCTGCAGCTTCTATTATTCGAAGCAATGAAATGCCTTTTTGATATATGAGCAAAGGACCATCAATATCTTTCAGCCAGATGAAAGAACATATGGCTTCTTTTGCATTCATTAGGTATCATAAAGTCTATTCTTTGTTGCTTGACAAGAAAGTTTGAAAGAAATTTGAAATGCAATTCAGACCCTTGTGAAAATTCTCTTTTAAGTTCTCCAGAAACATATTTTCTTTTGTACAGATTCTTTAACATCATTATTCTCCTTTCATCTTCTTATTCTTTGCAGAACTCAATTTCCCATTTGCTTCCTTTACTGCACATACCTGTACTCGGCTCCTATATGCATGGATTAGCATAGTTTCATTATATTTGTACATTTAAGTGTGGTCATTTTAGAATTTCATGGCCATCATTTAATCATAGGAAATCAGTTTCCATACCACATGGATGCTGCTAATGTTTATTATATGTGTTGTAGTATCTTTTATTCCAAGGGATCTTAAAATACACAAAAAACTGATATAGAGAAAACTGTAGAAATAGACGTCACCTCATGGTGAAATGCAGCAGCCTCTGTTGTAAAACCGTAGCTATAACAGTACACGGGAATATGTTGGTAAAAACAAAGAATACCCCATCCATCTGAAAATGCAATAACCTTTATTTTGATACTATCATAGACTTGCAGTAATTTTGCCTTGATGTTAGTGTAAAAATGGTAAGTCTTATGCAAATGAAAAGAGAATCTTTGCTATTACAGCAGGCTTTCTGAAAATGAATTACAGTGCATGCTCATTAGTGCTTTTTTAAATACAAGTTGGCTGTTTCAAAAGCTTAAGCCACATTATAAAAATCTCATACATAATATCATTTTTAATAACAATGGTATTAGGGGAGGGGCTGGAGTTGATTAGATCACTGTAAAATGTACTCAGGTTAGCCTTTAGCCACTATGTAACTAAAAATGTCTTAACTTGTTTGAATCATTTGGGTTGGCCAGTCATGTCACACAGCATTTGTCTGGTTTGATTTCAGAGAAGCAAGAGATTTCACTCTAAAAATCCTGATTTCCTATAGAAATGTTAACTCCGTTTTTACTATAGAATACTAAATGACACAGCTGTAATACACGTTTTTTAGTTTCTCATTCACAACTCTTCTAATAGTTTTTGACAAAAAATACTGATTCACCTTGAAGCCATATGAATGAAAATCAGATAGTACTATATCTGCTATATGAATTGAAAGTACCCTGTTCCATGTTGTAGAAATTTTGACTGTCTGAGCTATACTGCAAGGATTTCAAATGGAGATTAAGACTGTAGTTACAAACTATATTTAATACCATTGATTGTATTTGTGGTCATCATATTAACATGCTTTCTTGACTGGTATATTTAATGTAGGAGTTTTTAATCATCCTTTTCCTTTGACTCTCTTAGGGTCAAGAGCGATCAGAAAGTGGAGAACTGGCATTTATTAAGCAACTAGTCCGAAAGATCCTCATAGTCATTGCTCGTCCTGCTCGCTTATTAGAATGCCTGGTAAGCTGATGGTTATTGTAAGCAGGATTCTGATTTGTTACTGGTGGAAAGCTTGACTATTTGGGCTGGTATTAAAGGCCAGCAATAAAAGTATATTATTTAGTATGTAAAAGTATGTTATATATTCTTTGGAACTTTCCAAAGTTGTTTTTAGTATGAGAACTCCTATCCATAGAGTGCTGATAACTTTCATTAGTGCCTATCATTCTGAATTCCTTTTTATTTGAATGCACTATATCTCATATTGCACACAAAAACTGCATTAGAAGAACTTTATCAAAGATGAAGTCAAACACTCCAAAGATAGGAAATACCCAGGCAACATTCATTCGGCCCCCTTGTGTGTATGCATTATGATACAGATGAAGAACCGAAGCACAGAGAGATTAAAGTAAAATTATTCATTAATTTTAGATGCCGAATTTGAGACAGGACCTGCTCTTTCAGAGTACTTTGCATTATAAAGCACTTTATATGTTCAAAGTATAGCTCCCATTGGCTTCAGTTGCAGCTATGAGCGCTCAACACTTCTGCAAATCAGATCCTAGGGTCTCAAGTCAGGCAACTAGAAAATGAGGAACACCTGGTTAGGGTGAAAATTTTGGTTTCAGTAACTTGCCCAGCATCACATAGGAACTCTGTGGCAGAGACAGGGAAATAATCCAATTCTCCAAGGCAGCATACAGCTGTCTTTAATCATAAGTCCCTTCTTTCTCTTTCTGCAGTCCCCTGCCTCTTTCTCTACACATCTTCCAACTTCTACAGCAAATGAAGCCAGGGTTGTACAGACAACCCTGAGTCATCTCCAGAGCAGGCCCCTTACTGAATGAGGCAGAGATCCTCAACAAAATACTATATGATCTGTAATAAAAGGATGTATCATAATACATATGCAGGAGGAGGAGGGTACAGGGAATCTTAATTGTGGCATATCCTAACTTTTGATTACTTCACTTAGCAACCTTAATAATGTTCTTTCAGCATAGTTTTTTGTGTGTGATTTCTTAGCTTTTTTAAAAAGCAAACTGGAAAAAAAAGTTCAAAATGTTCTGGCATATTGACACCCACATGGTTCATCAGCAGGGTTGGAACCTTTAGATCCACTGCATACACCTGTGTCACTTGAGCTAACAGAATAACTGATGGCAGTAGTATGCCAACCTGCACTAGGGGGGTTTGTCTGGGTTTCAGATATTTGCTGACAGCAGAGGAATGGTGAGATTCAGGAATCTTGGGTTCCATGCCAGATACTGGAGAGGAGTATGCTTTAGTGAGCACAGATTCTTTTGCCCATTGCCCCCAAATATGACTTTTTCTGCCCTATCCCTTCCAACCTGTCCCTGTCCAAGTCCTGTCTCTACTCCACCCTTGGTTCCCTGCCATAGTCCTATTCTTCACATCTCCGGTATCTCATCCCATTCCCATTCCCCGTGTCCAACCAGTCCCAGTCTCCCCTGCACTTATGGCTCCTCATCCTATCTGTCTCTCACCCACCCATGTTTCCCATCCTTACTGGCTCCCATGCTCCTCATCCATTCTCAGTCTCCCCCTTCCACACCTCCTCTCTGACTCCTTGCCTTAGTCTTCCCCCTCCCTGTCTCATTGTCTGAATCTCTCTGCCCAGGTAGTCCCAGTTCTCTCCCCACACCCTGGGTCCTTCTCAGCTCTGCTTCCTCCCACCTCCTCCACTCCCTCTTCACTGGGTCCCAGTCCCCTTGCTCAGCTAGTTCTAGTTTCTTCCCCCAGCTCCTCATTCAATCTCAGTCTCCCCCTCCCATTCACCTCCTTGCACAGGCAGTCCCAGTCTCCCTTCCAGTTCCCCTCTCCCTCCCAGGCTCCTTGTCACATTCTAATCCGTCTTCATCCCTAGGCCCAGCCCTTGTCCCCTCTGATTTCAGAGCAGCCAAGCTTCCTCCTTCATGCTACCTGGGCCCAGCAGGGTGGGCTTTGATAGCACAAGAGAAACAGGTTCCCTGCTCTCTTTTCTGATTCCCTGCTCTGACGTAGCTCATGACAGTTGCATGGAAATTCCAGTTCAGCCCCAGGTTGGGTCATGCCTAGTGTAGTTGGAACCTTAAAAGATTTTTAGCTGTAGTCTGGCAAGTCTCATTTGTGAATAGTGATTTTTTTGAAGGTTTGTAACTTGGTCAAATTTGGGCAGGTTTTGACAGAGACAGCAAAAGGTATATCACGGACACATATGCAACACCCTTTGCCAAATTTCAGACTCTGCTCCAAAGTATGGGGGAGGAGGAAGGGCATGTGAGCTCTAAAATGTCTCAAAGAAAAGGTCTCCATACGTTTTTTAACATGGGCAAGATAACATATTTTTGGAAATGCTGAACCATTTTGACTGGAGTTTTTCCAGAAAAATTCAGCCTGATACAGACACTGAGCTCGAAAAATTTCAGCCCAACCAGTTAGAGTTTGGCAAAGTTTATAAGTAACTGAAAACAGGGTCTTATAATGGGAAGTGTTGGGCAGCTTTAATAATAGATGCTGCTGCCAGTCCCACTATGTTTCTAACTAGGTATGTATACCAGGCTCATGGTATGTGAGCACCTATTTGTAATCATTTGTTAGTCGGATGAGTAGAGCTTTCTCTGCTTCGGGAAGTGTGCTGTGAGCTACTGCCAAATATTTAAAAGTTTATTCATTTCTACTGTTTCTGTATCTGAAAAAGGTAATGTGAGGATAAAACTAGAGATCAGAAAATAGATAACTCACCTGCAATTGTATATACATGAATTTGATTAAAGTTATTTATCTTAAAACTACTTTGATGTGTTAACAAACGGAGGTGCAGCTGTATAGTATTTCCATTGTTAATGCAGGTGGGGAGAAGAAAATGTCATATCTAAGGGGAACACATTAACATGTAAGATGAGCAGCGTGGCAGAAGATTAATGGCATTTAATGTTTGTTGTTCAATTCGGACTGAAGAGGTGCTGCTGAGGTAGGGAGTGATGAGCACTGGAGCATCAGGAAGAAATATGAGATGGCTGGTGTCAACACCAAATCACAGTGAACTGAGAATAAACAACAAATGTATGCTCTATAACTCTGTTCCTACTTGGGGGTGGGGAGGAAGTGGGAGCTTTTGGGAACCCGATTGCTTCTGGAATCTGAGGTGGAACTAGTGGCCTGTTTGTCCACGATGAGGTCCTTGCCATAGTTAGCATGCTTTTGATTTTTATTGTGTTTACACTGGGTCAACCTTTGAAGATCCTTAGAAGTTACAACTAATAAATCTGTTTGGTTTTTTTTCCAATACCTGCTTGGTTGGTAGTGTGACTTTTAGAGAATATTTCAGACCAGTTTTTGGAAGACTGCACTGTCTTACCTATTCACTTCAAAGTAAGAACATAACAGTTGCCATAATGGGTCAGACCAATAGGCTGTCTAGCCCAGTATCCTGTCTTCCGACAATGGTTGGTGCCAGATGCTTCTGAGGGAGTGAACAGAACAGGGAAGTTATTGAGGGATCTGTCCCCTGTCATCTGGTCCCAGTTTCTAGCAGTTGGAGGTTTGGGGACACCCAGATCATCGGATTCCATCCCTGACCATCTTGTCTAATAGCCACTGATGGACCTATCCTCCAGGAACTTATGTGTTATTCAAAGCATTGATGCTCATTTATAAACCCTACCTGGTTTGCATCCTCTCTATTCCTGTGAAATCAGCTGGAGTACCCAGGCCAATAGTCCTCAGAATTAACTGTCATGGGCTCAATGCAGCATATTCTCATTTGGAAGACCTTCACTTCTGGGGGCTTGTTTCCCAGCTGATTTACCAGAACCAGTCTTTTTACCACCAGAACGTGGTATAAGGGGCCATCTCTTTTCTCTAGCTTACCCCTAAGGGCATGAAGCAGGCGTATAATTCAGTGATGAATGACATCACTTCAAAGTTGACATTGATCAATAAGTTATATATAACTTTAAAATATTGTGTGTGCAGAAACTCCAGTGACTGCAGTGGTATTCTCTTCAGCGTCTCCCAAACATATAGGTTGCTTGTCTCACCTACTGGATATGTGTTCCCTGGCCCAGAAAATGGACATTCTGAGCTTTCTCCTAAGCTCCTGGCTTCCATGCACAGAAGCTTTTTGGTTTACTGCCAAACTGCCGCGGAAGATTATTGCCAACTGTCAGTTTGCTTGCTTGCTATGAGGGGTGTGTGGCCTTTTAGGCAATATAGAAGTCAGCTACTTCTGCAACTTTGAACTAGTTAAGAGGACTTAGGATTTTTTATTTTATTTTGGGTTATTAGGATTTTTTTTTTTCCTGCTTAGCTGGTATTCTGACTAGAAATGGCTGGAAAAAGAAAAATCTCTGTCCTGAGGGAAAAAATGAGTTCTCTCCTAACCCCCTCCAAAAAACAAAACACAAAAAATCATCCTGAATGGGGATGGAAAGTAAAAACTCAGAATTTTTCACAGGAATGAAAATTCCAAAATATTTCATTTTGGAAACACTCAAGTGCTCCCACTGCCCAATGTTTTGGTGTTTCTGAAATGAATCATAGAATAATAGAATATCAGGGTTGGAAGGGACTTCAGGAGGTCATCTAGTCCAACCCCCTGCTCAAAGCAGGACCCAATCCCCAACTAAATCATTCCAGCTAAATGAAATGTGCTCCCTGCAGTCTCAGGTTGTCCTTCTCCCCAGGCAGCTGGCTGTAGGAGAACCAGGGAGCTGGGCAACTGGGTAGCCCGCCTGCCGCGTTTCCACCAAAAGCTTTGACGCATTCATGCATGTTTCAATTCTGCTGAGTCAGCATTTTACGATCAGCGTGTGTGTGGGGGGGGGGTGCGGGGGGGGGACTGTTTTGTCAGAATTTTTTCAACCAGCCCTAGTTCTAACACTGTTGCTCTTGCCTCAGTTAATGGTGGACAGGGAGACAGATAAGAATGTAAGGGATATGTGAAATAGGACACCTCTGGCATGAGTTAACGTGGGAGAACATGAGATTAGGACAACTTTATATTTTATCAAAAAAGCAAATAAGAAAGCTGTATCTGATAACTTCCCTTATTCATTCCTACTCTTCCTCTTGTGTATTGTCTATTTAGATTGTAAGATAAAGAACTTAAATCTAAGGAGCTAGGAAAAGAGGCTTAGGTGTTCTTTTGATTTTCTGAGACATCTAACACCTTTTTAGTCATGGGATAAATAGTAATAATATAGTAGATTTTGTAAGAGAGTTTTCATTTTCAGATGTGAAGTCCCTTGCAAGGTACCAAATTTTCAGTAATATTCTGGCCTTTGTGGTTTAGATCTAGAACTGTTGATAGTTTTTAATTTAATTTTCTTAAAATACAGTACACTTTGATTCATTAGAACTACCTTAAAATTGCAGTTAGAGGGAAAAGGAGGGATCTGGTATGTGTTTATATGAACTGTGGCTTGTTTTACCCATATAGGCATGAGAGGTTAGGACATCTTCCACATGTGAGGTGTAATCACTGAATAACATATTGATGATCATAGACTATTCAACCAGTAACACTGAAAAAATTGCTTCCTGCCCTTTATATGACTTATTAAAGTGTTCCATATTACTTGAGCAGTGCAGTACCATTGAAAGGGTGGGGAGGCCATAGATTTGCTCTAAACAGTATGCCGACCATCAGTCGGACCTTCTTCTTCCTCTCTCAGGTGTCTCCATTCCTTCTTCCCACACGCAGGCAGCAGTGCAAGTCCTCTTTGTCTGCTACCTTCCCATGAGGCCTTATACCCATCCCCTCCCAGGAGCTCCTGCCTTTCCCACCCCAGCCCTCCTTGCTGGCAAGCCTCTGGTCCAACCATCTCACTTTCCAGTCCTTGGCACGGAGAGGAGCAGGAGTCTCAGCTGACAAGGTTTTGGCACATTGAGAGCCTGGCACGCAGAGCGGGACCTGGGTGCTTGTGCTAGCAGCATTCCCAACCACGTACCTGCATACTGTAGTTAGAAGATGGCTACGCAGCACCTGCCACTGCCATGCATGTGGACAGATTACGGTAGCTGGTTGCAATGTACCAGGTTGTTGTTTTCCCACTTGTAAAATTTAAAAATTGCCCAGCACATTGCAACTGCTAATGGGCAAGGCAGTAGAAAAACCAGCCAGGCTGGTCAAAAACCAGCCAGGTGGCAATCCCAGCTGCTTAAAAATGGTCAGGCTATGTCCTGGGTGGCCCCTGGGGCTCCGTGGCCTATGTTAGTAATAGTCTAAAACATTGCAGTTTACAGCATGTTACTATAGTGTTTTGGACCACTAGTAATGGAATGATGTAGTATTGCTTTTAATTAGGTAAGTAACAAAAAGCTTGGAGATGTAAAGGAAGCTTTGATGTGAGAGTTTAGGAGTACAGTTTCTAACAAGGAAAATTATGGTGAATATTTTTACTTCTCTTCCAGGAATTTGATCCTGAAGAATTTTACTATCTCTTGGAAGCTGCAGAAGGACATGCTAAAGAGGGGCACGTGATTAAAACAGACATCCCTAGATATATTATAAGCCAGCTGGGCCTGAATAAGGATCCTCTGGAAGGTAAGCGCATATCATGGTCTAACCAGCAATTACCAAATCAAGATGATAAGAAATGGAATTATTTCTGTTATGCTTGTTGGGCTCTGTGATGCAGTGTGTGTGCGTCCAATAATAAATCCAAGGTGGGAGTGTTTGGGGGGGGGGGGTGAAGGGCAAAAATACAAATATTAACTATCATAGTTTACACCTGCTTGGAGACCAGCTCTGAACATTATTAGCCTCTCTGGATTTCTGAGCTTCCATCACAGATCTCTGACTTTATTTTTGAAGACTGACTTGAGTTTTTAATAGAAATGCAGCGAAGCGATCTGATGATGTAACTCTCCATCACTCTAAGCTGGCAATACAAATCTGCATGTACCAACTGTGACTAATAAGATGGTTACTGTTCAAGATTTGATCACAGATGAAGCCCCAGGTTCTGGATGTGTAACTGAGACATGGCTGGACAAAGCAGAGGTTCTTTATTAGTCCTGTTGTGTCCTGAGAGGTGCTCCGTTCAGTTTGAGTGAAAAGAAGGTTGGGGAAGCGGTGCACCTTGCTGGTTGCATTTGACCTTACATGTAGGAGGTTTTCTGTTCCCAAAATGGATTTGTGTGTGTCTGCTTTGTTTGAGAGTCCCATGATAGTGCTAGCATTCTGTGTTGTGTAGCCCTGCTACGTCTCAGATTCTCCAAAGGTGCTAATTGATTTTCTTGCACTGGCATTCAAATTACAAAGCCTTATTGTCCTGGGTGATTTCTATGTCCATGAAGATGACTTTACTAGGTTCACTCAAGATCCCATTAGTTGCTGGTTCAGTACAGAAATCTCATCACTTGGGATCTTGTTTTACGGACAATGCCAGGTCGAATTAGAATTGCGCCTGTTTCTTAATGAGACAGTTTCCTCTTCCATTTTGAAGCCAGAGTCTACCATCTGCTGACATGCTTTATAATTCATCCTTGGGGATTAATGGAAATGTTTAGGTATCAGAATGCTCTGAAGAAGTTGGTTGAGGGTCAGTGCATAAGCACTGGAGGCTGGGAATCAGGAAGAAAATGTTCATAAGAAAAGCAGAGAATAATATGCGATGTTTGCCTGCCTTTTTCAGTAATACTCCAGGACAGAGGGGTTCAGAGACGGGTGATGAGAATGGTTAGCGACATGGCAAAACTCGTGGAGAATACCACAGGGGGGAGACCCATAAGAGGGGATATATGAAATGAATAATAGAGAAAATAGATAAAAGTACAATATTATTTATATAATATAATAAAAGAACAAGAGAATATTAAATGGGAGTGAATTTAAAACTAACACAAGGAAATATTTTTTTCACTCAAAATATACATAGCTTGTGGAACTCATTGCCACAAGATATTACTGCGACCAAAAGCTTAGCAGGATTCAAAAAAGGTTGGACATATATAGGGATAACACTTTATATATGACTATTGATAGTCAGGATTTAAAACAAAATGAAGAGTTTTGGAAGGCCATAAACCAATTTCTAACTAATGGAAGTTAGGAAGAAGCTGTCTATGGGCAGGTCATTCCACAGTTGTCTTCTGCAGGGTCTTCTGCAACATTAACTCAGCCTCTTACTCAGATGTTTCACCTAACTTCCTTCCTGTCTACACACAAAATCCTCTCACCTGAGTTTAGTGCTGCTTTAAAGTTGGGCTAGCTGGCCCAGCTGGTGGCATGGGTTACAGCTTGGGTGCTGCTTTCACTTGGGCTGGTAACTTGCACACTTTGTATTGAGGACAGAGGCTAAATAACTCAAGTGTTGACAGTCCTCTACTGCCTTCCCACAATTCTCCCCGAGCCCAGAAGGACAGACTATTTCTCCCACAACTCATTGGAAAAGAATCATAGAGTGGCTCAGCTTACTGTAGCTCAAAGAACCATGGGACAGGTGGACCTTTGGTCTGACCCAGTATGACGATACCTGTGTTCCAGTTGTACACATATGTGGGTTGAATTAGGAGGGTTTGATTTTCTGTGGGAGGCTGAGAGTCTGTATCTTTTGAATATTATGAGCCCGATTCTACCACCCGTGCTAATTGTCACTCCACAAATAGCCCCCTGGAAATCATTGAGGCCACATGTATGGTACTCAATATGAGTTAGGGATTTGGCCCTATGTAAACTCCTGGTAATTGTGAGAGCGGTAGAGAGAACACCACCATAGATAAATAAAAAACGAAAGAAATGAAAAGAATATTTTTTGTCAAGCAGAATGTTTACTTTGTCTTTGTACTTTGAATAGATCACTTTTATAAATTTTTTTTATATACCGTATATACTCATTCATAAGCCGAATATTTTTGGTAAAAAAGTGATGCATCAAAGAGCGGGGGTCAGCTTCTAAACGGGTCTACACCAAAATTTGATGATTTTAAACTCTATGGAATCATTGAATTGAATACCTAATACATTGTCATTTTGTTTACCTGGAGCGTCTGCAGGCATGGAGCCCCTCATCTCCCTGTAGCCGCGGTTCGCCGTTCCCAGCCAATGGGAGCTATGGGAAGTGGCGCGCCACTTCCCGCAGCTCTCATTGGCTGGGAACGGCGAACCGCAATCACAGGAAGCTGAGGGGCTCCATGCCTGCAGACGCTCTAGGTAAACAAAACGTCCCGCCAGTGGCTTACCCTGACAGGTCGGGAGCCAAAGTTTGCCGACCCATTTATTAATGTAAATACTGCAGCCTTTTAAAGTTGGAAAGGCTTTGTTTAGTGGACTAGATTGGCTTGAAATGGACCTCATAAGTCTCGAGCCAATATGAAAATATACGTGCAGAATCGATGGAATCTCTAATAAAATTGAAATAGCCTGTTATCCCTACAAACATGCCAATCTACAGGGCTGCTTTGAAATAAACAAAGAACAATAATAATTTGACAGTGATAAAGCAGGTGACATTCCTATATAAAGTCATACAAAATCTATAACTATAATAATAATAATCTATTTTCATACTAGTATTTAAAATGAACAACGGTGAAATCAAAAGAAAAAGGTCTTCTTATCATGCAGCGTTCAAACTTAAAGTTGTTGAATATGCAGAAGCAAACAATAATTGCACCGCTGCTCATGAATTCTGCATCAATGAGAAGCAAGTAAGAGAATGGCAGAAAAAATAAAACAACACTAAAAGACATGCCAAGAAGCAAGAAAAAATGTCCAACGAGGTGCGCTTCATTTCCTGAGCTAGAGAAAGATCTCAATAATTGGGTTGTTGAATGTCAACAAAATGGGTACATTGTCACTAGAACTGGAATTCGTCTGCGTGCTCTGCAAATGTCGAAAGACAACAAATACAAGTCAGTAAAGCCGTCAATGTTTGTCGCATCAGCGGGTTGGTGTACTCGCTTCATGGTCTCTATCTTCGTCAGCGAACGAAGATAGCGCAAAAGCTGCCTAGAGATCTGGAAGAAAAAAGCAAATCTTTCCAAAGGTTTATTATAAAATATCGAAAGGAATATGCATTTGAACTGTCACAAATAGGAAATATGGACAAAACACTAATGACATTCGATCTCCCAAGCAACAGAACGGTAACTGGTGTTGGTGAAAAAACAATTTTAATTAAAACCACTGGCCATGAAAAAATCCATTTTACGGTGGTTTTATCATGTTTGGCAAATGGATCAAAGCTCCCTCCTGTTGTTATTTTTAAAAGAAAACCCTTGCCTAAAAACATGAAATTTCCTGCTGGTGTCATCATACATGCACACGAAAAGGGATGGATGGATGAAAGTGGGACTATTGAATGGCTGGAAAAAGTGTGGAAATAAGAGACCAGGAGCACTTTTCAAGAAACCTGCTATGCTCGTTTGGGACATGTTCAGGGCACTCAAGACGGATGAGGTGAAAAATGTGGTCAAAAATATGAAAACTACTTTGGCTGTAATACCTGGAGGCTTAACTTCAGTTCTACAACCACTTGATGTCTGCCTGAACAAACCCTTTAAAGACAGGCTACGCAAAATGTGGTCTGAATGGATGTGCTCAGGCATGGCGAAGTTGACAAAAGGCGGGAATCTTATGAAGCCCGAAATCAATCTGGTCGCCCAGTGGATCAAGGATGCATTGGGTGTCCATTCCCTCGGAAATGGTAGAAAAATCATTTAGGAAATGCTGTATCAGCGATGCACTCGACCGTCAGAAGATGATGCCATATTTCATGATGACACAACAGAGGCTGATGATGAGAAGGAATCTGACTCTGAAGAAGACGCTGCCGACATCTACGATGACAATGCAGGTGCAGCTGTGACTGAAGCCAAGTTTAATGAACTGTTTGGTGAATCAGAGACTGATTTAGACTTCGAAGGATTTTAAGACTTTGTAAAGTCTCATATAGATCTAAGTTACTTGTTTTAAATATCCATTTACTGATTTTAAATATTGACTGTAATTTTGAAGGTGAATACATATTTGTTCAATTATTATTATAACAACAACAGGTTTTTCATTAGATTACATTAAAATAATTCTAGCAAAACTTTTGAGTGTTTCTTGTGATGCCAGTTTTTAAAATATAGCAGGGGTCAGCAAACTTTGGCTTCCGGCCTGTCAGGGTAAGCCGCTGGTGGGTCGGGACATTTTGTTTACTTGGAGCGTCTGCAGGCACGGAGCCCCTCAGCTCCCAGACGCTCCAAGTAAACAAAACGTCCCGACCCGCCAGTGGCTTATCTTGACAGGCCGGGAGCCAAAGTTTGCCGACCCCTGAAATATAGGGTAGGCTTATGAAAAGGTTATACAGTTTTTGCTATTTTTACCTAACCATCTTGGGGGGGGTCGGCTTATAAACGAACAGGCTAATGAACAAGTATATACTGTAAATTAAACTAAATAGTGTAAAATATAACTTACATTTTTAAATGGTTTCCGAGTTCTCCAAATCTATCAGAAAAATGGGCTAAGTGGGGCTGTAATATATAGTGTGAATTGCTGGGGAAGGGAGGTTACTGGCCTTTGGTTAAACGGGAGATTCACAGAAATGGGTTATTCTGTGTATCTTTTAAACATTAATGCTCTCGGTAAATTTATCATCAAATAAACTAGGTCAGCTAATTCACACTAATGCTATTTCTGCTCCCCACAGAAAAGTAACAAATATAAATACCATGAATTGCTTATTATCGTGTTCAAAAAAATCCATTTTTTTGTATCTGTATAAATAATTTTTTTAAATGTCTCTTAAAAAGTAACATCTCCATCCACCATTTTAGTGCAGAAGCAGAGGTTAAAAAATATGCATTAGTGGTATTATACATTTCAATATAGTGATTTCACAAAGGAATGTTTGGAAACACCTCTCTCTCTCTCTGTCTGTCTCTCAGAGCATTATACTGAGATCATCCTGTTGAAAACTCTTTAAATTTTGCATGGAGAAAAGATCTAAAAAGCAATAATAGCTGTTATCAATCAGAAATGTCACCCTGAATCACTATTGGATTTCTAGACAGTTCATTAAAATGTGTATACAACATTGGCAAATGGTCACAGAAAGGATTTCCTTCCCCTTGCAAGGGAAGCTGCCAATGTAAACCCTTCTCTACTTTTTCCACCTTTGTTTGCTGCCATGGCCATAGTATCTTTTCTTCAAATGAAATGGTGCGTGCATTACTTGGAGATAATGCCAGATAAATGTATACTGTACTGAAAGCAATACCACAACAGATTCATCACTTATCAGAAACTGGTGGCTGCATTTCTGAAAAGTTCCCTGGGGAGAGATTTTTCCCTGTGGCTTTTAAATTACCATCTTTACCTTTTTGAATCATGAGTCTTCAGAAATGGTTTAAATCAATGAAATAAAAAGGGCAGATGTTTAATGGTATTTAGATGAGTTTTAAAAATCTCTTCAGGCATTGCAAAATGGTTCCTTAGTTCCCTGCTTCAGAAGCTGACTCTTGGTTCCATTCCATTACTACCTACTGTTTGCAAATAATATGTATTTCTCAGATAATGGTTATTTTGCAAAAGTTCTGTTTAAAACAGAACCATTTTTAATTTGCTATTTATGAAAGCAATTTGGGCAGAGAAGGCTGTCAAAGTACATTATACTGGTTTGGTTCTCACCCATCCAATAAAGGCTACATCAACACTTCCATTATAACCCCTTGCCTCTCCACCCGATTCACAGCTTTATAACTTGGCAGTAGAATTCACTCCAGCTTGAATCTTGTTGGTATAAGAAGCCTTAACCCAGGAGAATTTTTTTCGGTTTAAATTTAAAAAAAATAATTGGAACATTAATGAAAAATGTACTGTTATTGACTTTGTTCCCTTGAATGATTTTCTTGTACTTCTGTAACACTAAAAAAAAAAAAACTTTGTTTTTTCAACATGACATTTTACAGACTTCTGGTTCATATATTTTACTAACTTGTTCCTTTTGTGTTTTGTTTTTAATTTTAAGCAACAGACTTATCTACATTTAAAACACATCATCCACACATGGGAGTAACTTTTAAAAACCCGTATAGTAATTCCCTAAAAAGAACTGTGTACTTAAATTTGTTCTGGTGAATAAAATAAGTCTTGTACAAGCCTCAGAACAAGAATATTACAATTATAAAGTCCCCTAAGTATTAAAGTAATGGAAATGTCCAGTTAAGTTAATTTATATAAATATTCCATTATCCGTAGAGTTTACACATTCAGTTGACAATATTGACATGTAAAAATTAACCTTACAAATTTCTGGGAACCTTATCTCTGATCCATAGCACATACTCGCAAACTCTTTCAACATATACTTATGAACTAAAATGTGTATCTTCAGTTGTGTAAAGTATGTAATTAACTATGTATAGGATTAGATTAGGACTAAGCTTCCCAAGATCTTTCAGTTACTACCTGTCTCATTTAGCTCTTATTACCCTGAGGAGTTCCTGTGGCTGGATCTACAGAGCATATTCTGTGGTTCCATTTTGAAGCTGAGAGGGGCAACCATGTAACTTGGAGATCTTGGGAATCTTAACACTTCCCCAGAGTAGTAGCTATGGGTTACCAAAGACCCTATTACATTCCTTAAAGTTCTAGAAAGAAAATGGCTTTTAGCTGATCTTGTTAGGCACTTTACCTTTTGTCTGCATAAAATTTAAAGCATTGAAGCCCTTATCTGGATAAACTAGATGCCTGTTAGCCAGTTAGCTTCTAGTACTATGAGACTTTAAGAAGCCCGACTAGGACAGTAGCTGCTCCTAAATACCAGTGGTACCCCAAGGAAGGTCCTAAGCTCCACAGGATTCTGAGCAACTTGATTGCCTCCCTTAATTTTCACTACCTTGGAGAGTTCCTTAGTCTAACAAGGCAGGGGATCTGCAGAATTAGGCGTTCTTCGAGTGCTGGTCTCTATGTGTATTCCAGGCATGGATACTCATGCCCACAATGTGCCTGAGATCAGATTTCTAGCAAGTAGCATCCATTGGTCTGTGCCTGCAAAGTTGCTCTCTTTGTCTCCCTGCGGAGGGGCAGGCATGGATACACCTCTCCAGTTCCTTGTTACCACCACATGGCCTGAATGGGATTCCTCTGTATCTGAAGCTGCTGCCTAGCTTTCCTATCTGTAGATATATATTGTAAACAGCTTTTAGTATTTTACTGTTTTTAGTGTTTTTTCTAGTTATAGTTAGTATAGAATAGTTTCTTCCCCACTCCAGGGGCCCTCCCCTGCTCCCCTCCCCTCAGGAGAAGGACTATGCCTAAAGTTCCAGGGTTTACGAACTGTCTCCCCTGCCCCTTTTCCTTCTGTGTCAGTGACAAACACCAGCACTGCCTTTACTGCCTTGGGGAGGCTCACATCACCACCAAGTGCAGCATCTGCCGCTCCTTCCCTCCCTGAACATGTGAGGGATGAGAGCTCTGTCTGAGGAAACATCTCATGGAGAGAGCCACGAGACCCTAGTCGGACACAGGATGGAGAGACCCCCTTATACAATGGTTGCAGGCTGTGAGCAGTGCGCCTCCAAGGACGAGAACCAGAGCAGAGGCCAGAGTTTAATCACCCAGAAATCACTCCCTCAGGCCTCTCATGAGAGTAAGGGACATAGGCATAAGGACTGATCCCCTTCTAGGTTTGCCTCTAAGAGAAAAGATCACTCCCTGACTCCGTCTAGGTCAGATGAATCCTCACGCATGGCTCCTAAATACTTAGGTCCCCATAAACCTGACCAAGTGGGTAAGGTGTGAAGGAGAAAGGGTCCGTTGGTACCATACCTGCTCCAACTCATAAGCCGAAGGATTGGCATCTGCCAGCACCAACTGGGAGCTGCACTTTGGACTCCCCTTCAATGGTACTGCTACGCTCTGAGAAGGATCTGCCAAGCCCTTGGATGCACTGGATCCATCGTTTACCACCTCCGGGACCTCTCGCACTCTAGATCAGAATGTACTGGAACCTTTACCTCTCCAGGGCATATTTTTACCTTTCCCTACCCTCAGTCTCCTCTGTGTTCCAGTCCAGTCGTCCTCAGGAACATGTCAACACTGGACAAAGGAACCACCTCATGGAGAAAGGGATTGTCCCATATCCTTTCTACAAGTCAGAGTTTGTATTCACTGATATCATCAGCACTGCTGATAGAACCTGAAACAACCTTCTTGTCAACTGAGTCCAATGTTCTAGACAAACCCTTGCCTCACAGGGAGGCAAGCCTGGATAGAGACTCCAGAAGATCTTCCAGCCCTCCTCCTCCCAGATATGACTACCCAAGGGACTGTTTGCACTCAGTGCCATGGGGCTCTCCTCAACTGGTCAAACCTTCATACTGGTCACACTGGGGTCCATGGCATGGGATCCTTTTGCTAGGCACTCTGGATCTGTGCACGATTCACATTGGCCCTCTCTTCCTAGCCAAAATCAACTGGCTTCGTTTGAGTATGCAGAGGAAAAAATCAAGCTGGATCTGACAGTACCAATGGTTCCAACAGGCATGACGTCCTCCTCGTTCAATGAGGCAATTTCTCCATCATCACCATCCCGATCTGATAATTAAGGCTACGAGTCAGTCACAGATTCCGTGATTTTATGAGACCTCCGCAACTTCCTCAAAATTCCACTAATTCAGCCCCGGGTGGCGGGGCTTGGGCTTACTTACCCTCTAACCCCATCCCTGTGTACATTTCCGTGATTTTATTGTTTATTGCCCATGTACTGTCTGTGACTTTTAATAAAAATACTCGTGCCAAAATCGTAGCCTTACTGATGATCACAGACAATACCAGCAGCTGTAGCAGAGGGTGGTGCCCAAGCTCCAGCTTCCATTAGAGGAGGTTCATGACATGCAGCATGGACTACTGGACATCTTACAAAACTCTGGTCCTTTGTGGTTGGCCCTCCCAATCAATGAGGCCATTTATGGAACCAGCCAGAGCAGTATAGCATACCCCCTGCATCCTGTGCCCCCACCCTAAAAAGGGTTGAGAGGTGATATTTTGTAGCAGCTAAAGGGGCAGAGTTTCTGTTTACTCACCCAGCACCCAACTCCTTAGTGGTGTAGGCAGCCACAGAAAGATCCGAACTGCAACACCCTCAAGTAAGACCCGCAGATGCCAAATGCCTTGACCTTCTTGGGAGAGAAGGTATTTTCATCAACCACCCTCGGATTTAGAATTGCTAACTACCATGCCCTGTTAACAAAATATCATTTTACTAATTACTCTAAAGTTGTGGAGTTTAATGACAAATTTCCCCAAGAGGACAGGGCTCAATTCCAAGCCCTCATAGATGAGTGTAAGCTGGTGACTAAAACCAGCAGTAAACATAGCCAGTACCATATCTAAAGCTATAGCTACAGCCATAGTCATGATGCATGAATCGTGGCTTCATTCTTTGGTGTTCAAGATATTCTTTTGATAATACTATCAAGGACTTGCTCTTTGATGAGTCTAGTCTCTTCAGTGAAAGACTTGGTGAGACATTACACTTGGTAAAGCACTCCAGAACAGCCCTCCACTCCCTGGGCATTTATACCCTGGTCCCAAAGAGAAAACACCACAGGCAGACTGCCCCCTCAGCTGTTTTACCACCAGCACCCTTACAAACCACTGCGCAAATACCAGAGGGTACAAAGATCAGGTATACAGCTTTCTCTTCAACCACCGCTGCTCAACCCAACCCACCAACCAGGGATTTCTTTTGACAAGATGCTTGAGAAATGCATCCCCTTATTGACACCATTCCCTACTGCCCCCCAAACCTTTGGTGGCCTCCTCACCCTTTTTGCCAGGGAGGGAAATAACAAAGGACAAGTGCGTACTACAGATCATCAACTCCAACTACATAATCAAGTTTCTCTCTCCTTCCCCACACAAGCCCTCTTCTGGATCCCTCTTCAGAGACCATTGTCATGAAATCTTCCATAGGAAGTGAACTCTTCTCCTGCAGCGAGGGGCTATAGTGCAAGTGCCACCCCAAATCAAGGGAAGGATTCTACTCCCCATACTTCATAGTTCCCAAGAGAAATGGGATGGAGATCAATTCTCATTCTATGCCAGCTAAATGTTTTTATTTGAAAATCAACATTTTGCATGGTCACACTGACATCAATAATGCCTTCTCTGGAGTAGGGCATGTGGTTCGTGGCTCTTGATGTGAAAAATGCTTATTTTCATGTGGACATTCATCCATCCTACAGAAGGTTCTTCAGATTCCTGAGGAGCACTTTCAGGTCAGAGTACTCCTGTTTGGGATTGCTACAGCACCCCGCATTATCTTTTCGAAGTTCTTCTAAGTGATGGTGGTCCAGATCAGAGTAAACAGCTACATTGTCTTCCTGTACCTGGACAATTAGCTACTAACAGGCAAATCCAGTCGAGAGTCCAGTCAGTGACCATATTCTTACACACTCTTCTGGCATCCTTGGGACTCTGCATAAACAAAGAAAAGTCCACATTTTTTAGGATTCTTTTTAGGAGCAACCCTAGACTCGATCTCAGCGAAGGCCTGTCTTCCTATGGACAGATTCTAGGCTGCGAACAGCTGATATGACCAATTTCCCATAGACTTCCTGCAGTCAAGGTCTGTCTAGGCCATGTGACCTCATGTACCTACATAACCTCATTCACAAGACTTCTGTTACCCGAAGGCCCGGCTCTGGTCAATTTACTCACCAAACAGAAACAACATGAATACCAAGGTAACAATCTATACTAAGGTCACAGCTGCTATCGTATGTTAGACAAACCTGGAACAACTGCACACGTGAGTCCCTTTCCTTCCACCCACACCCAACATGACCATAATCACAGACACATCCCTCATAGGATAGGAAGCCCACATTGCGCAAGGCACATAGTTTTCTGGGGATGGGGAGGGGCAGGATATATATCAATCTACTGGAGCTGAGGGCAATTCATTCAGCTTGCAATTCATTCTTTCCACTTATATGGTCTCCTCATATCCAGATAACATCAGACAACATGACAACAGTCTTCTACATAAACAAGGCAGAGAAAAATCTCTTCCTTTATGTATAGAGGTAATCCGTTTATGGCATTGGTGCATCAGGAACCACATACCTTCCAGGTGCACAGAACTCTGTGGTGGGCAATCTCAGCAGACATTTCTGTACAGATCACGAATGGGAGATATGCATTTCTGTCCTGAACGATGTTCCCGCTTGGTAGTGAACGCCATCTTGGGATCCCAGATGAACAAGGAATTCCATCTATAACTGCTGTAGAGCAGCACTAGGCCAGGAATCCAGGGCAATGCCCTCCTATTTTCCTGAACATACCACCTGAGGTACACCTTTTCTCCTGTCCCACTGTTACCACTGTGAAAGATTCATCACGACAAAGCTTGAGTCATTCTCATGGCAACCAACTGACTCAGATAGTTCTGGTTTCCGGTTATCTTACAAATGTCAATCTGTCCTCCCATAAGCATCTGTCCCTTCCCAGATCTTTTAACTCAGAAGAATGTCAAGATCAAACATCCCAACCTGTACCCTCTTCAGCTTACGTCCTGGTATTTGCATGAGCATCAGACCTAGAGCATTCATGTTCAGAGGCCGTTCAGTCTATCCCCAGACAAAGCAGAAAAGGCTCTAGAAAATGCTATTTAACTAAATGGAGGCATTTCTCTATCTGGATGCAACAGAACCAGTTATCCCCAGAGTCAGCAGATAATCCTACTATTTTGGACTATCTCCTGTCCCTGAAGACTTGAGGGCTTCCCATAGGTTCACTGCATGTCCGTCTAGCAGCCAGCAGTGCCTTCCATCCTCCTGTAAAAGGCCACTCCACTTTTACTCACCCTACAGCAGTTAGATTCCTGAAAGGTCTCATTAGGACCTTCCCACCAATGGTGAAATCAACACTGCAATGGGAACTCAACCTTGCACTCTCAATATTTGCTAGACCACCCTTTGTACCATTAGCCATGTTTTCAGTGCGCCACCTGTCCATGAAGGTCACCTTCCTAGTCATTATCACATCACCCAGAAGCATGAGTGACTCGCCATATACCATATTTCATAAGGAGAAGGTTTCCCTTCAGCTCCACCTGAAATTCATCCCCAAGGTAATTTCTGAGTTTCACGTGAGTCAAGCTATTCACTTACTGGTATTCTTTCTGAAAGCTCAGATTTCCAATGAGAGGAGACTTCACTCTCTCGACATCAGATGGGCTTTGATTTTTCTATCTGCAAAGAACAAAACCAATTGGGAAACCACCAAGGTTATGTATCAGAGCTATCACAAGGACCAGGGTTATCTGCTCAGAGACTCTCTAAGTGGATCTCTGGCTGCATCATTCTTTATGTTGGCTTGTATTCCTCCCGATGGGGTGAAGGCCCATTCTACTAGAGCACAACCATCCATACCTTCATGAAACATTACACCTCAGTCTAGGCCTCTTCTGCAGATGCAACAGTTGGAACAGCAGTTTTACAGACGTCTATATCAACTGCATCCTTGCAACTCCCTCTCCCTCCTCCTACTGCCAACCAGTCAGTCACATGTGGAATATACATAGAAGCCAACACTCAAAGAAGGAATGGAGGTTACTTATCTATAACTGGAAGTTCTTTGAGGTGTTTGTTCCCTATCTGTATTCCACTACCAGTGCTCCTTCTCCTCTATTTCAGATCTTAACAGTAAGAGGAGGAAGTAGGTTGGCAGTGCTCCGCACTGCCCCTTGTTTCAGAGCACAAGGAGCGCAACGGCACAGACCAATGGACACTGCTTGCTAGAAATCTCCAGTCTCAGGCATGTGGTGTGCATACATACCAGCATGTGGAATACGGGGGAGGGGGGACACACATCTTGAAGAACCACCAGTTACAGATAAGTAACCTCTATTTCTGCAGGATAGTGAAAGCTAAGATGAGCTATTTGATTATTCAGTATATTTTTCTCCATTGCCTTTCATGGTAGAAACAATTAAGATGAATATTAGAGAGACAAGGTGGGTGAGGTAATATCTTTTATTGGACCAACTTCTGTTGGTGAGACAAGTTTTCAAGCTACACAGTACTTTCCTTCAGGTCTGGATTAATCGTGATTGCCTCAGCACGTCCGACTTAGGCTCAGACCCTGCAGATCTGTTCCTTTGGCGGCAATGACAGTGGTGTTCAATGACCAACCAGCATCATTAAAGCAAAGTGTCATTTATTTAGAGCACAAGTATTACAGAGCAAACATATCTTAAAAACAATCAAACACACTACGTGAGGGTCTAGCTTACCAGGTGGTTAACATTTTCCACATAGGGCCCCTAGTAGGACTAGCTTCCGGTAGACTAGGGGTAGGCAACCTATGGCACACGTGCCGAAGGCGGCACATGAGCTGATTTTCAGTGGCACTCACACTGCCCAGGACCTGGCCACCGGTCTGAGGGGCTCTGCATTTTAATTTAATTTTCAATGAAGCTTCTTAAACATTTTAAAAACCTTATTTACTTTACATACAACAATAGTTTAGTTATATATTATAGACTTATAGAAAGAGACCTTCTAAAAACGGTAAAATGTATTACTGGCACGCGAAACCTTAAATTAGAGTGAATAAATGAAGACTTGGCACACCACGTCTGAAAGGTTGCCGACCCCTGCTGTAGACTCTTCCCAGTGCATCTCTGTGTCAGCTTGTCTCTTTGTCGGAGCTCACTAACAGTCTCTGGACAGTCCCTGGTGACTCACCTCCCTTCACAGGAATCACTTTTTAATTGTTTTATCCCTTAGATCTGGTAACTCCCAGCTCTGGCAAAACAAGGTTTACAGCATACTTGAGACAGGATACAGGATCTTTTAAGCCAACAGTTTGCCCCATTGTCTTTCAAGTGTCTACTGAAATAATCATATTTAGGAAGCCTTTGTGTTGCTTCCTTGTATGGTGTTCCCACAGCCCTGTCCTGCTAGATCAATACATTCCCACAGGGAAGTTTTATAACCCCAGTATACAGTAACTTCCTCTCTCTGCCCCAGGCACATATGGGGTTCATAAAGTTGTTACATCTCAGTATTCATAACATTATTACATAGCAGCTCCATTTCTGTCACAGAAGGATTCATAAAGGAATTCGACAACAGGTCAGAATTTCCAAAAGGGGATTATCCTCCTAAACTGGAGGACTTGACTGAATTTTAAAGGTCATTTAACCACTAATATAGGTAATACAACACTTGTTAACTGTCTGTTCCAGAGAAGTGACATTTTCATGTTTTAGTTTGGCACTTGCTTCTGTTTGCTATATGTATTCTAAAATGAAGTTTCTATCCTTTGTTTTCAGAAATAGCTCAGCTAGCTAACTATGACAGTGGCACAGCAGAAACTCCAGAAACAGATGAATCAGTAAGTGCAAGTCTTCCTGTTACAGTGGTGGTGGCTGATGTTTTTAGCATATCAGTTTTTAAAATACAGTGATGTGTTAATTGCGTTGTTTCATTACATTCTCTAGTAGATTTTTTACATGGCTGGCTGAACAGAATATAGGTTAACTTTCAAACTAATGCCAAGGTGCATAACTGATTAAAGATAGCAACAAGCAATAGCCCAGTTATGCCTTCTGTTTTCAGGAAGTTGTAATTTTCACCATTTTCATAAAGTCACTAATATTTACTTCTGCCTGGAGTTAGCTATTGCTAGAGACTTGCTTGTTTTCTTGGTACCTTTTACATTTCTGCTTAATCACTGTATTTTTTTCTCTTTTTGAAAAGGGTTTAAAAATCCCTCCAAAACTAGAATTTTTTGCACAGACTTTTTAAGTCCTCCACTTACACAGTGATCCAAAATTTAAGAGGGTGTAATGCACTGAACAGATAAATGGCAACAGGTTAAAGTGGTAGCTCTACATTTGGAAATTAAGATTTGTGAGTAGGAAGACTGTGCATTGAGTTTAAAAGACGTTTTGTTGCACTTTGAAAATACATATTGTGAAGATATTATACTAGGGCTGTGGGTAGTAATAAGTAGTATAAAATAATCCTTTGCACTGACTTGTTTAAATTGCCCAAGGTAGAATAAAAGTCAGTGGAGATGACTGGAATTACTGGTGTGCTTAAGGGCAGAATTTGGCCCATTATAATAAAAAACAAACAAACCGAGCCATTTTTCTTCTAAACAAATAAACCATAGAAAACACAGAGGTAGGATTACAGTGCAGCTTCACAGCAAAAAAAGCAAATGCGTTTGGGCTGCATACATAATTCAGTTCAGTAATAGTTAATTGGCATGACAAGTTATACAAGTATTGCTAGTGTGTAAAATAGAATCCTCAGGTATCTGATGAAAATACTTGCAGTATTTCCAGGCAAAGGCCTCAGACTGTGTCTGGGGGTTTTTCATCTTATGATCATTCCTGATTTGGTGGCGGGATGCCATCTACAAAGGGTTCAGGTGCTGTGACATGGAGGTAACTGTACCTTTCTATGCACCTTTGGTCCATCTGCATCTGAAATATTGCATAGATCTGGGCACTTAATTATCAGAAATATACTGACAAGAGGTTAAAGAGGAATAACAAAAATGATTAGGGGGCTGGACTTACTGAATTATGCAGTGTGACTAACAGTTAAATATGGCTACATATCAGGAAACACTTCATGATAATGTATTGTGTTAGTCTCTGGAATAATCACCCAGGGGACGTGGTGGAAACCTTGTTGCTTAGCAAATGTAAAACTAGACTGTCCAAAACACTCATAAATGTGTAATTAGGAACAGTCTTGTCGTGGCAAGCAAATGAATTAAATGACTTAATAGGTCTCCACTTTCAGCTCCAGATTATATCATTCTGTTAGCATACCTAGTGGCTTTCATGTACTATATTGTTATATATTGTTATATATAGCCTATTTGTGCAAAACGGTTGCCTGGAAAAGAATGCTTTTCCCCCACTGCCTCCTGTCCTTTTCAAAATGCCCAGACCGACACCAGTGTTGGTCCCTCCTCTTTCAATGGGGGATATCCTCAGAGGTTCTGAAGACCTACAAGTTGCAACTTGGCAATACAGGAAAGCAAGACTAATTCATTTAGTGCTGCACACTGGGCCATGCCCACCTGGGATAGGTTAAAATAATTAGATGTTTACCACTCATACCCCAGTGCCACTTGGTGGGTGGGTGTGAGGGGGGGAGGTACATGCTGCTTGAGAACTCTGTGGAAATATCCTGAGCCCTCTGTGAAGGAATATACATACCAATTCAGACATACTCTCTGGAACTAAAACCTCCCTCCCATCTGGCATATCAGATCTATTTTGAGGAAGGATATGGGAGAGAGAGTTCTTCACTAAATCTTGGGGACCAATTGAGTGGCTTCACCGGTGTTCAACATTTATTTAAACTGGTCCTGCAGGAAATGAAAAAGTCGCTGAGCACATAAACAACAAATCAAGTAGGAAGAAGGATTTCTTTGCCATACATATAGGAAAGCTTTATATCATTAAGTAACCCCAAATTTAATTAAGAGTTAAGTTTCCCAGTGGTGCCTCACACCTTTCCAGAATGTCAAGGTCAGCTACACTCCAAACTCCGGCAACCAGGATATGAAGAGTTGAGATACATGCCACCCCTACAATTAACCTTAACTCTGTCCTCTGCGCATACTAGTTTTTTCATTTTCTACAGAACACTCTGAGGACAGAACATATGAGCAGTCTAGGACGTAGTCTTGACATTCCTCTTTGCTAAGGCAAAACTGGGGTTTAGGTCAAGCATAGTGAAAAGGAACTACCTGTCCTACACTCAAGCACTGGGCCTTCTCCACACAAACCACCCCAGACTTGCAAAATGCAACCTCCCTGCCCCCCCGTCACTCTTCCCCTGATGATTTCTTCCAAGATAGTGTCTTCACTTATCCCCTACTTATCCCCAGAAATCACTAGCATGTATGCCACCACATTATTGATAATCCCCAGGACAAGTACACCACCGCTAACGCAACCTACAGAACTTTGTGCTGAAATGAGGCATATTTGATCCCTTTGATGTCCTCATGCATGTCTCGTATTAGCTGTGCCAATATACTGCAACAAATCCCTCCACCTTTCAATACAACTACACTGACACTGTTGGAGTGCATGTCAATAAATGCTAGAATTCAAATCTGTGGAGCACAACATAAACAACACATTCTCTTAGTCCTTCCTCATGTCTGTTTATTATGGTAAATTATTCCCACCCCCATGTACTGAACAGGGGCGGTCCTAAACTAGCTGCAAGCAACTGGTGCCCTAGGCGAACCATGCAATCAGCACCCCAAACCCAAGGCAGATATAGGCTAAGGTTTTTGGTAAACTGGGAAACATTTTGCCCCTTTTTTTCCTTTTAATGTTTTTTAAGTTTTTTTTTTAAACAGAGGCTTAATTATTTGGTTTGTCCGTCCATCTGTCTGCCCAACCAGTGTTTCTGAGATGAGATAAAATAGAGACACGAAATTTTCAAAATAGATTTGTACACGACAGCTAGATGATATTTCAGTCCAATTTCAAATAAAAATGCATTAAAAATGTTAATTATAATTTTTATTACTACAAATCCAAAATCATCCATAACGCTATCCTGCTTTAACTGCCATTACCACCACATCCAATACAGAAAGAAATAAGAAAACTCTTCAATGAACTTTAACCTGTATTTACAAAACACACTGAATAAAAAACACTGTACTCTTAAAGTATGACTTTTCTTGCTTTAAGTTTTGAAAATTCAGTCACTAGTTCTTTTCGATCCAATTTTCCAGCTATTTCATGCTCTATTGATATTGTGGCAAGTCCAACAAGTGTCTCTTGCACCATTGTTGAACACAGATATGTTTTTATCAATTTTAAAGTTGAGACGCTACGTTCCCCACTAGTTACGGAAACTGGCAAAGTGAAAAGAATGCACAGAGCTATAAAAATGTTTGGAAAACTGTGCGTTTATTTTCACAAACAAACTTCAGTACTTCTTCAGGAGTGGAATGTTTCTTAAGTCGTCTTGAAAAAGCCTGAAGCTGACTACATAAATCTGTAGCATCAATGTCTTTTTAATTTTCATGAGTCAATGCCAACTCCGGTTTTATACAAAATTCTCTTATCTGTTTTGCTGTTTTCTTTTGCAAGCTGTGGATATCATATAGAAAGCCAAATACTAACTCTAGCTGCTGCATCTGTTGAAAACTTTCGTCAACCGCGTGAATAGCAGTATCAAGGACTGCGATGTAGAAATTCACTTTGAGCCTTTGTTTTGGGTTCTGAATGGGTGTGTCTCGTCCTTCATACGAAAACTGCTGTTTCTTTTGCCGAATGCGAACTGGCTCTGGTTCAAATTCTGTCGGAAAGTCTATTTCTTCAGCAAACTCGAGAGAATCTACCATTGTTCTTTTGAACCCTTAATCATGTCTGAATTCCTCCAGAATATTTTTAGTTTGCTGCAGTTTTTGAATAGCAGAATGTATGTTCAAGTTCTTTTCCTGAAACTGCTTACTAGTGAGGTTAATCTTGAAAAGGATATTATACCACAAAATGAGTGAAGTCACAAATTTGAATTTGGAAAGGCCATTTGCAAGAGCTTCTGCATCTGAACATGCCGTATTGCCAGATGATCCAGTAAAGGTAATATCATCATAAATTTCAGTTAGGGCATCAGAAATGTTTCCAAGTTCACAGAAAAGAGGCTTCAAAGCATCAATGAGTTTGACAAGACCCATCTTGTCTGACTAAGTGGTTTCACAGTTAGAGAATTCACATGGCGAGTCGGAATCTCCCAACGACGTGTTGAGCCTGAGAAAAACACATAAACACGTTGCACCAGGTCAAAGAAACTGCTTGCCTCCAAACAGCATCTAGCAGCATCATTGACAACCAAATTCAGAGAATGCGCACTGCAAGGAACGAGAAAGGCCCTAGGATTGTTTTCCATCATTCTCCTTTGCACACCATTGTCTTTACCCTTCATATTAGTCCCATTATCATAGCCTTGGCCACGTAAGTTTTCAACAGATAATGACATTGTTTCAAGCTCTTGTAGAATAGTTTCAGTCATAAATGCTCCAGTCGTCTCCTTCAGTGGTACGAACCCAAAAAAAGTTCTTTTATGAGCACTTCAGCATTATCGTCATCTGCAGGCTTTTCCATATCCACAAAACGAATGATCATCATTTGTTCAACATGACTCACATCTAGTGTACAGCCCAGTATTATTGAAAAGTATTTTGCAGAATGGGCAGCTTCTACAATTTTCTTTTTAATGGGCATTTGCTAGGATTTGAATCAGTTCATTCTGCATATTTTTTCCTAAGTAATGAACCTGTGTTTCATGATGAGTTATTTTACATAGATGCTCCTTCCTGACTGTATCAAACAAAGCTAGGTATTCAACAAATTTTTAAAAGTTTCCATTACCTGGAGTGTACGATATTTCATTTCTACTGTGGCCGCGGAATGCTAAATTTTGTCCACCGAGAAGTCTTACTAAAGCAATCAGACGCTCTAATATTTGTTGCCAATATTCTTCTTTTTCTTCATCAATAGTTTTTCCTTTTTTCAATCATAATTCAAGTTCTTTCCAATTTTGAAAACATTACAAATGTTCTGTACTTCTTTCATGTGAAGAGAGAATTGAAGATACGTTTTTCCAGTCCTTCGAACCATTTTCAGTAAGTGATGTACCAGTTGCTTGATTTCTAAACAACTTGCAGCAAAAGCAAAACACAAAGTCCTTCGACACTGAATATTGTAACCAGTTTTGATTAATTTCTTCCCCATTAATGAGTTTCCTCTTGTAATGCTGAGCAGAGAATTTTCTTCTATTTCCATCCTTAGGGAAGGGAAATTCATGAACTTGTTCGGGTCCATGTTCCACGAGAATTTCCACTGTCATCACATCTGGGCCATGAAGCTGGGTCCCCATGGTGTAACTTGTTTGTAACTTCCTCATTCTTTCTTCCTTCTACTTCATTTACTTCAATTTCTGCATGTGTCTCTGAAGGTGAATAAATTTTCTCCACTTCCATATCAGTCTGATGCTGTGAGCTGCCTTCATCCAGAAGTAAGTTTCCATCATCTTGAGTTTCCAAACTGCTTTTTTGTGGATGTTAGCTACCCTCATCTCAAAGTAATATACTTTCATCTTGATGTTCCAAACTGCTTCCATGCGGATGTGAGCTAACCTCCTCTCCAAGTAAAATTCCTTCATCTGGATGCTGTGAACTGCTTCCATCTTTATTTGGATTAAAGAGAAGATGTTTCAGGAAGGATCCCTGCTGTTTTGCTTGGTCCTTTTCCTTCTTGGCCTTTTGTTTACGATACTCAGCTCCTGAGGGCTTTCTTTTTCCTCTTTCTGCCATGGAGCATTTGAATATTGTTATACTGTGCTCCCGACTGTAAGCATTATAGCGTTAAGAATGGCTGACACACCCACCACATGGTTGGCGATTTAAACCACATTGCAGCCGTCCCAACATGTCTTTTCACTGCTTAAAGGTTCAGTGATTAGTAACATACACTCACTTACCTTTTAAAACAGTTAGTTACAGCGTTTATACAGAAACAAAATGACCTTTTTCGAGGTTCTAACCCGACACCGGTTGTTTGGAAAGTAATCCCCTTCCTCACGGTTATCCGCTTGGAGTGTGACGTCATCACTTTTGTAGTCTATTAAGCATTAACGCTATTACTTTTCTTTTATGGACCTTATTTATTACATGTGAACCAGTTATAACAAAGAAAAGTTCATAATTATACAGCCTGATAATAACTCTTAAAGATACTCACATTTTGGATTTATAATGCTGAAAGACGTTATTCTTTACTCTTTGGCACCAAGAAACACAATTTTCCATAGTATTCGTTCGATTCTTAACCATCTACCTGCGACGTATGTTAAAATGACTGTTTGACGTATCAATTCGCGATATCTCTGCTCTACATGAATTTCCGGCTATGCGACCTTGATGTATATCCGAGTTAGGTGTCACTAGCATTGCAGCTCTTGCCACTGGCGTCTGTGTTTCATTGTGGCTGAGTTATTGCTTATCCAAATTGTGGAGTGGGTCATCTGGACCCTACGTCACAAATTGGAAAAAAAAATTCACTAAAATATTACTTATTTTTGCAGTAAATAAAAGATTTGACATATTAATAAATTCTCAGAAATGTAGTGAAATGAATTATAATTCGTATTCCCTCCGTACGCGCACGGGAATTGAAATAATGACATCTTCGTTATTTTATTTGTATTTTTTTTCATCTTTTTCATTTTTTTTAAATTTGATTTTTTCCCCCTCGAATTTGGTGTCCCGTTTAACTTGGCAGCCTAGGCAACCACCTAGTTCGCCTATATGGACGGGCCACCCCTGGTACTGAACCATTCTTAGTGGCTGTTGCCAGTTACAGAGGGCAGGGTTAAGGTTGTGTTGTGGGAGTGGCCAACCTTTATTTTTCCTGGTTTTCAGAGATTTGACATTCTGGAAGGACATGGTGCACCATTGGGCAATCTTAACCTTAACCCTGCATTAAAGTTTTGGGCACTTAATTCTCAGCTTCCCCATGTACCACAGCCCAGCTTTCTGCCTCCATTTCTTCTGGTTCTTTGGCAATGATTACCCCAGTCCCAAAATGTACTGTTTAGTCTCTTTGCTGCCTTTACATAATCTCCTCATCTCCAATCTCTCGTCCAGTCCAGTCCAGTCCAGCCCAGTTTTCCTACCTCAGCCCTCCTCCCTAGGGAGAGGTAGGTGTTGGCGAGGGCCCCACACGCTGAGGAGCTGGGGAGAGGATTCAGGGACTGCCATGGAGGCAGTGGGAACGTTTGTGGAGCAGGGAAAAACATGAGGGGGCTGCATGGATGTGGGGAGTTTTGGGAGACAGAACTGACGCCTCCTAGTATGCCCCACTGCACAGCTCTGAACTCCTCCTTTCCACCCCACTCTTCCCTGTGCTGCTCCAACACCTCTCCGCATTCCCCCTCACTGCTCTGACCTCCCATATTAGGCAATGAGTTCATCCATCCTTTGTTAGTCCATCCTGACCTATACATCAAGGACCAGATTTACAAAAGTATTCAGGCACCTGAGTGCCTAAGCAGGTTCAGTGTCTATCTGCATCCTTAGCTGGCTAAATATTTTTGTAAATCTGGCCCCATGTATGTCTGCCAGCACCCCACCACAGAGGTGAGTGGATTAACAGATGCAGAATAGCATATAACTTTCTGATGGAATAACAGCTTGCTTCAGAGCCTTCTCTGGCCCCTGATCAGTTGAGCTGTGGCTGATTGACCAGAGCCCAAAAGAACACTCCATCATGGTTTTGATGAGCATGTTGCAGCCTGAGGGCAGTAAAGAATTTTTTCTGTTTTATATATGTCTGTAGTGTTAACTTTGTTCTCTTTCTGTTTTTTTTTACTTAAAAGAACTCTAATACATCAGTGAAGCTCCGGAGGAAACCTCGTGAAAGCGATTTTGAAACAATTAAACTGATTAGTAATGGAGCTTATGGGTGAGTAATCCATGAGTGTAACAGCTCTTCTGCATTTTGTTTTTGCATAATTTCCCATTATTTTTTACTGTAAACAGCAGGGAGGGGTATGTGATTGTGTGTGTGTGTGCCTGGGTGCTTTTCTAATTCTGGTTTCTAGTCCAAATGCATTTCCCATGTTATTACTGACAATTGTGATATACAAGAAACAATTGAGCTTTCTGCTAACTGGTGCTAGTCAGTAACAAAATCCAGCATACTGCAGTGTCTTGAATTAAGATAACGTATATTCTCACCGGACAAGATGCTTGGGAACCTGTAGAACTAGATGCTACATGAAGCTAAAGATGAAATGTTAAAATGGAGTTTTGAAGAAAATTTAAAAAGTCTTAGCTTAATATTGAAAGCAGATTTTTTTTCAAATTTTGAAATGGAGTATAACTGAATCTGTAAGAAGTACACTGTAAAATAGTGTTCTTGCCCTAAAAAAATAGACACTGTTTTAAGTGAATACATAAAATATTTTTTCCCGATTGAAAATAAATTTATACCAGTCTGTTTAAACCAAAGATGCCTGAATGATGTCATACCGAGAACTCCATTGGCAGTTTGTCAGTTCAAGGGCCTCGCTTGCCTGGATAAAAATGGAGAGCACTCATCTTTCATTTGGAAATTCAACACACAGCGATTGGATGTCCCAGCATGCAATGCTCTGTCTTGGCAATGCCATGCTGCTCTGATTAAGATCAGACATTGCATGATGTGCCCTGTGGTCTTTTTTGGGCTCCATCTCTGTACACGAAAGGATTAAGGCAGGTCTATAGATCCAAACTCCTGTGCTGGGAGAGGCTCAAAAAATGGATTCAAACAATTTGGGTCAACCCTACGGTTATTGAGGAGCCCACTACCAAAGAAAGTTGGCTCTATTATGGGATGAGGAGCTGTTTCCTGGTCCTGACCTCATCATGCTGATTCTAGCCCTTTCTGCTCTCAGCCAGAATGTGGCAGCTGTATTATACGTCTGAGTGCTCACTGCAGAATTCCTGAATGTAAAAGAGGGAGCCACTACAGTCCACCTTCCTATCCAGTCCAGTGGATCCTCATGCTCACTTTTAATGGCTAGAGGCTTGAGGTCATAGCTAATGCGCCTCTCTGGTCACAATTAGTTATTTCTTTGTTGTGACTCATTGACCAAGGGAGTAGAGTATTTTGGGCTGCAGCTAATTCACCCTTTATGCCAGTGACGGTCAGTCACTATAGTGCATGCAGGGGCTATTGTCTGTGCCCAGACCTGCTTACGTGGCTCAGCAAAAAGCCTGAAGAAAATGTAGCATAATTTTCATTAAAATTACATAAAAATCCAAACACAGCTCTCAGTACTCAACCTCACACAAATCATCCCCTCAATGATTTTCCCCTAGGTACCTCATTGCCACATATTCAATTCTTGGAAAAGTCCTCTTCACAGCAGGAATCAGCTGCTGCCACCCCTGCTTCACCGGTGCATGCGTCTCTCTCTCCTTCCCCTGACAGCTGCTCCCTCCTTTCATCTTGTCCCCAACGTTCTCATTGGAGGAGGGGGAAGATAGGGAAGGCACTGACTTGGCCAGCAGGTGAAGAACAAAAGAGAATCTTAGCCGTTGTACCCACCCAACGTTGGAGGGATTCCTGGTGAGGAGAGGAAAAGAGAGATGGGGCCAGGAACCCTGAGCCTCCATCCAAAGGGCAAACGTTAGGAAGGTCTGTCTGTGCCTCATGCTCCTTACACTCTAAGAGCCTCAGCCAGTCATAGAGCAACATAGTGCAGAGAGCCACCTCTAGTCCAGAGCAGACCAAGTTTCATAGAACTGTAAAGCCAAAAGGGACATTTATGATCATCTAGTCTGGCCTCCTGCATAACAGAGGCTGAATTTCACCCAGTAATTTAAAGCAAGCCCAATAACTTGTGGTTTCAAATGAGTTCAGGCTAAAATGTGTGAAACATTTGGGATTCACAGATGTTTTCATGAATAAACCAGTGGCTGTCAAAATGTTCTCAAGCTGCATATAATGGGACCCCACACATCACAAACTTTCATAGGAGAAATGAGTATTGTGTTCTGTTCTGTTGTATGTGGTGGTGTGAGAACCAATATAGAATAGAGTAGAGTACTGGTGACGGAATATACAAACCCCACACTGGTAAGGAAGGGCTCAAGCAGCAACTCTGGGCCCAGGTGGATTCACTCTGCCATACCTGTAAAGCATTCATGTCTTGGAAGAGGAACTCATAAGCACCTTTCTGGTTAGATTTCCACTCCGCTTTACAAGGTAGGAGGTAGATTAATTTGCATTGACATTTTTCAGGCATTTAGTGTGGTTAGTTGACTTGGCAGCATGTGATTGGTTGATTTACTGTATATTTATTATCAGCACGTTTAAAGGGTAACATATCATTAGTACCTGAATTCCTCTTATCCTCTGTAAGAAACGGAATATAATTAAGCAATAATGTCTGTTGCATCTGTGGATACAAAGCAATAAACTTCTTCATAGGCATTTATTACAGTATATTACAAGTATAAACAGCTGAAATTAAAGTTATTGTTGTTATGCTACATGGATTTTTTTCTCTTCCAGTGTTTTTCCACTTCATTAACTTTCTGAAGTAATCTAAATATGTGTGAATTCTGCTTGTGCTTCACTGATTTATTCTCAGGAATATGTCACTAGGTATTTTGTGATGTGGCTTGTTAATACTTGATTATGTTGTTGTAATATTTCATTTCTTTCAAGGATGTAGTGAAAGGATTCCTCCTGAACCAAGTGAGAAGCAAATGTTATCGAGTGCAGTGTTTTTGTTTGGTCCTGCCTTCATTAGTGAAGTGAAAGGCTTTGATGATTTGACAGCGTAATTGTTGGTCTTGGCACATTGTAGCAGAGATTTGTCAGATATGTTAAACTTCATGAGTTTAAATTTGAACCATTGTCTTTTTTAAAGTTTGAGTAAATATCTTTGCAGTATTCCGCTTTGTAACTGCTTGAATAAACTCATTTGTAGTGTAATTAAATGACTGTATAGTAGATGAGGTATATCGGGCTTTTGGGAATGGTTGGGAATATACAAGAAGTTAAACAAGCTGTGAATCAGTAAACATGTAGGATGCAGGCCAAATCATTAATGGTTTCACAAGCTGTCTATCTTAGACTCTCTCACCAGCCAAAAGGTTTTCCTTTAATGCTCCCTAAATTTTTAATTTTCATTACTGTTCAAGCTGATTTTCTCCTAATTTTAAAATTTCAAATGGTAACATATAGGAACTCTTTGGTCCACTCACTGCAGCTGCCGTCAGCATGCCTGCACAATCAATTACATGTTACAGTTAGTTTTATTAGGTGTGTAAACTCCCCATTTGGATTTGTTAGGCAGTTGCCTTAGTTTTGCATAATAGTGCCTGCTTGATATGGTGCCAATTACATCAGTTGAAAAAGGGGTGGTGAATTGAATATTTGGGATGGGTACATGCGACATACTGGCCAAGTGTCTCTCTTTCCCCACTAGTGTCTGATCTATGTAGAGTAAAAAGCCCTAATACTGCTACTAGCTAATCCAGTAATTTCTGTCAGTTAAATGGTAGAGGCTAGTATTTTTGGTGTTGAAGGCCCTAGGCTCAGTCTCCATTGAGGACATGTGCATGGTGGAGTCATAACAAAATGGTGGCCCATCGGGGATTTGAACTCTTGTGCCCTTCAGATGCTCAGATGAACGTCCCATAATAAGAGGAGTAACACCCTGGGTAAGTGTCTTGCTTCTCTCCAGTAGATGGTAGATAGAGAAGAATAAGATCCTTCTAATGGTACCAGCTACGGAGTTAGCTCAAGTAGTAGAGGCAGATACTTTTGATGCTGAAGGTCCCATTTTCAATCACTGTTAACTGTAGAGTGTGTTGCAAAGTGCTGGAAAATAATTTCTCAATCTAGTGTTTCAATTACTCCCAGCCCTCCCTTTTATTTGGAATGCAACAAATTGGAACTTTCACTGAGATTATTCATTTTATAAAAAATCTAGGCAGTAGTATCATTGTTTTACACGGACTTTTACAAACAGTAAAGGTGGGAGGAGATACTCTTAAGGAAGGTTTACACTAGAAATGCTACATCGGCGCAGCTGCATTGGTGCAGCTGTGTTGCTGTAGCGCGTCTGGTGAAGATGCTCTATGCCGAAGGGAGAGCATTATCCTGTCAGCATAATTACTCCACCTCTGTGAGAGGCAGAAGCTGTGTCGGCAGGAGAGCATCTCCTGCCGACATAGCGCCAGTGTGGACTGTGCTTAGGTTGCTGTAACTTGCGTTGCTTGGTGGAGTGTCTTTTTCACACCCCTGAGTGACGTAAGTTAGATCGACTTAAGCAGTAGAGTAGACCTGCCCGTAGATATTGAGAGATGCTTTTTTCAGCTTCAAGAACAAAAATCTACATGAAGTAGTCAAACAACTGCAACTAGTAGCAGGAGGAAAACAAAATTATTGGGTTTTATCAGAGGGGTAGTTGATCACTTAGTGTTTGGGTATCAGCGAAATATCCCTACTTCTAATCTTAAATTATTACCTGTACACTTATCACAGTATGCTGGATTTTGTTACTGACTAGCACCAGTTAGCAGAAAGCTCAATTGTTTCTTGTATATCACAATTGTCAGTAATAACATGGGAAATGCATTTGGCAACTGTGATTTATGGTTTGTCAATGTGATTTACTTTTAAATCTCCTTTAGCTGTGGGGCTGTATTATCCTCTGCATCTAGCCCAGCCAAGTCAGATTCCAATTTTTTCCAGAGCCAATGTTTTCAGGAAATAATAACAGGATTATTGAAGTAATTAATATTAGAGCTGAAATGAAGCAATATTCGAAAGATCACGTCAGTGATGAGACTTTTTTGGAGGAGTAAACTTTGCTTATTGTAATTAAATGTAAGATCAATAAAATATAGGATACTAGTGCAAAACTTTGTCACTAAATATAAATGCTGTTCATCACAGTGAGACAGACCATGCAAGCAAACTCCAGCAGCTATGCCAAGAAGTGGATAGAAAGGAAGGTAAAAAACCCAAACCCTCAGTTCCAGAAACTAGAGGATTAGAATAATGCCATTCAGAACCAGGAACTCTGGATTGTCCAGCTGATTGAGACAAAATTCTAGTTGAATGCTACTTAGATGAAGTAAAAACAAGTGCAAAGTAAGAAATAGGTGCCCCAATGAGTCTCCTAAATGTATTCTGGATGAAAAAGTATTTACCCTCTGTGCGATTGTGCCCACTTACTGAGTCTGGGCACCAAGGAAAATTTTGGTTTGCAAGCAGTGAATGGAGCCAGGTAAAATTCCTGGGAAGTAATGGGCCAGAACTTCTAGAGTGCTAGAAATAATAGTTTACTTGTGGTAGAATGGCTTGCTGACTTGTTGCAAATAAAGCTTATCACCAGGGATTTATGAGTGAGGACGCCCAGAATCTGAGCATTCTTGTAACACCATGTGGACTCTGAATGAGCTTATATTCCCTTCAGGGTTGACTATTGCACTGGCAGCTTTCCATTGTTGTACAGAGGAGTGTTTGATGGGCTTTTGGGATTAAATATGCATCCCATTTTACATGTTATCATGGTCTATAGCAAGGGTTTTGACCAACATATGGAAAAATGCTAAAGCAATTGTGTAGCTGTGAAGTAAAAATAAAACCTGTAAATATAGTCTCTCTAAAAGAAATATTATAGCTGGGAAGATTAATATCAAGTGAAGTGCATTGGGCCTGACCCTTTAAATATGGTCAGCACTCAAAATTAGAAGCAAAAGAAGACAAAAATAGTCCATTAATTACAAAAGCGAAGGGATTTCCTGGTATGCTATCTTGGGTTAAGTAGTGTTTGTTCTCATGTTACTAAAACCTTGTGACCTTCTAAAAAAAATAAAAAACAAAGGAAAGAGCTGGAAGAGAGAGCCAATTGTCTTATCAAAGTCAACTGGGCAGATATCCACTAAGAGGCTGAAGGCCAATTTTGTTCTCCACTCCTGCTTCATCAATCCCCTCCCGTGTGATGATGTATCCCAAGTTTGATCAGCTGTTCATTTTGCACATAGATGCTTCAGCCAATACATGTGGGGACAATATTGTTTCAGCTTCAGTGCTATACATTTCAAGTAATAGCCTGTTAATCAGAAACATCTATCCAAGACAGAAATAAGCTACCACTTGCATTCAAAGAAGGTAGAAATCATGACTTTGAAATGTATCGCATTGAACAGTTGAGGAATAATCTGTAGTATGCTCCAGGTTTTCCCATCTATAGCAATAACATCTCCGCCGATGTCATGAAATGAGACCATATTTTTGCTACTGTTAATTTATATAGCTTATAGTTACCCTCCAATCCTAGGAGAAATCTCTACAATTAAAGGTATAGCTGTAAACTGGACCACTAGGGTGAGCTGTTCATTGTGGCTCCTATCAAGCAGCACCGCTGTGTCGTTATTAAAAGTAAGGAAAGGGAGAGAGGCAGGAAAATCAGACCTGGAAAGAAAAAAGAGGGAGTGAGATGCAGGGGTGTAGAGGATGTGGGAAGATGACCCACAATATAATGGGCCCTTCAATATAATGTGGGACTTCCCCCTTTATTTGGAAAGCTGTTGTACAGTCATAGAAGCCCAGTTCAGCGGGTTCGGGGCAGATCAGAGTACAAAAGAGCATGGTACAGAAAAGAGGCCTGCCTAGGAATGTTAAGATGCAGCAGGAGAAGTTTCGGTAATTTTTTTCAGTCTTCTTGCAATGAAGTTGTGATAAGTTCTCAATCAAGTGTTTTTGTGACTGTATATTCCTCCCAGCCCTCTCTTCCATTCAGAGTGCAACATATACAAAGACTTGGAAAGCAGCTGGCTTTCCTGATGATGTATATAGATGGTAATTCACATTACTAAATTTTCCCCCATTTTTTGAAACTGCAACAACGTTTGTACCTTTTTATTTAACTCTTCTTCTCTGGAAAGTCTTGCTATTCAACAACCATTTCAGTGATTGTTCAGCACATTTAACTACCAACTTTTAACTCAGTGCGAGTTGAGGGCACACTCAGGATTCGGCCCTTTGATCTCAATAACTGTGGTATAGAGTTGTTTCAGGTATGTTCAGGATATTGACAGGTTGGGGGGAAAGAAACGTAGCATAACTACCATGAATTCAGTGTAATATCAGAGGAAGAAAGGAAATCTACAACATGAATGTATTTGGAGCCACTTTCTTCATTTCAGCAAGCACCAATATGTGAGAGAGAATTCCACTAGACACTTTCAAAACCCTATGTTTACCCATGTCTCCATCCATGTTGACACAGGGCATAGCTTCAGATATAAATACAAACAAAAGGACAAGGAGTCAAAAATGCTGCAAGTTGAGGTGTCCTCCTGTGGCACCAGCATGAAACTCAGAAAGCTCAGTTTCTGATTGCCTGAGTGAATCTGGCAGTCTGAGATCCCACGGAATTGAATAGTGAATGGTGCCATGAGTTTATCATCTTTGTCAGGCACATGGGAATGTAAAACGCTGCACAATATAAACAATGCGTGCATGTGTTTATATACATGTACTGTCTTCTGCTCCCTATTGAGTTTGGTACTGCTTGAAGTTGACAAATATTTTCTGAAGAAATGTGGACTGCTGAGCCCTGTTTACATGGAAGCTTATATGGGTGCCTACCTGTGACATTAAAGGCTGAGGTGGTGCCATAAGGAAGTGTAATATTAATTAGATAAAGGCTCTGATATTAATCATGATGATAATTTGTTTGGCAGGTCAGATACGTTTGATCTTACTAGTTCCTGTGATGTTGTCTTTAAATTTAAATTACTAGCTGCACAGCTCTATAGATTGTGCAGAAGGAAGCATTTTTATTAAGGCTCAATTTTAATAGTCTCCAATTAATATCTATTACTGCATCCTTAAGAGCTCATCTTGCTAAGCCTGGCTGAAGGGCAGCTTTTGGAGTCCATCAGGAGTGCTTCATAGGCCCCAATCCTGAAAAGGGAGTTCCTTCACAGAGTCCTGCAGAGTTCAGTGAGACTATGTATTGACATCAGAATTCCTTGGAAGATCAAGGTTTCAGGCAGGTGAAGGGGTCACTTTCCCACACATAAGATGTCAGAAGGTAACAAGAATGAGAGGGTTGAAGTAGGAAAAAGAGAGGAGGACAAAGGGACAAAATTGGTAGACAGAGGCTGAGTTTGACAGGAAATGGGGACAAAGAAGAGAGAGGGAGGACAGAAAGAGAGCAAATGGGAAAAGAAGGGGGTTAGAAACTAAGTGAAAGGGAGGGTGGGGACAGAGAGGAAAATAAATATCAGGGAGTGGTGGGAAGAGATGGAGGAAGAAAAGAAAGAAGCCAACAGGGAGGAGAACTGATCTGTGGAGTTGCGTAACTAACTCTACTAGTAACTAACTCTGTTTTTTATTCCACTTGGGAGGGGCATGAAACAGGAGCAGGTCTTTGTAAAAGGCACAAAGGGCAGGGCTTGACTCACCGCCCAAGGTGTTTTCCACCTAATCATTATGATGTAATGTCTTTCAGCTGCCCTACCCTTGACTGGGGACTGTACTTTCAGAGACAATGGAAAGGATTAATGACAACCTTTTCAATCAGAGAAAACACTCACCAGGAATAATCACAGCACAAAAGAAATAAGAAACAACTTTAGCTGTTCAGAAGGGTTTATAAATTTCTCTAGTGTGGGGCCAGAGTACTCTTTATCAAAAATAGTGAGACAAAAAGTAAATGCTGAGCTGCCTTTTTTATTTAAATAATTATATCGAGATATAAGTGGGCCTCTGGGGGGCACAAATTGAATTAGAAACTACATAATCGACTTCTGCCTTTTTCTCTGCTTTCTCTGTCTCATCCTTTCCTTTCCACACACCCTAACTGCTATGATAATTACATACTAAAAATGCCCTGAGCAATAAATATTACAAAATAGAGGTAATGCAATGTAAACATTTTCCAGGATTTGCCTCCAGGGATTTTTAGGAAATGTAGTAATTTACATCCTGTGTCCATGCTCCAATGCAGGGGTCATGGACTGTGTGATCTTTCACCAAATCCTGGAAGCAACCAGGGCTGCTCAGATGCTGCTTTGCTTTCACTCTGCCCCCCCTAAATCCCAACCCAGATGACAAGAAGCCCAGTCAATGTTGCCCCCAATGGAATTTCTACATATCTAGGCCGAGACTTAATCCCACATTAATATGGAAGCTAACACAGTGATCCATTTTGATGGAATCAGCCACTGCTGATCTGCCCTTGGTAGTGGTAAATGCTGATGTTAGGGACAGGGTGACGGTAACAAATGAGGCATTTTGCAACTGGCAAAGAGAGAGAGAGCCATCCCACTGAGCAGTGTTTGCCCTTCCAGGCATTTCTCATATGAAACCGCATGAGAAATCCATGACTTATTTGAAAATTCCCTGAAATGGAGGTTGAATCATAATTATGACACACACTTGCAGGACAGGCACTTGTCAGAATGATTTATAATATTGGTCATAGCTGTTTTTTCTCTATGAATCCTTTGCAGGTGGAAATGCCCATTTGAGCTGCGAGCATTTGTAGGCTTTATTTAGGTTTTTTAATTGTGTGTAGTTGATATGTCAATTGAGGCTGCATCTTGATCATGAAACAAAACAGTATTTGGGAGCTCAGTTTTGAAAGACTAATTAATAGTATATAAATAAATCTAGTCACTGATCCCTTTTTTCTCCTGTTGTTTGGGCTGTTTCAGTGCCGTTTATTTTGTGCGACATAAAGAAACCAGACAGAGATTTGCCATGAAGAAAATTAACAAACAGAATCTCATCCTCCGAAACCAGATTCAGCAGGCCTTTGTTGAGCGTGATATCCTGACATTTGCAGAAAATCCATTTGTCGTCAGCATGTACTGCTCCTTTGAAACTAGACGCCATTTATGTATGGTCATGGAGTATGTGGAAGGTAAAGTATTTGTTCTCTTTACAGTGGGAAGAAAAGTGTATTTTAGCATCAAAAAAGGAAAATCAGCCCACACAGTATTTACATTACAAAAGCTCACCTATGTGTTCTCTGTACAGTAGCTATGTACACCTAGTATCTAAATCCACCAATGAGATGGCTTCATTCCCAATCGTTATCTTTTAGTGATTGCCTGTAAAATGCTTGTCTTGCAGCTCTAAAGAAAAGTAATGCTCTTTGAATGAGTTTGTTATAATTTATAATCATAAGTGTCCTGTAACACTGGAAATTCATGTGAAAATAAAGTTAAGAAGTTTTCTTCTGCTTTTGAAATTTTCACCACTTGTGAAAATGATAGTGTATCTGAAAACAATTTACAGTAATAAGCTTGAAACATCAAAGAGACACCTTCAAGGGGACCATGACATTGAGAGGAAAGAAGGTCCAGTGGTTAGACTGTTAGCCTGGGTCATGAAAGAGAGAGAGATCCTGTGTGATCTTGGTTGGTCTTTCTGGGTGGCAATTCCCCATCTGTAAAATGGGTATAACAATACTTCTCTACCTTACAGAGGTATTGTGAATAAATACATTAAAGAGTAAGAGACATGCAGATTCTATGTTGATGGGGCCATATAAATATGTTAGGTAGGTAGATAGACTAAGGGCTTGTCTACACTTACAGTGCAGCTGCGCCACTGAAGCCCTTAGTGAAGATGCTACCTACGCCAACAGGAGAGTTTCTCCTCTCAGTGTAGATACTTCACCTTCCTGAGAGGCAGAAGCTATGTTCCCATGATGGTATTTAAGGTAGTGAATCAAAATTTAGCAAAAAAAAAATTTCTTTTTGAAAACACCTGAATCTCATTCAGGGTCAAGGATATCTTTATGCTGCTTCAGCACCAGTTTCTACTTCCTCTCCCTCTCAAAAAAAAAAAAATTGCTTGTATGAAAATATTTTGCAGAATAAACCTAAAAGACAGTATTCAAATAGTGAACATTCAGAATCCTCGTTGTGCAGTTGGTAAATATATGGAGGTCCACGTATGCCTGCATGTGCAGCATGCCTTAGTTATGTCTGCACCTCAAAATATATGATACCACCTAGAACTTTTTGTTTTATATTTTCAGGTGGAGATTGCGCTACTTTAATGAAGAATATGGGTCCTTTACCTGTGGATATGGCAAGGATGTATTTTGCTGAGACTGTGCTAGCCTTGGAATATCTGCATAATTATGGAATCGTACACCGGGATTTGAAGCCAGACAAGTAAGTGTATAGAATATAACCACAAAAGAACTTTGTCTGAAAATTAGTCATATATGAAAGTTGTAATTTTGCTGTGCAGAAAATGGATGTTTGGTTATGAATATTATCCCATACATTCAGAATTCTCAGATAATAGATAATATGAGTGGGGTGGTTTAGCCGTAATTATAGATGATGTGTTGATTTTTACAATCCTTTAGGCAACGAGAGGCTGTAAGACTAGCATGAGAGAAATACATTTTTTCTTGAGGCCGAAATGAAGGATATAATGTCTGGCCAATAAGAGCAAGCTCTCTCTACATATACTTTGTACCCTATTTAATGCTGAATATTAAATAGGAAACAAAATTGTACATACAAATTCTTATAAGTATTAAATGGGTAACCTTGCCCTTCTGTCACATTTCTGCAGTATTTGGGGTTATAATACTTCATGTCTTCTATAAGTGTAAACTGCATTACAGCAGGTTGCTGAAGTAAAGACAGAACCTGACACATCTTCCACTAATTTTCATTGTCACTTGTTTCAAAACACATTTGAATCCCAAATGAGTCTGAGTCAAAATACCCACCTGGTTCTGTGTATCTATTGTCTGCCAACTTAATATCTGTCAATCTCTTTTCTTTACCCATCTTCTCCCCAATTTAAATGAATGGCACAGTTAATTAGAGGTAGAAAAAACTAATGCCTCTTTTTCCAAGTATCAGGGAGTAGCCGTGTTAGTCTGTATCCACAAAAACAACAAGGAGTCCGGTGGTACCTTAAAGACTAAATAAATCTGTTAGTCTTTAAGGTGCCACCGGACTCCTCGTTGTTTTTCCTTTTAAAGTTAGAATCTATTTGTATGTCTTCCAGAATGCTTTCCATTTCTTCTTGTGCTAACTACACTGTGCTATATTTTTTGTGGTCTTTATGTGGATCCTTTTAAGATCCTTTAACTATTAGGTGTTCAAGCAGATATAAATTAGGGTTTGTTTAAATCCAATAACAACAACATATGTATCATACATTTGGTAACTTCCTGGATGCCTCTGTGTCTAGCCCAGTAGCTTCCTAAATTGTTTTTTAAACAGTTATGCAGTGCTGTTAAAGCATTATTCTGTGACTATAATAAACAAACTAGTACAGTTTTGGTTTATGTTATAGTAATTGAGTGTCATTCTGATTTGCAGTTTATTAGTAACATCCATGGGACATATTAAGCTTACAGATTTTGGGCTTTCTAAGGTGGGGCTAATGAGCATGACTACAAATCTTTATGAGGGTCACATTGAGAAGGATGCTAGAGAGTTCCTTGACAAGCAGGTAAGGGATGCCTTTTTTTCATTTTTACACTGAGAGATTAAATAACGCTGTATTTACCAATGGGATATGCCATAATATTATATAAGCCATTATTATTTCTGCATTGGTATTTCAGATGTATGCGTCAGAGTTACCTTTACTGGTGCACTGCAGATTGTTCCATGCTTTTTTCCCTCCTGCATTATGGTCTATTAGTAAGATGAACGATCTAATTGTGTGCAAGTGAGATCGTGAGAGAGACAAATGGAAAACGGTTTTTATAAGGAATTCAGGAGTCTCAGCAGAGTATTTGCAGAACTCATGATGCATTGTACAATCAAGGGTGCTAAAATCCTAGCTATGGCCCATTTCCCTTTAAGCATGCCTCATTACCATTTGCCCACAATCTGTTCACTGTAAAAGTTACTTAAGGTAAAACCATCACAACTTTCATGTAAAAATAAAGATATGTTTAGATTAAATAAAACAATTGTTTTAATTGACTCTTGTGTATAAAAAACAATCTTTTAAAACTGTATTTTTCATAAAATGCATTTTTCGCATACAATACAACCAATTAATGTAGGTCATTCTTTTTAAAATATTAATTGTACTGCAAGCTGAACAGTGTAAAACATGCCGAAAAGAATGTTTAAAATTCTCCATGTTTTTTGTAATATCTTGCTACATCATGAGAATTATTGGGGAAATTTAAGCACAATAACTAGGGTTATTAAACTGCACTTGTTTAAACATTTTCTTTTTCTCATTTTTAGGTCTGTGGCACACCTGAATATATAGCACCAGAAGTGATATTGAGGCAGGGTTATGGCAAGCCAGTGGACTGGTGGGCCATGGGAATTATCCTTTATGAATTTCTTGTTGGGTGTGTGCCATTCTTTGGAGATACACCAGAAGAGCTATTTGGACAAGTGATCAGTGGTAAATATCACCATGAAAAACTGAATTTCTTAACCTGCTGAAACCAATCACTTAATCAAAAAAGATATTTAAGAATTTACTTAAAAGCTAGCATTTTTCAACTAGTTGTGCCAAAAATTTAAAAAAAAAATGAAATTACTCATGTTACCATAATACCAGCCATCAAAATGACGGGTGAAATTTGAACGAAAAACTGAACTTGTATTATACATCAATAATGAGTTCAGAAATGCAATAACACGATAGGTCGTGTTTCTAAGTACACTGATTAAAAAGAAAATAACTATTAATGGTTATTTGACTGTCAGTCTTTCCAGGCATTGTACCAGAGAAGAAAAGGTTAATGTGGACTGCATTTGCAGAAATGGAAAAATGCCTAATGGCACAATGAAGAAATTAACAAAAATGTAATAAAACCCTAAAACAAATGTCTCCCAAATAATAAATAATGAAAAAAATAGGGAAACTAATTCAATTCACAGATTGTTAATGATTTCATTGGTGGTTGTTATAGTGTAATGTTATTTCTGTAACAGCTGTTCTTCTTTCATTTAAAATTCAATAACCTTTTAGATTTTAACCTGCAAACTGACCCTAAGTATTGTCATGCAGCTTGTGGCAAAACTAAATGATAATTAAACAGAATCTCTCACTATCCTACCTGCTGTTTCCATAAATTTCCCAAATGCATAGATGTAGATTGCCTCCGTTTTATGCCAAAAGTTTATCTCTGTTATTGAATGTCTTCCAGTCCATTCTAAGGTATACATAAAAGGTCCACTAGCTAAAAAATAAAAAAAATCCCATTTAGTATGTAAGGAGGTGTTCTGTTATCATATCACTCTTCTCCATCTCTGACTTTGCAAGTCAGGCATGTTTGTAATCTTTAATGAAGTGGATTTGTGAATTGCCGGCAGTATATGACCTCTTTATACAATATCCTAGCTGTTTATGGATTTATAACCATGCTGTTTTCTGATGTGCTACACCAAGGCCTGAGTGGCAAGGGGAATCAACTGTTTAATTAACACAAGCAGCAAATGCTGGCTTTGTTCTCGATGCCTTACGGCTGAAATGCATATTCATGTTTTATTTTATCCAAATCAGATTTAAACTGCAGTAGAAGCTGCAGGCAGACAAACATGGAAATAACTCATGGTTTTTATTGCATTTACACACACGTGCACACACGCACACACACACACACACCCCTTTAGGCTGCTCTCTTAGATTGTGGGGGAGGGAGAGATATTTTATTATTTATAACAATTTAAAAAATGTATTTTGGAACGTTACAGTCCATGCTATATTCTTTCTTTTTATAAATTAAATTGCCACATTTTAAATCTGAGGCCCTGATCCAGTTGATACATAAGCTTGTGAGTCACTGTCTGTGTTTGACTGCTCCCAATGACCTTATATGGATGATTCACGGAAGTATTTGTAAACTCGCCCCCCCCCCCTTTTTTTTTCATTTTTTTTTTTTTAGATTCAGATTTTTGACTTTTTTTTAACCTGTATCAGATTTTTCCTTTCTGTTTAATTGTAATTATTTTATTGAAGTCATTCTTATTGCCAAATCATACAAGATAACTCCTTTCTGCAGTGAAAATAGCCAGGTCCACATGTATTGCACAGACATGGAACTGGCTGTAGAATCGAACCCTTGCTACAGTTTTGTTCTCCAGGCTTTATCGGTGAAGTCCTGACCCCATTGGAGTTAATGGGAAAGCTGCCATGAACTTCAGTGGTGCCACAGTTTCACCCTAAGTGTATGTCTACACACCAGCTGAGAGGTGTAATGCCCACACAGACAGACATTCACGCTAGCCCTCTTCAGGCTAGCACCTAAAAATAGCAGTGTGACACTGGTGGCTTGGGCTTAGCCACCCAAGTACATACCCAGGGGGGTTGGGCAGGACTGTACTCGCTCAACTAGTCTGAGTCACTGCCTGCACCGCTGCAGCCACACTGCTATGTTTAGCACACATAAAGTTAACGCGTGTATATCTACCTGCACTGGGAATCCAACCTCTCGGCTGCTGTATAGACATATCCTTAGAGCAGAGCTTCCCAAACCTTTTTTGTCAAGCTCCCCACTTCAGAGATTCATGACCTGTGCATGCCGCCTGTACCCCCGGGAGAGGGATGGCCGGTACCCACGGGAGGGGCAAGGGGTACTCATCATGTGGAAGTTGAGGAAGCCTTCTGCTCTCTGCACAGTTGTGCAGTCTTGGCTGCCTCCCATGCAGCAAGTCAATGGGGTCGCTCTGAAGGGCCGAGCTCAGAAAGGGAGCTGAAGGCTGCACCTCACTGGCTCCCTGCCAGGCAGAGCTCCCTCTTGACCTCAACCATTCAGCACAGCCCCGGTTCTGTCCGGCAGGGGAAGTGAATGGGGCTCTGTGCTCTGGGACTGCAGTGAAAGGGTGGAGTCCAGTAGGGGCTCTGTTCAGCAGGAGGGTCAGTATTTCTGGGGTGCAGCCTTCTGCTCCTCGCTCACAGAATCCCTGCCAGCGTCCCCATCAGAGGAGCGTAACTGCAGGAATGGAAGTGAGACAGGCAGAAAGCCTGGTCCTGGCAGTCAAGACCTCCTGCAAAGAGCACTGTCCGCTACTCCTGCTGGATAGAGCCCCTTCCTGAGCATGGCCCTTCGGCGTGGCCCATCAGGTCCTCAGGACCTTAGGGCATGCCCCACAGTTCGGAACCTCTCTCTGAGTATATTTTGACTAGCTTTTGCTCCTGTGGTAACGTGTGTAAATTGATTACTAATTAATTTGAGTTAGTTAAGATCTTTGTAAGTGGTGAGCTTGGCTGTGTCCTGAAACAAATGTTTCAGCATGTTAGGTTACCAAAGTCTTAGGTCCATAAAATTGACAGTTAGTTAATGCCAATTACAGTAGAAGCAAAATCTCTAGCTAAGCATTCATTTAAAAAAAAAAAGTCTTTTAGTCCATATGGATGTGGGAAAACCCCTTAAGAACATGAACCAAATGTTAACCTATGTAGTATTTTCTGCATGAGTTTGCAGAAAGCCTGAAACAACAGATATGACTCCCCCCCCACACACACCCCGCCCCCATCCTCGATATCTTGTATACCTCTGAAATGTAAACATGGTAATTTAAATGTCATCCTTGCTAATTATTTAATTGTTGGTCATTTTAATAGAAAAATCCACTTTTTTGTTGTGTTTAATGCAAAATCCCAAACTGCCACCCATGTCTCCCCAGGTACCTCAAGTCCCAGTTGTCCCCTATCCAGCTGCCATCATCTCTAGCTTCTCTCTGACAGCTTGTACAATGAGTCCATATGTAGATTAAAATAAATCTGACATGGAAAATCAGCACAAAAATAAATTGAATTTAATACGAAAATGGGCCCTCATTGCCATTGTATCTGAGCACCTCAGAGTCTTTAATGTATTGCCCCTGTGAGTTAGGAAAGTACTGTTTTCTCATTTTACAGAGAAGCTAAGTGACTTGCCTAAGGTCACATAGGAAGCCTATGGCAGAGCAGGCCCCTTGAACCCAGGTCTCCCATATCCTAGGCTAATGCGCTAACCACTGGACCATCCTTCCTCCTTATGGGTTTGGTGTTCATTTTCATATTGAAGTCATTGCAGATTCCCATGTTTTAATTTAAAGGAAGGTTGGGCAGAATTTCCAGTCTGCCGTGACCAGGGTGCTGCAGAATCCAGGAGACTTGCCACAGAAATTAAGTCCATCTTGTCATGAAGTACAGAAGACCTTAGTGATAGTCAGGGTTAACTGAAGTATGTTGATGGCTTTTTTTCTCTTAAGTAGAAGAGACATAGGAAAAAACTACCACGTTGGCTTGTAGCTCTGTAAACCATAGGCACCGACTCTGTGGGCTCCAGGAAAAAAAATGGAAAAAAATTAGCACCCACCGGCAGCCAAGCTTCCCTTCCTCCCCCCCACCCCCCCACCCCTGCCCATCGGCAGTCCCCGCTGATCAACCCCCCCCCCCCCTTCATCCCCCCAGCTGTTCTGCAGTGTGTAGGAGGCACTGGGAGGGAGGGAGGGAGGGAGAGGAGCGGGGATGGGGAGTGCTCGGGGGAAGGGGCGGAAAGAGGTGAGGTGGGGGTGGGAAGGGGTGGAGTTTGGGGCGAGGCTTGGGGCTGATCAGGGGTTGAGCATCCCCGGGGAAAATTAGAAGCCGGCACCTGTGCTCCAAACCATAAGGGCCAATCATACAGCCTTTACTCATGTGAGTAACGACTTCAGTGAAATGATTAGCATGAGTGAGGATTACAGATGTGAGCAATGATTGCAGGATCAGGCCAGATGGGTCCATCTTATCAGCAGTTGCCAAGGAACAGAACTGGAATTTAAACCATAACAATCTTTCAAGGGAAGAACAGCATAGCAGTGCTAAGCACAAATATTTTGTAAACACAATAATCACTTCTGCCTCTTGTTGTTAAGAGCTGTTTAAATCACACTTTGTTGCAAATAATATGAATGATGATTAAATATCTGAGCTTTGAAGAATAGGTGCAGATTGTGTTATGTTTGAAAGCAATTAACATGTAACAAAAAACAACTTGACTAATATGCTGTGTAGGAAAGGTCGGTTTCATTTTAACTAAGCTGACCAGCATCCTTTATGGTACTGGAACGGGACTAAAATAAATTCACGAACATCTTTCTTTCATACTAGATGAGATCAACTGGCCTGAAAAGGATGAAGCCCCACCTCCAGATGCCCAGGATCTGATTACTGTACTGCTCAGACAAAACCCTATGGAGAGACTGGGAACAGGTTAGGGGACAGGATTTTAAATTTTGCTCATGTGCTAGAAATAGCATCTATGTTGAACATGTCGAGGCTTTTGTTTGCTTTTTTGTTTTGCCCAGGAAACATTTGTGCATGTGTACAACATGATGCCAACTCATTAGCGCAAGAGTGTGTTTTGCTGGTTCGGTTTCTCTTTTGCTGATTCAGAGCAGTAATACTGTAGAGGGACATATATGAGTGCAGTTGTCATCTTATGCAGTCATCTTATGCAGTTTCCTCTCCTCTTATCTTGTTTCAATAAATAAAAGATAAACTCTTGAAGACAATCTATCTAGTGCATGGAATTGTTAAGCTCGTGAAAATGCAGACTGTTAAATAACTTAATTGCAGAAATAGAGAGCAGTGAACATACAAGAGCCACTTTGTGTGCCACAAATACCATGACCTGGCCAATGAGCCCCCACCGGCTTCAGAGCATATGATTGCTACTTGAACTAATTACTCCAAAATAACTGCCTGAGATTGCATCATGAACTGTTTTATTACTCTTATTCAGTGCTACTGCCTTAGTATGAAAAAGAATAAAACGAAAAGCATGAGAAGTTAAGGAAATAAATGGAGAGCGGTGGTGAATTCTCCATCACTGACAATTTTAAAATCAAGATGGGATATTTTTCTAAAAAGATCTGCTCTAGGAATTATTTTGGGGAAGTTTTATGGCTGTACAGGAGGTCAGACTAGATGATCACAATGATCCCATCTCGTCTTAGAATCTATGAAGATAAGCTGCTGCCTGCTGTGCTGTGGGCGTTCTATCTCTAATCAGTGCCACTCCCAAGCCAATCTAGGTAAAGAGGCTGATATGTGAAGTCAACTGCAGATAGACCTGCATAGGCCCATAATGCAGCAGTCCATATTAAAAACTGTGTGTGTTTGTCAGCTCATCTACAGATGGACTTATTTGGGGAATTGTAAGTTTGGGGGAGGGGCAGGAGTCACAAAATTATTGCAGACGTTGGGTCATTGTCCAGAGTTTTAAAATGTTCAGTGATGTGCATTTTTACAGAGATAATTTTAAAATATGGACTGTCCTCTTTAATTGAATAGTAAGGACAATATTCTGACTGGCCCTAACACAGCCAGGTGGGGTGATCCATCCGCAGTGCCTTTGTAGCCACATTACAGTTCCCCAGACCTTGGGTGGTGATATGGAGAGAGGTGAAGTGGGAGCAGGAAGAGAGGCCGCATGCCAATGGCCTCAAATAGGTGGGCAGGGAGTGGGCAGAACTTTGGTTCCAACTCTCCTCCCCACCCTTGCCCACCTCCAATGCACTTGTTAGCGTGCAGTATGCAACATCCAGGAGAGAGCTATATCAAATTACTCTCTTCTCTCCCTCATATCACACGGAGCAAGGTGGTAATCACAGTTCCCTCCCAGGGCTTCTTCTGAGGCAGCACAGCTTTGTACCACCCCATACATAGGGCATTGCTGTAAGCAAATGTCTGAAGAGCCAGAACTAGCTCAGCACTTGGTGGAAGGTTTTTTTAAATATATTAATTGTAGACCCCGTCACTTTATCGCCTGATCCTTCATAATACATGTAGTGTTCGTGCCAAAGCTGCTATTCTATGACTGAGCACTAGTAGAGTCTCTGTCCCCTCCCCCATCACGCACGCACACCCCTACACACACACTCTCTCGTGCGGTAATGGTCAGTGCCTCCAAATGTAACATCTGCTCAATTTATTTACTAGTTTATTTCTTCAACTGTTCTTGGTCTCTTAAGAGTTGAGAATCTGAGAAGGGGAATCCTGCAGGCACTTTGAAGCTCAGAGGAGTATTAAAAAAACTAAAGCAAAGCTTTTAAAGTGTCAAAAACAGCTCACAAAAACAGCGGCTGCAATGTGATGGGTCCCATAGGGGCACTGGAAAATACTGCTCTGCCACACATTTCAAATGACAGCCTTGTATATATAATACATATTTAGCTGGCTGAATAATGCTCCATGAAAATATATAATTGCGTATTTACTCAGGAGACTGGAGTGGCTTGGTCAGATTGTAAGGAAATGAATAGATTTTCTGAAACACTTCCATAAAAGAAGGAAAAATAACAGAAATATAAGAGGAACATTGTATTAATACTAAAATGTGGCACAAAATAATCACATAGCTTCAAGATCAGTGTTGGAGTTAAATCATTGTATTCTTGCCATTGCAATTTAAAAAAAAAAACAGATTCTACTGTTGCATTTTCCTTTTTGGACTATCTGGACTAGTTTCTTGCTATTAGACCTGTTTTGTTTTTATTATTTTATTTATTTTAGATTTTTTAAACTTTCCATGAAACAGTGTTTTGGGCTAAACTTCCTCTTTAGAAACCAGATCGAGATTCCAAATCACCACTCTTTTTAAAAATAGACAGACACCCTTCCTTAACTAACAACAAGCTGGAGTTGTGTTGTTTCTTCTGTCTCTCTTCCCCGTCCCAGACTCAAACGAGCATACACTGTGTACACTTCCTGCAGACCCCGTTTTTCACAGTCAGCTTGCTAGATCCTGTTTAGAGAGCCCTATCTCATGCCAAAAACACTGGAAGGAGGGGAATCTTTTGAAGCCCCAGTATATTAGAAAAAAGACACGTTCAAGACAAACTTTTTAAAAACTGTTTCTCCTAATTTTTTTTTCTGCCAGTAAGAACAAGCCATAATTTGGTTAAAATGCCTGTTGAAGGCCATTCTTGAGCCTAGAAGCATGTGTGGGTAAATACTGTATGCTAGATTTGTTAGCTTTTGTAAACTTTCTTGGTATGATAGATGATTTTAGATGAGACAAAGGTAAGCAACATAGGGTATGTCTACACTACGAAATTAGGTCGAATTTATAGAAGCCGGTTTTATAGAAATCGGTTGTATACAGCCGATTGTGTGTGTCCCCACATAAAATGCTCTAAGTGCATTAATTCGGCGGACCGCGTCCACAGTACCGAGGCTAGCGTCGACTTCCGGAGCATTGCACTATGGGTAGCTATCCCACAGTTCCAGCAGTCTCCGCCGCCCATTGGAATTCTGGGTTGAGATCCCAATGCCCGAATGATGCAAAACAGTGTCGCGGGGGGTTCTGGGTACATGTCGTCAGGCCCCTCCCCCTCCGTCAGAGCAACGGCAGACAATAGATTCGCGCCTTTTTACCTGGGTTACCTGTGCAGACAACATACCACGGCAAGCCTGGAGCCCGCTCAGCTCAGCTCACCGTCACCATATGTCATCTGGGTGCCGGCAGACGTGGGACTGCATTGCTACACAGCAGCAGCAGCTAACTGCCTTTTGGCGGTAGACGGTGCAGCATGACTGGTAGCCTTCATCGGCGATCTGGGTGCTGGCAGCCGTGGGGCTGGCAGCCGTGGGGCTGCATTGCACCAGCCCCTTGCCTTTTGGCAGTAGATGGTATATTACGACTGGTAACCGTCATCGTCGTACAGCAGTGGCTGGAACTCCATATGTCCCCCAGTCCCCCATCCCCCCAGTCATATTCTGCTGCCTTCACAATGACGATGATGATGGCTATCAGTCGTAGTATGCCATTTTCTGCCAAGCGCCCATCGCACATTAGCAGAGTCTTCCCTGAGCAGCAGATCGTGCAATAGGCCTGAAGGCCATCGTCATAATACAGGAAAAATGTGGCGCCCAGTATTTGCTGCCAAGCACCCAGAAGATGTCGAGGGCTATCAGTCATGCTGCACCGTCGTCTAAGATGTAAAAAATAGATTTGTACTGTATTCATTTGCTTCCCCCTCCCTCCGTCAAATCAACGGCCTGCTAAACCCAGGCTTTTGAGTTCAATCTTTGGGGGGGGCCATTCTGTGTGACAGTTGTTTGTGTTTCTCCCTGATGCACAGCCACCTTTGTTGATTTTAATTCCCTGTACCTGTACGCCATGTCGTCACTCACCCCTCCCTCCCTCCTTCCCCTGGTCCATCAGATACTAGTTTCGCGCCTTTTTTCAGACCAGACGCCATAGCTAGCACTGGGATCATGGAGCCCACTCAGATCACCGCGGCAATTATGAGCACTATGAACACCACACGCATTGTCCTGGAGTATATGCAGAGCCAGAACATGCCAAAGCAAAACCAGGACCAGCCGAGGAGGAGGCGATTGCAGCGCGGCGACGAGAGTGATGAGGAAATTGACATGGACATAGACCTCTCACAAGGCACAGGCCCCAGCAATGTGGAAATCATGGTGTTACTGGGGCAGGTTCATGCCGTGGAACGCCGATTCTGGGCCCGGGAAACAAGCACAGACTGGTGGGACCGCATCGTGCTGCAGGTGTGGGACGATTCCCAGTGGCTGCGAAACTTTCGCATGCGTAAGGGCACTTTCATGGAACTTTGTGACTTGCTTTCCCCTGCCCTGAAGCGCCAGAATACCAGGATGAGAGCAGCCCTCACAGTTGAGAAGTGAGTGGCGATAGCCCTGTGGAAGCTTGCAACGCCAGACAGCTACCGGTCAGTCGGGAATCAATTTGGAGTGGGCAAATCTACTGTGGGGACTGCTGTGATCCAAGTTGCCAGGGCAATGAAAGACCTGGTGATATCAAGGGTAGTGACTCTGGGAAACGTGCAGGACATAGTGGATGGCTTTGCTGCAATGGGATTCCCAAACTGTGGTGGGGCCATAGACGGAACCCATATCCCTATCTTGGCACCGGAGCACCAAGCCACCGAGTACATAAACCGCAAGGGGTACTTTTCAATGCTGCTGCAAGCCCTGGTGGATCACAAGGGACGTTTCACCAACATCAACGTGGGATGGCCGGGAAAGGTACATGATGCTCGCATCTTCAGGCACTCTGCTCAGTTTCGGAAGCTGGAGGAAGGGACTTTCTTCCCGGACCAGAAAATAACCGTTGGGGATGTTGAAATGCCTATCGTGATCCTTGGGGACCCAGCCTACCCCTTAATGCCATGGCTCATGAAGCCGTACACAGGCAGCCTGGACAGGAGTCAGGACCTGTTCAACTATAGGCTGAGCAAGTGCCGAATGGTGGTGGGATGTGCATTTGGACGTTTAAAAGCGCGCTGGCGCAGCTTACTGACTCGCTCAGACCTTAGCGAAAAGAATATCCCCATTGTTATTGCTGCTTGCTGTGCGCTCCACAATATCTGAGAGAGTAAGGGGGAGACATTTATGGCGGGGTGGGAGGTTGAGGCAAATCGCCTGGCCGCTGATTACGCGCAGCCAGACCCCAGGGCGGTTAGAGGAGCACAGCATGGCGCGGTGCGCATCAGAGAAGCTTTGAAAACGAGTTTTGTGACTGGCCAGGCTACGGTGTGAAACTTCTGTTTGTTTCTCCTTGATGAACCCTCCACCCCCCCCCACCCGGTTCACTCTACTTCCCTGTAAGCCAACCACCCCACCCTCCCCTTCCCCCTTCGAGCACCGCTTGCAGAGGCAATAAAGTCATTGTTACTTCACATTCATGCATTCTTTATTAATTCATCACACAACTAGGGGGATAATTGCAAAGGTAGCCCGGGATGGGTGGGGGAGGAGGGAAGGAAAAGGACACACTGCAGTTTAAAACTTTAACTCTTATTGAAGGCCAGCCTTCTGATGCTAGGGCAATCATCTGGGGTGGAGTGACTGGGTGGCCGGAGGCCCCCCCACCGTGTTCTTGGGCGTCTGGATGAGGAGGCTATGGAACTTGGGGAGGAGGGCTGTTGGTTACACAGGGGCTGTAGCGGCGGTCTCTGCTCCTGCTGCCTTTCCTGCAGCTCAACCATACGCTGGAGCATATCAGTTTGATGCTCCAGCAGCCGGAGCATCGACTCTTGCCTTCTGTCTGCAAGCTGACGCCACCTATCCTTTTCAGCCCGCGATTCAGCACGCCACCTCTCCTCTCGTTCATATTGTGCTTTTCTGTAATCAGTCATTGACTGCCTCCATGCATTCTGCTGTGCTCTGTCAGCGTGGGAGGACATCTGTAGCTCTGTGAACATGTCATCACGCATCCTACGCTTTCTCCTTCTAATCTTCACTAGCCTCTGTGAAGGAGAAACATTTGCAGCTGGTGGAGGAGAAGGGAGAGGTGGTTAAAAAAGACACATTTTAGAGAACAATGGGTACACTCTTTCACGTTAAATTTTGCTGTTCACATTACACAGCACATGTGCTTTCGTTACAAGGTCGCATTTTTCCTCTTATATTGAGGGCCTGCCGGTTTGGTGTGAGAGATCACTCACGCAGTGCCAGGCCACAGATTTCAGCTTGCAGGCAGCCATGGTAAGACACAGTCTTTTGGCTTTTTTAACCTTCTTAACATGTGGGAATGGTTTCAAACAGTAGTGCTCTCATTTCCCATACCAAGCACCCGTTGGGTTGGCCATTTAAAATGGGTTTGCAATGTAAAAGGAGGGGCTGCGGTTTCAGGGTTAACATGCAGCACAAACCCAACTAACTCCCCTCCCCCACACACCCAATTCTCTGGGATGATCACTTCACCCCTCCCCCCCACCGCGTGGCTAACAGCGGGGAATATTTCTGTTCAGCAGATCAGGAACGGGCACCTCTGAATGTCCCCTTAATAAAATTGCCCCATTTCAACCAGGTGACCGTGAATGATATCCTTCTCCTGAGGATAACAAAGAGCGATAAGGAATGGATGTTGTCTGCATGCCAGCAAACACCGGGACCATACGCTGCCATGCTTTGTTATGCAATGATTCCAGACTACGTGCTACTGGCCTGGCGTGGTAAAGTGTCCTACCATGGCGGACGGGATAAGGCAGCCCTCCCCAGAAACCTTTTGCAAAGGCTTTGGGAGTACATCCAGGAGAGTTTTCTGGAGATGTCCCTGGAGGATTTCCGCTCCATCCCCATACACGTTAACAGACTTTTCCAGTAGCTGTACTGGCCGCGATTGCCAGGGCAAATTAATCATTAATCATTAAACACGCTTGCTTTTAAACCATGTGTAATATTTACAAAGGTACACTCACCAGAGGTCCCCTGTGTGCCCTCAGGGTCTGGGAGCACGCCTTGGGTGAGTTCGGGGGTTACTGGTTCCAGGTCCAGGGTGATAAACATATCCTGGCTGTTGGGGAAACCGGTTTCTCCGCTTCCTTGCGGCTGTGAGCTATCTACATTTTCTCCATCCTCAGCTTCCGAACCCTCTTCCCTGTGTGTTTCTCCAGTGAGGGAGTCATAGCACACGGTTGGGGTAGTGGTGGCTGCACCCCCTAGAATGGCATGCAGCTCCGCGTAGAAGCGGCATGTTTGCGGCTCTGCCCCGGACCTTCCGTTTGCTTCTCTGGCTTTGTGGTAGGCTTGCCTTAGCTCCTTAATTTTCACGCGGCACTGCTGTGCGTCCCTGTTATGGCCTCTGTCCTTCATGGCCTTGGAGACCTTTTCTAATATTTTGCCATTTCGTTTACTGCTTTGGAGTTCAGCCAGCACTGATTCGTCTCCCCATATGGCGAGCAGATCCCGTACCTCCCGTTCTGTCCATGCTGGAGCTCTTTTGCGATCCTGGGACTCCATCATGGTTACCTGTGCTGATGAGCTCTGCGTGGTCACCTGTGCTCTCCACGCTGAGCAAACAGGAAATGAAATTCAAACGTTCGCAGGGCTTTTCCTGTCTACCTGGCCAGTGCATCTGAGTTGACAGTGCTGTCCAGAGCGGTCACAATGAAGCACTGTGGGATAGCTCCCGGAGGCCAATAACGTCGAATTCCGTCCACACTACCCCAATTACGACCCCCTAAGGCCGATTTTATCGCTAATCCCCTCGTCGGAGGTGGAGTAAAGAAACCGGTTTAAAGGGCCCTTTAAGTTGAAAGAAAGGGCTTCGTCGTGTGAACGTGTCCAGGCTTAATTCGATTTAACGCGGCTAAAGTCGATCTAAACTCGTAGTGTAGACCAGGCCCTAGTAAAGTAATCTGTGTTGTCCAAATTCTACAGATATAACATTTCCCAGTATTAGTACCCCTCTTTTCAATTACTTTAAAAAGAATAGTGTCTGTTATTTTCTTAGGAAGGTATTCTAGGTTGCAAGAATATTACACTTTGCCATAATGTTACAGTACAGCAATATCAGGATTTGTGTTGTATAGTATACAGCATAATACTGCGAATCCAACAAATGTGTCAGGATTTTACTTGGTTTTAACAGCATTGCATGCATTAATGCTGGTGAGCCTGTAAAATGATACTTTCATTATTCCCTAAGGTTTCACTATTTCACATCATGCTCAAATTCTCAACGAAATCATAAACCAAAAAAGTTTACAGACTGTAATAAACGATGAACTGAAAAAAGAAAAGTTGCTCATAAATTCCTGGTTATTTTTCACTTGTGTGTTTCAGATTGCGTTTTTTAATCTGATGTGTTTGTTTCAAAATTGCTAAAGTGATTGATTCTTTTGACTCTCTAACTGGTTGCAGCACTTCTGATAGTTACCCTTTGTTGTAAAGAAGGTTGTGTAAGAGCTTTCTGTCACTTTTTCATTTACCAGTAGCTTTCGAAATCATTTTTATGTTATGGTGGTCAGTAGGTTACCATGAGAAAAGGCACAAACCCCATATAATCTATGGAGGTTTTATGGCTGTTTTTGATCAGAAATAGATTAATTTATTTAAATATTTTAAGCACTTTATAATAAGGGCAGATTAATCCATAGAAAGTTAAATTATAGAGATATTCCAATGAAACTTCATATTACCATCCCATAAATATCAAACAGAATTCTTAATGATGAACCTTATTAAAATAAATGGATACTAAAATCAAAACAATCCTCTACTTGTTCCAAAGTGCTGCTAAATACACTTTTGTATTGAAGAGATTTATATCTTGGCTAACAACACTGAGTCTCAGGTTTCAGCCTAATATGTATTTGATATATAGTAATTAAACTCCTAAAAAACAAGTTTTTGATGGAAATGCTCACAGAACAATAGCAATGCCAATACAATAGCACAGATATCTCACTGAACAAAAAGATGCTGAAGAAATATATTTATCCAAGATTATGCAGCTAGTTGGCTAGACTTCGACATGCCAGTCTGAAATGGTGATTGTACCTCTCCATGCTAATTAGCATTTTCTTTTACCAAGGAGTTAGCTCTGAATTAACTGAAGTATTTTTGTTTAGAAATCACCCACATGTTTTTCTCTGGCTCCCCCAGGTGGCGCATATGAAGTAAAGCAACACCAGTTCTTTCGTAGCTTAGACTGGAATAGTCTGCTGAGACAGAAAGCAGAATTCATTCCACAGCTGGAATCTGAGGATGACACAAGTTATTTTGACAGTATGTATTGTACAAAAATATGTTTGAATTTTTTGGGAATTTACGTAATAATTGTCTTTGATTTTTACTTTTCCTCAGCATGGGTTGAAAATCCTGTTTGTTAGAACCAGTGGAAGCTGCAGCATTTGACTGCCAGTCTGACATTTCAGGAAAACTTATTTTTAAAAATAAAGTTACCCTTTTAATTAACATTAAGCCTGGGAGTCTGATGCTTCATGATAAGTTTCAATCATTTTTTCCCCTTGTTTGTAGCTCGTTCTGAGAAATACCACCATATGGAAACTGAAGAAGAGGATGACACAAATGATGAAGACTTTAATCTGGAAATAAGGCAGTTTTCCTCATGTTCACATAGATTTTCAAAAGTAAGTAAAGTATTTGTATATGTTTGTTTACATACAGACTCAGTGACTTTTGTGCGGTTTGAAAAGGGCCAGCAGTGTGTGTATGTGGTACGTAATTCCCCTATTGACTAATCCTGTGGAATTTAATAGGGATGAAACCAGTAGGGTTCAAATCAAAATTTAATAAGACATCTGTGAAAACACTAAAACTCTAGAGAATGTAATAGAAAGTGGTATCCAATGATTGATTGGGACTGGTTAGCACATCTTGTTCCACAATTTTTGTTTTGTGAGTTATATAGATTTTTGTGGCACATTTTGGATGGCCTGAACAGGGGGCAAACTTGGGAATTCAAAGAGGAGATTGCACTAGTCAAATGAAAGATAATTTGGACGCGGACAAAAGTTAGCAGTTGGAAAGCAGACAGACTTTGGAGATGTTTTGCAAGAAAAACAGCAGGCGATAAATGGTTAGAGAATCGAATGTCTTATATAATGGGCTTTTTATCCTAAATGGTAGTCAGCATTGAGTTTCAAAAGCTTTCATTAATAGATATTTACTGGGCACCTTCTTCAGATACTGGTGTTTTTTTCCCAAAAATATTTAAAATCCAAAGCCAATGAAGGAAAGGAAAACTTACATTTCTAATCCATTCATCCTGGTTTATATTTTCATAAATGTACACTTCATAATACCACTCCCCTATACTACAGAGACCATGCTAGACTGGAGGAGTGGGGGACGGTAGTCTCATTGCAGGTCTTGCTATCCTGGTATGTGAACTCTGTCCTGACTTAGCAGCATGAACCCGATTCAAAGAGGGAGGAATGATTCAGAGTTCTTAATCTCCTCTTTAGAGGTGTTTTTTATCCTTTTGTAAGGAGTGAACCTACAAGAGTAGCTTGATATCTTAAAACTTGCCAGTATGTCATTGTTTGTAGCTCTAGCTGTGGCTTAGAGGCTGTATGACACACAGCTGACAGTCTCTGTATGCAGTTTGTCAGCTGAACAACTGACTTTTTATGACCAGAATTTATTTTTTCTAAATCTTTTAGCCATGTAATTTATTCTCATCTTCGCAGTCAATTCCAATTCATTTTTCTGCTTCCCACCCCAGATTGGTGGCCATTGAATCGCTAGCTTGGGTGGTTGTTCTTTTTGATTGACTTTATAGTTAAGAAGTCATCTAAGAATGTGCATTGATCCTATGACCTAAAAGCCCAAGGGCATTTATGGATTTTGTTTGCAAACTTGGAGTTCACACAGTGAAGTGGTGAGAGAAAGCTGATGGATTCATAACTAAAAGATGTTATTCATGACCCTGTAGCTGAGGAACCAAGAAAATAAAATTGAAAAGCATTTCAAGAACACAAACTCCTAGAATTTAAACCTAAACCATCTCAGTCCTTTTAAACTCCAGGACACTGCATTAGATGTGTTTTCCTGAAAATCTCTTTGTATCAAATGTGTGTTAATGATACAGTTTTTTTCTGTAATAGGTTTTTAGTAGCATTGATCGAATAACTCGGAATCAAGGTGAAGAAAAGGAAGATACAGGAGACAAAACAAAAAATGTGACGTTGCCATCTGTGGAATCTTTAAGTTGGAGTTCAGAATATTCTGAACTGTAAGTAGAAACAACTGTCAAAGAGAGTTCAAATTCAGGTTAACAGCCATTGGTGATTGTTTTGTAGCCACTATGATTGGCCTTCACTTAAAAAGTATCATTAAATACGATTTGTGTAAATGCTGTTTTAAATTCAGGCAACAGCTATCTACATCCAACTCCTCTGATACAGAAAGTACCAGGCTGCGGCACAGTTCAGGTTTGCTTCCAAAATTGGCCATATCATCTGAGGGGGATCAAGATGAAACCACCTGCACAGGAGGATCCCGGGAGGAGCAAGAAAAGGCTGCTTCTTTAAATGAGGAGGCTGCTCAAGATGAGCTTGAGGTCACCACTCCAGCAAGTACCATCAGCAGCTCAACACTATCAGGTAAGGATCTTAACTTATTATACTGCAGGGGACAGAGAAGGCCGGTAGATCCCCTCCCACCCATCTACCCCTTTAACTACTTTAACTAACTTATCTCCCTCCTTCTATTTGTCACCAAAATCCTTGAGTGTACTGTATATTCCTGCTGCCGAGACTTCTCCACCACTCCCTTAGCTCACTGCTTGAGTCTCTCCAATCTGGTGTCCTCCTTCTACATGCAATTAAACTATCCACAACAAATTACTACTACTACTTAACTGCTGAAAATCAGTTTTTCCTCCATATATTTCTCTTTAGCTGCTTCAGCTCTGTTCTACTCAGGTTTTCTTACTTTGTATGAACTTTCGTTTACCAGCTCCTTTTCCTTGTAATGCATGTTCAGGAGTTCTAGATCATAGAAGTTAAAATAAGGTTGTGTGTGTGTGGTTGGTGGCAATATACAGACCAGTACTAGGCATAATTCAAGCTGTTTGCTTGGGGTTTTGTGTGTGTGTGTGTGTATGTATGTAACTTAAAGGTATGCAAATGTCAGTTAAATTAGAGAATATGTTTTTATTTGCTCTACAAAGTGCCAGCGGCAGGGATGTTCTTTGATCTGTGAAATTGCTGGGTTCTTATTGCTATCCGCTTAAATAAAATGGCTGAGCTTTTCTATGTGCCCATCCTATAAGGTCACAGAACTCTCCTGCATCCATCACTGTACATTTCAACAGGTCTTTGGAGGTAGATCAGCTGGTGTAAGGTTTTTCTCCATTTTTATTATTTTAAGTGGTGTTCTCCTCCTTCCACAATCAGTAGTGTCTGAGATGGTATCATTTTATTATAAATAACAAAGTACACCATTGTGCTTCTGAGTCTTAAATTACCAATTATCATACTCCCCATATTATGTTTGTGGTACTGGGCACAGAAATCACCCACCTCCCCAAACACCCAAAACTTAGAAAGGAAATCCTCCTTGGTACTTTAATGCTTTCACAAGGAGTGTTTTCTTTTATTGTTAGAAGAGCTGATAGGGCTGGATGCTGCAGTAAACCCACACTCAAATCTCCCATTGACCTTAGTGGGAATTCTACATACAGAATAAGTGCACAGTTAAGTCCTAGAAGGTGTGTGTCACCTGTCTGTGCTACCAAAATGCTGCAGATTTTATTTACATTTTAATTATGTAAATGATGTAAAACCATGTCAGCTACTATTACTTCACCTTACCCTGTTAACCTTTGTAAAACCTGTAATTCTTTGCAGTCGTTTTTATTTTACCTCTAATATTGTGTGAACTTGTGGACTAAAATACATATTCCCACCTTGCGATTGTATTGTTTTCCTCCTCCTGACCCCCAGTTTCCCTCAATGTGTTTATCCCTTCTTCTTTGTACAGTTGGCAGTTTTTCAGAGCACTTAGATCAGATAAACGGAAGAAACGAGAGTGTGGACAGTACAGATAATTCCTCAAAGCCATCCAGTGAACCTGCTTCTCATATGGCTCGTCAGCGATTAGAAAGCACAGAGAAAAAGAAAATATCTGGAAAAGTCACAAAGTCCCTGTCTGCCAGTGCTCTGTCCCTCATGATTCCAGGAGGTAGAAATAAATCTATTAGTATGAAATTTTGTGACTTGTGCATAATCTATGTGGAACATGATCTAAATACAAGATTTCTTGAGTCCAAAATGGACTTGTCTTTGTTTCCCATGTTACAGCAGGCTGAGAGGCAGATGACCGGGTAGTTTACACATCCAGTTAGCACTCGGTGCTTTGAATCCAGTTGCGCAGTAGTTGTATGTTGGACATGCTGTAACCCCTGTCACAAAAGGGGTTTAATAGTTCAAAGATGGTGCAGGTTGATCTTGTACTACTCAAAAGCATTAAACCAAGCTTTTCTTTTATTTTAAATTGGATATGGCTCTATGAAATAACACTGTAAGCAGAGTTTAGGCATAATGTACTTAAAATTTTTGTCAATGTACCTATAAATCAAAATCCTCCTGGTTTGGATGCAGCTTATACTGGCAAAAGGGTGGTTTTTCAAGGTTGTACAGGTTCACGCGCGAAATAATCTATGCAGGTAAAAGCACTTTTATCCCAGTATAACTTCATCTACACTAGGACTATTGTCAGCATAAAACTGTTGTCAAAAATGTGCACCCCTAAACATCATTGCTATACCAGCAAACATAAATATGTGCCCTTAATTAAACTAGCAGGACAAAAGTAATAGTGGTTTGCCGTGACAATGTCAAGTTATCCTTTTAAGTAGGAACTAAAATTAATGGTTTTGATTACAGAATTCATTACAAAATTTAAATTGGGATTATCAGAAGAGTTACCCGAAATCCAGCTACATGAAAACTGTCTTTTTTGCTAATGGATAGTTCCATTATTTTGGGGCCTACAAGTCTGTGTTATATATTTACTAGAAAAGTTCACGGCATTCCTTCTGTGTCTGTTTGTTGGGAAATAGATTGGAGACTGCTTTTTCTTTAAATGGAAAAGTTGATCAAAGACTTTGTTTGGAAAAACAAAACAGTTTACACCTTGAGAATTAGAGGAGCAGGTGAGTAACAAAACAGTGCATGTGGTGAAGAAAAAAATCTGTTCCAAGAGTAGATTGTCATTTCAAGCTTCTGATGAGGAGTTATAAAGACTAAATAAAATATAGAGTTTATAAATATTTTGAAAATACCTTATCTTCCCAGTGTCATTTTAATGTTGATCATGAAAGTGAAGTTTTGTGTTCTTAACAATTCAGGCATCATTAAATAAGTTGCTTTTTATGCTATAAATCTTTATCCGGTTTACTAAGGTTAAAATGGTCATTGTTTTGATCTGTGTGTGTTTGTGTAAAATCAGAATGTGCTCTAACAGGAAGTTCATCTGTTCCAGATGTGTTTGGTGTTTCTCCTTTGGGAAGTCCTATGTCCCCACATTCCCTTTCTTCAGACCTTTCATCCTCCAGAGATTCCTCCCCTAGCCGTGATTCCTCAATTGCTTCTGCAACCCCTCATCAACCTATATTAATTCACAGTTCAGGAAAAAAGTATGGCTTCACCATCCGAGCAATCAGGGTCTATGTGGGTGACAGTGATATCTACACCGTGCACCATATTGTTTGGGTAAGAATAAAATTTTCCTCAACATTTCTCAAAACGTAAGTTTGAAGCTGATATATTTGCAGTTATGAGCCTTTTCAGACTGCATTAGATTATATCTCACAGATAGGGTGTCTGCTTGTATGCAGTCATTATCTAAAGGGTGGCAATCTGGCAAATTATTTTCTTAGGGTGACATTTCTCCTTGTGCAAAGGGCCACCATTTAATTAGAATGTTTGAATATTCAAATGATTTTCAAACTATATATTTAGTGATAAATTTTGCAATTGGTGCTGTGTTGGTTAGTTTCATAAGCCACATGATATTGATTTTGTTCTCTGGCTGGATGAGTTCTATACTGAATCAACAGTGTGTGAATTGCTAAATGAATTATGTTTATGACAATTCAGTATACAATTCAAAATTCATGCTGTGTTGGCAATTTATTTGTGTATGTTAGTTGCTTAAGATGTATTAGTTACATAAGTTAATTACATATGTAATTAATTTATATAACTAGTTGAATTAAGTGTCTGTCAAAGCACAAGTTGTATAGTTGATTATAATAGTCACAATTAGGATAATTTAAAGAAGAATATTTACTGTAGAAGTATGCAAATCATTTTGAAGAATGAATTAATCTGTGGATTTTATTACCTGTTCATGGGACATCTTATAAATAGGAAAAAAGATTAAACTGATTTAATAAATAATTATTCTTGGGTTATATATTCTCTTCTGGTCACTACTGAACTAGGCCAAAGGATTGGTTGCTCTTGATTCATTGCCATTCATTCATTGGCTTGGAAATGGATTTCTTTATTGTAAAAAAATTAATTAACTAAAAGATTTTTTTAATGCAATTTTGCAGGCAGTTTTTAATTTGAATGACACTTGTAGTTTGAGGCTTTATTTTAAATTACTGCAATATTTAACTTTGAAAATAGCCACAGTACTGATGCAGCAGCATCCTCTTCACAAAGTTTCTATATCTGACCATTTGGAGTCAGTGCTTTGATGTTGCACTGTCCATACCAAAATCACTCACTTTTTTTTCATCTCATGCCAGGAATAATGGGCCTGATCCAAAGCCCATTGAAGTCAGTGGAAAGAATTCAGTGGGTTTTGCACCAACGTGAGCTGTAAAACTTGGACACAAATGAATACTTAAAGATGGAATGGACTGTCTGAATTCCTTTTTCTGATATCACAATAAGCCATAAGGCCATTTCAATGTAGTTTACTGTTTGAAAGTCAAAAGTTTGTGTGAAGATAATGGATTCATTAAAACAGATTAGCATGAGCCTGCTTTGTTCAAAGAACTCTTCTCTTTTCCCCTAACCTTCAGAATGTCGAAGAAGGAAGCCCAGCTTATCAAGCAGGCCTAAAGGCTGGGGATTTGATCACACATATCAATGGAGAGCCAGTTCATGGTCTTGTTCACACTGAAGTCATAGAGCTGTTGTTAAAGGTACAGTATTACTTTTTTAGACCAGCATTGTATCTTAGTTCATATTTTACACCCTACCTGCCTGGTTTACGTATCCCTTTCCTTCAAAGTTTAGTTATTATCAGAAAATTTATTTAGTGCTTGGACAGATCCTAAACTAATAGCTGGATAGATCTGGAAAGAAGCCACTGAATCCCATAAGCACAACCAAGCCTTTCATTTCTGTGCTAGTGCTTGACACTGCTACTGATGTAGCAGGTAGCTAGGAGTACATTCAGGATACTGACGTCCACATTAAGCATCCCATTCTCCTTCAAAAAGTGAAGATAACATTTAGTGGAGACATAGGAAAGCATAGTTCTTTTAATGTCCTTAATTACACTTTCTTTTGATTCATAGCAGGGGTTATTTTGTGCATTTCAGGCTATAGGTGATGACTTTGTTTAGAGTGTGCCCATTTTAAAATGGAATCAGTAGAGAAAATTCCAAAAGAAAAAAATTTAAAAAAAATCTTCTCCTGTTCTTTAAGTCTCAAATTCCAGAGGTCTCAAAAGTAGCCAGGCAACTGAGCTTCTAAGGCCCTGACCCTGCAGATGGATCCATGTGGACAGACCCGTGTACCTGTACACAGCTCCATTGGGGTTCTGCAAGGGCAGACCAGGACCTGCCTTATTAGATCATTTTATATTTGTTTTTCCTTAGGGGCTTTACAGCATGGTTCATTTTTTTGGAGTTCAATATTCTCTTACACATCGTTTCACCGTAGCTCATTATATTGCAGTTCTTCCATAATATTTGCAGCACAGAATAAAAGTAGGTCAGCATTATTTTAGACAGCAGTACATTTGCTTCCTACATTATTAACAATTTCATGGTGTTGTATGAACAACTTCACCTGTCGAAATGAATAGTCAGTCATAAAAGTGGATTAGAAAGCAACACTTTAGTAACAGAATATAGAGATAATAAAAAAGGTTAAAAATATATATTTTGCTCAGAAATTAATTTTTTCTCCTCTCTGAAACCAGAGGAACTCTCAAAGTAATAAATTATTTGAGAAGGATATGGTATAAAACACGCGCTGGTTAAATAATTTTAGGCAGCCAGTTGCCTATAATAGGTTTCTCACTGTTCTTGTGTTCCTTGTCTAAAGAATTAATGTAAATTTGAGTTTTTATTAGCCAAAGTAGCATTTTTAAAGCTAATAAGAAATTACAGAAAGGAAAATAAAAATGATTAGCTGATGGTATTTACAATATTCATAAGAGTAAATTCAGCATGCGATGATGCAATTCATCCAAAAAACAGACCTGGAATTAATTGATTTGATTTATTACAAAGGAAAACTTTATCCTGATGCTATTCTTGTAGAGTGGTTTTGTTATTAACATAGAACTATAGGTATTTATTTATTTTTCAGTCAGGCTTATATGCGAATGGAACTATGGGACAGCCCATGGCATTTCAGTTAAACAATTCTAAGAAGCTTTTAGCTTAAAATAAGTAAGTCATCACTTGTGTAAACAACAAACATGTATACATGTCTTTGCTACTTCTCATTTGGAGCTTGCATGGAGGTGAGTTCTCCAGCTCCGCTTCACAGTTGCAATGACTGGTTTCTTGAGAGAGAGTGAGTGTTCACTGAAGTAGTTCATTCAAGATATGATGACAGCTGTATTCTTGTAGTGGGAAAATGGGTGTGAGAGGGGAATCTACAAAATTTTAATTAAATTCTTTCACAATTTGCAATTTTGGCCAACCCATGGTATCCTTCTAACTAATTAAAATAATTAAAAATCTACACTAGGCCTGAAAATTATGGGTCTGGGCATCAGGGCCAGCTCCAGGGTTTTGGCCGCCCCAAGCAGCCAAAAAAAAAAAAAAAAGCCGCGATCGCGATCTGCGGTGGCAATTCGGCGGGAGGTCCTTCGCTCCGAGCGGGAGTGAGGGACCGTCCGCCGAATAGCTGGACGTGCCACCCCTCCCCGAAGTGGCTGCCCCAAGCACCTGCTTGCCAAGCTGGTGCCTGGAGCCAGCCCTGCTGGGCATGAAGAAAACATATAAACTTTGAGTCCCTCACAATGTGACCACCTTCACAAAAACTTGACTGAGAATTGTCTGTGCTCATGTTTAATAGCAGGCACCTGATTTGAATGTGTAAGTGGTGAATACGGTAACCTGCCAATTTGTGTGTATTTTGGTTCCTGGTGACTAGTCCCTACAACATGATTGATTCAGAAGTATATAGAGTGCTTGCATTTGTTGTCAGCTCCTACTCCCAAGTTGGAGTTGTGTTTTGCTGCATTTGCAGTGTAATGGAACTTCCAATTGACAGGAAAGTGGTTCTGTATTACTCACGCCGAAACATTCTAATCATTTTGTTAGAGTGGAAACAAAGTGTCAATTACTACAACCCCCTTCGAGAACACTTCAATCAAAACAGGCCCGGCCAGGAGGAATAGCTACAAGAGCCGAATGGTTAGACGCAGTAAGAAAACCAAAAAGAAAGAGAGCCTAGAAAGGTGAGTGGTAGTTTTGTTTTATGATAAATATATTGCTTTTGCATAAGTGTGTAGGCATGTGGTTATGTATGTATAACCACATCTAAAAAACATCCTGTTACACCATTACTTTCTCTTCCACCTCCCACACCCATCTTTTTACCTTCATCCATGGTATCCCATGCTCATGAAACATCCTCCCCATCCTAGTGTGCCAGGATGCCCCCCACTCTATCCTTATTTAAAACCCTCCTGAAGATGCAGTGTTGCTGCAAGGCACAAAAACAGAAATAGAAATGAGAGAGTGAATAACTGCGGTTGCCACCTCTTTTGGGTCTTCCAGTGCATCTTTGTTTTAAATAACCTTTTTGAGACTAGAGTTGTCTTGTTGTGTACCTTTTACAGCTCCAAACATATTGCTGGCTGTGAAGGGACATGCCCTCATACTAGCAGAGAGAAGACTAGCAAACTCCTCTGGGCCTGTTCAGTACCAATGAGATGCTCCTGCAAGGCCTCTTCCACCTGAGGCGGGGGTGAGTGGGTGGGTGGGTGGAAGAGGCCTTCCCTTCAAAGGGAAAATCTGCCACAGGAAGGGGTGGTCAACAGGAAGAGGGCTGCCCTGCCTCAGATAGCAGAGACAGGCTTGCCGAGAGGTAGACAGCAACAAGCCTCACCTCTTCCAAATCTACAAGACCCAGCCTCAGAGCAATGCACCCATGAGGAGGTGCTGGAAGGAGACCCCATTTGGAGTAAGCCCAAAGAGCTGATCCAGGAGGACTGCCTGAGTTCCAGGTCACCCTTTCCTCCCATGGACTCCCCTCACCCATAAGGGAGAAAAGAGGGGAGAGGACTTTTCTTTTGTTTGTTTGCTCCAAGAACTCCTTTGGGCATCTGGCAGGGTGGAGTGTGGGGTAGAAGGGAAAGGAAAACAGTATAAGGACCTGACGAGGGGGCTGGGATTCCTGCCCCACACAAATTGTGGAGAATGCAGTCATAACCACACCTGATACAAGGGGTTTTAAAAAAGCCTTAGAGGAGATAGCGCTCAGCTGCTCCATGCAAGATGGAACTGGAGCGGTGGTATAAGTGGTAAGAGATGCAGCAAGCTGCCCAGCAACAGCAATTCCAACAGCAGTTGCTGCAGCAGTGGGACATCCAGCAGAAAACTCAGACCACACAACAGCAGCAGCTGCTGAGGAAACTGTTGGCCCAGCAACAGCAGTATCAAAAGGAAATGATGCAGCAGATGGTGCCATCTCTATGCCCCCAGGGAGTCCCAGCAGGCCATGCAAGGGTGTTCCCCTGCCAGAACCAGTGAAGCTAACCAAGATGGAGCCGGACGATGACCCTGAAGCCTTCCTAGTTACATTCTAGAGGGTGGTGCTAGCAGCCCAGTGGCCCCCCAGGACAATGGGCTCTGATCCTGGCCCCATACTTGATGGGTCTGGCCCAGGCAACCTTTTGTAATCTGGACTTGGAGAGGGAAATAGACTACAAACAAGTAAAGGCCGCCATTTTGGACTACTTGGGTATTTCCAAGCAGACGCACCGTCAATGATTTAGAACAGAGCTACTCCATGGGAGTGAGACCCCAGACAATGGCACAATGGTTGAGAGAGCACTATTGAAAGTGGCTTCATCCTGCCTGAGTTCCAGGTCACCCTCACCTCCCTTTATTTTCCCATGGACTCCCCTCTCCCATAAGGGAGGAAAGAGGGGAGAGGACTTTTGTTTGCTCCAAGAACCCCCTTGGGCGTCAGCCAAGTGGGGGACACAGGAAGACAATGTAAGGATCTGAAGAGGGGCTGGAGGGGACCCTTGCCCCCCCACACTGGCACTAAACAATTCCATACATTTTGATATGGTCTTAAACTGAGGAAACAAAGGAATAATGTACCAGATTTTACACTCATTTATATGTAACTCAAACTTTCTCTGGAAGTGTAGTGAGTAATTTTTAGAGATGATAGATTGTGGTCACGTTTTTATCCCATCTGTCTGCAATTCATCCTGTTTTCTAAAGCCTTAGCAGTTCTACAATTTTGTACAATTCACTTTTGGGGAGGTAACAGGGATGTTATTAAAAGCCAGCATTGAGAGCTGGGATGATGATTTGTGCAGCGTCTCTCCTGATGAATTCTCTCCCATTCTCATGCTAGGAGGAGGTCTCTCTTCAAAAAGCTAGCCAAGCAGCCCTCTCCCCTTCTTCACACGAGCCGAAGTTTCTCCTGCCTGAACCGATCCCTTTCATCAGGAGAGAGCTTGCCTGGCTCCCCAACTCACAGCTTGTCTCCCAGGTCTCCTACCCCAAGCTACCGCTCCACTCCTGATTTCCCATCCGGTGAGTTGTTAGGGAGATGGAAATATGTGCCACCTTCATGAAGCTTAGTCTGTACTGATTTCCAGTGAGAATAGTCACCTATGTGAAATCCAAGACACTTTGAATAGTTTGATTTCATTTGGATTAAGAAAAACCATGATACTAAATCAAAGATTTTAGTATGGCACAGAAGAATTTAAAAGGAAACTGTGTGCTAGGTTTGTCTCCAATATTTTATATTTGTTCGGTTTTTTAAAATCTAAAATTAATAGAAAATAAAACTTAATGAATGAATAAATCATCTATAGAAACTACCTACGGACAAATTAAAACTAGTTGAGAGAATATTACTAGTAAAGGAATGAAAATTACATTGGAAAAAGCATTGCTAGATCATGGGACCAGTGTGTGGGGTATAATAAATGTGGATTACCATTGGAAAGCTGGGTGGGCACAGAGATACAGTAGACTTTACACGTCACATCATTCTGATTTCTAGATTGTTTCACTTGTTCCAGCCCCATTTTAGTGTTCTCATGATTTTAGCAGCTGTAAAAATGAATGTTGTTGCTTACTATCCATTGCTGAAGGTGTAAACCATCTGAAAGCTTGGAACTTTTCTTTGAAATGGCAGAAATATTAGCTTCTAAATCCTGTGGGAAAATAATTGCTAATTTAAATGTAAGGGAAAAAACATGTTTATAAGAGGTTTCAGAGTAGCAGCCATGTTAGTCCGTATCTGCAAAAAGTACAGGAGTACTTGTGGCACCTTAGAGACTAACAAATTTATTTGAGCATTTATAAGAGTGATGTTATTTTACAGTCCAGTAATTTGCAGCCTACCAAACCCTGGAATGCTTTGGCAGGTAGAACAAATGCTTATCAGTACATTTTTTGTATGCTGCGTCCGCGTTAGTTATTAGAGACAAGAGCTGAAGAACTTTTCTAGTTTTATATTTTTCTTTTTTAGGTACCAATTCCTCCCAGAGCAGCTCCCCTAGCTCAAGTGCACCCAATTCTCCAGCTGGCTCAGGTCACATAAGACCCAGCACTCTTCATGGGTTGGGTCCAAAGCTTGGCGGACAAAGATACCGGTCAGGAAGACGCAAGTCAGCTGGCAGCATTCCTCTCTCCCCTTTGGCACGAACACCTTCTCCAACACCCCAGCCACCATCCCCTCAGCGATCTCCATCACCTTTACTGGGGCATTCAATTGGAAATTCAAAAATAGCTCAGGCATTCCCTAGCAAGATGCACTCCCCTCCAACTATTGTAAGACATATAGTGAGGCCAAAGAGTGCCGAGCCACCCAGGTCTCCACTGCTAAAGAGGGTCCAGTCTGAAGAGAAACTTGCACCTTCTTATGGTTGTGACAAGAAACACTTATGTTCACGCAAACACAGCCTGGAAGTGACTCAAGAAGAGGTGAATAGGGAATTGTCCCAAAGAGAAGTAACTCTTCAGAGCCTGGAGGAGAATGTGTGTGATGTGCCATCACTCACCCGAGTCAGGCCTGCAGAGCAAGGCTGCCTGAAACGCCCTGTCTGCAGAAAGTTGGGTAGGCAAGAGTCTGTTGATGAGCTGGATCGGGAGAAATTAAAGGTCAAGATAGTTATGAAAAAGCAAGATCTTGCTGAGAAACAAGATTGTCTGCAGAAAGCAAGCACTATACATGAGCCTAGTGATGAATCAGAAAATCCTGCTACCTTAAGACTGGAAGAAAGAGACAAAAAATCATTTCAGAAGGCTTTGGAAAGATCAAATCACTTTGAAACTAAAATTACTGCTCTGGAGACTCAGTCAGTAGGTGGCATACTCAAAGACACCCTTCACAAGAATGCAAACATGAGACCAAATGACTGTGTTCCCTTAGATACACACATGCTATGTCATGGGCCTCCTCTTAATGAACTTAGTCATCTCTCTTATGACTTCAAAAGAATTTCCCCTCCATGTACATTGCAAGATGTGCTACCTCACTCATCTGACAGGCTGCTAAATGGAAAGGGAGAAAACACAGATAAAAATGCGCCAACAAAAGAATTTGTCAAATTTGAAAGACTAGATGGTAAGCTTGCAAATATTGATTATCTGAGAAAGAAAATGTCCTTTGAAGAAAAAGATGACAGTCTCTGTCCAGTGTTAAAGCCCAAACTGACATCAAATGTTCATGAATGCCTTCAACTTAATACAGTCAGACCCATCAATATACAGCAGGATTCCGCTACAGTTGCTGATAGCAGAGCATTTATCAGTAGTGCACATGCTGCTCAGATTAGCTCAGTTTCTTTTGTTCCTCTCAAAGCCTTGAATGGTCGAGTGGAAACTGGTGTGGAAAAATCAGCCCTGATTTCTACTGAGTCTCCTGTCAGAAAAAGTCCATCGGAGTATAAACTAGAAGGGAGATCGGTTTCTTGTTTGAAACCAATTGAAGGCACTTTAGACATTGCCTTACTATCTGGGCCACAGGCTTCAAAGACAGAATTGCCTTCATGCCTGCTACCAGAAAGTCAAAACACCAGCAATGATGTGGGCTCTTCCATGCCTCTGGCATCTCAATGCAATGGTGTAAAGGAGGAGACATCCTGTCAGAAAGAGGTGTTGTCACCCCATTCAAAGTCTAGTAAATCTAATCTACTAGAGCCCCAATTTTCACAGTCAAGCAAGAATTTTCAAAATGCACCAGCAACCCCCATGACCACAGAACTAGAAACAGGAAAAAAGGTTTCCAGTCCAGGTGTTACATGCAACATTTCTGTCAGGGAAGTTGATCAAAAGAGAGAGGATTCCCATTCAAAACAGAAGGACCATGCGACTGAAGCAAAATTACACACTGTCCAAAATCAGTGTCTCCACACTGCCCTGGCATCTGCCACATCTTCCACAGCCCAAGGCAACCCTGAAAAAACTGCAGGAAAAGAGAGGCAAACCCAAAAGGAGTTGCCTGTCAAGTACCCAGAGACACAAAGAAATTACGAATCTTTCCCTGCGAAGGCCGAGGGGATCAGAAATTCATTTATGAAGAAATCTATCCCAGATGCTTTTAAAACAAGCGACTCCAAAACCATTCAGAGAAACTCTGCTGACGTTGCCATTCCCCTTCAAACACATAGAACGAGAGTGCAGACAGCAGGCTCTAAGGTGGAGTCTAAAGATGGCAAAGATCTACCAAAACAATTTGCCAAAGATGACATTGTCCCTGCTGGCTCTTCTGAAGAGAGGGACATGAACAAGCAGGAGGTGATGGACTCAAAGAGTGAAATGTCTTTGCCCAAAAGGCCTGTACAACAATCAGAGTCTAATACTAAAAGTGAGAAATCACATGTGTGTTCCTCTGTGCAGGACAACTCCAAAGATTTGAGAAAGAAAGATCAGAAACAGTCTAGCAATATACAACTTCAAACTACGGAGAGAGAGCTACCCAACCTGATTATTAGGCAGCAATTTAGCTCTTTAGGTTCCCCTTCTGAGAGAGAGATTGTAAACAGAAATTGTGTAATAGATGCTCATGTGCATTTAGGTGTTCAAGCGCAAGTCAAAGCTGGTTCAGCCTACATGGAAAGCAGTAATAATAAATCCAGGCAAATAAATGAAACTTGTTCCTCTAAATCTAAGCACTCTGACAAATTCACATTTGCACAAAAGCAGTGCACTGCAAACATAAAAGAAAAAGAAACAGTTATTCAGCCCTCAGCTGGCTCTCGGAAAGATGGGAAACATGCCAATAAAAGTGTGCAGGATTCTCTTTCTTTTGTTCCAATTTCTCAGAGAAAACTAAACAATGAGCACATTCAGGTAGAAAAGCCTCTGGGTCTGGAACGCGAGTCAGCACCTTCAATCCAAATCAATAGCAGCACTCCTGAAACCAAACCTAAATCCTCTTGTAATGGCCAGGCACCAGCAGGCCCAGAAAACTCCAAGCATTTTCTAAGTCAGGAAACAGCAGGCTTCAGTGAGGCTGCTGATCAAAAGCAACTCTATGTAAGTGAAAAGCAAAACATGCCTCCAAAGTTTTCCACTGTGAAAGACTGTCTCTTATTGAACAAACTGGCAGACAAGGGCCCAAGTAATCGGGCCATCACTGCAGACAAAAGACCTGAAGGACAAAAATGCACTGAAGCACTTTATGTTCAGAATGACAATGGGAAATTGGAGCCCAGCCTTTTCCTTAACTGTGACCGGGGGAAAGTAGCAGAAAAGGCAGCCATAGTTAGCAAAGGCTCTCCAGATTCAAAAGGGAAGGGACAAGTTAGTCAAAAACAGTTAACAGATACGAACAAGCAGATTACAGCAAAGCTTTTATCAGCTGCCACTGTGCAGAGTTCATGTCATTCAGCTGTAACTCCATCAAAGCAGCTGAATTGTCCACCCAACTTCCCTGAATGTAGGCAACAAGCATCTCGTTTGTCTTCAGCAAACAATGATGTGTCTTCAACCAAGGTTAAAACAGGCTCATCAGAGCTTCCTGTCACCAGCTGCAAGGAACTGAAAAAGCAAGCCACCTCTTCTACAGGGGATGGTAAAAGAGAAATCACTAAGAGCGTTTCACTGTTGACCTTGCATAGCTCTGCTATCCCAGTAGAAGCCCTTCATCCTGCTTCAAACCTTGGGAGTAAACCTGGAAATCAAGAAAAACCTCTTTCTGCTAACAACACTGTGGATGTAAAGGGAAAAGATCCCATTCAAGCTCAGCCTCCTGCTGCAAAAAAACAGAATGTAGGTAAAGATTTACCCAGGTCAGTAACCACCCCTGACCGTCCTAATGCACTTTCATCTGATAAAGACTCAGTGCGGCAGAGGCGAGGAAAGGATGCTTCACGGAGCAGTCCTCACAAAAAGTCCTCTCAATAGCATTAACTTGGCAGATATGACTTAGACTTTAGCTGAAAATTGTTGATGTGTCTTGACTACCTTCTGAAACCAGCACTGTGTGGTATCTTTACATGGCAAAGCTTTCATGCCACTCCAGCAGGGGGCAGTGTGTACAAAGAGAGGACCTTTTTCAAAATGCCTTCCCAAATGTAACCGGTAAAACTGTTACCATAGAGTATTTGTATAAAATTACCTTTACAGTTGAGAATTGTTGAGAAAAAGATTTTCCCTGTAAATATCTCATGACGTGTTTGGTTTTGAATGTAGCATATATACGTTGCTGCTGATTGCATTGTTTACTATTACCTTTTTTTTTAAGATAGTTGCTTTGCCACTTATATGCCATAATCAAATATGAAGCAGAATTACTGAAACTCAGACCTAGGATAAACAATACAAATATGGTCTGATTTAAAGGGAAAGAAAATAAGCCACATTTTTACTTGTTAAAAATTCTAGATAGTGTTAAAAACAATAGAAAAAATATGGTGGCTTATTGTAAGTTTTTATGTATATTTTAAATAACCATAGATTTTGATAGTACTGTATCTGGCTAACTGCTTCACTAGATCGAATGTAAGACCTAACCGAATCTCCCCAGTGCACAGCCTGCCTCTCATTTAGAATAGGCATAGTTACAGTGAAGGGAAAAGCCTCCATTAACACTACACCCAGTTGAGTAGCATTATCTGGTGAAACAGATGTTCTCATCTTGTCTTTAGGGAGGCTACCTGGGACCTTCACTTCAGACAAGGCTGAGACTGCAAGCACGTGTGCTTAGTTTCTGCTGCAATCCTGTCTTGGTTCCCTTTTAGCTCTTTTAAATTCAGGCCTTTATAGAGGTGAGGCACAAGTAGAAGCAAATGACTAGCAGTACTATTCCCATCCCTGTTTTTTAATGAATTTAAAGAATATCAATTATCATGGTATGTAGGTTAGAGTAACTAGCTTCATGCAGTTTAGCTTTTTTCTCTTTTATATGACAAGTCTGGTAAAAAGGAAAAAAGTGATTTCAGTATCATATCTTCAGAAAAGATCAGGACATCTGATACATTTTAATACATAGCTGGGGCCTTATGTTGTAGAGCAAACTTGCTGTTTTTAGCAAGTAATCCCTGGGTTTCACATTCATTTCTAAATGCATTGAGTAGCTCCTGGCATTTCATAACATGATCTCTTTATTTGTATGCAAAAAAAGAAAAAAGAAAAAAAAAGTAAATACTGTAATTTAAAAAAGCAGCATTTTTGTAACAAAGGGACCTGTTGGAGCTATTTGGTGCTAGAATGTGACTGTCCTTATTACTTTTGCTAAGCCTTATTTAAATTTTGTATACTGTGGAACATGTTGAATTTGTCTGATCGTTTTAGTGTGGAGGTATTTGGTTTGTTTTGAAGGACAAAAGGTAAAGTTTGAAACATGTACAGGAGCACTACAGAAATATCCACACAAATGAGTATTTTTAAATTATTGGTATCAGTAAGATGGTATTTTTGCTTATTTGTGTTATAAATATCCATATAAGAGCCAATCTACTATCAGTTTCCTCTGGAATTTCTTTGTTTCTAGAGCTATACCATTTTTCTTCAAAGCACAGTGTAATTTTGGCTTGGAGATTTGTAAGGCACCTAGTAGTATGCTAATTTTTTCCCCCCACTGCTTAGTTGGGTTTAGATTCATTTCAGTGAGTCTGTGATTAAAAGATAAAATTGCCAACAAGTCCTCCTAATTTTTCACGTTGCGCTATTACATTCATTTCTTTTTCTATGCGCTCACATGATACAACAATTGGAGAAAATAGTTTTGAAAAGTTTTGAAGAGAAAATTTTTTCAGCATTTACAGTATATATCTGTGCTTTGGCGGTTGTTCTAACCAAACACTAATGCACTTAGGTATCATGACATTTCTGGCTGGGAGGTATTTCCTAGTTTACAGTCTTTTGCATTTTTAAACTGTCCTCTTGTTTCCTTTAAAACATATCTTGCTATTTGTTTACAAATGTATCTTTTATGTATATTTTGTATAGTGCATTATCACTTCTGCCAAATAAGGGTTGTTGGTTTTTTGTTTGTTTGGGGGTCTGGTTTTTTTTGTTTGGTTGGTTGGTTGGTTGGGGTTTTTTTTGCATTTTGGAAACGTAACAGTGCTTAAGCTCGTGTTCATGTAGTACCTGTTTGTTGGTGTTTACCTTACCAGTGAGCTGTTAGAGATCCTTTCACCTGTACTAGATGGTCTATCTTTGTGTGATTGTTGATTATGACGTGCTCCTTTGTAGACTTCCGGCTGTAGATTTATCAGCTTACAAAACCTGTTTGTTAGGGTCTGTGCAATAAAGTGTTTGCAGTCTTATTTTCTTTAAGAAACTCCCTATGGATGTCATAATTGTTGTATACTGAACAAAAATATTTATACTTATGCAGTTGCATACAACTGAAATAAAAATTGAGCATGAAAAGATAGTCATTGGGTTTCTTTAATCCCTTTTTCGCCCATTACTAAATGCAGCTTCGTACTACGCTGCGTTTAAATGCGATTCAATGGCTCATGCTCGTTTCCGTTTGTTTTTTCTTATTACCAAGCCAGTTTAGTTACTTTTTGGAACAGGCTAACCAAGTATTTTGCGTGGGGAAGCATGGTCTAGTGCAGGGGTTCTCAAACTGGGGGTCGGGACCCTTCAGGGGGTCGTAAGGTTATGTGGGGGGTTGTGAGCTGTCAGCCTCCATCCCAAACCCTGCTTTGCCTCCAGCATTTATAATGGTGTTAAATATATAAAAAAGTGTTTTTAATTTATAAGGGGGGGGTCACACTCAGAGGCGACCAATTCAGATGCTTCAATTGAAGGTGTAAGAACCCTCCACTGCATACATGTGGTATATGTTCTCATCCTGACCTCTAGTAGAGACTGGAGCAAGCCCTGAAGCACAAGTTTCAATATCGCTTCCAAAATGTTATTGTCATTAATTACAGTAACTCTGGCTATACCTGATGTCTGTGTAAATAGGCAATCCCTTTTTGAATCTTAAGTTCTTGGCCTCAACAATTTCCTGTGGCAGTGTGTGCCACAGCTGAATCATAGACGGTGTGCAAAAGTATTCTCTTATGTTGTTTGTTGAGCTTCCCATCTTTTAATTTCACTGAATGTCCCCTGATTCTTTTATTATGAGAATGAGAACAGAAGTAGAGATACTGAGGGGCTGTGAGCCATGCGGGAGTATCCTTAGCATTCCTGGCCCTTAGGGCGAGAGAGGGAAGGCTACTGTTTGTAGGAGAAGTGGAAAGCGGGTGGGGCTCCTGCTGGGCTGAGTCCTTAACCTGGGAGTGATTGAGTCCTGTCCAGCCCCTAAGTAAAGGGCATTACGGACAAGGATACACTAATCTTTGTTGCTCCAAGGAGAGTGGTTCATTGAGATAGTGATAGTCTCCAGGTTTGGACACTACCTAGCAGTTAGGTGACTTGAACACAGCTGATCATCAATTGTCAGGAAATGCCTGAACCTCATTGTTGCTGCTATTCACAAATCAAAACTGCATTGTTTCCTCAGTTGTTTCCCCCCTACAGAACCAGGTGTCAGTGTCGTTACAGCGATACAATTATTGGTTAAACCAGCACTGTACAAAATACATAGGAAGCTAGGTGCTGATCTACAGCTCTTAGACAAATCTGCCAAGTGTCTAGCATCTTGCTTGACACACGTGTAGGCCACCCCTAGGATCACTAGATACCAAGTGTGAAAAATCAGGGTGGTGGTGTAATAGTCTTATATAAGACAAAACCCCTAATATTAGGATGGTCTGCCTAGCCACCCCTCCTACATTCCCATGGCCCAGACTAAATGCCATGCTGGACTCTGGGCAAGCAGAAGGGTAGAAGCTTCCGTTCAGACTTGTTGCCACCACGGGTGGTGATTGCACGTGCCAAGCAGGCTGCTCTCTGCCTCTCCCAGTATTGTCTCCAGCGCTCCAAGCCAGCAGAGGAGGACGGGACCATACAATGTCAGATGAGCAGCTGGAGGGAGGAGAGTGGGAATCATAGAAAGAAATCATGAGAGTTGGCAACACCAGTGAACCAACCTGAGCTATAGAATCTCCTTCTTCCCTGTGACAGGTTCCCCCCAGTGTGCCACCTGGAACTGGGGTACCACTGAGCCCCCATGACCCACCAGCCCGGGCTCCTTTCTACACTGTACTGCTCTGACAAGCTGCCAAGCCCTCCAGGCTTCAGCCTGCACTTTCACCAGAATACATGCAGGTAGGAACATACCAAGCTGCAGTACACACAGGCAGGTTCTTTAACCAGCCCCTGCATGGGAAGGCTTCAGCTAGGGTACCTCCCAGTTCTTAAAATACGCACCCCCTCTGCAGTGTAAACCCAAAATTATACCATCTTGCGCTGCACAGGGAAGTGTATGGCGTAAGCTCAGTCCCAGGCAGGAACAAGCTTGGTGATGGAAAGAAAGGGATGAACACAAACAAAGAGTTTATTTTTAAGTTATTCACTTGAGAAATTGGCATGCATCTTGCCATGGAGGTCTGCAGTTTGGTTAGAGCATCAGCCTTTTTCCTAGCCAAAGATGGGGTAGGAAGAACTTTGCTCTGAGCATTGCTGGTTTTTCCAATGTGGAGTAAAGGTAAGTGCTACTTTAAATCTAACAATTTACCACCTAATCTCCTGAAACTTAACTTGTTAGTTACAAGCAGTTTAGGTTCCTTTCCCATCTAAATACTGATGTCAAAATCTATATTGAAAGTCACTGTAAGGTTTGTACTGTATTGTAATTTTGTTTACACCAGGATGGTCCTGAGTTCAAATCCATCAGCCATCATTCATCTCAGGCAATTCAGTTCATCTCTTTGTGTATCAGCTCTCCAGCTGTGTTTAAAAAAAATAAGAGAAAAGCAAAACCTGACTGAAAACCAAGTGATGCATCAGATCAGAGGTCTACTGAGTAAATAAATCCTATAAAGAAAGATAAATCCAATGTCACTTTCTGTTCGTTTATATCCTCACTAAGTGATCCCCAAAAAACTAAAGCTTTAGACTTTGAATTTCCCTGTATAGAATCAGTGCTTTGTGATGCACTGCATTTATATAAAAATATTCCTTCAGAAGGGGCAGTCCAATCTGTATATTTAGGATTTGTGTACCTGGTAATGATCAACATATGCTGTTCACTTTTATTATTTGTGTAACTTCTAGGTGTGAATGGGGCTTGAGACAAATAAAAAAGCAAAGCCCTGCTCAGAGAGAGTTCATATTCTAAATTAAATAAAAGAGAACACAAAAATGACAGCAGGTGGGATAAAAATAAAAAGGATTGAGATGGTAAAGTGGCGGAGACGTATTGTATTGTACTTGGAGAAGCACAGATCTCCCAGAAAGAACAAATCTGTTCATGCGATGAAGTGGAGAAACTGCTTGCCAGCCCAGCAGGGGTTAAGGAGAGCCTTTGGCCCCAGCTAGCCCCGCCTCGTTATAATTGCAGCCAATGCCAGGCCTGGAGTGGGGAGAAAGGAGAGAGCCTGGGCCAGTTCAGGGTTGACTGGTGAAGAGGCAGGAGCTAGCTGCCTGGAAGAAAGAAGCCAAGGCCATCCCCAGGGAGCACATTCTCTCCCCCAGCTAAGGGAGACTGTGGAGACCTAGGAGTCTCTGGCAACTGAGGTAACTGGGTGACTGCAACCCAGAGACACTGTGGGGTTTGGCTGTACCAAACTTACAGCTGCCCTGCCCGAAGGAGCCTGGGTCCACAGCAGGGTGCCACCAAGGATCCATGAGATGGCGCCACGGGAGGCAAGCCACCCCAGTGGATTGAGTTACAAGGGCCTGTAACGGTGTTGGGACTCACCACCTGGCGCCTCCTGCTGATTGTCTCTGGGAATTAGCTCTGTCCAGTGGAGCGCCCCCTCCTGGTGGTGTCCCGTCCGTCATCTCGCCCTCGGTTGGCATCTGAGCCCGCATCACTCACCAGCTCGCGACATCCTTTTCAAGCCACTGCCCTCCGGCAGTGCCCTTAGTCCATCCTCGCCCCCTTCCAGCGGGGGCGGGGGGTGTTGATCAACAGTCTCTCTACGCCCCAGCCACCATGTCCAACCACACACCCCAAAGTCTAATCCCTCTTGTCAGGGATCTGGTGTAGTCTATGATGGCCGCTCCCTACGGCCAATGGCTGGGTGTACTGGAAGGGGGGGACCCAGGCCCGCCCTCTACTCTGGGTCCTGGCCCAGGGACCCTCTGGCGGCACCCTTGCTGTCCTCCTTCTCTCCCCTTGTCTGTCCGCTTCCCTGGGCCGCTTCCCCTACGGCCCCTTACACCCGCTAGGCCCTTCCGTTCAGGGCCTGCAGCCTGGCAGGCTATGGGCTAGAGCTCCCTTTTGTTCCCCTAGCCTGGCCAGTACTGCGCTGTCCGTGGTGCTAGTCTCCCACCTCTGGAGACCGACCTTCCCCTGTTGAAGGCTTGGAACAGACTGACTGCTCCCTTCCTGAGCAGCCTTTTTATAGGGCTGAGCCTGGCCCTGATTGGTTGCCTCCAATCTGGGCCCTGATTGGCTCCCAATAAGTCCTTCTCTAATTGGCTGCCCGTCTGCGCAGGCGCACTGGCCTGCTGCAGCCCACACTCTCAGGGAGTGGGGCAGTCCGCCCCACTACAGGGCCATGCCCCAAACTGAAGACATTCTGGTTGGAAACAGCCCAGGGCAGTGGATTTAAACTCCCTGCTTGGAGTGCTCCCTGTTCAGCCCCCCTTGTGTTGACTGGGCTGGGACCTGGTGGAGTGGGAGGTCCTCGGTCCCTCTACCCCCACTGCCTAAAAGACTGAGGCACCTTGAGCCAGGGAAACAAGGGGCTAGAAGTCAGGCACGCCAACCACTAGGCCACCTGGCCCTCCAAGCACCCTGGCACACTCATTTTCATTTCTTTGCATTTATCAACATTGAATTTCATCTGCCATTTTGTTGCCCAGTCACCCAGTTTTGTGCGCTCCCTTTGTAACTATTGGTACAGGTCTGTCGCATCTTACGCGCATTTAACATGCGCGGTTTCAACTTTACGTGGTCGGCAAAAACAAAACAAAACGAAAAAAGAGAAAAACAACAGTTTTAATACTATACCTGTAGTGCGGGCAATTTTGCCCGCCATTGAACTCAATGGGGTTTTGGCTATACGTGGTTTTCGCTTTACGAGCTAACCACGGAACGGAACCCCCGCGTAAGATGAGACGGACCTGTACACTCAATTCTTGTTAAATTATTTTTGCACATTTTCAGTTTTTTTACCTTCTTTGTTGACTTTTTGTTTTAGTTGACTTGTAAGTGGTTGAAATTTAGCTCTGCTCCTGGCCCTAGGGGACTGGGTCAGGTTTCTGTAGCTACAGAGGGGTTCACATTGGAGATTTTGTCTCTGGGAGCTGAGCAAGGTTTGAGCCTAAAGTTCCTCTTTCAAGGTGAGGCGGTGTTGCAGAAAGCACAGTGATGCATGCTGGAATAAGAGTGCTGATGCTACAATTTTGGGTCCCAGGCAGGGGTGAGTAGTTGGTACTTGCCGAGCTGCAGGCGACAACTGAGGTATGTCAGCAGAGATGTTTTGGAAACTTTGGCACAATGCTTTCACACGCTGTAACGCTGCTCTGCTCACTCTTGACTTCACTGTTTGTTGATCACTTTTGTAGCACGCTGTTGTAGAGAACAAATTATTCAAGATGCATGTTTATTTCCAGCTCCTTTAGAAAAATCCATGCTAGACAAATGGAAACTTAGAATGCTGGAAAGGAAAGCCATACAAGATTTTGGGTGTTTTACAGTGTTACACAACTAGACAGATTCTTTTAGGTACAATTTTCCCCTTACACTATTGTGAAGCTGTGCCTTCAGATAGTGCATTTATTACAGCATCAAACATAAGCTACTTGTCTTCAATTTCAAGGCCCTTCATAGTCTATTCCCACCCTACCTTATCTCTCACTCACTATCAAAATATTGATGCCAGCTTCCATTGCCCACTTGTTAAATTTTCAATCAGGCACCTTCATGTTTTCTCCCCTGCTGCGCCCCCATGAACATCCACGACGTTTTCTCATTATCCTCCTTCAAATCCCTCCTTTAAATTCACCTTTGCCGTGATGACTTCAAAAAATTTGACAATGATTAGGCTGCTGGTATGCTGCCTGTCATGCTGGCCAGTATTGTCGTCATCTTCCTTGTACTCCCCTATTTGTAACCGTTAACTCTTGTCTTAGATGGAGATTGTAAGGTCTTTGGGACAGGGACCATCATTGTGTTCTGTGTTTATACAGCGCCTAGCACAGTGGGGTCCTGGTCCATGATTGGGGCTCCTAGGCACTATGGGAATACAAATAAATAATTGCAGAGCTCACTGTATTGAACCAATTCTGTTTGGGAAGATGTGCCTTGAATCAGCTAGTGAAAGTTCAGCAGTTTCTGGGTTTTATGTAGCTTGCTTTGCACTGTTCTCAAAGATATGCTGATGTAGGTCAAATCATGTCAGTTGACCACCTATTATTTGGCCACAATCAAATATTGTTAAATATTCCAGCAAGAATGCCCTGCTGTAGGTGGCGACCTCCCTTTTCGATTGCATCATGCATTCTTTCATTTTTCTAGCACTTCATTCATTGTGTTTCCATTATTGTGAGTTAAAATTACTCAGTTAAATGTTTGTTGTAATTAGCCACAAATATCTATCTCAGGCTAAGCCTAGTGGTGACCATAAAGTCTTACTCTTACTGTTCTAATAAACCAGTGATTTACAATATTTGACCATTTTGGACATTATTTGACCAATATTTGTCCGGTCAATTGAACAGTTATTTTTCAAATAAGGGGGGTGATATCTTTTATTGGACCAACTTCTGTTGGTAAAGAGACAAGCTTTCAAGCTTACACAGAGCTCTTCCTCAGGTCCTGGCTCCAACTACACTGCAAAGAATTCTTTTTGGACCAGTCAAATGCCCAATCCTATGCTGATGAGTTTCTTTGCTTAAAGGGGGCTTTGCAAAGACATTTGTTCCAAGACGTTTTTCCTGTCTTAGATCACTCTATGTGCAAGCATCGTTTTGATGGAGGCTGCCTGTTCTGCTGTTTCTGTCTATTCAAATACCATATGCATTACAGGGTCAGCTCACTGGGTCACAATAACACATTTTTACATCTGATAGCTTGCCTGTGACAGCAACAACTTGTAATATATGAAAACAATTCACATTCGTGTGTGGACATGCTATATTATCATAACCAAGATATGGTAGTGCTGTACTGTGAAATTGACGGCAGACATCAAAAAGTGCCCACTGTGCAATTTTCAACGCGACTTTCCTGTTTAAAATAGGGATGCCGTCAGATAACTTTTGACCTAAGTTATATAGGTTGGGGGCTGTATAATATGTGAGGGAAGTTGTAGGTCAGTCTATGTATGTGAAGTGCAGACATTTTAAAGAGCTACAAGAATCTCCATTTTGTAGACTGACACTAGCCAAACTTGGTACCTGCTACAAAGGAGAAAGCAGAGAAAACATTGATAATATTTCTATCTTGTACGTCTCACGAATTGAGTGGAAACTTTTCAACCCAGTGGTGATCTTCAATACATTAACTAGCTTAGACTTTATAGGGGGAACTTTCAAGGAAAAGCCTCTGGAATAATAGCTGAAGTTGAACTGGAAGTCCCCTGTGTAAAGTGTTCAAAGAGAACTCAGCTCCCATGCATCTTTGAGTAAATGCAACATTCCGTTCATCACAACTGAGACCCTTTGCTCCATACAATGTATATACATTTCTGTGGAAAGAGAACGATGCACAGCCTTAGAGGGGATTGGCTCTTTACATCCGGGTTGAATTGTTATGGAAGCACTGGTGCAAAAACTTGCATTCTAGCCACAAAGGGCAGACTAATAGCCACACCTAGTACTTGTCAGGCTTTGGCCCAAGTATAAATATTAACTCCTTACTATTGCTGTTTGGATTTAGTAACCTATGATAAAGTAAAGCAGAAACTCCCTAATTCAACACACTTAAGTAATGCTAAGTGTTTTCTGAACTTTGCGGAGCCATACACCAGAAGTACAGACCGCAGCCCCACTACAAAATAGCCGTCCGCTCCATGAGCATTCAGGGTATCCGAATGCACATGAACCTACTAGGCATCTCATCTCATTTTGCTTACAACCTTTAGCTTCCTTTTCCACACTTCCACAAAGGGAAATAGTTGGCATTTACCAGCACAGCTGACACAAAGGCTGCCAACAACACTCTGATCCCCACCCATCAAGCATCTGGCCTAAGATGTGAACGGTCAAATACTAAGGTAGAAGAATACTGAAGTGGTGATATGGCTTTAGGGGTACGTTAGTCCAGCCACTCCCCATTTACAATTTAAGTTAATTATAAATCCTCCCAAGTCTTAGTCTGACCTCTCAACATTATGATGAATTTATATATTCATTTACTAATTAAACTCTCACTATATATTTTCAGAGATCAATGCTCCATAAACGCCAACCCCACCAAAAGGCAATAATCGTGTGAATAAGAATGCAGCCATCTTCCCTTTCTAAATCAAGAGAAATATAATCCTCTGTGATCATCGCCTTTTTAAATGAGAATTTCTGTAGCTGCATCCCTGTGAGGATTCTGTTTTCAGGCCCTGGGGCAGGTCTGGCGTTTTAATGTTCTGTTTAGTTCGGTCTCTGTGGAGCATGTGATTGGGCTTTCAGGCCTTGTTTCAAAGCCAGAGTATTCCTGTGACAACAGAGGAGTCCAAATTGCAAAATAGATCAAAGAGATGATTACCAAGGACCAAAGATTTTTTCAGAAAATAGGGGAGACCCAGAGTGTTTGCAGATTTTCATGTCCAAGTCTGTCAGGAGCGGGGGGTGTTTGAACATAGCAACGGCCATGCTGGGTCAGACCAATGGTCCAACTAGCCCAGTATCCTGTCTTCCGACAGTGCCAATGTCAAGTGCTTCAGAGGGAATGAACAGAACAGGCAATCATCAAGTGATCCATCCCCTGGATTTATATAGAGGCATTATGATAAATACATATTTTCTGTCGTATTATCCCTTTCCTAATGATTCCTAACGTTCTATTAGCTTTTTTGACTGCTGCTTCACATTGAGTGGATGTTTTCAAAGAACTATCCACAATGACTCCAAGATCACTTTCTTGAGTGGTAACAGTTAATTTGGACCCCATCATTGTATATGTATAGTTGGGATTCTGTTTTCTAATTTTCATTACTTTGCATTTATCAACATTGAATTTCATCTGCCATTTTGTTGCCCAGTCACCCAGTTTTGTGAGCTCCCTTTGTAACTCTTCACAGTCAGCTTTGGATTTAATTATCTTGAGTAATTTTGTATTGTCTGCAAATGTTTCCATCTCACTGTTTTACCCCTTTTTCCAGATCACTTATGAATATGTTGAATAGGACTGGGCCTAGTACAGACCCCTGGGCTACACCACTGTTTACCTCTCTCCATTCTGAAAACTGGCCATTTATTCCTACCCTTTGTTTCCTGTCTTTTAACCAGTTCCTGATCCATGAGAGGACCTTCCCTCTTATCCCATGACTGCTTGCTTTGCTTAAGAGCCTTTGGTGAGGGACCTTGTCAAAGGCTTTCTGAAAGTCCAAGTACACTGTATCCACTGGATCACCCTTGTCCACATGTTTGTTGACCCCTTAAAAAAATCTAATAGATTGGTGAGGTATGATTTCTCTTTACAAAAGCCCTATTTACTCTTCCCCAACAAATCATGTTCATCTATGTGTCTGACAATTCTGTTCTTTACTATAGTTTCAGCCAATTTGCCTGGTACTGAAGTTAGGCTTACTCATCTGTAATTGCTGGAGCCTTTTTAAAAAATTGGCATCACATCAGCTATCCTCCAGTCATCTGGTACAGAAGCTGATTTAAATGATAGATTACATACCACAGTTTGGGTCCATGCATGTCCCTCCCCGTCCCCAAAAAATCCTTTTATTTATTAACCTTGCAAGCATCTTTTTTCAATGTAGAAAGCACATTTTAAAGTTAGGTACCCAATAGAATTTGTACAAAAAGCGGCAAATTTACTAATACATCTGAAAAATCAGTACAATGCCTGCAATATTTGGAGCATATTTTAAAATATCAAGAGTTGCAAACACACATTCATGATCCTGGTCTGAATATCTTCTTGTATTCCCTAAGGTCTTCCTTTCTTGTGTGCTAGTTTGTCATTCTTTCTGTGGCCATGTCTACACTTGAGTTGGAGGTGTAAATTCCAGCTCGGTAGACGTATGTGCATCAGCTTTGATCAAGCTAGTGCACTAAAAATAGCAGAGTAGCCTCAATGGTGCAGGAAGTGGGAGGAGCTAGCGGCTCTGAATACAATCCTGCTCTGGACCCTGGGTACTTGAGCAACTATCCCATCCCACTGCCCATGCCACTACAATAGTGCACTGCAGAGCATTGAAACCAAAACTGAGAAGAAAAACTGGGATTCATGGTATGTGGGTGCTTTCCCCACTTCTGCCACTGACACATTATGTGACCTGAGGCCAGTTACTTAACCTTTCTGCCTCCGTTCATGCATCTGTCAAGGGGAGGTGAGACTAACCTCTGAGTTCCTCTGACAAAAGGTGCTATGTAAGTGCGACATATAACTGTGATATCTGTGATTTCAGCTGAGGAGTGGTCCTGGGGAGCAAGGAGAATTTCTGGCTGCTTGAATGGCAAGGTGAGGTTTGGGTGGAGATGGTCCCCACACAGGAATCTCCCTCCCTCTTCACTTGATCTGACCTCTTGACATGACCCATCTTTTTGCTGCATATTCCTGACCCCTCCCTCAGTCCATGAACCAGCAGACGGGAGGCAGGTTGAATTGGGAGAACCTGCAACATGCCAGAAGCAGGGAAGTTAGGGGGGCTGTGACCCACAAGGAAACCTATTTAGCTCTCCCTGGTCCCCCCTCAGAGGGGGAGGGAAGGGTGCTGCTTGCCTGGGGAGTGGAAGCAGGAGCCGGGAGGTGGGATGGGGCTCCTGCTGGGCTGAGAAATTAACCTGTGAGTGACTGAGTCCTCTCAGGCCCCTCAGTAAAGGGCATTACAGACAAGGATCCACAGGACCTCTCTGCTCTGAGGAGAGTGACTCATTTGAACAGTAATGACCTCCAGCTTTGGGCACTTCCTGGCAGTTGGAGGAATTGAAAACAGCTGGCCATCAACTTTCAGGAAATGCCTGGCCCTGGCTGCCATTATTACTGCATTTCACAATCACAGCTGCATTGTTGGCTCAGTTATTTCCCCCCCGTACAAGCCCAGCTGTGAAGGTGCATTCTCATTGTCACGACCCCTGTTACAAATGCTCCACAATTAGTATATGGAGAAAATAAACAATGTTTACTCATTAAATCATCACATGTTCAGTACTGCAAAATGCATAAGGGTCCTGTGACACACACACACCGGCCCCCTCTCTCATGTACCTGCAGCCTCTCTGCCTGCTCTATTCCTCCTGCTTTTCCAGGCCCAGCAGAGAGGAGGAACTGGCTGCAGCAGGGTCAATGCTGCAGCAGGGGGGTTGAGCTGCTGATGGGGGGGAAATGGTGGGGTGAGAGGTGGAAAGGGGTGCCAGGAGCTACTGAGGAAAAGGTGAGGGGCTACTGGTGGGAAAGGAAGTGGACAGGAGCTAAGGGAGGAGGAAGAGTTAATATGGAAGCAGGGGTGGCTCTATGTATTTTGCCGCCCCAAGCACGGCAGTCAGGCAGCTTTCGGCGGCGCACCTGCGGGAGGTCCGCTGGTAATGCAGATTCGGCGTACGCGCCGCCAAATTGCCGCCGAAGCCGCTGGACCGGCGGACCTCCCGCAGGCGTGCCGCTGAAGGCTGCCTGACTGCCACCCTCACAGCAACCAGCAGGCCGCCCCCCGTGGCTTGCCGCCCCAGGCACGTGCTTGCTGCGCTGGTGCCTGGAGCCGCCCCTGTATGGAAGAGATATGGGTGAGAGGCTAGTAGACAAGACATGAACTATTGTGCCTAGATATTCCCTGATAAAGGTTCCCCTCTGGCCACTGACTGCAAAGTTCCTCAGATTGCCCTGATTTCCCCCTAGTTCCCCCCACAAGCTTCCCCTGATTCCCCACAAACCCTTGCCCACCACTTTTGAGGGCAAGAAATAAGGCCCTGCATCTCACCTACACCCAGTGATTCAGTGAACAATGATCAGGAAAGAGGCCAGTCTAATTTTCTTCTAGAGCAACCATGTGTGCAGGACCAGCCGTGCTATTGCCTCAGCCATTCAGATAGCACTGGTTTCTAAATTTTGACTTCAGAGCAGCCCATTCATTTGGGGGAACCAGTATTCCCACTTCATTTCTCACCCCTTTCCTCCTCGGTGACATTCCCCTAGCTCACTCAGCTGCCTGAGGCCCCAGTGCTAGCTTATAGTTGAGGACTAGTGGCAGACTTCAATGGGACTATTTATTATTATTTGTATTACCAGAGAGCCTAGGAGCCCTTGTCATAGATCAGGACCCTACTGTGTTACTTGTGTGGCTAAAGTTCTTCACAGGATCTGGCCCTGGTTTGTTTTTTCATAGTAATTTTTCTTAAATCAATTGCTAAGAATGAGAATGGGGCGTGCAATACTAATGTTAAAAGGCGTATTGCCCAGGAACAAAGCAACAAGTAGGAACAATTACCTTTTCTTCAGCATCTGTCTAGTAACTGTCCTTTCTTCCTTTATTTAAAAATGACTGTTGAGGAGCCATCTTTCACTTAGAGTTGTTGGTAATTTCTCTTTAAAATGCGTGCGACCCAAACCAAGCTAACAGCAGCAAGTAACATCAAACCCAGCACAGTGCAAACAATTCCTGCAACACTGATCCCACAGGAGAGTGTCACAGTGGACAGTTTAGCACCTGCTAGAGCTTTGGGCTCACAACACACTGTCCCTTCAGGGTCTTCAATTTTATCCATATTCTGCTTGTACCAAGTTATTAAACCAATATTAGAGCAGGTGCATTCCAGTGGATTGTAACTTAAATTGATTATACTCTGGCCGGATAAGTTAGTTAACATGTCACGTGGTATAATATGGATCCTATTATTGGCAAAATTGAGATAGATGCTCTTGAGATTGGAAAATGCATCTGTGCTGAATGCAATAAGCTTGTTGTGGCTCAGGTCAACCTGCTTTAGCTTCTTGAGGGTGTGAAATGCTTGGTTTTGTATAGCTGTCAGATCACAGAATGATAAAATTAACACCTCTAAACTGGGTACCTGGTGAAAGAGATTTTCATTCAGAATGGTCCCTGACTGAAACTTATTCCCCCTAAGGTTCAACAGGAAAAGGGTTTGCAGCCCCTGTAAAAGGTGCTGAATGTTGGTATCGATATAGGAATAAGAAAGGTTCAGGACATGCAAGAGATGCAGATTGCGGAAAGGACCCTGGGAAGCATTGATGTGAAGACGTGTAAAAGCTAAATCCAGGAGCTCCAGGTTAGCACCTTCCTTAAAGGCCAAATCTTGGAGCTGAAGCTGCTTGTTGTAGCTCAGATTCAGGTGCCGTAATCCACTCAGGCCTTTTAGCTGGTTGCTGCAGCAATCTAAATTTTCTATGTAACTGTGGCTTAAATCCAGGTGTTGAAGCTTTGACAGTGTTTTTAAACAGCCAGAGCCTAAGTCCAGATTCTCAGCATTTTCTCTGATATGGAGGTGGGTGAGGGAGGGGAAGGCGGTGGAGCTAATGTTGCACATGTGCTTAAAGGCGTTCCTATTGAGAATTAATTCTTCCAACATGTTCATGCCAGTGATGTCAGGAGGTAACATGCTGATGTAGGTGTGAGTCAGATCCAGCCTTTGGAGTTTGCTCAAACACTGAAATGTGGCAGCAGTCAAATGAAGGAAATGCCGCTTTTGCAGACTGATATCCACCACAGAGATATTGCACAGGTTCAGTAGCATAGTAGGGTTTATGGGAAGCCCATTTTCTGCATCCTCAAATGTCCCCAACCAAAGAGTATGGGTTCTGGTTTCCTGCATCCCTGCTAAAACCACAGAAATGTCAATGCAACCTCCAAAGTCCAAGCTGTAAAATAAGTTGGACTGGAACGCCCCAGCTTCAATGTGTATAATATCATTGCCCGTCAAGATCAGAGTTAAATTCTTTGTCTGCAGCAGAATATTTATGTCTTTTGCTGCTATTCTTTGTATGTTGTTCATTTGAAAATCAAGGTATTTGAGGTTTCTGGTTGGAAAGCTTGGAGGGAGCTGCAGTGAGGAGATATGATTGCTGCCCAAGTCAAAAGTCTCTAAATTATCCAGATTCTGCATTGGAATAAATGCTAAGCTGGTTAGACCTGTCTGAGTTAAGACAAGATGCTTCAGAGACTGTGGGCCAACAAATGCTGTGTCAGCCAGAAACATGAGTAGATTTCCAGTCAAGACAATAATGTTCAGATAAGCATTGCTTTGAAAGGCACCTTCGTACACCCAGTTAATTTGACACCTTGAAAAGAACAGAAAAATCCAATGACGTTACTAATAAATCAATCTGATAAAATTTCCCCACTATTACATGGTCATTTAAAAACAACAATCGAAATGCAATCTCACATACAAAGAAAGCCCAATGAACTATGGTCTTCCTTGACTTAAAAGCTATTATTCTTTGCTGGCAGCATATAGCTGATATTCACAAGCCCCTATGTTTTAAACTCAGATAAAAAGAGGCCATAATGGGAAGTGAAAACTGTCTAGGGCTGATTGGGTGTGGAGGTCCTGACTGTGACGTTGTTCATGAAAGTCACACAGAGACATGCTAAGTAAGGGGGGTTTCCCTTCCCTAATCAACACAATCAAAATCTTATCCCTATAATAAGGGCACTTCTTACAAGGCTAGAATCTCCTTCTCCCCACATTTCATGAATGATATTTTCATGGAAAAGCAGGTGAGATGTTTCCTACAGCAAATTTGTTGGTGCTAACATAAATAATAGGACGTGAAGGTTTCACCCATTCCTGCAAATGGTCCAATAACTCCAGGCCTTAACAGGAGAGAGCCCAGAAAAAAGCTATTTCCAAATAGCTAGGCATTCTTAATTGGCAAGACAATGCAACAGTTGTCTGCAAGGGTCTCTGAAGGTTCTGCTGTGAAGATGGTTGCCATGGTATACTATGGAAGCCTTCAGTTCTTTATTAGAATTGCAAAAGGTTGAAATAAGGGCATGTAAGCAATGGCAGATTCAAAATAAGTTACGACCTTTGTGATCAGTGGAAGTGACAAAGATTTCCAATACCTTGTTAAGTCTAAATATACCAGATTCTTTAGCTTGCTGAAGGTTGAATTGTGAAGGGAAGAAAGCAAATTAAAGCTGAAGTCAAGGATTTCTGTTGTGGCTGGAAGTCTTTCAGGAATCTCTCTCAGTCCTAAATCCTCACAGCTATAGCTTTTGTTGGCTATAACCTGTGGAAATTATATACATATATATATTATTAAATACACAGATACAGGCATACTGTGAATGTAAACATGAAGCTCTGACATGCACATTCTACCAAGCAGCTGCCTTAGAAATAAATCATTTAAAAACATAACAGTCAAAACATATCTTATAGCACTTACAATACCTGATCACATCCCACTGTATTCCAAAACCTTGAATTAGAACAATGCAAAAACCTTAATGTAGCATTGTATTTAAAAACAAACAATCCCCCCTTCAAGATTAAAGGCCTGGATAGCAGTGAAGTGAGTGGAGAAAGAGCTATTAATCCACCGAAACCCAGATGCCTAATGGTGAGGAAACTGAGTTCAATTAAAAAAACCCAAACTGCTGGATTCTGCAAGGACGGAAGTGGGAGTGGGGTGGATCAGCAGCAGGAAAGCAGAACAGGAGCCTATCGGCAACATATGAAATCTTAATATCAACCTGAAATATGCAATCCTGGGACTTCATGGAATGCAGTTTTTAAACCACAGGCTTGGATCTTTTATGCTAAGAATAAGTGCACATCATTCTGTATTTCATTAACCAAGGACAGTATGAATTATTAATCCCCAATAAATAATCCGTGGGTCTTGTAACAAGGCTCACTGTAAAATAAGAACTAGGGAGTTATGAAGATCTTGCAAAGAGAGCTTGGCTCAGAGTGCGAAAATACTGTGTTATAACAGAAAATGTCTGCTCAAATAAAAAGGAACTGAGCTGTGTTCATACTCGCAGCAAGGGACTGCTTCGCACAGTTAGCTGAAACTGGACAAAAATTAATATCTGAGAAACTGAGACTTTTAAATGCTTTTAAAGACTTTTCAGTCTAAGTGGGAAATGGAATAATCTGTCTCTTATGCAAATATATTCACCTCTCCAAAGTTAAAACCGGGGGATTCATTATAATATACCAGACCTGCCTCTGACTTCATAGGAGACTATATTGTCAATCAAAACACAAGGATGTTATGCACTGTCAAGCACAGTCCTCAGTAGGCTGATCTGTGTGACTGTGTGAAAAAGAGATGCATGAAAAGTCCAACTTTATTTCAGGCTTCAAACCCATGATCACCGCCTAGCAAACAGGCTGACATTCACAAGTGCAGTGGAATCAATGCCTAAGGAATGGCTGCCAATCAGAAACAATGGAATAAGAGCACAGGGAAGAGGCAGCCACTCACCAGAGGACTTCAAGCCTTCCTTTAAGTAAAACAAGGCCTTGTTTCTTAAAGGAATCTTCAGAAAAAGACTAGGTTGTCTCCTCAAAGACTCTTAATTACTGTTGAAATTAGCTCCAAGGAGAGAAGAAATCCTTTGAAGATTTCCCAGCCTGCTCCACAGATTCTCAAATCGTGAGATTAAATATAACTGGCGTTGTCTAAAGTCTTAAATAAAATAACTCTCAACTTGCTACAGAAAACACAGCTAAGCTTTGAAGGAAGAATAGGTCTGTACAAGTGCTGGTCCAAAACAGAAAGAAAAAGTTGTGAACATTTTAATTTTTTCCCAGTTTTTCATTGAAATTTTGGATATAAAAATATTTGGTCCAACCCTATTCTGTTCTTTAATAGAGAATTTCTATTATTGGACAGTAATACGTTCATTGGAAACTATTGCTAATGTAACAACCCCAGACTCCAAGAGAAGCCAGCCAGACTTAAGAGCAGGTATCAGTCTATTAGTAGCTGATAATCTACACACTTCCATTTATAAACAATTACTGTTTTTTGATCATCCGATAGATGGGTGATGCAAGGAGCGTGTGGGCTTCACCTTGCATTAGTGAATAATTTTAATGGTGTCGTCTAATAAACTATGGACTATTGTATTGCTATGCAGCGGTGCTGAGAATTTCACAATTTTGCCAAATGGAGAACTAAACTAACACTTTTTTTCATTACATTTGATTATGAAACGGGGGGCAATGGGTGGCTGGGTGATCACTCAGGGCACCAACGTTCAGTGTGCCAAAAATCCCCATTTTTTGGGTGGTTGGTTTTTTTTGGTGTGTGTGTGTGCGTGTGTGTGTGTGTTTTGCTTGTGCCTTTTATGTAGCTGCATGGGGAGTACCAAACACATTTTCTGCCATGGGTGACAAAACATCTGGGCCAGCCCAAGTGGACAAATCTCTAAGAGGTGCAGCACAGAACTCAAAACTGAGGAGAAACTAAGGCTATGTCTACACTACAGCCGGGATCGACATTCTGAGATGGATCCACCCGCAGTTGATTTAGCAGGTCTAGTGAAGACCCGCCAAATCGAGAGCCGATTGCTCTCCAGTCGACCCCTGTACTCTACCCCCGATGAGAAGAGTAAGGTAAGTTGACAGGAGAGTTTCTCCCGTCAACCCCCAGCGGTAACTCAGCCTAAGGTATGTCGACTCCAGCTACGTTATTCACGTAGTTGCGTAGCGTAGGTCGACTTACCATGGTACTAGACATAGCCTAAGGTGCCCTCCACAGGTGCCGACTTTTCAAAGTGCCGGAGGGTGCTCGACTCCCGATTCTTCCCCAGGAGACGCTGAGAGGGAGGGGGAGGTGCTGACTTGCTGGGCCTGCCAGCAGGCGGGAGGTACTGGAAGTGGATGGGGGGGGAGCTGATAGGGGGACCGTAAGTGGGTGCTCCAGCCCTGGAGCACCCATGGAGTCGCCGCCAATGGTGCCCTCCTGATCCTGGGCAGCTCTGGGACTCCTGTCGTAAATTATACAGTCCTGAGGGCCTAAGTTACAGCAGCCTCCGTTCATTGCCTTATGGGATGCAGCACTGCTTGCTGCAGTCCTGACTTTGATATGTCCTTCTTGCCCCCAGCTATGCTGCTTCCTGCCCACAAAACCAGCATTTGTGAGGGACTCTCTTTCCCAGTTCCTGCAGTGGGGGAATCCTGCCCTAGCCAGATCCTGGAATTTGAGATTCCCTTTATACCACTTTGCCTCTTTGTAAAGGAGATGGAGCAGGGGTGAGGAGCTTGCCCTATGCTGGGAAATCTTGATTTGACTGGTTAGCAGCCACTATGAGATCCTGGCAGGAGGCTCTGAGGTGGAACTATTTTTATTTACTTAACCACATCTCAATACGCCCTACTAGCAATGGTTCCAAAATGTGCCAGTTGGACCACAAGATTTCTTAATGTTACTGGCTTACTAACTAGGAGAAGCATTATTTAAAAATTATTTGTGTTGAAAAAAGCAGTGCCTCAGTGTACAACCACAATGATTATTGGATTATTTCAGGTACGTCGACGCTTAAAATGCTACAGCGGCACAGCTGTGCCATTGCAGCATAGGTAGTGTAGATACTACCTCTGCCAAGAGGAGGGGTTCTCCCATCATTGGTGCAGGTAATCCACCTCCCTAAGAAGTAGTAGCTAGGCTGATGGAAGAAACCATATCTTTGATGTTTGTTACTACTCCTTCAAGCCAGGGGGTATGGCTGCACCGCCATCACTCCTAGTTTCAGCACCCCTGGACAGGGTCATGCATTCAGTGCTGATTGTTTTGTATGATCTGTACTCTCCTGTGCTTTACATAAGTGTAAAAGGGCATAGAGGTGACCAACTCTGAACAAAGTGTATCTCTGTATGTTAACCACTGCACAACTACTGCGTGCCCCTGAGAGCGGTAAGCTGTGGAACAGAAGCTATGCACCTTTGGGGTTGGAGTTCTGTGAGAGGGGTGTGTTTGAGTAACTGGGGTATCTTGGGAGTCTGCTGGTCCTGGGGGCGTCTAGGGCAGGTGGGCTGAGGAGCCCCATTTCTGAGAGAGGGTAATAGCCTGAGCCTTGGTAGGCTATAGCACTGGTTCCTCCCTTGGCCTCTGCCACATTTCCTAGGCACTAAAAGCTTAACACCCCAGGAGATCCAGTGCAGAAAGGCTTGTATTCCCCCCCAAAGCAATCCCAGTGGGTGGCCGATAGGCCATGCTCACTAGGATCTGTGACAGAAAGCTATTGATGCAAACTGACTTGTAACAAAATAATTCCGTTTCTTTACAAGCGGAGGGTCCAATTATTCCTAGGTCACTCAAAATTTTCATTACTCTGTAGGAATTTTGCAAGTAATACAAATACGGACAGTAGAACCACAAACAGGAGTTATGAATAATGGGAGATATAAAGAAGTATATAAAATAACCGTAGAGTGACAGCAACTATGTAGCTCCCATGTGCTCTATCCCCAAATTAAATAACAAGAGACAGTTCTAATTTAGAAGTTCCTAGATGATCACATAAGGGAAATGTCAAATACAGACCTAAGAAAAACCAATACATTCCAGACTGATGGGAGAAAAACACTGCTTTTACGCACTTTATAATTAACCAGTGGAACTTGCTGCCCTAGCTTGTTATTGGGGCGAATGGCTGAGTAAGATTTAAGAAAGAAAAGAAAGGTTTAGCTGCTGATGTAAATGAGAAGCGTGCCTGCGTTATGCCATTTCAAATAAAATTACAAGAGCGATCAGCCCTCCCGCTTCAGGGCAGAAACTGGTCTCCAGATGGAGCAGAGGAGGAAATTCCCCTCACGGTACAGTTTTGCACAATTAGGAGGATTATGGGAGTTGTACAACTTCAATAAAGCAAAGAATCTATTATAGGCCTCTGTGGCACATAAAATATGAGGGCAATTCCTATGAGTCTCTTTCCCCCGCCCCCTCCCCCCAAAAAAACCCCTCTGCAACCAAAAGAACCCTGAGAAGCATCTTGCCTTCATTCTTCCTCCCCGCCCCCTTCCCCTGTCATTTTAATTTAAAACGAACCAGACCAGACAAAAAGAACTAAGGAGTGCCTGGTATTTCCTTTTATTATTGCTCTGGTTTGGAATCATATATCTGCTCAGCTACAACTGCCCACTACATGAAAGAGAATCATCGTCTTGCCCATTTGCACTGGTGTATACAAATTCTTGGACCCAAATGGTAGGAAAGAAACCCCTTATAACCTGTTCTCTTTTCAGCTCTGATGTCTTGCTGTAGACATGCATGTGAGATTTCAACATGCCCAAAGCATTATGAAATGTATAAAACACTGTCAGTTTCTGGCAGATACAGAAGGATCCCATATAAAAGGGTCATATTAGTGCCTGAGCAGTATCACGGAGTGTGTCTGAAAAGACCTGCCTTACTTTCCCAGTTCGAGGCTTCCGGACACCCCCCCAGCCAAAAAAAAATCTCCCTGCACTTCAAAGCGATCAGATATTAGCATGCAAATAATCACCAAAGCTTCATGATTGATTTTCTACATATATAACACCCTTGCCTCAAGAGAAAGAAATAACTATCACTCACCTCAGTGCACATCGTATCTACAGGCTCAGATACTTCGCAGCGAACACAGAAAAGCCCCATCAAAATCAACCAATATATCTGGCAAGCCATTAAGGCATTAGATGGCTTCTAAACTCAGATGATCTTGTGGTATCTTCTCTTAATGAAGGCAAAACAGGACAGCAAAACCAAGATAAACTGAAACAGTCGGCTAGAAATTAATTAAATGGCAAAGGAAGAAAAAGAAAAAAAAAAAGTTTGCTAAACCTCTCAGGCTTAGCATGGTGAAACCACAATCACAGCTTGAAAGGGGAAGTTCCCTGTTTTAAATATAGTCATTCAAATGACTGATACAGAAGTGATGTCTTGTGGGCCCAGAGCTTATCTAGAAAATGAAAATGGAGGGATCCAGTCAGGACAGACCTATGACTGATACTGATCTTGTTTATATGGGTATAAATAATAACAATTAGCTCTTATAGAGTACTTTGCATCAGCAGCGCTCAAAACATTTTACAAAGGTCAATATCTTTATTCCCATTTTACAGAGGGGGAAACTGAGGCACAGAGTGTGAGTGACTGCCTGCGGTCACACAACAGGCCATAGGCAGTGCCAGGGTTAGAACCCAGATCTTCTATGTCCTTGTCCAGTGTGCTATCCACAAGACCATTCGGTAAATCAGGAATAGCTACACTGAAGTCAGTGGTGTTACACCAATGTAAAGTAGGCATCAGAGCAGAAATAGTCCCCTAGAAAAAGGAATCAGGAGGTTTAGGATTGTGTTTTTCACCAATAAATAATTTAACATGAGTGGGGTTCTTTTATTTTAACTTTCCAGTTATCTTATGTCTCTTCCATATCCGATAAAGGGCGCTGTATCAGTTATGAGGGTCAGGGAAGTCTATGAAAGAATGAAATTGTTTGGTATTTGAATTTCTGCCAACCCCCCCCCCCCACACACACACACTTTCTGCAAGAACCCCTCCCCCAGATTTTAAAATCTGCTCTAGTATGGACTAAAATATTGAAACCTGGATGCCTAAAATCAGGCTTCTAAATCGCTATTTAAGCTCTTCAGTATGAGAGGCCTGATTTACAGAAGTGCTGAGCACTGCCACATACTCAGCACTGAAATCAATGGGGAGCTGCAGGTGCACGGCACCTTTGAAATTCAGATAATTGTTATTTAAATGCCTTACTGTGGAGTTAGAGACTGAAAAGGTTTTAATGAACAGCTGGAGTGGGCCTATTGCTTATACCTGGAGAGGGCGTGCTCAGGGGGGGAGGAGCGGAACTTACCAGGGAGATGCTAAGGCAGATGGGGAACCAACCCAGGAGAGAGGTAGTTTTGGAGTCTCTGGTCTCTCCCTGGGAAAGGAACCATGGAGGAGTTGGGACTGGCCCTGAAGTGAGAGGGTAACAGGAGCAAAGGACACTCTTGAAGCAGGCCTGGGAGAAGACCAACGCCACAGACAGACAGCCCGGGGGTAGACCAGAGTCAAGATCAGACCCAGCCTGGAGAGAATCAGGCTAGGAGATGGACTCCCGGGGAGAAGATTTGAAGGTCAGTGGTATGGCAGGAGCTAGACATCTAGGGAGAAAGCCCTGGGAAAAAGCTCTGCAGAGCCCAGGAGGAGGTGAAGAGTCTCTTAAGGACTGAGCTCAGAAGAATTTACATTCCTATGCACTTAATTTGGACTTTGGGTACCCTAGAAGGGGTGAGACTTTAGTTAGAGTGACCTGGCAAGAGGGCCAACTCACCACCACAGACCATGGAAGTCCCAAGGAGGAGATTGTGGCAGAGTCATTGCAAGGCTGAGTCTTGCCATGGATGGTGCTGTGAGATGAGACTATCCCAAATGGGGGAGAACGTGCGCTTCTCGATTGACCCCCAAAATAAGGGCAGAGGGAGGCAGTCATGAATTTGGGGGTGTCATAACTATAAAGGGAAGGGTAACAGCTCTCCTGTGTACAGTACTATAAAATCCCTCCTGGCCAGAGACTCCAAAATCCTTTTACCTGTAAAGGGTTAAGAAGCTCGGGTAACCTGGCTGACACCTGACCCAAAGGACCAATAAGGGGACAAGATACTTTCAAATCTTGGGGGGGGGAAAGGCTTTTGTGTGTGCTCTTTGTTTAAGGGGTTCGTTCGTTCTTGGGACTGAGAGGGACCAGACATCAATCCAGGTTCTCCCCATCTTTCTAAACAAGTCTCTCATATTTCAAACTTGTAAGTAAAAAGCCAGGCAAGGCGTCTTAGTTTTACTTTGTTTTCTCAACTTGTAAATGTACCTTTTACTAGAGTGTTTATCTTTGTTTGCTGTACTTTGAACCTAAGACAGAGGGGGGTCCTCTGAGCTCTTTAAGTTTGATTACCCTGTAAAGTTATTTTCCATACTGATTTTACAGAGATGATTTTTACCTTTTTCTTTAATTAAAAGCCTTCTTTTTAAGAACCTGATTGATTTTTCCTTGTGTTTAGATCCAAGGAGTTTGATCTGTATTCACCAGGAGTTGGTGAAAGGAAGGAGGGGGGAAGGGTCAATTTCTCCTTGTTTTAAGATCCAAGGAGTTTGGATCTGTATTCACCAGGAGTTGGTGAAAGGAAGGAGGGGGGAAGGGTCAATTTCTCCTTGTTTTAAGATCCAAGGAGTTTGGATCTGTATTCACCAGGGAATTGGTGAAAAGTTTCTCAAAGCTTCCCAGGGAAGGGAATGGTGGCAGCGGACCAGAACTAAGCTGGTAATTAAGCTTAGAAGTCCTCATGCAGGCCCCCACACTTGTACCCTAAAGTTCAAAGTGGGGATACAGCCTTGACAGGGGGCAATGAAGGCAGAGCTGTGGGCCAGAAAGGGGTGCTGTGGAGGTCATGCTGCCATATGAGGATAAATCAGCCATGATCTATACATTTTTAAAATTATGATATTGTAGCCATGTGACATATCTAGCCAAGCAGGATTCCCTAGTCAAAGCAATACATTTATACTCAGCAGTACTCTGGCCAATTAAGAGAGCCTTTACACATTGAATTACCTTTTAATTCTTCTTCAAATTCCTTATTCCCTCCTTGCTGGCTTTTATAGGAACATTCATCTTCACACCTGATGCTTTAGTTACCCATCATCACTTGATGTAGACAGAATATCCATGATCTGCAAACAGGGACACCGGATCATGAGTTTATGGAGGACTGTTGCATTAGGTATAGGATATATTTACAGTATGTTGATCCTCTTTGTATGACATTTTTGAAAGCTGCCTATGGGATTTGGATACCTGATTCATAGTACATTTTTTATGGGAATTGAGCATCTAAATCCCCTTACACAGCATTTAAAATCTCAGCCTCTGGGCTTTAGAAACTCAAAACCCGTGACTATGGAAAAAATCATCTCCAATCTGAGCCGCACGGGACTGAGTTGGTAGATTATTTGAATGATTGCTGCTGTTTGTTTGTTAGGAGAGAACAATACTCAGCCCTGTACAAGATGCCCTGTACAAGGTGCAGAATGGTTGCTGCCAAGGAGTTTACAGTCTAACCAGCCAGATAACATCTATCAGACCTGAATGCACAGAGAGATCTAGCAGAAGGTTTTATCTGAGAGAAATTTTGGCTGTTTTATAAAGAGTGGTGTTACTGTATTGCTGGGTATTGCAGAACTGAATTTGAGGAAGCATTGCCAAACAAAAGGGTGACTTCTGTACTGTCGTCAGCCATTTCCTCCATGAGTACTCACAGTAGGCAGACCTTGTGTGTTGCTACTAGACAGTCCAGGCTGAATACATTCAGCCTGTCTGCCTGCAAGCCAGAGAGAGCGACAGAGCAGGAACTACAGTTAACAATCTGCTTTGCATTTAGTACAACCAGGTCTAATCTCTTCTCTCCCATGAGGGACATTACTGAGGCCCAGTGGAATAGAAAAAGGGCTACAGGGGTCCTGGGCAGTTTGGAAGAAGGGATAAAGATTAGTGGGGGTGGGGAGGAAGCTGGGGTGAAATTCATTGACAGAGAGAAGGGGAAGGGTGGCTGCATTTAAAATAAAATGAAAATTCAGTATTGTCCCCCAGCCCTTGCCTTCTGAGGAGTGAAGGACAGAGCCTACAGCTTGAATTTGAGATTTTGCACATTTTACTACTGCTGACCCAGCAGGCTGGCCCCCAGTTGTCCTCGGCTGTTGCCTGCTGCTTGGCTGAAAAGCTAAAGCATTTACCCTTTTAATAGTGTTTCTCGCTGCACAGCCACAGCTGAAAACAAAACGGCAGGGCTTGAGATTCATAACACTTTGTGATTACATATAAAAAATACAAGAATGCAAATAGGAAGAAAAAAAAAAACCCAAACTGACCGACATTAGTCCTTGCAACATTGCCTGATCTTCTGACTTTACCCCTGTGCAACCCCATGGGGCCCAACTCACTTTGTTCGCACAAGTGGATACAATTCCATTGCCTTCAGTGGAATTGTGCCTGCTTACTCCATAGCTAAACTGGGCCTATTTCTTTCACTAATGTTGCATGGGGTGTGAGGGACGGATTTGGTCTAATAACTGTAGCGGGGGGAAATAACCCTCATATCTAAATTGGATCTAATCCTTATACCCAAATTGTCCTGCTCTCAGTTGAAACATGTACAGTACATTTCAGACGCAAGTTCCCTGGCTTAGCAAATGGAATTGAGATGCTTTGAATTACCACTTCACTGTTCCACCTGACTGTGGTTATGCTCAATTAGAACTAGAATATGTTCCCTATTGTTCTTTAAGAAGAAGAAACCAAGCCGGCATTCAAGAGAATTGTAGACAGTGTTTCATTAGCAGTCAGCCTGGGAACAATGTGATCAAAACCTGCTAGGCTGGGAAAGGGGAAGAGGAGAGAGGGTGAAGAGGTGACTGGGGAGAGCTGCAGCATGAGAGGTAACATGTGACAAACGTGAGCAAGTTGCAGGTGAGACATCCTCTTGGAAAGGAGCCCTTCCTCCTTTTGAAATGCTCATGCTCTCACTAGGTTGTTATTTCTGTGTTAAAGCCGACAGTGCAGTTGGTGCTTCACAAGACACAGGAGATGACACAGTCCCTGCCCCGAGGAGTTTGCAGCTTCTAAATAAATGGACAACATAGAACATGCTAGGAGACCCAAAGGAGAAGGGCCTTTCTTTCAGTAATTTTGCTAACATGAAGTCAGTGTTTGTGAGCTTGGAAGAGGGATTTGAAAGTAGAGAGGGTGGATGCTCTGCCTCGGAAGGGAATTTCAGACATATTGGGGGGACTGGGAGCAGGGCACTGTAAAAACAAATCCAAGATGGACAGTTTGGTTTAATTAAGAAATTATTTCAATGGGAGCAATATTAGGCCAGTGCTGAGTGCTTTAGAAAATGCCTCCGGGCAGCACAGTCTGTTCTGTTAGCTGTGCCTGGTAGCAGACACAGCCGTTTCTTTCTTAAAATGAAACTAATGCAACAGGTAGAACACCGAAGCCTCCCCATTCAGTGGCTATGGGGGTAGCCAAAGGTACTACCAGGTGTTCCACACACAGGGCTTAGCTAAATGAGGCTGAAATCCAGAGCAGGTGTAACCCACACACTTCCTGGGTGTGGTGTTCTGTCCCATCTAGTGGTACCGAGACCACTTAGAGAGAAAATGGGTCTGCTATACAGCCTTAGCTAACTGTCAGTTGGCTTTTAGCTCATGCGGTAGAGGCTCATGCACTAAGCTCCAAAGGTCCCCGGTTCAATCCTGCCTGCCGACTATCAGGGTCTGCCAGCGTTACACAGGCATTTGCAAGTGCTTTGGGGGATAGGATTAAATTTTGAAATGATCTGACGTAAATAGGATGAAATTCAATAAGGACAAATGCAAAGTACTCCACTTAGGAAGGAACAATCAGTTGCACACATACAAAATGGAAAATGACTGCCTGGGAAGGAGTACAGTGAAAAGGGATTTGGAGGTCATAGTGGATCACAAGCTAAATATGAGTAAACAGTGTAATACTGTTACAAAAAAAGGAGAACATCATTCTGGGATGTATTATCAGGAGTATGGTAAGCAAGATACAAGAAGTAATTCTTCTGCTCTACTCCACACTGATTAAGCCTCAACTGGAGTATTGTGTCCAGTTCTGGGTGCCACATTTCAGGAAAGATGTGGAGAAAGTCCAGACAAGAGCAACAAAAATGATTAAAGGTCTAGAAAACATGACGTATGAGGGAAGACTGAAAAATTGGGTTTGTTTAGTCTGGAGAAGAGAAGACTGATAGGGAACATAACAGTTTTCAAGTACATAATAGGTTGTTACAAGGAGGAGGGAGAAAAATGGTTCTTAACTTCTGAGCATAGGACAAGAAGCAATGGGCTTACATTGCAGCAAGGGCAGTTTAGGTTGGACATTAGGAAAAACGTCCTAACTGTCAGGGTGGTTAAGCACTGGAATAAATTGCCTAGGGAGGTTGTGGAATCTCCATCATTGGGGATTTTTAAGAGCAGGTTGGACAAACACCTGACAGAGATGGTCTAGATAATACTTAGTCCTGCCTTGAGGGGACTGGACTAGATGACCTCTTGAGGTCCCTTCCAGTTCTACAATTCTATGATACATGTACACTGCATAAAGAAAACCCAAACTTGTGGCAGTGAGTCTCAGAGCCTGGGTCAGCTGACTCAGACTTGCACTATGAAGCTAAACATAGCAGTGTAGAGATCCCCAACTAGGCTGGGTCTGGGCTCTGAGACCCACCCCCCTTGCTGGGTTTCAGAGTCACAGCTCCAGCTTAAGTAGGAACCTCTACGTTGCTAGTTTTAGCCCCATAGCGTGAGCCCGAGTCAGTTGGCCCAGACTCTGAGATGTGCTGCTTTGGGGATTTTTCCAGTGTAGACATATCTAGAACCTACATTTTGGTTCAGGAACTTCCAAAGTATCTGCCTAGTCACTAGATGTAGATCAGTGGAAACAATATGAATGAATATGAGCCTGGACTGGGGCGTTAACTACACAAGCTTAGAAATGCTACAGACTTGTTAGTGATCTGGCCTCCTACCTGGCACTTGGCAAACACATTTTAACATGATGGTGAAAGCATTAGGTGCCTAAACTGCGGCGCAGATAACAGCCCCAGTAATTCAATCAGTTGAGCTTCCAGCAATCAAGATGCCATCTGGATAAACTCTAACTCGATGCCCAAGAAGATAAAGACAGCTGGACTTTCTAAATGCCAAGGACATGCATACTTAATTCCTGGGCCTGCAGGCTGCAGCCAGCCGCACACTGACACAGTTTTCTTAATTATGCAGAAAATACAGTGCTGAACACAAGCACCCTCTGTTGCTGAAGGCTAGAGGCTTTACATTTCACATGCTGGGGAAAAAAACCCTCAGTATGGTTTCCATGCATCACAATCAGCTTCTTAGGTTTTAGATGCAGTATAAAGCAGGGTAACCCCAAATGATGATAAAGCAGCTACTGGACTGAACACATCTCTTCTTGATTAATGGCCCTACAGTGTGTTGCTGCTAGTCCCTTTTATAGCCTCCGTCTCAGGATTACATCATTTTGCTGCTCCATTAACTGGAGCTGGACAAGTCAATTGGACGGCTGCCTGCAGCACAAGCCTAAAGTAGTACATAAAAATGAATGGAGGAGAAGGGGTGGTTAATGTGCAGAGCTAAGGTTAAAAATCCAACACAGCCTAAAACACTTGCAGGATCTTGGGAGTTCCAAACATATTGAGCTTGGGATCAGGAAACCTTGGATTTGTGGCTCTGTATTTTTGTTACTGGGCTGTTTTTGTGCTTTCCTCACTTGGTTGGTTTGTTTCTTATTCTTATGCACATAAACATCAAGAAACTAAAGTTCTTCCTGGAGAGATTTATCTGGACAGGAATGGTAGGTAGAACTCACAAGGATCATTCAGCTGTTTCATGGGAAGATACATACCATTATGTATATGCACCCTATATTTTCAGCTGTATGTCTTACTCGTAAATATAAAAATAAATGTAGATCTTATGAAAGGACTGGAAAGGTGCCCTTATTTACAATTACACCCAGTAATTCTGTAAACTAAAGCACAAAAAGTTATGTTCCCTGGCAATTGGTGCTGCGTCTGCAGAGGGGAATTTTCCTCTTTCCATTTCCCCTTCACCCTGTTTTTGTCCTATAATCTTTTCCCCGCTATTCAACTCTTATCTTTCCACCTTAATTTTTGTCTTTCACGCCATTAATCTCACTCCTCACCTGTCTCATTTGCCAGTTCTACACTAGGGCCTTATTCATAAATGTTAAGCCAGAAGAGGGTCCAGTGTGATCATCTAGTCTGGCCTCCTGCACAACAAAGGCCATGGACCCTCACCCAGCAATTGTTGCAACAAGCCCATAACTTCCGTTTAAGCTACACAGTCTTGATATAAAACTTCAGGTGATGAAGAATCCACCACATCCCTTGGTAAATTGTTCCAGTGGTTAATTACCTTCACTTAGGGTGACCAGACAGCAAGTGTGAAAAATCGGGTGAGGGGTAATAGGTGCCTATGTAAGAAAAAGCTCCAAAAATTGGGACTGTCCCTATAAAATCAGGACATCTGGTCACCCTACCTTCACTGTTTAAAAATTGTAACATTTTTGTCTACATTTATATAGCTTCAGCTTCTAACCATTGGCTTGTGTTGTGTCTTTGTGTGTTAGATTGAAGAGCCATCTGTGACAGATATGGCAAGAAATTACCATAATATTGGGAGAACTTACTGAATTGAGTTTAAATATCTTTGGAGTCTGCTGTACTAAATGCAAAGTTTACATATTATTTTGGGCTGGGATTGTCTGTAATCTTTCTGGGGAGAATGAAGTGGGGGGAGGGGGGAAGGGGGAGTGTGATGTGAAGCCTGGGAAGTGTTACAAACTTCCAAGGACTCCACTGAACAATGTGCCAGACAAGAATGAACTTTTGGGCCAAACAGTGTCAAGTGGTTTGCCTGGAGAAATCTCTAGGGGGAAGTGAATGCAAATTCCCACCTCTGGTTATGCAACAACCTAGCTTTTTGAAGATATTCCCTGGGGAAAGGATCATTATATGCTGATTACCTCTTCCCAGAGTCTCAAGATCAAAGGTTCAAGATGTATAAAGGAAAGACTAAACTACTTATAGTTGTTCTGGTTCTGAATCTGAGTGTTATGAGCTTGTAACCATGGGGAAAACCTAGCTGTGGGCTTGGAAAGACTATCATCTGCCAGAGCCTGAGGTTAAAGTCGGGGTCACCTCTGGTAAGCTTTTTAGCATGTGTATAGGTTCTTTTTCTGTTTTTAATGTGTTTTCTCTGTAATGCTTTCACCTTAATAAATGTGCTCACCAGAAAAGGCTGTGTGGTGCTGTGCATAGCCTTCAGAGAGAAAGCAAAATGCAGATGCTGTCCTATTTTGGCAGGCTGGCTTGCTGGGGATATCACAGTTTAGGCAGGAACCGTGCAGCCTGGAAAAACCCAAGTCAGGAGGGAGAGAGACGTAGGACTCTACCCAAGAGAGGTGACAGCTGAGGCACTGGGAGCCTAAAGTGGGAGTCCTCAAGGGACCACGGAGGGGGGATACAGGAGCAGTTGACCTGAACTGTGACATTGTCTGTTATCAAAAATCTCTTCCCTTTGGAGGTATTTGTAAATTCTGATTATGTCATCTCTTAATCTTCTCTTGGATAAACTAAACAGATTAAAAAGCAACAGAGAGTCCTGTGGCACCTTTATGACTAACAGATGTATTGGAGCATAAGCTTTCGTGGGTGAATGTCATGTCATGCGTCTGACGAAGTGGGTATTCACCCACGAAAGCTTATGCTCCAATACATCTGTTAGTCTTAAAGGTGCCACAGGACTCTCAGTCTGGATCTGTAAAAAGCAACAAACACGGCTACCCCTCTGATACTAAACTGATTAAGCTTCTTAAGATCTTTTCTATGAGGCATGTTTTTGAAGACCTCAATTCTTGGAGCTCTTTTCTGAATCCTTTCTTTTTCAATTGCCTTTTAAAAGTGTGGACATCTGTACATGGTATTCTAGTAATGGGCTTACTAATGCCATTTACAGAGGTAATACCATCTCCTCACTCCTACTTGATGTTCCCCCTACTTACGCATCCAAGGATCGTGTTCACTACAGTGTTGCATTGGGAGCTCCTGTTCAACTGGTTATCTAACATTACTTCCAAGTCCTTTTCTGCCTTCTGGGACACTGTCTCCCATCATATAAATGTGACCTACATTCTAGATACAGTATATATGTTTCTAGATATATGACCTTGCATTTGGCTGTAGTAAAACGCATGTTGTTCAAATGCGTTCGCCTTACAAGCATTCCAGGCCAGTCTGTATAACTGACCTGTCTCCATCATCTTGTGATCTAACTAGCTAAACAGAGCTCAGCTCTTCGGGAGGGCCTAGGCGTAGAGCCACTACTCCTCCAGATCGAGAGGAGCCAGCTGAGGTGGTTTGGGCACCTGATAAGGATACCCCTTGGGAGGCGTCCATTGGAACTCTACTGGGCAAGTCCCACTGGGCAGCAGCCCCGAGGCCAACCCAGGACATGCTGGAGGGATTGTAACTCCCAGCTGGCCTGGGAACACTGGGGAATCCCCCAGGGGGAGCTGGAACCAGTTGAAGAGGAAAAGAGGGTCTGGTCCTCTCTACTCTCCATGCTGCTGCCACGAACCTCACCTCAGGAAAAGCGGCATAAAGGAAAAAGAAGAAGCCTAGCTAAACGTATCTATTGTTATTTCCAAGGATCCTGATTATAATATTCTTGTACCTTTACCTTAATATTCAGTAAAGCTGTAAACAAGTTTTGTAACAACTTACAAATATTAAGTTGTAATAATTTTATTAATATCATTTTTGCATCAATATTGAGGTCTCTCCCCTATGCATGTTATTGGTTACATGGCATTTTTTCCCTAAGTGACTGATGTAGGCTTTCTAAACCTGAGGAATCTCATTTTGGAATGTTTTGATTTGTATTAATTGGGTTGCTGTTTGTAATTGTTGGATGAATCTTGTAGTTCTTGTGGACATGTTTTTATATGTACAAGAGCAGTTGTAGTGAGTATCTTCTTGGGAATATTTATTTGCTCCCAATAATACTTGCCAATGCTTTTGTTTTCTGTGAACATTCTGTGAGTATAATCCTGCTCCACGAATGCTTTTTAACAAAATGGGTTGAGAGTACCAGTGAGGTAAAGTTTTAGTAACAAGAATATTTGTAACTACTAAGAACTTACACTTTCAGAGTGCTATACAAATATTAATGTAGTTAAGTCTCACAACAGCCTAGTGTAGTAAATATTATCCCCTCTTCAAAGATGCGGGACCCAGAGGCAGAAAAAGGTTAATTGACTTGTCCAAGGTCACGAGATTAGGACATAGGAGTTACTAGATACCAGCCCCATGCTCAGTCCTCTAGAATAGTGGTTCTCAACCTTCCAGGCTACTGTACTCCTTTGTCTGATTTGTCTTGAGTATCTCCAAGTTTCAGCTCACTTAAAAACTACTTGCTCACAAAATCAGACATAAAAATACAAAAGTGTCACAGCACACTATTACTAAAATATTACTTACTTTCTCATTTTACCATATAATTATAAAATAAATCAATTGAAATATAAATATTGTACTTACATTTCAGTGTATAGTATATAGAGCAGTATAAACAAGTCATTGTCTGTATGAAATTTTAGTTTGTACTGACTTCACTAGTGCTTTCTATGTAAACTCTTGTAAAACTAGGCAAATATCTAGATGAGTTGATGTACCCCCTGGAAGACCTCTGTGTACCCTTGGTTGAGAACCACTGCTCTAGAACATGCTGTGTTTCTAGTAGTAGATTACTGCTAGAGTATATTCAACACTTCTTATTCCAACCTTACTCAGGAAAAATGTCACCGCAGTTAAACTTTGCTGCATGATTAAAGAATGCCGAAGAGTGTCCTGTATTGTAACTATAACACTGCACTGAAGACAACTCTTACAGACAACTCTCATTTCCTTTGCAATCAAAAATGGCATAAAAAGAACTATAAATTCTCTTGAAGTTCCCTTTTTGACTTTTATCTTGAGTTTGTATAGAAGAACCATCCATGAAGCTAACAGAAATGAGCAACAAGGGCAAGTCATTTCACAGGCCTGTGACACCGCTCCCCCTCTGTAAAATGGGGCTAATAATTCTTCCCCTGGATGGAAACGGCTATGTAAATTATTACTACTAACCATAATTAATAGAATAATTTTCCTTAGCAGCCAACAGGGCTGGCATGATGTAGTCCAAAATATCATATTGATATCAGATAGTAAAATTGTATTGGTATATCTGCAGACTGTACCCATGTGAAAAAAATATCACAGGTTCTATTTTCAGTACCAAGTTCTGGCCCTGCTAATGGCCTCTTTGTTCTGTTCCAGTTAAACAGCATTCCCCCTGTGAAATCCCTGTCTAATATAAAATCAGCATACCTGGTACTGCACTATCACTCCTGGCCCACCAATGTAAGAAACATACTGGAGCCTGGCCAGCACATGTTATGGCTCTGCAATCCCCAGCCACAGTAAGAGCCATTATAATCCAGTATAACTTGGGGTAGCCTGAAGACTATGCTGGGGGCTGAATTTTTCCCTGATTGCCCTGAAAATCGGGAAATGATAAACAGCCACCTTTGCCTCACCTCTCTTCCCCTTCTCCGGCGCCACATCATGGCCAGTGATGAATGAAGTTTGGATAGATCTAGAGGTCAAAATCTTGTGGTTCTTGCTTAAGCCAAACTCTCATGAGGTCTAATCCTGCCAGGAGCCTCAGATGAGGTTGCAGCACTGTGGATTTTCTGGTAATTCAGCCCCTTTATCTCAAATTGTGCACCCAAAAATAGAAAGGACCAAAATGATCAGTTACTTTTGAAAATGTCAGCCCTTGTTCTCTATTAAGATCTATAACTTTTAACTCTCATTGGCTTCAAAGAGTAAGGACTGAAGGGTTTGTTTTTTAAGGAGTATAAATCTGTTTAGGCTCTTTGCCCTTCCTAGTTGGGACAGAAGGATGCCATACAGTTTTTTAAAATCTATTTTAAAATAGCCTACAACGATGCACTAACTTTTTCTACTGTCCAAGAACCAAACCATGCCATTCATTTTGGTCCTGCAGCTATGACTGAGTTCAGGGAGTGCTGTTTATCTAATCTAGTGGGATTTTTGTCACTGAAGCATCTAGAGAGACAAAGTGGATGAGGTAATATCTTTTATTGGACCAGCTTCTCGTAGTGAGAGAGACCAGCTTTTGAGTTACACAGAGCTCTTTTTCAGGTTTGGGAAAGATACTCAAGAGTGTGACAGCTAACATACAAGGTGGAACAGATGGTTTAGCATATTAGTTAACGTATATTTCAAGGGACAATTCAAGGTGAAGTAGCCCTTTAATGCCTCTCCAGTCACTGGGGGGAGGCTGGCGGCAGTGGGAGGAGGTGGGGAGTGGAGAAGGGGTTAGTGGGTTATACATTGTTGTAATAAGCCATAAATCCAGTGTCTCTATTCAGTCCATGATTTTTAGTGTCTAGCAAAGTTAAGAATTTAAGCTCCCAGGCTCATCTTTTTAAGGTATTGTGCAGGTTTCCTTTGAGGATAAGGCTGAGAAGCCAGATATGGAGTGGTCGCTTAGTGAAAAGCGTTCACCCACAGGTGATATGATGTTTTTGTCCTTTACCATTTTTCTGTGTTTGTTCATTTGAGAGCATAGTGAATGTCTTGTTTCACCCACATAGTTGCTGGGGCATTTAGTGAACTGGATGAGGCAAACCACATGTTGTGAAGGACAGGTGTAGGACCGATGGATCTTGAAAGGTGTATTGTGGGCGGTGTTGATTATTGTAGCAATGAAGATACATCTGCAGGTTTTGCATCTCACAAAACTAAGTGATTGGGCAACAAAATGGCAAATGAAATTCAATGTGGATAAATGTAAAGTAATGCACATTGGAAAAAATAACCCCAACTATACATACAATATGATGGGGGCTAATTTAGCTACAACAAGTCAGGAAAAAGATCTTGGAGTCATCGTGGATAGTTCTCTGAAAATGTCCACGCAGTATGCAGAGGCGGTCAAAAAAGCAAACAGGATGTTAAGAATCATTAAAAAGGGGATAGAGAATAAGACTGAGAATATATTATTGCCCTTATATAAATCGATGGTACGCCCTCATCTCGAATACTGCGTACAGATGTGGTCTCGTCATCTCAAAACAGATATACTGGCACTAGAAAAGGTTCAGAAAAGGGCAACTAAAATGATTAAGGGTTTGGAACGGGTCCCATATGAGGATAGATTAAAGAGGCTAGGACTCTTCAGCTTGGAAAAGAGGAGACTAAGGGGGGATATGATAGAGGTATACAAAATCATGAGTGATGTGGAGAAAGTGGATAAGGAAAAGTTATTTACTTATTCCCATAATACAAGAACTAGGGGTCATCAAATGAAATTAATAGGCAGCAGGTTTAAAACAAATAAAAGGAAGTTCTTCTTCACACAGCGCACAGTCAACTTGTGGAACTCCTTACCTGAGGAGGTTGTGAAGGCTAGGACTATAACAGAGTTTAAAAGAGAACTGGATAAATTCATGGTGGTTAAGTCCATTAATGGCTATTAGCCAGGACGGGTAAGGAATGGTGTCCCTAGCCTCTGTCTGTCAGAGGGTGGAGATGGATGGCAGGAGAGAGATCACTTGATCATTGCCTGTTAGGTTCACTCCCTCTGGGGCACCTGGCATTGGCCACTGTCGGTAGACAGGATACTGGGCTAGATGGACCTTTGGTCTGACCCGTTACGGTTTTTTTGATAGTTGTTTTTGGTTTCTTGTATGATTTCCAGGTAAGATTCCTAATTCTTTTTTTCCAGTGTGTTGGAGTGTGTGATGATTTCTTATTTGAGGTGGTCCCTTCTGGAGTATGAGAGGTGCAATAAGTTGTTCCTCAGTTTTTCTCATGTCCTTCTGCAGAGCTGTTCAGCATATTTGCAATTGCATGCAGTGGTCAGCAAGATATAGATGGTGAGACCTCTGGGGATGATGATTTGTTTCTTGCATTTGCTCAGGAAGTAGATGTCGCGGTTAAGTTCTGCTTCCTTTTTCTTCATGTTGTTTCCATTTCAGACAGCAAAATTTGGTATCTTCCAGTGTTGTTGTAGCTGTGTTGGTCCCAGGATATTAGAGAGACAAGATGGGTGAGGCAATAGCTTTTATTGACCCAACTTCTGTTGGTGAAAGAGACAAGCTTTCAAATTTATACAGAGCTCTTCTTCAGGTCTGGCATATGTACTCAGAGTGTCACGGCAAAATACAAGGTGGAACAGATTATTTAGCATAAGGAGTTATTTCAAGGGATCATTCAAGGTAGAATGGCCTGTTAACACCTCTCCAGCCATAAAGAGAGAGAGAGAGAGAGAAGAAAAAAAAGGTGTGTGTGTGTGTGTATAGCTGGGGGTTAGTGGGTTATAGATTGTTCTAATAAGTACTCATCCTCAAAGGAAACCAGCACAACACCTTCCAAAGATGACCCTGGGAGCTTAAATTTGTAACTTTGCTAGACACTAAAAATCATGGACTGAATAGAGACACTGGATTTATGGCATGGGCAGCAGGTGCCCTGCCGGCAGGGGGAGGCTAGCCCCTGACTGGCCCCGCCCCCGACTCCCAAGCACAGGACGGGCAGGTGGCGCATGGCCCTTCTGGCCCCTGAGTGCAGGGAGGGTGAGCGGCCTCCCACAGGCCCAGTTCCCTCAGCCTCCCCCAAGCACAGTGCGGGCAGCCCCAGCGCCTCCAGCCCTCTCCCTCGCAGCGCTGGGCGGCTTAGCCCCAGTGGCTCCAGCCCCCTCCCAAGTCCCAGCCACCCTAGCCCAGCAGAACTGAAGAGGAGCAGCCTGGCCTGGGGAAAGAGCAAGCAGGGGAAGAGTGTGGGCAGGGCCACGTAGGGCTGCTTGGGGAGGCACAGCCTTCGCCAGCCTATTGGACGCACCACCCATGGTTTATGGCTTATTGCAACAATCGAAAACCAACACTAGCCCCGCCCCTGCCAGCTTCCTCCCTCCCCCACCCCCACTGGAGAGGTGTTAATGGGCCACTTCATCTGTCCCTTGAAATATGTTAATTACTTACACTAAACAGTTTGTTCCACCTTGTATTTAGCTGTCACACTCTGAATATATTTCCCAGACCTGAAGAAGAGCTCTATGTAAGCGTGAAAGCTTGTCTTGCTCACCAACAGAAGTTGGTCCAATAAAAGATATAATCTCATCCACCTTGTCTCTCTAATATCTTGGGACCAACAGGACTACAACAAGGCTGCATACAACTGCATCATCTAGAAACTGAAATAATTTGTGACTGTTTTCTTTGGTGAATTAGCCGGTACCACAGGAAATGAGGTAACCAAACGAAAAGCTTGCTTTTGATTTCATGTATCAATACATTTCTTTAAACTCAGACATGACTCTATGGATGTTAATGTTCATACAATACTGCCACCCAGTGTCTAGTTAGAATAGCAGGAGGCAGGGAAATTACAGAGCTTCATGTTGTGTTATGTGATCAATTAGTTTTTTCCTGTATGTGTTGGGAACATCTATCTCTGGTCTTTTTTTTTTTTTTTTTTTTTTTTAAAGAGAGAACATATGTGCTATAAGAACAGGAGTACTTGAAGTCACACATTATAATGGATACTGCTATGCAAACATTTAAAATATAATCTGAGGCACTGCAGATGTAAATCAAACTGGGGAAAGCAAAAGGTACTGTGCCCTCCACTTTTTAAGAAAGACAGATGTACTTACTTGAAATTTAAGCCAGTGTAACCCACGTGCTTTAAACGGCAGCCTTTGATTTGTTTTAAGCCCAAAGAAAGGGAGAATATTAATAGCAGGAGAGACACATTTTTTGTTTGAATCCAACAATGGATGCCAACTCAAATGTTCAAAAATCATGAGATTGGCTTTGAAATCATGAGATTAGGTAAAAATAACAGATTTGGTCTTTTTTATTTGCCTTCTGCTTTTTGAGCCTTTAGGGTGCACTGGGGTCACATTTTGAAGCTTTCTCCACAGCCACGAGGGCTAGAAATGTTTTTTCTTTAAGCACAAAGGCTGAAATCATCACATATCTACTTGACTCCAGGAGCTGGGGCGTCAATGAAAACAATAATTACCTTGAGACTCATGACAAAATCATGAGAGTTGGTAACACTGCCTGTGTGTGTGTCTGCACCCATGTAGAGAGCAAAGCAGGACAGGGCAATTCAGACGGAACCATCCAGAAGTAAGATTGTGTTTATTGGTTACTAGACATGCTGAGTATCTTTTTCTGAAGCTGTATGGAAAATTTCCATTAGTGCTGATTGGAAGTTTTCCAATGAAACCCCCCCACTTTGGATCCGGCCCGCGGGATTGCCCCCTGTGGCGCCACGGGTCCCGTGCCGCTCTCAGAAGCGGCCGGCACCACTTCCCTGCGGCCCCCCAGCAGGGGGGCAGAAGGCTCCGTGCGTTGCCCTTGCCTCCAGGCACCACCCCCCACAGCTCCCATTGGCCGGGAACGGGCAACAGCGGCCAATGGGACCTTTGGGGGAGGTACCTGGAGGCGCGGCAAGGGCAGCGCACGAGGAGCGCCCCCCCCCAGGGGCTGCAGCGCTTCCTGGGGCAGAGCGGCGTGGGACCAGGGCAGGCATGCAGGGAGCCTGCCACTGCCACCCCAGAGCCACTTTAGGTAAGTGGCGCCGGGCCGGAGCCTGAACCCCTCCTGTACCCCGCCCCCCAACTCCCTGCCCTAAGCCCCCTGCCTGCACCTCGCACCCCTCCTGCACCCCAACCCCCTGCCCTGAGCCCCCTCCCGCAGTCTGCACCCCTCCTGCACTCCCCACCCCTCCTGCACCCCAACCCCGTGTCCTGGCCCTACATACAATTTCCCCACCCAGATGTGGCCCTTGGCCCAAAAAGTTTGCCCACCCCTGCTCTAAGCCCACCTTGCCTCAATGGCTATTGCCAGTCGTCATCTAGCCCCCATTCTCTGGGGCAGACTTCAGTCTGTAATGACCGCTCATCATTGGCAAGGGGGTAGGACCTGCTGCCTTTGCCCATCCCCGGGCTGCCCCTCAGCAGCCCCAGTACCTTTCATAGGCCTTCAACAAGGCCTGCAGCCTGGGGGTTTACCAGGCTGGTGCTCCGCAGCTCCCTTTGCCCTTCCACAGCCCTGCCCTGCCCTGCTTCAGGTACCTTGCATCCAGGCAGCTAGCCCTTCCCACGCCAGGGCTAGAGTGAGACTCCTCCAGTTCTTGGCCCCCGGCCCGCTTATCAGGGCCAGCTGGGCCCTAATTGAGCTGGCCACACCTGTGGTCAGCTATTCCCTCAGCTGCCCTCACTCCTTGTATCCCAGCCGTAGCCCTCTCCAGGGCTGCTTTTAACCCCTGTTCTGCTGAGTGGGGCATCTTTACTTATTTCATCTTTACTTATTAGGGAAGCCCTCAGTTAGAATGTCTGATTGCTGCAGTGTATTTGGGAGGGAGATTTAAAGAAAGAATTTGTTGCCCCTAAGGTTACAGAGCCTGTGTAATTTACGTTTAACTATTAACTAACTGTCTTAAATTGAGATTTTATCTCTGTTAAAGAGAGAACAGGGGCTCAGGTGAGGTGAGGGTTAGTAGATCCTTAAGAACATAAGAACGGTCATACTGGGTCATACCAGTGGTCTATCTAGTCCAGTATCCTATCTTCTGACTGTGGCTAGTGCCAGATGCTTCAGAGGGAATGAACAGAACAGGGCACTTGCTGAGTGATCCATCCCCCGTCGTTCAGTCCCAGCTTAGGGACATCCAGAGCAGCTTGGCTAGTAGCCATTGATGACCCTATCCTCCATGAACTTATCTAATTATTTTTTTAACCCAGTTATACTTTTGGCTTTCACAACACCCCGTGACAACGAGTTCCACAGGTTGACTGTGCACTGTGTGAAGAAATACTTTCTTTTGTTTGTTTTAAACCTGCTCCCTATTAATTTCATTGGGTGACCCCTAGTTCTTGTGTTATGTGTGGGGGTAAATGACACTTCCCTATTCGCTTTCTCCACACCATTCATGATTTTATAGACCTTTATCATATCCTCCCCTTACCTCTTTTCAAAGTTGAACAGTCCCAGTCTTTTTATGTCTCCTTGTATGGAAGCTGTTGCATTTCTCTGTACTTTTTCCAATTCTAATGTATCTTTTTGAGATGGGACAACCAGAACTGCACACAGTATTCAAGATGTGGGCGTACCATGGATTTATATAGTGGCATTATGGTAGTTTCTGTTTTATTATCTATCCCTTTCTTAGTGGTTCCTAACATTCTGTTCATTTTTTGACTGCTCCTTCACATTGAGCAGACGTTTTCAGAGAACTATCCTTAACTGACTTAGCTGGGCTTATGGTGAAAAGACAGTTCTCCAAAGAAAGACTTACAAAAATCTAGGGAAATCGATCTTTTCTATGTTGATCCCAATACTCCCAGATACCTGTACTACTTTGGATTCAGGCCACATATTTCCTGTCTCATCAGCCAACTATAAACCTGAGGCCTAAAATGCTGAAGCCTTTAAGGAACCGTACATTTTTGTTTGCTGGCAAGGCTGAAGTGTACGGAATAAAACTAAGATGCTGCCTTTCTTCTCAAGCTCTGAAGAAAAATCCAGGTATCATAGACTCTCCACATTTTAAGGTCACACTACATAGTTTTCTGTGTAGCTTGAAAGCTTGTAACTTTCACCAACAGAAGTTGGTCCAATAAAATATATTACCTCACCCACCTTGTTTCTCTAAAAATACAGAAACACAAATATTTATGCAGAAATCTTCCTCTGTACTATGTGTAACTGAAGTGGAAAGGAGGAAATCTATATAAGTTATAAAAGTTATTCAAAGGTATTGCAAATACTGTTTACAATGCTTGTGAATTAATTATTTGTGACTAAGTAACCATGTGGGACTTTTATCTCTGCAGCTGTTACTAGCACCTCCAAACAGGGCTTTCGATACAATATCTCTGGGGCTTGATGCTGGGTAATGCATTCCAAAAAGTCCTGAATGAGTTATGCTGTGGTATAGGAAAGGGGATGGAGTGTGATAGTTGTACCTAATTTAGTATTGCCAACCCCAAAAGTTTAAAAATCATAAGCTAGACCTCCAAAGCATGAGTTTTGAGGGAAAGTTTTAAGAAGCATGTTCTGGATTTTGAGCACAGCCTGCCCCTCTCAAGTATCTGTGTGTGACAGTTAATGTTACCAGCTCTCGCTAACCTATAGTGAGTCATGCGGGTTTGGCTCCATGGCAGGAGCTCCTTCTAGAAGAGACAAATTTGTATAAAGTGCTGCCCGATGGTGTGGAGGTTCCAGCTTCCTCCCAAACCCACAAATTCCAGTTAATTCATTCTCTATTTTTCCCCCCAACCCCACACCCACCCAGGTCAGCAATTAATTGTCCACCCATCATCCCCCCACTTCAATTATTTTTGTGCCACAAGCCCTCATATCTGCCCCAGGCCTATATCAACTCTTTCCACCCAGCTACACAACAGCTCCGCACACCCAAGCCCCACATCTGCCCTGTTCTGTTCCACCTGCTGCTGTGGTGGTTCTTCACCCTCCCATGGGCAGGGTGGCAACTTCAGGGGCTCTTCACCCTTCCTCCAGACCTGAGGGGATGGGTGGGGGCCAGCTTTCAGGGCTCATCACCCTCCCCCTAGGCCTGGGCTTGGGGTCCAGCTCCAGCAGGGTGGTCTTTGCCCCCTTCCCAAGCCTGGGGTTGCAGTGGTACTGGGGAGGGAACAGGAACACAGAGAGAGGCCTGAGTTGCTGGGTTCTTTCATCTCCTGCCCCCAGCCCCTATTGTGAAAGTGATATTGGCTGCTCCCTCTCCCCATTCGCTACACAAACGCTTTTGTTGGCTCCTGAGGGGTGGGGGATAGAGAGCACTATCTCCTGTGGCAGCTCTGATTGACTGCACTTCTATAGGAGGTGAGGAAATGTGGAAGACAGCCACTCAAAAGGGGCTTTCCCCAGGCAGGTCTGGAATTCCCCTGAAAGCTGGGGCTTCTATCATCAGAGGCAGACTGGCTCCAAGTGGGGTCCAAACTGGGTGATTTGTGCAAGGTGGCAATACTTCTAACATACCCCATTCACCCTCCCTACAGAAATGATGCCTTAACAGGGGCTGCCACTTTTTAGGCAAGCAAATCCTTCAAAGATGGAATAATAGGACCCCCGGTCTTTCCCCCAGAAAAGGTGTATTTATTAATCTGCTATATATCTTCATGCAAGATAGAAAACACATTTAAATTTAGAATACCAACACAATTTTCAGGGAAAGTGGTGCATTTACTAGCGCACCTGGTACTAAAAACAGCTACAAAATGTGGAGAGCATGTTGTTAAATGAAGATTTGCAGATGATTCTGGAATGATTCTGGCCTTGATTATGCTAGAGAACCAAGTTTGGATGGTCCCTTAAGGCCAAGATTGCTGTATTGTGTACATTTTTATTAACAGCAGGTTATTTTTTAAATGTATTATTTTGTTCCTATAAAATAATTAGGAGTGAATGGTATGACAATATCCTGCAACTCTTATGGAATTAATATAAACATTATTGAATTAAGTCCAATGCCTTTGGGGTCCATTGCATTTAAAATGCAACTGTTTATGTTGTTACTGTGAGACTGTATGTAATTTTGGGTATGCTAATGTAATTCCTCTGGTTATAATCCCCAACCCTGGGAGAGGTTTGCATATACTAGGTCAAACTGGATTTTGCAGGGACCAACAGACAGGGAAAATATTTTTGGATAACTAACCTGGTTTCAAACAGGCTCAAGGCAAATGAATAAGAAACAGACAGGACCTCTATTCCATGGAGGGCCCCAATCTTTAGGGAATGGGTAGAAGGACTTGGCTTACCGAGGGCTAATAAGATTGGATGCTAGTTCTGAGCTGAGGCTGCGATGAACTTGGGAGCACAAAGGAAACCCACCCTTTGGGGCAGAAGGGGGGCTTGAAGGAGTCACCTGCCAGAACCCATGTTGAAGACATTTTGTGGAGAATCGGATGCATTGGTATGTGTGTAGGTTCTTTTATTGTTTGAATATGTTTTCTCTGTAATGCTTTTACCTTAAGAGTAAAATAGGCTTGCATAGGAAGTGCTGGGTGGTAACTTATAACTGTGAGTAATTACTGTGGTGTTAGTCCCTGAAGAGAAAGTAAGCAGGCCTGTGTAGGCAGACTGTCCTTTTCTGAGAATAACACAGTGAAGGCAGGAAACTGTTCAGCCTGGAAATACCCTGCTCAGGAGGGAGAGAGATGTGGGTGTCCATCCCTGAAAGGCAATGGCTAGGGAGCTGGAAGCCGAGAGTGGGTGCCCTTGCTGAATCACTGAGGGGAAGTACAGGTGCAATTGCCATGAACAGTCACATTAGGTATGGAATGAAATGCAGAGTGAGGTTCAACATGTACACAGAGCCACTGATACTGAAGGTGTCCAGAATTGCTTGGAGAGTGTTTGAGAATTACAGGTATCATATGAGTGCTCTTGCCACTGTCCAGTATGGTCCCTCCACCTGCAGATGGGGACAAACACCCTTTCCGCCTGGGGATTAGGGAGGGATGCAGAAAAAAGGTTGAAGTGCTATTTCCCCTAAATCCTTCCTGCTTTTTCGGTTCGACCCTGTGGAAGCCCCTCCACAAATGCTCTAGTGGTTGGGATCTGCTGGTGGGGAGGGGTAGGGCTGGAGGGCTTTTTGGATCATCCTTCCCTATCACTAGGATTCCTTTTTTGCTCCCCTTCCCCGAGTAGGTGCTTCCCTGAGAAGCTGGTGGACGTGTGATTTCTTTGGAGCCATGTTGACATGGAAGGAAGGTTAATGTAGGGCATATTCACAGGGCTTCTGCATGGATCTGCAGTTTCTGCAGGCTCAATATCTGTCTGTTCAATGTGGTGGCAGGGTGAGGCCTTCTTACCCGCCCTGGAATAATGGTCAAAGCCTACAAGATCTTCTTGTTCCCTCCCACAGGGAGTAATATGGCTCTAGCATTTTACATATAATTATCTCCAAATAATAAAAATGGGCTTTTACTCCTCTGATCCAGCAGGATTGCTCAACTTCACTTAGTGGCAGCTTTGATGTGGATTTATAGTTGGATGGCACTGCCTCCCTGCAGGGACATTTAGCCATTGAAGCCTCATTTTCAGGTGCAGGGAAGGTGGGGGAATCAATACAATTAGCTAGCAAAAAGACAATAGCAGTTTACAGCTAACACTTGCAGTTCGCCAGAAACTTCAGAGATGTTGTATCCAAAGGCAACCGAGCATACATCCTGTAGTGTGTGTCAGCAGGAAGTTAGAGCGCACCATCGTCAGGGAAGTGAAAGAGCTCCTAACAAACAACAGGAACTGAAGTGTGAATTGTAAAAAGGGAACTGAGAATAGCCAGAATAAAACATGTGGGTGGGGTGGGAACTGCTGATGGGGATTAGTGGCCACACCATTACTGGCATCTTAAACATCCAAATTTCAGCTGGAAACGACATTCCTTTTTTTATTCTTCCTGCAAATACTATTTCTTATTAATTATTATTCATGATAGCTGCTGGGGAGATAATGGGGGAATGTGGTTGCCTTTCAAAAATCATATTTAAAAATATGTTTGAATACCAGTCCTTGAATAGAATTCCTTTAGCTATTGTGTGAGGTAATGCTGGACTCTCCCTAATTCCAAAGTAAAGACTCAGCAGTAGCAGAATTGTATATAGCATTCTGACATGGCAAAACAGTAATAAAATAGGGATTTTTATTATTACTAATAAGGCCCAGTGGAGCTGTATACACAGAATCTAAGAGCAGGATTGCTCCAGTCTTGCACAGTGAAATGAGGAGTGACAGGAAGAAAGCTTTAGTCACATCTGTCTGTCTGTCTGAGATCTGAGCGGGTCCCACAGGAGAAAAAAGAAAAAGTAACAAAGTCTCCCACTCTGCAGGTGCAGCTTGACAAACTGCATTTATGAAAGAGGAGCATCCCGTTTTCCTTTGTTGTGATCTGGTTTACAGTGAAGCATGGAATGATGGCTTGAAGTTGTATTTTATCTTATTCCTGTTGCCTCTGGAGATTGTGGAGATTAAACTCTTGATTACTCGAAATCAAACTTAGATAAAGAAAAGGATTAAGTTTAAGAAACTAAACCGAAAATTATGGCTATTAAAAATATTTTTGGCACAGATCCCTTGAGAGGTGTATCTTAAAAGGAAGTTCTGTTACTAAGACACCTAAAGTGTCCTGAAAAATATATATCCTCCAATTTTAAATAAGAAATGTTGATTTATGAACATACTTAACCAAGGATAATCAAATGGGCTATCAAAGATGAGATTAGACATTTATTTAATATTCATGTTGAATTACAGCACCAGGCAAGCAATATTGCTTTCTTCCTTTTGGTTTTGTGCATTGATTTTGAAGCAGCTGGCAGAACGACTGAGGCTATCTCCCATGAATGCCCAAGAAATTTCTAGAAATGCACAAGATCTCTCCCTACAGAGTGTATAGTAGTTATACAATGGATGTACTATTTGGAACATTATGCCAAATTGCAGGGCTGGCCTGGGAACCCTTCTTATGTGGATAATCTCCATAGTCAAAAAGGAAGGGGTTACTAATGGGTCATGTAGTTCATTTTGCTGTGCTGTGGCAGGCCTCCAATATCCTATAACAAAAATGATTATGAAGTCTAGCCTGGATGGTGTCTGTTGATGTCAGCATTTCCTTTGGCTGTGTGTTCCATCGTCTAATCACGCTTGCAGTCAGCTAGAAAATTTTTCCTATTGGTTAAACTAAATTTTCCTTGCTCCAGTTTGATTCTGTTGTTCCTTGTTCTGTCGTCCTTGACTAGTGAGAATGATTGACCCTTTCCTCTGAGTTACATCCTGTGAGGTATTTGTACTATCCTTACTATGGCCCTTTTCCCATCAGCTGTATTTTTCAAGATTTTTATACGTTCAGCTAAAAAAGTTCTTCATATGCCCGAGTTTCCAACTCTCAGAAACAAAACTATGCTTAAAGCAGTGTCCCCCAGCAGGTGCATTAATTGTATTTTGCTACACTGTCACGCTGATTAGCTGGGCACACACACATTGTCAGGCATGAGTTCTCACCAAATACAAGCCTTATCTTGATTCTCAGAAGAGCTGGAGAGAAGCCAGAACCATGGAGTTGAGTCAAATATACACAAGTGTCTGTCAATCTGCAAAACTCCATTTGAATACATTTTGGCACCAGAACTACATCGCATGAAAAGTGGCTCTTAAGGAAATACAAGAGGAGCTAGGGGGACGGACATCTCATTTAATAAACAAGCAAACAATTCCTTGAGTACCTTTGTGCTGTCTGGTGCTGATGTGAACGGAATATCAATGCCTTTTAATATGCCGTTTGTGAGTGGTAAGCGTTTCCAGCTCAGGGTTGGCTTGCTGTGACTAAATGAAAGGAGGGACAATAGCCCCACAGCGACAAGCCTTTCACATAGGTGGAAGTTAAAGTGATTAATAGCAGTTTGAAAAATAAAGTACAAAAAGAAATGCCTGTGTTGCAGATGAGCTTTCCCACAAACTGCCCATAAATTACCCTTCCAGCCCATCGTTTTTTTTTACTAACTCTGTTCTTTTGTTTTCAGCTGTGTGAGTAGTGCAAACGGCAACATGTTCTCTGATCAGTGGCCCAAATTCTGATTTACCTAGAGTGGCTGGGTGATTTTTCCAGCATCTATCCGTAAGTGTGGTGTGGAGGAGGGCTCACTTGCTAAAGCTCAGCATGGGTAAGACGGGCAATGCTAGAGTTCAGGAAGCAGCTAGAAGATATGGCAAAGATTATATTCTTGCCTATTGTTGCAGGCATATGTTTGGCAGGTGCTATGGGGCTCACCACATGAGGGTATGGTTGGCTCCATAGCTGCTGCTGAATGTGCAAATAGCAGCATTTACCATGAGTCCATCATTTGCACTTGACAAGGAGACAGCATCATTTTCTTAGAATATGAAGATGTGGACCTCACCATAGTCAGCCGTGTCTCTGGCACCTCAAGGTTGTACAGTGTCACTGCCATAGGGTTATACCTCAAGATCATTCAGAAATGAAAGGCCATGCAAAACGCTGTTGCCCACTCACTGAGGCTCAGATTCACTAAGGTACTCCAGCATGTAACTTGTACCTTCAAGACCCTGAGTAGTTCCATTGAAGTCCAGGGGCCTACTCAGGTGCATAAAGTTATGCAGGTACTTAAGTATCTTGCTGACTCAGGGTCTGAATGAAGTTTCACACACAATGCATGTTACATCTGTGCACTGTGACCTACATTGGCTGCCAGTTGATTTCCTAGAAGAGTTTACGGGATTGGTTTTTGACCTATAAATACCTCAAGAACACTTATTTTATTAGGGGATTCTGCAGAGCTCTGATAAATGGAGGTGTTTGAGCTAATAACCCCTTGTCTGAAAGAGAAAAGAAGGGACAGGTCCTTCTCCCTGAAACTTGTTTTTCTCCCCTGTCCAACAGAACATGGATTAGATAGGCCTTGCAGTGTGAATCATGTTATCAGCTGCTCCCAGGAGTGGGGGAAGAAGCTTGAGGTAGATGGATGAACAGAGTCTTCTGTTGGCAGGTATTGAAGCTATTCATACAATTTTGGGGCTTAATTATTGTGTTAAAGTATTATCCATGGCCTAAGGCTGTATGATTAATTCCTTTACATTATGTAACGTATCCAATTGGAAATGCCCGTTGGGGGGTGTAGCGGGGTGGTCACCCCGCTCCGGCCCTGAAGGGGTTAAAGCAGCTCTGGTGAGGGCTGTGGTTGGTAAAGCTAGGCTGATTGGGGGAAGCAGCCACAGCTGGGGCTACGCCCCAATCAGGCCACCGCTGGCCCTATAAGAGGGCTGAGGGCCAGAGGCTGTAGAAGACACTCTCTCTGAGGGCCAGAGGCTGTAGAAGACACTCTCTCTCTAGTCTTTGAGAGAGAAGGACCTGGCTGCCTGGGAAGCAGAGAAGGGTATCTAGGGTGGAGCAGTGCTGGGGAAGGGCAGAGGGAGCTGGGGAGCTCCAGCCTAGCAAAGCCCCAGGCTGCAGGCCGAGTTAAGGGTACTAGGGCTGCAGAGGGGCAGCCCAGATATAGGCAGAGGCAGCTGGTCCAACGCCCCCCCTTGCCGACGATGAGTGGTTTATAGACTGCAGTCTGCTCCAGTGAGCGGGGGCTAGATGATGACTGGCAATAGCCACTGAGGCGAGGTGGGGATAGGGGGTTGGGAGTTCCCCCGAGGTGGGGAGACTCAGATTGTGGGTTGCTGCTAGGGGGCACTGGGGTCCGGGAAGGACACGGGGGCCAGCGGCAGACGAGACACCGGCCTGCAGAGGGTGCTCCAGAGGCTGGAAGAGAACATAAGAACATAAGAAAGGCCGTACTGGGTCAGACCAAAGGTCCATCTAGCCCAGTATCTGTCTACCGACAGTGGCCAATGCCAGGTGCCCCAAGAGCTAATTCCCAGGACAACCAGCAGGAGGTGCTGCACCGGTGAGTCGTCGCCCCGCCGCAGGGGGACTCGGATGCTTGTGTTTGTGATTAAGAACTCCTTTGTAACATTGATCCCTCAAGTTCAGCAAGCTTCAAAGCAAAGAGAAGAAAGCCAAATATTGCGGAATATGGATACAGGGTGCAGCTGTAAATTAATTGAGAAGGCAGTGTGTAAAGGAGGTGTGGTGCTGGTTGGGTTTTGGAAGAATGCTGGGGAGAGCTGTGTAGAATATTCTTCCTGGAACCTGAAACCAGCCCATTCTTAAATCTTTGTCCCAAACTCAAGATAGGTACACAGAGTGAACATGCTCAATTTCGGGGTGACATTGAAATTGTGCAACATTTGCTGTTTTAGTGGGGCTTCGCTTTGAGATTTTTTGGTCTTAATTCAAACCTGCAACTCAAAGTGAAACTCTGGGAAGGAAGGGGCTGTTCAAACTTCTGTGGACGGAAACCAGATCAGCTATCGGCACAAACCCACGAGAAGCAAAATCGCCCATTTTTTTTGCAGCTGTAATTCCAGTTTACTGTTGGTTACCCTGGCTTCTGCAACTTATTTCCACAAGATGGCGCTATTCTAACATATCAGATCTATACTTTTCATGTATCCCTAAAAATAACCGAGAGTGATGAAAACTGGACACTATTACATATTCTATTTCTATGGAGATATTTTTTAACTGGATATGCTTCTACACAAAATAATTATCCAGAAAAACAATGTAACGTTAGGCAAGCTTTTTTATAGGTAGCACTGTAAAGAGGCTTCTAATGAATGAAATCAACCATCCATTTCTGAAACCACTAGCAGTCTGAATCCCAACCAGATCTCTTGGGATCAGCTCAGCAGTACTCCATTCCTAATGGCAGAATGATTGGTAAAGTTTGTCACATGCAATCAACTTTCAGACTGAGTTCAAAGCCTGGTCTCTCAATAAAAGTGTCTAGTTTTGCTTGAAAATTGTTGGGGCCCTATTCACTGCAGGGGAGAAAACTGAAGTTGACAGGGACTCGGGTTTTTGAATCTTGGTCCTACAAGAAATGTGATTGTGAGTGGGCGGTGGCTGTGGGGAAGCTGGTCTCCAGCTGTTGCTGCAGCCACAGAATCTAGCACAATGGGGCCCTGATTCTGACTGAGAGCTTTGTGTTTCACTGCAGCATCACTAATAATAATAATAATTAATAAAGGGGTGAGTGTGGGTTGCTCCCCTTCCACCCTGACACAGATAAAACCCGCCTGCCCCTGAGAGACTGCATGGTTGCCTGCCCAGGTTAGAGTCACCTCCAGGTGACGTTGCAGGACCTAGCAGTACACCTCTCCCGCTACTCTCTCCGGGACCCTTGCCTTCCTAAACCTGCTCTGCTGATGACACATGAATATGACACATTTTCCAAATAGCACCTCCCTTGTGTATGTATCTGACAAGACTTATCCTTTCCCCTGTCCCATGTTTTCTTCCCAACCCCCCCTCCACCTCTCAGCCTCTTCCCTGTCTGCTTTGCCTCCACAAACCCAGTCTCGGCCTCACTATAAATAGTTACAATACCAGCAAAACATTTAAAATAACATTTCCCTAATAATATATATTTTAAGATCCCCTTTTGAATGATCTGGCACCATCAAGTCACGTTTGTAACCACACCACAGATTCTTGTAACTGTTCCTCTCCTCCTCCATCTCTATGGTTTGTTACACACTGGCTGTGGCTTACATTGAATTAGCCTGCAAGTTCATTGGAGTAGAAACCATGTCTTGGGTGTTTCCACAAGGCCCAGCTTAACAGGCTGTAGGAACACTACTGCAATGGAAATATTTAATATCAACAGTGCTGTAAAAGGAGTTTGCTTTGCTAGAAATGTATTACTCATTGTTTGTATTGTGCTCTGTTTGGTGTGGTGCTGACACTGTCACAAGGAGCTAATATCGTCCAGACCCAGTGGACGCGTTTGCCAGAAGATAAACACTATCAGGGTAAAAAGCTGACATTACAAATGCATAACTGCCTGTGGTTGTGCTCCTGTGGCGATAGTACAGTAAGTGGATTGAGAGGTGGGACAGAAGGTCTCATGCTTGAGGAAAGGCCAGGAGGGTGGAAGGTTATTGGCTCCCCCGTTTGCCCCCACTGCCAGCAGCAGTAAAGTTGATTACAGCTACTCATGTTATTTTGCTGCAGAAGATGGTATGATAGATATCACTGGGGATAAACGGGGCTGGTATTTAGGACAGTGTGTGATCATAGCAGCATCTGCCAGAGTTTCCATTTTAAATCTTAGTTTGCAAGGGCTTTAATTTGTCCATAAACATTTTTTCCAAGTCGTCTTAAAAAAGCCCAGCCCATAATTATTGTTTTTTCCAAAAAATAAAAAACTAGTGACATATGATAGAAGAATCTATTGTGGAAATGTAATACTCTGATGAGGTACGGCTCCCAGACACAATAAATGTCAACATTTATCCCTGCATTTTCTAAGAAACATGGGGTGGTGGTGGTCTTGATTCTGTTTTAGCCACATAGATCTATGCTCAGCAGCCACTTTGGCTCCTGCTTCTCAGTGGCAAAATGGTAGGCTGGCTGGAGGTTTAGTGCATGCCACCCTAAGAACATCCTGTAGTGCTTGAAGAATGCTGCAGGGAGTCCCTAAAGGCTAAATAGGACTCAGATTGACTATTGCAATGTGGCAACCTCCTCCCCAGCCTTCTCACTCAGCTGAACTCCTTGATCTTCCTTTGTCAAGCCCCCAAATGGACTTTCTTCAAGCCCCTCTCCCTGGACAAACTCTTCCTACCTCTTCCCAACAGACCGTTTAGATTTCCTCTATTTAGCTTCCCTAAGCAGGGCCTGATTTTTAGAAATGTGTGCACAATTGTGCATGCTTATTTGTGTACCGAATTTCTATATAGTATTACCACAACTGTACATATGGATTAGGCATACACATACAAATGATAGTGTAGATTCATAATGGCAATCTGCATGTCCACATACAAATGTGCATGTGCAGTTGTGCATGAAAATTAGATTCAGGATTGCACATACATTTTTGCAGACACAAGTGCATGCATCCAGTCCTTGATTTACTACGATCCCTCAGACCACCTAGCCCAGATCCCAAGGCACCTGCCTTAATCTGCCTCTGGGAGAGCTGCCCAGACAGTGGGAGGGACCAAATTGATTACTTTGTATGGGAGTGAAATACAGAGAATGTTAACTCCGGTATGAAGGGATGGGTGAAAAATTGATGAGCCAAACTGGATAATTTTCTTTCCGTACAGGTCCCTGCCTCAGGCAGGTGGCCAAAACAAAGCAGGGAAGGGAGGTAGCAACTTGTATATAGGCTCCTGAGGTAGCCAGCCACAAAAAGAATGGTAAGGGGAGATTGTTCATGGCTAAGGCTACGATTTAGTCACGGGCAGCGTTCCCTCTAATTTTTCCCACCCATGTGCGGAATGAATTTTGTTATGTGCACCAATATGGAGGTGATGTGTGACACATCACCTTCATACTGGTGCACATAACAAAATTCACGTGGTAGGGATGAGCTTAAGGGGTTCCGAGTGTGGGAGGAGGCTCAGGGCTGGGGCAGAGGGTTGGGGTGCAGGGTTGTGAGGGCTCTGGGGTGGGGCTGGGGATGAGGGGTTTGGGGTGCAGGAGAGTGCTCCGGGCAGTGGCGGATTTAGAGTTAGTGGGGCCCTGTGCTCAGCTTCATTTTTGGGGCCCCTCCTTGGGACCCAGCCAAGAAAGAACATTCTCTCTCATCTCCTCCCCTACCCCCATTTTTCATTCTTTTTTTTCTTCCTCCTCCTATAACTAGTAGGAAGTACATGAAAATAAAGTGAGGTACCTTGATTGTTTATGCAGTCTAATTTATTTTTCCACAGACCACTTGAAACCGCTGAGAGGGTCGGTGGACCACTTAATGACCTTTCCAAATATTGTTTGTACCGTTAGCTAACGATTGTAAAGTGCTTTGGATAAGAGCGCTTTATAAAAAAAAAAGTAAAAAAAAGTGTTGGGGTGCGGGGTCTGGCCAGGACTTAGGGTGAGGGAGGGGGCTCAGGGCTGGGAGTGCAGGGTCTGGGAGGAAGTTAGGGTGCAGGAGTAGGCTGGGGATTGGGGTGCGGGTCTGGCCAGGAGTTAGGATGCAGGAGGGGGCTCAGGTTTGGGGCAGGAGGTGGGTGTGGAGCACTTACCTGGGGCAGCTCCTCTTTGGTGCGAGGTGTGCAGGTGGGGATGTGTGTGTGTGTGCAGGGGTCTGGGGATGAGGGGGTGCAGGAGTCAGGGAGGGCAGGGGCTGGGTGTATGTGAGGGAGGTGCAGAAGTCCGGGCAGGGGGCGGGGGTGTAGGCTGGGGTCATGGGGGTGCTCCCAGCTCCCTGCCCTGAGCGGCTCACAGCAGGGGGTGGGGGAGGTGTATGTGTATGCAGAGTACGGGGCCCCTGCCTTTGCTCCACCCTGCCCCAATTCCACCCCCTTCCCTATAGCCCCGCCCCCGCCTCTTCTCCGCCTACTCCCCCTCCCACCCGGAATGACCTGAGCACCGGCAAACAGCTGTTTGGTGGTGGGGGAAGCGGTGGGAGGGGGTGGGAACACAGCACGCTCGGGGGAGGGAGGAGCTTGGCTGCCGGTGGGTGCATAGCCTGCAGTAGGAGCCCCAGGAGCTGGCAGGACCAAGCTTCTGCCCCCGCAACTGCCCGGCCCTGGGGCCCGCTGTCGCTGGGTGGCCTTGTGCCAGGGCACCCTGTGTTTCACTGTAAATCCGCCTTTGGCTCCGGGACTATGACGGGAGGACTCCCCCAAGCTCTCTCTCCCGCAGCAGCACCTGGGTGGGGGGGGGAAGGCACCTCTCCCTGCCACGGCAGCTCAGGGCTGGGGCGGGGCAGCTGGGCCTGGGACCAAGCACCCCGGCCGTGCCTGGATCTGGGCTGGGCTGCGCCGTCCTGGCAGGTTGGGGGCTGGGCTCGGTTGGGGCTGGGGGAGAGGAGCACCTCTCCCCCAGCTGTGGCAGCTGTGGCAGGTCTCTGGGCGGGTTCCCTGAGCGCCTGCGCGGCGCTAAATAGGTTGCTGTGTGGCCACCAGCTTACAGGGAACTTAAGTCGTAGGTATTTTTAGTAAAAGTCATGGACAGCAATAAACAAAAATTCACAGGCCGTGGCCTGTCCATGACTTGTACTATAAATACCCCTGACTAAATCTTAGGTGCTCTGGGGGGAAGCGCTCTGGCACGCCTCTGCTGCTGCTCTGGGGAGGGGGGCCCTCTGGGGACCCGCTGCCGCTGCTCCGGTGGTAGGGGGTGTGTGGGTGGCCCAAGATCCCGCCGCTGCTTTGGGACCGCTGCTCTGGGACAGTGCCTGGGACTGCTGCTACTCCAGCGGCCCCCGGGGCCAGCTGCCTGGAGCCACCCAAGCAGCAGCTGGTGTGACTGGCCCTGGGGTCACCCCAGCTGCTCGTGCAGCCCTGGGGTCAGCCGCACCGGCCACTGCAGAAGTCCCGGAGGTCCCAGAAAGTCGCGGAATCCGTGACTTCTGTGATCTCCATGAAAGACTCACAGCCTTATTCATGGCCACAGACTATAAGGAACAATAAGCAGCTCTTTCACATAAGCCATCGTCGAAGAGAAGATGAGGCATGTGGTAACTGGTAATAAACAACAGTGCTGTGGGTACTTTTTCGTGTTATATCGGAAGATAAAAAAAATCTGGTAAACTACAATATAAATGATGCAGTGGTTTGAAAGGTCTGTGCTGGAGACTGCTTGGACTTTCTATTGATCTCACATTGGAGGTGTGGCTTAAGCTAATGATTATTTAAGGGAGAGGGAATGGGATTGGATTTTCAGGGTCCAAGAGGATTACCCTCATTTGTGAAGTGGGTGTTTCGTGTGCTGTGACAGGCTCAACGCCTTCCTTGGCTGTACCTTTAAAATATCCAAACTATGGTGCCCCTGTTCCTATGCAAGGGAAGTACATTGCCAGCTTGACCCAATCTCAGGTGAAACATGAAAAATCTTTCTTGAAACTTGGTTAATGCTACAAAAAGGCTAGCGTTTTGTTTTGTGCTGTGAGCCCATTGAGTGTGTGTGTGCGCACTCGCTCATGCCTGTGTTTCAGAACAGTTTTTTCTACATGTGACTCAGAGTGGAAATGTTACACACATATCACATGGTTGGTGGCTGGAATTTATTCAGAAGTCTTTGTCATTCGAATGTTGGTATCTGTGGTTTGCTACCTTCCTTTTCCTTCCCCCTCCCTCAGGAATCAGGGCTTGCAACAAAGCTAGTCTCCAGGCCCCCTCATCAATTCAGCTGGCCTACAGCAGGCTGCCTGATTAGCCATGTCACCTCTTTGGCTGCAGGGGCCAGCAGACTGGCTCTTAAGCCAGGAGCAGCAGCTTGCTGGCTTCTCAATGCTCATTCCCATCCCTCTGACTTCTCTTGCATGATCTTGTTCCTCCTGGTCCTGCCTTGTCTCAGTTCTGTCCCTGCCTTGAACCCCTCCTTGCCTGATAACCTCTTTGTTCCAGTTCTTGCTCTCATAGACTCATAGACTTTAAGGTCAGAAGGGACCATTATGATCATCTAGTCTGACCTCCCACATGATACAGGCCACAAAATCTGACCCACCCACTCCTGGAATAATTCTCTCCCTTGACTCAACTGTTGAAGTCCCCAAATCATGATTTAAAGACTTCAAGTCGCAGAGAATCCTCCAGCAAGCGACCCCATTTGACCCTTGGCTTTGCCTCCTGACTACAGATTCCAGCTAGATCCATTGGCTCTGGTATCCCATTCCTGTCCTCCACTGTTACCCCTCGGCTTTGGTTCCTGACTACTGATGCCTGCTCCAACCACTAGGCCTGATGCCTGCTCATTCCGGTTGACTGACACTGCATAAGATGTAATCATAGGTGGGTTTTTTTTTTAGTTCATAAAATGGTGGTGGAAGGGCCTATGGAGAGGAAATATTAGTATCATTTGATCAATAAATAATTATTTACCTGGACTTATCTAAAATTGTGCATGTTCAAATCGTGTTGCAGATGTATCTTTAAAAAATATTCTATTATGGCAGTATTTAAACTTAGTCAATGGAATGTGACACCTGCACATATTTCATAGAGTAATGGTGTGCATACTTGTTCAGAATGTATAAAATCAACACTTAGTTTGTAGAATGGGGTAAGTATTGCAGACATATAGCTTTGGTTTTTTAAGCTAATTTACATGAATTCTTTCAAACAAATGCTCCTGGTATGGTGGTTTTTAGAGAAAATTAGACTTTAAAATATGCTGATGCCTGCTGTAATGTGGAACAGTTTGTATTACACATTGCAGAGCAAAATAAAGGTAAGGGCCCTCCTTAGTCTCCATGGCATCAATTTCTGGGGTCAGTGTGGTCCTGTGTATATTAAAACTTTGTATTCCCATTGAAAATAGTATGGAGATGCCAGCCACAGTTCCACAGTTAAGGATGAATTGAGTTTTGCACTTAAAGTGGGGATTAAATAAAATATACTGTAGATCTGACATTTTATTCCATTGGAATTGGGGACTGGCTCTGATTCAAAAAAGAACTTAAGCATGTGTTTAAGTCCATCTTTATTCAAGAAAGCACTTATATATGCACATAACGTTAATCCCATGCTTAGGCCCCATTGATTTCGATAGGGAAGCTTTCCTGAATCAGGAATTCTCTGATGAAGAGAGGAAAAGGTATCATTTGAAGCCTATGTGACCTCTCTTTCTTTCTGACAATAACCAGTATAGTGAATTTATAAAACACCCCTTCTTCTCATTATTAGGTACACAATTCACACACCCTGAAGGTGGAACGGACTATGCCAATGCTGGAAAAGAAGGTGGTTGAAGAAATTTCTGAACGATAAGTATATGAAGTGTTGGCATATAGGTTTCTCAGTCCCTGGCTGTGTCCTTGGTGTATTGTTGGAATGCCTGAGATTGACACGGTGGATGTATATCACTGTTTTTAATGGGGTTTAATGTACGGATCTGTGTAACATTGCCTGGTTTGCAGTGTCTAGAGCTGCAGTTTTCAAACTTTTGAGTTACAATTTTTGGTTGCGCGGCCCACCCCCAAACCAAACAAAAATAGACACAATACCTGCCCCTCCCACCTCGGATTTTCAGGGTGGGGGAAGGCGCATGTGATGGTCTCTTAAGGACAGAGCCAGCAGTGAGCACAGAGGCTGCCAGGAGTAGAAATCAGCATGGCCGTAGCAGTTGTTACTGACCTACAGGCTGGGTGGCCCGCTGAGATGAATCGGGGTGGAGGTGGTGCTGCTGGCCCGAGCCCCTCTGGACGTTGCTGCTCCCGGCCGAAGCCCTGCCAGACATTGCCGCTCGTCCCCCTGAACATTCTTCCACACCCCCCGAAGGAGGCACTCCCCACAGTTTGAAAACTTCTGTCTAGAAAATATCAAGGGTTACTTGACTAAATGGCTAAGCTGCCAGCTTTTAAATTTTTTTTCAGATTCAACAAATGATTGTGTTTCAGAACTAGACACTTGATTCATTATAGCTCATCCATTCATAATAACTGGGTAAAAGCTGTATTTAGTGTTTTTATTAAATCATCTGTTTTCTTGGGTCTTTAGATTATTACTACCATTTAATAATTATATTGTACTAAATGCCATACAAAGACATAGTGTCTTCCCCAAAGAGCTTGCAGTCTAAATATAGCATCTTAGGTCAACTGAAAAATCAGCTCTTAAACAGAAGGCTCTGGTCAACTTCAGCTATAGGCACACTGATTGGTATAGTATGAATCAACCAGAATGCATATACTGCATATATTGATATACAGCGTTAGCTGAGTCAACAATAAAACTTTCGAGGGGGATTCTCCAAATGGCAGCTAGGTGCCTAGCTCCCATGGAAAGTCAATGAGACCAGGGCCTTTTGTGTCTTTAAAAATCTCCCTTTTATTGTCTAAATGCATTTTTATCTAATCACAACTACCTATTTAGCTGGACCTAAAGAGTGTTTGCATGTAAGATCAGAACAGGCCCCAAAGGGGTTTTGTATTCTAATTGCTCCTTGTTTTGCTGAGATCATGGAATCATTGAAATGTAGAGCTGGAAGGGACCACAAAAGGTCATCTAGTCCAGCCCTCTGCACTGGTAGACCAAGTAGAGCTAGACCATCCCTGAAAGATGTCTAATCTGTTCTTAAAAACCTCCAGTAATGGGGTTTCCATGGCCTCCCTTGGAAGCCTAATTCAGAGCATAACTATCTTTAGAAAGTTATTCCCAATATCTAACATAAATCTAAACCTCCCTTGCTGAAGATTGAGTAGATTATTGCTTGTCCTACCCTCAGAGGACAAGGAGAACAATTGATCACTCGGTTCTTTATTAAAGCCCTTAACATATTTGAAGACTGTTGTCTGGTGTGTTCCCTCCCAATCACCATTCTCCTGTCTTCTTTTTTCCAAGACTAAACATGCATAGTTTTTTTTTAAACCTTCCCTCATAGGTCAAGTTTTCGAAACCTTTTATAATTTTCTTGCTCTCCCTTCAATTTGTCCACATTTGTCTTAGTGTGATGCCCAGAACAGGATACAGTACTCCAGCTGAGGTCTCACCAGTGCTGAGTAGAGCAGGGACAAATTAATGGAGATATCCCATCTCCTAGAACTGGAAGGGACCTTGAAAGGTCATCAAATCCAGCCCCCTGCCTTCACTAGCAGGACCAAGTACTGATTTTGCCCCAGATCCCTAAGTGGCCCCCGTCAAGGATTGAACTCACAACCCTGGGTTTAGCAGGCCAATGCTCAAACCACTGAGCTATCCCTCCCCGGAACAGTACCTCCCATGTCTTACATATGACACTTCTGTTAATACACCCCAGAATATTAGCCTTCCCCCCCCCCCCCAAATGCATCACATTGTTGGCTCATATTCAATTTGTGATTCACCATAACTATCAGATCCTTTTCAGCAGTGCTACTGCCTACACAGCTATTCCCCATTTTGTAGTTGTGCATTTGATTTTTCTTTCTTAAGTGTAGCAGTTTGCACTTGTCTTTATTGATTTTCATCTTATTAATTCCAGACCAATTTGTCAAGGTTGGTTTTCTTGCAACCCCTCCCAGCTTGGTGTTATCTGCAAATTTGATAAACAGATTCTCTACTCCATTATCCAAGTCATTAATGAAAATATTTAATAGTACCAGACCCAGGGCAGACTACTGCTGGACTCTACTAGGTATGTCCAGTTTGACAGTGATCTATTGATAACTACTATTTTAGTATGGTCTTTCAACCAGTTTTGCACCCACATCATAGAAATTTCATCTAGACTACATCTGCTTAGTTTGCTTATGAGAATGTCATGTGGGACTGTGTCAACAGCCTTACAAAAATCAAGATGTATATCATGTCTACAGGTTCCCTCCTATCCACTAAGCCAGTAAACCTGTCAAAGAAAGGAATTAAGTTGGGTTGGTATGATTTGTTCTTGACAATCCATGTTGGTATTCCTTATCACCCTATTGTCCTCTAGGTGCTTCCTCTAGGTGCTTCAAATTGATTGTTTAATAATTAGTTCTAGTATCTGTTGTAGCGAAGCGCAGCTGAGCCCCTCTTACTTCTGTCCCTGCTGCCCTCACAAACCAGTCAAGGATGCCTCAGGTTGGTGCAATCACCAGTGTACTTTATTTATAGTTATTTCCAGTGATGAGCTGCCAGAATGTTAATAACTGGTTCCCTACCAGGTCTTCGGCGGTACTTCGGTGGCTCCGGGTTTTTGGCGGCACTTCGGCAGCGGGTCCTTTAGTGCCGCCAAAGACCCCAGAGTGAGTGAACGACCTGCCGCTGAAGTGCCGCTGATGACCCAGTAGGGAAGGGAACCAGTTATTAAGCGCTGCCTGGTGACTAGAAGCCTGAGAACCCCCACCCTAACTGCTCCCCAGGGCCCCACCCCCTACCCAACTCGCCCCGCTCCCTGTCCCCTGACTGCCCTGACCCCATCCACCACCACCCCGGCAGACCCCTGGAACTCCCACGCCTACCCAACCCCCCCCCATTCCCCATCCCCTGACCGCCCCCCCAGAACCTCTGCCCCTTCCAACCGCTCCCTGCCCCTTATCCAACCCCTCCTTCCAGCCCCAGCCCGGCCCCCTTACCATGCTGCTCAGGGCAGCGTGTATGGATGCCGCGCAGCCCGCTGGAGCTCACAGCCCCACCTCCTTACCATGCCGTTCAAAGCGGCAGGAGCTGCAGAGCTGCCCAGGAGCAGTCCAGAGCGCTGGCTCTGGGCTCTGCGAGAGGGGGAAGGGGCCAGGGGAGCCTCCCCAGCAGGGAGCTCAGGCGGGCCAGACAGGACGGTCCTGCGGGCCGGAGTTTGCCCACCCCTTTAGCAACCGGTTCTAAACCGCCTTCTAAACCTAACAACCGGTTCGCGCGAACCGGCTCCAGCTCACCACTGGTTAGTTCCCCCCACCCCCTTACTATCTATATACAGGATTTTACAGCCAGGCTTTACAAGCAGCAGACCAGAACCACCCACCCCTCTCAGCATCTGGCCTCTCCCCTCCTCCGTCCCGCCCAACCAGCTTTTATAGCCCCAGGTTAATTAGGCTGGCAGCTGTTTCTAGTTGCCAGGCAGGCACAGGTCTATTCAACCCACTCCAATCTACCCCCTACTTGGGCGGGCGTGGCAGAGGGCTGCTTAAGTTCTCCTTGCCCAGCACCCTGCCACCTGTCCAGGAATTGAAATTAGGCAGATTGGTCTGTAATTCCCCAGGTCTTCTCCTCCCCCCCCCCCCCCCCGCTTTTTTTAAATTATCAGTACTATGTTTGCCTTTCTCCAGTCCTCTGGAACCTCACCCATCCTTGATGACTCTCAAAGCTAATTGCTAACAGGTCTGAAATTGCTTCAGCTAGTTCCTTAAGTACCCTATGGTGAATTTCAACAGGCCCAGCTGACATGAATACATCTAATTTACCTAAATGTTCTTTAATCTGTTCTTTCCCTATTTTTGACTTGTGTTCCTTTCTCCTTATTATTAACATTAATTGTGTGGAGTATCTGGTTACCATTAACATTTTTAGTGAAGACTGAATCAAATTAAGCATTAAACAACTCAGCCTTCTGGATGTCATCAATTAGCTGTCCTTCCCCATTAAGCAGAGGACCTACACTTGCCTTCTTCTTTCTCTTGCTCCTCTTCTTATTGCCTTTTATAGATGTCCTTTGGTAGGTGTAACTCATTTTGTGCCTTAGCCTTTCAGATTTTGTCCTCACATGCGTGAGCTATTCTTTTGTACTCCTCCTTAGTTTGTCCAGGCTTCCACTTTTTGTAGAATTCCTCTTTAATTTTTCAGGTTATCAAGGAGCTACTAAGGGAGCCACATTGGCCTCTTACTGTCCTTCTTATCTTTTCTTCATGACAGGGTGGTTTGCAGTTGCACCCTTAATATTGTGACTTTGAGAAACTGCGAACTCTCCTGAACTCCTTTTTTGCTTATATTTTATTTCTTTTATCTCTCTGTCAGGGTGCTAGTTTTAGGTATAAGCTCACAAGATATTATAGATGGGCTGGTGATGAGATATCTTCGGACCACCTTTTCAGTCCAGTCTTAATCAAGTCTCCCTTTTGGCAGGCACTATTTAGATATCTCCAGAGACAGTTAGTTACTTAGATATGTTAATGACCTAATGTGCCTGCAATTTTTTGGGTGCAAAAATGAAGGCTGATCTTTAAATATATATATAGGGTGTGATTCTCACCTCCACTCCAGCCCTTTACATCATATGAAAGGACTGGAGTAATGCAGACTGGATCTGAAAGCCCTGTATCCATCACCATGAAAAACAGCTGAATGTCTGCTTCCTCAGTCTCCCTCATAAACCTTGACAGGTGGTGTGTTGCAGGTGGGGGCTGGGTGTGAGAGGGTTATATTGGGGTGGAGCTTCAGTATACAGGGCTTCAGAGATGCTGGTCAGCACTGCATAGGGCAATTCAGGGAGGTGCTGTAACTAGACAGTGTCTCTGGACTGTCTAACTTACACTGGGGGACTCTCCAGCCATTGTAACATTCAAGGATCACGAGGGCACAAAGGTGTCTTAAAACCACTGTGGCCTTACCTTCCCCAACCAAGACTGGGAGTTCTGTAGTTAGAGGCACAGCACTGGTGGATTACAAGGGCTGCTTCATCAACATCAATGTGGGATGGCCGGGAAAGATGCATGACGCTTGCATCTTTAGGAACTCTGGGCTGTTTGAGCAGCTGCAAGAAGGGACTTACTTTCCATACCAGAAAATTACTGTTGGGGATGTTGAAATGCCAATAGTTATCCTTGGGGACCCAGCCTACCCCTGGCTCCCATGGCTCATGAAGCCATAAACAGGCAGCCTGGACAGTAGTAAGGAACAGTTCAACTATAGGCTGAGCAAGTGCAGAATGGTGGTAGAATGTGCCTTTGGACGTTTAAAAGCTCGCTGGCGCTGTTTGCTGACTAGGTTAGACCTCAGCGCAACCAATATTCCCATTGTTATTACTGCTTTGGTGTGACAGGTGTGTGTGTGTTTCTCCTTGATGCAAACCCGCCCCCTTTGTTGATTTTTTAACTCCCTGTAAGCCAACCACTCTCCCCTCCCCCCCTCGGTCACAGCTGGCAAAGGAAATAAAGTCACTATTGTTGTGAAACCATGCATTCTTTCTTCATTAATTAAAAAAAAGGGGGAGATAACTGATAAGGTTTCCCAGGTGGGGTGGAGGAGAAGGGAAGGACAAGGCCACATTGCTTATTGTAACCACTTTATTCCTACTCAAGATTCCCCTGTTTATGCACTCCAGGATCGCATTAGCCCTTTTGGCCACACCATCGCACTGAGAGCTCATGTTCATCTGATTATCCACCACGACCCCCAAATCTTTTTCAGAGTCACTGCTTTCCAGGATGGACTGTACCATCCTGTAAGTATGGGCTACATTCTTTGTTCCTAGATGTATACATTTAAAGTAAGCTGTATTAAAATGCATACTGTTTGCTTGTGCCCAGTTTAGGAAGCAGTCGAGATTGCTCTGTATCAGTGACCTGGCTTCTTCATTATTTATCACTTCTCAATTTTTGTGTCATCTTCAAACTTTATCAGTGATGATTTTATGTTTTCTTCCAGGTAATTGATAAAAATGTTAAATAGCATAGGGCCAAGAACCTATCCCTGCAGGACCCACTAGAAACACACCTGATTGGTGATGATTTCCCATTGACAATTACATTTTGAGAACTATGAGTTAGCCAGTTTTTAATCCATTAAATGTGTGCCATGTTAATTTTATATTCTATTTTTTTAATCAAAATGTCATGCAGTACCAAGTCAAACTCCATACTGAAGTCTAAGTATACTACATCAACACTACTACTTTTATCAACCAAACTTGTAATCTCATCAAAAAAAAGAGATCAAGTTAGTTTGACAGGATTTATTTTCCATAAACCCATGTTGATTTGCATTAATGACTTTACCCTCCTTTATTTCTTTCTTTATTATTTGAATCCCGTATCAGCTTCTGCATTATCTTGCCCAGGATTGATGTCAGACTGACAGGTCTATAATTACCTGGGTCGTCCCATTTACCCCTTTTGAATATTGGCACAATATTACCTTTCTTCCTGTCATCTGGAACTTCCCCATTAATAATAATAATATATGGAGATATACCTATCTCATAGAGCTGGAAGGGACCCAGAAAGGTCATCAAGTACAGCCCCCTGCCTTCACTAGGAGAACCAATTTTGCCCCAGATCCCTAAGTGGCTCCCTCAAGGATTGAACTCAGAACCCTGGGTTTAGCAGGCCAATGCTCAAACCACTGAGCTATCTCTCCCCCTTTCAAGGCTTATTGAAAATCACCATTAATGGTCCAGTGAGCTCTTCAGAAAAGCTGAATTGAGAGATTTGACTTCAGTGGATTAGCCATATGATGAAAAAGGCTAAATCTTTAATTTTCTCAAATAGTGGCTCATGATGAAATATAATCAGTTTACAGCTTCTCTAACCTCATCCTTTTGTAACATTTCATTTTCTATATCACTTACTCCAATTATCGTTAATTATTAGAGCCTGTTACCCTGACCATGTCACCCTACTCCTGGAAACTGTCCATTGCATCTCTTTTTACCACCACATTAAATTCAAGCTTTTTGACTTTATTTGAGCTGGGGGAAATTTTTGGTCAAACTGCAAATTTGTTAAAAAATATAGTTTCAGTGTGACAAACTATTTGCGGATTCAGGTTGAATTTGGTATATGGTTTTGGCTGAATCAAAATGAGGATTTTTTATTTTGGGGGGGAAAAGGTCAAAATGTTGGGGTTTCTTTTTGACATTTTCAGAATGAACCATTTGAGGTTTTGTTTTCATAGACTCATAGACTTTAAGGTCAGAAGGGACCATTATGATCATCTAGTCTCACCTCCTGCATGATGCAGGCCACAAAATCTGACCCACCCACTCCTGGAATAATTCTCTCCCTTGACTCAGCTGTTGAAGTCCCCAAATCATGATTTAAAGACTTTAAGTCGCAGAGAATCCTCCAGCAAGCGACCCTTGCCCCATGCTGCGGAGGAAGGCGAAAAACCTCCAGGGCCTCTGCCAATCTACCCTGGAGGAAAATTCCTTCCCGACCCCAAATATGGCGATCAGCAGAACCCCGAGCATTTGGGCAAGATTCTCCAGCCAGACCCACATTGACCATTGATACTAATTACCAGCGATGGCACGTTATTGATTTATTGACTAAAATCACGTTATCCCATCAAACCATCCCCTCCATAAACTTATCAAGCTTAATCTTAAAGCCAGAGAGGTCTTTCGCCTCCACCGTTTCCTTCGGAAGGCTATTCCAGAACTTCACCCCTCTGACGGTTAGAAACCGTCGTCTAATTTCAAGCCTAAACTTCCCGACGGCCAGTTTATATCCATTTGTTCTCGTGTCCACATTAGTACTAAGCTGAAATAATTCCTCTCCCTCCCTGATATTTATCCCTCTGATATATTTAAAGAGAGCAATCATATCCCCCCTCAGCCTCCTTTTGACACTGTTTCATTTTGAAACGTCATCTTAAAAAGTTTTGTTTGACCCGAATGATTATTTTTTTTCCAGTTTTTCATTTTGCTGAGGAAAACTGGGGAAAAAAAAATCAGTATTGGTTTGAAACAAACAGAATTTGGGGGGGGGGATCTTTTGGTTTGGCCACCAAACCAAAAAATCAATTAATCACTCAGCTCTAGTCCTCACCTTCAAAGTTCTTTACAACTCTCTTCATTTATCTATTTATGGTACTTCTATGGTTTTGCATTACTGCAGTATCAGAATGCCTTGCTATCTTTAATATGTTTAGCCTCACAACACTCCCAGGAGGTAGAGAGAGCCTGTTTTTTCACAGATGGGGAATTGAGGCACAGACAAATTAATTGACTTGCCCAAGGTCATACAGGAAGTCAGAACTGAATCGGGGTCTCCCAAGTCACAGGCTGGTTCCCTAACCATTGGACCATCCTTTCTCTCCTTATTGGCTCATCTCTTATTGGCTCACTCCATGACTCCTTAAATGGCAGCCTTAAATACCCATTTCTCTGCTACTCCCTTAAATATCTCCACTCTTTCTTCCAAGCTGCCACTCATGAACTAAACCAGAAACTTTCTCTTTCTTCAGAAACCGCCTCAGGGACCCACTTCTGCTGTGACAGTTACAAGAATACAGCCAATTAGTAAAGACTTGTTTGAAAGTCATCCAATCTTTCAGATGATTTGTAGCCATTAAGTTGTGCAATGGCCAACCTATATAATCATGTGATTTTTATCTTCAAGACTCTCACCTTCCCTCCCCCTCCTACTTCCGTTCTAGTGTTTGTTTGCACTCACTTATTCCATCTTGTTTCAGATTAGATTGTAAACCTTTTGGGGGCAGGGACGATGTGTGTTTGAACAGCAGCTAGTGCAATGGAGTCTTGATCTTGACTGGGCACTCTATTGTGTCTAAATAACAGTGCCACACAATATAAACAACAATTGTAAATTATTCTTTTAAATCAGATGGAATTCCCAAGAAGGGTCTAACAGTTGGCCTAGTGATTAACTGACCAGAATCTCTGTCAGGAGCTGTGACCAGCTGTCTTTTTGTGAACACAGAGTAACTTTAGGTGTTTTTTAACTCCCAGTTTTCAAGTTGTGTCCACAGGGTGAGTCCAGGAAGTGTGTTTGTATTACTCTCTGCAGATGGACTGATCTTCAAGACATTTTTCTGAATGCACCAGAGTTATTGTCAGATTTCATATGCACAAAAGAATCCCCACAACAAATGCCAGAGATAAAGAGAACCCATGAAGAAAAATCAGGAGATTACACTTTAAAAATGTGTATTGATTTTTTAATGCTTTAATTGTGTTTAATGCTTGAGGGAATAAGCCACACTAAGAATTTATGGTAGCTCTTACCTAACAAGAAATGACTGTGTCCCTGTAGTAGTATCGTACTTTAAACTTCTTGTACTATGAATAAAGCAGAGAGGTGAACTAGAAATGTCACCCAGGGAACAATACAAAATGACCTACAGTAGTTGACTATGCACTGTTGTTGTAGAAGTGTCCGTCCCAGGATGTTAGAGACAAAGTGGCTGAGGTAATGTCTTTTGTTGGATCAACTTCTGTGGGAGAGAGAGAGAGACAAGCTTTTGAACTACACAGATCTCTTCCTCAGTTTTGGGAAAGTGTCACAGCTAAATACAAGGTCAAACAAGTAGTTTAGCATAAGTAGTTAGCACATTTTCTAAGGGACCATTGAAGAGGAAGCAGCCTGTTAACAACTCTCTTGTCATAGATTAAAAAGTGGGTTACAGATTGTTGTAATGGCCTTCAAACAACTTCTCCAAGTTCATCAACTGAAAGCGGCACCAAACCCTGCCAGAACAACAGATGCAAAACCTGCAGGCATATCTCCACTGCTAAAATGATCAATACCCCATCCACCCCCACAACACACCTTTCAAGACCCATAGGTCTTACACACACCTATCACAACATGTGGTGTACCACCTCCAGTACACTAAATGCTCCAATAATAACTATGTGAGTGAAATTGGACAATCACTTGCATGAACTCACACAGGAAAGCGATAAAAGACAAAAACACCATATCACTTGTGGGTAAACACTTTTCACAAAAACAACGAGGAGTCCTTGTGGCACCTTAGCCCTGGTCTACACTACGGGGTTAGGTCAAATTTAGCCACGTTAGGTCGATTTAAAAATGACTGCGTCCACACAACCAACCCCGTTTCGTCGACCTAAAGGGCTCCTAAATCGACTTCTGTACTCCTCCCCGGCGAGGGGTATAGCGCTAAAATCGACCTTGCTGGGTGGAATTTGGGGTAGTGCGGATGCAAATGGAAGGTATTTGGCCTCCGGGAGCTATCCCAGAGTGCTCCATTGTGACCGCTCTGGGAAAGGGGGGCTCTGCAGTTTGAAAACATTCCCACATGTTATGAAGGTGTAAGAAGCCAACCCAATTTTACTCTCCCTTTTTATCTCCCTCCAGGTGCAAATGTTTCTACGCTCCCCCTATTATCTCCATCTCTGCGGTTATTGCAGATAAGAAGGTGAAAAAAATGCACTTGCGATGACATGTTTTCCGAGCTGATGCAGTCCTCCCGCACTGATAGGGCACAGCTCAATGCATGGAGCCATTCAGTGGCAGAGGCCAGGAAAGAATTGAGTGAGCGCGAAGAGGCGGAGGCAGGACACGATGCTGAGGCTAATGGGGGAGCAAATGGACATGATGAAGCATGTGTTGGAGCTGCAGGAAAGCCAACAAGAGCACAGACCCCCACTGCATCCACTGTATAACCGCCAACCCTCCTCCCTATGTTCCATAGCCTCCTCACCCAGACGCCCAAGAATGCGGGGGGGGGGGGGGGGGGGGGTTGGAAGAGGCACCGGGCACCCAGCCACTTCACTCCAAAGGATGGCCCAAGCAACAGAAGGCTGTCATTCAAGCAGTTTGATTTGTAGTGTGGCTACAATAAGCAATGTGGCTTTGTCCTTCCCTCCTCCCCCACCCCACCCGGGCTACCTTGTCTGTTATCTAACTTTTTTTTTAAATGATTAAAGAAAGAATGCATGGTTTCAAAACAATAGCTACTTTATTTCAAAGGGGGGAGGGTGGTTGGCTTACAGGGAATTAAAATCAACAAAGGGGGCGGGTTTGCATCAAGGAGAAACACACACAACTGTCACACCAAAGCCTGGCCACTCATGAAACTGGTTTTCAAAGCCTCTGTGATGTGCAGTGCACCTAGCTGTGCTCTTCTAATCGCCCTGGTGTCTGGCTGCTCATAATCGGACGCCAGGCGATTTGCCTCAACCTCCCTCCCCACCATAAACGTCTCCCCCTTACGCTCACAGATATTATGGAGCACACAGCAATAACAATGGGAATGTTGGTTGCACTGAGGTCTGACCTAGTCAGCAAACAGCGCCAGCGAGCTTTTAAACATCCAAAGGCACATTCTACCACCATTCTGCACTTGCTCAGCCTATAATTGAACTGCTCCTTACTACTGTCCAGGCTGCCTGTTTATGACTTCATGAGCCATGGGAGCAAGGGGTAGGCTGGGTCCCAAAGGATAACTATTGGCATTTCAACATCCCCAACAGTAATTTTCTGGTCTGGAAAGTAAGTCCCTTCTTGCAGCTCCTCGAACAGCCCGGAGTTCCTAAAGATGCGCATGTCATGCACCTTTCCCGGCCATCCCACATTGATGTCGGTGAAACATCCCTTGTAATCCACCAGTGCTTGCAGCACCATTGAGAAGTACCCCTTGTGGTTTATGTACTGGTTGGCAAGGTGGTCCGGTGCCAAGATGGAGATATGCGTTCCATCTATCATCCCACCACAGTTAGGGAACCCCATTCCAGCAAAGCCATCCATTGCACATTTCCCAGAGTAACTACCCTTGATAACAGAACGTCAACGATTGCATTGGCTACTTGGATCACAGCAGCCCCCACAGTAGACTTGCCCACTCCAAATTGATTCCGGACTGACCGGTAGCTGTCCGGCGTTGCAAGCTTCAACAGGGATATTGTCACTCGCTTCTCAACTGTCAGGGCAGCTCTCATCTTGGTATTCCTGCGCTTCAGGATGGGGAAAAGCAACTCACAGAGTTCCAGGAAAGTGGCCTTACGCATGCGAAAGTTTCAAAGCCATGGGGAATCATTCCATACCTGTAACACTATGAGGTCCCACCAGTCTGTGCTTGTTTGCCTGGCCCAGAATCGGAGTTCCACTGTATCAACCCGCCGCAGTGCTGCCATGATGTCCCAATTGTCACAGCCCGTGCTTTCAGGAATGTCTGTGTCCATGTCTTCATCAAAATCCTCCTCGTGCTGGCGTCTCTTAGCCCGGTTCTGCATATACACAAGGATAATGCGCAAGGTGTTTACAATGCTCACAATAGCAGTGGTGAGCTGAACGGGCTCCATGCTTGCCATGTTATGGCATCTGCAGGAGAGCAGAGTTGCAGTGGAAGTGGTGGGTGACGACGGTTAGCAGTCCTACTGCATCGTCTGCTGACAGCAGCACCAGGACACAACAGTAGTGGTGATGGTGAGCTGAACTGAACGGGCTCCATGCTTGCCGTGGTATGGCGTCTGCATGGGGAAAAAGGCGTGAAAGGATTGTCTGCCGTTGCTTTCACGGAGGGAGGGGTGACTGACGACATGTACCCAAAACCACCCGTGACAATGTTTTTTCCCCAGTCAGGCATTGGAAGCTTAACCCAGAATTCCAATGGGCGGTGCGGGATGCTAGCCACGGTAGTGAGGATGCACTCCAATGACTTAATGCGCTTAGTGTGGACATATGCAATTGACTGTATAAAATCGACTTCTATAATATCGACCTAATTTTGTATTGTAGACACATTTATTTGGGCATAAGCTTTCGTGGGCTAAAACCCACTTAGCCCACGAAAGCTTATGCCCAAATAAATTTGTTAGTCTCTAAGGTGCCACAAGGACTCCTCATTGTTTTTACTGATACAGACTAACACGGCTACCACTCTGAAAGTTTTCACAAAGCGATCTCTCTATATCTGACCTGTCAGTGCTCATCCTCAAAGAAAACCTGCATAATACTTTCAAAAGCTGTCAGCCAGAGGCAGTGGAGTTCCAGATATCAGCCTGATAAGGCTCCAGTTGTCAGTGCCCCATAATGCCCCACTTAAGTCACTGCAAGCACTTCTGATGAGGACGCACACCACTGACAGGAATCTAGTGTGACACGAAGAGCCGATTTAATTACTGTGGTGGCCGTAGGTTGAACTAACTTAAGTCCACCCAATTTTGTAGTGTAGACGTGCCCTGAGTATCTTTCCAAGACCTGAAGAAGAGCTCTGTATAGCTTGAAAGCTTGTCTCGCGCACCAACAGAAGTTGGTCCAATGACAGATATGACCTCACCCACCTTGTCTCTACAGTAGTGGACTGAAACTTTTCTTGTTGTGAAGGCTACAAATGCTAATTTCTGGACTTTTGTTACAGTGACATGAGAATAACCGTAGTGCAGCCCTACCTTGTATTGCCCATTTTATCTTCCCCCTAATTGATTTCTGTATCTGAAACTTGCTCTGGCAAAGAACTTTGCTGGTGCCTTAGCACTTTACTTCCTTAGAACATCAGACAATGAATTGTACTGAAATGCCCCTGCTCAGCAAACTAAAACCTTTGAAATGATAATCGATATTTAATGTGAGGTTTTGGGTTCTTACGTGATGCAAGCTGCTAGGTTCCGTAGGCATGATACTCGGCAGCTGTCCAATTGTGCAAAGTGAACCAGGAGAGTTTGGAGCACATCTCTGCTCCACTGCTGCCTCAATATTATCTTCTCTTTTTAACTCTCCGACTCCACAGCGGAATGAAAACCCAACCATAAATCACTGATGGGGTGACTCAGCAGAAATAAAATCTCAGTAAGCAGCAGGATTTTCCAGCAGAAACAAATCTTTCATAGGATTCCTCAAAATCATTTACCATAAGGAAAATAAATTCAACGAGAGTCCCTGACCTGGGGTTTACTCAGCCTAAAACACTTAGCCAGCCCATGGCTTACCCAGAGCCTTTTCACAGCAGCTGTTCTCACGGGTACTTCTCTGGGCCTCAGGCTACACAAGGAAAATGAAAAGTGAAGCTTGTGTACTGGGTCAAGGTAATGCTGCTGCAGCCAGCCACACAGAGCCAGATTCAGATCTGGGATTACTGAGTACAAGTTGGAATCTCACAACCTCAGAGGCTTTCAACATGAGCTCTGAACTTGGCTGTTGCTCCTTGCTTAATTATGTGCTATATTTAGTGTGGTTGTTGGAGGATGTGGTATCAGATTGTGTGGTGTGCAGTATGGCCAAATAAAGGGAGCTATCAGACAGTACTTCTTGGTAACCTGATGTGTGTTACTTCTTGGCTTGATAATTAGTCCTCTGTCAGATATTTTATGGTAAAATATGAAATGACATGATGCTGCTGGGAGAGGAGGTAGAAAACAACACGAAAAAGAATGTGGCTTTGGTGGTTTTTCTCAGTAAAGAGGTACATTAGCAAGATCCAGCCTGTAAAGAACAAGGAGTAGATGATGAATTTTATAAAGCCCAGCTTGGCTCTAACAGTCTGGTGCTCATCTGCTGTATGTGTGCACACAGTGGCTGCTGGTTCTTAATCACTAAAGACTTCTTTGTTCATACTCTCATTGAAGCAGGTATTTCTTTCAGGAATAATATTTTCTGGAGCTGTTTGTCTTAAGATTTCATTCCAGTGCATACATAGGCTTCTAGCTGGGGCTGAGGCAAAGTATTAAATATGCAAACTGGTCTGAAATATTTGGCTCTCAACCTTAGTTTCGTTTCACTGGTGGTTCTTTACAGGACCTTGGAAACCTCAGTGTTTTGAGGGACTTGGAGGTAATGCTGGTCAGAGACACTTTGAAGGAACCATATTCTGTCATAAGCAACAGAGAGTCCTGTGGCACCTTTAAGACTAACAGATGTATTGGAGCATAAGCTTTCATTGGTGAATGCCCACTTCGTTGGATGCATGTAATAGAAATTTCCAGGGGCAGGTATAAATATGCTGGCAAGAATCAGCCTGGAGATAACGAGGTTAGTTCAATCAGGGAGGGTGAGGTCCTCTGCTAGCAGTTGAAGTGTGAACACCAAGGGAGGAGAAACTGCTTCTGTAGTTGGCTAGCCATTCACAGTCTTTGTTTAATCCTGATCTGATGGTGTCAAATTTGCAAATGAACTGAAGCTCAGCAGTTGCTCTTTGGAGTCTGGTCCTGAAGTTTTTTTGCTGTAAGATGGCTACCTTTACATCTGCTATTGTGTGGCCAGGGAGGTTGAAGTGTTCTCCTACAGGTTTTTGTATATTGCCATTCCTGATATCTGACTTGTGTCCATTTATCCTTTTACGTAGTGACTGTCCAGTTTGGCCAATGTACATAGCAGAGGGGCATTGCTGGCACATGATGGCATATATAACATTGGTGGACGTGCAGGTGAATGAACCGGTGATGTTGTAGCTGATCTGGTTAGGTCCTGTGATGGTATTGTTGGTGTAGATATGTGGGCCGAGTTGGCATCGAGGTTTGTTGCATGGATTGGTTCCTGAGTTAGAGTTGTTATGGTGCGGTGTGTGGTTGCTGGTGAGAATATGCTTAAGGTTGGCAGGTTGTCTGTGGGCGAGGACTGGCCTGCCTCCCAAGGTCTGTGAAAGAGAGGGATCATTGTCCAGGATGGGTAGATCACTGATGATGCATTGGAGAGGTTTAAGCTGAGGACTGTAGGTAATGGCCAGTGGAGTTCTGTTGGTTTCTTTCTTGGGCTTGTCTTGTAGCAGGAGGCTTCTAGGTACACGTCTGGCTCTGTTGATTTGTTTCCTTATTTCCTTGTGCGGGTATCGTAGTTTTAAGAATGCTTGGTGAAGATCTTGTAGGTGTTGGTCTCTGTCTGAGGGGTTGGAGCAGATGCGGTTGTACCTCAGTGCTTGGCTGTAGACAATGGATCGTGTGGTGTGTCCGGGGTGGAAGCTGGAGGCATGAAGGTAGGCATAGCGGTCGGTGGGTTTTCGGTATAGGGTGGTGTTAACGTGGCCATCACTTATTTGTACTGTGGTGTCTAGGAAGTGGACCTCCCATGTAGATTGATCCAGGCTGAGGTTGATGGTGGGGTGGAAGCTGTTGAAATCGTGGTGGAATTCTTCCAGAGTCTCCTTCCCATGGGTCCTAGACATTCTCCTCTCCTTACTCAGGGGTTTAGGGCAGGCAGCCACTCATCAGGGTTCCTGTCTCCAGGCGTGCTTCCAGCTCACTCTGGGATAGGGGCACAACCGCAGTTTTCCAAGGAGGGGGCCCAGTGACAAAACCCCTCTCCAGCAGGGCACCAGTCCCGGGATGGAGAAGATGGTGGTCGGCAGGGTGCTGCATGGGAAACGCTGGGGCATGGGGAGTCAAGGCCACCAGTGCCTGGGCAGGACATAGCCTGGAAGGAGGTACAGTGCAAGTTTGAGGGTATCCAGCACTCTTGCTCCCCAGGGAAAAGCCCAGCATCTAGACTGCAGCCCCCCACTTCCTGCTGCTGCCCTGCCTGAGGCAGGGACTTCAGGGAACTGCCAGGGCTTCCCCTCCCAGTCCACAGCACTGGGACTTCTTCAGAGGTTCCCCCATTGGGCGGGAATGCTGGTGCCCCAGTCCATTACCTCCTGTGCTGGTGGCATATCCCCAGCCCTAGGGCTGCCCCACACTGCTGTCTCGGGCAGGGCCAGGAGGAGAGGCATCCATGGCATTAGGATTTATGGCGAGGCTCCACTTGTGTCTAAACACTAGTGCTTCAGCGCTTGAGTGTGGTAAAGTCTATGTGCTCTTTTTTTTCTCCACCATGCATAAAAGCTGATTGACGTAGATGAGCCTTGTACCATGGCTGCCACTGAGATTGCTCTGTCCATTCCTGGGGTGGCGTCTAGCCAAAGAACACTTCCTTAAAGACAGGACAGAATTTCTGAAACCTGACAAAACTATTCATTGTACTGAACAGGATTAGTTTAGTTGCCGCATGCCATTTCCACTTCTTCCTTGTACTTAATGAGTGAACTGTTAACTTTACAAGCAATAGCTTCTCCTGAACAATAAATAAAGAACCTATAACAAGAGTAGCAACAGCAGACACGGTTCTCTTGATCAGCCAGTTTTGCAGCATCAGGCTCTAGAACAATGGTTCTTGGCATGTGGATTGTGATGCCTGCAGTTTTCAGTTTTCATGATGCCGCCAGTTACCCTTTCCCACATATCTACTGAAGAAAATTTGCTCAGTCATTTGAAACAAGTGTTTCTGAATCATAGAAATTAAAGCGTAAGAAAACCTTATTTTTCTAGGTCCCTTTGCATTGTTTTCTTGTCTTGCTGCTGTTTGCAACTCTTCCCATAAGAACATAAAAATGTCCACGCTGGGTCAGACCAACGGTCCCTCTGGGCAGTATGAACAGAACAGGGCAATTATTGAGTGATCCATCCCTTGTTACCCAGAACACCCTGAGCATGGGTTTGCATCCCTGACAATCCTGGCTAATAGCCATTGATGGACCTATCCTCTATGAACTTAGCTAGTTCTTTTTTGAACCCAATTTAGTATCATCTGCAAATTTCATTAGAATGTTCTTTATTCTTTAATTGAGATCATTAATGGAGATGTTAAATAAGACGAGCATAATAACAAGCCCTGTGTTATGCTGCTAGCCACTTAAACCCAGCTCACTACATTGCTATACACTACATCTGCTGTATTCCCATTTCCCACTAATTTTTTAATCCTATCAATAAAGGAATCATGTTTGTCTGGCAAGTTTTATTCTTTCTTAACCCATGCTGCCTACTGTTCATGGCTATGTTACTCTGAAAATGTAGTGATTTTCAATAACTTTATATTTGTTCCTTTACAGATAAGACCTGATATTCTAAAGCTCTCAAAAAGGATAGCTGAAACCTTAGACAGAGATGTAACTGTTGATGGGGGGGCACAATGTAAAGGTTCTGGTGGTATGAAGCAAGGTTCAGGGCAGGGCATATAAACCTTGGCAGAAATCTGGGGGGCATATGGGGTCACATGCTCCCCCCTCCAAGCGTCGCCTCTGCCATCAGATAACCTATAGCCACACTCCTGTGAAGCTTAGCAACTCTGCAAGCCAAAATGTAACTCCTGTGGTGCTTCCAAGCTTCACTAAGCAGAGCCCGGCATGCAGGGCAAGGCAGGTTACTCTGGAGAAGTGAGAGTCCCGATGAAGGAAGGTGCAGGGCAGGCTGTGGGGAATAGTGAGTTATGGATAAGGCAAGGGTTGTATAGGAGGGGGGAGGAGACAGAGATACCCCCAGAACAAGTTGAAGCTGCTGGCTCCGTTAGCAGCAGTCCTTCTGCCCAGCCTTCCTGGGTACTGAGCTTTCAAGCTTGGCAGGAAAGGAGCTCCATGTTCAATGCAGTGTAGTTAGCAGCCCCTTCCTTGACTTCTTAGCCCAAGCTGAGAATTAGGGAGGCCCTGTGTGGTGACACTCCTATAGCATAAGCTTGGTTAATTAGCCTGAGAGCTAGAGAGCTGGGGGGCCCAACTGGATCCTGACTGACTCCCATGGCATCAATAAAAAAATCCTCCTTGTATTCATTATAGTCTGTTCTCTCTCTTCTCTACCACTAGGGACACCACACTCTGGAACTGGGGAGGCTGGGCTAATGGAGAGGCAATTTTGCATAGCTTGCTATGTCCTATACCCCCAACTTCCTGCCCCTCCTGTCTCAGCAACCTGCCCTGTTCCATACCCTCCCTCCTCAGTAGCTCCTAAGGAGCTTAGCTGTGCACAGGTAAACCCAACAGACATAGCCAACCTTGGAACGTCCTTCCTGAACTAATCCATAGGGATCACAGCTTTCAAATCCCTCCTTAAGATGTTCTTCTGTGGGACACCTACAAGACTGCAGCCAGCTAAGGCCAAGTTGAGGGACAAGGAAGGCTCTTATTTACTTAGGCAGACAAGCCTGAACAGTTTGGAATTACTTTCAGCATGGATAAAACTGAAGTCTTGTTCCAGTCACCAGTGGGCCAAACATCACAACCAATGGTACAAAACTAAAGAGCATCAACCACTTGACAAACCTGGCAGTACCATAGTGCCAGCACCATATCAAATGAGAGGGTCCCTGGATCAAGAAATATCAAATAGAATATAAAAGGTGAGCTAGGCCTTTGGAAGACTTTGCCATAGGCTACTCAACAAGCACACCATCAAACTGATGATACACTATGCAGCAGTGATGGCATCTCTTTTATATGAGTGTGGAACATGGACAGTTTACTGCAGACACATAAGCAATTTGAAAAATTTCACATGCGCGGTGTCCGCTCTGTTATGCAGGTCCACTGGCAAGACAGAGTCTTTAAACATTAACATCTTTGAAAGAGTATAGCCAGCCAGCATCAAAGCAACAAGTATCAAAGCTCAGCTTAGATGGACAGGTCGGGTTATTAGAATGGGTGATAATAAACTCACGAAAAATAGTTTATTTGATGAACTGAAACTCGGAAAGTTCAGGAGGGCTGGCCAAGGGAAATGCTTTAAAGGACATGCTTAAGCAGAATCTCACCTCATGCTATATTGATATAACTTCAAGGACTGACCTGAATGGAGAGCAGCTATCAATAAGATTTGAAACACTTTGAGGAAGACAGATGCGAAAAATGGATTGAAAAAAGGGCCAAGCATCATGCCAAGTCTTCAGTGGGAGCCTTCACATTCCTGTGTGACATCTGTTCATGATCACGCGCCTCATGGATGGGACTGTACTACCACTTGAGAACACAGATGATGCTGTGACATCATTGTTTGATAAGATGGTCAGCCATACATACAATATATACATAAAACACTTTCAAATGATTCAGGGTTATAGCTCACCTATGGAAGTGCGCAAACTGAACTTTGCCGTTGTGTTCTCAGCTTTCTCCCCCCCCCCCCATACTGTTTGTTAATCTAATTTGAAACAAGGCACAGCAAATTACTATGTACCTCTTTGGGGCAGAGATCATGCCTTCTTATGTGTTTGTACAGGGTCTAGCATAAGGCAGAGCATAATACAGCTTTTTCTCTAGGCCAGCTTGGGGCCTTAAGTGATGGCTTTGCTCAGCACAGCCATGCAGGAGAGAATCTGTGTTCATTGCCCTTCTTCTGGGCTCCCTGGCTGGCATATGTCTGACTGTTGTGGGGGAAGCACAGTGAATGAGTGATGAGAATGGGAATGCCCCAAGTAATTCTACAGCAATCTCTCTGGCATCTCTAGCAGTATTAACCATCTCCAAAGCAAATCACATCCAGTCCTCTGGGTCTGAAAAAGTGGGCTTAAACTGGCGGGAAATAGCAAGATTCTATCCAGCAGGGATGGTATAATGTAATTTAATGAGGAAAAAAGGTAGAGAACTGAGAACTGGGTCAAAGCATGATGCTAAAAGGAAAATTATCTGGCAATCATAGCGATGTAAATTTAAAACCATCAGCCAATGTCTGGTAGCAATTAGAAAAGTAAACAGAATACTGGGCTGTGTCACTCATGCAATAGATCAGAAATCCGAGGAGATAATTTATGGGATTGTTCAAAGGGCTGCTGGTGAGACCACACCCAAAGTATTGTGAATGATTTGTAGGCACTATGTTACAGTAGGATTATTGGAAGAAATGAGAGGGGCTATGAAGAGAACAATAGGTATCAAAGATTATGGGATGAGATTAGTAAAAATAGGCCTGTATTTTGTTGAAATCAGAGAACGCTGATGGGAGTGAAGGTGGATGCCCCAAAAAGTATTTAGAGACTAATGGGTAGAGATGGATGGACTGGTTAGAATCTGCCTGAACTCAAAACATTTTTAAGTTTTGGAAAACATTCAATATAGGAGATTTACCTCACCCATTAAGGTCCTGTGGTGCCTCCTCATGATCCCAGTGTGCCAGCTCCGTTCAGCGGCACCTCTAAAATCTCCTCCCACACCAGAAGTACAGAAATAGCAGAAACTACCATGAATGTTTTCCAAAAAGGAGTCTCTTCCTTGATCAGGCACGTATATTAGGAAGGCGAGATTGCAGTGTATGAACACTGGTAAATAGGTGGATGGACCAGAAGGCTCTCCTCTCATCTGGGTTCTCATTCCCCTTCATAGCTTTCCTTTCATTCTGAACTGTTACCAAAAATGCCCAGGTGTTTGGCTGAGAAACTGGCCAGTGAAACCTTTACACATAAAACTGGGTTGAAAAAATAATAAAACAAACTGGCAAGTGAGAACTGAAGCTCAGCACATAAAATCACACATCCTTAGGACAAAAGGTCTTTAATGGGAGTGCAGAGTACAAATAAGGACAGCAGGCCATACAGTGGCAGAGTTAATAGAAGGGCCAGGGGGCAACTGCCCGCCCCACCGACAGCCTTCAGGTGTGTGTTTGGTGCCTTTTCAAACATATTATGTAACTGACAAAAAGGAGGTGTATGACAGATTTTTCACAGGGGGCTGGAGAGCGAGCCAACTCCACACTCACCTGACAATGGTAGCTCCAGTCCTGCAGGGCTGGACCTGGCTCCCTACTCCAGGCGTTGCAACATGCTGTGACCTCATGTACCATGTCACAATCCTATTGGCTCCAATCTGATCACGATAAAGGGGTGTCCAGGCCAAATCTGAGTGGTAATGCGATCCCATGTGCCAGATTGCTAGGCCCAGAGTAGGGAGCCGCATGGGACAGGAGCTGTCACTGCCGGGTGAATGTGGGGTAGGCTTACTCTCCAGCCCACCACCAATGACCCAGCACCCTTCCTGCCCACTTGCAAAACCTGGCCTGCCACTGAGTCCGTATATGGTGAAGTCCGTATAGTGTGGTACACAACTTCAGGTGCTAGGAATTCCACTGGATCATTTATTCCCCCTATTTTAATCAAGGTGTTCTTCTAGATAGAGATCTGCAAGGTGGAATGGGTGGAGTATGGTAGCATAACTCAATTAGATAGGCATTAAGGCTTGACTTCAGAAAGCTGTAGCGGTTTATTATGCCACTCAAAGGTTTGATGTGTCATTCAAAGACCTGAATGTGTGGGACTCATCACAGGTAAAACAGAGAAAATATAATTAATCTGTGGGGGAAACATCAGTTTGGTGATCTTTGTACTGTCTCAAAGGGACAGCTGCATTTACCTCAAGATGATTAGGTTTCATTTAATATATCAGTCAGACTGGGAGTTTTTCTCCATAAATGATTGTCCCTTGTACAGTCATAGCCATATGTACTTAATAATCAGTCATCGACCTGCAAGTCCAACCTGTCAGCACTGTATTTGGGTGTGTGTGATATTAAGACATGGGGGGGAAAAAACCTCATGTTGCCATAGTTTATTAATTTAGGTGCCAGGTATTACCACAGTTGTCACAGGAATACTAGTGGGTGTTGAAGAGAAGTCATCAGATGGCTAGCTGGTAATGTTGAGCTGGGTTATATCAAGGCACCACAGAACACTAACAAGAGATTAAGCACTGCTCAGCCATCATCAGGACACCCACAGGTCCTACGCACAGGTCGGGCAACCTGTGTACTTGTAGTTTATTTTGGGTGGTACATGCTACCCAGGCATCTTCCCATCGGTCTCTGTAGGACATTATTTACGTCAAATTATGTCTTTAGGCTTGTAAAACAAAAACTGTCTAGAAAGTGGGGCAGTCCCAGATACCCTACTCTGCAGGGAAACATTCAAAGACGAGTTTGCCTTTTACAAGAGCTGCACATCTGGGAGGCCCATAGTTTGCATACCAGAGCAGCGTAACGGTTTGCAGCCTGAACCCAGCCATACTGATTCTCTTTCTCTGCTGCAGAATTAGTTCATACAGTTGATGTAAAATGGCCAATTCTCCCAGGACAGAGCAAGCCTTTGCATTCTCATTTTTAAAAGAGAGGCAGAATGTGGTGGATTTCTGTGGAGAGTAAACGGGTTAGAAGTGTGACCCCTCCATGTTACTGTGCAGCACAGTCGTTTATTTCCTGGATGGTTTGCTTTGCACTCAAGTTAACTCATGCACTGGATTTTGTCCAAGAACATTTTGTTTCTTGATACAGGGCCAGGCTCCACTCAGTTGTGGTGCCGTTCCTTCTCCCTCCCTCCTCTCCTCCTTGTTCTTTATCATCATTCCCATTTCTTGGTGTTGCTGACACGATATAGAAGAAAAAAAAACAACCAAAAACCCATACGTGCCTGCGAAAAGAGCTGAAACCAGCTATGCTAAAGCTATAGCAGTTCCCAGTTAATGAGTCTGTGCATTGCACCGCCCTGAGCTCAGCCCCTGCACTGAAAATGTGTGTCTGAAACCAGCTGAAACAGAAAGCATTTGAACTCTACACTTTGCCAAATAGCTTCCAGATGTGTAAGATATAGCCTCACTGTGGACTGCGACTGTAGCTCTGCCAACATACGTTTGCACATTTCTGATGCACTAGAAACATGAAAGTGGATCTTTTACAACATCTGCTGCCTTTTCCCAGTGTCTCCCTACATGCCTTTCTGGTCCTTTTGCTGTATTTGAGAGTCCCCTTATTTTTTTAATTAAAATTTTTTTATGTATCTTTCCAATCACTCATTGACTCTTCTTAATCTGTTTCACACCTCCTTATGTTGGCAGTGGGGTCGAGAGCGAGCTTTCTTTGCTACCTAGACAGCTAATCAAGGCTCAGATCCTTTAATGAACTCTGCGTAGGTGCAGGGATCAGCCTGCAGGATCGGGTCACAAAACGGTGTTGATTCACTATAAAGGGGCTTCTGAAGAAAACTCAGCTTTTCTTAGTGTTGCAGCATTTCTCTGCTCACTTTGGTATGAGGGGAGTTAGAGCAGTACTGGGAAACAAAGCTGCCTGGGTTTTAGGATACATTAAAGTGCACCCATGCTGCTAAATCCCTCTTTTTTTTAAAGTATTATCTACAATTATCCTCCCCACTGTCCTTGAAGGAGCAAAATTATATTGCCCTGTAAGACATTTACTACTGAAAATGCATATTTACTAAGCATCTGGCAAAAAGTATTGTTACCTCAGACTCCAGTCAGCTGCCATTGATTTCCCCTCTCTATTCCACTTAATATTAGGCAAGTGCTGAAGTACCTTGGTACATCAGGGCCCTAGAGGTGTTCCTTCATAGCTACCCTCATTTCTCAGCTTCTCGCACTGTAAGGAGTTCTGGGTAGTTGGTGGTGCTACTTTCCCTCTGAAAAGTGTTCTTGCGGGTGGGAGCTTCATCTCAGTGGTCCTTGTGTGCACAGACTAGGCATTATGGGCATCATTCTCCTAGGACTCATTTATCCTGGCCCAACCCCAAAGTATGCCCTAATATAGGGACCTTATCACTATTTCAGTCTAATGTCACCAGTTTATCACTATATTTTCTAAACTCCGTGTTTCATAAGTTTTTAAAATATTTTTTCTAAGAGTTAAATTAAAAGGCCTGGGTTTATAACCCATTTGGAGGTTAGTGGGGAAAAGAGTGGTAGGGCATGTACCTTTAAACAAGATAATCTGTCTCTGCTTTGGGGAACTAGAATAATGGCACTGGAATTTTTTTTTGAAGACAGCTGTCCTGGGGTGAAAGGGTCAGAGCATGGCTGAAATGGAGGATGCGGGGACTGGATCTGGCCTACCATTTCATCTCCAGACATGATTTAAATTACAGATAGTGTGTAAACATTGAAGAAAACCTGGCTGAAAGAACTTCACTTGCACACAGACCACTTCCCAGTGGCTTCAATCTTAGAGACAATTTTATGTTTTCAAGTGTCTGGAATTCTCCGTGGACGTTTTCCAGCTCACTGTTCCATGGGACATCTTCCTTTGAATGCACATAGAGGGCTCCTTTCAACCCGAGAGCCACAGAACACAAATATTTCAACTTCAAATGTCCTCCTGACTCCTAGAATCCCTATTTGAGACCTACTTGGACAATGGAAGAAACTAAAACATGGAAGCAATAGATTATAATGGAACAGTTTTAATTGCATAATAGACAGTCTAACAAACTGTACCTCCCATATCACAATCTTGCTATGTATTTATAATTCCTCATTCCCCTCCATAATTCTCTTTGCAAAGTCAGAGAGAGGTATTAATGGTACTAGTGTAAAAGCCTATGTTGGGGGGACAAATAGGGTAACATCAAAAAGGTTTGCTTAATGCAGTGGTTCTCAACCAGGGGTACATGTACCCCTGGAGGTATGCAGAGGTCTTCCGGGGGTACATCAACTCATTTAGATATTTGCCTAGTTTTACAACAGGCAACACAAAAAGCACTAGCAAAGTCAGTACAAACTAAACTTTCATACAGCCAATGACTTGTTTATACTGCTCTATATACTATACACTGAAATGTAAGTACAATGTTTATATTCCAATTGTTTTATTTAATAATTATGTGGTAAAAATGAGAAAGTAAGCAATTTTTCAGTAGTAATGTGCTGTGACACTTTTGTATTTTTATGTCTGATTTTGTAAGCAAGTAGTTTTTAAGTGAGGTGAAACTTGGGTGAACTCAGACTCATGAAAGGGGTAAACGGTCTGGAAAGGTTGAGAACCACTGTCTTAGTGTATTGGTAAATAGCATGCACAGCTATTTGTGTCAGCTCTCCCATTTGCTCTTTGCTAAATTAGTTTTAGATCTGATCTTTTTCATTCACACAGCCTCCCTTTGATCTCTTCTCCGGCACACACCCTAAGCTACTTCTGTCTCCCAGTTTCTCAGATTTATGTGATTGCTCCCTGGTGGCTCTGATCTTGCATTTTGAGCTGCTCCCAGCCTTTCTGATGTTCCCAGTGATGCTACAACAATCCTCCCTCTTCGTCATTCTGGTGGGCATACATCTGATAACTAGATTAGCCTGCCAGTTGATTTCTGCTGAGACACTTATACTGCACAGCTTGTTATATGCTGTAAGTCTGAATCATAAGACCAGTGAGATAATAGTATAACATGGCACATTTGTATATACAGTGAAACCTGTTTTAAATGCAGAGCTCTCAAGTGTACTGTACTGTGCAGTATAAACTGCAGTGATGGATAGGGATAGCTCAAGTGGTTTGAGCATTGGCCTGCTAAACCCAGGGTTGTGAGCTCAATCCTTGGGAAGGCCATTTAGGGATCTGGGGCAAAAATCTGTCTGGGGATTGGTCCTGCTTTGAGCAGGGGGTTGGACTAGATGACCTCCTGAGGTCCCTTCCAAACCCAATATTCTATGATTCATGCTGCTATCCTGTCCCACTGCACTCTCAGGTAGTGTAGGTGGGGATAAAAAAAATAGAAGCTTTGGGCAGCTCTGAGACCTCTACTACCCAAGAGCCAACAGTGGATTTTGGATAGGAAAGGGGTGAGGATGGAGCAGGCTTGACTGACATTACTTTTACAGGAGGGGAAGGGAAGAAGGAGCAGAGCTGCCTCTTAGCTGCTGAGCTCTTTTTGCCTTGTTGTTGCCCTCTTCCTACCAGTTCATGTCACCCATGTTATTAATACTCACCACATCGTTTGGATGGGTAACTTGCCTCTCATGGAATGTCAGTGAGTGCTTCACTTCAGCTATCCACGTTGAGTGACTGGGCACCTAAGTCCCGTGGTACAGGAGCTATTGCCTCATCCGCTAACTGAACCAGTTCAGACAGAATAGGGAGCACACTGCTGGTGCAGATTTGCAGGTGAATAATTGCTTGTGTTAAAAAGTGCACAATTTTCAGGATTTGGGAAGATTTTTGTAAATACATTATGACGGTTCAAATATGCACGAGCAAAGAATATCATCCCCTTAATCACAGCAGATCAAACTTGATAGTCTTATTTGTGAAACTATATGGTATTCCTTCCCCCTCCCCCAGCATTCAGCCAGCTCTAGTGCAGAGCCCTGCACGGGTTCCCTGAATCATGCAGACGATCTGCATTAATTTCATTGTGGTCACAGACCCTCCCCATTACAATGGGCATGTGGCGGGGTGACGACTCACTGACACAGCGCCTCCTGCTGGTTGTCCTGGGAATTAGCTCTTCCAGCCCGGAGCACTTTCTGCAGGCCAGTGTCTTGCCTGCCGTTGGCCCCCCGTGTCCCTCCCGGACCATGGTGCCCTCTACATCGGGGTTCTGCCCCCGCAGTAACCCACAATCTGGGTCTCCCCCCCCCAGGGTAACCCCCAACCCTCTATCCCCACCTAGCCCCTGCTCACTGGGGCAGACTGCAGTCTGTAAACCACTCATCATCTGCTAGGGGGGTTAGGACCTGTTGCCTTTGCCTATCTCTGGGCTGTCCCCCTGCAGCTCCAGTACCTTTTTGGCCTTTTTAGCAAGGCCTGCAGCCTGGGGGTTTTACCAGGCTGGAGCGCCTCAGCTCCCTCTGCCCTTCCCTAGCACTGCTCCACCTCAGGTACCCTTCTCAGCAGCCAGGCCCTTCTCTCTCAGAAGCTAGAGAGAGCCTGTTTCTTGAGCTCCTGGCTCACAGCCCTTTTATAGGGCCAGCTGTGGCCTGATTGGGGCTCCTTCCCCAATCAGCCTTCTCCTGTGGCTCCTTCCCCAATCAGCCTTCCCCAGCAACAGCCCTCTCCAGGGCTGCTTTTAATCCCTCTTGACTGGAGTGGCGCAGCCACCCCACTACAGGGCACTATTAAAACTCAACATTAACTTCTCTTCCCAAGTAACTAGTATACCTGGTCTTTCTTAGACCTCAAATAGGAGATACTAAACTCCCACAATGACTAAGAAGTAGCAAATTTTGATGTTTTAAAAATGGTACCCTACATATATACCCCAATATAACTAATAATCACAAACATAGATATGTATAGACCAAACATGTGGAGTCATTTAATCTTACCACTGCATTTTCTTGGCAAAGGCAGAATTTCAGGAACTGATCTAGGAGGGGACTTTAGCTTTTTTCTTTAGACAGAGCTGGTTTTAGAGATTTTCTGAGATGTGCATGAATCACCTAGAGAGATCTAATATTCTCTCAAACTGGCATGTATGTAAGTAATGTATTGATGACAAGCATAACAGAGGCAACTCATACACTGCACATCTTGCATGGGCCCAAGATGTGCTGTATTTTTAGATCATGGGTTAGCAAAATTAAATCCCACTTGCAAGACTTGCATCATCTGCCAACTTAATAAAGAATATCTAAAAGAACTGAATCTCACTGGTATGTGAAAGGAGGAATTCACACAAGGATTTCACCAGTCCATCACATCTACTCTATGGGGTTTGATGTTGGGGTTATCATTATTTGGTGGGCCATTCTTATTAGAGTTGCATAGATAGTTCCATTAGTGTGTTCAATTTTATATAAAATATTGTCTATTTAATTACTGTAAAGCATCTGGAGTGAATTAGATGCTAATAAAATAAAAGTTCACTCACTCACTGTAGCTTTCTTGCTCATAGTATCCAAAAGTACAATGAACAAATACCAAAAATAGAACATTATCCCACTCTGCTCAGTTCACTTTCCCATCAGTAGAATGTATTGAAAGCAGAAATACCAATTCTGGAAAGCAGAAAGAGTCTGGACCTTTGGCAGTCAACTACTTTAACAATGACTTGGAACTGAAAGAAATTAATTAGTACCACTGTCTGTTATATCACCTGCAATATGCTGAAAATCCCTGAAGGCTAACACTGATGGCATGCTCATTTCGTTTCAACAAATGAGTGAGAGAATGCCCCTCAGGCAGGTAACATAGTTACTCAGATCAAAAAGATGGATGCATTCCACAGGGGGGTGAGTGTCGCACGCGCACACACACAAACAGAAACCCAAACCCAAACCGATACACAAACCCAGCTGCATTGGAGTTTTTTTAAGCTTGCAAGGAATACAAAACATCAATTGGTGATTACAGAACTGTAGGGCATCAATTTAGAAATGGAATAGTAAGGACAGCAAAGGATTTGTTTGGGAAATAAAAAAGGGGAAGATGGAAGATTTATAGTACAGATGAAAACTCCAAGTGGAGACTTAACTTCATATGCCGCCTGCATAAAAAAATCTTTTACAAAAGTCAGTTCAATGCCTGTGGACCTGAGAAAGGGAGAGAGGTAATGGGTCATCCCAAAATAGTAAGTCAAAATGATATTGTATCTCTCAAGCCTGACGGAACAGGGAACATGGAATAAGTGGATGGAGAAGTGGTGAAGGAGATGGGCAATTTGGAGACTGGGAAGATTCTTTGTTTAGAAGGGAGGAAGGAGAATGCAATAGCAAAACAAGGAATCCTTGATCTCACATTGGCAAATGTATCTAAAACAAGTGAAGTAGCAGCCATAGCATGGCACTATGTATGATAATTGCTTCCATTCAGTTGGTATGTTGACATAACTGAAAGAAGCCAGCTGAATACAGCAGGTGAATTCAATCAGTTATTTGGATGCAAAAGGGTTAATCTAAGACCGTAAATGCATCTGAATCGGTCTTAGAAATCATAGGACTGGAAGGGACCTTGAGAGGTCATCTAGTCCAGTCCCCTGCACTCATGGCAGCACTAAGTATTATCTAGACTGTCCCTGGCAGGTGTTTGTAAAATTTCATAAAAAATCCCAGTGAGAAGGGATTCCACAACCTCCCTAGGCAATTTATTCCAGTGTTGACTACCCTGACAGGAAGTTTTTCCTAATGTATAACCTAAACCTCCCTTGCTGCAATATAAGCCCATTGCTTCTTGTCCTATCCTCAGAGGTTAAGGAGAACAATTTTTCTCCCTCCTCTTTGTAACCACCTTTTATATACTTGAAAACAGTTATCATGTCCCCCTCAGTCTTCTCTTCTCCAGACTAAACAAACCCAATTTTTTCAATCTTATCTCATAGCTTGTATTTTCTAGACCTTTAATAATTTTTGTTGCTCTTCTCTGGACTTTCTCCAATTTGTCCACATCTTTCCTGAAATGTGGCATCCAGAACTGGACATAATACACCAGTTGAGCCTAGTAGCATGGAGTAAAGTGGAAGAATTACTTCTTGTGTTTTGCTTACAACACACCTGCTAATACATCCCAGAATGATGTTTGCTTTTTTTGCAACAGTGTTACACCGTTGACTAATATTTGGCTTATGATCTACTATGACCCCCAGCTCCCTTTCTGCAGTACTTCTTCCCAGGCATGGAGGAAGCTCCCTAAAAGTGTATGGAGGGCCACTGGTGCCTGAACTGTGGCCCTTTGTCCCCACCACACCCCCCCCAGGGCCCCACTCCTGTGCCATCCCCTACCCCTGAGCCCCTGCCCTCACACCGCTCCTCCCCTCAATGCCCCGCTTCCCCGCTGCCTCTTTGCCCCAAGACCCTGACCCCCGCTTGCTCCTCTCTGCTCCCTGTCTCCCGTTGCTTGTCCTTACTGCTGGTAAAAACTGATGGGGCCATGGTCCCTTGGCCCCCCTGCCCACCAGTTCCAGTGCCCCTGCTCCTTCCTAGGCAGTCATTTCCCATTTTGTATGTGTGCAATTGATTGTTCCTTCCTCAATGGAGTACTTTGCGTTTGTCCTTATTGAATTTCATCCTATTTACTTTAGACCATTTCTCCAGTTTGTTCAGATCATTTTGAATTTTAATCCTATCCTCCAAAGCACTTGCAACCCCTCCCAGGGTGGTATCATCTGCATGCTCTATAAGTGTACTCTCTATGCCATTATTTAAATCATTGATGAAGGTATTGAACAGAACCAGACCAAGAACTGATCCCTGCGGGACCCCACTCAATATGCCTGTCCAGCTTGACTGGTTAAATTCCTTGACTGGTCTTGCCAGGATAGATGCCTTTTAGAAGAGCTCCAGAATATTGCAAAGTCTTGATCCAATAGCTTCCTACTGACTTCAGTGGGTAGCTTTCAGATATAATCACACAACTAGGAGAGCTATTAGCCAAAAAATCCCAGAAAGACTATATGCTGTAAACCGCAAATCTTTGCTAAATCTGCAGAGAGCAGATACAGGATTATGATGTAGAGCCAGTGTGGCTATTTATTTATTTATTTGGAAACAGTGTCCAGTATTTCCTTTTCATTTCAAGTCTTTAAAAACTTTACCGTGAACTCTCTCTATAATATTTTTATTATTTGTTGGGTACAGCTTCTCATTTTTTACTCAGTCTTTACACAGGTAAATGCTCATTAACTTCAGCAGGAGTTTATTGGGGGAAGGACTGACTACAAAATGAGAGAGGACCTCAAGATTTTGCATCTTAATGTTTTATCATCTGTATTTAAGTGGTACCCATCACTGTAGTATCTTTGCAGCCAGAGGCGACTCGTGGGGAGGGCATGCAGGGTAACGTACCCCCTAGATTTGCTGTTTGGCTTGTACTGAGCATGCTCATGTGGACTGGGCATGTTCAGGAACAGTGCTGAAGTTGGCTGCCCTCACTCTGCCCCCACACTATCGGCAGGCAGAGGCCGTCTCTCTTTGCAGCATACGTCTATGTTTTTTTCCCCCTTAAATTCCTAGTGCATTAAGCTCCTGTCTTATCTGGAATTGGAAACAGGCTGTAAGACACAAACTGATTGTAAATTAAGACACAGTGTGAATGCTTCCAAACTTTAAATCATACTCCTGGGTAGCCAGAATGAAACTTGCCAAATTGTCAGTCAGTGCCTTTGCTTCTTTCTTACTGTTTTTGTGAGAATACAGATTCCCTGGCATAATTTTAATATACCCAAGGCTTTTCATACATCACAATTAACATGCTGGGCTCTTTGGGAATATGCAGGGCAGGGTATAGGAACACTATAAATTCTCCAATTACAAGAGAAGTATTAGACCAAAAGGACGTCTTTAGCACTGAAGTACTAGTTCAGAGACAGACCTAGCCTTCCTAATGGAGGAATTGAAAGAAATAGAAAACTTAACTTAAAATAAACGAGGCTGTTTATCAGACATAAACCTCTAATAATACGGGAGGCTTGGAAAAGGTAAGTATGCTGGAGTATTTGAGGGAAAAGCTGAATACATGTGGGGTCCATAGTACTAATGTCCAGGCTGGCCGCGCTTAGATACATCTGTGATAGGCCATGGAGACAAACCCAAGTGTTTTAACAAAGATTTACAACTGTTACAAAAGCGAATCCCTAGAATTATTATTGGTGGTGTTACAGATTTTGAATTCATTTTGTTTCACTATATGATGTCTGCAATTGCAGAAATATCCAGAGGGGAGTGTTCTAAATAATCATGGCGGGAAAAAAGCATACACAGTATAACCCTGAACAACATTTAAATCAAATATGATAGAACTTGGAAGATGGTGAGCAAAGTGACTTACCAAGAAAAGGAATACCAGACACTGTTAATTATCCTTCAGATAGTCTGTCTTAATTACAGTTGAAGGAACTAATTGTTATGCACAAGCATTTTATTATTGCTCAATTGGACTGAGTGATTAGCCAAATTTCAGGGTTGTTTCCGTTAGGATGAGAAGTCAGTGATTCGAGTCGTGTACTTTCTTGGTGTAATCTTGTTTATTTACAAAAATGTACACAAAGTCCTGTTTCTCTGAACACAGTAGAAAGAAACCAGCAGTTCCTTGGTCAAAAAATCCCCAATTCTGCCACTCCAATGATTTCTGTGCACAAGAAGCTCTGTCCCTCTGCTTCCTCTCAGGGTCACACTCACATCTCCTCCCATTGGCATTCTGCCTCCAGCACACACGGCCTGCAAAACTGATCTCCTAGCTTCTGTGTTTGCAACCAGGGAGGGAAACCCCTCAGTCCACACAGATTAGTTCTGACCTGTCATGCAGCGCAGGCCTTGGGTGGTAGCTTCCTAGCTCCCAGGTGTTTTGCTACATAAAGGGACCTGACTGCTCCTTCTGTCAAGCCTGAAAGTGTGCTTGGCATACCATTGCTTTGAGGTCTGTAGTTGGCTTTAGTTCCAAGACTACCCTGCTGGCAGCCATTAACACCTTTTAGCATGACGTCCTCAAAATTGGCATAATCTATGTGTTTGAGGAGTTGATCATCAGTCATTGCATAAAACCTTGGACAGCCTCTAGGATATTGCTGCCTTTCCAGAAGGCATATTAGGAGGGAGAGGCTTGTCTAATTTGCTTGTGCTTAAAAATCTGAAAATGAGGTTGCTTTGACCAAAAGTGGAAGGTTTTAGCTCTGCACGTGAACTATTCATACACTATAAACCGAGAAACAACATTTTTGGTGTAACTGATTCTTGATCTTTTCCTGGAACAAGTCACACAGACCTCTTTAAATGTCTTTTACATTGTAAGCTATCTGTCGCCATGTATGTTTACAAAACTTTCAGCTAAAGCAGGGTATCGTGTATTTGTGACACTCCATAGAGGTCTTTGTATCATAAACCAATGAGCATACAACACTCATCATTATACTGTAAACAGGCTTTTTTCATTCGTGGTAGATAGTCTATGTATAATCTGTGTTTATTAAGAGACTGAAGAACAATTCAGTACAGGTTAGTACTAATATAATTTAAAATACACTTCCTGCTATTTAACTGCGTTGGAATATCATATGTGCCAGAACACAGAATAGATGTTGCTCATACAGAATGGAAGAGAGATTGAAAAGTAATGAAGTATAAATTGTATCACTGGGATATATGACTGTTTTTTGGTAACATCCAGGAATAGGATGCGAGAATGAAGCATTATTACACACACACACACACTTTACAAGCCTGACTAATTTCCTTGTTACACACATGTTCACATGTTGCCTAAAGTGCTTTAGCCAAAGATTTTTTATTTCTCAGCTAACATCAATCTCACAGAGCTGTATAATGCCTGATTAAAAAATAAACAGGAAGACCATTCTGGATTGTGAGGCCACAGCCAGATGCAGGAGTGGTGGTGCAAAAAGGTGTACATTAAACCCACATACACAGTAACAGATTAAATAGAGCCTAGGATCAATCCCGCTGAAGGGCTCCCAGCAAATCAACTCCCCACCTGCAGGTTTCTGCAACAAATCAAAGGGCTGCCTCTTCCTAAAATTCCTTTGGGCACTCTCGAGTCCTTCTCCTGCCAATGCTACCTTCTCCATCAGTGTCTCCTCACTGATCTTTGATTTCAGACTTTAAGGGGACCATAGAGCTTCTTGGAGCTGGCCTTAATTTACCCCTACATATATGTAACTGAGGCATTTTCTAGTGGTCTGCATCTAACTTGGGATTCAGTGGGAGTGACAGTGCAGAATAAGGACCCAGTGTTTGAAAGTTGAAGCTACCAAGTGTGGTAGTAGAGTCTTTATCACTGACAATTTTAAATCAAGATTGAATGTTTTTCTAAAAGATACACTCTAGGAATTATTCTGGGGAAGCTCTATAGCCTGTGTTATACAGGAGGTCAGACTAGATGATGACAGTGGTCCCTTCTGACCTTGGAATCTATGACTCTACCACCCAATTAAATTGGTGGGACTTTTGGGTGTAAGTCCCAGGTATAACAGAGGTATAACAGAATAAATTGATCAGTATCCATGCTGTTTAATGCAATTTCAGCAGCTAATAAAGTTATAATCATCCATATTACTTGATTAAGGGTGAAGCCCCTGCTTTTCGAAGTATACTCTAGATTTGATTGGATGCCTCTGCAGGATCCATGTTGGTGAAGTTGTCTCCAGCTTGCATGAGGTGAGAGAAACAGAGATGATTGAAAGCTGGGGGAGGTTATAACTGTATTATATATATATATAATATATAACAGGGATGGGCTAGACAGTATTTGGTCCTGCCATGCGGGCAGGGGACTGGACTCTATGACCTCTCGAGGTCCCTTCCAGTCCTAGAAGCTATGAATCTATGTATAGGACCTCAAATGTAGGAAGTTATCTCCCTAAAACTAGATTTGATTGAGAATGTGCATCTTGTGTGTGAGATCATGTTTGGGTTATGATGAGAGGGATGATCATCCAACTATATGGTGGAGTTCCTAGGCGGGGGCTGACAGGATTCCTGATGAGGAGGGCAGCCTTGTTGACTCTGGCTGTTGGGACACACAACTCTGAGGGAGAAGGCAGCCTTGTTGACTCTGGCTGTTGGGCCACACAACTCTGAGGGAGAAGGCAGCCATATTGACTCTGGCCATTGGGCCACACAGACCTCAGGGAGAGGGCAGACATATTAACTCTGACTATTGGGCCACACAGCCCTGAAAGAGAGAGCAGCCATATTGACTCTGGCTGTTGGGCCACACAGCCCTGAGAGAGGGCAGCCATATTGACTTTGGCTCCTATGCCACAATACCCTGAGACTAAGGGTGATCGCACAGAACTAGTCACGGGGCTATAACAACCCTTACCCTGCTCCAAAAGGGGACGGGGCGTGTTGGGGTTAGCTCAAAATTTCATTGGCTGCTAGGACTATCACAGTTGGGTTTTGGCTCAAGTGAAACTGTTGGCTGCAATCTGGATCTGGTATTAGGATAGGGATTAGAGTTTGGGAACTGGAAGTCATGTCATGGGCCAACTATTATCTCCTTTGGTAAGACACACTTTTCCCATGGAACTTTTAAAATGCTGTTTTCTCAGAAGTTAGTGAAACCTGTACATTTTCAAATGGCTTTACGGGAGAAAACAGGTTGGCTGATGGACCAATTTATCAGTTGTCTGCTAGGACTTCATAATAATCTTCAGTGGCCCCTAAACACCCTCTCCCCTGGCTTCATTCTCACAGAGCACCATAGTTTTACAGCTGTTCTGTGATGGACAAAGTAAAATGGGGGTGATTAGAGTATTGCTGAGTCTGATGAACTGCAGCATAAAGATATTTAGAATTCATGGTTACACAGGAGGTCTTAACCCTGTTCTCACCTCCATCATAGTATCAACAAAATTCTGAACATCTGAACTGTTCCGGGTGGACAGCAGCTTCCTTAAACTTGGTTGCCTTCACTTGGTTAGGTGTTCTTTTACTGTGATGCCTTTTCATGTTACTTTGCCTAAAAAATTGCTGTTATCCAGCCAAAGCAGCTCAAGGGAACATATGCTCACTGGTCTCTTACTGAGTTCCATTTGGTGACCCTCACTCAGGTTGTACAGTTGCTAGAGGTGCACTGGGCTGAAACCTGTGTGTTGGGATCATGTTCGTCCTGTCTTGCGAAGGCCAGTGTAGAATTACTGGGCATGATATTTTCAGTTACACACTTTAAGAGGCCAGGGTGCAACTGGTCCTTAAGAATGCTATTGTGGGGGCTTAGTCAGCTGGCTGCCAGTCTAAGCTTGACTGTTGTCTCTCTGTCTCTTGCCCCTGGATTCACTCCAGAACCCCACTCCAGAGCAAGCTCACTGTTCTCTGCAGGAGTTTGGCTCACTCCCAGGGTCCTTTCTGACTCTAATTATCTCCAGTTCCTGACACTGCTCCTTAGGTCCAGCTACAGGACACTGGTGGAGAGCAGATGTCCACAGCCTCTTTCAGGGCTGTAGTGTCTGTCTGCCCTAAACAAGGAGGGGGGAAAAGGGAAGGCTAGTCACTGCCTTGGGCTGGGCTCCCTTGGCTACTGGGCTCCCTAGAAGTCTCTAGCAGCCTCTCTTCTTGAGCAAACTTTCCCCAAGAAAGTTGCACTTACCTGGCACTGCCCAAGTGCAGTTAGTCAGTGGGATGGGGAGTATCCCATCATAGAGGGTCATGCTCATCTCTTGATATTGACAGCCTTGCTAGTTATCAACCCGTAAATGAAGATCTGAGCACTGAACCTCTATGCAAGAAGCACAGATATGGAAATTCCTATACATATACATGCAGATTTGTGTGAAATCTGCACCCTTACCAAACAGAGAAGCATGTGGTATAAGTTACATAACCTCTTCAGCAAACTGAGAAACACATATTTTATTTGATTTCTTCTTGAAAAAGGGAAGAATCAAACCCTAACTCAGTGTACAATACAACATGGTCAATTTTCCATGCACGACTAGAATTTGGGTCCTGTTTAATTTGTACATTTATTCATTTGGATTTATTATAAACCTAGATAAGAGGTACCTATTCAAAAAAGCTCTCTATGTCTTGGCACTTAAACTCACATATATTGTATCATAAGCATCTAGCCCCCCTCACCTTCCTTTGCAACAAACAGCAGCCTTCAAAAGATAAACACATGGCAAAGTTTTGTGGGGACTCCTGTACATAAATAGCTGCTTTCCCTCTGATTGGCATTAAATTTAGTTGTTTCATGAAAAAAGACATTACAACCTTTAATCTAACGAATTATGAGGTTCGAAAGACCCTTTTTTCAGCCGTTAGTCTGAAATGTCTAATAGATAACACAGCTTGGGGGGAGAAGGGGAGAAACAAACAAGGGAATCCTTGGACTTTTTTCTTTTTAATGTTTAGTTGGCTTAATTGCATGTCTGTATTATTACAGTCTGTTATTTACTATAAGATAATAGGGTAGCTTGAGTTGCTGAATTGCAAGCACTGCAAAGCAGAGATCATTCATTTTAATGACCGCATCCTCTAGCCAATTAACGGGGTTGTCAGAATCTTATAAGAAAACAGATTAGCTCAGGTATCAGCAATCAAGGAGGTTCTCTTAAACATTCCTCTTCTATCTAAAGCATAAAGCTATTATTGAATGCTAGGTGCCATTCTTCCTGGGAGACTTTGGCTTGGTGAACAGCAGTTCCCTCAATGCAGGAAGGGATAAGTACAAATATTCTTTCACTTTATGGTTTAAGCGAAGCAATTCCGACAATCAGTAACACAAAGCACTGATTGGAGGCCACATGCCCTTAGGTCTGCTTCATTTAATTTGAATATAAGGGACCTGATTCATCACTGAGTTACACCTGTGTAAGTATATATGGAGTGATTTCAATGGAGTTGTACTACTGAAAAATTGGTGTAATGGTATGGTGAATCAGGCCCAAAAGGCCAGTACGGAGTCTGTTTAATGGAAGACTTCAACAGAGCTGCCCTGATTTATATCAGCGGAGGACCTTGTCTTGTGCCTCTGAAAAGCATGAATGGTTCAGTCTAGGACATTGCTAATTTGCATAACGACACACAGCCAAATTCAGACTTGTTGTAACTGGACTATGGGAGAGCATGAGTCCTCTCAGTCCAGACCCGTCCAGTCTTCAGATGAAATGGGTTTGCTCAGTGACCTGCAACTAGCCACTAGAGAAACAAGAGCATCCCATAAACCATTGTGCAAGTCACACAGAGCTTTCTAAGGATCCAGCACCTATTTTTTTTTTTTAAGACAGATTCTGTAACCCATACTTACGAAGAAGATCATGCCTCATTTTTCTCTATTCCTACAAAGGCAGAGGCATTTCATCTGAATACAGTTGGGCTTGAAGACTTACCAAGAGGTATTACTGGAACCCAGTTAAAACAAAGAATGTAAGTATGTATTATGTTTAATGCAACTGAGCTTCCTGCTCCTCTCCAGAAGTCTTCAGCTTCTCTTTGTGAAGTCAGAGAGTTAGAACTAGTAAGTTTGTTTTCTCCATCCCAAGAGAATTATGTGTGGTGTTTGAGGTATTATGTGCTGAAAGATCTCATTAACGATGCAGACGCTTGCTGTCACTGACTCATAAAAAAAAGCACAGAAATGGGGACGTCTGAGGGAAATTGCTTTTCTCTAGGTCCTTCACAAAATGTCATATGGAATACAGATCACTTCGGTGGGAGTGATTTAAATCTCCCTCAACTGTCTCCTGGAGGGAGAACAGCTCCCAACAGAGATTTGTTGCTGAACAACAGTGCTCACAGTTCAGGTATCAAGAAGTTCAGGATATCCACTGACCCATGGATAGTAGAGCTGGAATTCCTCTTTGAAGAGAGAGGCCATTTTAATTGTAACTGCTAAAGGATTCTGATGTGTGCACTGATTCAAGTCAGGTTATGCCACACACAACTGTTTCAAGGGTTGTGCCATGAGTAAACTGAAACCTTTCCTGTGATAGAAACCCTAGCCTAGTGCTGGGGTGTAATATCTATGAAAAAAATGAAGGCAATGCAGGAGACTCAAGTACTAAAGACTATCAAGTGCTAAAAATGATCTTGTTGTGAATCAGTTTAAATTAACTATGAGTCCTGTCGTGATGGAGTATGGGTGAGAAATATTGATTTTTACAAGGGCGTTGTAGTTGTGTGAATGGTGAACATAGACAGCAGTTTTTACCAACCTCACAAGAGAGGTGTGAAGTTAAATTCATCAGTTCAAAAAGTGATTTGAGATTGCTGGCCAGAAGATGATACAGAATTATGAGCACTTTAAATTTATTTCTTTGCTATCCACAGAAATTTATGGCTTCGGAAAAAACACATTATTAGCCAGCACATGAGAATTACACTGAACGAGTCACTGAGAACAAAACAGTAGTAAATATTGCCTTTTTAGTCCTGTGAGAAACATTTTGGCCCAGAGACAGGCTGAGATTGGCCTAAACTAACAGGCAAGTTAAAAAAGTTTAGTAAGGTCATCCAGCATGGTCATGAATCAATAGACTGTGCTATTCACCTTCTCCACCTCCCGGACACTCAAGCATTCATATTACCTCAGTCTGCTGGCGTTATTACAGGCCATATCTTTAGCAGATTAATGTGTATTGCTCTGCACTGAAGTGATGGAAAATATTGAAAGAGTTTCTAGTGTACATGTATTGTAAAACAGGCATAGAGAGTACAGGTACCTCTCTTTTTCAGGACTCTGAATTCTCTAGTCTAAATGGGTAGTAGCAGGGTCTTCTATGGGTGGATAAAGGGAAGAATCTGAACCACGAAATATTGATACTAGCTTGAGCCCAAATCAAAAGCCTGGATCCAAACTTTCGTGACTGGGCTTTAGGGCTCCAAGCATGATAGTATGAGTGAAAGTTCTCTTCCACACCCAAACCTTTGGGGAAGATTGGACTGGTATGAATACAAATTCTGGAGCTTGGCCACCTCCAATTAACACACATTAACGTTATTTATTATCATTCTCTGAGTTAATGGTGGGTGTCTGACCTGAAAATTGATCTCTTCTCCCCCCCCCCTTACAATTTGCATCCTGCCATAACTTTATCTGGGACCTAATAAAGAAACATAAGTCATATGTGATAGACATCTTATCTAAAACAAAAGCCTATCTTATTGCTTGAAGTTACAGTCTTAAGGTAACTTACCAACAGCATTGCTCCAATTCATCTAGACCAATAGCTCTGTTTTAGGGATTGATGCTATTCATTTTTAGATGTAGCATGGGCCATCTGAAATAGTTTTGATGAGTGGAACAATGATGTTGCAAATATTTAGTTCATCTGCAGAAGAGGGAGGAGTAAGAGGGCAGATAATTCCTGGCTGGAATTCTTACAATGGTGGAATGATCTGAAATTTAACAGTAAACACAAAGTGATAGAAGAAGTGGTGTTAAAGTAGGGGGTCTAGTGACAATACCCAAAGAGGTACAGTCACAGTTTGGAAAATATTCCAGGATTTTACCTAGACCTTAAATCCATTCACCAAACACACATTTTTAGCACCTCCTTGTACCAGTTTGCCACTAGTAAGGAATGTGTGTCTAACTTGAATGTTTTTTCTCCACTTAACCCAATCTTCTCTTCTTACTTGATCTTAGAATCATAGAATATTAGTGTTGGAAGAGACCTCAGGAGGTCATCTAGTCCAATCCCCTGCTCAAAGCAGGACCAACACCAACTAAACCATCCCAGCCAGGGCTTTGTCAAGCTGGGCCTTAAAAACCTCTAAGGATGGAGATTCCATCACCTCCTTAGGTAACCCATTCCAGTGCTTCACCACCCTCCTAGTGAAATAGTGTTTCCTAATATCCAACCTAGACCTCCCCCACTGCAACTTGAGAACATTGCTTCTTGTTCTGTCATCTACCACCACTGAGAACAGAATAGCTCCATCCTCTTTGGAACCCCCTTTCAGGTAGTTGAAGGCTGCTATCAAATCCCCCCTCACTCTTCTCTTCTGCAGACTAAATAGCCCCAGTTCCCTCAGCCTCTCCTCCTAAGGCTGTGAAACAATGTGAGTTGCTGATGTCAATCATTTCCAGGACAACAAATTGAGGTAATAATATTTATGACTTTACTACAAGAACAAACAGAAAAAGAAACTGGATCATTAGGTGCAAAGCTTGGCTCCAAATGAAAATCCTGAAATAAAGATCCCATGACAACTTTCACAAGAGCCGGAGTGCCTCCCAATTACACTCCACCTAATTAAATTCCCTTTCATTTTAGCTGGGTACAGTATTCTTCACTTTCTCTCCTCAAATTGTGATGTTACTGTTGCCATTGTATAGCTGCCACATCCTGCCCCAGAAGTGCTGCTATATTTCAAGCTTGGTGTTGGTTTCTTTATAGGCCAGATTTCCAAATTCCCAGCACTCACAATTGGGACCTGGTTTTCCAAGGCCCTTTGCTCCCTGCTAAGTATCTAAAAAGGGCCAGTTTTTCAAAAGTGCTCAGCACCCAGAAGCTCCCATTGGATGCATCTAGCCAGATTTCAAAAGAACTTGATACCCAGTGTACCAAGATCTTTAGAAAGATCTGCCCTCTTATTTTGGTGCCTACAAAGGAATGCAGCTCTTTCTGGAAAATCTGTCTCCATAGACATTTACTCTGTAGGACCTAAAAGGCAAAGCTTTAGGCATACTCCTTATCATGCAAGCAGTTCCACTGGTTTGAGATGAACTCAATGAGAGTGGCAGGGGTGTTCCCATATTTTTCAACTCTGTGATAATTTAATAATTAAAAGAACGTAAGAACTAGTAATTAGAGCAAGGTATTGGGCTACTTTCTCTGGTCCACATGAGCTTTGTTCAAAACAAGACTGGGACAGAAAGGGTCAAAGGTGGCTTTAAGCAACCTGAGTGTGGCTGCTAGATCCTGGGGCAGATCTGTCCAGCCCGAATGAAACAGGCTGGGGGCTCCCAATATCACAACAGGAAGTGTACTGAAGAAAATGTATAAGCTCACTGTTCTCTGTCGCTGAATCCCAGTTGGGGAATTAAATTCAGAGTCACAACAGGAATGCAAATTTACAAGTATGAGACTGTGATGATAAGGGTAAGTCACAATGGGAGGGAGAAAAGGAGGCAGAAAACAGAGTTCCACACATCCTGAGCCAAATTCATTGCTGGTAACTCCACTAACTTGCTTGGATTTATGCTAGAGATGAATTTGGTCTGCTATGGTCCCCTTTAATTGGGTACCAGGTATACATATTGCCTATGTATTCAAGAAAAGCTTGGTAAGGACCTCAGTTGTTTGTGTGTATCTCTCTAACAGAAACCATGCTAAAGAACAATGGTATCAAGAGAGAGGCTGGAAACTAAATGTGAGAAAATAGTACTGTGGTCACTTATCAGTTTTAGCGATCAGCAATTCACACTCTGAGTGCTTTTCAACCATAGGCCTCAAAATTTTCAGTCTGCCTCCTGTCACCATTTGTAAGGAAATCTGAAAGTGTTGCTTACATATGAGTTAGTGTTTAATTCCTGTTGTAGTTTGGGTTTTTAGGTGTGTGTGTGTTTGAAAAATGCTGCTCGTGTTTCATAATCTCAGGCAAAACCCCCCTAAAACACACGTATACAGTACATTACAACCATCAGCTCGCGATCAGTGATGTTAATTTCAGCCATTTGGTGTGTGACTTTAACAGAGTTTCTCTCTTCTGATTAGATGCAACACCAAAGCTAGGTGAAGTTCACAGATCTTTTGTTTGTAAGAAGAGTGGGTGGGTGGGTGTTTTATTTTTATTTATTTTAAGAAAAAGAATATGCTCTCTTCCCAAGGACAGCATCTCTTTTCTGATGGGTCAATAAAATATGGAAAATGTGCAATATGGGCATAGTATTCTTATTTCAAGAGCCACACAATTACCAGACACTACTACACATGTGCAAGTATACACATGCACACAACATAAATTAAGATGCTTGAGGGCAGGAGGTGGAGGATTTAAATTCAGATTAGAAGTGAAGTATGTGGGCATGTGTGACAACCTAGGCATGGTCATGATTGTTACTTGAGTAATGCATCAAGTGGAAAGGTTCCTGTTTTCTCACAGCTTTTAAAGATGCATATTTTCTGTGCGAGTAGAATAACGGATCATATTAATTTACATATTTGCTTCTCCTTGCTCAGTTTGTCAGTCTGCTCAGTAATCCACTCTGAGAAGAAATTATGAAGAGATCTGTTTATGAGCAGAATAATGTCAGGGTAAGCAACTTGGTTATGAACAGTTTTCATACAAAGACATTTAATTTATATTTGACTCATCTAAACGAAGTACTTGTACTGGGAAGAAAGGTTTGCTTTCAAAGGGAGCCTTTTTAGAAACTGAATATACATGTTGTAATGAGAAATGCATATAATGCCTCCATCAGTAGATGGCACCACCCTACTTTTAAGAAAGTAGCAATCTCCTTTGCACTCATTGTTGCTGATCTGGGAAGAAGGAATGCTTGTTGGTGTTGTGTGTTGCAATGACTCGCAGGGTTATCAAGAAATGTCTGTTAGAAAAAGAAGCAATATTGATTCACTGTATTTGTATAATAAAGCAAAATATTGTAAATTAAGAAGCATAAAACCCCAGAAAGGAACGAAAGAAACCTTCCTCCTTCAGCCAGCCATTTATAATGTGTACCATTAAATGTCAGAAAAAAAACTTCAGTTATGTTAGTAGAATTAGACACAATTTTCAACTAGGAATCCAATTTATTCTCATCACATAAACCTCCTACTTTGAGAATCTGTACATGAATCCTTTTATAAGGGAAGTAAAATGTGATTATTGAACAGAGAACTAACATATTCAATGACGAGGAAAAAACAGGCTGCCTATATACCATCAGATTCTGGCATGGATAGATCTTAGATGAATCTCATAAACATTACATGTCTTCTAGTTCTCTAGAATTCTCTTAAAAGGTGCAGAATGTATGTAAGTGAAGGAATTTGCATTGTGGTTTGTGAACAAAGCAGCCATCTTTGCTGTTAATGAGTGAAAATTCCTCAGCTTCTCTCTTCTGCAGGAGTGAAGATTCAAAAGAACCTCAGAGAATCTAGGACAGCTTTTCCTCACACCAAATTACTGGACGTGGCAGGGGCAGCACGGGGAGCTGCCTGCTGCGCCTCTGCCTAGGGGCAGCCAGGACAGGTCGCCGCTTGCAGGGAGCCGCCCGAGGTGAGTGACTGGCACCCCGCACCCTCTCCCACGTCCCACCCTGCAGCCCCGCACTGCCTCCCACACCCAAACGCCCTCCGTCTTAGTTAACCGGCATTTTTCATTTACCGGCTGTAATCAGGCATGGACTCACCCCTGCGGTGCCTCCTGCTGGTCATTCATGGGAATTAGCTCACCCAGCATCTGGAGCGCCCTCTGCAGGCCAGGTGTCCCGCCTGTCGTTGGCCCCCCGTGTCCCTCCCGGACCCCCGTGCCCTTGGCTTGGGTGCTGCCCCCCGGCAGTACCCCACTCTCTCTGTGGGTCTCCCCACCCAGGGGAACCCCCATCCCTTATCCCAATGTCGCCTCAGTCGTGGCTACTGCCAGTCACCATCTAGCCCCCACGCCCTGGGGCAGACTGCAGTCTATCAGCCAGTCATCACCAGCAACAAGGGGTTTGGACTGGCTGCCTTTACCCACCCTCAGGCTGCCCCTGTGCAACCCCAATACCTATTTGGGCCTAGGACCAGGCCCTGCAGCCTGGGGAGTTGCTGGCCTAGGGCTTCCCAGCCCTGCCTTACTCTAGGTCCCCGGGTGAGCTCCCTGCAGCCAGGCCTGTCTCTCTCTCCTGTCAGAGGGAGACTTCTCTGCTCTGGCTATCCTGGCCTTCTTATATGGCTGAGTGGCTCAGTTTGGGGCGTGGCCCCAGCTGCAGCCACTTCCCCAATCAACTGGGGTTTTGCTCCTTTACAGCCCCAGCCCTCTGCAGGGCTTTTCCAACCCCTTCAGGGCTGGAGCGGGTGTTCACCCCGCTACACAGGCATACCCCCTTCTTGCAACATGCCTGATAAAATAGGTTTTACTGTACTAGGTATGATGGGACAGTGCTAAAAACTCCCTTTTTGAGACGGATGTGGATCTCAGTCCCAGTAGTGTTCACAGAATGTGTTTTTGGGGAGGGGGAGGTAGGGCAGGGGAAATGTGATAGTATGTAATCCTTTCCCCATAAAACAATTGGTGGTGCAGTTCACCTTTTTTCATCCTTTTAAGAGTGTAAGAATGACATTACTGGGTCAGACCAATGATCTATCTAGGCCAGTATTCTGTCTTCTGACAGTGACCAATACAGGTGCTTCAGAGGGAATGAACAGAACAGGTAATCATCAAATGATCCATCCCCTGTCGCCCATTCCCAGCTTCTGACAGAGACTAGGGACACCCAGTGCATGGGGTTGTATCCTGGACCATCTTGGCTAATAGCCATTTGTTACGGCTCCTTCCCCACTCTGAACTTTAGGGTACAGATGTGGGGGCCTGCATGAAAACTTCTAAGCTTAACTACCAGTTTAGATCTGGTCCGCTGCCACCACTTCCAATGTGCTAATTCCCTTTCCTGGGTAGCCTTGAGAGACTCTTCACCAATTCCCTGGTGAATACAGATCCAAACCCCTTGGATCTTAAAACAAGGAGAAATTAACCATCCCCCCTCCTTTCTCCCACCAACTTCTGGTGGATCAAGATTCAACCCCCTTGGATCTAAAAACAAGGAAAATCAATCAGGTTCTTAAAAAGAAGGCTTTTAATTAAAGAAAAAGGTAATGGAAAATAATTTTACAGGGTAATCAAACTTAAAGAGCCCAGAGGACCCCCCTCTAGCCTTAGGTTCAAAGTTACAGCAAACAGAGGTAAACACCCTAGTAAAAGGTACATTTACAAGTTGAGAAAACAAAGATAAAACTAACACGCCTTGCCTGGCTGTTTACTTACAAGTTTGAAATATGAGAGACTTGTTCAGAAAGATTTGGAGAGCCTGGATAGATGTCTGGTCCCTCTTAGTCCCAAGAGTAAACAACCCCCAAAACAAAGAGCACAAACAAAAACCTTCCCCCCACCAAGATTTGAAAGTATCTTGTCCCCTTATTGGTCCTTTGGGTCAGGTGTCAGCCAGGTTACCTGAGCTTCTAACCCTTTACAGGTAAAAGGATTTTGGAGTCTCTGGCCAGGAGGGATTTTATAGTATTGTACACAGGAGGGCTGTTACCCTTCCCTTTATAGTTATGACACCATTGATGAACTTATCTGCCATGTTTCAGAGTAGCAGTAGTATCTGCCATGAACTCATCTAACTCTTTTTAAAATCCAGTTACATTTTTGGCCTTCACAACATCCACTGGCAATGAGGTCTACAAGCTGACTGTGTGTTGTCTGAAGAAGTATTTGTTTGTTTTCAACCTGCTGCCTATTAATTTCATTGGGTGACCCCTGGTTCTTGTGCTCTCTGAGGAGGTAAATAACACTTCCCTATTCATTTTCTCTACACCATTCATGATTTTATAGACCTCTATCATATCTCCCCTTAGTCCTCTTTTTTCCAAGCTGGAAAGTCCCAGTCTTTTTAATCTCTCCTCATATGGAAGCTGTTCCATACCGTTTTTGTTGCCCTTCTCTGTACCTTTTCCAGTTGTAATATCGTAGAATCATAGAATATCAGGGTTGGAAGGGACCTCAAGAGGTCATCTAGTCCAACCCCCTGCTCAGAGCAGGCCCAATCCCCAACTAAATCATCCCAGCCAGGGCTTTGTCAAGCCTGACCTTAAAAACCTCCAAGGAAGGAGATTCCACCACCTCCCTAGGTAACCCATTCCAGTGCTTCACCACCCTCCTAGTGAAAAAGTTTTTCCTAATATCCAACCTAAACCTCCCCCACTGCAACATGAGACCATTACTCCTTGTTCTGTCATCTGCTACCACTGAGAAAAGTCTAGATCCATCCTCTTTGGAACCCCCTTTCAGGTAGTTGAAAGCAGATATCAAATCCCCCCTTCATTCTTCTCTTCTGCAGACTAAACAATCCCAGTTCCCTCAGCCTCTCCTCATAAGTCATGTGCTCCAGCCCCCTAATAATTTTTGTTGCCCTCTGCTGGACTCTTTCCAATTTTTCCACATCCTTCTTGTAGTGTGGGGCCCAAAACTGGACACAGTACTCCAGATGAGGCCTCACCAATGTCGAATAGAGGGGAATGATCACGTCCCTCGATCTGCTGGCAATGCCCCTATTTATACAGCCCAAAATGCCGTTAGCCTTCTTGGCAACAAGGGCACACTGTTGACTCATATCCAGTTTCTCGTCCACTGTAACCCCTAGATCCTTTTCTGCAGAACTGCTGCCTAGCCATTCAGTTCCTAGTCTGTAACAGTGCATGGGATTCTTCCATCCTAATAAGGGTACGTCTTCACTTACATCCGGGTCCGGATGTAAGCAATCGGCTTTCTGAGTTCGATTTATCGCGTCTGGTTAAGACGCGATAAATCGATCCCGGATCGATCCCGGAAGTGCCCCGGATCGATCCCGGAAGTGCTCGCCTTCGACGCTGGTACTCCAGCTCGGCGAGCGGAGTACGCAGCATCGACGGGGGAGCCTTCCTGCCGCGTCTGGACCGCGGTAACTTCGGACTAAGGTACTTCGAATTCAGCTATGTTATTAACGTAGCTGAATTTGCGTACCTTAGTCCGAAGTGGGGGGGTTAGTGTAGACCTGGCCTAAGTGCAGGACTCTGAACTTGTCCTTGTTGAACCTCATCAGGTTCCTTTTGGCCTAATCCTCTAATTTGTCTAGGTCCCTCTGTATCCTATCCCTACCCTCCAGTGTATCTACCACTCCTCCCAGTTTAGTGTCATCTGCAAACATGCTGAGGATGCAGTCCACGCCATCCTCCAGATCATTAAAGAAGATATTGAACAAAACCGTCCCCAGGATCAACCCTTGGGGCACTCTGCTTGATACCTGCTGCCAACTAGACATGGAGCCATTGATCACTACCAGTTGAGCACGACGATCTAGCCAGCTTTCTATCCACCTTATAGTCCATTCATCCAGCCCATACTACTTTAACTTTTTGAGATGGGGCGACCACATCTGTATGCATTATTCAAGGTGTGGGTGTACCATGGATTTATATAGTGGCATTATGAGAAAGCAGGACAATCAGCAAGTTATCTTAAGTGCCTATACACAAATGCAAGGAGCCTGGGAAACAATCAGGGAGAACTGGAAGTCCTGGCACTGTCAAGAAATTATGATGGAATAACAGAGACTTGTGGGATAACTCACATCACTGAAATACTGTCATGGAAGGACAGGCAGGGCAGAAAAGGTGGGGGAGCTGCATTGTATGTAAGAGAGCAGTATGACTGCTCAGATCTCCATTCTGAAACGGCAGAAAAACCTGAGAGTCTCTGGATTAAGTTTAGAAGTGTGAGCAACAAGGGTGATGTCGTGGTGGGAGTCTGCTATAGACCACCAGACCAGGGGGATGAGGTGGACGAGGCTTTCTTCAGGCAACTAACAGAAGTTACTAGATCATAGGCCTTGGTTCTCATGGGGGACTTCAATCACCCCGATATCAGAGATGGTTGAGTTCAGGATCCTGACAAAAGGAAGAAAGGAGAGCAGCAGAATACAGACCCTGGACTTCAGAAAAGCAGACTTTGACTTCCTCAGGGAACTGATGGGCAGGATCCCCTGGGAGAATAACATGACGGGGGAAAGGAGTCCAGGAGAGCTGGCTATATTTTAAAGAATTCTTATTGAGGTTGCAGGAGCAAACCATCCCGATGTGTAGAAAGAATAGTAAATATGGCAGGCGACCGGCTTGGCTTAACAGTGAAATCCTTGCTGATCTTAAACACAAAAAAGAAGCTTACAAGAAGTGGAAGCTTGGACAAATGACCAGGGAGGAGTATAAAAATATTGCTCAGTGAAATCAGGAAGGCCAAATCACAATTGGAGTTGCAGCTAGCAAGGGATGTTACGAGTAACAAGAAGGGTTTCTACAGGTATGTTAGCAACAAGAAGGTGGTCAGGGAAAGTGTGGGCCCCTTACTGAATGGGGGAGGCAACCTAGTGACAGAAGATGTGGAAAAAGCTAATGTACTCAATGTTTTTTTTGCCTCTGTCTTTACGAACAAGGTCAGCTCCCAGACTACTGCACTGGGCAGCACAGTATGGGGAGGACGTGACCAGCCCTCTGTTGAGAAAGAAGTGGTTTAGGACTATTCAGAAAAACTGGACGAGCACAAATCCATGAGGCCGGATGCACTGCATCTGAGGGTGCTAAAGGAGTTGGCTGATGTGATTGAAGAGCCATTGGCCATTATCTTTGAAAACTCATGGCGGTCGGGGGAGGTCCCGGATGACTGGAAAAAGGCTAATGTAGTGCCCATCTTTAAAAAAGGGAAGAAGGAGGATCTGGGGAACTACAGGCCAGTCAGCCTCACCTCAGTCCCTGGAAAAATCATGGAGCAGGTCCTCAAAGAATCAATTCTGAAGCACTTAGAGGAGAGGAAAGTGATCAGGAACAGTCAGCATGAATTCACCAAGGGCAAGTCATGCCTGACTAACCTAACTGCCTTCTATGAGGAGATAACTGGGTCTGTGGATGAGGGGAAAGCAGTGGATGTGTTATTCCTTGACTTTAGCAAAGCTTTTGATACGGTCTCCCACAGTATTCTTGCCAGCAAGTTAAAGAAGTGTGGACAGGATTAATGGACTATAAGGTGGATAGAAAGCTGGCTAGATCGTCGTGCTCAACGGGTAGTGATCAATGGCTCCATGTCTAGTTGGCAGCCGGTATCAAGCAGAGTGCCCCAAGGGTTGATCCTGGGGCCAGTTTTGTTCAATAGCTTCTTTAATGATCTGGAGGATGGCGTGGACTGCATCCTCAGCATGTTTGCAGATGACACTAAACTGGGAGGAGTGGTAGATACACTGGAAGGTAGGGATAGGATACAGAGGGACCTAGACAAATTAGAGGATTGGGCCAAAAGAAACCTGATGAGGTTCAACAAGGACCCTGATATTCTATGATTCTATGATTATTTTCTGTCTTATTACCTATTCATTTCCTAGTGGTTAACTATTTTGACTTCTGCTTCACATTGAGTGGATGTTTTCAGAGAACTACAGACAATGACTCCAACATCTTTTTCTTGAGTGATAACGGCTAAATTAGATCCCATCATTTTGTATGTGTAGTTGGGATTATGTTTTCCAATGTACATTACTTTGCACTTATCAACATTGAATTTCATCTGCCATTTTGTTGCCCAGTCGCCCAGATCCCTTTGTAACTCTTGTGAGATCCCTTTGTAACTCTTCGCTGTCTGCTTTGGACTTAACTATCTTGAGTAATTTTTTATTGTCAGCAAATGTTGGCACCTCACCCCTTTTTCTGAAGATGTTGAATAGGACTAGTCCCAGTAAAGACCCTTGGGGGATTATTTACCTCTCTCCATTCTAAAAACTGACCATTTATTCCATTCTTTGTTTCTTGTGTTTTAATCAGTTACTGATCCTTGAGAGGACCTTCCCTCTTATGCCATGACTGCTTACTTTGCTTAAAAGATTTTGGTGCTGGACCTTGTCAAAGGCTTTCTGAAAGTCCAACTGCACTGTATAGACTGGATCACCCTTGTCCACCTGCTTGTTGACACCCTCAAAGAATTCTAATAGATTGGTGAGGCATGATTTCCCTTTACAAAAGCAGTATTTGACTCTTCCCCAGCAAACTGTGTTCATCTATGTTTCTGATAATTTTGTTTTTTACTATAGTTTCTGCCAATTTGCCTGGTGGTGATGTTGATGTTAGGCTTATTAGGATTACCAGCCTGTAATTACAAGGATTGCCTCTGGAGTCTTTTTTTAAAAATTGGTGTCATATTAGCTATTCTCCAGTCAGGTGGTACAGCAGCTGATATGTTATATACCACAGTTAGAAGTTGTGCAATTTCATATTTGAGTTCCTTCTGAACTCTTGGGGGAATACCATCTGGTCCTGGTGACTTATTACTGTTTAATTTATCAATTTGTACCAAAACCACCTCAATTTACATCTCAGTATGGGACAGTTCCTCAGATTTGTCATCTAAAAAGAATGGCTCGGGGTGGGAATCTCCCTCATATCCTCTTCAATGAAGATTGATGCAAAGTATTCATTTAGTTTCTCTGCAATGGCCTTATCTTCCTTGAGTGCTCCTTCAGCACCTCAATCATTCATTGGCCCCATTGATTGCTTGGTAGGCTTCCTGTTTCTGATGTACTTAAAATTTATTTTTCTGTTAGTTTTTGTGTCTTTGGCTAGTTTCTCTTCAAATTCTTTTTTGGCCTGCCTAACTATACTTTTACATTTGACCTGTCAGAGTTTATGCTCCTTTCTATTTTCCTCAGTAGGATTTAACTTCCAATTTTTAAAGGATGCTTTTTTTGCCTCTAGCTACTTCTTTTTTATTCATCTTTGTTTCCTTTTTCCAACCAGGAGCAATAAACAGAGACACCTAAATTTTCCATAGAACTAGCACAACTATATGCTTTGTCACAATGACCTTTATAATTAAAAGAACAACCAAAGGAAAAAGAACAGAAGTAATGCCTACGTGACATCAGAGACGTGGGGGAATAAATCTCATGACTGGAATACTGGTTAAGAGGGGTACAACTTTTTCAGGAAGGACAGGCAGGGGGAAAAAAGTGAGGAGGTGTTGCTTGTTTTGCAGTCCAGAAAGAGGTGAGAGGCAGACCAGTTGAAAGTCTCTGGGTAAAGATAAAATGGGAAAAAATAAGGGTGATGTCATGATAGCATCTATTATACACCACCATATCAGGAAGAGGAGGTGGATGCAGGGCCGTCCTTACCCATTCGCAAAGTACGCAGCTGCGTAGGGCATCAGGAAACTTGGGGCACCAAATTTCCCGGTGCCCTGCGAAGCTGTGTACTGCTTCAGCCTCTGCCCCGCCTCTTCCCTGCTTTGCCCCCTTCCTGCCCCTGAGGACTGCAACAAGGCCGGGCCTATACTCACTGGAGGCGGGAAGTGCAGGGACCCGGCCCCAGCCGCGCCGCCGGTGAGTGCTGGAGGTGGTTCCCCCCTATCCTCCAAGGCAGCCCTCTCCCATGGAGGCCTGGGGCCAGCCCGTGGGGGGGGGGCACGCTGCGTAGGGCCCCAGAATAGCTAGGGATGGCCCTGGGTGGATGAGGCATTTCTAGAACAACTTCAGACTATCCTGATCCAAAGGAAAGATCAAAAGGATGGAAAGATACCGATGTGGCTCCATCAGGAGTTCTTTAATAACCTGAAAATAAAAAAGGAATCTGACAAAAAGTGGAAACATGGACAAATTGCTAAGGAGGAGTACAAAAGAATAGCACAAGCACGTTGGGACAAAATCTGAAAGGCCAAGGCACAAAATGAATTACACCTAGCAAGGGATATAAAAGGCAAGAAGAGGAGGAGCAAGAGAAAGATGAAGGAAAATGTAGGTCCTCTAATTTAGCAGGGAAGGAGAGCTAATAACTGATGACATCAAAAAGGCTCAGGTATTTAATACCCATCTTCATTCAGTCTCCACTAGAAATGTTAATTGTGACCAGATACTTAATACAATAAATATTAACAACAAGGGGGGAAGGACTGCAAGCCAAAAAGGGAAAGAACAGGTTAAAGAATATTTAGATAAGCTAGCAACAGAGGGTCCTGTGGCACCTTTAAGACTAACAGAAGTATTGGGAGCATAAGCTTTCGTGGGTAAGAACCTCACTTCTTCAGATGCAAGTGACTTGCATCTGAAGAAGTGAGGTTCTTACCCACGAAAGCTTATGCTCCCAATACTTCTGTTAGTCTTAAAGGTGCCACAGGACCCTCTGTTGCTTTTTACAGATTCAGACTAACACGGCTACCCCTCTGATACTAGATAAGCTAGGTATTAGATAGCTAGGTATTTCCTTCAGGGCTACCATGAGTCATGCTTGCAAGACCCCAATCACGCCTGTCTGCAGTTCAGCTAGAATCCATCCAGCTGAGCTGTGGACAGTCAGCAACTATTTGCCTGCATCAGTGCCATTGCTCGGGTAACATGTACTACTCACCAGGCACTATAGCACAGCACCCTAACACAGCCTGCAAAATATTGCACAGTAGCAGGGCAAAGACCAAAATAAGCCCATTTTTCAATTGACAAAAAGCTTCTGAAACTCCTAAATCAACTAAAAATAAATGTAGTTTATTATTGATTTCAGTCTGAAGCAATTTTTAATGGGTGAATTATGATAAAACTACTCCAAAAGAAGGTTATAATGGCAACGAGGTCCAGAATTTTAGGCTGGTATTTTCAAAGGGTCCTGAGTAAGTTGGGGCACCAAATTCCCATTGACTTTCAAAAGGAGTTGGGTGCCTATTCCTTCAGATCCTTTGGAAATAAAAGCCTTCATGTCTAACATGCACAGAAGTCATTACTGTATACACATTCATTGAAATAAATCAAAAGAGACTGTATGCAAAGTTTGCCTTTACAGAAGCACTTTCCACACAGTTTTTAAAATGATAGCTTGGAGCACTTGATCTCTCCCAGCAGACAAATTATTTGATATTCTGAGAACTGCACATTCTGCCCTGACTTTGAACTTCAGTCTAATTCCATGAAATGCTCATGGTAACCAGTACAGAGGGCTTGTCAAAAAGAAAAAAACTGATTTGTTGGCAGTAGAGTAGTTGATCAACTCCCACCAGAAAATGCACATAAATAGTTTCACTCAGCTTCAATTTGAACAAACAAATTTCTCTGAAACTGTGTTCAGCTCTTTCGTTTCCAAGAAATATTTTTTAGTAGCAATCATTTTGCGGACCAGGCTCTTTGGAAAGGCCGATATCCTGCTGCTAAATATTCTGATTTGATTACCTATTTTAGAGCAACTTGAGTAGGACAAGTTGAAGTGAAATGTGACAGAAGCACATCTGTGCTGCCATAATGACCCTTCAGAGCATTTTTATTTGATTGTCAGTTTTTGCTTCCTGGCGAAATATAATTTACATGTAATTTCTCAAAATATTATTTTTATTATAATGAATTATTTTCTTTATAATAAATCCATATTACTCTGTTGTATTTTTCTAAAGAACCCAGTATGTTCATGGCAGTTCCTCTGACTTGAAAATAGGCAGGTTTTGAGTTAGTTTCACATTGACATCTTTGCATAACTCTAGTGCCACGCCCCCTCCCCCTGATCTCTCTGTTCTCTAATTCAACTATCAGGCAGTGAAACTGATGATATAATTGTAGAGAGATATCCTGCATATGATATAACTGTAGTTACTTTCTGAATCTTGGAAATATCCCTGGTCAGAATGGAATGAGAAATGTGGTTCCACCCGAGAGAGGTGACAGCCAGGGGAGGTGGAAATCTGAGAGTGGGTGCCCTTGCTGGGCAGGAGCAGTTGCCCTGAACTATGACATGGTCAGTGAAGAACAGCTATTCTGCAAATAGCAAATGAAAAGAGACATGAACATGGTGGAGCTGAGTAGTCTTCTTGAAGCTGAAAGTTAGTGTGCACTTTTTGGGGGTGGGGGAGGGAGCAGTATTTTCTCAGCTGTAATAGTGGCTACCATGTACAGGAAAACTCTCTGTAGTGTCATTAGTGACCTTGCACATGTTGTTGATTCATGGTGAACACTAATTCACCAGTGATTGTTTGTGCTGATATTATGGTAGCACTGAGAGGCACCAGCCTAGATCAGCACCCCCTTGTGCTGGGCACTGTACAAGTACATAGTCAAAGACAGCCCTTGTCCCTGACAGTTTACAATCTAACTAAATGAGAGAGACAAAGGGAATATTATTATCCCCATTTCACAGATAGGGGACTGAGGCACAGAGAGATTTGCCCATGGTCACCCAATAAGCCTTTGGCAGAGCTGGGCATTGATTCCCAGTCCAGTCCAGTTCCTAAACACAAGAGAACCCTTCGTTTTACAAAGGGAGAGAGTGGCTGCATCAAACTTCCTCTCAGTGGGTGTTGCCTTAATGGTAAAATGACTAAGAAGACAAAGGATTGAGGTAAGGTTTAGTAGTGGGGACCCTGTCCTAAAGGAAACATTTAAAGAGGCTGGATATCAAGAAGAGGTAGAAGAATTGATGTGTGGACTTTTTATAGAGTGTCTATTTTCTTCATTTGTCAAACAGGTGCAAATTATTCAGGATGGTTTTTGCCCCTTTGATCTGTGCAAACTCTCCCTTTTCTCCTTGACCTTTCTTTCACATACTGCCTGTGTATCCTATTGTTCAGTGGAAAAATCCTATTAGCAAGATACTGATTACATATAAATTAAATCGGAGGGTAGCATGCTGCCACTTTTCCATCCAAATTACGGAAAATAGGATTAGGCATGCCCCAGAATAGGGCTGTCAAACCATATTAGGAAAATTTTATCTGGGGACCTTTATCTGCACATAATTACAGTCTGAAGTATTCTTAAATCATTTGCTAAGCTATTTCTAGTATTATTCCATGATAATCTTAAATACCTAGGGATTAGCAGAGATTACTGCCCCACTTTCAGAACCTAGCAGCTAGATATAAAAATAATGCTTGCCCTGGTATTTCAAAGAAGCATTGATGTATTTGATAATTTAGGTGGTTTTTTTTAAACTAAAACTGACCAGTTCCATGGCATAAAAGTTTTGAGAAATAATTCTCTTTTAAGACCTTCAAAATAAATTATAACATTGTTAGAAAAAGAGCTGTTAAAAATCTGTGTCTTTTTTGTTATGGTTCATAGCATGTTTTAAGTAATTTCCTGATTCTATTAACTGATCACACTTTTGAAGTAAAACATTTTAATGGAATTTAGTCTGCAAACCTTTGCTGCATGAGACACTAAATGCAATCCATAAAAGACATGACAGTCACACACCTACTGCAGGCAGTACAGCAGCTTCATTCAACAAGTATTCGGTAAAAATCAGTAAATAAAGTTGTGGGGAACTGGAGTTGAAAATAGGTTATAGGCCATTTCATCTTTAGTTCCTAACTGGTTGAAATCTGGACCATGGTGGTGGTGGATAAAAATCATGAACATGGGATGCTCTTTTGTAGTCTGTGTGAAGCATCTGGGTGCTCTCAACCTAGTTTTTAGCAGCTGAATGTACATATAGTAAACTGGCACTAGTTGGTACACTCAAGAAAGCTAAATTACTCTCCCACACTTATAGAATCATAGATTTTGTGGCCAGAAAGGACAACAGTGATCGTAGGTGTACTTAATCCTTCCTACGCATGGTGGATGGATTAGATAATTTATTGAAGTACCCTCCAGCCTTACATTCCTATAGTCATCTTAGTCTGACCTCCTATATAACACAGACCATAAAATTTAACCAAGTGCTTCCTGCATCATCCCCATAATTGAGAGATGGTATGAAGAAACTAGCCCATATTGTGCTGTCTCTGTGGAGAAAGGATTTTTCTATCCAGGACTTGCAATCGGGTACCTTTTATGTACACCAAGCTCACTCAGAAATGTTTGAGAAAAAACACTTTTAACAAATGGGAAACAGTGGCAGTAGATTACCAAATAGCATATTTCTGTACACCGTGGCAATTCTTAGGCAACTGCCCCAGTTATTTTGCACCTCCGGTGGTAATGCTGAGGTGTCTGGTTCCTTTCTGGAACTGGTAATTGCAGCGGTGTGTTGCAAATCTAGCCGCTTCACAGAAATTTTGTGAAAACAGCATTTGGATTATTTTCTTAGCATTTATTAAGATTGTAAATTGCTTTCTTTGCTTTCATTTTTTATCAGCTATGACTTTTAGAATATTTTACCTGCCATGGATTATTAAAATAATATATATCAGGATTTGCCCCCATGTCACCGAGTGCTGAATATTAGTCAGCACTGTTACACTTTTTTGTGCTCTATAAGCCGGAATGATTTTTTCACTGCCTTTAAACTAGACCTGGTGACAGGATACAATTGATATTAACCTTACACCAGGCTGTAAAATGAACTCTTTTCTTTTAGATCTGAAGTATTGCCCTTATATCCAGAAGTGGACAGGGAAGGATGATTCTCCAGTGGTCCATATTTCAGGGTGCACTAAACTGGGGTAAACCCTGACTGATAAGATTGAAAAGTTCTTGTGTAAAATTATCTGGGCTTCACAGGGGCCTCTGCAGCTAGTAGTGGTGGTTGGCTTTGTCTATCCTGTTATGTGTCTGATATAGGGTGACCAGATGTCCTGTTTTTAAAGGGACAGTCCCATTTTTGGGGACTTTTTCATATATAGGCACCTATAACCCCCCCACCTCTGTCCCGTTTTTTCACAGTTGCTATCTGGTAACCCTAGTCTGATATAGTATGCTCCTTCTCCATTGCTGTGAATTGGCTCCGAGTCCTTGACAGGCTCAGGTTTGCCTACATGCTTTCAGCTATCACCAGGCCCCTTTGAACACAGCATTATATCAAACCTTTGTACTGGCTTTGATCGGTTCCTCCCCCACCCCCACCTGATGGTAGTAAATGCCCATAGAGTTCAAGCAGCCCAGCCCTTGACAACAGATTCTTTCTAGTATTGGAAAGACAAACAGGTATTAGAGGGCTTTAATTTGGCCAGAGCCCATTTTGCAAGAGGAAGAAACAGCAGCAGCAGTCCAAGACATTCTGGACTGACTCAGAATGTCTCCAAGAGCATTCACCGGAGCACACACTCCTCTCTGTGTTGGCCTAGCTTTCCTGGCAAGAGCAGACCTGTTTATTTAGAGTGCCCAGTGCTGGCCATGATCTGTCCTTCCAGCCTAGGAATGGAAGAACCAAGAGGCAGTTGCAATCATATGTAGGCACCAAGGAGTAAAGGGCTTGTGGGCACCTGTGCATGGCTAGCCATAATGTAGCGTAGGCTGCGGAGGTTGATAAGCACGAAAGCTATGACAACTCATTTTAGGTTGATGCAGGCCATGAGGGGAAAATTCTTAAATATTATGAATAAATGGAAATGACCTTACCATGCAACCCTACATACAATAAATGGAAGAAAACTTAAAAGCAACTCTCCTGTTGCCTTGTAACATTGCCTGCATTCCAGGAGCGGCCTGAGAACATCACTTTTGAAACGTCTCAGTGCCAGCAAAACAAGCTGGTCCATTCAAATCCACACTGAAGTGATTGAACAAACATCTTTAATTCTCTTTCACTTTCCTCTGTCTGGGGCAGACTAGGAAATCTCAAAGTCAAAATCCTGACTGTTAAATGGATTAGGATTAGCAGCAGTCCCACAGTGGTCATGTTTCACTCCCTCATCAGAAGGTCACAGAAGCTCCTCTTTCACTTCAGCCTTTTGCTGGTCCAGGCCTTTTGTCACCGCTGTCACCTGGGTTTTGCAGGGCGTTAGAGTAAGTAGTGGTAGTGGTCATTATAAGAATAAAGGAAGTAGTGGTTTGACTAAACCCATTTATCACCAGGGTTCTTTCTTGGGCTGGATTACAGACAAACTTTAGGAAGTTTATTTTCTTTTCCTTCTTTGACTGATTCATTATCCCTGTTTTTTAAAACTGCTCCCCCTTTGTGCTATTTGCATTTCTCTCTCTCTCTCTCTCTCCACTGCAATTCCAGCAATGGACTCCAATTCCCCAAACAAGGCGCATATCTTCTGCCAAAAAGGGTGGGCTGGGGAGGTAGGAAGTTCACTGTGTTAAAATTATGCTTGGAGGCAGACAGGAAGCAAAAGCCTAGATTTTTCACTTACATTGAGCAGATTTTGTAATTAAAAAAAATTCTCTCTCCCTTCCAGTTGCATGGGTAAGATTAGGACCAAGAACAAGTGACAGATCAGGCTGAGTCTGATCCTTGATTTTTCTTCCCTTTCTTGATCACATAAAAGCCTCCAGTCCAGCTTCACCTGCTGGTCAAGATAAAGAGCAACAGGTGAATAGTGACATTTTTCTCCCTTTCACAATATTGGCAGACCAGATTGTATTATAGGCAAACCAGTGATGGGATGGGGGGAAGGTGCCTAGGGGATGGTTTCAATGAGTGTGGAGGAAAGGATTCATACTCCTCCCTGCTCTTTATCAAGCAACCTTTCTGCAGATCCATTCACAGACTCCAAGACCAGAAGGGACCACTGTGATCATTTAGTCTGTCCTCCTGCATAACACAGGCCACAGGACTTCCCAAATTAATTCCTGTTTGAACTACAGCATATTTTTTAAAAAGGCACCTATCTTGATTTTAAAACTTCCAGTGATGGCAAATCCATTACCACCTTTGGTAAGTTGTCCCAATGGTTAATTACCCTCACTGTTAAAAGTTGCTTCTTATTTTTACTCTGAATTTGTTTAGCTTCAACTTCCAGCCATTGGCTCTTATTATACTCTTGTCTGCTGGACTGAAGAGCTCTCTATTATCAAATCTGTGTTCCTGTAGTGCACATGCTGTCAGCCAGGTGCTGTCTGTTTCCAACTCTGGTGGCAGATGGCTCCTTCACTTTGCCAGTCTACAGCATTTACCAAAAGTGGGACAAAACACTAGTTTTTGGAAAGCCAACAGAGGCACCAGGACAAACAAACCTTGAAAACTGGACCAATTCCAGTTTTCAGGACCACGAGGTCATCCTAAATTAGATAAAATATTTTATGTCATATCCTTCATAACAGCCACTCACACAATTAAAACAGAACACAACTGAAACCCACCATTCTACTCTCCTGTATCCTTTACTAATGCCATGAACATGTAACAATACTATGGACACACAAGATTACACATGTACACCTAGACATCTGCTGTGTGATGCCCTGACCTTAACTCTCAGGAGCACAATCCTTAAATAGAAAACATCTGCTATCAGCTACACCAAAGGCCAATAGAGTTCCAGTCAAATAAAATAAGCATTAGTTTGAAACAGGTTGATGAAAATATGCATGCAAGAAAGGTCATCTTTATGCCTGACTGACTGATCAGAATATTAAAAAGGGGGATGAAATGTTCTGCCCTACTGCCTGAATACACTGTGATTTGTTATTCTTTGGTAGGCTCATATATTGAGCTTTTCTGCTTTCCTTTCACTGAGTCAGCATCCCTATTTTTTTTTTTGAACTGCTCTCCCTTTTTGAATTTGTCCAGTATCTCTAATTCAAAGGGCTATGTTCTGTTTTTGCTCTCATTTATCCACGAGGTTTGGTTTCTTGAGGCTACACTGAGAAGATGCAAACTCACTTCCCATTTTTAATATCGGTGGTGCAAATTCAAGTCAGTCCAATGTTCCTTCTTCTTTAAAGAATGCTATAAATGTTAGGTGTTGCATTCATTAAAAATGTTACAACTGGAAAAGACCTGTCAAGCCAACTAATCCAGCTTTTTTGCAATTGCAGGACTGTGCCCTACTGTACAGATTTTATTTAATATTTTTATTAGTTACATTGGCACAAGAAGTAGGAGGGTGCTAATGAAATTTGCTGATGCTGCAAAGGTGGGAGGCATTGTTAACACAGAGGAGGATCGGAATATTACACAGGAACATCTGATAACCTAGAAGTCTGGAGTAACAGAAATGGGATGAAATTTAAATAGTAGGAGTACAAGGTCATGCATGTAAGATCTGAAAATAAGAATTTCTGCTATAAGCTGGGGGCTCATTAGTTGAAAGCGACAGAGGAAGAAAGAGAGACCTGGGTGTGTGGGTCAATCACAGTTTGATGATGATGAGCCACCAATGAGATGTGGCTGCAAAAAAGGAAATTGCGATCCTAGGATGTATCAGGCGAGGTATTTCCAGTAGAGATAGAGAAGTGTTGATACCACTGTACAGCCACTGGTAAGTTATTTGGAATGCTGTGCACAATTCTGGTCACCCATGTTCATGAAAGATTAATTCAAACTGGAACAAATGCAGAGGAGAGCTCCAAGGATGATCAGGGAAATGGAGAGCCTATCTTATGAGAGGAGACTGGAAGAGTGTGGCTTGTTTAGCCTAGCAAAATGAAGGCTATGATTGCTCTCTCTAAATATATCAGGGGAATAAACATCAGGGCGGGTGAACAGCTATTTAAGTTGAAGGGCAACACTGGCACAAGAACAAATGGATATAAAATGACCATGTACAAACTCAGTCTGGTAACTAGAAAGAGGATTCTAACTATCAGAGGAGTGAGGCTCTGGAACAGCCTCCCAGTAGGAGCAGTGGGGGCAAACAACTTAATTTTAAAAGACATCTTGACAAATTTTTGAGTGCAGTTGTATGCCGGTGTTGCTTGTGGAGATGGTGGGGGACAGGGCTCAGCAACCTGGTGGCAGAGGTGGGGAGACCCTGCAGGGCTTCATCCACTCACCTGCAGGGGTCAGGATGGAAATTTTTTTCTGCATTGTACTGTGTTTGTGTGAAGTATCACGGATGGCCACATCTGGAGATGGGACCCAGGACAAGTTGGGCCAGTCCTCTGAAACGGTACTGAGAATTTTCTCTCTCATATGCTTAGCTGGCTGATCCTTGCTCACATACTCAGGGTCTAACTGATGGCCATATGTGGGGGGTTGGAAAGGAAGTCCCCCTCCCCAATAAGATTAGCAGTGACCTGGGGCAGTTTTCACCTTCTTCAGAGGCATGGGTTGTTTTCCAGGAGCGTCTAGCTACATCTATGCATATGCCGCCTGAAGCCACATTGACTTTTTTGCTCCTCCATCATAGAGCAAACTCGTGTCTCATTTGCCACTGAATTGTCTTAGGACTCATTCAACATTAAGGCTTTATGGGTCTCTCCTTATAACTGATTATATATTTTGAGTATATGGGCCAGATTTATTCCCGGTATATACCAGGCAGAACGCCAGAGCATTGGAAAGTTCTCCAGGTGGGGAGTTTGCAGCAATGGAAAGTAGCCGCAACCTCCCCACCCATTAGAGGGGCTATTAAGTAGCCAGTGCTGCCTTAAAAGTAGAGCTGGTCAAAAAATAGAATTCCCATCCCATTGGAAATTCTGGGTTTCTGAAATTTCATTCTGGCCTGAAGTGAGACCAAATGTACAGAGAGCTTGGGAATTTTTCACTAAATGAAATATTACAAACTATTTCATGTTGACTTTATCAAAAGTCATTTATTCCCCAGACCTATGAGAAAAGACTAAAACTAACATGTTTAAGATGGATAAACAACGACTGAGGGGAGACCTGGTAACAGTCTCCAGATATGTTAAGGGCAGTTGAAAAAGAACAGTGATTCATTGTTCTCCATGTCCACTGAAAGTAGGACAAGAATAAAGGGCTTAAGCTGCAGCAAGGGTGATGTAGGTTAAATAGAAAGGAAAAAAACACTTTCTAGCTACCTATAAGGATAGATAAGTACTGGATAAGTTACCAAGGGAGGTTATGGAATCCCTGAGATTGGAGGTTTTTAAAGAGCAGGTAAGCAAACACCTGTCAGGGATGGTCTTGGTGTACGTGCTCTTACCTCAGCGCAGGGGGAAGGACAAGATTCTCGCTCAAGATCCCTTCCATCTCTACATTTCTATGCCTTAACATGTGACCTTAACTTTGCCCCCTGGAGCTGGCAATAGCTGCTGGGAATGGTTCAGGGAAGGGGGTGCCATAATAAGCAGACATGAGGGATGACTCAGAATGTGCCATTGATTGTGCTGTGTTCCACGGATTTGAATTCCAGCATTTATCTACATGCACTCCTGCTACATTCGCTATGTGAGGTGTAGCTATATTGAATGGTGGAAGGATTAGTTGGAGCAGATTGGGAGAACTTCCATTGTGAAATGAGGAGAGGTGCCCAGGCCTTGTCCTGGGGATTGCCAACAGTATGGCGGCATATATGACAGTGGTCTTTAAGCCTTAGTGAGGGGAAAGAGAAGGAAGTGTTTCAGAAGAAATCTTCAGAACAAGGGAGAAGGGGTGGTAACATTTTATGTCTGGGGTGGTTAATATGGAGTCAGGGCTGCCCAGAGGAAGCAGGGAGCCTGGGGCAAAGCGGGGGAGCTGCGGCGCTTGTACTCACCCAGCGGTGGTCCGGCTCTTCGGTGGCATTTCGGCGGCAGGGGGCCCTTCAGGTGCTCTGCGTCTTTGGCAGCACTGAAGGGCCCCCCGCCGCCGAAATGCCGCCGAAGACCCGGGCCGCCGCTGGGCCAGGGCTCGTGGGGCCCCCGCGGGGCCGCCGAAGACCCGGGCCTCCACCGGGCTAGGGCTTGCGGCGCCCCTGCGGGGCCCGGGGCCTGGGACAAATTGCCCCACTTGCCACCCCCTTTGGGCGGCCCTCTATGGAGTAGGCTCAGTGTTTGAGGGAAGGCAGCTCCTGTTTGCTTACACCTGACCTAATCCCAAATTTGGCCTTAGCCAGGAGAAGGTGTTAGACTGTGTACTTCAGCGCTCAGTTGCTCTGTTCCCAAAGTGTTCTGTAGCATCTGTAAGAACAGAGTGCTAGGATGTGTGTTATGGGTGTGTTGGGGCATCGCGCAAAGAAGGCAGAGTTAGGGTGCGCAGCTAACCTCTTCGTTCCCTGGTTTTCACATGATTGAATGTAGCTGAACTAGATGTTCTGAAAGGGCATGAGGTAGCACCAGGTAATATTAATTCTACATTAATAAAGATGTAGGACAGTTAATTTCCTTGTTTTTTGTAAATAATTTCTCAGCACCTCATGTACTGCAGTTCAGCTCTCCCCCTCTGCTGCCTCCAGCTCCTTGGCAATGATTAAACCAGCCACAGAAGGCACTGGGTCCATGTCAGACCCTTCATATTCTCCGCTTCTCCCATCTGTCTGCCTGTCCAACACTGCCTACAGTTGAGGGACTGGGCTGAGACTGCAGGAACAGTGCAAGAACTGACATGGAGTCAGTGGGGGCATGTTTTGAAGGGGGGCAGAAATGCCGGGGTATGGAAGTGGGTGAGTATTGGGGGGCGCTGAAGCCCCTCCCTATAGCCCCACTGCACAGCTCTGACTCTCTTTTCTTTTCCACCATCTCCTCCTGCTCTGACTGCCCCTTTTATCCTAGAAGCAGCAGCAGCACCAGGGGTGAGGGTGGGAAGAGGTAGTCCTGATGTCCCTTCCCCATTGGAGGGAGCATGGGGAAGGTGGGAAGCTCTGGATTCCTTCCCTCATTCAAGGAGCAGTGGAGGGAAGGAGTGACCTAGTAGAGCAGTCTCAGGGGGGAATTGTTGGGCAATAAGATGAATTTGTAAGGTAGTAGAGTGGGAGTAGGGGTCAGCACAGATGACTCCACTTTCCTTCCCTTCCAAAGAATGTCATTGGAGGTGAAGGTGCCCAACAATCCCCCCTATTGTTCTGCTCTTTTAATGCTTCCGAGCTCCCAGGGACCAAAGGTCTCTTTGAGGATGATCCCTTATTAATCAAGGAGTAGTGGAAAAGCTACATTTTGGGAAATGGTCAAAGCTCTATCTATCAAACTGGGTTTTCAAAAAACAGTGTCTGGACAACCCCTTGCACTTATAAGGGTTGGTGTGCAGGGGGGGTGTTGGCAAATAGAGGTAAAATAACTTCTACTTCTAGTTGAGATATACTTGTTAGGCATCCCAGGATTGCATTAACCCCTTTGTCTATAGTATTGCACTGGGAGCTCATGTTCAGCTGATTGGCCACTATGATCCCCAAATCTTTTTCAGAGTCACTGCTTCCCAGGATAGAGTCCTGTAAGTATGGCCTACAGGAACCCCATGACCAAATGACTCAGTGATTTGCGTTCTTGTGAACACATTGAGTTCCATTGTTTAGGGAATGTGTGAAGAGCGTGAGTCATGATTACATTATCGTTACTGCTTACTAGAATCTTTCATCTTCTCTTTATTTAGTGAATGCTAATTTCCTTGACAATACTTCTAAAGTAAAATCAGTCTCGGTGTGGATTTTAGAGAACTTCAGAATATCACACTAAACCCAGAAATTCTGGTTTCAGAGCAAAGCTTCCAAAAGGATCCTACTGCAGAAGGGGCACAGATCAAGGAGTGTTCACAAACACACATTTGCTGAAAACTGCCAAGGGTAGGGCATGAACTCATAGTGCCTGAATGCTGCTCAGGTTCAATGTCCTGGTTACTGTGACAACAGACTGCCTGCCAACCCTCTGGCTTGCAACAGAATTCTTGTCTTGCTACATATGCACATTTCACTCACTTTGCTTTGTCAGTGTGGGCCAGCCCATGTTTGAGCAGCAAGCTTTACTCTCAATAGCTTTTTCAGTATTGCCTACCCAAAGGGGCAGTGAGAGCCGTGCATTCGCTGATATAAATCCTGAGGACTGATATCAGTTTGGGGAAGATTCGATGAGAGTTGCCCCAGGAGTGAGGATAAGGGGGAGGGGGGGGGAAGTAATTTTGAAAACATATGTTTTATGGGGGGGACTGTATCTAAGGTACCACTTGCTCAAATGACCCCAAATTTGGACTGTTAATCCTACCTCATGTTCCCATGAGGTAGAGCAAATTTAAAGACAATCGGAGTCAGCATGTGGATTTTAGAATAGTTATGTGCTTAGAAGAGTCATCTTTCAAACAGTAAGCAACCTCTCAACCTCTGCTACCCAGCTATAATAATGTTGGTACGCTGAAAGGTCCTTGTAAGTACACCACCTCGCCTCTAGGGCCCCCCCGCATGCTTGGACACAGCATTGAGGGTACTTTGCCTCTTGCACCCCCTGGTGGCCACTTCCTTTGCCCTGCAATGGCCAGTTCTAGTCAACATCTTCTCCCAGTAGGGTGGCCAGAGGGCAAGTGTGGAAAAATTGGGACAGGGGGTGGGAGTAATAGGTGCCTATATAAGAAAAAGCCCCCAAAATCAGGACTGTCCCTATAAAATCGGGATATCTGGTCACCCTATCTCTCAACTCCCTCTCTGGGTCTTCTGTGGCTCAGCCCTCCAGCCAAGTCACATAACAGTTTATGCCCTTTCTGGGGAAGTGAAGGTCCAACTTAAAGTTTGCAAACATTGTCCATACCTATAGTTCTTCCGCCCCTCATGGGCTCAACTGAATCCTCTTCTTCCTAGCCCTTTCTCTTTGTCCCAGCAGAGATTCTCTTGATCCACTTCTTCCCCAGCAGGGTTCCTCCCACTGCTTCCCTTCACCAGGGACTCCCTCCTCTAAGGCTCTCCTTGTTCCTTGTAGGCCCTATCTCATGACTCCCCCACAGGAGCCTACTCTGCTCCCTGTGGGTCTCTTTTTCCTGTTTCAGGCTCTAACTCAAGGCCTCCCCTCACAGGAGCCTACCCTGCTTCCTGTGGATGACACAGCCTGACATCCTCAGGCTCTTCCCAGAGGAGAAATCCCCTGGTTCCTCATTCCATATTTTTTCTTCCTCCTGCACTGAGTTCCCAACTCTGCTTAAATAGAGCTCTCCCTGCTTCACCACCACTGATGGGGGTCAATCTTTCTCATTAAGCCCCATTACACCCAGCTGGGGTCACTAATTAGGCCTTATGTTGCCAGCCCATCAGTCAGGCTGAGGGATAGCTGCTAAGGGCTTGTCTATACTTGATATGCTACAGCAGCACAGCTGCAGCACTGCAGCTTAGACACTCACTACAGCAATGGCAAGGATTCTTCTATTGCTGTAGTTAATCCTCCACTCAGAGAGGCAGTAGCTAGGGCAATGGAAGAATTCTTCCGTCGACTTAGCACTGTCTTCTCCAGGGGTTAGGTTGGCTTAACTACGTTGCTCGGGGTATGGATTTTTCACACCCCTGAGCAACATAGCTGGGTCAACCTCACTTTTGAATGTAGACCTGCCTAAGTCATGTGTAAGGCTGAACCTAGCTTGCCAGAAAGGGTCAGCCAGCCTGTGACAGTGTTAAATCACTGCCATCAGGGGTCCTGGATGCAAGACAATCACAGAACTGGATAAAATAAGTGGTGTTCCAAGCACTCTCCCTTAGGCTCAAAAGAAGAGCGATCAGGCCGCTTTGTGCAGTAAAAACAGCTGCAGACAAATTGCTTTTGCCTCAGTAACCTGTTGATAAATAAAGTTAACTGGAACTTTTTCTAAATCTCAAAAAAATTAAAAAAATTAAAAAATAAAAGACTCAGGTTCGCTTTATATTTCAGGTGAAGATTCAGATCAATTTCCTCCCCCTAAATTTTCTGCAGAAAAGTATTTTTCTTTCACATAGTTTTCAGTGTAACATAAAGCAACCAGCATCAGATCAATTAGATGTTACACTGATTTAATGATAGCTGGTGTTTCCTTAGTACCAACTAAGAGCTCAAGTTTGCAAACATTTACTCATGCTAATAGTCCTTAAAAACTCAGCTGCTCATGTGAGTAAGGCTGTGCAGGAACAGGCCTTCAATTGTTGTTGTTTTTTTTGCCACCTTTTGAAAGTTGTTTTTCAAGAACTATGTTCAGCCTATGCACATCTCAATTATATGGGCACCTCGCTTGCAAGGTTCCTTAATTAAATATAAAATAATAGGATTAGCCTCTAATAGTGTTATACACTTTTCATCAGGAAGGAACTCATAGCCTTCTGGGTTTCTGACGCAACCAGCATTCAGCAGTCCCACTCTGTTTTCATTTTAGAGCTATAATGCTCAGGATAAGGAGACTGCTGTAGCTAGTTTAGCAGTTAAGTGCATTAGGCAATGTAATGATAGCTGGTAGTGATAGTTTAACACCTGATTAATATGCTGGATTATAAGAAAATATACTTAGGTTGAAAAGGACTTCCTTAGTCAGAATTGTGACACTGGGTACCATATTGGTGTTCCAGGGTACTCAGTCTCTTGTGTCCATCACTATGTTGGAAATTATGACACGAGAGCTAAAGATTCTGATCTGATTATGGACCATCAGGGGTCTTTAGTGATTTTATCTGCTAATCAATCAATAATTTGTCTAAGACATTGTGGCTTCCTGCCTATATCCATGACATACCTTTCCGTATGCATCACATTGTTTATTAGTTATTGATTGTTAATCATTTGGTACTGTTGTGCAGGGATGTTGCCTATTTTACAATAAGTTAATAACAGTTGTTCTAAAGGAGTTTATTCCATTTTCCCTATGCCCATGTAACTCCCGTTGGCAGTAATGTGTGAATCCTGTATGGTGACAAAATGCTTCAGATAGAGAATGTTAATGTTGCCATGCTCCAGGAGACACATCGGACAGAACCTGATGCTTGTAAATGGCCTAGAGATTGGGTAGGCCTCTCAGTTTCTAGTTGCTTTAATTCTAAGTAGGGCTGTCTATTAATCGCAGTTACCTCACATGATTAACTAAAAAAAATTAATCACGATTAATTACAGTTTTAATCACACTGTTAAACAATAGCATACCAATTTAAATTTATTAAATATTTTGGATGTTTTTCTACATTTTCATATATGTTGTATTCTGTGTTGTAATTGAAATCAAAGTGTATATTATTTTTTATTACAAATATTTGCACTGTAAAAATGATAAACAAAAGAAATAGTATTTTTCAATTCCTCATACAAGTACAGTAGTGAAATCTTTGTCGTGAAAGTGAAACTTTCAAATGTAGATTTTTTTGTTACGTAACTGTACTCAAAAACAAAACAATATAAAACTTCAGAGCCTACAAGTTCACTCAGTCCTACTTCTTGTTCAGTCAATCGCTAAGACAAACAAGTTTGTTTACATTTACAGGTGATAATGCTGACCTCTTCTTATTTACAATGTCATCAGAAAGTGAGAACAGGTATTTGCATGGCACTTTTGTAACCGGCATTGCAAGGAACTTACGTGCCAGATATGCTAAATATTCGTATGCCTCTTCATGCTTTGGCCACCATTGCGGAGGACATGTTTCCATGCTGATAACGCTCGTTAAAAAAATAACGCGTTAATTAAATGTGTGACTGAACTCCTTGTGGGAGAATTGTTTGTCCCCTGCTCTGTTTTACCCGCATTCTGTCATATATTTCATGTTATAGCAGTCTTGGATGATGACTCAGCACATGTTGTTCATTTTAAGAACACTTTCACTGCAGATTTCACAAAATGCAAAGAAGGTACCAATGTGAGATTTCTAAAGATAGCTACAGCACTCGACCCAAGGTTTAAGAATCTGAAGTGTCTTCCAAAATCTGACTGGGACAAGGTGTGGAACATGCTTTCAGAAGTCTTAACAGAGCAACACTCTGATGTGGAAACTACAGAACCGAACCACCAAAAAAGAAAATCAACCTTCTGCTGGTGGCATCTGACTCAGATGATGAAAATGAATATGTGTCAAGCTGTATACTGCTTTGGATTGTTATTAAGCAGAATCCGTCATCGGCATCGATGCATGTCCTCTGGAATGGTGGTTGAAGCATGAAGGGACATATAAATCTTTAGCACATCTGGCACATAAATACCTTGCGACGCCAGCTAAATCAGTGCCATGCAAACACCTGTTGTCACTTTCAGGTGACATTGTAAACAAGAGGCAGGCAGCATTATCTCCTGCAAATGTAAACAAACTTGTTTGTCTGAGGGATAGGCTGAACAAAAAGTAGGACTGAGTGGACTTGCAGGCTCTAAAATTTTATATTGTTTTATTTTTGAATGCAGCCTTTTTAAACATAATTCTACATTTGTAAGTTTAGCTTTCATGATAAAGAGATTGTACTGCAGTACTTGTATTAAGTGAATTGAAAAATACTGTTTATTTTGTTTTTTTTACAGTGCAAATACTTCTAATAAAGGATAAATATAAAGTGAGAACTGTACTCTTTGTAGTAATTGAAATCAATATATTGAAAATATAGAAAACATCCAAAATATTTAAATAAATGATATTCTATTATTGTTTAACAGTGCAATTAATCATGATTAATTTTTTTAATCATGTGATTAAGCACGATCAATTTCTTTAATCACTTGACAGCTCTAATTCTAAGGCAAGGGGGTATTGCTATACTAATACATAAAAAGTTGAATATTAATATTCTGAGAACAAAGTCTCATAGTGAGGCAGATTTAGTGCCTCAGTCCTCAAGGCTGAAATTGGCAATTCTATAATCATGTTTGCCAATCTCTACTGACCAAACCAGGATGATCCCAATTGTTTTCATAAATTTTGGAATATAAATGACATGGGCTATGATACTATGTATGAATATGTTGAACAGTACTGGTCCCAGTACAGATGCTTGGGGGACCTATTATTTATCCCTCTCCATTCTGAAAATTGAACATTTATTCCTGCCCTTTGCTTTCTATCTTTTAACCAGTTACTGATTTGTGAGCGGACCTTCCCTCTTATCCCATAACTGCTTTCTTTGCTTAAAAGCTTTTGGTGAGAGATGTTGTCAAAGGCTTTCTAAAAGTCCAAGTATACTATGCCCACTGGATCACCCTGGTCCACATGTTTGTTGTTTCACTCAAAGAATTCTAAGAGATTGGTGAGGCATGATTTCCCTTTACAAAAGCCACATTGACTCTTCCCCTACAAACTGTGTTCATCTATGTATCTGATAATTGTTTTTTTTACTACAGTTTCAGACAATTTTCCTGGTACTGAAGTTAGGCTTATCAGCCTGTAATTGCTGGGATAGCCTCTGGAGCCTTAAAAAAAAAGTATTATATTAGTTATCCTCCAGTCATCTGGTACAGAGAATGATTTAAGTGATAGGTTACATACCACAGTTAGTAGTTCTGTAATTTCATATTTGAGTTCCTTCAGAACTCTTGGGTGAATACCATCTGGTCCTGGTGACTTATTACTGTTTAATTTATTGATTTGTTCAAAAACCTCCTCCATCGATACCTCAGTCTTGGACAGTTCCTTACATTTGTCACCTAAAAAGAATGGCTCAGATGTGGGTATCTCCCTCATATCCTCTGTAGTGAAGACCAATGCAAAGAATTCATTTAGCTTCTCTGCAATGACCTTGTCTTCTCTGAGTGTTCCATTAGCATCTTGATCGTCCAGTGACCCCACTGATTTTTTGGCAGGCTTCCTGCTTCTGATATATTTAAAAAAATGTTCATTTTTGTGTTTTTTGCTAGTTGCTCTTCAAATTCTTTTTTAGCCTGCCTAATTATACTTTTACACTTAACTTGCCAGAGTTTATGCTCCTTTCTATTTTCCTCCATAGGATTTGACTTCTAATTCTTAAAGGATGCCTTTTTGCCTCTAACTGCCTTTTTTACTCTTGTTTAGCCATGGTGGCATTTGTTTTGATCCTCTTACTATTTTTATATGGGGTATACAGTTAATTTGAGCTTCTATTATGGTGTTTTTTAAAAAAAGCCCAAATGGCTAACTACTTGGGGAGATGGAGTTCATTAACCTTCAGTTTGTGGGGTAAAATTAATATACTGAAAATGAATGTCCTTCCCAGAATTTTATATGTCCATTAGATAAGGAGGGGATGACAAGATAATGGATAAGGATGTTTTGTTTGAACTAGCAGCTATAAGGATAAGGGTGGTAACTAACAACATCTGGAGTGTAATATGTAAGTAAGTTGTTTGTATCAGTGTATAAAAGGAGAAGTCATAGGATGGGCAACTTCGTGCCAGCCTAGGGGACAGGAGCCTGGTGTCCTGATTGAACTAGTACCATTGTTGTGGGCATACTTGTATTAGTGTACCTGTATGGGGTGCTAGTATCATGCTTTGGTCTGATGAATCAGCATGCTGAACTCTCTGCTATTGCAGATAACACTGGAGCTCCAAGAACAATAGCACTAGCAGCAGTAACAGCAATTCTCCAAAGCATTAACAACGCTCCCCTTTCGGGTATCAAAGTTCTATTGGACGGCTGTCCCAGGCAGTCTTCTGTTCCATTGCCCGGTCTGTGCCACTTCTCCCAGTGACTGGTAGGGGAACCCTGGCCTGCCCTCTCCAGGGACCCTACGTCAATCACCTGTAGTTTGCTTTCTCTCAGACCCTGTTGCTCTTTCCCTGGACTCCTTCCTACATTTTCTGGCTCCTCCTTTTCTGGATTTAGCCCAAACTCCCTCCTCCCATGGAGTAATTGCCGAATACCTAAATCCACAGCCCCAAGCATGCCTTACTTCTCCCAGGAAGTGACTGCAAACTACTACTCCTGAAGTCCTTTTCTGCTGCCAACTTCCTGGCTTTTTATCAGCTCCTCTGCTCCTTCAGTCTTTCAATCCCTGGACCTCCCCCAGATGCAGTCTGTCAGGTTAATTAATCTAATTTAATCTGCTCTACCTTGTGGGGGTGAACACCCCATCACATTCACCAAAAGACACTTTTTTGAATATACTGGTCCCACGTAGGCTAATGTTAATGAGCCTCATAAATGCTGACTGCTGTTGGAAATGTAACTTCCTTGGTGCTACATTAGCTCATATGTTTTGGGAGTGCCCCCGTATCAAGAATTTCTGGTATGAGGTGGGTGAAAGGACCAATTTTATATTGGTTGCTAAATTGGAGCCTTCCCCCTGATAGGTGGAGATTGTCTGGTAACAAGGTGGCATGGTTCCAATGTGCAGCTTTGGTCGCTAAAAATTTAATCTTTCAAAAATGGAAAAGTTGATCCCCACCAGATACTGATGCCTGGTTGAGTACTATGGCCAACCTCACAGCTACAGAATGACTAGCATTCCACAGAAAGGGAATGCCCCCAAAATTCAAAGCAATTTGGGCTGACATTTTAGATTTATGATTAATGTAGACCCTGAAGACAGATACGTTGCTTCCCCTCCCTTTATCCTAAGCCTCTTTATTTACTGTGTGTATTATGATGAATCTGGTATTTTGGTATATTTGTTGTATTTGGAATAAAATATAGATAATTAAAAAAAGAAAATGTTGTGTGGTAACTTATAACTGTGTTAATTACACTGTGTACCATCTCTAAGGAGAGAAGTGAAACAGGTCTGCTTAGACAGACAGTATTTTTCTGGGATAACACAATGTAGTCAGGGGACTGTGCAGCCTGGAAATACCCCGGTCAGAAGGGAGAGAGACAGAGATGTGATCTTGACCCAAGAGTGGCAACAGCTGGGGAGCTGGGAGCCTAGAGCAGGTGCCCAGGCTGGCCCACTGAGGGAGAATATGGGTGTAGTTGCCCTGAACTGGAACATATTGCATTACTAGTAAGTTTCAGCTTTTGTTTTACTTTCCCCTTGTTTGTCTCTGTATGTTGTTTTCCTTCTGTGTTTATATAAAGGTTGCTGTATCCTATAAGGTGTTCTTTCTTTGATACAGCATGTGATGATACTATGTATGGAAGAGGCTATAGAAATGTAAATTTTATTGTGCTGTGTAGGTAGGCCAAATATATCTTGACATGGCTTGAGCAACAATAATAAAACCACATATTAACTTGAATACAAAGTTCCTTTGGCATCCACACAGCTATTAATGTCAGACACAATATAAAATACTAGATTTCTTGACATGAGGTTAATTAGTTCTTTTCCCAAGGGCCGGCATGACCATCATTAAACCAACCAAACAAAAAAACTCCACGCCTGTGGTAATTTAAGAGATTCCAACAACAATGAGAAACAGCATAGGGGTTAGTATATCAAACCTACTTCCTTGTTATTTTTGTGGTTTAATAGTCTTTGATCCTATTTATACCATAATTTCACGGAAAAAAACTGTTGTGAGAACATTAAGGTTACATGGCTGAGTACTCAGAAATCAGGCAATGCTACAGTTAAATTTGCACATGCAACCTTCAGGTGTAGGTGAAACTCTGTAAAAATCACTTTGATTGTGTTGCACATGCATTACAATACACTTTGTAATGCCATAATCCCATGTTGCATTATTTTGCCAATGATTCACTGTAATAAATTACATCAAATAATTTTTGATGTAACCATAAAATAAATAAATAGTTGTAGGTTAGGAAAAAAGGCAATTGATTACCTGTAGCTTTATATATATAATTGCCAAAGAGTCTGCAGTAACATACTATCTCTATGACAATTGCATAGTATTTATTTGGGGTTTGATTGTGAACTGGCCCACATGCCCATGCAGGGGAGTAAGAGTGCATCAAGTGTTCCTTTACTCCTCTGCCTAAGCTACGTGCATCACAAGTCACAACTGGAGGGCCAGGGAAAGCAGTTGTTGGGCCACTACTTCCCTTTCTGTCCAGGTGGTCAAGTTATGGCTCCGTTCCCATCTCCAGTGCCTCAGCCAAGACAGCTGTGCTGGCCAGGAGGTGGAAGTAACCTCCACCAGGATAATGGCTAGAGCAGCTTATTTTCCCAGTAGAGAAAGGGGGAAGCAGGGACTGAATTGTGACTCAGGGTATGACTTCACTGCAGTTAAAAACCCGCAGCTGGCCTGTGTTAGCTGACTTGGGCTCATGGGGTTCAGGCCAAGGGGCTGTTTAATTACGGTATTGATATTTGGGCTTGGCCTGGAGCCCAAGCTCTGGGATCCTCCCCTGTCATGAGGTCCCAGACCCCTGGCTCCAGCCCGAGCCTGAACGTGTGAACTGCAATTAAAAAGCCCCTTGGCCTGAGCCTCGTGAGCCTGAGTCAGCTGACACGGTCCAGCCTCAGGTGTTTAATTGCTGTGTAGACATACCTTCTGAGGCAGTCTATAGGCACATTGCACGTGGGAAACCCATGTATTGTAATTACTCCATGAGGCCCTGATCCCACAGAGATTGACACATGTGCTTAACTTTACATAAATGAGTGGTTTAATGGAACTACTCACATGTGTAAAGTTAAGTATATATGTAAATCTAAAGGCCTCGATCCTGTAAGCTTCATTTGGACAAAATTCCCATTGAAGGGACAGGATAGCATGCCCCCAAGTGAAAATTCTTTGACTAAGGACAGGATAGGGCCCTAAGTGTAAAGCATGGAATTTCCACAATAATAGTGTACTAATATTTAATATGCTGGCCACCGCATTCAGATTTATTGTACCATTTGTGCATTTGCTCATAATAACCGCAATCAGAAAAAGTAAAACAAACTTCTAGGGGATGGACTACAGAGCAACTAAAATGACATTAGCTTTCAAAGATTTGAATTACAAGAAGGTTTAAGGTTGTGCAGCATATTCTTACTGAAAGAAGAAGTGGTTTCATGGCAGCCTCGAGAAAGCTTTTAACTTGGTGAAGGGGATTTATAAGATCAATTGTTATTAGTGCTGCTAAAGAGCACAATATACTCTAAAAGTTGGGTCAGGGGCACACTTACTGTATTGCTCTTCCTGGAGCACTCATCTCAGTTACATGACTGCAGAAAGTACAGCATTGTGTCACACAGATAAAATGGAAATTGTGAATTTTATTCAATTTGTTTTTCTGGCTGGCCATTCTATTGGTGGTTTGTTGGAATATTATAACACTCTTTTCTCCTCCACCATGCATAAAGTCACAGCTAAGTGCCCTCTTTACTAGCTTTGGCCTTATGGGTCACAATGGTTTATAGATGACCCGCAGCAATAAAAGCATAAGTGTGCCTTGCTACGATGCTGGTGGTGGAAATTTGATTTTTGGACTGGGATATAGTTTTTAAAAAAATTGTATGCTGTGGCTGCGAGGGAGGCAAGGAAATGGTTCTTTGCCTTGACATCTGCAAAATCTTGATCAGTGGATCTGTTTTGGGTTGTGGGAAGCTTGGGAAATCCAAGCTGTCTCTGTTCTAGGGCTGAATCAAGAACCCCCTGCTGTGAGGAAGTTCCTGCCTACTTTTCAGATAAAATTGCTTGGATTCTGTCAGAACTGTTTGCTTCCAAGGGAATAAAGAATGTGGTGGAGGGGACAAACAATAAGTCTTCTATGCCTGAGTTTGAGTTTGGCTAGTGTTGCTCTCTCTGGGACACTGGGTATATGAGGAACACTTTGGCCATCAGCTTGTATTCAAGATCCAGGTCATTGCTCACTGGTGAAGGTCTACAGAGAAAAACCGAGTGTATTGTTGATAGAGATTGTCAATGTCTCATTGAGAAAGGACACTTAAAGAAGCAAATCTATGTCCATAATGAGGCAGAGTGGCCTAATTCCAGGACAGATGGGGTTAACTCACCTTGTTGGGCACAGCTAACCCTGTCCCCTTTGCCAGAGCAGGGTCCTTCAGCTCAGCTGGAGACAAACCAGGGAAGGAGCCAGAAGTTTTTCCCAAGGAGCTGAAGCCCCAGTGAGACCAGCTGTGGCGGGGGACAATTTCCCTGAGCCGTCCTGGAGAGAGGCCCAGCTGCTGTCTTGGGAGATGGAGACATCCTAAGAGGAAGTGGAGAGTGAGCCGCTCGGCACAGAGATGAGGACCCAGCGGATGCCTGTAGGAAGTAGCCCAGGAAAGCAAGACATTGACTCAGCTGTGCTGCTGGGAGACAAGGCACGCTTCCCCGCCAATCTTGTGGTGGGATCACCCATCACTTCTAGGGCCTTGGGCTGGGACCCAGTGGAGCAGGGTGGACCTAGATCTCCCTACCCTTGGCCGTGCACTCAGTGTTGGATAAGCACCAACCCTTCTGAGCCACAGACTATTTGGTTGCTCAGCCATTACCCCGAAGGCCTGAGCCCTTGACTGCTTACTTGCTTTGCCCCCGTCCAGAAGGCCTGAGCTACCACTTGCCCAGTGGCTTAACTGTGAACCAGGAAGCCTGATCAACCCACCTGGTGCAAGCACTGATTTCCCGCTACCACTGTAGGGGGTGCCCTGGCCCTGAGATCCAAGGAACCTTACAATGTCCTATACACAAGAAACCATCACTTGGTCACATCCATATAAACTCAAAAGACCAAACTAATTTTTAAAGATATTAAGGTAAAAATATATATTTACATCAGGCTGAAGTCTTGCTAGCTTTTAGCATAGGGGAAAATTTTATGATTTTAATCATAACAATTCCTTGAGAAACTGGGTATATTATGGAAACATTGACCTAATCTTAAATATAGTGGAATGGTGCTACTGAGTGCCGCAATTATATGAAGATTTTCAGATTACATTTTAAAAGACACGTCAGAAGCACTCTAAAAATGGAAATATTCAGAAGATTAGCAAACTGAGAAGAACCACTGTTTATTCTCTCAGCCCAGATTATTTTTCTGAGGCTTCCTGTCATTTGTGGTGTACTTTCTGCAAACCACAAGCCCCTATACTAGCTAGAATGTGTTTATACAAAGCTATAATGAAGCAAACTTAGATCTGTGACTAACCTCTCTGATCTAGCACTTGCACCAAGAATTAATTGATATTAATTTACGGCTACAAAAGATTATGATTCTTGGAGACAAAAGATTCTTGGAGATCAGGAATAGTAACAATTATTCCTTTTGAAATGCTTGTGCTGTGTAACAAACATGTGAATGAGAACGTTTTGGGTGGAAAAATAAGAGTGCATGTAAGGAAGAAGGAAAAAGCCTGACAGACAGAGGAGAACAAGGTTATGGGCTATGTCCTTGGCTGTGGCAGAGGTGCACTCTGAGCAGCAGAGGAATGGGGTGGCTCCTGGGGTTAACCATAGGCCAGGCCAGCTCTCCAGTTAAATTTAACACAGCCTCAGGGCTATTCTAAATTAAACTCATCTGCCTATGGCCAAAGAAGACATTCTTGAAGCCAATGGATGGCTGGAGTGTAGGGGCTCTCTGACAACATCCTTTCCCCTCAGCCATGCCCCTACAATGGAGACAGCAAAGGGGAAGGGAGGGTATAAGGATGGCAACTGTAGTACAGGATTATAGTGTCTTGCTCAAAGAGCATTGCTAATGTCTGTGCGTGTCAGAAAAGTGAGTAAATTATGATCTCTTCTCTAGTCTGGTAACAAGTGCTGAAGAATAGTGACATACATAATATAAATTCCTGATATTTTGAATTGCAGTGGGACATAAAGAACAGGGGTTTAAAGATGCCTCAAACTGTAAACCAGTATTTCTCAACCTGGTGAGTGAGTTTTGAGGGGGAGGTCTGACACGTCCCTCCCCCCCCCCCACGCCCCCAGTATTGACAATAGGTATCAAATTAGTTTACAGGAGGGGGGTGAATGGCAAAGGACAAAAGAAAAGGACAGTGGGTATAGGAAAAGCTGTATGAGCCTAGCTATGTCCCTCCCACACATACAGGGCAGCCCCTTCAAAGATGCTCACTGTCTTTTCCTGGTCTCTTATTAAAAGATACAGACTCACTCAGCAACCTCCTGCCCAAGTCTTTCTACAATGTTCTCTGCTCCCTCAGAACTCAGCATAGCCACATTAGCACAAGTGATTAGAACTCTGAGAGCCACCAGTGGATGCCTGTTCCCCAACTCCACCTCACTTTCCAATCCATCAGGAAAGGAGGGAGCAAAAATCTGGGACCCTGTGAGTTTTACTTTTGGTGTACATTACAGTTTATGAGGATGCAGTTTCATATGAGTCAGAGGCAACCTACAAGAATTCCAATACAATATATTCAACTGTACATGAGCCGGAATCCAGCTACAAAGCTGAAGAATCAGACTACCAAGAAGCAGTCAGTCAGCAGGAGTCAGAAAATGACCCAGAGACAGTCTATGAAGTGGCAGGAGCAGGTGACCTCTATCAAGCAGAAGAAAATACTTATGATGCATATGAAAATGAACTGGGAATTACAGCCATTGCCCTTTACGATACGTTATTTTCATCATTTGTAGATTACACTAATATCCAGGTATAGTTTTATGAGATGAAGGAGGAGACCATCCTTCAGTATTGACAATTATTGAGCAATGTTCCCCAATCTATCAGAAACTAATGTTTGTAAAAGTTGGGGTGCTTATGTAATCCTGGAATTAACCTCTCAATTTTCCAGACCAGCCACTTAAAGAATCCATCCAGAGCATTTCTTGAGAACCAATACCTAGTGGGAAAGTTCATTGGGATTTTAGTTAGTTTCAGATGGTTGACTGGCAATGCCAAATGAATCCAATAAAACTGCTTGTTCTTTAATACTGGGTGGCCCACAAAGTACACGAGGTTTATCAAGTACAGTTGATAAAATATTTTTTTAATTTAAACAACCATTCACTAATTTAATGCACCCATAAAGCATTATTGCCAGTGCAGCATATATTCTTCTGTTAATAGTAAGCACAATATTTTTCACTTATACTGAGATGGTCTCCTTTCTTTGACTTCTGATAATTCACTATTTCCAAGGGTTTAAAAAGTAACTGAATAAAATGTCTTAGTAAAACCATTGTTTGGCCTAAGCAGATTTGGCTGCTGTAATTTATTCCAAAGGTAATATGGAGATTTCTATTTAGAAATCAATGAAATGTTTCTTTAGCTGTGAAAGAATCCTTCAAAGTATACGCTTTCTTTCAGGATGCAACTCACATATGGCAAACATGTTAAATACTGTCTGTTAGCTGTTGTCTATTGTTACCAACACTAACTGCACTGGGGGTCTGGGAGAGTAGGGCTAAATAGGATGCATAACATTCTTATTATACTCAGCACTAAGGTAGTCCCTTTTATTTAAGAACTTGGTGCCTCCTCCAAATTCTTCCCTCCTGCAACCTGTGCCCCTCCCTCCTACAGTAAGAAGTGAAACCAAAAGGATAAAAGAAGAGACTATTTCCTCAGTCTGCCCCAATTCCACAGGCTCTAGAACTTACTGCCTACTGTACTTGCCTAACCCGTGGCTGCGTCCCGTACTTCATATAGCATGGTAGGAGCCACATTGCAGTGGTCCACAAACCACTGCATCACCAGAGAATGTCAGTATGTTGTGATAGTCTGTATCTTTATGTTTACCCTTTTTACAAGGCTCAGATAAATTTTGTACAAATGAGATATTTGAAAATTCATAATCTGCTGAACATTATTGTCTCGGTAAGATATGTGTGGCACCATTGTATGATATAAAATTCTACTGTACAAGACATGTCCCAAGCCTGGGGAAATAGCTTCAAACCAGTTCCCCAAAGACAAAAGGCTAGCCAACATCTCAGCCAGGTGTCAGCATAATCAAATGGATTATCGCCTGGTTAAGTGGCCATTCTTTGACAGGAAGACGTGTATGAGTGAGAAATTTACATCTTGGCAATGGAACAGCTGGAGGTTCTCATGCACAGACTTTCTGTTGCCTGAACCCCAGCTAGAGATGATTCTCAAATAAGAGAATTGCTATAAGAAAGGGGAGCAAACTCCTCAGATCTCTCCACCCTTTCTCTCTTCCCACGGCATCCATGATGCTTGAAGGTCAAGGAAAGGAGCATTGGACTGGGTGAGGGGTCCTGGCTGAAAGGCATCCAGTCAGTAAGACTGAAAAATCATGTGGTGAGAGAGACATTTTGCTTTGAATTCACTTAGCTTGTTAAGTTAGGTATACGTTTGCATTTTACCTTTTATTTCTTTGTAATATTAGTGATGTAACATTACTTGCAATGTTTTTGCAAAGGGATGTTATATGTGTGTGATAGTACCCCTGAACAACAGTGCCAAATATGTGCTCTCAGGCACACAGGGGAAGATGCTTTGACATTGCATGTAGATTCATGGATTCCAAGGTCATGCTACGGGAAGGTTCAAGAACATAGTTTTGTGTAGCAGCAGCCAGTTCGGTGACACACTTCTTGTTCCTCCACCCCTTTGGAGAGGTAAATGCTTCTGGCAACATGAGAGATTGATGCTCAGTCTACTGCTTTAGTCTGTGCTGCCTTCAGCACTGATCAGATCCCTGAGATGAGAGCACACACACAGCAGCGATGGAGTGCAAAACCAAACTTCTCACAGTTGATCCTGCTGCTTAACTGAGGAGCAGAAGGGCCCCTTAGTAGGCTGGGTTCCAAGCCCTTGGTAAGGTCTGCAGGGGACTTATCAAACATGCAATTTCTTTGCTCCTGCTGCTGTTGTACCATAATCTGCCACATGTTACCACATCCTTTCTACTGTGGATCATATCATCAATTTTGTTTGCATTTTTAATTATACTTCATGTCACCAGATTTTGCCTGTAACTGGAGATGGGCACAAGTTACAAAGTATGAACCCCAAACTCAATCCCAATCAAAGTTTTTTTGGCTCTACAGAGAGAGGAGCATGCTGCCAAGTTTGGATCTGGAGTGGAGCTTCCCACAAGTGTGATAGAATTCTGACCCAGGGTTTTAGTTCAGGCCACCTCTGACATGAACTTCAGAAGAGTGGGCAAGTTACGGCTCTATGTTATATTTTTCTTAAGCAGTCTGGACTTGTTTTAAAAATAACAATGCTGATGTATTCTTCATAGGAAACTGTGTATGTCTGAGTCACGCAATATGGTTTGCCTTTCTCATTCAGGGTTTGAAACTGGCAGACTATTTATAGTTACCACTGCAAGGGTTTATCCTTCAGGGATAATATAACATGCAATTTCTTTGTACTCTGTGAGAATGGAACATCATGATCAAATTCAAAATGGTCACATAATTTTTCTCATCTTTCTCTCCAATATATTTATTTTATCAGGGCAGGACATTCAGCAGAGCTTATTTTTAAAATTCTCTGTTCTTTACAGTTTCTGAAACCAAGTCAATGAGAGCCAAGTCACTACATCAGGACACTTGAATTTATTTACAGACATACCTATAATGCTCATCACTTTACTATCTAAATCTGCCTATAGTTTGCTCCTTCTTACCACAGGTCTGAATTTGGCAACATGGGCCAAATTAAGCCCTCACATGAACTTTCTCCCAGAATTCACTGTATGGGTTTCTGAGGTGTATGTGGCAGAACCACTGCATTGCAGTAGAGATTTCAATCCACAGTGATACCATTACTATGGGAAACAACTCTTAAGTGACCTCAGTTTTATGAGCATAGAGAAAAGGAGATCTCAAAAAGTTTCTAGGTTTGATTTGAATAAACATTAAAAATTAAACTGGATATCTCAGAAGACTAAGCTTCCACATGAATTTTCTGATACCTCTTGGTTTAACCAGGTTGGAAATACTACTGGAAAAGCATTGCTTTTAATATCAGGTCAGATCTGAAACCAAGAGATAGAGGTGCATGCAAAGAAATAAAGATAACAGAATTATTTTGATTCACCCAAAAATGTTTGGTTTATATCCTGTTATTATTTTACCTGGCTCCCTGCCTTTATAGGACTCAGGACTTTATAATGCACTCAGAGAGAGAAGAGCCTGGCTGCAGGGAGATGAGACAGGGTACCTGAGTGGAGCAGGGCAGAGCAACGGGGGAGCGCCAGCCTGGAATAGCCCCAGGCTGCGGGCCTAGGATTGGGCTAAAGGTACTGGGGGGGAGGGATAGCTCAGTGGTTTGAGCATTGGATTACTAAACCCAGGGTTGTGAGTTCAATCCTTGAGGGGACCACTTAGGGATCTGGGGCAAAATCAGTACTTGGTCCTGCTAGTGAAGGCAGGGGGCTGGACTTGATGACCTTTCAAGGTCCCTTCCAGTTCTAGGAGATAGGATATCTCCATAAATTTAAAATAGCATATCCACTTCTAGTGAACATGCTACCTCACACCTATTCAATGTTTGTAATTCTGTTTGAAAGGAAGAAATGACCTGTTGTGTTTAGCTGTTTGGTAAAGTATCATTAGTGGTAGAGCTGTACACTGATTTTGCTCTCTTGTTTTTCCTTTTTCATTTGGAGGCACTTTACCAGTCTGAATTTTTGTGTCCTTGATATTTTTTCTCAGCCGCACTCATTACTTTCCTTTTGTGTTCTCCATGTGTAACACTACAATAAGAAAGGTAGCATTGATTAGTGGACCGAGCAATGTCAAATAGCCATGGTAACATTAAACCATTCTGCATCTCATGTTCCTCAACTATAAAATGAGGATATTTACCTACTCCCTGTTACCTATTTTCTTAAGGCCCAGGCAAGGACCGTCGAACCGTGGAAATAAATGCATGGCCACACAGATGGTGTTGGTGAGAGGGCTTTGGCTTCTTTGACAATGAGCTGATGTTCCAAGAAAGAAGATTATGGGGCAGGACTGGGCTCCATCTATGAAATACTGGGAAGAGCATCTTTAAACATTGTCTGGCCAACTATGTCTTATGGGAGGTGGTGACAAAAAAAATTGGCCAATGTGCATCTAGGCTCAAGTAACGAAGACAAGGGGAAGGAGCTAATTTCTGGAGAGCAGTCTGCAAAATATCTTTGATGCCTGTATACAAGTTGAAGGAAACTGGATGAACTGGGAATCATGGTATATGAAGAAAATTATGACTTAGTTGGCATCACAGAGACTACTCATGATTAGAGTACCAGCATTGAGGGATGTAACTTGTTCTGAAAGGATGGGTATGTGTAAGGGGTCGGATTCACCCCTGCGGCGCCTCCTGCTGGTCTCTCAGGGAATTAGCTCAACCCAGCCTCCGGAGCACCCTCTGCAGGCTGGTGATCCGCCTTGTCACTTCTACAGGGCCCCATGTCCCTCCCAGGACCCCGGTGCCCCTTGCTGTGGGTGCTGCCCCCTGGCAGTACCCACACACACTGGGTCTCCCCTCCCAGGGGAACCCCCACCCACTAACCCCACCTCACCTCAGTACCAGGCCACTGCCAGTCACTATCAAGCCCCTGCTCCCTGGGGCAGACTGCAGTATAGGCCACTCATCACAGGCAAGGTTGGGTTTAGACCTGCTGCCTTGGCCTACCTCTGGGTTGCCCTCTGCAACCCCCAGTACCTTTAGCCCAATGCTAGGCCCGCAGCCTGGGGCTTTCCAGGCTGGAGCTCCCCCGCTCCTCAGCCTTTCCCCAGCCCTGCTCCACTCAGGTACCCTGTCTCAGCTCTCTGCAGCCAGGCCCTTCTCTCTCTGAGTGCAGAGAGAGACTCTGTCTGAGCTCCTGGCTCCCTGCCTTTATAGGGCCAGCTGAGTCTGTTTGGGGCATGGCCCCAGCTGCAGCCACTTCCCCCAATCAGCCTAGGTAGCTTTTCCCACAGCCCCAGCCCTCTGCAGGGCTGGCTTTAACCCTTCCCAGGCAGAAACGGGTGTCCACCCTGCTACAGTATGGGAAAAAAGGAGGAGGTGTTGTGCTGTACATCAATAATGTGTACACTTGTTCCGAGGTCCAAGGGGAAGTGAGTGACAGGCCTATTGAGTGTCTATGGGTAAGAATAACAAGGGAAAAAACCAGTAGCAATGTTATGGGGGGGTCTATTATAGACCACCAAATCAGGAAGAGGAAGTGGATGAGTCTTTCTACAAGCAGGTAACAAGATTAGCTAACACATATGAGCTAGCATTAATGGGGATTTAAACTTTCCTGAAGTTGGAAGACTACAGCAGCAAAACATAATACATCCTGCAAATTCTTAGCATGTGTAGGGTATAGCTTTCTGATTCAAAAAGTTGAGGAAACCACTAGGGGGTCTTCTATTTTGGATCTGTCTTTGACCAATAGGGATCAATTAGTTGTGAATGTGAAGGTGGTCGGAAACTTGGTAGGAAGTGATCATGATCTGATAGAATTCAAGATGCTATGGAAAGGAGGACATGAGAACAGAAAAACAAGGACACTGGACTTCAGAAAGGTGGATTTCAACCAACTCAGAAAAATAGTAGGCAAGGTCCCATGGAAAGACCAATTAGGAAGAAAACATGTCAAAGGGACTGGCAGTTCTTAAAAGATGTAACACTAGAGGCTCAACATCAAGATATTCCAACACAGAGGAAAGATAAGACAAGCCACAGGAGGCCAATGTGACTGCACAAGGAGCTTTTTACTATCTAAAAACCAGAAGGGATACATACAGGAAATGGAAGGAGGGGCATGCCACCAAGGAAGTATACATGGGAATAACATGAGCATGTTGGCACAAAATGAGGATAGCCAAGGCAAAGAATGAGTTACAGTTGGCAAGAAATGTTAGAGCCAACAAGAAGGGGTTCTTCAAATATGTCAGACAAAAAAGAAAGATCAAGGACGGTGTGGGACCCACTGCGCAATGCAGAAGGTGAGCTGGTAATGGACGATGCTAGGAAGGCAGAGCTGCTCAGTGCCTACTTTGGTTCAGTCTTCTCATAAAAAATAACATGTGACCGGATGACTAGCGAAGTTACTGTAGACAATAAAGAGGAAGGGATGCAGATCGGGATAAATAAAGAATAAGTCAGAGATCTTCTGACCAATTTGTATGAATTCAAATCCGTGAGGCCGGATGCTAATCAGCAAAGGGTACTGAAAGAATTAGCTGAAGAAATATCGGAGCAATAATATTTACAAACTCATGGATGACAGAAGAGGTCCTGGAAGACAAGAGAAGGGCTAACATAGTGCCCATGTTTAAAAAGGGAAAAAAGAAGGAGTCAGGGAGCTATAGACCAGTCAGCCTGACTTCGATACTTGGAAAGCTACTAGAGCAATGTAGAAAACATTCAATTTGCAAATACCTGGAGGATGAAGGGGTAATCACTAGAAGCCAGCATGGATTTCCCAAGAACAAATCAAGCTTGATTTCCTTAATGACAGGGTAACTGATTTGGTAGATAGGGGGAATGCGGTGGACATAATATACCTGGACTTCAGCAAGGCTTTTGATACAGTCCCACATGACATTGTGATAAGTAAGCTGGAGAAATGTGGCCTCAACTACCATTAAATGGATATATAATTGGTTAAACAGCTGCAAACAAAGAATAACTATTAATGGAATGGTGTCAGATTGAAGAGGGTTCCACAGGGGTATGTTCTGGGTCTGGTGTTTCACATCTTTATTAATGACCTGGATGTAGGTATAGAGAGCATACTGATAAGGTTTGCAGATGAGACAAAGCTAGGGGGTGGTTGCCAATACTTTGTAGGATAAGCTAAAATTTAGAGAGATCTTGATAAATTGGAGAACTGGGCTTTAGACAACAAAATGAAATTTAACAAAGACAAATGTAAGGTGCTACCCTTAGGGGAAAAAAAACAAATGCACAAATACAGACTGGGGGAAAACTGGTTTGGAAAACAGCACTGCTGAGAAGGATCTGGGAGTTGTGGTGGATCACAACCTCAACTTGAGTCAGCAACACGATGCTGTTGCAAAAAAAGCAATAGCAATTTTAGGTTGCATTAACAGAGGCATAGCATGCAAGTCATAGGAGGAGACAGTACCACTCTATTCGGCATTGGTTAGGTCTCTAGTACTGTGTCCAGTTTTGGTCATCATTGTATAGAAAGAATGTAGAGAAACTGGAAAGGATCCACAGGCGAGTGACAAAGATAAAAGGGATGGAATGCAAGCCATATGAACAGAGGCTGAAAGAACCGGGTAAGTGTTTAGTTTGGAGAAGAGGAGATTAAGGGGAGGATATGATAGTGTTTTTCAAATACTTGAAAGACTGCCATAAAAAATATGGAGAAAAGTTATTCTTTTTTGCCACAGAGGGCAGGAGAAGAGGAAATGCGTTCAAACTACAGCATAGCAGGTTTAGATTAAATTTTAGGAAAAACATCCTAAATGTAAGAACAGTAAGCCAATGGAACAGACTGCATAGGGAGGTTGTGGAAGGTTCTTCACTGGAGGTTTTCATCTGTCTTGGATGGTTTAGACACAACAAATCCTGCATCTTGACTAGATGACCCTTGTGATCCCTTCTAACCCTATGATTCACAAGCCTGTTTTGAGAAATGACTAGTTACTTTTGTACAGGACTTTGAAAAATGTAAGGTGCTAAAAACAGCTGAGTAATATTATTCACAGTATTAATTAAGCTCTCAGAATGTAGAGGCAGTTTTCATCTTTTGAGCTTTTGTCCCATCTGACTTACTTCCATTTCTGCAATTACAACTCATGTAGCTGATGTTTTTACAGTGTGAAGATTCTTTCCCATTGGGTGCACCTTCTGAAGGTCTCTTCCTTTGGGTATTATCAGATTCACACTAGTATTCACCACAGAGGAAGGCTCATTAAACTCTTGCTCAACCACCCTGCTATCAGTCACTGGGATGTTACTTCAAAGGTATCTTTACATTGACGATACCAGTGTTCTTTGATTTCTCTTGCTTACTTCTGTCTCTACTGTTGTTAGGCCTAATCCTAGCCCTCTGCTTCTAGAACTCCCATACATGTTCCACTCACCCAGCACTTGCTGCACAGGAGTAATTGTTTTCAAAGCAAACAGGATCTCACCACTTCTCAAGTTGCACTATGCCTCCTTTGAAAGGCAGCCACTTCTGGAAAGAAACATGTCAGCTATTTTATACCAGTGATGCTACACAATTATTTTTTTTAAAGAGGAGTAGAGTATATATTCTTACTATGAAACAACAAGTGAATGTTTAAGTAAATGGAATATGAGGAATTTGGAGAAGTGCCTGAAGTTATCACTCCTGTTCAGAAAAATGACAAGGGGTATTCAATGACAACAAGTAGGCAGGACCTTCATTTTACATCTCATGTGATAGATGTGCTCTACCCATTGCCACTGGCTTTCCTTGCTCCTCCATGCACTTTGCTTGTTGTTGACTGTGTGCCGTCGTGCCGTCTATGGTTTTATAAAAATATGATAATAAGTGAATATAATGTAAGTGGGATATGCTTCATGCAAAAGGTCTCTTGTAAGGTATCCTTACAAAGCTTATAATCTACTGAGTGTGATCATCCTATTTGTATAAATGTACCACTCTTGTATCTGAAACTAGAAATATGAAATATAACTCTGAGGGCCTATTGTAATTATGCAAAGTGTGGGCCATTAATGGTGGTTTGGAATCTTGATGACTCCCATTAACCAGGACCATTGTCTGCAGATGGCTGTATTTTACCTGTGAGTCTTCCTGTATATGTGTGTGCTGGCAAGTGGGTAATGAAGTCTTGCAGTGACATGTGATCATGTCACCTGAACTGGAATCCATCTTTAACCTGGTGCTTTTCCAGTGGGGGGAGGGGTGGTGTGGGAACCCAGAGGGACAAAGGGTTCCCGCCTTATGCAAAAGATATATAAAGCGGGTGGAACAGAACATAGGAGGAGAGAGGAGAGCCATCATGAAGAATCCCCTAGCTACCACCTAAGCTGGAACAAGAGCTGTACCGGGGAAAGAATTGTGCCCAGGCCTGGAAGGTGTCCAGTCTGAGAAAAAAAAACTTACTGAAGCATCTCTGAGGGTGAGATTATCTGTATTCAGTTTGATTAGACATAGATTTGTGCATTTTATTTTATTTTGCTTGGTGACTTACTTTGTTCTGTCTGTTACTACTTGGAACCACTTAAATCCTACTTTCTGTATTTAATAAAATCACGTTTTACTTATTAATTAACTCAGAGTATGTATTAATACCTGGGGGAGCAAACAACTGTGCATATCTCTCTATCAGTGTTATAGAGGGCGAACAATTTATGAGTTTACCCTGCATAAGATTTATACAGGGTAAAACGGATTTGTTTGGGTTTAGACCCCACTGGGAGTTGGGCATCTGAGTGCTAAAGACAAGCACACTTCTGTGAGCTGTTTTCAGGTAAACCTGCAGCTTTGGGGCAAGTAATTCAGACCCTGGGTCTGTGTTGGAGCAGACGGGAGTGTCTGGCTCAGCAAGACAGGGTGCTGGAGTCCTGAACTGGCAGAGAAAGCAGGGATAGAGGTAGTCTTGGCACATCGGGTGGCAGCTCCCAAGGGGGTTTCTGTGATCTAACCCGTCACAGACTGTTAAACAAACAAACAAACAAACAAACAGAAAAAGTCAATGCATCTACTATAAATAGTACAGAGTGTTGGCAACAGAAGGCAGCAGTCCTGAGACAACGGTAGTACCCTCCCGCCCCTCCCACTTTGTAATGGAACAATGGAGCTGCCATACTCAATCCATAAAATACATTATCCTGCCTTTGGCAATGGCTAGTATTGGATGATTCAGAAAATGACCTTTCACCTTTCATCCCCACAATGCACCTAGCCATGTAAATGTGGGGAAAAAATCCTTGTCAACCTGTAGGCCAAAAACAGTTTTGTCTTTTCCAATTTAGGCACTAGGGGCCAGATTGTTAGGTCCTAACTCTAACACAGGAGTACAAGGGGGTGAGCACAAAGTAGCCACATCACACTCCCTGTGCAAGGGCGAGGCACATTAGATGTCTTGGTGCTTAAAGGATCACAGAACTGCTCCATCCAAGTGCCTATGGAGGAACAAACACCACCAAAGTTGGGAATCGGAAGGAGGTCTTGCCAGCTATGGCCCGGGGATGGGGCAACTTGCATATTCCTTCTGCACACTAGTAAACATGGGGAGAGATTTTTACCTCCCCCAGCTCTCCTTGGAACAGCGCAGTCTGCACTACTCCGTACACAGGGCTGGTGGCTAAATGGTTATGAGTGCTCAAAAGTATATACAAGAATTAATTTATAAACTACATTATCAAGGAGGGTCAGGCCCCACCCTCAACCCCACTCCATATTTTATTTTATTTTATATTATATTTTAAGTTGTTTTTTCTTTACTTTAGTCCATTAACAACTAATTTAGCTGAATGTCCATACACTCCAAACACCCATGGCTCATTCTGTGTCTTGCTCCCTTGTGGTGAGGGGAGCGTTTGGGCTTTGGGCACGGGACTGGAGCAGAAGACCAGAGTTCTGTTCCCAGATCTGCTGACCTTGGACCACTCACTTAGCATCTCTGCACCTCAGGTTCCCCAACTGTAAAATGAGATTAATGATACCCACCACTTTAAAGCACTTAAAAATTTATTAAGGAAACTACACTATTACTACTATTATTATTATCATCAATTACCTCTTTACCCAGAAGACACACCAAAGTAAAACTCCCTCCTTTAACAATTTTTAAGCCCCTTCCGGTCCCAAAAATATTGTGTTTTCCTCACATTTTTAATGTGTACAAGAGAGCTCCTCCGCCTTCCCCTTATGGTATTTATAATAGCTTGTAGCAAGCTAGAATATATTACCTTGCTGAAATTTGTTGATTACTGCCATGTGAACTTTGACTTGTTATTATAAGATTGTGTATGGGCACTGGCATGAATTGATTGATTGATTTTTACTTTTATAGGAAAAGAAAAGTCTTGGAGAGTGTGTGTATGTGTATATAGCTACCTATATCTCCTGGGTGAAGCATACAGAGTTAAGAAAAAAAGTTAAATTAATTTTGAATCTGTCAACCTTGAGTAGCTTTTCAAAGACACAGTTCTTAATACAGAGCCAAAACATTAGAATCTGACCTAGGTTGGTTTATATATAGGAGGAAAAATATTTACTCAGCTAGTAAGTATTTGATTAACTTTTATTTATTAATTCAGGATGAGAGACAGAGAAAATACAGGAATTCATGGATTATATTTTTGCTTTTTGGCTAGTGTTCACTTCCTCCACAAAAAATATAGTTTATCTTGAAAAAGAATGAATCTCTTTCTCATCTCATAACCATCTGCGTAAGTCAAGGACTTGATTCAGTAGAAACATATCTGTTCTTTCTGCACTGTAGAAGCCTATTTAAGGTTGCTATGAATTGGCAGAGTCTATGGCTTAACTTAACTTAACTTAACTTAACATCACACACACACACACACACACACACACACACACACACACACACACACACACACACACACACACACACACACACACACACACACACACACACACACACACACACACTTAAACATTCAAACTATCTCCCTTTCTGGGGATTTCTTTGTTCATTATTTAAGACTAACCAAACACAAACAATAGTCTGAGCTTCCTTATGAACTGTCTGTGTCTAAGGATTTACCCTACAAAACATCTCATTTCATCCATTAATCCCACCTTTGCCAGAAGGGTGTGGGGAACAAAAAAACATTTTTTACTCTGCATTGAAACTAACGAGACCCATCTGGCCTTAGCTATCAGCCTGAAGGAGCATGAATCAGCAGACTATTGCTGCCTCACTCTTCAGGGTCCTAGCACCTTGTATTGTCTCACAATTGCCATAAAACCATCAAGTTTCTCTGACACTCACCCAGATCACACATCCCTTTATACTGATTAAATTGGGTGGAACTCACTGCTATGGGCAGGAAATTTCCTGATATTGATTCTTTTGCACCATAATTTGGATAGATCCGCAAGGAGCATGACCAGAAGGAGGCTCAGGCCAGTCCCCATGTGACAACCAGACACTAATCAGATCTTACTGGATGTACTATATGGAGGCTGAGGCTGGTCTACCCTATATACTTACCTTGGTATAACTATGTTGCTCAGGGGTGTGAAAAATCCACACTCCTGAGCGACATAGTTATAATGACCTTAACCCCCTATGTTGACAGTGCTATGTCCGTGGGAGAGCGTCTCCTGCCGACATAGCTACTACTTCATGCAGAGGTGAAGTTATTAAGCCAATGGGAGACCTCTCTCCCATCAGCTTAGAGCACCTTCACCAGACGGGCTACTACAGTGCAGCTGCGCTGATGTAAATTTGTAGTGTAGACCTGTCCTAAGAAATGTGGGGATTGTGTCCTGGTCATAGAATCATTGAGTTTAAGGCCAGAAGGGACCACTAGATCATTTAGTCTGACAATCTGCACCAACACCACCTAGCACCCGCACATTAAATCCAGCCATCAAAGTGAGACCAAAGTATGACAGTCCACAGGAGAATTGGCGGGGGAGGGGACTGAGGTGCACCACTGCTTGAGGCCCCTGCAATGGCATGGAAATGAATAAAGGAGATATACCCAGATAATCCTGGCACCCACACACTGCAGAGGAAGGCAAAACAACCCCAGGGTTACTGCCACTTGGGGGGAATTTCCTTCCTGACACCATGTATGGCAAGCAGTTAGACCCAGAGTATGTGAGCAAGCTCCAGCCAGCCAAGTACCAGAGAGAGAGAGAAAGTGCTCAGTGCCACCTCAGAGCCATGGCCCAAGCCCCTCATAATGGACCAATAATGGTCTACACCTAAAAATTAGATTGACCTAGATACATTGCTCAGGGCTGTGAAAAATTTCACATCCTGTGTGACGTAGTTATGTTGAGCAGACCCCCACTGTAGACACAGCTAGATCAACAGAAGAATTCTTCCAGTGCCTCTTGAGGCAAAAAAACCCTTCTGTTGCTGTAGTGTCTACACTGCAGCTGTGCCTTTGTAGTACATGTAGACATATTGCGGGTGAATTTACTGCTCCTTTAAGGCCTGGAACATTCCTTGTGACTAAGGTGATAAAACCTGTCATTTGGTAGTAGTTGAAGCTGGGGATAGCTGGTAAATGAGAACTCATTTGGTGGGCTAGCTTGATTCCTTTTTATCATTTTATTTTCTTCCGATTAAAATAATTGTAGTCAATAAAAAGGCTTGTCTCATTTGTTTGCACCTAGAGACATAACACTTCACATTAATTGTCCCATAGAAGGTCTTTTCTGAAAAGGAATTGTCTAAGGGGGTGGGGTCTCTCTGACACAGATAGATATGCCCCAGGCAGGGACAGGTTAACCTGGGCGTAAGTTTATTTACATCTGGGACAGTTTGTTTCAGGCAGGCTCATATCATGAACAGTCTGTTCCAAGTCTATCAGTTTAGGACCAATACTAGGGAAGGGTGTGGAAACTGCAAAATAGCTGCTTTTAGCTTTTGCAGTGTAGCATTCTTGGCAAGATGTTGTTCTTATATGAGTGGGCTCTTAATTAGAACTCTTCTGACTTTTCCGTAGGAACCCCCAAACCACACCTGTTTTCACTACAAACTCCAACTCAGCTGAGATTTGTGAACCTAGGTCCATTTATAGTTTTGATGAGAAACCAGGTGAAATACTGCAGTTTCCACTGAGTTTGTTTTTAAGTTCATTTGAAACCAGAACGAACCCAGAAACTCAAATTAAAACTTTTTCTTTTTTTTTTGCAAAACCAAAAGAAACAGAACATTTCCTGCTAACCTAGCCTATTGAGTGTCATGCAGTTCTGCTCTGGGAATTTCTGCCCAACCTGAAGTGCCTGCTCATTTCACCAATGTTTCTTTCACAGCCTATCTGTATTTGGCCCCATTCACTCCACTGATGCAAACCCGGCTGTCTACCCTCATGGAGCGGGGAAACATGTCCATCATCTGGCCACATCCCTTTCTTACCTAATTCTCTTGCACAGAAACTCATGGATATAGTAGGCCATTGAGACTTCTCTCTGTTCCGTGCAAAGGACTGTACCTTTCCTGTGCCCATGACTAGCCCAGGCTCACAGTTATGTTGGAACACAGCAACTTTCCTCTGCCTGCTGGGCCTCTGCCTGCTGGGCCAGTAGCAGTAATTCAAATGAGCTCCCCCCACCACAACCTGCACCTTCTTTCTTGTAGGCAGAAAGCATAGGCCATGGCTACCCCCCAGCCAGATATGCTTTTCAGGAGTGTTGGGTGCTTAGCCTTGTGCTTTGGAACCACAGGCAGGCCCTGAAGATTGCCAAATGCATCATGGCACTTTATGGCTGCCCCCATGTGACAGTGGTGGGGAGGGAGTGGAGACCGGTCTCTCTCCACTCCAGTGCACTCATTCAGGGTAGCACAGTTTGGCTTTCACTATGTTCTTGGATTGCTCTAAGGATTCAGTACATGCTTTTGTACCTCATGAATTTTCCTTTGGGGCGACTGAGTTTTAAGAACCTAAAATCTAATCTGACTGTCTTTGTTGTTTTGGCATGAACCGATTTTACTATCTAAAACAATACAATGAAAGTTTGGGAACCAGGTGGAATGTGGGTTCAAATCGAGTACTATCAACCACTCACTGTGAGACCTATGGCAAGTCACTTGACCTCCTTGTGCTGCAATAAACCAAGCTGTAATCTTGTTTAAAAGTTGAAAACCAGATGCTGCATCTGGGATGAGCTATCATTCAAAAATTCCTTACTCACGTTATGGTGTTTAGTGTGCACATTCTCCTCAAAATAGTATGTGGTGCAACAAATAGCTACAACAGATGGGAGTTAAAGTCATTGTCCTTATTCTTAAGAAGGTTTTGCTTTGATTCTTATTAAAATGTATTTTGTATTAATTATTTTTGCATAAAACAGAGTAGCTCAGCCCACATTGCCCAAAGTAAATCAAAACTCTTAACAATGCTGCTCAAATAATGGGAAGGGGGTGATGGTGGTGGTGGAGGGGGGGGGGGGGGGGCAACCAAACAAGTAAAGAGCAATAACATATGTCCCCCCTGGAGAAAAAAACAACCCAACTGTTATTAAGTCATCTAGCTGGGGTTCTTAAACTTTTTCATAGTCTGACCCATATTTTAATAGAGAGTTTGTTTTAGGAATCATCTCTTCTCATAATCACAATTGGACAGATCACCTTGACCTCCCATAAAATTACAGCTATAGTAATTGCTTATGTAGAAAACTAGTATTAGGCAAGTATTTATGTACTGTTAACTGTCCTCCTTGCAATAAACGTTTTTTACTTGATGGAAGAACTTCATCACCCTAATTTTGCACTTCATTTCATCTCGCCCTCTCAGAACAAAGTGACCAGCCAGCTCTCTGTAGACCAAGAACAAGTAATCGCTGGCCTAGCACTGATTCAGAAACCACAGTTTTGGAACCTCTTGTGTAGAGAATACAAATTGTATAATAAATGCAAATAGTCAGAGAGGTAGCTGCTTTCTATGTTCAAGGAAAGTATTTGAAGGGGCCTTAACCTGTGTGAGAGTGCATATCCCTCGAATGCATAGTTTTTCAGTACGAGGTTTTCAAATTATATACTTTATGCAAACTCCATTTGCTTGTGTTTTGTTCTCCGCTTTCTTACATATAAGCAAATATAGGGGAAACATTTTATTGATTTGAATAGGAAGTGATAAACTTTATTTAGCAATGATGTTGTCTTACACTCTTATTTGCTAGAGAATTAAAATTATGAAATTAATGAAATGTATATATTAGTTGGTAATTTTCACATTTAAAAATAATGAATGTAGATAAAAAGTCTTTTCTCCTTCAAGATTTCAAAAGGGTTTGTCAATTTTATGAAGATTATCTGCCTGGAAAATGTCACTTTCTTTTTAAATTTGTTCATTTTTTTGATCTAGCGCTGGAAACCCCCCCTCAAATATTTGTAAAACTAGGGGCAACCTGCTTCTGATCTCATTCATGCTGTTGTAACTCTGGAATAAGTCTTGAATTATAAAGGTATAAAACTGGCAAGATTGGAGACCAGGCCTAACCATAGAATTCAAAAATAATCCCATAATTTACAGTAATTTTATATAATAAGAACACTAAAATAAATTGTTTGTAGTCTGACAACCAAGCTTCAGTTTCATGTGGTTTGAGAAAGTCAAGATAGTAACTGTAAATCGGGTTATATCATGGTAACTCCAGTAGAGCCTTAAGTAGAGCAGTATGATCAAAAATTATTATCATCAATCAAAACATGACTATGTGGGTAAAATATTTTTAAAGTAGCTGCTATTCATAATTAAGTGGTAATGATCTTATTGGAAAAAAATACAGTGGCATAAATATAGACTTTGAAGGATTCAGTTTTTATCAGTAAATGTCAATTTCACCATACACACACACAAACCTATGAAAAAATATTTCCATTGATAATAGTAGAAATGAATAGATAGGCAAAGTGAGAAAAATGGTGCTTGAAAACGTCTTAGAGTATGATTTAAGGATGTTTACTTTGTATATTTTGACATGTGATGTTGACAATTTAACTTTTTGAATCTTAATGTTTGCTCTCATTAAATAACTGTTATCTGGATCCCCAATTATCTGACAACCCCATAATTTCCACAACTGAGACAATTTAAATTGATAAAAAATGAAAAAAAATGCTTAAAATAAACACCAATATTATTCATTGAAATTATAAAAATCAAATTCTGCCAAGCTTACATAAATATCACCTGCAGTAAAAATGAACCTTGAAAAAACCAGGAGCTATTTCATTGCCATAACAGTTATTAGACCAATTTAAAGCAAATCAGTAGGTGTATAAACACTTTATAGTTACATCAAGCACAGTATTGTGCAAGCTAGATAATTTTCCATGCTGGGAAATGAGTGTATTTTATCAGGTGGTAGCTATTCACTTTACTTTAACTGAATTTTTCCAGCTGGAACACAGCTGTTCAGTAGCCATAGGGAACACTAGTTTTCTGAGAGAACTGGGTTGTGATCAAATGAAGAGGCTTTTCTTAGAGGCAATTATGGATAGTTAATTAATTGAATATTTTATCTTCTCTTCTAAAAACCTTAATGTCTTAAATCTATCCCTATTCAGGAAAGTACTTAAACTTCTATCGGACTTAAATACATGCTTAAAATTAAGCACAAGCGTAAGTGACCTTCCTGAAGAAGGATACTTTCCTGAATCACAAGCACATTTTTGACAGCAATTCATGTCTCTGATGTCAATGAGTCTCTTTGAAGTACAGAAAAAAGATGCAAAGATATTTGTAAATGCTAACTTCTTTTGGCAGTTTTGCTGAGTAAGGAGTGAAGGATCAGGTCCTTAAAACAGACATAAAAACAACGAGGAGTCCGGTGGCACCTTAAAGACTAACAGATTTATTTGGGCATAAGCTTTTGTGGGTAAAAAACCTCACTTCACATGCATCTGAAGAAGTGGGTTTTTTACCCACGAAAGCTTATGCCCAAATAAATCTGTTAGTCTTTAAAGTGCCACCGGACTCCTTGTTGTTTTTGTGGATACAGACTAACACGGCTACCCCCTGATACTTGACACAAAACAGACATAGAAATACATTTTGGTAGGATGAACCAGTCCTACATAAAACTGCTTTACAATCTAATTTACCCCAAGCATTTAGCTAAGTTTGACTCTTTCTGGAATATCACACATTTCCACTGAGTAGTAACTGAGACGTGTATATTTTTGCTTTACCAAGTTCAAAAAATTGTGCAACTATTAAGGGTCAGATTCTCATCTGGTGTAAATAGCACAGTGGAGCTGTGCCAGATTATACCATCTGAGAATCTGGCCCTAACTAGTCAGTCTCTAAAAGGTTTTTATTTGCCAAGTTTCAAGTTGCATATCCTACTTTTTAAACTATCTAAATGTAATTAAATTGCTGAAATGGATGAAAAAGATCTTTTGTGGTTAGATAACTCAAAACAAAACCAAACAAAAACCAAAAACATTCTTCAAGTTTTGAGCCAAGAACAAGCAAAGGCCACATCATGAACCACTGAAAATATTAATCTACCCACAATAAAATGTGCAATCAAAACCATCAGTGAATGTCTTTACATTGGTTTTTACTATGATATAACCATTTTGTGATGTAAAGAGGAAATAAATTATTTGTAAGTTATTACACAGGATGGTATGGTATGTAAAACTCTTAGCTGTTTATAGACTAGATCCAAAGGCCGTAAGTAATGATGGTAGTCTTTCTGATTACTTTAATTGGCTTTAAATCAGACCTTATAATTCACTGATAGGCTAGACTTAAAATACAGCATTAGCAAAACATTTCACCAAAGAACTCCAAAGGAAATGGAATTTCTAGATTTCTTGGAGAGTTATGACTGAGCAATAGCAATTAATTTCCTTTTTCAGGGGAAACCCATGACCTTTGATGAAGCAAAAAGATCGCATGTAGCAGATATAGCTTTTAACAATAATGTGGCTCATAGAAGTCACTGTGCTAAATGTTTTTCTTTCTTTTTTTTCCCAGCTGAAAAAATTTCAAAGATTCTACCAAAAAACGAAATGCATTCTTTCATGGAGATACTAAGGCTGGGATCCACGCAAGTACTTAGGCACCTAAGTCCCAGGTTTGGCTCCACTGTGATCCACAAAACTCCTGCCTAATATTGTAGGCACCTAAGGATGCATCTACACTGGTGGGAAAAAATGCCTGTAGCAGTGAGTGAGTCTCAGAGCCCAGGTCAAATGACTTGGGCTTGTGGAGCTTGTGCTACAGGGCCACACATAGTAGTGTAAACATTCTCTCTTGGGCTGGAGCCTGGGCTCACAGACCCTTCTCCATTGTAGGTTTCAGAGACTGAGCTTCATCCCGAGTGGCAACCTCTGCATGGCTATTTTTAGCCCTGTAGCATGAGCCTGAGACAGTTGACCCAGGCTCTGAGACTTGCTGTCACAGGGTTATTTTTGTAGTGTGGACGTACCCTATGTTTTCAGAGTAAAAGCTCCCTAGTCACCTATGTTTCTGCCTCTGGGCATTCAAGCTGCTACCTTACTCTTAGTGTTGGGATGCCTATCCTATTTAAAGGCCAGAGCAATCCATAAGCATTCAGCCACCTAACTCATATGCAGGGCCTGATCCAGGAAGCGTGCTCAGCATGTGCCTACCGGATTGGGTCTCACTCAAAATCCAGCAGCAACAGCAGGTGTCCACCTTATAACTGTTAGCCAGTGGCTAGAGCATTCACCTGGGATGGGGGAGACCCAGGCACAATACCCCATCTCTGCCAGTGGGGGAGAAATGGCCTGCTCTGGCCCAATGAATATGTAAGTATTTATCCACAGTGGAGCAGTCATTAGGCTAGAGACAAAGCTAGAGCACACGGGAATGACTTTGTAGCCCAGTGGTCAGGGCACCCACCTGGGACGCGGGAAACCCTGAGTCCAGACCCCCCCGCTTCAACCACTCTTTCATTATTTATCCACACTGGAACAGCTTCAACAGGAGAGATTGAGGGAGCCCTCCCCCGTCCGCTTCACAAGACTACCCTCTTGCTCAGTGCTTAGAGCACTCTCCTGAGAGGTGTGAGACCCCCGTTAAAATCCTTTCTCCCCTTTGGGAGAGAGAGGAGATTTGAACCAGGGTCTCCCCAGTCGAGACAAGTACTCTAACCAATAAGCTAAAAGTTTTAATATGGGCACAACCACATCCTCTGGCCATTTTGTGTGGAGTGAGGCAGGCATCTAACTCATTCCTGCAAGAAATGCTTTAGAGGCCTAACTGCAGGCAGTGGGTAGCCATTTGTGGATTGCTAATCAGGGCTAGGCACCTCCCTGCAGCCTGGATCTAGGCGCCCATCTCCAAGAGAGAGGCAGGGCATAGAACAACCCCCCTCCAATTAGCAATTCCTATTGGCTTGCTTCGGTGGCTCCCTACCCAGTGAGCTGGCTTTTGTAGATCACCTTCTTGACCCCTGACTTTCCCCATTCATTGAACGGGGAACCTAGTAGCCTAACTAGGCTTTGTGGATTGCATTGTTGTTCCTGTGATTTTCTAGGTGCCAGGATGCTCAGCATTGCAGCACCTAAGTTCCTTGGTGGATCCCATCCTAAGAGATTGATCCAAGGCCCACAAAATAAAGGGAAGCTTGCCATTGATTTCAGTGGGCATTGGATCAGGTCCTAAATGTAGGGTTGCCAGGCATCTGGTTTTCAACCAGAATGCCTGGTCAAAAAGGGTTCTCTGGCGGCTCCAGTCAGCACTGCTGACTGGGCTGTTAAAAGTCCGGTTGGCAGCGCAGTGGGGCTAAGGCAGGCTCCCTGCCTGCCCTGGCTCCGCATAGCTCCCAGAAGTGGCCAACATGTCCCTGTGATCCCTAGGCACAGGTGCAATCAGGGAAGCTCCACGCGCTGCCCCTGCCCTGAGCACTGGCTCCGCAGCTCCCATTGGCCAGGAGCTTATGGGCGCGGGCAGTGCCCTACCTAAATGCCCTGCTACCATATATATAAGGATATACTGTACCATATATTCCCCCTGGGTTGCCACCTGGAACTGAGCCCCCTGACCCACCAGCCTGGGCTCCTTCTTACACTGTACTGCTGTGACAAGCTGCAAAGCTGTCCAGGCTTCAACCTGCACTTTCACCAGCATACAACAGGTAGGGACACACCCAGCTGCGGTTCCATGCAGGCGTTTTGAGCAGCCCCTGCATAGGAAGGCGACAGCTAGGGTAACAACCAGATTCTCAGGCATGCACCCCCTCTAGAGTATAAACCCAAAATTATACTGTCTTGCACTGCACAGGGAACTGTACAGTGTAAGCTCATAAAATTCCCCCTCTCCCTCAATGTGGAGAGAAATATGCAACAGCTTTCTGCCCCAGAGTTATGATTCCCACGCACTGGTTTAGATAAAGCAAAAATAAGTTTAACAACTACAAAAGATAGATTTTAAGTGATTATAAGTGATAGCAAACAGATCAAAGCAGATTACCTACCAAATAAACAAAAAATGCAAACTAAGCTTAATATACTAAATAGATTAGTTATAAATAGCAGATTCTCACCCTAAGAGATGATACAAGCAGGCTGCAGATTCTTAAGGGGCAAGCTGCACTTGCTTACAGCTTGAAATGTCCAGGTGCTCCATTCACAGGCTAAAAATCCCTTTAGCCTGGGTCCAGCACTTCCCCCAGTTCAGTCTTTGTTCCTCAGAAGTTTCCAGGAGTCTTCTTGTGTGGGGAGTGAAGAACCCCAGATGATGTCACTCCCGCCTTATATGGCTTTTGTATATGGAGGGAACCCTTTGTTTCCAAGCTTGGTTCCCCAGACCAGTCTGTGGAAAAGACATCCTGAGATGGAGTCTAAAGACATGTGGTCACATCACATGCCTTTTTAGAGTCATAGCAGCAATTACTCGGAGGCTGTCTGTAGCATTCTCAGGAAGGCTCCCCAGGTGGGAGATAAGTTTCTCCTAAGGCCTATTGTTTTTTCCTAATGGCTCATTGCCCTGAATAAGCCCTTCCCCACCCAGCTATCTAGACTGAAAGCATCTTGTCTAGTGGTGTTCCCCAGGTGTAACTGCATTTGAAATGCACAGACATAGTCAATATTAATAATGTCAGATACAAAAATGATTCATGCATACAAATAGGATAATCATATTAAGCAAATCATAACCTTTCCAATGACATCTCACATGACTTATCTTGCATAAAATAAATCATAACTATGTCATAATCATACCATAATAATATCACTATGAAGAATATGGGGTGCAGTGTCACACCATGGTGATCCTCATTAGTTGCAGTTATTATACAGTAATCATAACTTGCAGGTTTTTCAAGTGTTTAAGGTAATATCCATATCCTGGGCTGAATTAACATAGATGCTGACGAGTCTATTGGTAGGGTGACTATATGTCCCGACGCTTTTGGCAAAAATGGGCATTTGTCCCATTTGCTCTTGCCAACTGATCATGAGTTGGCAAGAGCAAACTGAACAAATGCCCATTTTTTCCAAAAAAGTGGTGTGTGCCCTCCTAGTGGGGCCTGGAGGAATTTTTGGGGTGGGGGCGAGTAGTGACATGAGGTGCTGGGTGGCAGGCATTGGGCTGTCAGCCCTGGGAGGCACAGGACTCAGGTGGTCAGCCCAAGCTCTAGTCCTGGGCAGCACGGGGCTTGGGCAGTCAGTACTGGGTGGCACAGAGCTCAGGTAGTCAGCCCCAGTCCTGGGCGGCACAGGGCTCAGGCAAGCGGCAACGCCAGGTGGCTCAGGCCAGCCCCGCGTGGGGTGGGGGGCTCAGGTGAGTGGCAATGCCCGGCAGCTCACGTAGTGTCCTGTTTTTACTTTGGGAAAAATGGTCACCCTAGCCATTGGCAATAAATTCTGAGGCCAAAGGCCAAGGAATTTGGGTTGCAGATATAGAGTTAACAGGAAGCACACTCATGTTGTTAAGAATATTCTACATTATATTTTAATTTGGCTAGTCGCCTTTTAAATGAGAGAAAGAAGAAAACAACACAAACCCAAACTGGGCTGTGAAATTGCTGGTTGGAAATTCAAGACTAAGCTGATGCCTATTTTTGCCTGCTCTCTGGCATTACCCCTTCTATCCCTCTCCATTTCCCTCTATTGCCTTTCACAATATTTTTCAAGCTCAAATTGATAAAGACATGCGGTGCTCCTGAAGCTCTGCTTATACCTGGTGAGGTTCACAGCCCATCTCCAACCCCAGCGCTGCAGGCTTGTTGGCTGTCCTTGATGGGATTCTGGATTACTGCCTCTGCTGTTGTTTATCCTGTGCAGTTGGGGGTGCTAATACTGCTGTTCCTGCCTTCACCTCTTTCCATCAGGCAAGGAGGGGCTCTTTCAAATGAAAACTTAGATTTTGACATCATCACATGACTCAGGTAGTTGCAGCCCTAAGGATATGCCTGTGTCTTTATCTGGACCTGCCCAAGTGGGCACACAAGCCTCACTGAAGGCGAGCCAAGTCTGAGCAGAGCACATGTGAGCCGATTTTAAATGTTTGCTTAATCTGCTGTGAATAGTGTCTCATTTGGGCATCTGAAGTTGGTGGAGCTTGGCTTGTGGGCAGAGCTTGGAAGAATACCACAATTTCCCTCCCCAATTTGAACAGACCTTAAATACATTAATTTAAATACTTATTTTATTACTTCCAAAGACAGTCATTTAAGATGTTACTGGTGTCCCAGAAGACTAGTTCAGTTACGCTTCAGCACTACTCAGGCTACTTTGGGTAGTGCAGCAGAGTGGGATGTAGTAAGGCAGGATTATCTACAACTTCTATTATTTCAAAGGAAGTACCATATAATAAGGTAACACAATACAGCTACCTTTTGTTACCATAGTAACAGAGGTACCATCATCCAACACCTTTGCTCCTCAGCAGTTTTGTTTTTCTGTGAGAGGATAATAAATATGGCAGTAACCGTGAATTGCTTCATACTCTTATCACAGCAGTCCTGGATTTCTCTCTTGGTGGTACTGTGGTTACAACTACTATAATGAAATATTTAACAAGGAAGTTTGGTCTTGTGGTTAAAGCTCAGGACTGGGAGGTCAGACCTGTTGCCTGAGACACATGCTTGCATGACCTTACGGAAACCAATTAATCTCTCTGTCTCAGTTTTCCCACTAGTAAAATAATGATAATCCTACTGAGCTCGTAAGGTATTATAAGGCCTCCTTGGATGCATGGCACTAATGAAATGCAAATATTATTATAGGATTCTTATGAGTACAGGTCTCATTTTCTCTTATTTGTGAGAGCCTCATTTCTTCCCTGTGGGCTGACTCCAAAAGTGTTCAGTCATTGTTCTTGCTAAGCAATGTATCCTAACTATTTGTTTGGCACAAGCTTAAAAGACCTGGCAAAATTAACAATATGTAAACAGCAGCAAGATTTTTATTTTCAAAAATAGCCACATTAAAAAAACAAAGGCAAACAATGATGCACTGAAATTTTAAAGCAAGTTTGTTTATATTCCAGATGAGCTGGTGCTTTGGTGTTGGCAATGGTAGTTGCTCCGCATACACAGACCTAGATCTCAAGAATTTTGCGTTTCATGAGCCACTAAAGGTTCTCTCATTCAAGACTCCATGTGTTCTGCATTTCTTACTTTATTACTGCAGGTATTTTCCATTCCTTTCAACTATGTGTGCAAACAGTTCACTTCCAAGGAGTGCGGGATAACCTTTAAAGGCCCCCTTTTAAAATACTGTTTTTAATTAGTTCCTGCCACCATTTTACCAGTGATAGTAAACATGTGGGAGCAGATACTTAGCTAGTGTAAATTGTTATAGCTCAACTGATGTTTATTTATATGGCCTGTGGAGTATTTACAATAACATATATTTCATTATTTTCTTTGTCTCTCTAACTGTGCGGTCTTTTGTTGATTATTGCATTTTAATAAACACTTATCTCGTAAAGAAGAGGAAACAATTGCTAATTGTAAAAGGTTAATTGCTTTGTTTGTAATTTTACATTTCTTTCCATGATAACACAATGGTACTAGGATATTTTCCTGCAATATAATATAACAATGTTGTAGGAAGCCAGTGGAAACCAATCCGAATGATTGTAAAATGTTATTGAAAGATTTTTAAATGGTTCCAAGTGTCCTAATAGAATGGTTTGGGGAAAGCTTAATTCTTTAAAATCATTTTTTTGAGCAGAACACGGATTTATTTTTGTTTCAATTAATTTTTCAATACTTCATTCTACTGTATGGGAATTGTTTAGTAAAAAGCCTCCTGTTTTCAAATGTAACCCTTTAATTTAAATCCTTTCATGCAGTTTATCTTTTAAGAGACAGACTGTTTTTTTAATACTGATTACTGTTTCTGTGATCCTCAAGTAGGCAAAACATCTTTAAAAGGGAGAATTTTACTTTGGTGCACTATTTGCTGATATAAGGGCTCTTAATGAAAGCAGATACAAAATAGTGCAATTAATCTGAATAAAACCTAAAAACTGCCTCTCAGACTCTTGAGGAAATGGAGGAAAAGCTTGATTGTGTAGTGAAGCAAAATGTCAACAAGATATGCACACGAGTGCTCATTTTGAGATGGCCTTTAAAGGCATGACGGGAACATATTTGAAGGGTGAGGCAGAGGAGGGAGCAAATGAGAGAAGCAGAGAAAATTTGGTGTTCTGGGTGTACTCTCATCCAAAGGGGAGACATTGCCAAATTCCAAGGTGCACTCTTCGGCATAAGCCCATGGTGATACTAAATTTGAGTATAAGGAGGAGGTGAAGGGTTTCCTGAGTCCCACTGCACCAAAGGGTTGAGTGAAATTCCAGTCTAGTTGTGGGCTATCCCTGAAGAAGAACGGAATTAGGACGCTCCCAGCCTCTCTATGAATAGGTGACCCACCATGCCAGAGGAGAGGGCAGTCTGGTCACTGCCTCTTGCAAGAAGATTCACTGTTCTCACCCCTGCATATCGTGAACACTCTGGGTATATGCCAAGAGTCGTAGGCAGTGTGGCCAGAATGTGTTATGGTCAGGTGACCTGGGCTGGTGTAATTGCTGTTCCAGCAGCACAAGTTACTTGTGTTAGGGGCTGTACTGGACTTCAGCTTCCCCAACAGTTGAAGGGACAGCAAGTCACAAGCAAGGCATGTATGGCTCTCTTACTTCCAACCTGCACTAGCAGAGTTTAGGCACGGGAGTCGGGGGGGAAAGGGGAAGGAGGGTTCTGGTCCTTTATGTCAGAAGATGGGGTAGTAGAGTTAACTATATACAATCCAGTCTTGAAGGAGTATTGTAGGCTAGAATATTTCTGTGATAGGCAGAGATACGCTCTGTAGCTCACTGTCCTGTCGTGTCTTTTGGTTTTTATGACCTGGGTCAGTTCCAGAGTGCATTGCACTCCACCCAGCCCCACTGATTTCTGTGAACTTGCATAGGGGGCAGTTAAGATTAGGATTTAGCCCCTGGGTTATTAGATATATGATCATTACTGAAGTCAGCTAAAAAGATATTCTCCACATTGATTTTACGTAGTGGTTTTTACTTCTCACCTAAGGCTAAGCTTGCTCAAACTGCAGATTTCATTTGGTCTTGGTAAAAGAAAATAATGTCAATTTGTTTGATACTTTATGCCATTTTTTTCTACTGGAAATAAACTGGTTTGTGGGGATGCATGCATATAATCTCACTGTATGATTTTAAAAGGATTACTTTTCATTTATTATCTGGAATCCTTATAGGCCATGCCACAGCTGGTTTGTCTCAGCTATGCAAAATAAGAAGATTGCTATAGTAGACTAAGCTGAGGGGCTTGGTATGAATGCACAGCATACTTGTCTGGGTTTTGTAAGAAGGATTAGCATGTCTAATTGAGAAACATTACCTGTTATTTAGTCTTGGGCTGCAGTCACCGAGTAATTCCAACATATGTTGAACTCCCCTCCAATATTCTCAACTAGAGAGAAGTGCCTGATGTAGAATATTTGTGAATATACAATTGCAAGTGAGTTTCCTGTGTGCACAAGTGAGGGATTTTCATAAAGGGATTTAAAAAATGTATCCCAGACTTAAGATAGATGCTGACTTGACTCAACTTCGCTTGGTGCTGTTCTGCACCAATTTTGTGATTTTTCTCACATTAACTGGTGCAGATCCACTAGCTGCACCACATTACACAAGCAGAGAATCTTATCCTGTAAATTTTCCATTAAAATATCCACAGCAATTATAGTGGTAAAATGATATCAAATTTGTCACCGTGTTGTATATTTTGCAAACATTTTGTGATGATTTGAACTATTTGCAAGCACAATGTTTGCTTTGTTGTTAATCATTATAGTGCTTGTTTTATTATTAATGTTAATTCATAGAGCTAAAAAAGTGTTCATGGTACTTTACAAATAAAAAAAAATACATTTCTGTTCTTAGGCACTTACAGTATAGGCTAGGTAAGAACCTGAGACAGGGAAAGGCGGTAAGTGAGCAAAGGCAATGGAAAAGAGAGTTATACAACGTAAGATCATGAACTTACATTAACTTTGTTTCAAACGTTACATTTTGGTTTAGTTCATTTTTTTAAAAAAAATCTTGTTTGTGATGTTGGCCCAGTATGGGAAGTGACGTTAATGACAGTCAAAATTGGTTAGAGGTGAGGTTAAGAAGGAAGGAACTGGAATAAAGAAGCGTTTGCATAGTAGATGAGCTTTGGTCTGTAGCTCATTTGTGAACAATTCTTAATGAGTTGTAATCTCGGGTCCCTTACCCTATCGATTTCATTATTTGCAGTTATCACACTTTCCTGTGTGCCTTACCAACTTCAGACAGTGGATATGTCTATACTTGGAACTGGGGGTGTAATTCCCAGCTTGAGGAACCCATGCGAACCCTGATCAAGCTAGTACAGGGGTGGCCAACCTGTGGCTCCAGAGCCACATACAGCTCTTCAGAAGTTAATATGTGGCTCCTTGTATAGGCACTGACTCCGGGGCTGGAGCTACAGGCGCCAACTTTCCAATGTGCTGGGGGGTGCTCACTGCTCAACCCCTGGCTCTGCCACAGGCCCTGCTCCCTCCCCTGAGCCTGCCATGCACTTGCTCCTCCCCCCCAGAGCCTCCTGCATGCCACAAAACAGCTGATTGGGAGGTGCGGGTAGGGAGTGGGAGCTGATGGGGGGCTGCTGATGTATTACTGTGGCTCTTTGGCAATGTACATTGGTAAATTCTAGCTCCTTCTCAGGCTCAGGTTGGGCACCCCTGAACTAGTATGTTAAGAATAGAGTGCAGCAGTGTGAGGGAGGGGCTAGCCACCCCACGTAAGTTCCTAGGATTTCAAATGAGATTGTACTCAGGGCGGCTAGATCCTCCTGCCACTTGCACCACCCTGGCTGAACTCTATTTTTAGCATGTTAGCTTGATCAGAGCTAGCACAGGTATGTCTCCATAAGCTGGGAAACAAACCCCCAGCTGAAAGGGTAGACATACCCAGTGTGTTAGGAAGACCTCTTGGGGAGAGACAGTCTTTTCCTCCATGCCTTTGAGCAGACACTCCAGATCAGGTACCTTTTTGCCTCCTACCACCTCTCACCAAAGGTCAGAAGTTTGGATCAAATTAACTCAAGGTCAAACAGTAGAAAAACATACCCAAGTCTAAGGCTCCCTAGCTTTGCCTAGGGAGGACCAGCCACTGATCTTACAAAAGAGAAATCAGAAAATATGTGGCTCATCTATTTATTCAGAGTCTGCCAGTTTCTCCAGGCTGTTGAAGTCTTATCCTTTTTTCCCTGACATGTGTCTCAGAACTCCAGTTCCCTTGTTGTTAGCAAACACTTCTGTACTCCCTTGCTCTGTAGACAGGTCAATTACACCCCCCCCCCCCAGCTACTGTGATGTGAACCTTTATTACCATATTACTAGCATCTTGACTTTGATGGCGATGTTTGCACAGATGTGCCACCTTGAGGATTGAACTATTGTTTGCCCCTAGTACAATAGCCAGTTGTATATTGACAACACATTCTGCTCTGAACTGTAGTTATTTTTCCAATTTTCTCTCAAATCCTCTAACATTTCAAAAGCTTTGATCCTGTTGCAACTACAATGTCTTTTTCTTTTCATATATCTTGGTTATAATAAAGTTTGTTGCATGTTAAAAAGACCTCTCCACAGGGAGTTTGTGTTTTCTCTTCTTGAGACAATGTTTGAATATGTTTAATTTCACCCTCCTTAACATCTTCTTTGATTTTCCACCACCCCGTCATTTTTCTGAAGTCTCTTGCACAAGACCATCTTCAGAGCAAAAGTGCTATGAATCATCCTGAAAAAGCATTCCCTGTCATCTCTTAATCCCATATTCATATTTGGGAAACAAGCTCTTGGCATGTTGCCTGAACACTACTATACTTAGAAAGCCAGTAGTAAATGCCTTAGACCAGCTGTTCTCAAACTGTGGGTCGGGACCCCAAAGTGGGTCATGACCCCGTTTTACTGAGATTGCCAGGGCTAGCTTAGACTTGCTGGGGCCTGGTGCCAAAGCTCGAGCCCCACTGCCCAGGGCCCAATCTGAAGCCCAATGGGGATCAGGTTACAGGCCCCCTGCCTGGGACTGAAGCCCTTGGGCTTCAGCTTTGCCCTCCCCCTGTCTGGGGCAGTGGGGCTTGGGCTTTGGCTTTTACCTCCCCACCCTAGGGCAGCAGGACTTGGGCAAGTTCAGTGCCCCCTCCTGGGGTCATGTAGTAATTTTTGTTGTCAGAAGGAGGTCGCGGTGCAATGAAGTTTAAGAAACACTACCTTAGACGAATGCTGACATCAGATATCCATGTACATAACTCCCACAGATATCAGTGGGAGTTGCGTGCATGTACTGTGTCTGAGGGCAACATCTGAGCCCTGAAATGGGGTTTCAAACACAAAGATCTTACTCTGTTCCATGAAGAGAATATCAGGGGTAGGATAGTTGCCTTTACACCCATTTACTCTTCATTATGTACACTTGCTTTCTCTGATAAGCTCATCTCACTGCATATTTAAAGCTATGAAAGAGTGTCTTTATTCCCCAGAGTAGCAGTGTTATGTAATTAATGTAAAGATTTTAAAAATTAAGGCATGTACTGAATTCAGGAGCATAGGTACAGGGACTATGGGTATGGGGGGTGCTACAGCACCCCCAGCTTTTACGTGGGGCTCTGCTCCTGGCCCTGCACCTGGGGTCCCGGCTACCGGCCCCATGCCCAGTGCTCTGCTCCTGGCTCCGCGCCCAGGGATCTGCATCCGCCCCTAGCTCTGGCCCCAGCCTTGGCCCTCTTATACCCGTCCATGTTACCCTCCACCTGAAACCATGGCCCTGCTCCCAGCCCCAGCTCAGGGGTTGGGGGAGGGCACGGACGGGGTAAGGAGGGGTGTGAGGTAAAAAGTTTGAGGACCACTGCTTTATAATTTCGCTAGGTTTCAGCATCCCCACTATAAAAAATGTTCCATCACCACTGTTCAGGAGACAAGATGACTCTCTTATAGCAGATCCCTGAGACTCTTATTAGGGTATGTTTTGACCTTTCTTACTTTAAATCCTTTATATCTCCCATAAAGAGCTGCTGCAACATGAGGTTAAAGTTATTCTGTCCCCTGACACCTCTGTTGCATAAGCGTGGGAACTAGAGGTATAGGGGGTGCTGCAGCACCCCCGGGTTTTACGTGGGACCCTGCTCCAGGCCCTGCATGCAGGGTCCTGGCTGCCAGCCCCGCGCCCGGGGCTCTGCTCCTGGCCCCATGCCCGAGGCTGTGTGCTGGTCCCCAGCTGTGGCCTAAGCCTCATCCCCCTTACACCTGTCCGTGTCCCCCCCCCCAGAGCCACGGCCCTGCTCCTAGCTCTAGGAGGTGTGGATGGGGGGCACAGAGAGGGGTAATGGGGGTGCACGAGGTAAAAAGTTTGGGTACCATTGCTTTATAGTTTTGCTGGCTTTCAGCATCCTATAAAAAATGTTCCAGCGCCACTGCTCTGTTTTTTCAGTCAAGACCAGAGGAAACTTGCATTGTCCTTCACTGAGGTGACTTGGATCCCAATGAGCCTGTTTGGAATGCGTGCTGTAGACTAGAGCAAGATACATCCCTTTTAAAAGGATGCTGCTCAAAAGGGCTGTGAATTCTCATATACTTAGCAATACTGCAACAATACAGCCCCTGCTGGACCAGGAAGAGAGCAGCTGGCTATAGTATAGCGATTGTAGCAGCAGACTTTCCTACAGCCCAAAGGCACCAATTATCAATGATTTAATTTGATCTGAACAGGTTAAAGGTTCAAAACATCTGGATCAGAGGCCACACCAAGTCTGATTCTCCATTCTCTTGCACCTTATGCCATTATTTATACTTATATAAAATGGCCCTGATTCTGCAGTATGCTTAGGATCGCTTTGTGCCGCTTCACAGCCTTACACCTGATGAATTCTCAAACCTGACACTTCTAAGGAATAAAATAATTGTATTTTATTAATTTTAATCTTTTAATAAGGTTAGGGCTATTCTTTTTTAAAGATCAACTTAATATGCAAGATAATAGAAATACTCTAAAATAGTAGTCTTACACTGTGAGGCTTTTATTGGAAACAGAAATATTTTAAAGAAAGACACATTCCACATGAATAACATATGTTCTAAAAATCGGTTTAAGATGTGACTTTACAAATCATAACTTTATCATAAAGTTCATCATCCTGTTAAAACTGTAAATGTGTAACTATTTAGTAGGCTTTGCAAAGAGTATGTGCCACTGTGCAATGAGCTGCATTGTACACTATGTACCATTCATGCAATGCATGGAGAGAATTTTCCCACTGAATAGACAAGTATGTTAAGCCTTTTGTTCAGTATCTTGGCAGCTTTGCTAACTAGATCTGTTCCCTTCCACCCTCTCTCTTCACCACTGTAAATGAGTGATTATTTCTGGTCTGTTTCAGACAGTTTCTGATTTCTCTCTCTCTCTCGCTCTCTCTCTCTCTGTGCACACTGTGGTAATTTCTGTCTGAATCTCTAGGGTGGTTTGCCCTGCTTTAACCCCAGAAAGTATTTGGCATTAGAGGCTAAGGGTATTCCCAGGAGTTTTTAAGGGGTACTCTATTTTCAGTGAGAACTTGTGTGCCAAGTCTTTGTGTGTAGGAGGTTCGTGATTCTCGACGTTTTCAGCTATTAAATCTGACACTGTCACGTGGAGGAAAGGATTGCATACAAAGTATAGCTACTTGGTTAAAAGCTGTAGTAGCATTCTAACAAATGCATTGCGTTCTAACAAATCCTTGCACACTGTATGAGATATGAAGGACTAGTAGATTGAGTTTTATGGGCTCATTGTGCCTTATAGGCACAGGTCCATGCTGCTGCTAGTGGCGTAGGGCTCTCCAAGGCACATGGGACTCACATCTGTGGCTGCTCCCCTTAAGAAGGGGCAGTGGGCACTCCCTTCTTTAGTCAACAAGCTCTGCTGGATGGTATGGTGCAGGCAAGTTTATAGCTCCATCTACTCTCTTCGCTTCCTGCCCCTTTTGTTGTGACTAGTGCTGCAAATGGAGCATGAAAGGTCTGACAGTCCATTTGCACTTTTACTCATCCACTCCCTTGTGCATCTGGGCACTGGCTAGACACAATCTCTCAAAATCTCTCCTGCCCATGTAAGGAATTTTCAAGAAAGGTTCTGTTATCATAATTCTGGCTCCAAAGCAGCTCTTGTCACTGTAGTCAATGAAAAGAATACCTTACTGCCAGAAGGAATTGTTCTCATGTGATGCACTGGGATATTATGTTACACTGTTACAGGAACATGTTTTCCCCCTTTTTTCTTTCATTTTGACCCTAAATGCCTGTTTTTCAGAAAGTTGCGGCATGGGGCCTGTGTTGTGTGCATCCAGTTACTGTCCAGTTGTGTATTTATGCACCCAAATAGATCCAAATGCCTAATTTGCCAGCACAGTTTTGGTAGTTGCAAATGCAAATTAGACATGCAACTGTGGGTAAATCTTAAGTCTAAATTTGATGAATGTCAGACTCTAAAAGGCCTTCATTTGTGTATGTGCAAATATTCTGATTTGGGCTCTGGGGTTATGTAATCATAAGCCTACCACCTGATTTGTGTGCACAGTTGCATGCTCATCAATGCAGAAGAGACTTCTGTGCACAGACAAAACTAAGGCTATTTAAAAATGAGTACGCATGCAACTCTTCTGCCGGGGGTCATTAGCAGTGGTATAGGTCAGGTTCAATGCTGTCTCAGTGGTCCCTTTTAAAGTACATAAAATGATTGTCTTATCCAAGCCCAGGTTTTAGGAATTTATACAGTAACAGCCTGCATAACACAACACTATCATAATACTACACACAGTAACCACCTGCATTACACCACAACGCCCCAGTGCTATCACATCACTACATACAGTGACTGCCTGCATAACTGCATAACATAACACTCTCACATCACTGCATACAGTAGCAGCCTGTATAAACACCCTAACACAATGCCATCCCATTACTATATTACATACAATAGCAGCCTGCACAACTCCATTACATTACTCCACTATGCACAGTAGCAGCCTTCACAACACAACAGAACCATCACATCACATTGCAACTTACAGTAACTGCTTGCATAATGCCGTAACACACCACCACCACAATCACTACACAAATACATGTGTTGATGGGTCATAGTCTAATCACCATCTCATGGAGATAAAAGCCTGTGTCACACCATAAAAAAAAAAAAAGACCCTGTCAGATTGGTACTCACTATAATAGCCTGCATAACATCAACAAATCAAATTCTAATACATGCTCAGTTTAAAATTGAGTTCTGAAGTCCATTAACACATCTCTCAGGATTAAATTTGGAGGTTACATCCAATTTCACTGAAACAGTTCCCGAAAGCAGTGCAGGTGCAGTACGGTGTTTTAAGGTGTGCATTGTTTTATTTAGATCTAGTGATAAATACAGCTAAATAACAGGATTCCCTTCATCTAATGGATGTTATGGAATACCAAGTCCCATATCTTACTCGACTCTCAGTACCAGCCCACTGGAAAAAGGCTAGTGTGGTACACAGAGTGTCTGCCTTTAGACAGTGAGACGCAACTAAGCATCAGCTGGAGAATTCCTTAATCAGTATTAGTGACATGGTGAAACTCCACCATAAAGTTGACAGCATTACAAATTGCATAACTATTACCTTTTTGTATTTCTTTGGTTTTATTACAAAATTATATTTCTTCCAGAATCTTCTCTCCATATTCTTCCTCCAGAATAAAATAAAATGAAATAAAAAACCTCTATTAAGCAATATACCAAACTACTTTACTATTCATGCCATGACAACAGAACTAGAGATAGGCCAGAGCCAGGGAGTTTGGCTGAAGATTTGGATCAGAATCTGAACTTCCCCAGAGTTTGGGGGAGAAGGTTGTCAGATTTGTGCTTCTAATCCATCACAGTGATAGGCCAAAGCTGGAAAGTTCAGATCTGCATCTGTAAATGGGCATTTCCCAAAAATCCAGTGGGGGGCAAGGTGGTTGCAACCATTGTTCAGTTTTAAAACAGTCTGTAAAGAAACAGGTAAGAAGTATAAATATTTACCTTTATAATGAAAAACTTCTAGAGGAGAGCTGCGGGCATGTAAAGGGAAGCTACTGAACTTTTAAATTTTTTTCCACGAGAATTTTAAAAGCAACTAGGTGATTGTAGGTGTCTCAATTTTTGGGTGCCCAGGCTGAAACATTCTAAAAGGGCCTGATTTTCAAGAAGTGCTCAATACTTGGTCTCGGAAAACCAGGTTCCTTTAAGGGGTCTCTGTTTCAGTCCCCCAAAACTGGAGCACCCTAAATCACTAGTTGCTTTTGAAAATCTTGGCCGAGGTGAAGAAAAAAAAAGACTTTGCGTTGGTTCTGTTTTTCTTGTTTATCTACTGGTTTGCTCCTGCTCCCACTGAAGTCAATGGCAGAGCTCCTACTGACTGCTTTGGCAACTTGAGGAAACTCCAAGTTTGCAAGAATTGTTTGCAAAGAATCAGCATAGTTTACAGAAGTACAGTGCTATTTCTCGTGTTTTGCTATCCCTGGTCAATATTAGCCAGATAAAATCTCTTGCCATTATTCTTTCAGCTGGCTGTACCCTCGAGGTCCAGCTAAGCAGTTTATAATAATTTTTTCCCTTATCAGACATTACTTTTTTCTCAGTCTTACCTGATCCCAGTGGTCCCGTCTTCCATGCGTGTGTTTTGAAAAACTGAAAAATTGCTTTGGTTTCTCCACAGCAAGACCATCTTTCCAGTATCTGTTTCACTACAGAGAACACCTCAGCATCGTCAGCATCTATTTAAAGAAAATAGGTGTATTTAGCTATATCAGCTCAGGTTTATATGGAGCAGTCCAGCTGTTAAGTAAAGATTAACTAGCAGTCTACAGACCTCAAGGGATATATTTTTAAATTCTTCTTTCTAAAAATATTATGGTGAATGGTCATATCATAATTACCATCACATGGTGATATTTCATTTTTACAAAAGTTTTGTCCATGTTCCTGTTCAATGCATGTTAACTTTATTCTGTTCTTGTAAGGAAGGCTGAAGAATTTGATATCGATTGTCCCGGGAAGTCAGAGTGGCAATTGGGTATATAGCTATTTTCTTATGTACTTATATGGCTGCCATTACTTTAGTATCTGTCCACCTCACAATCCTTAATGCATTTATCTTTAAAACACCCCTGTGAGTTATCCATAGCAAATATTGTGGGGTGGTCCATGCATCACTGGGGGACATGGGAGTTTTTCCATTGACTTAAGTGCACAATGTTGCACCAAATTTCAAAGGACAACAAAAACACGGAAAGCGTGGGGGTAGGCAAAAGTAGAAAGCAAGCAACAGATGAACTTATTCTGTCCTTTTGTGTCTATTCAAATCGTTTTCAATCAATCAGTACATCTGTAATAAATAGTACCCTATGTTTCCTTCTACTGAGTGATAGAGACCAAAGCTGTGGAAATTGCATGTAAATGGTCATGGTGATGGTGGGGGAAAAGGGACTGCAGTAGCCTCTCTTCTCCAAAGCATCCTCAGTATGAAAATCATCTGATGTCATCTGATGCATTTTCTGATTTACATCTGTTGGCTGTCAACTACATGCATGGTCACTATTATTCCAGGCTAACTCCTGCCGTCCTTACTCAGTATTTGACTCAGGCAAAACTCTTACTTCAGCCAGTGGAAGTTGTGTCTCAGTAAGGACTGAGTAATAACTGCTGGACATATACCCATTGCTGTAGATATGTCTCTGTCTTCATTTTTCTCCATAATTTTCACCCTCACTACAGCTCAGTTTGGATGCAGCTTGTGAAGCTCAGAGACTTTCCCCCTGGTATAACAGACACTAACTGCTTGGGTTTCAAGGCTGGTGTAAGGTTTTCTGTTAAAGTCAAGCAATGATGCAGATTATTGTGACTGGTACCATATTGCACTGTTCTCTTTGACTTCCCCTCTCTTCTTTTCCCTAGCTTCCAAAATCCTTATATCACCTTTTCTTTCATGCACCCATAATTGAAATAGATGGGCACTGGGGCAGAAATACATGTTTCAGAAGCCATAAAATAGTTTCCTTTCTTTTTATTAGCAGAACATAGATTTAAGTTCACTCTTCTCTCCAAAATAGACAACGAGGAGGAAGTACTTTATTTGGCAGTGCACTTGGGGTTAGAAACATTGCTGCTTTCCAAACATGTCACCAGGGTCATTAATTAAGTGCTAGAACAGGCAACTTCAACCAAATGAAACCAGGGGAAATTACACTTCTCTTTGCTGACCTATATAAAGACCATGCGAGTTTAAATCATATTGAAAGCTTTACGGGGCCCTCTAGCCCAGTGCGCTCTGCAGTAAATATCAATGTACTGCAATGAGATTGTTGCTAACTAGGACTGAGTGGGTTTTGAGTGGGTTTGCCCCTTGCAAATGTTGAGTAGCAAATGAATTTAGCAGTAAGAATGTTCATGAGAACAAAGAATTTTAAGTAAGCATAGAGGTGCAGGTGGAGGAAGTGAATCTGAGTGAATAAATGAGTGTTTGCACATAAAACTGATTCTAAGTTACACTTATCCAGTCTGTAAGCAAAAATAATACCCAGTGAGCTGTGTGTCCACTCATAACACCTTGCATTTCAAATAATGCAATGTGCTGCTTCTGAATTACAGACCAAACAGACAGAGCTATTTGCTGAATAATTTCAGTTAAAAGTCTGAGGAAAATGTGGGCAATTTGTGTGTGTGTGGAAGGGGGCGGGGGGGGGCTAAATGTATAAGATTATGTACTCCTCTCTGCTCCTGACTGTGGTTTCAGAGAATAGTAGAGCAGAGATGATGTGGGTTTCATTTAGTATGGCTACATTACACACATTCCCTAAGAACCCAGGCCTGAATGCGCAAAAGGAATTAGACATCTAAATCCTTGTTTTAGGCCCCTAAGTCCTAGTTTTGGGAACATTCTGATATACAAAACTCCTGTTGAACCATATAGGAACCTAAACTCATGTAGGGTATGGCTACACAGCAAAAACAATAATAATAATAATTAGGGCTGTCAAGCGATTAAAAAAAATGAATCGCAATTAATCGCGTTGTTAAATAATAATAGAATACCATTTATTTAAATATTTGTGGGTGTTTTCTACATTTTCAAATATATTGATTTCTATTACCACACAGAATACAAAGTGTATAGTGCTCACTTTATATTATTATTTTTTATTACAAATATTTGCACGGTAAAAAACAAAATAAATTGTATTTTTCAATTCACCTAATACAAATACTGTAGTGAAATCTCTTTATCGTGAAAGTGCAGCTTACAAATGTAGAATTATGTACAAAAAAAACTGCGCTCAAAAATAAAACAATATAAAACTTTAGAGCCTACAAGTCCACTCAGTCCTACTTCTCGTTCAGCCAATCGCTCAGACAAACAAGTTTGTTTACATTTGAAGAAGATAATGCTGCCTGCTTCTTGTTTACAATGTCACCTGAAAGTGACAACGGGTGTTTGCATGGCACTGTTGTAGCTGGCGTCTCAAGGTATTTATGTGCCAGATGTGCTAAAGATTTATGCTTCAATCACCATTCCAGAGGACATACATACATGCCGATGAGAGGTTCTGCTCAATAACGATCCAAAGCAGTGCGGACTGGCGCATATTCTTTTCATCATCTGAGTCAGATGCCAGCAGCAGAAGGTTGATTTTCTTTTTTCGTGGTTTGGTTCTGTAGTGTCCACATCAGAGTGTTGCTCTGTTAAGACTTCTGAAAGCATGCTCCACAGCTCATCCCTCTCAGATTTTGGAAGGCACTTCAGATTCTTAAACCTTGGGTCGAGTGCTGTAGCTACCTTTAGAAATCTCACATTGTTACCTTCTTTGCGTTTTGTCAAATCTGCAGTGAAAGTGTTCTTAAAACAAACAACATGTGCTGGGTCATCATTTAAGATTGCTATAACATGAAATATATGGCACAATGTGGGTAAAACAACAGGAGACATACAATTCTCCCCCAAGAAGTTCAGTCACAAATTTAATTAATGCATTTTTTTTAACGATCATCATCAGCATTGAAGCATGTCCTCTGGAACGGTGGCTGAAGCATGAAGGGGCATACGAATGTACAGCATACCTGGCACGTAAATAACTTACAATGCCGGCTACAACAGTGCCATGCAAACGCCTGTTCTCACTTTCAGGTGACGTAAATAAGCGGGCAGCATTATGTCCCGTAAATGTAAACAAACTTGTTTGTCTTAGCGATTGGCTGAACAAGAAGTAGGACTGAGTGGACTTGTAGGTGCTAAAGTTTTACATTGTTTTGTTTTGGAGTGCAGTTGTTTTAACAAAAAAAAAAATCTACATTTGTAAGTTGCGCTTTCACGATTGCACTACGGTACTTGTCTGAGGTGAATTGAAAAATACTATTTCTTTTGTTTATTATTTTTACAGTGCAAATATTTCTAATAATAATAATATAATGTGAGCACTGTGCACTTTGTATTCTGTGTTGTAATTGAAATCAATATATTTTAAAATGTAGAAAAACATTCAAAAATATTTAATAAATTTCAATTAGTATTCTATTGTTTAACAGTGCGATTAAAAGTGTGATTAATTGCGCTTACTTTTTTAATTACAATTAATTTTTTTGAGTTAATTGTGTGAGTTAACTGTGATTAATCGACAGCCCTAATAATAATAATCTGTGGCTGGCCCGTGCCAACTGACTTGGGCTTGGGCTGCGGGGCTGTTCGTGGCTGTGTAGACTTCGGGACTTGGGCTGGAGCAAGAGCTCTAGAATCCGGCAGGGCGGGATGGTCAGTTGCAGGTTTTTCTTTGCTGTGTAGACATAATCTTAGTACTTTAGGCCTTGTCTACTCTACAGGGGAAATTCAATCTAAGCTACGCAATTTGAGTTACGCGAATAGCGTAACTCAAATTGACGTAGCTTAGATCTACTTACCGCGGGGTCCACACTACACAATGTTGATGGGAGACACCCTCTTCTGAGACCCCTACTCTTCTCAATTTGGTGGAGTACAGGAGTTGACAGGAGAGCGATCTGCGGTTGATTTAGCAGGTCTAGATCCGCTAAATCGACTGCTGATGCATCGATCGCTGCTCGTCGATCCCCCGGTAAGTGTAGACAAGCCCCAAGTTTTTGCAGTACAAGTTCCCTAGGTGCCTATGTTTCTGCTTCTGAGCATGTGCACCACTGCCTCCCTATAGGTGCCTAAGCCCCAGCCTAACCAGGGGAAGATAGGCATTTGGCTGCCTAAGTTGCCTCAAGGGTCTGATCTTGTAGATGTGTGGGGGGAGGAGCAGCTCCCTCATAACTTGTAGCCCCATGGCTCGGTTACTCACCTGGGATAAGAGAGACTCTCTCTCTCTTTGGCCCAAACAACTCTTTAGGAGTGTGACAGTGCACAAAAGCATGAGAATGACTCTGCAACCTGGAGGTTAGCACAATCTCCAGGGAGGTGGACACCCAGGGTCCAGGCCCCCTGCTCCAAAACACTCTAATTATTTATCCAGAGTGCAACAGCTTCAACAGGAGAGACAGAGGGATCCTCACATCAGAATATCCCACAGCCTGGTGGTTAGATCACTCACCTGACAGGTGGCAGATTCCTATTCAAATCTTTTCTCCCACTCAGGTGGAAGGGGGGACTTGAACTGGGGGGGTCTCTCCCACATCCCAGGTGAGTACCTTAGCCCCTGGGCTAAAGGTTATGAAGGAAGTAGTGTTTCTCCCTCTCCCTCTCCCAAGCACACATACTGGATCAGGCCCTGCAGGTGAGTTAGGTGGCTGAATGCCTGTCTTCTCCTGGTTTGTTAATCACTCTGGACACCTAGAGGGAGGCAGCACTGCACATGCCCAGAGGTAGAAACAGTTATCTAAGGAGCTTTTACAGCAAAAATTTAGCTGCTGAATGGGTTTAAGTGCCTGCAAAGTTCAACAGGAGCTTTATGCATCACAATGGTCCCCAAACTGGGACTTCAGCATGTTACAACAGGGACTTAGGTGCTTAACTCATAGTGCATTCAGGCCACAGTGCATTATTCTGGGAGGCACAGAGAGGATCAAAGAAGGGCAAAATGTAGCTTAAAATCCCCAACAGTAGCAGAGTGGGGATGATGTCTTCATCGCTTGTCTTTGCATGTGTTCTCAGGAGAAGGTAGTGCTTGGTAGGGGTGGCTCAAGGTCAGGAAGTATCCTGCCATCTCCCCAGGGGATCCAAGAGAGTGATCCATGTGGATGCTAATGCTATACTTTCAAATAGGATTATATCACCTCCCTCCTAAAAGATGACATGTTCCCCATGTTCTTACTGTGGAAAATTACAGCAAAATGGAGTCTGGAGTCACATGGGCCAGTCCCTGCATACTTTGCTGAGTTACAAGGCGTATCTGCCTTCTCTCAATGGGTCCATTGTATAGCTGATGGTCCTTAATGGGCCATCAAGCAGGCTAGGCAGAGCTAGCACCAATTTGTCTGGGATGTCACCCAGCAGCATAGCATAAGTTTGAAATACAGACAGTATAGAGCCAATATTCATAACTTCAACTACAAAATTGATACACACATATAGATAGCATAATCATAACCAGTAAACCATAACCTTGTCTTAGACACCCCATTTGACCCCCTTTATACAAGATCCGGGTGCCACTACAGGACCTTGGTTGCAACAATGATCTATATGGTCCCAGATTATATCAATAACGTCACAGGGTGAAAATCCTGTCGATGCCTGGAGTACCTCCCTGATGGCGAACAGCAGGGCTGGCAACAGGGTGTCCCAATGCGTAGGGTCCTCCTCCACGAACTTCCTTAACATGGATTTGAGTGTACCATTGAAACGTTCCACCAGGCCGTCGGTCTGGGGATGATAGACAGACGTCCGGAGGGTTCGTATATGGAGGAGGCGGCACAATTCCGCTATCAGTTTAGAGGACACGTTCGTGCCCTGATCCGTCAGGATTTCCGCCGGTATCCCGACTCTAGCAAAAATCTTCACTAGTTCGGTAGCGATCGCCGGCGCTGTGGCCGTCCTCAGGGGTACGGCTTCAGGGTAACGCGTCGCGTAATCCACTACCACTAGGATGAAGCGATTTCCTGTCTTACTTCTGTCCAGGGGTCCAACCAGGTCCATCCCAATCCTTTCAAAGGGTATGCCGACGACTGGCATAGGGATCAGGGGTACCTGGGCCACACCTTTTGGTCCCGCCCGTTGGCATTCTGGGCAAGACGCGCAGTAGTCTTGCACCTCCCGGTGTATGCCAGGCCAGAAGAACTGACTAGCTATCCTCTGGAGGGTCTTCTCCCGCCCCAGGTGCCCAGCCCAGGGGTTAGCGTGGGCTAGATGGAGGAGGCTTTGTTGCAGCCTCCGAGGGACCAATAGCTGACGGAATGTCTCCTGGGCCTGCGGTTCCTGTACTACCTGGTACAGGCGATCTTGCCATATCTCAAAGCGTGGACCCTGTGGGGGCCCAAGGGTCGAGCCTTCGTCAGGACCGAGGCTGGTGGCCTGTTCCCAGGCCCTACTTAGGATCAGGTCCTCTCTCTGTTCTTGCACAAAGTCCACGTCCCGTTCCAGTTCCATTTGAGCATCCTCGACTGACCGGGCCCTTACAGGGGAGTTGGTCGCGGGGGGCTCTCACGGAGCCGATGTCCCTTCTCCGGGGTCATCCCGTGGCTTGTGTCCAAGCAGCCCCACTCATGGGAGCCTCAACCCGTCGGTTTGTGGGTCGGGCGGTTGGTACCTCTGGAGAATCTCCCCGAAGCCCGGCCAGTCTCGTCCCAAGACTACCGGGTAGGCCAGTCTGGGGGCCATGCCCACGCGAAGGCCCCCCTCCCGGTGGCAGACTTCTATCTTCGCCCAGGCTGAGGGGTAAGGGCGGATGTCCCCATGTACACACTGTAGATGTATCTGGGTGTCAGAGAGTTTGAGGTTAGGGACCAGCCCCTCACGTATGAGGGTCTGGCTGCACCCTGAGTCCACGAGGGCATTGGTGAGGATCCCCTCGACCCTGACGGGGACCACGAGCTTTCCCAGTCCTCTCTTACGGGCCCTTCTTCCGGCGATAGGTCTCCAGACTAATGCCGGTGTGGTCCAATACAGCCGCCTTCACCCGGGTCTATTCTAGGGCCTTCCGGGGGTCGAGGCTACAGTAAGCGGCCTGGGCCTGTCCCGTCAAATAGGGAGCTAATAAAGTGGCCCAGTGCTCGGGGGGCCACCTGGTGGCGGTCGCCACCCGTTCGAAGGTCACCAGGAACGCCTCCGGGTCATCCTCTGGCCCCATCTTAGTGAGGCATACCGGCAACTCCCCTACATTCTCCCTGGGTCCGGCCCCGGCAGGTATGGGGGCTGTGGCTCCTGCCGGGTGTAGCAATGCGGCCATCTGCTGCACCAGGCGTTCTTGTTGCGCCTGCTGTTGGATCGCCAAGTCCCGGAGGACTGCTGCTGATGCTCTTGATGCTGAGATATCAGCAGCTGCTGCTGGCTGGCCATCTGCTGCATCAACTGCACCTGTTGCTGCTGCTGTTGGGCCGCCTGCTCTTGCTGCCGGTCCAGCATCCACTTTAGGAGCTTCTCCGTCTCCATCTTGGGGTTTAATGGGGTTCCCACGGTTAAACCCTGTTCTCACGGCCCTTCAGCAGGCCCGGATCGCTGCTCACATTCTCCACCACGTGTGAGGGTTCACGCCCCTCCTTACAGGGCAGCACGGCCTAGTGGCCAGAGTCCATAGGATCAACCCTTGTCGCAGGGCAGCACGGCCTAGTGGCTAGAGTCCATACAAGCGCCCCTGGTTGCAGGGCAGCACGGCCCAATGGCCCGAGTCCATACAAGCGCCCGTGGTTGCAGGGCAGCACGGCCCAATGGCCCGAGTCCATACAAGCGCCCGTGGTTGCAGGGCAGCACGGCCCAATGGCCCGAGTCCATACAAGCGCCCGTGGTTGCAGGGCAGCACGGCCCAATGGCCCGAGTCCATACAAGCGCCCCTGGTTGCAGGGCAGCACAGCCTAACGGCCAGAGTCCACACAAGCGCCCCTGGTTGCAGGGCAGCACGGCCTAACGGCCAGAGTCCATACAAGCACCCCTGGTTGCAGGGCAGCGCGGCCTAAGGGCCCAAGTCCATATAAGCGCCCCTGGTTGCAGGGCAGCGCGGCCTAAGGGCCAAAGTCCATATAAGCGCCCCGGGTTGCAGGGCCGTAGGACCTTACTACTGGCTCAGCGAGGGGGTCCTACCGAAACACGCTGAGGCTTACCAGGGTCAAGGTACCAGTCCGTCACCTCCCCCGGGTCGCTCCCTACCGGCTGGGGAGTTGGGGTCTCCCACGGATCCCAGGGTTCTCCGTGAGTCTCCGGATCCGTCACCTTCTCTGGTTCCTCCCGCAGTAGGGGTTCGTGCCGGCCTGTAGAAGCCTCTGTTCCTGGCAGCTTCAAGAGCGGCGGCTGGTCCTCTGCAGGAGCTTCCCAGTTAGGTCCTTCCCCTGTGGCCGCCAGCCTCGACTGAGCTGAGTTCCCTCCTTTTATACTCAGTGAGCATCTGGAGCATGCCCAGTACGAATGGGGCGGGACTTCCTCTGTCAGAGCTACTGGTCTGACGTCGCTGGGGCTAGTGCGGGGCGGGGCTGCCCCGTCACAGGGGGAAAATGAATTTTTTCGCTTAGAATTCTCATTTTGTACAAAACACAATACAACAAACAATTTTTGGTTTTCATTTTCTCCCTCTCTTTTCTTCCCCGCCCCCTTCTCTTTTTTCTGGTTTGCCCGAAAAGGATTTTAAAAGAAAAAAAAGTGAGTCCGAGGGAAAATCTAAAAATGGGGGGGGAGGGAAGTTTCCAGTTTTCAATTTCCATTTTTACTGAAATACTTCGAAATTTTCAAAATGTGTCTTGAACATTTTCAAAAGTTGTCTTCATGAGCATACTTCCAGTTTTTGACCAGCTCTACTCCTGGAAGGTGCTAATTGTGACAGTTCTTGGTAAATGAAGTCATCTGTTTAACCTGAGAACAGTGACAAACAATGGCAGCTAAAGCTTCCCAAACTACCACCATCCAACTTGCGGCAACATTGCCCTGGAAAGGCCAGGGAGAGAGCAGGCTACCAAACAAGGTTGTTTACCCAATTGTGGTGGGTTTTCTAATGCAGAAATCTGAGCATTAGGGTAACTATCTGCTTTACCATTAATAGCTGATAAATAGCTATCAGATATTAACTCTTGGTCACTATGGCTAAGTCCGTAAAATGCTAAATGTAATACAGTGATTTACTTAGGGTTGCCAACTTTCTACTAGCACAAAACTGAACACCCCTGCCCCGCCCCTTCTCTGAGGCCCTGCCCCCCCTCACTCCATCTCCCCTCCCTCCATTGCTTGCTCTGCTCCACCCTCACTCACTTTCACCAGGCTGGGGCAGGGGGTTGGAGTCCTGGCAGTGCTTACCACGGCTCCCAGGAAGTGGCCAGCATGTCCAGCCCCTAGGTGCATGGCCTGGTGCCCGCAGGCGCCACCCCCACAGCTCCCATTGGTCGCAGTTTCCAGCCAATGGGAGCTGTGGAGCCAGCACTCAGGGCAGGGGCAGCGCGCGGAGCCTCCCTGGTTGCCCATGTGCCTAGGGGCCGCACGGACCTGGCGGCTGCTTCCAGGAGCCGCATGGAGCCAGGGTAGGCAGGGAGCCTGCAGTACCCCCGAACCCCCGCTGCACCGCCGACCAGACTTTTAATGGCCCGGTTGGTGGTGCCGACTGGAGTTGCCAGGTTCCCTTGTTGACCAGGTGTTCTGGTCAAAAACCAGATGCATGGCAACCCTAGATTTACTGTGGATCTGAAAAACAGTGTTTGTGGTCTGATCCAAAGCCCATTAAAGTCAATAGAAGTGCTCACCGCTTTGAAAATTAGACTACTTATTTAGGTGCCTGAACATCCTTTAAGCAGTTGAAAGCCGTGGGTTAGTCACATACAGAATGAACAATCCCCCTTTTTGCCATGGGACAGGAGGTTGCATCCTTTAGAGTTAATCAACGTCTTAGCTGGTGGACTATGGCTATTTACTGTCAATGAAACCTGAGGGTACAATAATTTCTGTATTTTTAGTTCCTTGTTTAATGGAGTTGTATGAAAATTTTGTTCTCTTTTTTTCTCTTAGGAGTTAGTAACTTACTAGAATCAGGTTAGAGTCACAAAGAAACATGTGTCAAGAGACTTTGTGGGTTGGAGAGAGACAGGACATAGCTGCTGTCTCTATAAAGCTTTTTTTGGAGATAGACAGAAGGCATTTGAAGCCCAAGGCTGCAATAATTGCAGCTGGTAAGAAGTTTTCTGATTGATTTAGAAGCAGATTGATTGAACTGTGCAATGAATGAGTCATGGTTTGTGATGGCCGATGCATAATATCCTTTTAATTATTTGAGCATTAGCCTCCAGTTTTAAGCAAGTTGCAGTAACTGGGTCAGTCAAAACCGATTATTTGGAAAATGAGATCTGTTTCAGCCCCCTCCCCCCAACATCTCCATTCCTTAGGTGAAATCCTGACTCCACTGTAATCAATAGCAAAGTTCCCATTGACTTTCATGGAGTCAGGATTTCACCCCTTTTTGTTTACTCTGATTATTTAGCTCTCAAATTCCTTCTCCCCCATTTTCTGAGCCATCTCCTAGATTCTCAAACCATCGCTTCCACGACAAGCTTAGCATCTTGGTGTCCATTTCTAAACATATTTAAATGGCATTTGGTATTTATTAAACCCAAAGTCAGAGCCCTGCAGTTTTTCCTGCAAGGTAAGCACGAGCAGTCATTTGCTGGTTGATACAGTAGTTAGCACATGCAAAAACACCATTTGGTGAAGAATTATCGAAGTGAAAACATATTGTTCACTTAGGGTGAGATGGGTTCTGGTGAAGGAGGCAAGAGGAAGTCCCTCTGAACTACGGATTCCCCTTTTGGAGGCTCTGAGGTGGGTGCCTGTTGGAGTGGCTGCACTGAGGTGCCTCTATGTGCTGGCCATACATTGGCTAGGATGGGTATGGTTGGGCCAAGGTAGGAGCCATGGAGTCACTGATGATCCAGTGCCCTCACAACATTGCACAAGGCTGTACTGCAGTTTTGCACTCTTCTCTGGTGTTACACCCTCTTGCTCCCCAGCACCTCACGCACACGAGGCCCAATCAATCTGGTGTTATGTGGGTGGTGTGAATTTCAGCCTGGTGTTGTGAACCCTATAAACAGTGGTAAATATTTTTGTTTGTCTGTTTAAATACAGCATATCGAGGTTATAGACAGCATAGGAAAATGTTGCAGTGCTAGAACATCTGTTTAATACATTTAATCTTATCTCTGAATCTGGGTTTCATTCCACTCTCATCACCATATTGCCTCAGATTACACATTCATCCCAAGCAGTCCACTGTTTTTTAAACATTTCTTACATTCCTTCAACCTGCAAACATGATATTAAAGATGACTCTGCGGTATTAATATTTACATTTTCTGTACATAATATCATTACAGTTTATAGAATAGAGAATTATATTAGCCCTCTGTTCTCTTCCTAGTATATATCTAATTTCTTTCTCAATAAAGAAAATATAGGTCTCCCACCCTCAACATAATTTATTTGGTGTGTTATTGGATTTCTCAGGTTTCTATTGCCTGCTCGTAACTCGACTTTTGGTATTTGTTTCTATCTTAGTATTAAATCTCAGTGACATTTCTCATGTGTAATAAATTTTTCCTATTATTTTGCCTCACAGTTACTGACAGAGGGGGGAGGGATAGCTAAGTGGTTTGAGCATTGGCCTGCTAAACCCAAGATTATGAGTTCAATCCTTGAGGGGGGGCCATCTGGGGCAAAATCAGTACTTGGTCCTGCTAGTGAAGGCAGGGGGCTGGACTTAATGACTTTTCAGGGTCCCTTCCAGCTCTATGAGATAGGTATATCTCCATATGTATGGACTATTGTTCTCACAACACCTCAGTGAGGAAGGATTATCCCCATTTAACAAATAGTGAACTGTGGCACAAGGGTGGATTAATTGAGGAGCTGTGGCTAAGCGAGAAACTGAAGCCAGATCTCCTGAGTCTCTAGTCCAGTTCACAGATTCTCAACCTGTGGTCCATGGACCCCTGGTTGCATAGTCTGTAGACTATCTTTAAGATTTCCAAAGGGGTCCGCACTTCCATCTGAAATTTTTTAAGTGTCCGCAAATGAAAAAAAGGTTGAGAACCACTTAACTAGCTTTAATTAATACATATTTTAATATTAACATTTTAGCAGTGCAACACTCTGGACAGAGACACTAATGAGCAGTTGTGAGCCATCTTGTCAAGAATGCATTTGATAACATTTCCATACTGTGGATTAACATGACAATTCATAATGGCCAATCAGATGTGTATTCACAATGTCAATTTGTCTGAACTAGAAAAAGTAGTAATTTTCAGCACTGCCTTCCCTCACAACCATTTACCATAAAAGCTGTTTTATCCGGCATGCTGGGAGAATGGGGGGTGCCGGTAAGTGAAAAATTCCAGTTAACTAAGGGCTAGTCTACACTTACCCGGTAGTTCGACGGCTGCGGATCGAAGTTCCGAGTTCGATTTATCGTGTCTGGTGTGGACGCGATAAATCGAACCAGGAAGTGATCCCCGTCGACTGCGGTACTCCAGCTCGGCGAGAGGAGTACCGCGAAGTCGACGGGGGAGCCTGCCTGCCGCGTGTGGACCGCGGTAAGTTCGAAGTAAGGTATGTCGAATTCAGCTACGTTATTCACGTAGCTGAATTTGCGTACCTTACTTCGACTTGGGGGGTAAGTGTAGACCAGGCCTAAGAGGGAGGGAGTTTGGGTGCGGGAGGGGGGCTCAGGGCTGGGGGTTGGGGCACGGGAGGGGTTTTGGGGTGCCAGATCTGGGGGGCATTCACCTCAGGCAGCTCTCCATAAGCAGTGACCTGTCCCACCCCGTCCCGAGTGCTGGCTCCACAGCTCCAATTGGCCGGGAACTGCAGCCAATGGGAGCAGTGGGGGCGGCGCCTGTGAGCAGAGGCAGCACGCAGAGCTGCCTAGCCGTGCTTCCACCTAGGAGCGACAGGGACAGGTCGCCGCTTATGGGGAGCCACTGAGGTGAGTGCCCCCTGGATCCGGCCCCCTGCATCCCCCCTCCTGCACCCCAACCCCCTGCCCCAAGCCCCCTCCCACACACAAACTCCCTCTCAGAGTCCACACCCCTCCCACGCCCCAACCCCCTGCATCCCCACCCCCACACATTCCAAACTCCTCATGGCCGTTCCTCTGCCTAGGAGCAGCAGGGACATGTTGCCGCTTCAGGGGAGCCACGCAGAGCCAGGTAGGGAGCCTGCTGGCCCTGTGCCAACTGGACTATGAACCGGACTTTCAATGAAGATTAGAAATGCTGGTTTATAGAGCTTTCCGGTTGGTACAGGGCCCAATAACACAGCTTTCCCTGTACCATGCAGGTCTTGCTATCGTGAGGCTTAGTTTAACAACAGATAAGATCTGCTCTCAAAAGCTTTGCCTGCACACACTGATACAAAGAAGAGTTAGGGAATGGTGTTGCTGCTACACCTGTTAATATTGTAGTAGCTGCTACAACTGGTTAATATTATTATCCTTTTGTATTGCAATAGTGCCTAGAAGCACCAGGCATGGACCAGGACCTCATTGTGCTAGGTGCTGTACATACACAGAACCAAAAGAGGGTGTGTGCCCCAAAGAACGTACAATCTGAATATAAGACGAGACAACAGGCGGGATGTAGACAGACAGAGAGGGGAGCACAAGGAAGAAATGAAACAGGCTGTCTGGATTCTGCTAACTTTTATTTCTATGGTCTAGATCCTGATGGTTGCGCACAACAAAAGTCTGTTGCTAGACTTCTGTGAACGTGTCACCTGTGGTTAACAGCCTCCTAATCCTTTTTCTGTGCTCACCTTTTGCCTATGTCTGCCACAGTCATAGGTTTGTCTCATGAAGAAGGAAGGGTTGCAAAGTCCCCTTTTTCCAGGGTCAGGAGATCATGTATGCTGTCACAATTGTACATGCTTTAGCTGGCCAAAATATTGACTCATCACTGACTGATTAATCCGTAACTAAGATTAAAAATAGTTATTTAGCATGTAAGTGAGACTCATGAATCTACTGGAAGAACTGAGTATGTTTTGAATGCCATCTTGATTGCCACATTATGGATTTATATTACCTGGACCTCTGGAACATATTCATTTCTTCAGTGCTATATCTGTTAAGTCCTTTTTATAATGCTTCAGTGTACGTAGAACACAGAACTAAATATACAAAGGGGATGCACTGGATGCCACATTTTGTTTAGGAACTGTAGCTGATTCATCAAATTTCATGTGTGCTTGGATTGTTGCTACCCAACTGGGATAAATGCTTAGCTTGTGCTTAGCTTCTGCCTGCAGACTGATTCATACAGGCAGGCCCTGGCATGCATGTGAAGGGCTTTTTGTGCATGCAAGCATCCATTGATGTGAATCCAATGACAAACTCAAGTCCTAGTGAGTAGCCAGTTGGATGTGATAGTTTGTGTTAATTAGAGCTGGGAGGAAAATGAAGAATTTTATTCACTCTGAAAGGATTTATCACTTTCTGCAGGATTATACTGATATAAAATTATTACAGACTTCACAGCAAAGCAGATTTCCCCAGGATGGTCTAATCCTGTTTGTCTTATTGTGAAACTCTATTTTGTTCACAAATAGCCCTCGTTAATGAATGCAAATTCCATTCCACACACCTTTTCAGTTACCCTCAACACAGAAGTTTCCCCATTAAATAGATCGCCTCCTACCAAAAAGAAAATCAGTCCTCTGAAATAGCACTATTACAAAAGAGATTTTCAATGAAACATGTAATTTCCTCTCTATTTACCCCTAAGCCAAAATAAACACCAAAAATATCTCCTCCTCAACTGAAAGACTAGTAGGAAAAATGGGGATATCAGAGCAGCGGCACAACCTCATCACAGTGCTGAGAATTTAGAGAATTTCAGTGTAAGTGGTTCATTAGTTTTCGTATCTCCCCATATACAAAATAGAGACCAAAGCTGAAAATATCTGTCCAATATGCAACCCTCTCAGAACTACAGACATGCATTTCACCTTTAAATGGTGTGGAATATATAAATATCAGCTTATTGTTTATATTGTAAATAGAAACGACAATTTTCCTAACACGTGAGGAGAGCACAGTAGAGATTATTATGGTGTCTAGATTGCATCTGGAGAAACAACTGACAGCACGAGGTTCCAAAGGGTATGGTAAAGCAGCCCTCCACAGCCCTCTATCTGACACCTTCTTAACTCTCCTGTTCTTTGCTTATCACCCACCCTCGGGTATCCCTGGTGTGTAAGTTAAATCCACTTGGAGCTCATTAAAAAACTGAAAAAAATACTGTGACCATTCTTTCAATTTTGTGTGTGTTTGTGTCACAATTTTTAAAAAATTAAACAAAAATTAAAATTCAGAAAACATTGACCAGCTCTAAACACTGATGCCACTCTCTCTCTAGAAATATATCTAATACCACCATACTATCATTTGGTATTTGATTTTCTATCTTGTTTTTTTTAACTATCTTTACTGCCTCCCATTAGCACTGACTTCCTCTTTGTGTCTTCTGGCTACTGTTAGTGTGAGAACCGTCTTCTCTGTAGCTCCTGCCACCTGTAACTGCCTTCCTGTGTGTCTCTCTGCATCACTGCCTTTCCATCTCATTTCAAATCGGAGTTGTTGTTATTAATTTTATTTTTATTACAGTAGTGCCTGGAGGCCTTAACTACAATCAGGGCCCCACTGTGCAAGGCACTGTACAAACATATAGTAAGAGACTGAAGAGTTTACACTCTAAATGGATGAGACAGACAAAGGGTGGGAGGATGGAAATGTTATCCTCATTTTACAGCTGGAGAACTAGGGCCCAGAGAAAATACGTGACTAACCGAAGGCTGCACAGGATGTGACAGAGGGATGAATTGAATCCAGATGTCAGTTCAGTGTCTGAACCACAAGGCCATCCTTCCTCTCTCTCAAAAGGGTTCTCTTATTCCTCACCTGTATATCTCCTTTTTCTCTGCCTCTTATTTGTTAATGTTGATTCTTTATCTAGTCTGTAGCTGTATTTTTGACCTCTGTAAAGTATTTTGGGATGCGGTTTGTGTGAGTGATGAGATACCATTAACAACACTATTGTAATTACAGGGCACCTGTAACCTCTACCCTCATGGTAAATACATTCAGGTGTTTCATGAATTTCCCAGACACCATCCCCTCATGCAGCCGGAATCTACCCATTGGCCAATACAAGACACTGTCTCGGCTAAGTGTTCTTGCCTTGCTCATAAGACTCTATATGTGTCTGCAAATGCAAAGAAGCATGCTAAAGGAGAACAGCATTCCTGTAAGAAGGGTGGAACTTGTAGGCTGTCCCACTAAGAAGGCCAAATAGCTTTTAAGCAGGAGGTCATAACTGATGAGCTGCATGAGTGAATGCCATGTTGTTGTAGCCTTCTTGGTCCCATGATATTAGAGCGACAAGGTGGGTGAGGTAATATCTTTTAGTGGATCAATTTCTGTTGGTGAAAGAGGGAAGCTTTCGAGCTTATACAGAGCTGAGGAAGAACTGTGTATAAGCTCGAAAGCTGGTCTCTCCCACTAACAGATGTTGGCCCAATCAGGAACGATGGAAGCTCCCTAAAAGGGGGCAGGGACTGGTACCTGAATTGTGGCCCCACCTCCTGCACCACCCCTTCCCCTGTAGCCCTGCACCCAAGCTGTCCCTTTCTCAGATGCCCCAGCCCCCCCCCGAACCCTGCCCTCACGCTGCCCCTTCCCCCCGAGGACCCAACCCTCACACTGCCTCTTTCCCCCAAGACTCCATCCCCCATTCGCTCCTCTCCACCCCCTCCCCCGTTGCTTGTCCTTACGGCCGGCAAAAAGTGATGGGGCCATAGCTGCCAGGTCCCCCCTCTTCTGGGACCCCTGGGCCCAATAAAAAAATATTACTACACCCACCTTGTCACTGCATGAGTGAAGGCAGCCTAGAGATATTCAACTATATGAGCATCAGTTGTGGCTGTTGAGGGAAATAGCCTCAGTCAAGAATGTCCCAAGTATCATCTGTTCTTCAGTTAGATGCTAATGATTCAGGATGGATCATTGCTGTCTTGGTTGGAGCCACATGAAAAATTACACACACTCACACACACAAATAAATAGCTTTAGCAGATGCTTGTGGGTTTTTTTAAATCATGCAGCTTAGAGTTTAGTAATGCAGAGGGGAGACATTTTAATTGTTTCTACACTCCCATGTTGGTGTCAGAGGATCAAAGTCTGCATTCTTTACTCAGTAAGATCTCCTGGTAGGATGTTTGCCTGAGTACAGGGTTCAAGAATCTGAGAGCAAACGTCTGCTTCAAGAATAAAGAAAATAAATCCCAGGTAGCAGTTTTTTTCTTAGGGCCAAATTCTGAGGTCCTTTAGGGAAAACTGTAGAACAGTAGTATCTGAATCTGTAATCATTAATTTTGGCAGCAGAAACTTGATTATAAGAGTTATGCTCACCCAAACAAAGAGCAGAATCATAACAAGTGACCTATGTGTCCAATCAAAAAAGCTCAAATTTCAAAAGGTTAATATTGTATACTTGCAATAAACAGTGTGTAATCTCAGACAAGCCCCTAACTTCTGTTTGAGCTATAGCATGTCTTTTAGAAAGACATCCACTCTCAATTTAAAGATTACAGTCCACCACCTTAAATACAGAAATAAACCCCCCATTGCCTCCCTCTCCCCACTTGTCACTTACCACTCACACTGCAAACCATTTGGGATATCATCAAACAATTACACCCATACCTGATGGGCACCACATCCTGAAAGAAATTCCAGAACCCTCTCTTCTGGCCTTCAAATAACCTCCCACCTTCTCTAAGCCCATCATCAGAAGCAAGCTGTCCACCGACCAGGACCCACCAACTCAAAGCGGCACCAAACCCTGCCAGAATAACAGATGCAAATCCTGCAGCTGTATCTCCACTGCTACAATGATCAATACCCCCCACAACACACCATTCAGCATCCACGGATCCTACACATGGATATCACGACATGTGATGTGCTTCATCTAGTGCACTAAATGCCCTAATAACAATTATGTGGGTGAAACCAGACAATCACTACGCTCTCAAATGAACGCACAGAGGAAAATGATAAAAGACAAGAACACCATATCACCCGTGAGCAAACACTTTTCACAAAACAATCACTCCATCACACCTCTCAGTCCTCGTCCTCAAAGGAAACCTGCACAACACCTTCAAAAGATGAGCCTGGGAGCTCAGATTCATAACTATGGTAGACACTAAAAATCATGGTCTTAATAAAGAAACTGGATTTATGGTTTATTACAACAATCTCTAACCCACTAGGTCCCCCCTTTTTTGTTCTATGAATATAGGGGTGTTAACTGGCCACTTCACCTTGACTGGTCCCTTAGAAAATGTACTAATTATTTATGCTAAACAATCTGTTTCCCTTTGTATTTAGCAGCTGTGACACTCAGTATCTTTCCCAGACCTGAAGCTTGAAAGCTTGTTTCTGTCACCATCAGAAGTTGGGCAAATAAAAGATATTACCTCATCCACTTTGTCAGTCTCGCAGTATGACTGTCCATCCAGAAACGGCCCAAGGACCAGGCTTATCCTAATGCCTGGGCTACATTTAAAACTTAGGTCAAACTAGCTACATTGCTCAGGGCTGTGTAAAATGTCATACCCTGTGCGATGTAGTTAGGTTGGCCTAACCCCCACTGTAGATTCTTTCATCACCCTAGTTACGACCTTTTGAGGAGGTGGATTTACTACAGCCATGGAAGAAATCCTCCTGTCACTGTAGTAAACGTCTACACTACTGCGCTACAGCAATGCAGGTGTGCTTGTAGTGTAGAAATAGCCTCACCTGGTCTTTAGCATTTTACTATAGGCCTCCCTTTACTCTCTAGATGAAAAGAAGGGAGTTCTATATGGGTCATTTTTGCTTAAATTATCAAGTATCTCAGCAAAACTTTCCATGAAAATGGACTTGTTGCCAAGCTTGTAATAAAGTGCAAAATTAATTCTGAATAGTTTTTAATTTTGCAAAGCACACCACTGACATGATGACCTTAGACAGAGGCTGAAAGTGCCATTCCATTCTAAACCCTGCTTTTCACTACTTCAAAAAAATTCCTGCCAGGTTGAAATTTCTCATGTGTCATTTCAGTCCAAAGGTGTATTGGGAATGTCTTACATTCTTTTGATCCTATTCTCCCCTCCTCCTCCTCTTCTTATTGTTATTATTATTTCTATTACCAAACACCTAGGAGCCCCACTCATGAACCAGGACTCCATTGTGCTAGACACTGTACAAACACAGTACAAAAGTATGGCTCGTACCCCAGAGAATTTACAAACTAAATATAAGTCAAGCGACAATAGATGGATATGGACAGACAGGTGGAGTAGTACAGGGAAAGAATAAGATAATATTGGTCAGTATGATCAGCAGCAGTGTCAGCACACCAGCCAAGAGTTTTGGCTTTATGAATAGACAGGAAAGGCCGTGTCTTAGATTCAAGGCCCCAGAGAGTGGTCTGATGCCCTGGTGACAGGCAGGATGATGGTTTTATCCACAATGATCAAGCAAGGAGGTTGTGGGTAGGGTTTGGCATGAAAGATTAAGAGCCCTGTTTTAGTAATCTTGAGCTTAAGTTTGTAGTTATGGCTAGCCATCCATGAGGGGATGTAAGAGATACAGGCTGAGATTTTGGTTAGGCAAGAGTCCTGTTTCTAAATTAGGGAAAGGCAAATGGGCTTGGGTATAAATTGACCTGACTCTGTGTCCAAACCTCCATAAAACCCCACACCAAATGGTAACATTTATCTTTTCCTGTTTTGTGCACCTTTCCACTTCCCCAGTTTCTGTGGGACTATAAATGGAAGTGCCAAGGGCTGTTTTTGCCATATTTCCAATAGTGATCAAACCAGAAACTACCTAAATAATATTTTTAATATTTAGCGTCATGATATTTCCAGGCTGAATTCTAGACCAAAACGTGATTTGGATCTAGACTTTCGGATGCCTTTCCAAACTTGTGGACTTTTTGAAGTTAGATCATCCTTACTCTAAATGTCTATTTTGTTTATTTATCTCTGTTGCAGTATTAGAAGAGTTACAAAACTATTAAAATGCTGGTAGGGCTGATTTCTGAGGAAACTTTAATGGAATGCTAAATGATGACTAAAGAGGGGTGTATCATGGCTGTCACCAATATTTTGCCTTAAAGCTGTATACTCAAGAGGCAGAGGAAGCATTTGCCTTACAAAAAGGTGTATAACTGAGAGCAGTGAAGTAATATTAAGACCGTGATCCCCTTCATGGACCACTTCTGGTCCACAAAGCATTTGCTGGTGATCTGTAGAGAGCTGGCAGGTCACGTGTCACTGACACCTCCCTGCTTCTGCATTGTGAAGAAAAGTTCTGCACTCTGCATGCCTGCAAAAGCAGCTGGAAAAAAATAGGTGCCCACAGTGCCTTCATTGGGGGCTGCTGTTCCACAGGGAAAGGAGAGGAAACTAGAGATGACAACCATCAGTAGGATAAGAGCTGCCAGTGTGACCAATGTTGTAAAAGGAGTGTCCAAAGGAACAGGAGAGTGAGGAACCAGACAGCATGTCCAGGGGAGCAGAGGGAGAGGAGGACCAAGTAATTAGAAAACAGGATGTCCAGAGAAACAGGGGAGAAGAGAATCAGGTAGTTGGGCAGCATTAGGGTGACCAATCAGCTGGACAGAAGTACAGGAAAGCAAAGTAGAAGGGGACCAGTTTTTAGAGAAACACATGCAGGCCTTTGGAAAAGAGAGAGAACCAACAGATGGAAGAGGGAGATGAAATGAAGAGTAAAAGAAGACAGGATGAAATAACTTTCTTCAGGAAAGTACCAAGTACTTATCACATTAAAGGCATTGAAAATACAGAAATATTATACCTTGCCATATAAGCAGTCACTGTATTTCCACAGGGATGCATGTGATTGTGAATAGGAGGGGAGCTTTTCTGTGTAATAGCAAATGGGAGGGGAGGTGATCCTTGGGACAGTCTCTAGTAAGAAATGGTCCACACTGTGATAGACAGTCAGAACTCATGCTTTCTGTGGAATTCTGGGGAAAAAATAACAGTGAAGTCTTGCTGTACTTGTTGACAGCAATGGGAGTTTGGCTATTGACTTCATTTAGAACTTAAACCCTGTGCAACTCCATTGTCTGTAATAGAGTTACATGAGCTGCAGGCGAGGGCATAATTTGACTCCTTGGCTACAGAATAAGGAAGTCTATTGCTTAAGATGTTTAAAATTAGATTGGATAAATCTCTATAAACTATGCTATAAGGAATAATGCTGCATTTACTGCATTATCTAACACGGGAGAACTTGTGGCCCTCTGTAAGTCAATGGGAGTTTTCCCACTGACTTCAATGGGGACAGAACTTCACCCTAAGTTTTTTTCACCTCTGACTTCTGTGGTTATACAGCCTGACTCTCATCTCTTTTACACTGGTGTAAGGCCATTAGTTTTGATGGAATTCTGATTTATACCACTGCACTTGGGAGGAAAATCAGGGAGCAAAACATAATGAGTTCCACTGGAATCTTGATATCATCTTAGCTGATATCATCCAGTTATACAGGCAGGTCACACTGCATATTCTTTCCCATTTTATTTTTAATTAATCAGAAACATGCAGGACTATTTTCTGAAATTAAACAGTAGAAACAGAATAAGGGTGCTGAGCAGCTGAAAGAAAAGGAAGAGAAAAAATAGGTTAAGGTTTCTTTTGACTGAGTAAACCCTGATCACTATAATAAAAATGTTAAGAGCCTCGTCCCTTGTAATTATACTCCTGCAGGATTAAACTGGTTTACTACCAAGACTCTGACTTCTGTTGCTGTTAGTGCCTGATTTCCAGCACTATGAAGGTTGCAATGTCCTGTTTCTGGTTGTAGGGGATGTGTCTCAGATGCCATACTAGACAACTGTTAATGAGGCAGGATGTTTGTTCATTAAGCAGAAATACTTTCTTAATTATTGTAAAAAGAAGGCTGACGGTTTGAGTCCCCTTCCTTACTGTTATTACCTTGTTTACAAGCTGACACAAGGACAACCTACGTAAAGTTTACACATATAACATTTTTATGGGATTCATCACACACCATCTGTACAGAATTATAGACTGTTCCAATTTTCTAATGGTAAAGAAAACTGGTACGTCACACAGAGGCTATAATCCTTCACAGGCAGAAGATGAACTCGAATACCAGTACTTCTTTTCCATTCATCACATTTCCCAACAGTGAAACAGGTTGTAAAAACCAACCAGGATGGCTAATATTATCTACATATAAATGTGTTGCTGGCTAAGAAAATTTAGACTCAGCCTGAAAAGAGGGAGTCAGAGCAGTAGACAGACCCTGTCTTCAGGGGCATTAACTGACTTTTTGCCACTTTGGTTTTTTAGTGGTAGCCTCAGAAGTAAAGGATTCATTTTTATGTCAAGTGATGCTACATTTATTTATGGTAGTGTGCAAGGTCTTGGGGCAGGAGTTCCTTCCCATATGTGCAAATTATGTGTTCCTTTCAGGTTATAATTGGGGCCTTGGCTTCATCTTTGGAACACTATGTACTCGGCAACTTGTTTTTATGTCTCAATTTTTCCATTTTATAGTGATCATAACTTGTTTAGGGCTTTTTTTTATAGCCCAAGAAAAATAAGGATTGTATGAAAAGCTTCAGGTCTTTGATGATTTAATTATCCAACCAAAGCCATGTTACTCTCATAAAGATTCACAGCATAACAAGTGTTTTGAAAATGCAGCTCGCTTAATTGGTAACCATTAGTAAGGTGGATCAAGGTGGCTTCTGCACATATCTAATCTTGAAGCAAAGTGTTTTAGACTGAAGTGGCAATCAAAGCCAAAAAATAAATATAGCAAGACACGGTGAAGGCTTTTATCCTTGTGGATTCTTTATATGGTAAGAAAAGGAAGGGAATTAGCATGCAACTCTGTGGAAATTGTAGCTAAAGTTACAAATCATCTAATAGAACAGTAAAGAAAACCCTTTGCAAAGTGGAAATACAGGGTCAGATCCAATGGAGCTATGTTGATTTGCACCAGCTGATGATTGGTCCCATAACATAAAGATAACCCTATGAAAACTAAGGCCCAATTCTGAATAGATCTGAAGTCAGTGGCTAAAATTCCACTGTCTTCAATGATAGCAGGATAACTTACAGTACAAGTTGCTTGAATATGTCTGCTGATTCATTTTTACCACCTCCCGTTCATTTGCTGAAAAACTACTCTTGTAGAATATTCAAATGCTTAGTATTTACATTAAAAATAAATACAAATAATAATAAAAAACTGCCCAGTTGTGAATATCAGATATACTATAGCAATTGGAATTTGGAAGATGAATCGCCAAGACAACAGGTCACAGAATGCAGAAGAATGGAAATAAAAAAATAAAAAGATAATGAAAGCAGATGTTGCGGGGGGTAGGGGGGGAAGGGGGCGAGTAAGCTGCTTTCTGTCTTCTAATGATCCATGGTCATTTATTATTAGGAAGATATTTGAAGTGGTAAATATAGAAAATAATTATCCATTGATAATTAAAACTTACTCTCAAAAAGATATACCAACTACTTTAACTATTTTGACCAGATATGCAGCTAGTAGCAGCAGCTGGACACCCGGCACTTGTAGGAGATGTTTCATAAATTCAGAGTTTGATTTTTTTTTCTAACTGTTGGTAAGAGTCACTGCATTATGTGACAGGGAAATATTTTGCACTCGTTGGGGGTCTCAAAGTGCTTTATAAAGTTAAGCCTCACAACATCCCTGCCTTTAAATGTATGTGAGTATCTCTCTCTATATATATATTTAATATTGCAGCATTCTAAACTAATCAGCCAAAATACAGCAGATACAGCAATAGCATCATTGTAAGGTGGATTGCTTTGCACCCTTCCTGTAACACATTTTTATAGGGGCTGTGAGATTGATAAAGAAATTGAGACACAGAGACGGTGAGTGACTTGACCGAAGTTATACAGTAGGTCTACAGCACATTGCAGAAATAGAACCTACGGATGAAAACCTGGCCCCACTGAAGGCAGTAGTAAAACTCCCATTGATTTCACTGTGGCCAGGATCTCACCTCAGATCTCATGACTCTCTGCCATATACTTTAATCACTAGTTTGAAGGGTCCCAAACTTTTTCATGGTGCAGATCACATGCTCACAGAGAGATTGTGCCATGAGTTTCCTTGTCTCTCATCTGAGCTCAGCTAACATCTCTGTGGCAGCTACATCAGTTGCTTACATGGTAAAATCACACAAGGAAAGCATTTCATGTACTGTAGCTACCTTGTAATGTGATTTGGCAGCTGGAAACCAGGAGTTGAGCCAGTAGGATGTGACCAGCCAGCGCTCCAGGAGGTAGTGGTGGTTCATGGATCACAGTTTGAGAACCGCTGTACTAGGCAATGATTCCTATCAAAAGGGTGCCTCCAGAGCGAATGATATGACACAGATATGGCTTGATGGAACTCACTAACTCAGCAATGCCCAGTAAAGTAATTAGATGTCCAACAGTGTGCAAAGAGGATTGCTGGTGATTTAGGGTTATTTAAACATATCTCTCACGGCATTATGATGGATATGGGTAGTTTTACAAGAGAAGGCATAAATAATTGTAAATGAACTCATGAACAAGCAGTAACCGATAGAAAGGAAGCAGAATTTTTCCATATTTTTCAATAAAATGGCACTCGCTTTTGAATTTACAGCTTCTTGGCTTTTGGCTTGAACAATGATGACCGTTTAATGACACTGTTGCCACAGTGCTTAGTGCAGCCTGGCATATCGGAAATGAGTAATAAGTACATCTGTCCTGTAGCCCTATGTAGAAATAAAGTTTATTATGGTTAACAGTTTGAAGTCATAACAAGATCAGTCGCACACACTATCCTAGATGATTAATGCTGAACTTTTTCACTTTGAAGGCTCTCTGGCGTTTTATAAGACGTATTTCCTGAAGGGCACATCAGTCCCCTTTCATCAAACTTCAAGCCAGTTTTTGAGCACAGACCAATTTTAGGAATCCTGAAAGGAACTCTGTCAGCTTTAATATCGTCATGGAGAAACTCTCGTCTCTCTGATGTTTAGGTTTAAGCTTCCCATTAAATACCTATTGACATCCTAACTAATTGCCTCTAAATAGAACCAATCTGCTTGACATTCCAAGTTCTTCCTTAAAGTTAGTTTATTTTTCATTAAAGCCTGGAGAGAATCTGAGCAGAGGCTTAGGAGAAATGTGTCATGGAAAAGGTGAGGTGGGCTTCATTTTTGAAGATTTTACCTACATGCTTTTGGTTCCTAGTATCTCCAAACTAGCTTTTCTGAGAAACACAAACTTCACTTTATTCTATTGGGCTTGAGGAGGAGCACTACCTTTCTCTGCTTCGTAGTGCACAGGGGGAGCAGTTAGAAGTAGTAACATGTTTCCATATACATTTGATAATAAGCATGTGACTCATACACAATAATTAAATCCATGTACAAATACGGTCCACATGCATACAAAGGGCTAGTACCTCAGCGGCAGCTGGGAAGCAGAAGTAAAGGTAACTTTAAGCCCCCTTTGCTCCCTAGTTTCTGGGGTCATTCTCCACTGAGCTGCTTCCCTGATGCAAATTATTATAGGTGGTTGCCCTATGGCCTCTGGCCTCTCATTACAGTAGCTAGAAATTGCAGAAGCACAGGGATGCCTTGGCTATTCCCCTGTTTCTTTGGTCACACTCCCTGCATGGGCCACAGGCAAGATGGGGAGATGGCAAAGAAACCACTACAGCTACTCTGTGCCACTCATCGATCCTCTGCACAGGGGCAGGGATCCTCCTGTAGCCAACTAAGCAGATTTGGGGGCAGCTTTGTGTCAGCCGAATGGCACAAAGCTGCCCTAGTGCAGTCTGGGACCTGGCCCAAAAGCTGAGTATGTTCTTCTAATACCAAGACCTGCTCAGTCTCAAGTGCTTTGAACATCAAGAGCCAAATTCTGCTGACAGTTACACTAGTGTGTATAACACCATTGAAACCAATTGAGTTACTCTGCATTTATGCTGGAGTAAATGCAACCAGGATGTGGTTCCCAAAATGCTATATAATTACCTTATTTGAGAATAGCAGATGTTTGTCTTCAGAAATATGAATGTTATGAACTGTTATTATGAAATAATAAAGCAGATACAGCGGCGCAACTTCAAAGCAATTGTTCAGCCCATCCATCTGTAAATGGCAATAACTTCACTCATTATTAAAAACCCAGATATTGCCTTGTTGCTATGTATTAATTGTATAGATACACTCAGAGATGGGCCAACACTGTGCTAAGTAATCGCAGTTTAGAAATTCCCAAATGCCTTGCACACTTGCCTGATCTCCATCCTTATGCTCTACCCCAAGACTTTCCCCCCTTGTCTGCAAGTCATGAGCCCCCACACCTCCTGTGCCCAATCAAGTTGCAGCCCCATTCCTATCATCCGCCTGCTCTGAGTGCCACCTCACAACTAATATACCTCTCCCTAAGTACCACTCGGCACTTCCCAATCCCCCCTGCTCCCAGAGCAAATGCCAAACCACTCAGCAAATCCAGACTTGATCCAATCCCTTTTCCCATCATAATATGTTAGTATGTATACATTGTGTATGCACTATGATTAAAGAGCAACTACATGGTTACAGGTGCCCAATAAATATTTGCATTGCACTCAATTATTATTTATTAAATGTGACATCAAAAGGTGTTGAAAGTGGTTTTAGATTTCACCAATTCATAAAGAGCTAGAATCCCAACTCATCGGACCTAAGTGAGCCCTGCTGGACAAGGGTATAATTTCACTGAAGTTGCATCTATTTATGTCCAGTGGGCAAAATTTAGCCTATTTTGTTCAAGCGTCGTTGTTTTCAGACGCATAGAATGATCAAACAAAAAAATGAATCAGTAGCAATTTCTGGAAAATAATTACGTGGTACTCTAAGGGTATGTCTACACTGAAATTAGACACCCGGGGCTGGCTCATGCCAGCTGACTTGGCCTCGGGTTAAGGGGGCTGTTTAATTGCAGGGTAGTCTTCTGGGCTTGGGCTGGAGTCTGAGCTCTGGGACCCTCCCCTGTTGCAGGTCCTAGAGCCCAGTCGCCAGTCCAAGCCCAAATGTCTACACTCCAATGAAATAGCCCCTTAGCCTGAGTGCCACAAGCCTTAGACAGCTGGCATGGGCTAGCCACAGGTTTTTAATTGCAGTGTAGATCTACCCTCAGGAATCATTGTGGAAGGAAATCTCCCCTGACCTAACAATTCCATTCCCCACCATCCTCTGGTTATTTTTCGTATTTACCAATGACATTAAATCCTTTTGGATTCTATAATGAAGACCATCTGGAGGCTTAGAAGGAAGGGGCAACAAAAATCTGTATTGCTCTATCATGCTTACTTTTCTCAAGCAAAGCCACACCATAGTGTATTGTCCTTCTGGACTACCACTTGCAAATAAAATATCTAAAAAAGATTATGTGGGTCAAGCAAGTCCAGAACCAATTTTTAGATGTTGTTGGGGGAGGTGAAAGGGGTTGGGGAATGGGCTCCTCAGTCAAGGTTTTTAACAATGAAGTGCAATGTGGTGCACAGATGAAAGATCAAATAGATTATTTATGTCAAATTCTCTCCTTGCATAAGTGTGAGGCACTGCTGCTCACTTCAATGGAAAAACTCAAAGGAGGACAAAATAAGTCAGCACACTAGACAAACTAAAAGCCAAACACACATGAGAGAAACATGTGAAATGAGAACAAAGGTGAGATGTGAGACTGTGCCCCTGAACCTTGGAAATCTTTCAACTGTGCACCCTAAAAAAGCCACAGGCGTTTACATCTTACAAGCAGAATGTTGGTATCTGTAAGGCTCAGAGATCCACATGACTATTTATTATATTTAATATTTATTAAAGCTGGCCAGAAAACTAAAAACATTTTCCAGGAGAAATTTCAAATATTTTCCTCCTGTGAAATCTGGCCAGGGATCCTGCGGACCCAAAGGTTGATAAAGGAAGTAAGCAGGGGAGGAGTCTGTCAAGCTGGGGGAACATTTTTTGAACAGACTGCCCACTGGGCAAGTCTGGTTTTTAAACTTTGTGCTTTCAAGAATTATTAATGTGCTGAAAAAGGGAGGTGATCCTCGCCACAAACTGCTGGTGCTAATTTGGAAGCAAATGGGAGTTATGCAAAGGGTGTCTTTAAACTGAAGTGTGGTTTGCAAGTCATGATGTGGACACAGAACGACAAGTTAAGGGGAACCCCTGCATTAATGTTTCTTTTATCCTTTTTTTCTTGGTTTGAAGCAGTTTTCACTTCCCTTCCTGTCGTTACATGATACTGTTATTGCACAAGTGGAGTTTTGTGTTTAAAGTAACACAGAGAAAGTTTCCCAGGCAAAAAGTTGAAGTACGGGCTGTGTGACTAACAACTCTGAGTGCTTTGCAGGAGCAAGAAAGCATTTGAAAGGTTTAAAAGTTGAGCCAGTTTACAAGCTCCTGGGATGGAGTTTTACAAGTTTGTTACATTGATCACTTGACTGATATAAAGGAGAATGCATCAAAGGGAAGCTGCTACAGTAATTGGAAGTGATAAAATGCATGCTTTGAACAGAATTGTCCAATAGAAATATCATGGTCCTTATTCTCCAGAATAATCCCACTACTTTGTACCACTGCAACGTAGGGTAGTCCTGAACCCAGCAGACTGATCCTCTCCAGGATTCCCTCAGCCTAGGAGATCCCTATGTCCAGTGGAGATGTGTCCAGGTTAAGAAGCTGGGTCCAGAACTGGATCTGAATCTGAACTTCTCCTTTGTTTGTGGGTATTTGGATTTGTAGTTCTAGTTCAGCCCATTATAGAGATTGGTCTTTGTCATGAAGTTTGGATCTGGATCTGAGTGTCCCCAAAGTTCGATGTCCAGTGTTCTGATTCCCGACCATCAGTAATTTCTAAAGAACATGTTGGACCTCATTTTCCTCTCACGCTGGTGTAAATTAGAACGCATTTCATTGAAGAAATGGAGTGACTCTGATGTACAAGTAGTGCAAATGACTGGAGAATCAGCCTCTATATTTGCTGAGATATTATAATATGTATAGAATGTACACTTCAAGGAACTCTGCTCCCTTATGCTTGCCAAGAACCCCCCCTTTCTCACGCTGTTGTCCTGTGTTTTGTCTAGCCTTTGTCTGCCTTGTCATATTTGACAGGGAACATGTCTTATCTATGTTTGTAAAGTGCTGTACAAATTTACAGCACCATATAAATCTTTTGCAAGAATTATCGTGTAAAGCATTGTCAACTACAGTCAAATGTGTGGAAAATTCTTTGCTCACTTCTTAATAACTAATTATTGCCATTAGCTTCTAATTACACGTATAGGCCATTTCTTTGTACATATTTTATTATAAATTCTATTCTTAAAGGTGGAGTTAGGAAAAACAGCAATTCACTGCTGACCTATTACTTTTTCTGAGCAGCAGAAAGCTTTTTTTGGTTACACCATTTCCTTCAGGCAGACAGAAAGTCAGGCTTACCCTTTGGGCTGTGTATTAGTGGAACAAGTATTGACATTTCTGTAACTCACTCTGGGTTGACAGATTCTGTTTTTGAATCTTTCTGTAGAGATGAATGTGCAACTTTCTTCTCCAAACATGCCACCTCCCAAATGTGGGAATCTGCCACACCAATAGCTGCTTAATATTTGATTTATGTATTTAAATACATAAATACATGCATAGGCATCCATTCTATGTTCTGGGCACCTGGCATATAAATGAAAACACACAATATAGTATATAGGACTGCCCCTTATTATTTACCAGAACCCTGACCTTCAGTTCCTCACTAGCCTGAGATGGTTCACATTTTTGAATTGAGTGGTTCCTAGACCTTGGCTTCTGTACTGAGGGCCTTTTCTCCACAGCCTTGTGTTGTCACTTCCTAAATGGATGTGAAATGCTGCCAAATCAGCACAGTAGCCTTTTGCATTTACATTGCAGTTGTAGATGGCTACACAAGGTGCAATGCAATGGAAAATCAAGCCCAATAAATCAAGTTAAATTCCTTTGCAAATCTAAAATGCGACCATTCAATCCTTCCCCCTCATTGCTGCAGTTCCTATCAAGATTTCCTCCTTACAATTTATTTCAAGTAAGCTGATTAAAAAGTCATTAAAAAAGTGATAAAATATCTCCATGGCTGGAATCCGATTATAAAGACAGTCCCATTCTTCATTCGCCATCATGCTATGTTAATAGAGCAGCTGCTGCCACCACTGTCTTCTAATCCATCTCTGATCATTTTAGCTTAGGCTTTGTCTTCACTGTAAAAATATGTGTTTTTACAGCAATATAGCTTTCTTCACATAAAATCCTAGTGGAGGCAAGGCACAGGTAGTTTTTAACCTTGACGTAGCTAGTCGTGGTCAATCCTCTGTCCCCACATGGGGCTTACCTCAGTTAGTTACACTGAAGTAAAACATACAGTGCCTTCTCTCCTCTAGGGTTTTACACTGAGTTACCCGTTTTGTTTTGTTTTTGCAGTGAAGCCATAGCCTTACAGAGTATGTTGTGTCAAGAACACAGAGCTCAGAAGAGGGAGTTTCACTTCACAGAAATCGTTCCTGTCCAGCTGATTATTTGCCTGTTTAGCTAATATGTGAGCATGCAGGTTGGGCAGGGTTAAGCATGGATAAAATTGTCTTCAGGAACTTGCTTCTGTCCTCTGATCAGAGTCAGCTGGAATGTTACTTTGGGGGCCAAAAAAGGACTGTACTAGAATGTAGATATGAACCAAACCAATAAGTGTTCATATAGTATACATATGGGGAGAGGGGGAAGAGAGAGAATGTGATGATGTGGTGGTGTGGTGTGGAATAAAGGTTCTATCTGTGTGAACTGGGATGGCTGCATTACTCAGGAGTGGCAAAACCATGGGGTTTATCCCGGACATTCCAAACTAGTGCCAATAAACCCAGTACACCAACCCACCCCTTTGTATACTCTGTATAGCTAGTTACATGAATTCTGAATGATATTTTAGAAAAAGTTGTAGAGAGGAACAGGATCCTTTGTTGCCTATGCAGTTGGATGCAAGGTCTTAGGAGGGAGAGGAAGAAAATATCCTTCAAATTATGTTACACCCGCTTGTTGTATCTTGTCTCTGTCTTTAGATTATAAATTCTTTGGAGCAGGAATCATTCTAGGAAATTCTAGAGGGCATTGGTGCGCGTGAACCTGGGACAGTAAATTAAGTGGGTTTTGTGAAGACAGCTTGCTGGAATGGAAGCAATATGTTTACTGATATATTGCTCAAGTCCATTCCTAATTTGATACTGAATAACTGAAAAGGAATGCACATGTAACTGGATGCGCACTTCAGCCTTAAACTATAGTCAGTCTGAGTCATGAAAATGGTGGTGTACTCAAGAAGGGAAATTCAAAATGACTGCATGTTCATGTTGTTTTAATCAGTAAACAATAAACATTTCTATATTTGAGCTTTGGGGCTTTTGTATTGCACTCTATGGCCAGAACATCGCAAGTAGCTCTTGTAATCAACTAAGAACTGCTACCTGAGCATGAGCCTCAGTGATACACTCGAGCTTCACTTATGTAAATATCTCCTCCTAGCTGATGTTAAAGAACCTCTAATATCTCAATGCACTTCATGTTATTCTAAGGTCATTGGAACAATATGGTCTTTTGGAATGCCAATGTCTTGCTAAAACTCAAATCTGCCTGCTTCATTGAGGGTATGAATAGAATTGCTGTGGCATTGTTCTGGGGTTTGGCATACAGACTCTACATAATGTGATAATCACTATGGGTTGGATCCGACAGCGTATGGCCAAAATACCGTACCCAGGGGTAAACTTCTGACCTTGTGGGATTTTTCTCCCCAAAAAATGTTCTGGAAAAGAAATAATTACTACCCTTTCATAAGTCACTCTTCGCTCCAAGGATCTGGTTCTCTTGTGAGCTACTGTGGTTTTAAAGAGAAATTGGAAAGGTCATAATTCAGCCAACAAACTAGAACGAAAACAAACCAGGAGGAGTAACATTAAGGCAGGGGAATGTTTTTAGGAAAGGCTCTTCTGCAATAACCACAGCTAGGAAGTCTCAGTCACATGTAATTTAGGGCTGAGAAGTTCAATTCCATCTACAGGAGTTGGATGCTCAGTTCCCATTCCAATACGAATGAAAATGAATGGGAACTGGGAATCTAGATCTTCTAGGCAGCTTTTGAAAAATCAGCTTATAGCTTTGTATTGGCCCATTGTTTTGAAGTTTGGGTTCTCCCCTCCATTTTTCATTTTATATTACTGTAGCACCTCGGAGCCCCAATCATGGGTCAGGACCCCATGGTGCTAGTCCTAAATGCAAACACAGAACTAAGAGATGTATAGTCATTATACATGACAGCGGAGCAAACAGTGCAAAAAATTAGTTGCCAACATTCTTTTAAACTCCAAAGTGAATTTCAGTGTGAATGTCGTTTGCTTTCTACAAGAATTCAAATGCTTCACTATCACAAACCTTGCAAAAAGCTTTTTTTTAAACTCAAATGCTTGAATATTCATCTAAAGCAAATTTCTGTGGTAAATTCAATAGTAAAATTTTTGATCCATAATTAGCACTAATCAATACAGCACAAAATATGAATTGCATATGTACAAGCAAGTACAGAGTTTAAAATTTGCTAAGTGTTTGCTATTTACCTAAGTCATCCTGTCAGGAAACAGATACAAGATCCCATGACTTATATAACAAACACAGGGCAAATTGTGAATTGTAGATCCTATTTTAAAATGTGCACGTTGCCATATTCATAATTTAAATCACCTGCAGACCAAAAATTATTTGGTGAAGGAATACATGAATGATTTTAATAATGAATACATTTGAAAGTGCTGATGGAGTTGTGAACAGAAAAATGTGAAATTGTTTGAATGTATTTATTTTTTTAATTATTGGCTCAGCTCTGGTATACTATGTAGGTACATATAGGTTGTAATATGAACTTTTTTGCCCTTAACATTTGGCTCGTGTAAGGAGTTGTCACTTGAGTGTGTACACGAGGCATGACTAAGGTTGAAAGAGAATCCCTATTCTTTAAAAATCATTATAATGTTCTGTAAAGATAATAGCCATAGCACATTAAACAGAATGAAAATACAGAGTCACTCATTTATATAAAAGTAACATCTTCGGTTTGTAAATTTAGAGCTGGGAAAAGTGGCAAAGGGAACATAATGCGGATAACATCCAGTATCTCAATGACCTATTTAAAATAATTTCCTATACATAAAGGACAAATATTTCCAAATAATTTCACTGACCACAGAAGACTGGCCTAATTATTAAAGCATCCTTGTCTTCCCGATTTCACTTAGAAGTGTGTGCAAATAACTGTTCCTGCAACTCTTTGCGAATGCAAGTTAGGCTATGCAGAGCTCTAACTGTCTGATTTGGGGGAGCAATGAAGTAATTAGTCATTTGCTAGACATATCCTCATTTGAACCTACAAGTAATTGTGTTTATAGTTACTGGCAGATGCAAAAAGGGAGGCTGTGATTTAAGTCATGCCCTAAACGTGCTGAAGATCAAAGAATAAGATTTAAAGCCTCATCAAATTTGCCCTTCGGAAATTTACACACATTATGAAAGTTAAAAATAGAGAATCCATTGCAGTAATGACCTGGGAGCCCAATTTGTGCTTTACCCTATTAGTAGTAAGAGTGAAGTTGAAATAATCAGTAGACTCACTTCAGATAGGAGGGGGATAATTTAGCCACTCATGCAAACCCAGGCCTGCAAGAATCCTTCACTCCCCATGACCTCATTTAGAGTACCCTGGCTCCTCCTTCTTCCCTCAGCCATCCAGACAGGCTTCCAGCATTTCATAGCTCTCCCTCATCTTCTGAGAGGTCTCCTTTCAGCTACTATAATGCTGTTGATATTTCTTGTGAACACACCAAGCCTATAGTGTATTAATCCTGTTGACTTGTTCACAGTACTCTCCACTAGCGAAACATGCTGTGTATTACTTGCAGTGCTACAAAGTAGTTAGAAGAAAACAGTCAGAATGAAATGGTGCCATTTGCAAATTTTGTACTTCTATTGTGTGCTTTTAAACAAGACACAACCCATTATATCAACCCCCTGGACATGAACTGGCACCTGTGTACTTTCTTGTCTGTGACTCTCTCTGCCTGCCTGGCTTCTGGTTCCCAACAATGTGCCTTACACACTTCAGTATTCCACAAGGCTCCTAATCCCTAGGCACAATCATCTATGGCTGTCCCACCTACACTCCAGTTTCCTGGATCCAGCAGTCCGAGACTGCTTACCGGGGTTTATAGAGGGCATGGCCTTGCAAGCACTTTATGTGAGCTGTTTAGAACCTTGTAGGATGAGCTTCAAAGTTGGAATTTATTTACTTTGACAGCCACCCTCTGGGTGGGGTTCCTCTGTCTGGGATGCCCCAGAGTGCATTGCACACCATACTTATGTATGGAGACAGCTGAGTGTTTGCCAGAGCTGCTGGATCCAACACCTTAGAGGGGAGGCAGATTCTCATTTACACTAAGTCATGTGTAAAGGGGCCTTAAAGTGGCTATACATTGCCTTTAAACTTATGGCAGTATAAAATGGTCTTAATGTAAATAAGAATAAGATCTGAATATCTAAGACAGGAGACTTGAGACTAAGCTATAAAGGTTCAATGTGGATCAGATTTTGTTCAGAACCATTTCACCTATTGGTACCATTCCCAATGCCAAGGTGAAAGGTTCACTGGTGTTTCATAATGAGTCTTCATTTTCAGGAAGTTATAACTTGGCTTCACAATTTTGCTCCAGGCTGGAAATTGGCATACAAAGGCTCATCTTGGAAGCACATCATTATTTATACAAAATTGCAAAGAAATCCTCCTGGCTGGAGGTTTGTGGTTATTTAAGAATATGTTGTTCTTGTGCTATTTTAAAATAATAATATAAGGTACAGTTATATAAAGCCTTTCATCTCGAAACACTTAATTCACCCACCAATGAAAAGCAGTCGCTTCTGGGCTCCTAACTATGCACAGCAATACTAGACTATAGGTTACGACAGGAAGTGAAACATAATATCTTATTGAAATTGCTTTGCTGTTTTTTTTTAAAGAAACGTGCTGTAGATATAAGCCCATGAGTGGAATAGGGTTTTTTGACAGAAATGATGACACAATCTAACTATCGGGCTATGAACGTTGCTACTATAAAAGAATAAAGCTATATACAGTGTCATTTTATAGCGCCTTTTATTGTTGCTCTCATTCTAACTCACTTTCCCCACTGACAACTTTACATTAATGGTACACAAACTATGTAAAATATTATTTGACTTTGTTTCCCTTGCTACGTTTCCATGGAACTATTCACATGATTAGTGTTTTGCTGGATTGAGGCCTAAATGTTATAGGATGTAAACTTTTCAGAGGAAGAAGGGGAAGGGGTATAAACATGTAACATAGAGAGAACGTGCACAAGCCAAGGAAGTCCTAGGATATCTGTTTTGGCACTTAATGTTATATAGCCATTGATTTATCTCTACAGAACTCTATTTTGTCAATAGAATGGGAGTTTTTAAAGTAACCTTCTGGGTGTCAGAGAATGAAAGATGTTAAAGACAAGAAGACCTAATTAGGCCATTATGTCCATCATCCTATCAATGTAGGAATGTCCCATATATTACGTACATCTGCACATTTAGTATGTGGAATCTACAAGAGGGGGAACTGTATGCTCAGGGATCACTTGCTTGAATCCAGCCCAGGTCACTTGTGACTGAGTTATTTGCATTTGATGGGTGGATTATGGGTGGATTATGTGAAATGAAGTAGTCTCAGCTGAGTTCACAGTGAATGGCCTTCTAATTCACAAAGTGCCTTGATCAGCAGCCATTGTCTGTCACAAGAGACAGACCAAGGACTGAGTGGTCACAGGACACTGAACGACTACAAGTTACATTGGTGGGGTGATATGTCCTTGTGTGGTACCTGTTTGTTGAATAAATAGATAAGTGTCATTTCCAGGGTTGTCTGGGACCTTTCCAAGCACTGTATTCACACTACACCATCTTTCATGCTTTTCTAATTTTAGGGTTTTTACTACAAAAAATCAATAATGAAACTGCCTGTTTGACATTCCTTGTATTTATCAGCCTATAACTCTTTATGGCTGAGAATATTCCTTAAGAAGGTAAAAGAATTTCATTTCATATACAAAAAGAGCTCTGTTTGTATTCCCAGGTTTATAACAGACACCACAGAACTAGACATTCTACAGACAATGTTCTCACCTCATTTTTAAACCTGTGTAATTCCACTGAATCAAGTAGTCAGTCCTGTTTTACACCACACTAAGTGAGAGCAAAATGAGACAAAGCCAATCCCTGAAAAAGATTACTCTCCAAAAATAACTTAAAACCAGTGTTCACTTTGTTTCTCTACTGGTGCTTATTGCTCCAGCAGATATACTGTTTTCTATATAGTTATTTTACCATTACTGCTTCTTAAATTAGCTTCTTAAATTCTTTCCAGCAGTAAAATGTTAAAATTAATAGGCCAGATTTTCAGCACTGGCTCTAATTGCTTCATACTGACAATCCTGGGGGTTTGCTGGGGCAGAGAAGGGACTTACCAGCAGTGCATTGGAGCAGATGCCCAGTCAGTGTGGTAGTCTTATGGATCCACTGCAGCTGGCATTTTTTAAAGTGGCCAGTAGGCCACTCTAAACTGTGCCTGAGGAGAGGCAGAGCATCAGGGAACTTTAACCAGCTTCCAATAGAATCCCTTTCTGCTGCAGCTGGTGGAAATTGGGTGCAGCAGAGAACCTGGTCTTGTCTTTGAACCTGCCTCTCCTTTTAGTCAAAGCTGTTGTCTCCATATCATACAAGGAGCCTGCGAGTCAATGGGAGTTGTGTGCATGTACATCTTGTACCAGATCATCTCTGTTCTCTGATGAGAACATTATTTACATAATTAGCTATTCTAGATGGGAACATTTGACTCTTAAGACAGTTTTGGAGTGGAAAAAACTAGGGGCTGAGTCACCTACTACGGGACAGGCCCAACAAAGAAAATAACAGAACGCCACTAGCCATCACCTTCAGCCCCCAACTAAAACCTCTCCTGCGCATCATCAGAGATCTACAACCTATCCTGAAGGATGATCCCTCACTCTCACAGATCTTGGGAGACAGACCTCTCCTCGCTTACAGACAGCCCCCCAACCTGAAGCAAATACTCACCAGCAACCACACACCACAGAACAAAAACACTAACCCAGGAATCTATCCTTGCAACAAAGCCCGATGCCAACTCTGTCCACATATCTATTCAAGTGACATCATCATAGGACCTAATCGCATCAGCCACACCATCAGGGGCTCGTTCACCTGCACATCTACCAATGTGATATATGCCATCATGTGCCAGCAATGCCCCACTGCCATGTACATTGGCCAAACCGGACAGCCTCTACACAAAAGAATAAATGGACACAAATCTGACATCAGGAATCATAACAGTCAAAAACCAATAGGAGACTACTTCAACCTCTCTGGTCACTCAGTAACAGACTTAAAGGTGGCAATCTTGCAACAGAAAAGCTTCAAAAACAGACTCCAATGAGAAACTGCTGAACTTGAATTAATATGCAAACTAGATACCATGAATTTAGGCTTGAATAGAGACTGGGAATGGCTGAGCCATTACACACATTGAATCTATTTCCCCATGTTAAGTATCCTCACACCTTCTTGTCAAACTGTCTGAAATGGGCCATCTTGATTATCACTACAAAAGGTTTTTTCTCCTGCTGATAATTGCTCATCTTAATTAATTAGCCTCTTAGAGTTGGTAGGGCAACTCCCACCTTTTCATGTTCTCTGTATGTGTATATATATATCTCCTTACTATATGTTCCATTCTATGCATCCAATGAAGTGGGCTGTAGCCCACGAAAGCTTATGCTCAAATAAATTTGTTAGTCTCTAAGGTGCCACAATACTCCTGTTCTTTTTGCGGATACAGACTAACAAGGCTGCTACTCTGAAAACGATTCATTTATTGTTGCTTTTTCCTTATCAGCTTATTAATTTGATTAGTTTCACTTTGAAATGATAAACGACTTCATCCCTGTGTTATTGTCACCAACCACAGCCGCTGACTCCATAGGTGTGCTGAGGCTCAAGCACCCATGGAAAAAAAATAGGGGGCACTCAGCACATACGAGCCATAGTTTTGTACCTGAGGTCTGCTCACAGTGCACATCCTAGCCCCAGATGGAGCTTGAGTGTGGCATGTGATGAGTTCTGTGCTGCTAACAGCTTCTGCCCTTGGGGCAGGGAGTTTGTTTATAAACAGAGGCAGGATGATTAAGATAACAAAAGGCTTGTCATAAAATTAAATTAAGGATCATTAGATGATCCTGAAACCACTTCCACGTACTCCAGTTAAAAGATAGGAAACAAAGGGTACGTCTTCACTACCCGCCGGATCGGTGGGTAGTAATCGATCTATCTGGGATCGATTTATTGTGTCTCGTCTAGACGTGATAAATCGATCCCCGAACACGCTCCCTGTAGACTCTGGAAATCCACCAGAGCGAGAGGCGGAAGCGGAGTCGACGGGGGAGCCGCGGCCATCAATCCCACGCCGTGAGGATGCGAAGTAAATTGATCTAAGATACATCGACTTCAGCTACGCTATTCTCGCTATTCTAATTTATGATATGTAATTATATAGTTCATAAAAATATAATCATTATTAAAATAGAAAAGATACCAATAACTAGACACACATTCAATAACTAGATATAAAAGAAAGATCTTGGATCACCCCAAATCTAGAATCCATGAAGGGTCATTGATGCCTTGGTCAATATTGCAGCCTGGTGGCAATTCTCGTGGGGATGGGCAAGGAGGCCGGTTAGCATGCTTCCCATGTGGACAACCTGGGCACCTCCAGAGGAATTGTATGCTTATGGAGTGCAATTACCTGGGTTGTTACTAAAACAAGGTCAGTGGCCTGGGATGCTTCCTGAACAAAGAAAGAAAACTTCCATATCTTGTACCACTGAGTATGGGGGAGGTAAAAGTAGAGGCCCTAGTTGACTTGGGATGTGGACAGACTTATCTGGGGGAGTAAACTTCTCCCCAAGAGAATGGACACGCACTTATCTATTCACGTCTCCTGCATGCATGGGGAGATGTAGGTCTATCCCGTGACCAATGTAGAAATTTAAGTACAAGGACAACTGGGATGATTATAGGTTGGAGTACCAGAGAACTGCCGAGGGCCCATAATTTTGGGAAGAGACTGTCAGGGTCATGGCCCTACTAAAGAGGAATGTTGTGCAGGGTCCAACACTGAGGAAAGAAGCTGAGGGGCTAGAACCAGAGCCAGAAACTTGTGACTGGTCTGAGGAAGATTGGAAAGGTTCAGAAGCCCAAAGCAAAGCAGCTCACAGGAGTTATCAGGAACCAAAGGGCCAAGCTGAGGTCTTACACGAGCAGCTGCTGGTGGCTGGACAAGAGCTGGAGAAGCTCAAGACCTCACAGAAAATCATAGCTCAGGTGACCAAACAGGAACAGGAATGGCTGGAAATGGAGCACTGGAAACAACAGTGTGCACTGTGTGACCAGGAGCTGGCTGTGCTCTGTGTCAAAATGGGTGTTAGAGGGAAGGAGCTCAAATAGGGAAATGAGCAGTGCTCAGTAGAAACTCGAACAGTGTCCCATGTGGAGACAGGGAACACACTAGTTACTGCAGCTGCTTGTCAGTATGAATGGGAGCAAGTGCAAGAAGAACACCAAGAGATTTTGTAGGAGAAGGATCATCTCCTCTGGAGAGTCAGTGGGCTGGAAGGGGAGGTAGAATGTCTGCAGGCGCAGATCCTGTAGCCTCGGGGCAGATGAAAGCAGAAAACCAGATAGCACCAGTTCATGGCTCTGAGGGCCCTCACTTTAGTGTTTACATGTACATCGGAGGAGAAGAGTTGTCTGCAGCAGAAGTGAAGAGACTGAAGAGATCTATTGTGGGCATTCCAGGATCATGGATCATGTACTTTCATGGAAAGGAGAAAGTTTGTTATTTAGGGGATAGTGAAAGTCATGATGTTGGAAAGTCAGAGCTCCTGACCATACTTTATTTTATAGGAAGAATCCAGATAAGTTCTAATGTCCACTGAAGAACCTGCCCCAAGGCAGGCAAAGTTCTAGTGGGAGGAGCTGCATGACAGGGTCGACCAGGCTGTCTTGGCCCCCTGTTAGAGGCATTGGTGCCCTGAGACCCCCATTTTAAGAAAATCAGCTAGGGCCAGGCTACCAGTGAGGTTTAGTCTTCAGGCCACCCTGCTCCAGATCTGCTGCCACACCTTTTAAACTGAGGCAGGGAGTGCCTTGCAATGTCATGTCCCAAAACAAGGGGGTGCAACAGCAGTGTGTGGAACCACTTATACCAACACTTTGATTTTGTGAATGAAATGCAAATTGCATGAAACCTAACATGACATTTTAAAATGTCATGGTTTTTTTTTTAAGTTTAAGATTCTGCACTATTGGAAATGCACATGCAACACAACCTCACATTCACTACATGAGAACCAGAAAATAAAACTGACTCTAATGACGAGAAAGGCATTATTACTAGCCTAACTTCTCTATCCAATCCGAGAGAAATGCAAAAGGCATAACATATCCTAACTCAAATGATGAAAAGCAAAACCAGAGGTTGGCTTTCACTTTTAATAATCTTAAGCACTTAGCACTAACAAGACAGCAACTTTTAAAAATATGTAGGGTGGAATTTTTCAAAGCAGCACAGGGGATTTATTCAGACATCTTCCATTATCGTGGGCTGGTAGAAGAAGTACTATTGTTAATGATGTGACTACCTTACTGTTTAACAGCCCATTTTTCTATGCATTCTAAAATCCACATGCTTACTGGCACTGTCTTAAGAATTGCTGTGCCTTAGGTAGGTCTGGGGTAGGATTTGTGGTCCAAATTCTGGGTCATTTGAAGCAGGGGTTCCTAAAATTCAGCCCTTTCTCCCCCCCCCAATCATGTGACATCCTACTGTTATGATTCTCACAACGTCTTATATGCCCATCTGGGGCTCAACCTATGACTCTGATCCTCCCCTAACAGATATCACCTGCTCTTGTTTGAGCTCAGTTAGTGTCTGGCACCCACTGCCCCTTTGGGGCAGCAATGCTTTAAAGGTTACTCAGGGTAGAAGTTGGATCTCCAGTGTGACTTGAGCCATGATGATGAACCAGAAAACATTATTTGTGTACATGCAGTAGGACTGGGGAGGCAGAGTGGGGTCTGTTGCAACTGAGACTGTTTGCAGGCAGCCTGACAACAGGTAACTCGAGGTGGCATGCTATAGCTATTGAACCCGAGCCTTCAGCTGCTTTCCGAGAAATGCGCGCTCCATGCGTTAGTTCCACTCCACATGCATTCTGCAAGGGCTGCTTTTGGAAATTTTGGCCCATGAGCAACGCTTCTGGTTTAAGAGTTAATATTTCAAAGTGTTCTGAAAGCCATCTACCTACTCAGATGTTCTGAAAATTGCTGTCTCGTCAGGGCCAAAGGTAAAATTAGTGGTACAAATTTGGGGTCACTGGGTACATGGATTCCTTAGATCCCAACCCCCAATAAGGCGCTGATTATTAATATTCAAATTGCTCTAAAACCCATGTGCACAGGGATATTATTTTGAAAGTTGGTATACAACAGGGGGCTGGGGTAGAGTTTGTATTGAAAGGGGCCAGTTTTGCCATGGAGTTGCTGAGGTACAGCCCCTTTAAAATGAGCTACTTATAATATTTTTCCAATTATTAACTTTTTAGGTGCAGAGGCTGGGAAAATCTCATTTGTCATCTTCATTAATTGTAGGGAACGGAATGCCCCTGAGATAAGCCACTGAATGGTACCAAGCTCCAGTATAAAAATATTTCAAAAGTTAATTGTATTCTAAAAACTTTAGCACCTTTGCTTACAGACAGTTTGCACCTGTATGAGGTGTTTCCTCAGAAACTCCCTGGTGGATGACACTGAGGGAGTAATGTACTCCCATGGGATCTTAAAGGAACAAGTGCTGCTCCTAGAACACAAGGGTGATGAATTCAAATCCTCTGCACTTGAGTTTGTGGTTCTGTGAACATTTGTGCTGTCAACTTGCCTTTTGCTAGCTATTGGAGGACACAATAGGGCTTCTTTTGGAAGTGTGACTGGTGCATGCAGTTTTGAGGAAGTTCAGAACCCCACGAATGCCCTGTATCCATCTGCCTAAGTCCCTCCCTGGGACAGTTTGGCAGGCAGTACTGTGTCTGCCTGGGATAGGAAACTCGTTATGGTGGGGTAGGCCCAGGATGATATGGGAGGAACTAGCTGCCACATTGGAAATGGCACTACCATAATGTCCTCAAGGAAACAAGGGGAACTCACTGCCAGAAATTTCATTAGCACAGAGTTAAGGTTGACTGGCAGTGCCTTGTACCTTCCAGAATTTGAAATGCACCAATACTTAAACACTTAAGGTAAAACAACCACTTAAATCTCCAAAAACTGGGAAATACTGAGTTACGGTAATGTCTTCTACAACACCCGCCCCACACTCCAATCTTAACTCCATCCCCTTTGAGCAATGCTCCAACAAATCCCTGAGAGACACCTCAAGGACTGTACCCTTCCCAAGTATGTGGAGGACAGTAAGAGAAGTGCCCAAGAATAGTGTGAGGGAAACTCTTAGGCCTTGTTTTCACTGGGATGAAGGTTGAAGTTAAGTCAGGCATAGCGAACATGAACGAACCAGGCACCACATACACTCAACCTCATCTTCTGCTCCAGACAAAACCACCAAAGACCTGCCAGATGTTGACATCTGTTCATTCTTGTCTTAGGGATTCCCTATGTGAGTCCTTACTGAGCCTTTTGGGCAGTGTGATGTGTGCCACCAGAGTGCTAGAACTCCCTGGCTAATGGTGTGGCACAGAGAACAGAGATCAGGGCACTGTGTGAATGGCTATACAGATGTGGGGTTCTGGCAGGGGTTCAGACTATGCGGTGGAGTATTAGAAAGGGATGAAGCACTCTGATATTCCTCTACCTTCTTGACATAGTATAACAACAGCAGCTCCTGGAGGAGTCAGCAGCAACCAAACGGCCCTAAAACTTTTTAGACATTTTGAAAAAATTGTTCATACATTCTTAGATCTTAGACCAGTGGTCCCCAAACATTTGAGGGTTGTGCCCCCCCTTACCCCTGTCCACACCCCTCCACCCCCAGGAGCAGGGGCCAGGAGTGGAATCATGACTTGTGGTGGGGGTGTGGCCAGGGATAAGGGGGATAAGGCTGGAGCCGCAGCTGGGGGTGGGGTTGGGGTTGGGGCTGGGAGCAGGGCTGCGGCCAGGTGCAGCTCTGCTCCCGGCCTTGGTCCTGGGCTGGGAAGGGAGCCGCAGCCAGCGGCCAAGGCTGGGGGCTGGTGCGAGGCTGGGGACGGGGCCAGGTGCAGGGCTGTGAGCCAGGAACGTGGCTGGGGGTGGGACCAGAGCAGAGGTGGGGGCGGGGAGGGGCTGAGTGGTGTTCCCTCCCCAACCCTGTGAGGACTGGCCCGGGATCCATCACCCTCCCCGGACATTCCTCCATGCTCCCCTAGGGGCACGTGCCACACTTTGTGGAACTCTGTCTTAGACCCAAGAGGGGCCATTGTGCTCATCTACCCCACGCTCCTGCCTGGCACAGCCTAGAAAAAAGGGATTCCCTGATTGCCCTAGCTGGAGCTGCACCTCCCCTCAGATGGCAGGGTGAGCTTTGGCAATTTGCTGCAACTTATGCCGGGAGCAGTACAGCTACAGCTGACACCAGGAGGGTCAGTAGGAGTGGATGAAGAGGCAAGTTCATAGAGCATGTTTAGAACATAACACAGCACAACTCAGAAAATGGCAGATTTTATTAGGATAGGCTTGGTTTGGTCACTGTGCCTGATGTATTGCCAACACCAGGGGAGCAGCATAAAGAGGGTGTGGGCTGGGAGACCTTACCATAGCCTCTGTGTCCATGTTCTCAGAGGTATAACTTTGTTGTACCTTAACTCTTTATTTCCTATTTTCCAGAGGTTTAAGTATTGGTGCATTTCACATTCTGGAATGGTTTGAGGGTGTCAGGATCCTAACATGGGCAGTCAGGACCAAGAGTGAGAGCTGGGTCAAACCTGAGGCTGGGAGTAGCAGAAGACGTCATAGTCTGGTTTCAGGCTGTGGTTGATACCAAGGGTCAGAGTCCTATTTCACAGTCCAAGTGAGGAGGTCCAAATCAAGCCAAGGTCAAAGCGATGAGTTCAGGAGCAGGAATAGTCATTGCATCTACAAGAGATCCACACTGTTACCTGGGCACTTCCTGGAACAACCCTTGGGTTATAGGTGGGAAGCCAATCAGGAGCCAGGAGGCTGCTGCCTGTCAGACCCCTTGTGGTTGGATTTACCATGGTCTGTAACCACACCAGGTCATGGGCAGGGGTGCACAGCCTGGTTGCAGTTGCTGCTGGGTGCTAGTATGGAGATGCTAGCTTCCTAGCAGTGCTCTAGGCCTGGGTTCTAGACTCATGGGCCCTTACAAAGGTACAGGTTGTTCAACCTTAAGTCTGCATTAATGAAGATTTTGGGCAGTAATTTAAAATTAATGCAAATAATTCAGTATATCTAGGAATGACCCTGCCCACCCTGAAAAAAACATTAGTTGGTACTGAATGCAGCAGCCTTTCGGCTTTGAAAAACAGGTCACTGTGAACAAATTACCTGGGCTGTCTGTATCAATGAGAAGCCAATTCAGAAAGCGGACTCATACTCAAGGGCTCTGTTCGGTTCTGCAAATCCCTTCATTGGACTGACCCTATATGGACTGAAAATGTAGGTTGGGTGGCCATGAAGGTATGGCCAGAGTTGGAATAAAGGAGCAAGAGAAAAAGGACAGTAGGAACGTGGGGTGAGAAGAGAAGGAAGCGTTGATGAGAGTAGGGGAAGGAAAGGAGATGAAATTATAGGGAAAGGAAGAGTGAAAAGTGGGGGGCAGATTAGTGAGTTGAACATGTTGGGTAAACAAGTGGGTGAAAAAACAATATATGGTTAATAAATATGCTGAATCAAATGAGTGACAAATTAAATGAGTGAATTACATGGTTACCAAAAACAAACAAACAAAAAAATCCTGTATAGAACCAAATGGCCAGGAAAGTTTATTAAACCAGAGAATCAAATAGCTGATATCATAAAATCATGGTAATCGTTTTGGTTGAGATTTTTGAAAAAAGTGAGGGGCATTTTACTGTAAAATGTATGGCTCATTTCTCGGTGTTGCTTTGAAAATTCAAGGGCTCTGTTTAATTTTATGGGTATCAAATAACAATGAAAAAACCAACCCTCCCACCAACCCCAAGATTGTGGATCAGTTTAGCAACTTCAGGGCAATATCCTTGCTAGAGAGGGATATGATGGAGGAAGGCAGGTCTTTTGAAGCTTCTGCCTCCAGCCAGAGGCTTGTCATCCCGGTGCTGAGATAGATGAGGAATCAGAAAGCTGGGAGATGGTGCAGTCCACACTGGATGTAAGGAGCTCTGGAGGTGTCATCCAACTCTTACTGGCACCTCAGCCCATTTTATCTGAAAAGCTCCTGGAGCAGCCCCATGCAGATGATGAATGACTCAAGAGAGAGAACTGACCCGTGGGAACGGCACAGGTAAAGGCTGTTTAGATGGGGGACCACATTACAACCCTCTGGGTTTTGTCTGAGATAAAGGAATGGCGTCATTTCCATTCGGACCTTGAACCTCTAAAAGGTAGGACAGCAGGACTTGGTGATTATAGATGGGGAGGTTAGAAGATTACAAAGGTTGGCTTTGCATATATGTGCAAACAAACATTATGCAGTAATGTGTACATAGAATTAGTGCTTAGCCAGCTACTGCAATACTGCATTAATCTCCATGAACATATTCAGTGCTGTATAGATCAAGACAACTCTTTGGAAGGGGGAAATACTTTCCATCCCAGGAGCTATTGTTATTGGCCTGTAAAATACTCATTTCCATATTTATCTGTCAGTTTGTAACCAAGGCTACAAAGTTCAGCCAGCAATGTCTGAAAAATGCAGGCACATTTTTGCCAAGTAGGGATGCCAATTCCAGCATGTTTACTCCACTGCTTGCACATTATATCTCAGGAGTCTTTACTACCAGAGAAACCAGAGGGTTTTTTGAAGGTCCCTGTACTTTTTTTTAATATTTCCTTGACAGCATGCGTCCTCTCAGCCCTTTGGGAAAAAAAATACTAGAACAGGCCACATTATGTCTTCCTGGCTGAATACTGCACAAACCAGGTACTGAAAGCATGGTGTTCTGACATTATTACTGGCCTCCTGAAGCTTCTGTCCAGTATATATATTTACTGCTTCTTAAGCCTTTACCACAATCTCTCGCTTGAGTCACTACTCATTTCTAAAAGCTTTACTCACCATGGGCCATCTTGAAGTGAACACAAGGACCAAACCTCTCTTTCCTTCCACAAATAACACCTGCAAAGTCTACAGGGATTTACATTTCTGCAGCACGCCAGCAGTAGGAGTCATACTGCTCCATACATAGCAACTTATGTCTTAGTACTCAATGCTGAGGGAAGAGGGGCCTCTTTTGGCCTTCAAAATGCCTCATTTTAAAAAAGGTAAATATTTTGGTATTTGCTGTAAGAGTGATGAAGTAGTTGATATGTTCTGCTGGGATTTGTAGGGGTCCTTCCATAAAGTGCCATCTGACTCCTTCTAGTCTTTATTATTCTTATGCAATACTGTGTCACTAACAACCACAGTGCAAGGAAGGGCATTCTTACTATGGATTTGATGTCATTGTCCCCTGCCATGATTTCAGAGAGGAAATGAGCAGAAAAGGCTCTTTGATTAAACATGTCAGCAGTTGCTGTTGTTATATAGTCACACAACAGTTTCAAAGCAGTGCAGTGAAAAAGCAGGAAGGTGGGATTAAGATATACCCAAAATAAAACCATGAAGTTGGGCTGGATGGCTTTTTCTGTGTCAAGCATGTTCTCTTTTTGTAGCTAGTTGTCAAGCAGATAGAAACATCTCCTCAGGCAAATAATATTACCACCTGGGAAAAAGCTGGAAACTTCCACTAACAAATTTACAATGACAATCATTTCTGAGTGTATTGATTAGCTCGCAAACATAAGCACTAATGTGATCCAAAAACCAGAGTTGTACTAGGTGATCAAACTGCTGAATGGGAGGGAGGGATCACTCAGGGGGTTGAGCATTGGCCTGCTCAACCCACGGTTGTGAGTTTAAGCCTTACAGGGGCCATTTAGGGATCTGGGGCAAAAATCTGTCTGGGGATTGGTCCTGCTTTGAGCAGGGGGTTGGACTAGATGACCTCCTGAGGTCCCTTCCAACCCTGATATTCTATGATAGAGGGCACCTGCTAGTTAGTGAACATTTTTGACCTGTTACTTCTTGCTGCAATCCATTTGAATCCAGGTGCTGTTGGGTACCTGTTTTATTGCCAGTTGTTCGAATCAACACCATTATACTGATCCAATTTCATGAAAATGTTTACTAGCATTGGGGTGTATTTTTTGATTCCATGCCCCATTGCCCGTTCACAGGGAAGCTGAAAAGGACTCAGAGCATGAGAAAACACACACAAACTCTACCTTTCCAATCAGCCACCTAAAATCAATTAATTTCTGGGAACAGTACAGTTCTGAAACACCTGGTCTCTCTTCTCACACTGACATAAATAAGGAGAACTCCATTCTTCTTAGCATATGTGCAACATGCCTCAGGTAGCATGTGACCAGGATTCATCACCGAATTTGGTCCGCTAGTTGGATCATTAGCTTCCCTGGCCTGCGCCGGGTACTGACAGGGGGTGAGACGCAAACTCTGATCCATGCCACACACCCCCTCAGTAACTCCACTGAAGACAACAGAATCATGCCAGTATAAAAGAGCACACAATCAGGCCCCTGTTTTATTGCTTCCTATCAGTTTCAGCATCACATTAGGTGGCAGTGAAAATGTATTTCACTGTATTATTTTGTATACAAATCATTTAGCATCACATGTTTCACAGACTATCACAGTCTAAATGCCAAGTTCAGCCCTACAATAAGCTCCATTTACTTCAGTGGAATTATGCCTGCTGTCACCAAGGCTGAATTCGAATATGTGCATGCAAAAAAAAACCAATATAGGTGTAATAACTTGCAAGCAGCATCTGTAAATAAGGTAGGGCAAAAGTGAACGGCCAATTTCAGGGAGAATGATCACTGCCTTCCCCTCACTGTGTGTTTTGGGCTTTGATGTGCATTTTGCACTGGGCTTCCAGAAGGTATAATGTGGCCTAAGATTAGAAATCATAGGCCTGAGAGTAAAAAAGGGCTTTGAAGTAGAATTGAAAATGATTCAAGGATTCAATTAAGCACTGATAAGCAAAAAGACTGTTCCAGATGAAGAGGCAGCAGAGATGTTTAGCTGTGAGTCCTGCTGTTACCATGTCTGGTATTGCTGATCCCATCAACTTCCCTCTTCTCCATCGTTATAATTTTATCTTCTAACAGGAATCTATTAAAGAAATACCAAAATGTCCACCATTAAAACAGCATTTTGAAGGCCTATAGAATCCCCTCTTCCCTCAGAATCAAATACTAAGACAAATTGCTCTGTATAGAGTATTGTGACCTACTGCTGGCATGATGGAGAAATGTAAACCTCTATAGACTTTGCAGGTGTTATTTGTGGAAGTATGGAAAGGTTTGGTCACTTCCACTTCATGATGGCCTATGGTAATTAAAGCTCTTAGAAATGAGCCGTGACTCAAGTGAGAGATTGTGGTAAAGGCTTAAGATGCAGTAAATATATATACTGGAGGAGAAAGTTCCAGGAGGCCAAAGGTAATGTCAGAGCACTTTTTTTTTCAGTGTCCTGATTGTGCAGTGTTCAGCCAAGAATCCATTTTGACCTTCTCTAATATTTCTTCCCCAGAGGGCTGAAAGGACACATGCTGTCAAGAAAATACAGAGAAAAATACAAGGACCTGGAAAAACTCTACAATTTCTTTGGTAGTAAAGAGTCCTAGGATATAATAGAAAAACACTGGAATTGGCATCCCCACTTTAAAAAGTGCTGGCACATTTTGCCAGACATTGCTGGCTGAACTTTGTAGCCCCAGTTACAAACTTACATGTAACTATGGTAATGAGTGTTTTACAGGCCAACAACAATAGCTCATGGGATGGAAAGTATTTCCCCCTTCCAAACAATTATCATGATTTACAATATTGAATATGTTAATAAGGATGAAAGTAGCATCATATTAGGTGTCTTGCTCCCATATTTTCTATACATATTCTTTTTTTTTTGCATGTACATACGAGACATAAAAAGCCTCCTCCTCTTTTATCTTCAAATACTGCTATCCTGTCTTTGAGAGGTTGCAAGGTAAAATGGCCAGATGTGTCTCCATTCCTTCTTCTCAGACAGAATCCCAGAGTATCACAATGGGAATGTGCAGCTCAACAGCCTTTACCCCTGGAGTTCCACAAAATTCAGTCCTCTGCCCTCCATCTTATCCAACATCGAGATGAAGCTGTTTGGAGATATTGTTAGATAAAATAGACTTAGGTGCTAGCAGTAGGTGAACAACAAACTCTACATCTCCTTTTGTCAAATAACATCTCTTATGGCTTGTCTACACTATAAAATTAGGTTGACTTAAGTTAGGTCGACCTACAGCCACCGCAGTAATTAAATTGGCAGTTGGTGTCCACATTACCCTCCTTCTGCCCCGTCCTCACCAGGAGCGCTTGCCTTGCACCGACTGAAGTGGAGCATTGTGGGGCTCTGACAGAAGGAGTGTGGGGCACTGACAGCCATGCAGGGCTCACAGCTGGAGCCCCCCACTCTAGGACTGATAGTCCCAGCTGTGAGCCAGTTGCTGGGCTCAATTTCACAGCAGGGAGCCTACTAACAGTGACATTGACATTTTTGTCTGTTTCACAGCTGCTATTATTTCACATTTCCTTTCAGGCACCGAGACTGACAGCTCAAGCTGTCAGGCCCATGTAGGGCTCACAACTGGAGTGCCCCAGCTCCAGGGCTGACAGTCAGAGCTGCAGACCAAATGTGAAATAATAGCAGCCATGAAACTGACAAGAATGTCAATTTCACTGCTGGTAGGCTCCCTGCTGTGAAATTGAGACCTGTGCAGGGCTCATAATTACCTCTGTCAACCCTGGGATGGGAGAGGAGCTCCTGCTGTGAGCCCTGCTGCTGGGGCTGACAGCTGGGAGCCTCGCTGCTGGGACTGGCAAGCCCAGAGCCCTGCTGCCACCTCCTAGTGTGGGATTGGGGGGGTGGGGAAGGAGAGCCCAAACCTGGCCATCTCTTGGTGAGGGATTGGGGGGAGCAGTGGCATTGGAACATTTTCAGTAGTGGGGGTGCTGAAAGTCAGCCCATTACCCCTGTCCGTGCCCCCCCCCCCGAGGGTGGGAGCAGGCCTGTGTCTCCAGGAGGGGGGACATGGACAGGGGTAAGGGGGCCGAGGCTGTGGCCACAGCTGGGGGTGGGCATGGGGCCAGGAGCGGAGCCCTGGGCAGAGGCTGGCAGCCCATGTGCAGGGCCGGGAGCAGAGTCCCGGCCGTGGGGCCAGGCGTGGGCGCTGTGAGTGGAGCCCTGGGAGCGGGGGGGCCAGGCACGGGGCCCCAGGATTGGAGGCCTGGGAGTGGGAGGTGGGGCTGGGCATGGGGCCCCGGGTTTGGGGCCAGCGGCCAGGGAGTGGGGCTGGCAGCCAGGACCTGAGCCCCGGGCATAGGGCCAGGGAGTTGGGCTCTGGGCATGGAGCCAATGGCTGGGGAGCGGGGCATGGGGCCAGCAGCCCCGCATAAAACCTGGATGCAGCACCGCCCACACCCTTTCTTCCCACACCTATGGGTGGGGGGGAGGAGAGCCCAAGCCCAGGCAGTGGCTGAGCTCAGGCTCTCCTTCCCCTCAATCGCTCACCGGGAGGTGGCAGTTGGGATCTGGGCGGTCAGCACCAGCAATGGGGCTCCAGCTATCAGCCTGGCAGTACTCCAGGCTGTCAGTCCCAGTGGCGGGGCTCCTGGCTGTCGGTCCCAGTGGCGGGGCTCCTGGCTGTCGGTCCCAGTGGTGGGGCTCCGAGCTGTGAGTTCTGGTGGTGGGGCTCCAGCTATGAGCCCTGTGCAGAGCTGACAGCCAACAGGCGATAAAAGTAACACAGTGTTTGCACAGGTGTTTGCACAGACACTGCATTGCCCTAACTACATCAACCTAAGCGCTACACATCTCGCAGAAGTGGAGTTATTGAATGTATTGCTGTAGTGGGCGACTTACATCTGTGGGAGCACCATTCTAGTGTAAACTTACAGAGTTAGGTCAATGTAAGCTGCCTTACATTGACCTTACTCTGTAGTGTAGACCTGGCCTGAGATTTTTCAATGGCTACAATTAGCACCTGGATGAAAAGCAGCTGGGTAAAAATGAATATCGGGAAGATGGGGGTGATGCTGGTGGGAAGAGAGAAATGTTTCAAAGAATGTAACTTTTCCATAACTTCTGTCTCTATCAAGGCCCTCTGCTCTCACATTGTTTATTTGGTCCACAGCCTTGGGAGCCTGCTAGATTCCTTACTGTTACTCAAATTACAGTGAACATAAGAACATAAGAACGGCCGTACTGGGTCAGACCAAAGGTCCTTCTAGACCAGTATCCTGTCTACCGACAGTGGCCAATGCCAGGTGCCCCAGAGGGAGTGGACCTAACAGGCAATGATCAAGTGAACTCTCTCCTGCCATCCATCTCCATCCTCTGACAAACAGAGGCTAGGGACACCATTCTTACCCATCCTGGCTAATAGCCATTAATGGACTTAACCACCATGAATTTATCCAGTTCTCTTTTAAACGCTGTTATAGTCCTAGTCTTCACAACCTCCTCAGGTAAGGAGTTCCACAAGTTGACTGTGCGCTGCGTGAAGAAGTACTTCCTTGTATTTGTTTTAAACCTGCTGCCTATTAATTTCATTTGTGACCCCTAGTTCTTGTATTATGGGAATAAGTAAATAACTTTTCCTTATCCACTTTCTCCACATCACTCATGATTTTATATACCTCTATCATATCCCCTCTTAGTCTCTTCTTTTCCAAGCTGAAGAGTCCTAGCCTTTTTAATCTCTCCTCATATGGGACCCGTTCCAAACCCCTAATCATTTTAGTTGCCCTTTTCTGAACCTTTTCTAGTGCTAGTATACCTTTTTTGAGATGAGGAGACCACATCTGTACGCAGTATTCGAGATGTGGGCGTACCATCGATTTATATAAGGGCAATAATATATTCTCAGTTTTATTCTCTATCCCCTTTTTAATGATCCCTAACATCCTGTTTGCTTTTTTGACCGCCTCTGCACACTGCGTGGACATCTTCAGAGAACTATCCACGATGACTCCAAGATCTTTTTCCTGACTTGTTGTAGCTAAATTAGCCCCCATCATATTGTATGTATAGTAGTGGTTATTTTTTCCAATGTGCATTACTTTTCATTTATCCACATTAAATTTCATTTGCCATTTTGTTGCCCAATCACTTAGTTTTGTGAGATCTTTTTGAAGTTCATCACAGTCTGCTTTGGTCTTAACTATCTTGAGCAGTTTAGTATCCTCTGCAAACTTTGCCACCTCACTGTTTACCCCTTTCTCCAGATCATTTATAAATAAGTTGAATAGGACTGGTCCGAGGACTGACCCTTGTGGAACACCACTAGTTACCCCTCTCCATTCTGAGAATTTACCATTAATTCCTACCCTTTGATCCCAGTCTTTTAACCAGTTCTCAATCCATGAAAGGACCTTCCCTTTTATCCCATGACAGCTTAATTTACGTAAGAGCCTTTGGTGAGGGACCTTGTCAAAGGCTTTCTGGAAATCTAAGTACACTATGTCCACTGGATCCCCCTTGTCCACATGTTTGTTGACCCCTTCAAAGCACTCTAATAGATTAGTAAGACACGATTTCCCTTTACAGAAACCATGTTGACTATTGCTCAAGAGTTTATGTTTTTCTATGTGTCTGACAATTTTATTCTTAACTATTGTTTCGACTAATTTGCCCGGTACCGACGTTAGACTTACCGGTCTGTAATTGCCGGGATCACCTCTAGAGCCCTTTTTAAATATTGACGTTACATTAGCTAACTTCCAGTCATTGGGTACAGAAGCCGATTTAAAGGACAGGTTACAAACCTTAGTTAATAGTTCCGCAACTTCACATTTGAATTCTTTCAGACCTCTTGGGTGAATGCCATCTGGTCCCGGTGACTTGTTAATGTTAAGTTTATCAATTAATTCCAAAACCTCCTCTAGTGACACTTCAATCTGTGACAGTTCCTCAGATTTGTCACCTACAAAAGCCGGCTCAGGTTTGGGAATCTCCCTAACATCCTCAGCCGTGAAGACTGAAGCAAAGAATCCATTTAGTTTCTCCGCAATGACTTTATCGTCTTTAAGCGCTCCTTTTGTATCTCAATCATCAAGGGGTCCCACTGGTTGTTTAGCAGGCTTCCTGCTTCTGATGTACTTAAAAAACATTTTGTTATTACCTTTGGAGTTTTTGGCTAGCCGTTCTTCAAACTCCTCTTTGGCTTTTCTTATTACATTCTTGCACTTAATTTGGCAGCGTTTATGCTCCTTTCTATTTGCCTCACTAGGATTTGACTTCCACTTTTTAAAGGAAGTCTTTTTATCTCTCACTGCTTCTTTTACATGGTTGTTAAGCCACGGTGGCTCTTTTTTAGTTCTTTTACTGTGTTTCTTAATTTGGGGTATACATAGACGCCTCTATTATGGTGTCTTTAAAAAGCGCCCATGCAGCTTGCAGGGATTTCACTTTAGTCACTGTACTTTTTAATTTCTGTTTAACTAACCCCCTCATTTTTGCATAGTTTCCCCTTTTGAAATTAAATGCCACAGTGTTGGGTTGTTGAGATGTTCTTCCCACCACAGGGATGTTGAATGCTATTATATTATGGTCACTATTTCTAAGTGGTCCTGTTATAGTTACCTCTTGGACCAGCTCCTGCGCTCCACTCAGGACTAAATCTAGAGTTGCCTCTCCCCTTGTGGATTCCCGTACCAGCTGCTCCATGAAGCAGTCATTTAAAGTATCGAGAAATTTTATCTCTGCATTTCATCCTGAAGTGAAATGTTCCCAGTCAATATGGGGATAATTGAAATCCCCCACTATTATTGGGTTCTTAATTTTGATAGCCTCTCTAATTTCCCTTAGCATTTCATCATCACTATCACTGTCCTGGTCAGGTGGTCTATAATAGATCCCTAATGTTATATTCTTATTAGAGCATGAAATTTCTATCCATAGAGATTCTATGGAACATGTGGATTCACTTAAGATTTTTACTTCATTTGATTCTACATTTTCTTTCAAATATAGTGCCACTCGCCCCCCCCCCCCCCCCACGACCTGTTCTGTCCTTCCGATATATTTTGTACCCCGGAATGATTGTGTCCCTTTGATTGTCCTCACTCCACCAGGTTTCTGTGATGCCTATTATATCAATATCCTCCTTTATCACAAGGCACTCTAGTTCACCCATCTTATTATTTAGACTTCTAGCATTTGTGTACAAGCATTTAAAAAACTTGTCACTGTTTATTTGTCTGCCCTTTTCTGATGTGTTAGATTCTTTTTTATGTGAATGTTTATCATCTGATCTGGCCCTTACATTATCCTCTTCCATCCTCTGCTCCTGACTATAACCTGGAGATTCTCTATCATTAGACTCTCCCCTAAGAGAAGTCTCTGTCCGATCCACATGCTCCTCTGCATGTGGTTGTGATATCTTCCATCTGCAGTTAGACAGAAGACTGCATTCATTACTACCGGCCACAGTGATCCATGCTTGATTATTGCAATTCATTTTAATTAGTAATGATGCCACCCATTGTGAGAAAGCCCCTATTGGCAGAGAACGCAGCACTTCACCTAATGTGCAAACACATGTTGCCATGAGCACATCTCCTGAGTGCTTTGCTCTCCGTAGAGGCTCCTCACTTGATACACATTCAAATTCAAGGATTCCGTTTTAAATATTCAAATCCTTTTTTAGATAGTGGCCTAAATTACATGGGAGACCACTTCTCCCTCTTTGGTCAGCACCTCCCAGGACAGTTGCCTTTCTCAGCAACAATGGAGCTCCCCATCACAAAAGCTGATATTTATGAGTGAGGGAGACAGAACTTTTTCAAAATCTGACCTAGCACTGGGGAGCTCATTGCTGCAAGGGATAGGAACGAACACTCCACTAACACTGCACATGCAGGATGATATGCAAAATTCATTTTATTTGCAATTATATTTTGAAAACACCAAACATACTACAGACAAATCTACCAAAAATTCCTTCCAGTGGGACGGGAGAAAGAGGAGAGAGATATTGGTATTTCATTTTGCTTATTATGAGTAAGGTTACTGAGAGTCAACAGATCATATTGCAGATGCTCTTGCTAGTTCTGCTTATTTAATGGTCCTGGGGTTGGAACTCAGAGAAATGAAGCAAGGTTAGATATAGTGCATATTGCCCAGAAAGACTGTGCAGTCTGGACATCTATGAGAATCATTCTTAGGTGCCTACAGGCGATCCTCACACAGTCCTGTGCCTGGAAGTTACTCCCACACCACTGCTGATTTGATTACAGCAGTTAGTGAGTGATCAGTCAGATGGCACACAGAGTGAGAAGCTGCATGTACAGACTGCTCTAGACATCAGCAGGGTTCAATTTTAGTCACAACTGGCTTTACTCTATTTTATGACCATATTAGGAGCCGTCCTGGTTCCAGTTGTTTGTCGGAGATGGATTCAGGAGCAGCTGATCGACCCAGCATGCAGTACCAGAAGACCACATATCTATAAACATATAGTCTAAGAACACAGGACTGTCCCTTGCCACATTAAAGACTAAACTCAGAGCATGTCACCTTTGGTTTTGTAAATTTAATGACAATATAAATTGCAAACCAATGTTTGGGGTCTAATTTGGGTAAGGTTTGTGATTTCAGCAATAAAATAATTGACACACCATCAATGGTGGTATTGTCTGTCTATTGTTGTATTGTGATAAATAAGGAATCAAGATATGGTGGAGTCAAAGACACAGATTCTTTGGAGATCACATCACTCAGTAGTTTGAAGTGAACAAAGCTATACTCTGGTTCAACATTTTCGGCCTTTTCCATTGTACGCTAACCTACTGGAGGGTTGCAATGTCCTGCTTCCAGAAGAAGCAACCAAAGGGAAAGGACAACAGGACAGCATTATAGGATTTGCTGGAGTTAAGCTACCCAGAATGATTTGGGAAAGCAGGAATCTTCCCGGGGAGTGGAAGATATTCAAGCAGTGTCCAGAATTAACTTTCAAGGATCCTTTGAAATCCAATAATGAGGATGAAAAATGTTATCTGAAAAATCTGGGTTTTTGAGAAAAGAAATGAAATATATAATGTTTGGGTTTATATATCAGCTGAAAAGAAAAATGTGCATAGGCTGTATAAGGAATATGTCATTCCCAAAAGCTAACCTGATTGTTTTCAGGATATACACTTTAAAACAGCGTATAAGGAGCAAGTGAAGCCATAGAACAAGTTGTTGGTATTGACTGACATGGGTGGAATGATTCAGGGCAGCATAATGTTTGGGTCAAATTACATTGAAACAAATGCATCATCTGAGCTACTAGAATAAAGTATTTTCTTTACATTTTCTCAGCTGAGGTTCTTAAGCCCAATCCTACAGAAGAAGCAACAAGCACTTAGCTAGAAACAATATCTTTAATGGTGATATTATCTTGCCAAGTTGACATCACACATTGCAGATGTTTTACCACCACTAAGGAATCTCCTAAGAAGTTCAAAGTAAGATTATACCTTCAGAACTAATTAACTAATTGCTAGTTTAAGGACATATCTAGAGATTGATTTGGGTGGTGCTTGATTTGCAAAGAATCTGCATCCCTTGGGGAATTTGCACTGATGATGACGACGATGACAATAACGAAAAATCAAACTTCATGATTGTGCCCACATATGATTTGATGTAAGTGCTGTAAAATGCTCCCAGAGTCATTTTCAGGTGCAAAATTGGAGGAATAAAATTAGAAGCCATTTCTCATAATCAGGCCCTGCCCTCTCATTCCTAACAAGCTGTCAAGGAATTGCTAGTTAACTAGCTGCTAGAAATGTCTATATTGGAAGATGTAGTTTTAAAACTAGAACCATAGTTTTCTACAAGAGAGAAATTTTGTAATCTGGTCATTATATTATAAATGTGAAGGATGAATTCCAGTGGGAGTTAGAGTATCTAGAAATTTAAAATGCACCCACGTGATTGTGCTGAGAAAATCAGACGTATGCTATCAGACTTATCTTTATGCTTATCAGACTTATGCTATCAGACTTATCTTTACCTTCAACTTCTTCATTGTTTGTTAATGGTTGTTCATAAATGCAGATGTAGTTTTATTCTTGATTACAGAATAGGATGTAAACTTATTGTATAAATAAGAGAATGAGATAAATCAGACTTATTCATGCACTCATCTTGGAAATCGTTTTTTATTGAAAGTCAGAGGTTAATGTTCACATAAAGATTCAGAAATGTGGATTATATTTTCTGTATACATAGGAAATTGTGTTATGTGGTTTGTCCTGACATTAGGTGAGGTGGGTTGCAAAATATAAGTGAGATAGATCATTGCCACTCAGGTCTGTGTGAGCCTGGGAACCTGCTTTTTCCACCTCTTGCATAGTATTGGTGCACGGACACAGTGGATTCTGTGTTTAAAGTATGTGAACCAAGGAAAAACAGAAGCAGTACTGAGGATTCCCAGCAATAAAGGATTGAAATATTAAACTAAAGTACAGACTCAGATTTTAAGGCCAGAAGGGACCATCATGATCATCTAGTCTGACCTTTTGCCCATCAAAGGCCATAAAACTTTACCCACTCACTCCTGCAATAGGCCAACAACCTCTGGCTAAGTTACAGAAATTCTCAAATCTTGATTTAAATCTTGATCTTGTAACTTCAAGTTACAGATAATCCACCAATTTACTCTAATTAAGATCAGCAAGTGACTCGTGCCCCAAATAAGGAAGGCAAAAATATCCCAGGGTCTTTGCTAATATGACCTGGGAAAGATTCCCTCCCAACCCCAAATATGGCAATCAGTTAGACCTTGTGCATCTGGGCAAGATTCACCAACCAGGCACCTGGGAAACAATGCTCTGCAGTAACTCAGAAACCTCCCCTTGTAGTATCCCATCTCCAGCCATTGGAGATATTTGCTAATAACAGATGAGGATGGGCCATGTGCCATTGTAGGCAACTTCATCCTACCATCCCCTCCATAAACTTATCAAGCTCAATCTTGAAACAAGTTAGGTTTTTTGCCCCCTCTGTTGTCCTTGGGAGGCTGTTCCAGAACTTTACACCTCTGATAGTTAGAAACCTTTGTCTAATTTCAAGCCTAAACATGTTGATGACCAGTTTATATATATTTGTTCTTGTGCCAACATTGGCCTTTAACTTAAATAACTCCACTCCCTCCCTGGTGTGTGATGTATTTATATAGTGCAATCATATCTCCCCTCAGCCTTCCTTTTGTTAGGCTAAACAAACCAAGTACACTTACTTCCAATACAGAACACACTGGATAATTTCAAACTGGGGCATGACACAAACTTACTTAGTTTTGTTTTCACAGCATGGAACTTTATCACTCCTGAGAAGTTGCTGCACTCATATGAGGAGTAGTGAAATGATCATGTTGAACTAGTGTGGAAAATGCCTTCAGGTCTTGTGCAGATTCAAATTCCATTTCATTCCACTTTTTAAAAACACGTACACTGCATGTTATGTGCACCTCCTGGGTGATATTCCAAACGCACACCCACGTGAACGCCTTCCTGGGCTTTAATAATAAATTGGCTGGATACCCCTAGGTTTGTAAAGGACTGTTTTAATATTGCTTCAGATCACAAGATTTTTGATTGATCTGTTTTAAATGTCTAAACAAAATAAGTACACACCAAATGCATACAAAACAACACAGGGTGCATAATATATAATTCAACAAAACAAAGAAGACAGAGCTCATTATGGCAGTTGGTAGTGCAAATATTTAACGGCTGCATTCAGTATTCTGTATGTAGTCTGAGCTTCTCAGCAATAAGTGTCTTGGGTGAAATTCTGGCCCCACTGAAGTCAATGGCAAAACTCCCATTGACTTGAATGAAGCCATGATTTCATCCTTTATATGTTTGACAAACATAACTGAACTGAAGGGCAAATTTGACCTATTTTTCCACTTGAGCATATTTTATGCAATTTTTGGAAGCACATCTAAGTTCTTTTTTTTAACTTATTTGGTCACAGTCAGGAAGAACATAATTAACTGTGTAGCAAACTGAGTGAAGGAAAATTCAAGTCTTTGAGCCTGTGACTTGTTTAAAGAAATAAAGTTGAAAGGTTTGTTAAGCGCATAAACATTAACAGTGAATGAATGATTCGCAATGAATCAAACACACTGGCTACTTTTGCCTTTTTCCCCCTGTTTGTGGATTGCCTTGTGAACATGTTGCAAATTTATTAGTTATTCCAAATTTGTCATGAATTCCTTGGGTGAATTATTCTTGGCCTGCAGATAATTTATGTATACTCACAAAACATGTTTGTCAGGTATGTCACGTGGTATTCTATTATTTCAATGGATGATTCAAGTAACTTGGTATTAACTTAAAATATGTAATATGTTATGGGTTTCTTACACCTTCCTCTGAACCATGTGATAGTGGCCACTTTTGGAGACAAGATACTATGTTAGATGCTCCTTGGATCTGATCTAATATAGCATTTCATTCCTATGTTCCTAATTAATCAACAAGGAGTGAACTGCAAATTATATATTTCATTGAGCCATTCCTGCAAGATGCTGAACTTTCTGGCCCCATCTGACAAAGTCTCCCATAGACTTCAATGGGCATTGGAGCAGCCCCCGATGTGTCATGGTTGCAGGTACAAGGATCTTGTTAGAACTAACTAAACTAAGGAACACAGCATGAACTGCAAATGAAGAATTTCAAATTCTGCAGTTAAAGCTACAATTCAATAAACTGTATTCATACAAGGTCTGCATAGTCTTCATGGATATTTTACTTTGCTAGTATAACAGGAAAAGTTTTGAACAATTTTCTGCAATGCCATTTCACCTATTTCATAATACTTCAATTTTGATTTTTTTGGGGGTGAAATCTCAAAAGTGTTAATTTTTCTGGGTAAGTTTGCAAAGTCACATTTTCACAATGCAGTCAAGTCTTTTTACTATTTTTTCCATAGCGGGGAAAACCAACACATATCTGGGAAGAAATATATATATATACACATTGTGACAGACCTAGACCAGTGGGGTACAGGAGTCTGGTAGAAGGCAAATATACTGGTCACTGGATGAGTAGTTTTCTGTTCCCTGAGTGACCAGACCTATTGGGATCCAGGAAGTGGGCGGGCAAAGCCCGCCCACTGCTAAAGGATCCCCCCCAGCCTAAGTGGGGGTCCACAGGACCTGGAGACCAAAAAATTACAGGGGAGAACTAATAAAAGAACAGGGACAGGAGTGAGGTCAAAGGGTCAAACGAAGCGAACCAGATGGGGACACTGAGCAGAGAACCCCGGACAGCGCCCACTGCTCCTCGAAGGCGTCAAGGGAGCCAGTGGACGCCGCCCAGAGGAACTCTGCCCGGATACGTGAAAGAACGGAGGACCTGAAATACGCCCCACAGTCACAGGAAACTCCATCGGCCAACCTCCTCACTCTGGTTTTATAGATGGCCAGTTTCGCTAGGGCCAGAAGGAGGTTGACCAGGAGGTCCCGCGACTTTGTGGGGCGACGGATAGGGAGTGCATAAATAAAAAGGTGAGGAGAAAAGTGCAACCAAAATCTTAACAAAATATCTGTGAGGAGCCGGAATAGGGGCTGCAGCCTGGTGCACTCCAGGTAAACCTGCGCCAGGGTCTCCCTCACGCCGCAAAAGGGGCAGGTGTCTGGGATAGGGGTAAACCGCGCCAAGTACACGCCCGTGCTCACGGCTCCGTGAAGGAGCCGCCAACTGATGTCCCCGGTGGGCTTCGGGATCAGAGCAGAATAAAGGCTGGCCCACCGGGGCTCCTCACCCTCCAGAGGTGGCACAAGGTCCCGCCACTTCGTATTGGGGTGGGACGCGAGGGTGAGGACATGAAGAACATGGAGCATGAGCGTGTATAGATGTTTCCTTGGCGCGGTCCGGAACAGAACCGGCTGCAGATGGTGCAGCCGGCTCATGGCAAATGGACGGGGAGGGGGCCGGTTGGGTCCACGGGGCAGGGGCCCGATGAAAAAGTCTGGAGGGCTCGGAGTGGAGGGTGGGCGGGGCGTGCCCTCTCGCAGGACCCGGTTGAGATAGTCCCGAGCAGCGGGCGGCAAAGCGGCCCTCACCTCCTGAAGTACGCGCCGGGGAGTACGAGGTCTGGAGAGCCCCATGCGCTGAGCGAGCGTCAGGGGATCCAGCCAGTCTCCCCGGTCGTAGTCCAGGAGGTCTCCGACTTTGGTGACTTCTGCCAGGACCAACCTCTGGCGCACCATGGGGGACTCCACCACCTGCACACGAAGCTGGGGGTTGTGTAGCAGGGGCTCCGCAAGGAGATCTGCCCCCACGGTGGCCGCCACGGACCTGGTCACTGAAAACAGTTTCCAGGTCCGGAGGAGGTCCTGGTAGAAGACCGGCAGCTCGGAGAGGCCTCGCGGAAGACCTCTCGGATGGAGACAAAGGAGCTGCCAGTCATATCGGAGCCTCAGAAGTGGCGCAGGAAGGCGTGCGCCAATACGCTCCATGCCGGACTATCTGCACCATAAAGGAGCCTCTGCAGGGCCTGGAGGCGGAAGACGTGGACCTGAGCGTGCAGACACTTCAGGCCCTGCCCTCCCTCCTCCAGGGGTAGATGGAGAACCCCCGCAGAGACCCAGTGCAGTCCTGACCAAAAGAACTCCAGAATCAACGTCCGGAGGGTGGTCAGGAAGCCCGGGGCCGGGACCAGGATGTTGAGCCGGTACCAGAGCATGGACAGGACTAGTTGATTGAGCACCAGTGCTCTCCCTCGAAGGGAGAGACACCGGAGCAGTCCTGTCCATTTCCGGAGCCGCTCTGACACCCTGCCCTCTAAACCTAGCCAGTTCTCCGGCGGAGATGGATGTGTGGCAGAAAGGTAAACGCCGAGATAGAGCAGCGGACCCGCGCTCCACCGGATGGCCTGAAGCGCGGGTGGGAGGGAGCTCGCCTGCCACTCGTCCCCTACCACCAGGCCAGAGCTCTTGACCCAATTGACCCGGGCGGAGGAGGCCGCCAAATAGATGGTCTGGCAAGCCTCCACCCGCACCAAGTCACCCGGGTCCTGGACCACGAGGAGCACGTCGTCGGCGTACGCCGACAGGACCAGCCGCAGCTCCGGCTCCCGCAGCACCAACCCTGCCAACCTCCTACGGAGGAGACAGAGGAAGGGCTCGATCGCCAGAGCATACAGCTGGCCCGAGAGGGGGCACCCTTGATGTACTCCTCGCCCGAAGCTGACCAGTTCGGTCAGGGTCCAGTTGAGCCTGACCAAACACTCTGCGGAGGCGTACAGCACCTGGAGAAAACCCACAAACTGGGGCCCGAAGCCAAACGCTTGCAGAGTGCCCAGGAGATACCCGTGGTCCACCCTGTCGAACGCCTTCTCCTGAGCCAGGGACAGGAGGGTGAACGACAGACCATCCCTACACCCGAGTTCCAAGAGGTCCTGGACCAGATACAAGTTGTCGAAGATGGTGCGGCCCGGGATGGTGTAGGTCTGGTCTGGGTGGATCACGTCCGCCAGCACGGACCCTAGCCGCAGCGAGATGGCCTTCGCTACGATTTTATAGTCCGTGCTGAGGAGCGAGATGGGACGCCAATTCCGTAAATCGCGGAGGTCCCCCTTCTTCGGCAATAAGGCAAGCACGGCTCGCCTGCACGAAAGAGGGAGGACCCCGCCCTGCAAGGACTCGGCCCAGACGGTGACAAGGTCCGGGCCGAGGACGTCCCAAAACACGCGGTAGAACTCCACGGTCAGCCCGTCCATGCCCGGAGATTTATTGGTGGGCATGCGGCGGAGGGCTTCCGAGAACTCGGCCAGAGTGAGAGGCAGCTCCAGCCGGTCTCGGTCGCCCGCGCTGACCATCGGGAGTTCATCCCAGAGCATTCTGCAAGCGTTAGGATCGGTCGGATCCGGGGAGAAAAGGCCTGCGTAGAAGGCCCTGGCCCTCCCGCACATTTCCGCCGGATCCGTGAGGGGGGTGCCGTCCTCTGCTAGAAGGCAGGTGACGTGCTTCTTGGCCCCCCTCTTTTTCTCCAGGGCGTAGAAGAAGCGGGAGCCGCGATCCATCTCCCGAAGGAGGCGGATGCGGTATCGAACAAAGGCACCTCGGGACCGATGGTCCTCGAGGGTCCGGAGCTCTTCCCGCTTCTCCCGGCACTCTCCGCAGAGGGATGGATCACCGGGGCTGGCGGCCAGATGCCTCTCCAGCTCTAAGACCTCCCATTCCAACTGCCCTATCGCCGCATCCCTCCGTCGGCTGGCGCCCCGGGTGTAGTCACGGCAGAAGAGCCGGGCGCGCACCTTCCCCAGGTCCCACCACCGCCGCGCCAAGGGAAAGGCACGCCGCTGCCCTCGCCAGGCCAGCCAGAACTCCCGGAAGGACGCCACGAAGCCCACATCCTCCAACAAGCTATTATTAAAGTGCCAATAGGCCGGCCCCGGCCTCTCCGCGCAGAGAGAGGCTGTCACGGTGGCTAGATGGTGATCTGAAAAAGGGGCCGGCCGGACGCTGGAGGAGTGGGCCCGGGAAAGATGGAAGCATGACATATAGATGCGGTCCAACCGGGAGTGGTATGACCGATGGACCTCCACCCGGACAAAAGTGAATGTCAAAACGTCATCCGGGTGGTGGTCGCGCCAGACGTCCACCAGGGAGTGATGTTCAACGATCTCCCGGAGGACATCCGCGGCGGCCGGGTGCTGCTCGGTCCCCGAGCGGTCCCGTTCCTCAAGGGTGGCGTTAAAGTCCCCGCCCAGGACCAGGCACTCGCAAGGATCCAAGGTGCCGAGGAAGGCGGACGCCTGCTGATAAAAACACAACCTCTCCGGGCCCAATGTCGGGGCGTAAACGTTGACGAGATTAACCACAAGCCCCTCCATGCGGACCCGGAGGTGTAGCAGGCGGCCTGGCACAGCCTCGGCGACCCCCAGCACCTCGGGCCGTAGGTCGGGGGAGAACAGGGTCGCCACTCCAGCCGTACGAACTGTGAGGTGGCTAAAATAGACCCTGTCCCCCCACTCCAGCCGCCAGCTAGCTTCAGTGGCCGGATCCGTATGGGTCTCCTGCAGGAAAATCACAGAGTACCCCCCTCCCGAAGGAAGGAGAGCACCTGGCTCCTGCGGAGACCCATCCTACAGCCCCGGGTGTTTAATGTTGCAAAGATGATCGGTGCCATAAGGAGGGCTGGGGGGGATCCTCGCCGGCAGAGACACTCACGGCCTCCGTCGGGCCGTGCAACAATCCGTGACCTACCCCGTGGGCGATTAAGGAGTCACGGAAGAGGCGGACCCGTTGGTAGGCCGCAGCGGCCTGCCTCCCGGTCCTCTTACCCTCCCCCATGAGGGCCCTCGCGGCCCGGAGGATCTGATGAAAATCCCCCCATGGCTGGAGTGCAAGCTGTACCTTGTTGCGGGAGCCACGGACGTCCTCAAGGAACTCCCGTAGCTCCTCTCTCAGCGTATGGGGGGGTGGGGTCACTGATCTATGGCTTTTCCCCAGTGGGGCCCCTGTCACAGCCCCGTGGCCCACCGAGACGGGCAAGCAAGGGGCAGACCCTCGACGTGGTGTCCGACGGGCCGACGCCACGTGGCCCGCCTCAGATCCTGGCTCAATGGGGGGCGGCGGAGGGAAAATAGCAGCCCCTGGTGGGTCGGGACAGGGAAAAACAAAGGCCGCTCCTTGGGGGTCATCCTCTGGGATATAGAAGGAGACAGCCCCAGGGGCGGCAAAAGCATCACGGGAAGTGGAGGGGACAGGGACGGGGTCAGTGTCAGGGGTAGGGCTGGAATCAGGAATAGGGACAGGGGAAGGGGCGATATTGGGATCGGGGGTCCCAGCAGCCAGGCCACTGGGGGGGGGGTAACACCCCACAAATGGGATCAGGGATTTGCGGGGAGGGAGGTGGGCCCTCGGCGATGCCGGGCTCGTGCTCCAAGGCAGATGGTAAGGCCACGGCATCTGTAGGTGGAAAATCAACGATGGGGCCCCCACCCGGGAAGGAGGTTGGCTGCCCCTCAGCCACGAGGGAGTCCCCTGGCGACTCGGGTCCCGGCTGCGTGGCACTGGCCGTCGCCTCAAGCGGCTGCTAGCGGGGTGCCATCTGCGGCCTGGTTGGTGGAAGAGTCCAGGGGCTCCTCGGAGGCGGGAATGGAGGCAGTGGATAAGGGGACGGAACACGGGGAAAGGGGGGCCGAGGCGAGGTCGTTCAAATCGAGGCCCACTGGCAGAGGGTCGTCCTCCCCCTGGGTAACCGGGGTCAGACCCAGGGCCTCGATCTCCTCATAAATGGAGGGGAGATCACCTTCCACCACCCCAGGGTTCTCCCCGCCAGCACCCAAAGCGACGCTCGCCTTGGTGCTTGCAGGGGCTTCAGATTGTAAGGGGGCGAGAGGGGCCTCAGCAGGGGCTTCCATAGGAAGGGACTCCGGAGGAGGGGCGATATTACCTTCCAGTGCTGCCACGGCATCCCCAGCCGGCACCATTGAATTGGAATCGGCAGGGGGCAAAGCGGAAGGCTCGGCATCGGTGCCCCCCTTCCTGGTCTTCCGGGGGGCTACCGCATCAGGTGGGAGGAGCGGAGCTCGAGCCTTCCGCTTGCCCCGCTTCCCCTGTACTAAGGACCAGCCCTCCATGGCATCATCCGGGGGTTGGCTAACAGGGGTCGGGTCAGGGAGCAAGGACGAAGGCTCAGGGACTCGGGGAGGCAATGGTGGGGCAGCATGTAGGAGGGAGGAGCCACCCTGGGGCATGCCCTTTTCTATGCCCGGCGGTATCCCTACCTCACCCTCCTCCACAGGCCCCGCCAGATCGCAGGCGGCAGAGGCGGGGCCCTCCCGCTCGTCTGGGCACACTAGGGGAGATACCCCTTGGGCCCGAGCGGGAGCGTTGTTGGGCTGGAAAGGAGGAGGGGCGGCTTCGGGCGCTGGGCAGCCAGGGGTGCCGGCGATGACGGGGCCGGCGCCCTGCCGGGGCTCGGGGGTCCCGGATGCCCCTCCATGCCGGGCCAAGGGGCAGTCCCTCCGGACGTGCCCCATCGCCCGGCAGAGGTAGCACCGGGCCTCCCCCGTTGAATAATGCACCCGGTAGTGGGCCCCCTGGTAGGGGACCAAGAAGGACCCCTCGAGCGCCTCACCGTCACGTGCCGCCGGCGGCAGTTGTAACTGTACCTGCCGGCGGAACGAGAGGACATGACGGAGGGCGGGGTCTTTGCAGCCCAACGGGAGAGGGCTGACCACGGAGATCGGCCTCCCCAGGGTAGAGAGGGCAGGTAACAGGGCGGCATTAGGAAGGAAGAAGGGAGGGACAGAAGTCAGGACCAGTCGGGCGCCCAGGTCTTCTAGCGGCTCCAGGGGGACGAACACGCCCCCCACCGCCAGGCCCTTCTCCACCGCCTCCTGGGCGGCGGCCTCCGATGCTAGGAAGAAGACGACCTTTCCGTACATCTTGGAGGCCGCCACAATGGCCGTGGGCCCCACCACCCTCGCCAACGCCCACACGTAGGTTTCCACGTGGGGCGAGGCGGGTACCAGGAGGCAACGGACGCCGTGCTTCCTAGTCAAGGTGGGGAAGGGGCCCCGGCCACTATAGATGGTAGCAGAGGCGGTGGTTGATTGAGATGATGATGCAGCGGCAGGCGGGGGGGCCGCCGCTACCTGGGCATATGCCCTGGGGGCCGGGGGAGGGACATCTACAGAGCTGGTGGAGGGAACAGCGGGGAGGGATGCCGCGGCCGATGGCGGGGCCGTGGCAGTGGGGGCAGCCCCCGCTATGGAGGACCTGGCCTTCTTGGCGGGGCCTTTACCTTTCTTTGTGCCCTGGCCCTTCCTGCCGGCTGGGGGAGCTCCCCCAGAGTCGGAGGGAGCGAGGGACGTGGCAGCAGCGGAGGTCACCTCGGTATCTGCCGCTGCCGGTGCTCCAGCAGGGGCGTTAGCAGGTGGCACGGCAGCGGCGGTTGAGGTAGAGGCTAGGGGGGACGATGGTGGGGCGGGTGGAGGAGGGGCAGCAGGGTCTGCCCGAGAGGTCCCACTTGCCTCGTCCCCTGCCATAATGAGGACGGGGGCAGAACAAACACCGGAGGGGGCAGGGAGAGGGGAAGCAGGTCGACCACTTCTCCCCGCTAGGCTGCAGGCAGGGGAGGAGGGCGCCAAAAAGTGGCTGGATGGGAGCGGGACTATCAAGGGCTAGGGGTCAGTCACTGACTCGGGGAGGGTTTCCGGCTCCTCTAGTCGCACCAAGGAAGGGGGAATATAACAGCATTGGGGGGTGCAGTGAGACAAGGTCAAACTAAAACGGGAAGGGGCACAAGCGCAAGGGAGGGGACATGGGCGCACGAGGGGAGGGGCTAATCAATGCAAGGGGACCGCAGGGGAAGGGGAACAATCAGGCTGGGAGTGGGGCAGAGGAACCACGGGGCTAGCTTCAGAGGCTGGGGCGGGTCAAACAAACAAAGGCTGCAGAGGGAAAGGGCAGGGCAGGCAAACAAGCTGGAGCTAGCGAGGGGTTGGGGCAAAGGGGAGGGGTAAAAGGCAGCAAGGGGCAAATGCGTAGGCAGCAGGGGCAAAGCTGGGGGCTTGCTGCAGGGGGGAGGGGGTCAGTCCAAAAAGGGGGGGGCACGTGCACCCACGTGCGCTTGTAATGAAAATAAAGTCTTAAGGTTGGCTGCTGTTTCAGGCCCAATGGTGGCAACAGGGCGTGGCAAGCCTAGGTGAGCAGCTGAGTCCCAGAGGTAGGAGTTCGAGGCAGATGGTGAGTAGCCGGTGGGGGTGGTGGAGGGGGCAACGATGATGGTGGTGGTGGGGGTCGGGGGGGACACAGATGGACCAGGGGGCAGGCTCCACGCCACACCCCCTGTGTCCCCACAAACACAGTCTAGACCCCCACCACAAGAGCACAGTTCAAAAGTTACTCAGTCCGTAAGGGCCCCCTCCACAGTGGTCTGTGGAATTCCTACGCGCTCCCCCACTGGTAGATGGTCTTCTTCTCCTCCTCCTCCTCGGGGCTTCAGCAGCTCCCAGCAGCAAACACAGCAGCTCCAGGCAGCAGTCCGGTGGCCAGCAGGAAGGACCCCTCTCAGGTGGAGATGGTGGTGGTGGTGTCCACAGCAGCAGGAGCAATGGCTGGGGTTTCTCCCTCCCCTCCTCTGGGGAGTGGGCTAGCAGCCCCCCCCAAGGGGCTGTAACTGGAGCAGCAGCAATCAAGGGTGCGGGGGGTCTAGCAGCCAGCCAGCAAGTAGGTAGCAGAGAAGGGAAGGGGGGGGAGGGGTTCTGGCCTAGCCAGGGGAGTAGCTGGAGCAGCAACAGTAGCTGCAGTTGTAGGGAGAGCCCAAGGCCTAGTAGCAGGAGGAACAGGCCCCTACCTTCCTCCCTCCAAGCCAGAGGGCTACAGGAGAGCGATCTATGGGACAGATCTATTAGTCCCAGGTCAAGCAGGGTTTCTGTTCCCTGAGTGACCAGAGAAGGAGCTGCATTAGAGTAATCAGGAACCTGCTAGAACCAGTTAAGACAGGCAGGCTAATTAGGAACCTGGAGCCAATTAAGAAGAAGCTGCTAGAATCAATTAAGGCAGGCTAATCAGGGCACCTGGGTTTTAAAAAGGAGCTCACTTCAGTTTGTGGTGTGAGTGTGAGGAGCTGGGAGCAAGAGGTGCTGTGCTGTGCTGTGCTGTGCTGTGCTGTGCTGTGCTGTGCTGTGCTGTGCTGCTGGAGGACTGAGGAGCACGAGTGTTATCAGACACCAGGAGAATAAGGAAGGTGAGAAGAAGGAAGGTGTTTGGAGGAGGCCATGGGGAAGTAGCCCAGGGAGTTGTAGCTGTCATGCAGCTGTTACAGGAGGCACTATAGACAGCTGCAGTCCACAGGGCCCTGGGCTGGAACCTGGAGTACAGGGTGGGCCCGGGTCCCCCCCCAAACCTCCCAATTGACCTGGACTGTGGGTTCTTCTAGAGGGGAAGGTCTCTGGGCTGTTCCCCAACCCACATGGTGAATCTCTGAGGCAAGAAGATCTGCCAATAAGCGCAGGACCCACCAAGATAGAGGAGGAACTTTGTCACAACATGTTTAATGTTTACAAAATACATATGTTTTTGTAGGAGCAATTACTATGAAGGGAATTCAGAATATTTATGGTAATTATCAGGAAGAACAAGATAATAGCAATGGAATGGTTAAGCCATTTCATACAAAGATCTATGAAAACTATTTTGTTAAAAATAGTTCTGTTTAGAAGCACAAATGGATTAAATTTTACTAAGCTAATTGTCCTGCATTAGGACATGGGAGAGGAGTTGTTCAGAAGTTTTAAAGTGAAGGAAAGGAAAACATTCTCAATATTTCTCCCCTCTTCTTCCAGTCATTAAAATTTAAGTTTTGTAGAGGTTTTATCATTGTTTTTACAGTTTTGACTTGTTGCTGCATCGCAAAGTCACCGGACACAGTTCCTTGTGGTTATTACTGTGGATATATTTGTCACTGTTTACATTTATCTCGTGTAGCCATAAATTGAACATTGCCGAGGTTAGAGTTTTAGATACTGATGAATGACAATCAGAATTCACATCTTCCAAACACAGGAAGACAGCGGATCAATACAACTCTTTGATACAAACTAACAGGAAATGGCTTCAATGGAGCTAGAAGTTTATTAATAAACAGATCAAATAAGATGGACTTCCCACCTGCGGTCGGGGTGGTTGAATCTTGTTTCCTTGAGCATACACATTTCAATCACTTTCTGACAGTTTTTCTCTTCAGCCTTTGTACGGGTGAGTTGCAGCTCTGGCACATCTCTGTTGTTATCTGAGATGGGAAACCATAACTCCCATCAGTGGTGACCCTGCAGGGAGCAGAAATATACAGTCTTTTATTTAAAAACAGGGTTGACAACTTGTCAGATGATAGCTTTTGGAAAATAATTACATGAATTATCCAGAGCCTAATTAAAGTCATGCAGACTAAAATTGATTGACAAACAGCTTTAATAGAAAATCACAACTGAATAATTCTCTACATTTGTCTTCAGTGGCCAGGGCTGCTAGAGTCTGCTGTGAATGTGCATTTTTGGATCTATTCCAGAAAACACTCTTCTGAAACAGTTTTTCCACCAAATAAGTCTTTTCATGAAAAGGTAACTAAGGAACATAATACCACAGCAGACACACTTTCATCCATAACATCTTGTTTGATTTTGGTTTCCTCCTTTCTTTACTGCTGTACATTGCAGCTTGGATCCAGGGATGTTAATATTTTATGTCTGTCCATGGACAAATGTTTCTTAGCTCAGGCTACTTTTTAGCAGCTGTTTGGTGTTGGTCCTGCCTGAAAGAATTGCTATTACTGTGTCTGGACAGGCCTTGGAGAACTGGTAAGCTCCTGTTTGAACCATTCTGAGTTCCAGTCTGAGAGTGGGATGTTCAAAAGGGCTCAGCATTGACTAATGCAAAAATTTGACCTTTGACCTCAATGGTAACAGAGCTAGGCCATTGTTGAGTGTTTTTTGAGAACCCCACCCGAAATGTTCCTGCATTTGTGTGAATTTCTGCTGACTTGATTCTGGCAGGCGTTGTTTAAATGTGATATTTCACATTCAGTTGTTCATACAATGGTTGCTTCTGAGAGAGGAGATGATTATGAGTTGAATGGTTAGCAGTGCTGAATGCCTCAAACTGCAAACCTTATTTTCCCCCCCTAAATTGACTGTGATGGGAGTTTTGCCAGAGTAAGGACCGAATAGTGACTTCAGGATTGGGCCTCATGTGCAGTATTCATAAGGAAGCTCAGGATGTGACTGCTCTGGTTTACAATTGTTCTGAACATCTTCCAAGAGGGTTTTAGAGTAACAGAATCTGGTAATGGTTTCAAAATGCAAGTGCAAAATATGTAAATAAACAGCTTCTAAGCTACAACTGCTGTCTATATTCATTAGCGAGACAGGTTGTTCGCTGATTGGGGGAAAAGGGATAACATGAGAATAGTTGGAACAAGGTACTTAATTGCTTAGTATGTTTCTGATTTAAAAAGGAGACATAATAGTAACAACAATCAGTGATTAATTCCTCTATTTTCATTTTTCTCTTATTAGCTTTCCAAATGAATTGCTTTAAGTGGAGATATTAGGATTTTAAAATTGTATTTATGATCAATGCAGAGTGAGCTGGATTCCATTTCCACACATGCATTGTCAACAGAATTGTTAATGAAGTCTGAGGCCTGGTCTACACTAGGCGTTTATGTCGAATTTAGCACCGTTAAATCGAATTAACCCTGCACCCGTCCACACCACGAGGCTATTTAGTTCGACATAGAGGGCTCTTAAATTCGACTTCTGTACTCCTCCCCAACGAGGGGAGTAGCGCTAAATTCGACATGGCCATATCGAATTAGGCTTGGTGTGGATGGAAATCGACGGTAATAGCTCCGGGAGCTATCCCACAGTGCACCACTCTGTTGACGCTCTGGACAGCAGTCCGAACTCGGATGCTCTGACCAGCCACACAGGAAAAGGCCCGGGAAAAATTGAATTCCTGTTCCTGTCTGGGCAGTTTGAATCTCATTTCCTGTTTGGACAGCGTGGCGAGCTCAGCAGCAGTGGCAACGATGCAGAGCTCTCCAGCCGAGATGGCCGTGCAATCCCAGAATAGAAAGAGGGCCCCTGCATGGACTGATCGGAAAGTCTTGGATCTCATCGCTGTGTGGGGCGATGAGTCCGTGCTTTCCGAGCTGCGCTCCAAAAGACGGAACGCAAAGATCTATGAGAAGATCTCTAAAGCCATGGCAGAGAAAGGATACAGCCGGGATGCAACGCAGTGCCGCGTGAAAATCAAGGAGCTGAGACAAGGCTATCAGAAGACCAAACAGGCAAACGGATGCTCCGGATCCCAGCCCCACACATCCCATTTCTACGAGGCACTGCATTCCATCCTAGGTGCGGCCGCCACCACTACCCCACCACTGACCGTGGACTCTGAGGATGGGATATTGTCCAGGGCCGGTTCCTCGGACATGTTAGTGGACGGGGAAGATGAGGAAGGAGATGAGGAGGACGAGGCAGTCGGCAGCGCTTACCAAGCTGATTTCCCCGACAGCCAGGAGCTCTTCATCACCCTTACAGAGATCCCCTACCAACCCTCCCCAGCATGTAACCCGGACACAGATTCAGGGGAAGGATCAAGCGGTAAGTGCTTTAAACATATAAACCTTTATTTTTTACAAAACTTGAATATTAATACTAATAACAATCTTTGATTCATGATTTCTTCCCCCTGGGCGCTTAAATAATCAGTAACAAGTATTTATAAAAAAATCAAACAGTGTCCGGTTGTGCATGATTGTGCTGCCCAAGCTGCTCCACTCTTTTGTCCCTGCTACTGCAGCTATATGAAAAGCCGGTCTATATGTCCGGGGATAGAGCAGTAGTCCTCCACAGACATCTCAACAAAGCTCTCCTGCAGGTAAAGGGATAGCCTGTTCATCAGGTTCCTGGGGAGAGCGCCTTTACTTGGTCCTCCAAAGTACGATACGTTCCCGCGCCAGGAGACAAGCAGGTACTCTGGAATCAGTGCCTTGCATATCATGGCGGCATAGGGCCCCAGTCTCTGCAGGCTTTCTCGAAGCATCCTCTGGATCTCGGTGTCTGGGATCCTCATGAGGGTAATGTCGGTCATGACAACCTGCTTCGAATTAGGTAGGGGACTGTTAGTATTGGGACTGCTTGCAACAAGTTCCTTTACAGAACTGTGACCGCTGGTTTACAGCCACGCGGTGGGGGCAGGAGAGGGTCAGCATCCAGGGATCTTTCCCTGGCACATCCGCGAGGGGGTGGGACAGGGCCACAGTTCTTGCTTGGCCAATTGCTGGCAGTACAGACTGGCATTGCTTTCAATGTGAAAGGTGGCCAGTGGTACTCCTAAAGTTTTAATCTGCAACAAGTCTACGGCTTACCATCTTTGCCTGCTACAGAGAGTACCGTGTCCTGCCCCGGTTCCCAGATCGGCAGTGCAAAAGCCCAGGCACTGAAGGCGAGGTTCGAAAATTCGACCTTGTCCTCAGTGCGCATGTGATAGGTGTGGTTCATGGTCTTGTTCACGGAGAAAGACTATGTTCTTGTGAATCAAGGTTCTTGATTCACAACTACATTTATCTTTCGGAGGAATTCACTGCCTTTTCCTCATTCCCACAGCCACATCTGCAACTGTCTCCCAACCCAGCCTGGAATCACACTCCCAGAGGCTAGCGCACATTAGGCAGAGGAAGAAGAAGACGCAAGAGGACATGTTCTCTGAACTTATGGGCTGCTCCCGAGCCCAGGCAGCACAGCATAACCAGTGGAGGGAGAATTTGTCCCAAATGCACCGGACACACATGGACCGTGAGGAGAGGTGGCGGTCCATGTGTGTCCGGTGGACCGCCACCTCTCCACACGGTGGCGGCAGGAAGACCAGCAGGCGACTCAAACGCTGCTTGGACTTCTGAGGGAGCAAACGGACACGCTCCGGCGCCTTGTTGATGTTCTGCAGGAACAGAGGCAGGAGGACAGAACCCCGCTGCAGTCTATCAGGAACCGCACTCCCCCGCCACCAAGTCCCATACCCCCCTCGCCCAAAGTCCAAAGAAGGAGGGGCGGGAGAGTCCGTGAAAACTCTCACTCCACCCCTGCAGACTGCTCAAGCACCAGAAGGCTGTCATTCCCCAAAATTTGAAAAGTCCTTTCCTGGCCGCCTCAAGCAAGCCCCCGTCCAAGTTTCACCCCCCAGTTTCATGTGTGGTTGTTAATAAAAAATACGTTTTTGTTCATTACTGTTTCAGTCATGCTGTTTTGAGGGAGAGTCTGTCTGCAGGGGGGGAAGGGGCTTGGTAATTGGACAGGACAGTCACCTTTAGCAGGCTACAGAGGCGGGGGCAGGTCCAGCAGCAGGGCACATACACAGTGCAGTGACTAGTTACCCTGGTCAGTCTGGGAGGTGGTTTTCATGTTCTGTGCGTGGGGGGGGGGGTGTTGCTCTGTGACTTTGTGGCGGAGGAGGGCAGTTACAGATGTTATGCAGCGGTCCTTGTCCTGGATCACAGAGCCACGCAGCAGGGGATCTGTAACCCTCCCCCCCTGCCATAAAGTCACATAGCCCCCACATACACGCAGTCCCGCTCAGGAGGGTTGGCAGGCTCCGTGGAAACAACCAATCCGCCACTGCGAATCCTGTCATTCCTGGAGTTTAGAAGGATCATTTGCATCAGTACACTACACCCGCTCCCCACCACAGTCTGCGTCCCAGGTTTAAAACATTCCCGCGAAAACAGTAATAAAGACAACGGTGTTCGTTAACAAAATAAAACTGAATTTATTTTTTTGGAAGGGGGTGGAGGGGGTCTGTAACTGGAGAGGATAGTCATCCTTAACTGGGTAAAGAAACGGGGGCAGGTTCAGCTTCTCTGTACAGAAACTTAAAAGTCACTGGTTACCCTGCTCACTCTGGAACCTAGCTGTCAAAGCCTCCCGGATGCACAGCGCGTCCTGCTGGGCTCTTCTAATCGCCCGGCTGTCTGGCTGGGCGTAATCAGATGCCAGGCTATTTGCCTCAACCTCCCACCCCGCCATAAAGGTCTCCCCCTTGCTCTCACACAGATTGTGGAGCACACAGCAAGCAGCTATAACAATGGGGATATTGGTTTCGCTGAGATCACAGCGAGTGAGTAAGCTTCTCCATCTCCCCTTGAGACGTCCAAAAGCACACTCCACCACCATTCTGCACTTGCTCAGCCGGTAGTTGAAGAGTTCTTTTTCACTGTCCAGGGCGCCAGTGTAGGGCTTCATGAGCCAGGGCATTAGCGGGTAGGCTGGGTCCCCAAGGATCACTGTAGGCATCTCCACATCCCCAAGAGTTATTTTGTGGTCCGGGAAGTAAATACCTTCCTGCAGCCGTCTAAACAGACCAGAGTTCCTGAAGACGCGAGCGTCATGAACCTTGCCCGGCCATCCAACATTGATGTTGGTAAAACGTCCCCTGTGGTCCACCAGTGCTTGCAGCACCATTGAAAAGTAGCCCTTTCGGTTGATGTACTGGCTGGCCTGGTGGTCCGGTCCCAGGATAGGGATGTGAGTTCCATCTATAGCCCCACCGCAGTTTGGGAATCCCATCGCGGCGAAGCCATCTATGATGACCTCCACGTTTCCCAGGGTCACTACCTTGGAGAGCAGTACCTTGACGATTGCGTTGGCTACTTGCATCACAACAACCCCCACAGTAGATTTGCCCACGCCAAACTGGTTCGCGACAGACCGGTAGCTGTCCGGCGTTGCAAGCTTCCAGAGGGCTATGGCCACTCGCTTCTGGACAGTCAGGGCTGCTCGCATCCGGGTGTCATTGCGCTTCAGGGCAGGGGACAGCAACTCACAAAGTTCCAGGAAAGTCCCCTTCCGCATGCGAAAGTTTCGCAGCCACTGGGATTCGTCCCAGACCTGCAGCACTATGCGGTCCCACCAGTCAGTGCTTGTTTCCCGTGCCCAGAATCGCCGTTCCACAACATCCAGATGACCCATTGTCACCGTGATGTCCTCGGAGCTGGGTCCCGTGCTTTGTGAGAGGTCTGTGCCCCTCTCAGAGTTCAGGCCCTCACCGCGGTGCCGTAGCCTCCTCGCCTGGTTCATCTGCATCTGCCTCTGGGAAAGGTGGATGATAACCTGCGAGGCGTTCACAAGTGCCACAACTGCAGCGATGGTCGCAGCGGGATCCATGCTCGCAGTGCTGTGGCGTCCGCGCTGTCACTGACCCGTAAAGCGCGCGAACTGATTTCCCGCCGGCGCTTTCAGGGAGGGAGGGAGGGAGGGCGGTATTGACAGACGGATGACGACAATTACCCAAAAGCACCCTCGACCCTTTTTTTTACCCAGAAGGCATTGGTGGCTCGACCCAGAATTCCAATGGGCAGCGGGGACTGTGGGAACTGTGGGATAGCTGCCCACAGTGCACCGCTTCCAATGTCGACGCTTTCCCCGTTAGTGTGGACTCACAAAGTCGAATTACTGTCCTTAGTGTGGACACACAAGTTCGACTTTGCAATATCGATTCCACATATTCGATTTAAGTGAAATCGAAATACCCTCGTAGTGTAGACATACCCTGAGAGTCACACCAGTATACATCCACTGAAGGCTGTGGGATTGCACAGGGGTCACTGAGAATCTATTTCGACTTGCAGGACCTTATCTGAGAAGGAAAGAAGTCCTGAGGTTTGGTTTTCAGTTTTGGCAGTTATACAAAATGCAGTTTTACTCAGAAATGGAGCACATTTTATCTGGAGGAAAAAAAGGAGAGCACAAATATGGAACCCCCTGGGACTGTGTGCCGGGCAGCTCTGCTGCTAGGGTGCCCTGCAGTCCAGCATGCACAGAGGTGAATGCCAAGGTGGAGGGACTCTCAATTTTGCAGCTCCTCTGGACATTCTCTTCAGCAGAGTGGTTGGCAAAGCAGCTGCAGGAGCTACTACAATCCTGAAGGATCAGTAGTGCAGCCTCACCATGGCATCCTTACTGCTAGCACTGTGGATTGGGCGCTGGGATTTCTTCCAGCTCAGTCCCTGTGGGAATCCCTAGAGCACTCTATGGTGGATTGAGGACTGTGCTGGAGGTGGTGTGTGTGTGTGTGTGTGTGTGTGTGTGTGTGTGTGTTTTGCAGGGGGAAGGGGAAGAGCATTCAGCAGTCAATCTGGACACAGCCAGCTTAAAGCAAGGTGGGGTGAACTGTGCTGCTCTGTTTTAGGAAGCAGCCTGTTTCCTCTTTCTGTCTGGGTTTTTTTGGTGTGTATTCATTCTGACTTTTAAGAAAAAAAGTAGAGTCACATTGCAAACTTCCAGCAAGAGGATTTATGTTTTTTAACCAACTTCTCGGTGTGTATGTTTTGAACATAACACAGTTGGGCTAATATACAGTGTTTCCAGGAGTTGTCCTAAAATGCAGGCTTATAATTTGGGCATCCAGAAGAGTATGAATGTCCGATTTGGTATCTGTCAGTAATACTTTCTCATCTCTGTTTTACACTGAAAAGCTTTTTTATTCATTAGAGAATTTTTTTACTTTGCAGATGAAAAATGTAGAGACTTGAAATGAGTAAACATGGAGTTTGGTGATTATTTGCAATGAAATTTGAAGTGATGGAAATTTGATCATTGCCAATTCAAAACTGGTCTCTCTTTTTTTTTTTTTTAAATGGAGCTAAAATGGGTCCCTTCTTGACTGAAAGTGTCTTCACTGCAAGAACATGCAAAAAATTATGATTCCACATGCATGTTTTCCCCAAGGTAGTAGCATCTTGATGACATTTCCAAGGCATGAGAATAGGAAAATAACATTTCAGAAAATTTCCCCAAAGAATTAGTGGGGGGGGGGGAGGGGAAACCCTCCAGTATTGCAGAACCTTATAAACAGGGGTGACCTGATCTGGTGCTTGTAACCATCAGTTGCTACAGGATTAATGGATAACTGCATCATCATCATCATGCCACAACTAGTAATGTATCATTGTGAGGAACTAGCTGCCATCTGTTCACCAGAGATTCATTATAAAGGCATAAAGAAATTAAAAGAGGGGAAAGAAGAATAAAAAATGCTTTTCCAGTTTATGGGATGTTTTGAATAAAAAGCAACCATACCTGCAATTTCCCTGAGAACATGTCTCCTCAAAGTATCAGAACAGGCACTGGAATGAATAATATTTCAGTAAAGGCCCTTCCCATACCAAGTGCACCTGCCAAGGGAGCATATCTAGGCTAGGCTAAATTTGACTTTTTAAAATAATTTCAACACATAATATTGATTATTTTTAAGCATTCATTTTGTTTTATCAGTTTACATTTTCAGTTATGCAAAATTGTGGTTTAAGCATTTTTCTATTTGTATTTATTTAAATGTTCATTTTTTCCCATCAGTTTGTGTGTGTATGATGATATCAGTGTTTACTGACATTTACAGATGAAAATCAAATCCTTCCAAACATATCACAGACAAACAGCAACCTTCTCCTCCCTGAATGTGATATCACTGGTAAGGAGTTGGGGTTGTCTAAAGTTTTACACTGGGGTTTAATATTAATTTTGCAGAAAGAGAAATACCATCCTGTAAAATATGGTTCTAGTCATTGAAACTAAGTGCCTTTACAAACTGAGATTGGTGGAAAGTGACCATAGGGCATTCAAAATAGTTATTCATGCTTCCCAAACTTTTCTGTAAAACAGATTAAATCCAGTTAGCCAGCTCTGACCCTTCCAACCCAGCCCACAAATAAATAATTACTTGCACCTAAAGAACGACATCCAAGAACATCAGCAGTTATTACTGACAATTACAATGCACCAGCAAGCCTGAGTAATGAATCAGTTATTAGTGTAGAAATCAGATAGTGATAATTTATTTACCAGCTAGTCAGCACTTTGTCAGGCCACGGAGAGGGCAGATGCTGTTTACCTAAAACAGATTTCCCAGCTAATCTTTAGTGAAGCTGGGAACCCAAAAGTCACATGGATCTCTCTTTAATTAAGAAAAGAATCTAGAAATTCCCAGCTTTGCAACTTATGTCTCTTTACTTTCCATTTGTATTTGTGAACGGACTTCATTTCTGACATTTTCTCTTTCTTCTATATTCTTTATACTTTGGTTATTTATTTATTTATTTTTTAAACAAACTTTTCCACAAAGACCTCTTTTTGGCTTTGTCTACACTAGGTGGAGAAAGTGTTGCTGCAAACTATCATTTGGAATACTGTGATCTTTCAATGCCTGTACATCACTTTGAGCCAACACAAAACAGCTGAGTCTTATACAGTTTGTGATGCCATGAGGTGGCAATGTTTGGAACAGGATCTGAGCTGACTATGAAGCATGGTTATGCTTCAATGTGGACAGGCAACCACAGACATGTGGCAACACCTGTTGATTCATTTCTCTTAAACCCATCCCATGATGCAACGCATTGTGTTTGAAAATTACTCCTAGCCCCCTGAGCCCAATAACAGTGTTGGGCATCTTGGCATAGTTGTGTTAGGAATCCCAGAATGCACTGGTACAACTCTGGTTATAAGGTGCACTGTTTCAGAGATTCTTAGATTCCAAGGCCAGAAGGGACCACTGTGATCATCTAGTCTGACCTCCTGTATAACACAGGCCATAGAACTTCCCCAGAATAATTCCTACTATGTGTGGGCATGCCAAAATGGGTCTGTCCGAAACAGTTTCTGACAGTTTTTGTGAACCTGAAAGAAACCGTTGTAAGAACAAGTGAGACAACCAGCCGGTACATCCAACTGATGATGTCCATACAATGGTTTCCTTGTTTAGATTGTACTGTTTCCCTGGTCTCAGGTTGTGTAGAAGCCAGAGCATTGGAGCATCAGAACAGACTGGGCATCAGGAGGCTCAATGACTCCCAGGCCTGCTCACTACTCATTACATTATACAGTGGATTGGAGCAGATTGCTCCCCTGGTTGCGCTGGCCTTGCTTCACGGGCTGGCGAATATGGACTGGGACAGGGGCCTGGTTCCTTCTCATAACACCTCTCCTTTATGGGCAAATTGCTCCCTGGAAGGAGCAAAGAAGGGGCAGATTTTGCCCCCGGGGCTGCTGTTGTGATCAGTCCTTGCACAAGTAGTACAGAAGGGGGATGAGTATTGAGGAGGCTTTTTACATGGACACACACTCTTACACAAGGGCCAATCACAGTCTAGCCCATAATGAAGAGACACTCTTTGATCTGGAGGTGAGGCAAGATGAAAAGCAATGCTTCCTGTTTGGGCAAATAAAAAGAAGGAGAATCAGTATATTATTTTGCTTTGTTTTGCTTTTGTTTTAATTAGCTGAGAATTCACAAGCGAGTGGCATAGACACACTCCCTCTACTCTCATCCCATCTGTCCTTTCACCCAAAGAGAATTCCATTCTAGTGACACAGCATTGCCGTGCATCAATGCACTAACTTCTCAGTTACGGACATCTTGGTTTTATTATTCATTTATTCGATAGTCACAGTCTGGGGCCCCAATGTGCTAGACACTGTACCTTCACTGCCCAAAGAGTTTACAATCTAAATAATTCAAATCCTGGCTTAAATCAGGCATGAAAAGGAACATGTAGCTTGTATGTGCACTCCACAAAACAATTACTTAACTCCATGCTTCATAATCCCGGGACTGGACCAGCAGCTGGGTCACCACTCAGGAGTGACTATGCCTGGCTCAAGACATTACAGCTGTCCTCTCAGCTTTAGATACACTAAATTCTTCCATAAATTATTATTTTTAAAGTTGCTTAATGTTTCTAATGGTGCTTTAGAGGTATTTTAGTTGTGTTTGAGGCACCAGAGAAATGAACGTTCAAAAATGAAACAGAGACAATATGACTGCTAAACAATTGTCACCTAAAAAAGAGTGCTGTAAACCTGCTTCTATCTCTCTAAGGCCTGGTCTACACTACGACTTTAATTCGGATTTAGCTGCCTTAATTCGAATTAACGCTTGACCCGTCCACACAACGAAGCCATTTAATTCGAATTAAAGAGCCCTTTAATTCGATTTCTGTACTCCACCCCGACGAGCGGAGTAGCGCCAAAATCGAATTTGTCAATTCGAATTAGCGTTAGTGTGGCCGCAATTCGATGTTATTGGCCTCCAGGAGCTATCCCACAGTGCACCATTGTGACCGCTCTGGCCAGCAATCTGAACTCGCATGCACTGGCCAGGTGGACAGGAAAAGACCCGGGAACATTTGAATTTCATTTCCTGTTTGCACAGCGTGGAGAGCACAGGTGACCACAGAGAGCTCATCAGCACAGGTAACCATGCAGGCTGATAATCGAAAAAGAGCACCAGCATGGACCGTACAGGAGGTACTGGATTTGATCTCTATATGGGGAGAGGATTCAGTGCTAGCTGAACTGCGTTCGAAAAGACGAAATGCCAAAACTTATGAAAAAATTTCCAAGGGCATGATGGAGAGAGGCCACAATAGGGACACAGATCAGTGCCGCGTAAAAGTCAAGGAGCTCAGACAAGCCTATCAAAAAGCAAAGGAGGCAAACGGTCGCTCCGGGTCAGAGCCGCGGACATGCCGCTTCTACGCTGAGCTAAATGCATTTCTAGGGGGGGCCGCCACCACTACCCCACCTCTGACTGTGGATTCCGAGCTGGGGATAATCTCATCAGGTACACCTGATGATTCCGTGGAAGGGGAAGAGGAGGAGGAGGAGGAGGACGAGCTGGCAGAGAGCACCCAGCTCTCCGTTCTCCCCAACAGCCAGGAACTGTTTCTCACCCTGACTGAAGTACCCTCCCAAGCCTCCCAAGCCAGCACCCAAGACCATGACCCCATGGAAGGGACCTCAGGTGAGTTTACCTTTTAAAATATAAAACATGGTTTAAAAGCAAGCATTTTTAATGATTAATTTGCCCTGAGCACTTGGGATGCATTCGCAGCCAGTACAGCTACTGGAAAAGTCTGTTAACATGTCTGGGGATGGAGCGGAAATCCTCCAGGGACATCTCCATGAAGCTCTCCTGGAGGTACTCCAAAAGCCTTGCCACAAGGTTTCTGGGCAGTGCAGCCTTATTCCGTCCTCCATGGTAGGACACTTGACCACGCCATGCTAGTAGCAAGTAATCTGGTATCATTGCCTGACACAGCCTGGCAGCGTATGGTCCCGGTGTTTGCTGGCATTCAAGCAACATCCGTTCTTTATCTTGCTGTGTAATCCTCAGGAGAGTGATATCGCTTAGGGTAACCTGGTTGAAATAAGGGAACTTAATTAAGGGGACTGAGGCGGCCGTTCCTACTGGGCTGTCTGCCTGTGGCTGAAAAGAAATCCTTCCCTGCATTTAGCCAAGTGCAAGGGGGGGGGGGAGGATTGGCCCAGAGCTTTTCGCGTTTTGCTAGCAGGGATCTTCCCTGATACCAGCCACGCGGTGGGGGGAGGGAGAAAGCAATCATCCCAGAGAATTCATGGCGGGTGGGGGTGGGGGGGTGTTAGTTTGGTTCCTGCAGGGATCTTCCCTGATACCAGCCACGCGGTGGGGGGAGGGAGAAAGCAATCATCCCAGAGAATTCATGGCGGGTGGGGGTGGGGGGGTGTTAGTTTGGTTCCTGCAGGGATCTTCCCTGATACCAGCCACGCGGTGGGGGGAGGGAGAAAGCAATCATCCCAGAGAATTCATGGCGGGTGGGGGGGGGGTGGTGTTAGTTTGGTTCCTGCAGGGATCTTCCCTGATACCAGCTCCGAGGTGGGGTGAGGGAGAAAGCAATCATCCCAGAGAATTCATGGCGGGTGGGGGGGGGGGTGGTGTTAGTTTGGTTCCTGCAGGGATCTTCCCTGATACCAGCTCCGAGGTGGGGTGAGGGAGAAAGCAATCATCCCAGAGAATTCATGGCGGGTGGGGGGGGGTGGTGTTAGTTTGGTTCCTGCAGGGATCTTCCCTGATACCAGCCACGCGGTGGGGGGAGGGAGAAAGCAATCATCCCAGAGAATTGGATGGGGGGGGGGGTGTTAACCTTCAGCAGCAGAAAACAAGCTAACAGGAAAACTGCAGCACAACGGGCTTTGCTTGGTATGTGGGAAAGCAGGGCACAGAAGCCTAAAGACAGTGGCTTACCATGGCAGCATGCAAGGTGAATTCTGTTGCCCCGACCTGCGTCTGTGATCTCTAGCAGCAAAGCCACAGGCACTCAATATTAAGAGGCAAAATGCGACCTTGCACAGAAATCACATGTGCTATGTAATGTGAATAGTATACACCGTGAAAGAGTATAAGCATTGTTCTGAAAAATGTATCTTTTAAAAAAATTCTCTCCTTTTTTCACTCCCTCCAGCAGGTGCAAATGTTTCAAGCCTCCCTCCTCCTTCCCGAAGGCTATCCCAGATAAGGCGTCGTAAAAAAAAGACGAGAGAAGAGATGTTTTCCGAAATCATGCAATCCACCAGGAATGAAAGAGCTCATCTGAATGAGTGGAAGGAGACGGTTTGCAAGTATAGGAAAGAAGCCAGTGACCGTGAGGACAGGAGGGACCAACGTGAGGACATGAGGGACCAACGTGAGGACAGAAGGGACCAACGTGAGGAGAGGAGAGACGCTCGAGATGAGAGGTGGCGGCAGGAAGATCAGAGGAGTCGGGAAGCAACGCTGGGGCTGCTGCGTGAGCAAACAGACATGCTCCGGCGTCTGGTGGAGCTTCAGGAATGGCTGCTGGAGAACCGAGTGCCGCTACAGCCCCTGTATAACCCCCCTACCTCCTCACCATGTTCCATAGCCTCCACACCCAGACGTGTAAGAACACGGGGGGGAAGGCTCCGTACACCCTCCCATTCCACCCCAGTGGACAGCCCAAGCAAAAGGCTGCCATTTTTTTAACCTTTTTTTACTGGGCTTTTCCTTCCCGCAGATCCTCCTCCCAAACCCCACTCAGGTTCTGTGCCGCTACAGCCCCTGTATAACCCCCCTACCTCCTCACCATGTTCCATAGCCTCCACACCCAGACGTGTAAGAACACGGGGGGGAAGGCTCCGTACACCCTCCCATTCCACCCCAGTGGACAGCCCAAGCAAAAGGCTGCCATTTTCTTAACCTTTTTTTACTGGGCTTTTCCTTCCCGCTGATCCTCCTCCCAAACCCCACTCAGGTTCTCTCCCTCTTTTTATAATCAATTAATAAAGAATAAATGATTTTTAAACAATGGTGACTTTATTTCCTTTGAAAGCAAGCTGGGGGAAGGGGGAGGGTGGGTTCCTTACAGAGAATGAGTCAATAAAGGGAGCGGGTTTTCAGGAAGGATAAACAAACATAAATTTCACACTGTAGCCTGGCCAGTCATGAAACTGGTTTTCAAAGCTTCCCTAATGCGCAGCGCTTCATCGTGTGCTCTTCTAATCGCCCTGGTGTCTGGCTGCGAGTAATCAGCAGCCAGGCGATTTGCCTCAGCCTCCCACCCTGCCATAAAGGTCTCCCCCTTGCTCTCACAGAGATTGTGAAGCACACAGCAAGCAGTAATAACAATGGGGATATTGGTTTGGCTGAGGTCTGAGCGAGTCAATAAGGATCGCCAGCGACCTTTTAAACGGCCAAATGCACATTCTACCACCATTCTGCACTTGCTCAGCCTGTAGTTGAACAACTCCTGACTCCTGTCCAGGCTGCCTGTGTATGGCTTCATGAGCCATGGCATTAAGGGGTAGGCTGGGTCCCCAAGAATAACAATTGGCATTTCAACATCCCCCACGGTTATTTTCTGGTCCGGAAAGTAAGTCCCTTGCTGCAGCCGTTTAAACAGATTGGTGTTCCTGAAGACGCGAGCGTCATGAACCCTTCCCGGCCAGCCCACATGGATGTTGGTGAAACGTCCCTTGTGATCCACAAGTGCTTGCAGCACCATTGAGAAGTACCCCTTGCGGTTTATGTACTGGGTACCCTGGTGCTCCGGTGCCAAGATAGGAATATGGGTTCCATCTATTGCCCCACCACAGTTAGGGAATCCCATTGCAGCAAAGCCATCCACTATGACCTGCACATTTCCCAGAGTCACTACCTTTCGTAGCAGCACCTCCGTGATTGCTTTGGCTACTTGCATCACAGCAGCCCCCACAGTAGATTTGCCCACTCCAAATTGATTCCCGACTGACCGGTAGCTGTCTGGCGTTGCAAGCTTCCACAGGGCTATCGCCACTCGCTTCTCAACTGTGAGGGCTGCTCTCATCTTGGTATTCTGGCGCTTCAGGGCAGGGGAAAGCAAGTCACAAAGTTCCATGAAAGTGCCCTTACGCATGCGAAAGTTTCTCAGCCACTGGGAATCGTCCCACACCTGCAACACTATGCGGTCCCACCAGTCTGTGCTTGTTTCCCGGGCCCAGAATCGGCGTTCAAAGCCTATAACCTGGCCCATTAACATCATAATTTCCAAAGCACCGGGGCCCGCGGTCTCAGAGAATTCTGTGTCCGTGTCCATGTCCTCATCACGCTGGTCGCTGCGCTGCAATCGCCGCCTCCTCCTCCTCCTCGCCTCTTTTTTCTGGTCCTGTGTAAGCATAAACTCCACGAGAAAGCGCGAGGTGTTTATAATGTTCGAGACTGCGTTCTGGAGCACAACGGGATCCATGCTTGATGCAGAATGGAGTCTGCAGAGTTCACTCAGGAAAAAAGGCGCGAAATGGTTGTCTGCCGTTGCTTTCAGGGAGGGAGGGGGAGGCTGTACCCAGAACTACCTGCGACAATGTTTTTTGCCCCATCATGCACTGGGGTCTCAACCCAGAATTCCAAGGGGGGTGGAGACTGCGGGAACTATGGGATAGCTATGTAAAAGCTACCCACAATGCAACGCTCTGGAAATCGATGCTACTATGGTAGCTTGGACGCAAACCACCGAATTAATGGTGCCTAGTGTGGCCGAATACATTCGAATTTATAAAATCGGTTTCCTAAATTCGAATTATATAAATTCGAATTAATCCTGTAGTGTAGACATACCCTAAGCACCGACCCCTTGGAACTGGCTAACTGAGCATCACCAGAGGATTTCTACTGATTCTTTTAAAGTGATGCAACTTAGAATGAGCTGGTAGCAAAATGCATCCAATACTATTTATCTGTTTAGATATGAGTTAAATGGCCTTGCGAACAGGAAAATCACATACACACCACGCCACATACACACCAGTTTTAGTCAGCACACCTCTAGTTCAAAGGCCCAGTCAGCTGAGTCCTATTGTGACACTCTGTACCCCAAAGCAACAGCCTACCACCCCCATATTTACCCTGGTGATATAATTATGATGTGTTTTGTACAAAGTATGCCTTGTGAGGTATCATTTTAAAAGTCTTCATCTGTTAAACATTACTATTTCATTGGATTGTATGTGCTATCATTGTATGTGAAGTTATGAAGTTTGCTATGTATGTGTTGTGTTGTGAGGTTGGGAACACCCACAAGCAGCGTTTCAGGTACAACAATGAAGAAGCCAGACAGTGTTGATGGCTCATTAAGGGGAATACACACACTCACAAGGATTACCCCAGGAACTATACAATGGAAACCTCTCAGAGATACCACGAACACAATGAAGGCTGTTTGACTTACCTTACAGCAAAGGATCTTGCCAGCAAGCTGGAAGAAACCATAAAGGGGGGAAGTGAAATCATAATTTGGCCTCACTCCCCCCACAACTCAACACTTGAAAACATGTCTAGAGGACAAAGACTTTGAGTGGGGAGGTGGTCCCAGGCGGGAAAGGAGAAATCCCAGCCTGTGTATGGAAGATTGGTAAACTGTTTGTGCCATCAGGGTGAGATAATGCTTGATTCAAATCCTGTCTAGTTTATAGAACTTGGATTATAATTTTGCTTTATTTCTTAGGTAATCTACTTTGATCAGATCAGTACACTTAGATTTTAAGTGATTATAAGTAATCTATCTTTCTGCAAGTAATACAGCTGTTTTATATTTTACCTAAAAACGGTGTGGTTTGAGTGAAGTGCATGAAAAAAATCTTAGTGCAGTTAACAAAAACCTGTGTATGTCCTCTCCTCATTGAGGGAGGGATGGACTGGATAATAAACTTACACTGGTCAGGCTTTCGACCAGGGCAAGATAGAACAGTTCTGGAGTCCTAGGCTGGGGAGCTGTGGGGAACTGGCTGGAGCCTCTCTATTGATTCATGAGTGGCTGGCAAAAGCATTCATATAACTCAGCTGGGTGTGTCCCTTGCCTGTGAATGTTTGTGAGAGCACAGGACTGGGAGAGGTCTGCAGCTTGTCACAGCATCACAGTGAGCGAGGGAGCCCAGGCTGGTGAGACAGAGGGCTCAGCTGTACCGCAGTTACAGATTGCACCTCGGCAACGCCCATCACACCTATATAGGCTTAAGACCTTCACTGGTCTTAAATGCATGTAAATTTAATTAAAATAATAGCTGAATTAAAGCTGTAGTCCAGAGGGACATATAATATTGGAAAATAGAATCTTTTCCAACATGTTGCTTGTACATTTATTACCATTTAAACAGCATAGCCATTCAATATTTTATCTTATAAACCAAAATAAAGTTATTTTATTGGAATGCATATTTAAGATTTGGCTGCTTATTTGAAGAAGTATAAACTCTTGTGTATGCAAAATATCATAACTTTCCTTTCCATTTTGAGCCAGAAAACTTAGAGGTGTGAAAAATATGACATAGTGCATGGTTTGTTTTGGATTCAGATTGTGTTTTAGGCAAAGGTTCTGGGATATAGATGTACTGGCACAATCAAAAGAATGTATATGTCATATATAAAACACACACCCAGGCCACTGATGACCAAAAAAAAAAATATTTTCAATTTTTTGTTTCAAAATTTCAGTGAATTGGCCATTTTTACATTACAATCTGTGGGATTAAAAATTTCTTTCTTTCAATTCTAACTGTTGTATGCCCAAAACAAATGTCTGCATTTTGTCCAAATCTCCAATTTTTAAAACATCAGGGTTTTTATCGTTTGAAAATGTGACCATATTCGAGTGAACAGTTATAACTAAAGTCTGTGGATTTTTAAAATTTTATTTGTAAAATTGAATTATCAATCCAAATGTAAAAAAAACCCCTCCATTGCCAAGCCATTGTGGCTTTATGCTGATGTAAGTTTTATATCATGCCATCTAGCTGAGTTTCTATGGGGCGCTCATCACCATGGTATCTTCAGTAAATGCACATCTCTGTACCTTTAAGACCATTTTCCCTGTTGTGTGTACCAGATGGCACACAATGTGCTGTTTCTACAGACTTATCCATGGGGATACCCCCATCATACTGCTGCTGGTTTGGCATGACTGTGCATACAAAGCATCCTCCCTATTCAATTTCGAATTGTCCATATAACAGTGTTTCCATGTGGGGAGGTAATATCTTTAATTGGACTGGCCTCTGTTGGTGAGAGAGACAAGCTTTCGAGCCACACAGAGCTCTTCTTCAGGTCTGGGAAAGGTACTCCCAGCATCACAGCAAATTTCAAGGTGGAATAGATTGTTTAGCATAAGTGGTTACAATATGTGCTAAGGGATCATTCATGGGACCTTTCAAGATATTACCTCCCCCACTTGTCTCTGTAATATCCTGGGATTTATATGGTTACAACTACACTACATACAGTATATCTATGTGTTATGAATGGATAGAAATCCATATTGGATAGCAGTTGCCCCTTTCACCCATAATATTACTGCATAATATTGGAGCTAAAGATGGATTTAGGGATTTAGTAAATGGGAGACCCCTCTGACCTTAATTATTCTAATGCCTTCTCTAATCCTACCAGAGCTATGCAAATGAAATGCTCTTCTAGTATCTAGCATAAAGATTACTTTGTGATGTTTAAGCTGCAATTGGGACACATGATGTTAAAAATTCAAAAGAATGTAATACAAGCCACCTGTTGCCCAGATACCCTGGTATCAGAGAGCACAGAGACATAGTGACCCCTATTAATCAGCCATGAAGAGGGTGGAAATACACCACATGACAACTCCATGTGTGTTCTTCTCATTGCATTCAGAAGGAAGAGTTCTGCAAAGGGGCTGTCAGAGTGGGAAGCCTGATATTTGACTTTTTTTTAATCTGCTCCCACACAAATATTCAAGGCTAACTTCACAAGCTGGTAAAGCACAAAGCAAAGGCTATGAAGAGACTAGGATCATTGCACTCATCGGAGAGTACAAGCCCGAGGATAATTCAGCCTTTCCCTTCCCTTGTGCCCCTATGGATGGGGACCCAGAATATTGTCTCTCTGTGTGTCTTTTTTTTCTTTAAAAACATGTAACTCTCTTCCTAGACAGGACGATGGAGAAGTTTATGTTTGAGGTTTGAAAATGAAAATGCCCCTGTTCTTGTTGCTATCAGCTTATCTTTCATACTGACAGAGGGTCAATGAGTTAGGACTCCTGCATGGTGCTGAGCATTTAGGCTCTTTTCCAGCAGAGCATTTCAGCACATGCTTAACTTGAAGCATGTGCCTAATCCTACTGACCTGGGGATCAAGACCACAATGGGACAGATTCATTCTGGCTGGGCACAAGAAATTATAAATTGCACTTTCCTGTACAATAAAGTGCTGCCGGTGCTTTCACAAGGGGGCGCTTCTCAAATTGGATTTCCTCTTTATTCTGTGATAAACCATACATACCAGGGCTGCCTCTGTGTGTGTGCACGTGCGTGTGTTAGGGTGACCAGATGTCCCGATTTTATAGGGACAGTCCTGATTTTTGGATCTTTTTCTTATATAGGCTCCTATTACCTCCCACCCCCGTCCCGACTTTTCACATTTGCTGTCTGGTCACTCTAGCGTGTGTGTAGGATTTGTCAGCAGTATTAAGTGCTGTAGCCAAATCCTCGCTGGCAGGGAAGACTTACCCACACACAGAGTAGCGGTGAACTCCTTGAGAGCAGAAAAATCCCCCTCAACCTTCCCCTCCAGCCTTCTGATGGAATTTTAATAAGTGTCTCCAAGGAGCCTCCTAGATCCCTCTTCAGCGCATCACTGCACCAGCCTTGCTCACCAAGATTCACTTTAGGGTTTTGCCAGAGGTGGGAACTTTAATTGCCACCAGGGGCTACCAAGAAACTGAGCCAATGGAGGCTGCAGGAGGAATACAATGAATCATCACACTCCCCAGTTGCCCTAACAAATCTCCCTGCCCAACATGTGCTGTCCACTTCGCGCAGCCCAGCTCCAGGCTAATGCGGTCAACCAGACTTTTAGTAGCTGACCGGAGCTGGCAGGGTCCCTTTTCAGACAGACATTCCGGCTGAAAAGTGGACACCTGGCAACCCTACTTTTGGGGGCCTGCTTTGGGCCTGGTGGAACCCACAGTGGCAGGAAATCTGTGTGCACTTCGTGCCATTGCATCTGTAGACTTACCACTGCTGTGGGCCCTGTGCCAGGATCTGACCTGGCTTCCATTAGCACAGACTCTGCAGTGAATCTGTCCCAGTGTCTGCAAGCACTTTCAAAATGAAAAGCATGACATAAATGCTAAGGCTCTCAATTATTATATCACTTCATTGCTGATTCACCAACGTGATTATATGAGAGAGTGCTGCGACTATCTACCCATTATCCCCACATTTCATTATGAAAGCTTATTTTATTCTCTATGAAATTACACACCAATACTCCAATCCATTCTATAGTCGCATGGAAAACTGGACATGCCCTTGTTTTCTGGGCTTTTTAAGGATAAATACATTTATTGTCCTTATGAGAAAAGAGATAAGAAAGCAGGTGGATGGCAGCAATATTCCTTTCTCAGCATACTGAGAATTTCTGGTTTATTTAAATGATAAATTCACTGCAGGAGAATGTTTATGAGGCAACAGATATCTCCCCTAGTGCTGATTAGCAGAGACACTGCAGCCAGGGTGCTTATGGTCAGCAGGAGATATTTATGCTTCCTACATGCTTCTCAAAGGACATGATTATGTAGATCTTAACAAATAAAGTGCCCCCAATAATTTATTCAATCAATTTAGCTGTGTCAATTGCCTGGGAACAGCTTCTGATTTTCTTGAATTTATTTGTTATTCAAAATTATTCATAGAATAAATCCTACAAATAATTCTTGACCTGCAGATTGTGAACAGTTTGTTGCAACCATTAGAAATTTGACGTGTATTGCTAATTGTTAACTGAACCCATTGATTATACAGACTAGTGTTTCTATTCTCTGACTGGATGTGCATTAGTCCTGGAACTAGTTTTACGGTGCAAACAGACATATTTATGAGCTCAAAATTAGTTTTCAATGAACATTCTGTAATATTTACTTAAAATTCACTTCTTTGCAGTGATGTGCAATCAATATATGCTAGAATATTCTTGGGAAGCAAACTCAAAAGGGGCATGAACGCAGCTGAAACAAATTCAACTTTAACTGAGCAAACATTCTCAGAACTTTTTTTTCTAGTATTCCTCCAGTTCTGTGATGATGTTTAGCTTTGAGAAAGAGAATAAAGAAAACCCAGTTAATTACTGGCCATTAGCCTGACATCTTTTCTGAGCAAAAAATTAGGGCACAAAATAGCCAATACTGAGTAGATATGGGCAAAAGATACCAAATAGCCAAAGAACAATACAGAATATTAACTGTTATGGTTCATAGCAGATTTTAAATGACTGCATTTTTCTGAGATGGATGAAATTATTTGAAACAAGATAGCATTTGGGATTAATTCACCGAAAGTCCAGGAAAAGCTGAACAGATCTGGGATGTGGGCTATAATATTTTGGTCACATTCTCTTAGCTGAGGATAACAAATTCATTCCTTCAAAAGTGTCAATGATTTATAAAACTGGGGAATTGTGCTGAGCTGCAAAAGATACTTGGGATGATGATTTACCTTCCTAAATTTATTCCACACCATACAGAAATCATTAAGAGATCTCCTAAAGGAAAACAAAGAAGTTCAATGGGATGCCCAGTAAGGCTCAGCGTTCACCAGTGTGCAGTAGCTAATTGGCTGTGCATGAACATTTGCCAAGTATGATATGTGTAAAGAGGTAACATTTCAGGCCAATACATCCAAGTAAGGACGTGGAGCTGTGTCACTGCAAGAAATTTATGTGATTTATGCATCCAAGGTTCTCACATCCTTAGGAACACAGTAAGCTATGCACAGATCAGAAAAGAGATGCAGTCACTTGTGTTCTGTTGTGATCACTTCCCTCCATCAACATGTGTAGAGGAGGAAAGTTTCAGAGGTGAGTGACCACAGATAAGCCTATGGAGGCAATCATGAAAAAACCCTTGCATCAGCACCACTGAGGCTACAAAAAATGATGTGTGATCCTCCCTCTGGTCTCTTTACACCCAGTAGAAGGACAGAGTAGCATAGAGGGGCTCTAAAACACCTGGATCAAGCTACTGGACAATTCCTCAGTGCAGAAATTGAGAAAGATAACCCTAAACCTGCCTTCTGAGGATCCAGCAAATGCTGTTATGGGGGCGGGGTGAAGACAGGAGGGATGTGTCAGGGAGATTCTTGGCCATGCTGCAGCCCACGGGCAGCCAGGGACATGTTGCTTTAACTTAGACAGGCTCCCTCGGGCTGTCTAAATTATGCCAGGAGTTGCAGAACAACTGAGCCTCCTTAACCCCTCCCTCTCTCCCTGTGAGTGCTCACCTGATGTGCCTGAAAAAGTATTATATTGTGGAGAATCACAGAGCAGGAAAGGATATACCAGTCAGTGAGAGCTGAAGCAGTTTGTTTTTGCAGGGCTTGACAATATGGAGAAGTCATTTGAGAGACAAGACCAGTTAAGACATGCCAGTGGGCCTGCGTCAGACAAGAAAAAAGACAGAACTCAGAACTAAAAGTAGCTAGAACTAAGCAAGTTCCCCAGTTATCCACATTGCTGAAAACTGTCCCTGCTGGCTGGTCAAAGGAAAAACACCTGTGTCACCACAGGACAGAGTTCTGCACAGCCCATGCCATGCTCCCTGAGATTAGCAATGACAAAGCTCATTCATTCAGGGCCTGGCAGAGCAGAGCAGAGCAATCATGGCTTTGCTATTAAAACAGAACCCCATTTTCTGATGCTTGCCATGTAAGCTATGAATGATGAAAACAACAAATGATTCCACAGTTTGCTGCCTGTGGGCCTTTCACCGAGACCTCAAAACTGACGCCCTGCCCACTTTTCATGGCCATTACAGTGCTCATGGCATTTCCTATGGGAACAGTTGTCCTTCTCCCCACTCTGATGCACCGTGCTGTGCACTAGACGTGCGCCTGACTTCTGCCTTCCCTCTCAGAATTGGCTTTATTTCAGAGGTGAGTAAAAGGACTCTTACGTGGGAAGTGCCTTGGGATCCTTCAGTATGCTTGGTGCTACTCTCAGCGTGTGATGTGCCGAAAATACCATGCTGCGTTGCCCTGCTCTATTCTACATACTGACATGCTACAATTTAAAAATGACAGGGGAAAATATAGTTGAAACAGCAACACAAATGATATAAACAGATATGACATAACAGAGAGGGACTGGGAGTGCTCAGTTTACAGAGTCTGTAATAGAGAATATTCAGTGGGAACATAATCACCACTTATAAATACACGCAGTGAAACGGAGACCTTAGGAAAGGGGGAACTTTCACATTAACACAAGATGGAGGAGCAGAGAGCAAGGAAGGAAAAGGTTAGGCTTTAGCCATCAAGAAAATGTCTTAACAGAACAATATAGCATTAGAACAGGCTGCCAAAGAAGACGGTCGAGGCACTCTCACGAGACATGTTCAAATGCACATTAAACTAGATATTAGTGTGAACAAGGCAGCAAGTAGACCTGAAAAGTGACGGGGGTCAGGTTGGATGACTTGAGTGGCCTTTTCTGTCTGTCCTGATTATGAGTTATAGCAGTTATATTTAAAAAAAACCAACCCTCTCCACTATCCCTTCCCTTATTGGCAGTGCTGGAAAAGCAGCATCTCGCAAGCATACTACTGTCTGTGGCACTGTGCATTCTCATCTGGAAGAGGAGGCGTGTGATTTTGGCATGCTGCTCTCATTCATGCTAAAGGGAGTTCCAGCACATGCACAGATGGCCTGCACATTGAGGGGAGGAGAGAAAAGTACATTTATTTTGCTACAGAGCATATGTCGCATATATCCTCCCTCAAACATACGTCAAATGCATTGACGTTTGGGCTGGCTCGTCCTCGCCCTTTGTCCCCATCGAAGGACTGGGGAGACTGGTTTGAGATGCTGCTGGCTCTTCTTCTTCTGGCATCAACTGCTCCTCTCTTCCAGTGCCCATGAAGGGTCTGGGCAGAGTGGTGCAGATGCCGCAGTCATACTACTCTTTCCCCAGTGCCAGCTGCTCTTTTCCCATTTGCCCGGGAGGCTGCTGCTCTGGAGCTCCCTTTCTTCCAGTGACAGCTGTTCCTGCTCCTTTTTGCCAGGAAGGCTGGCACGGGTTTCTCAATGTGAGTGGGAATGTTAACAAGTGGCAGTCATTGCCCTGGTTAGTGGGTGGTAGCAGTTAATCTAGGGTTGTGCCAATACCTCAGTAGTCAGAGTTAAATGACGTTCAGATTCCAGAGGGCTACTATTCAGAGTTTGGGAACCGTTGGATGCATTTAATATGGAATGAATAGTGATAAAATTGGAGCTGTGAAGGGCAGGGGCAGTAGGGCAGCAGCAGTATCACAAGAAGAGGTGGAGAAGAGAACAAACAATTTGTTCACTTTCATATATTACAAAGAGAAGAGGCAGCAATAAGGCAGTAGCAGAAAGATATTGGACACCAAGAATTGGCAGAGCACAGTACTAGCAGCCAAAACTGGATCCATAGAGTATAAATCATCGTCTCCCAATCGGCTCATTTACTCGTGTAACCACAGTCTCCAGAAAAACAAAACTAAAGCACTAACACAATGCGAACATCTAAAACCATCATGAGGCAGGAAAACAATGTAGTCTTCCCCAGCCAATCCATGCTGTAAATTCCCCACCAAGTTGAACCTAGCGAAATAAAGGCCTGATTTTATGACACACTTGTTTTTCAGTGGGACTATATTTGGCGTGATATCTGATTCAACCTGAGTGAGGACGGCAGAATCCTCCCCCAGGAGTTTCAGAATGTGGGGAAATCAAGAATGGATGCAAACCTTGTTTTTTTTTCCAAAATGGCTGCCAGTGGGTAAGGTAATTCATCAGCTAATTCCCTCAAGACTCTGAGCATATCATCCAGATTTGTTGAGCTGTATATATTTAATTATTCCAAATATTTCCTTGCCTACTTTTTTATTCAATACCTCTTTAGACTTGAGGCACAAATCTAGACTTCTTTGCTTTTGCCTTTCAAATGAGCATAATTTTGCACTGTGTTATGCAGATGTGCCCATAACAGGCTGAGTCTGTCAGCCTTCATAGTGAGCTGCAAGGACCACCTTTTATCACTGGCCCACAAGGAGATGGGTGTTGGGTTTGGGGTGGAGGGGGAGCAGGGGGTTGCATGCAGGGTCAGTTAATTTCAGTTGTATTATGTTGTTGCTGTGTATTTGAGCTGATCTGAGGGAACAGATGAGTCTGTTTATTTTGGTGAATTAAAAAAAATTGTCAAGGGCACCCAGAGCTTTGGATGTGAGTTCTTTTATTATAGTCTGTATACAGCTGAATAAATAATAAAATCAAGCGGAGTTGGTGCCTAATCTGCCTAGGCTTTTGTAAATCTCACTAGGCACCTATCTGCAGCTTTATGCACCTAAATACCTTTGAAAATCAGGCCCCTAGGAACCCAGGTCATTTTTGAAAGTAGGGCTTATGCTTCTAAGTCACTTAGGTGCTTTTGAAAATTTTACCCAGGTACCAAATTGCCTGGCCCAAAGCATCTCCAATGGACCTTGAGAGCTGTGGACAATCTGCCTGGGGCCTGCAGAGTCCAGAACCTGGATGAAACAATTGTACTCACAGTTCTGGTCTTGCCAGTGGGTTTTCTCATGTATGTATAAAAGCCTGAATTTGGCCACGGTCTTTATTAGTCCCCAAGTGTCCTTCTCTTTATCTCTCTTCATTTCAAAAGGAAGAAAGAGATTATTTAATTCTATGCAGCATCTGAAAGATTTTTTTAACAGAAACCAAATTTTGCTAATGAACGCCATGTCAGTAGCAGCTCTCACTTTAATAGAGCTAACCAAATATTTTAATAATACTCTCAGAGCTGTGTGTTCCATGTGAGACAGGAGCAGCCTAAGAAATATCTCCATCTAACTATTATGTATGTGTGTCTGTGTAAAAGGTATATATTTAGGGACAGAGGATGTCACATGACCTGACTGAAAACATCGGATTTATTTTTGCATATTAACCACAGCTTTTTATATCCTCATTACTACTAGCTCTGCTATGCATGTAATGGAGGCCATAACTAATGGGTAAAGATGGAGATTTCAGCTAGGCTATGTAATCCCCTATATTTAGAATACTTTTTTTTCTTTTTAACATTATATTTAACTGGCATCTGGATCCGTGTAGGTCTTTCTCTGAACTCTCTCCCTGCAGTTCCGTTATAGACTCTGATCCACTCCCTTGATTTCTGCTACATTTCTTAGCTGGTGATGGGCTGTTAGACACATTCAAAAGGTGGTTAAATCACTGAACCATTCCCATTGTAATACTACATATCCTGATAAAAAGAGCAAAGGAAAAAAAATGGCTTTGGTTGGAGGAAGTTGCTTTGAAGGACAACGTGGCTTCTGAATCCTAATCCAACATGTGCAGTAGAGTTTTTGAACCCTTAGATGCAGCCTGCGACTAGTACCGCAGTGCAAGGGATCAGGAATCCCTCCACTATGCAAAGGGTAGTGACAAGTACATGGGCTCTCTGCTATTTGCCCCTCTACAAATGAAAATGCAGTGTTTCTGCTGCATGCGGGTACAGCTGCCCCTTCAAGATTTAAACCTATAAAAATACATAGATATAGGGCTCCTGGGCTATTATCAGGTGACGGAAAGCAGCTGGAAAGCCAACATAACTGGCCAGCTGGGGGAATCCATGGGTTGTACAGAGTCAGCATAGATGGCTCTGCACCACTGGCATAGAGTGTGTGTGTTGGTAACTTGACCAGAGATGTGGCTGGAGTGTGGCTGTACTCAGATTAACCTGGTGTACCAGGCCTTCTTGGGCACAGCTAAGAATTGATCCTCAATGTGTGAACTCCAGAATGGTCCAAGCTTGGCTCAGAAAAGGATCCCACATTTTGGATGCTTATCCAAGTTATCTGAGTGTTTTGAGCCTAAGCCATTATTTAATCATTATTTCTGTAGAGGGAATACCTCATACTTGTTGTGTTTGTGTTAAGAAACCTGTAGTCTTGCATGTGAGAGGAGACAATGGTTTTAAATTCACAGCCTTGAAGAGGCAGGACAAAGAAAATGTAGCAATATACTGTACCTTGACTTAACTTTAAGATGCTAATTGGTCATACAGAATGGGCTGTGGGTTACTGAGGATGGGCAGAGATAGGTAGTATCTGATATTCCATTCTGAAGGACCCCAAAAAGTTTCATATAATCCATATACGGGAATGAGCTGAAATGCAGATAGCTCTGGGGTAGACTGTGGCAACAGTTTAACCACACAAAACTACACAATATGAAGCATAGCAAATCCACCATTTGTGTTCCACTCCTTCTCCTCCCCACGCTGTCTTTTACTGTTTGTTATATCCACCTTTTGCATAAGTGGCCATCTTTTTCTCTGAGCTTCAGCTTGGCTGCATTCCCATTGGGAAAAATGGGAAGTGGTTGCCATTTTGAAAGAGAGCAATTTTTCAGGCCTTGGTTCAAGAGTAAATTTCTAGTTATGGAAAATAATGCTCCATCCCCCCAAAAACCTTAAAAAATTCTTTAGATGGAACCAGTGCAAAAGATTGCAGCACCATTTTAAATATACAAGTCTAAAGGGCCTGCATTATCCTATTATTAAAATCATCCAGGACAAAAACCCAAAAAACCAAAAAACAGTCTAACACATGGTGCTAAATTTCTTAAAGGCTCCATTTTAAAATTAATTTTAATTCATAATCTAATTAATGATTTTACTTGTAAATTTTCAGCAAATTTGTTCTTCAATCAACAAATAAGTTCTGTATTTTAGGGCAGATTTACTGTAGTTTTGGTTCATAACAGAAGTTGGAATCCCTGCTTTTAAATGCGAAACTCAGCTCAACCTTGACTATGGAACCATGCAATTACTGCTTCCATAGTAATAATCCACTGCAATGTAACTGGCCAAATTCTAATTTGACTAAGATAGTGAGGGTGAGCCCTTTATGAAAAACATCATCGGATCTCTAATAGCCACAAGTGGTCAGTTTTACATTTCTTCTTGAAGATAAAAACTCCAGTAGCAGCGTCGACATATTGGGGCATTGGTTCAATAATGACTGAGTGGTAAGAGCTCCATCTGCTGAATGACCATCACTTGGAAGAAGAAATCTACTTCAATAATTGCAACCAGGCAGTGATATGAAGATAGAAAAACTAATGACAAGGTTGGATTATTACATTCCTCTTTTTATTTCTTCAAAGAGAAACGCCAGGCACTTGCTTTAGATTCACTAGACAGACAACCAAAAGTGTCTAATGAACAGTATATAGATGTCATCATTGATAACACATGGTTAACACTTCAACAAGTACAGCCTTCCTTAGACTGCAAATTCTGGAGACAAACTTTACATTAGCAGGGTTAAATGATACAGAGTTGTGAGTGACTGCAAACTAGGTGAAGTTCATGTGATGAAATGCCAAGATTGTGCAAAATATGAACATGCTAGTTCCTACTTGCTAACTGGCACAAGGGCCACAGAAACATTAGTCTTTAGATTTGCCTTCCAAGTACAAAATGATTGCTGGCAGTACACTATGAACATGTCAAGTTAAGGGAGTATATTAAAAAAGGTCAATCAGTGGTTTTCTTTCTTTAAATGGTAGCCACTGAAAAGTTATGCAAACACTTCAGCTGTGGAATATATAATCTGACATTTGGCAGGGTTCCCTTGTTGATCCAAGGAGTGAAGTATGCAGTATATGCCTAGCAGTTGTTTCACTGCTCGTTCAAAAAGATAAACTATATCAGATATATTTTTTCCCCTTCTGCTTTAACTAGACTACTTCCAGTAAGCAAACCTGATTCCCTGGTTTTCCAATAATACAGCAGTTTCTTTTAACAGCTGTAGATTCTAGAGGAGAAGAACCTGCAAAGGGGAATGTGTGTGTGTGTGTGTGTGTGTGTGTGTGTGTGTGTGCGCGCGAATGCGAAAAAAAGCCCAAACTGGAGCCAGTTATCTGAAGCCTCCTCCAGCCAACATGGGTGGTTTGAGTAAAACATGACCCACATCCAAAGCCCCCGGTTGTGGGTCTGCAAAATAAAAACTTCACCAATGAGGTGTTGCAAAATCAAATCATTCCTGACTTTGCCTATTTCTAGCTGAAACAGAGATGGGCTAAAATCAGAAGCATTCATCTGAAACCTGGCTCTCTTACTTCAAACTTTGAGGGTTCTGATATAATACAGTTGAGTCTGAGCTGGTTTTGGATTTGGTTTTGCAACACAAAAAACACCTCCCTCTCACCCAGTTTTAGAGAACCCTTCCCCCAAATATTAAAAACTGCAAGTATGCCCTGTGAAGTTATCCAGGTTTTACTTACTCCTTGAATCGGCTTAGAAAATAAACCAAGAAACCACATTTACCACAGCAGCCCATATAGCACCTGATACAACACAAAAGCCATGCAACTTCTGAGAATGGAATCTGTGTATTGACTTATGCTTTCATTTTATTGCACTTCAAGGGAAAAATTCAGGCTCTGATTGAAATTAAAAAGGAGTTTATGTTTCATTCCTTTTTCTTTCTACATATATTAGGGTTACCATATTTTGAGTGTCCAAAAAGAGGACACTCCACGGGGCCCCGGCCCCACCCCCAGCCCCGCCCCCGCCCCAACTCCACCCCTTCCCCAAAGTCCCCGCCCCAACTCTGCCCCCTCCCCTGCTTCCCGTGAACATTTGATTCGCGGGAAGCCTGAAGCAGGCAGCAGGTAAGCTGGGGGGGTGGGGGGAGGAGGCGCGGCCCAGTCTGGCCCCCTCCGGCGGCCGGCCCCGGCCCCAGCGTCTCCAGCCTGGCTCGGCTCGGGCCCTGGGGTGCCGGCCCCGGGCCAGCCCCCGGCCGAGCACCGCCGGCCCCAGCCCAGCACCGCCGGCCCCGGCCCGGCCCCCGGCCCAGCACCCAGTGGCGCCGGATTTTCCCGGACATGTTCGGCTTTTTGGGATTTCCCCCCGGACAGGGATTTGAGTCCCAAAAAGCCGGACATGTCCGGGAAAATCCGGATGTATGGTAACCCTAACATATATATTTTTGTTCTACTCAAATAATTGTTTCATTTTAAAGAGTTAGCGTCCCTTTTAATTATAAAAGTGGACAGAAGCCCTGTTTGCATCAAAGTAATGTAAGTCTTCCCCACATACATTAAAAAGAGATGATGCTCTCAAAGTGGATGGCTGGGTAATTGATATGCAAGTGCACTATGGACTTATTAATAACTTATTAGTTTTATGATGACCTGCTTTGAGATGATAATCTGTTGTTGAAGCATCTTTTAAAAGCATATTTTCATTGATTTATGATCACGTTTGTATTTTTATTCGGACAATCTATCAAACAGGGAAGAAAAGACTATAAAATGTGGCCTCCATTATGCTACAAAATAAAGAGGGATTGCAGAATAACTGATCTTCCCAGAGATGAGTTCACAAGGTGTGAAGGGAATGCAGCACAAGACAATTTTAAATAGCCTGGCATGTCATAGCATGCAAAATTCCTTGTCACCAGAAGCCACTGGCCAAATTTATTCCTGAGGCAACTCTGTAAAAGTCAGTGGAGTTATGAGACGCTGAGGCACACGAAGGGGAAAGAAATATTATACCTGACATTAGCTATTGCTTTCCACACACCTAGTACAGTGATTCATGGTGATGACCCAAAATGTGAGCATATTTATCCTTGTGAATATGGACGATATTGAACCTGATTCATCATTGCCCTTCACCTTGTGCAGTCATTTACAGCTGTGCAAAGTGGGTGTAGAAAGCGACCACCGTGATTTGGAAGTATGTTGCATCCACTTTGCACTGATGTACAAACTACAAAAAGTGTCACTTCTAACTTTGGGCTGGATTCGGTGGTCTGGCTCAGCTATGGATCCCAGGGGGCATGGATCAGCATTCACGTTACACTCCCCGTCAGTACCCGGCCCAGGCCAGGGAAGCTAATGATCCAACCAGAGGACCAAATTTAGTGATGAATCCTGGTCACCTGCCACCCGAGGTGCATTGCACATACACTAAGAGGTACATCCCAAGACCAGGTTGGGAGGCAGAAATGGCTTTCAGGTTTGGATAATGTGTGCATACAGTTTTGAGCTTGGTAATTAGTTTTAGAGGCTTGGACTTGTGAATGGGGTAAGGCTTGGATCTTGTCATCAACAGAACACACAGAACCTGAGTGGGTATCCAAACTAACCCCTTCCTGAAGTCTGGATTGTTTGGTAATGTAAAAACATAACAGACCTCAGTGTAAGCTTGCTTCTTGGGTTTGGCTGTTGCAAGACCTCCTCTGATTTAGTATGTTCAATCTGCCTTACCCAAACAACTGCTGCAGCCCCCTTTATATCCTGCTTAGAACTAATTACTCACCTCTCAGCAGTGAATCCCTTGAATCCTAATACAGATGTTTAGCACCAGAATTTAGGTTGACTCAACACACGAGCTCTGCATTCTCTCATACAGGGTTTTGCAGTCTGTCATCCTGTTGTGGTCCCCAACCACAGCCCCTCTGAAATGACCAGGCAAATTACTAATTTTCTTTGAAATGTAAGACTCTGGTTCCCCACCACTCTCCAGCTTGTGCTGTGTTGCTTCTTCTCATTTGTATTCCTCATTTTACAAACAAACACAAACACATGCACTAAGGTCACATCCTGTAACTAGTCTTTGAGATGCTGAGCAGTATACAATACACAGTAACCTTGTGGTTGGAGGAGCTCCATGGAAATAAAACCAAACCACCCAGAATAGGCTTCCTCTCTAGCAAATCTATCCAGCTTGTCATGATGTGACAACATCTGCAAAATCAAAGAGCAATGAAGGAAGGAAGCCATCATTTAAAACACTTAAAGGAATAAAAGATGTCCAAGATAAGACTACTTTTTTCAAGAATGAATGATGCTCTGCCTTTCTAGTGGCATTCTTCAGTTGAGCACAATGGCTGTAACCAAGACATCTGGTTAAAGTCTGCAGTGCTGACAACGCTGACTCCACAAAGGGAATACAGTACATAATGCTATTAAGTTTCCTGTGTAGAAGTGACTTCGCTGGGACTGTTGCAGAGTAAGGTATTACTCATGGTAAGGAAGGCTGGCAGAATCAATCTGGTTCTTAGGTTGCACTAGTGCCCAAAATATGCTACACACTTTGTAAACACAGAGAAAGTCAAAACCCCTTCCCTGAAGAGTGTCCTCATGGATGAACCTTAAAAGGCATAGAAGGTTAATTGGGGCTAGCTTGCAAATTTGGTGTTTCCCCTAGTTAAGGAATGGCATGGAGCTGCCCCACTCCAGGAGCAGATCCTGGAGGGAATTCTTAGTCACAATTCCCTCCTTGACCCACTCTTGCTCCAGGGGAGGATAATCTGCTATTGATCTATTCCTATAGTAGTAGACAATTACTTCCCCTTCTGTGCTGGCTCAGTTCTACTGGCCCGTGCTTTGGAGGCGTGGCAAGGCCTCTGCCCATGCCCTATCCTGCCTAGCCTATTTTTGTGGGAGGTTGAGTAGCAGCTCTAGGGGCACTGCTATGCCCATGTGATGTGAGTAGCTTAGAATCATAGAATACTAGGGTTGGAAGAGACCTCAGGAGGTCATCTAGTCCTACCCCCTGCTCAAAGCAGGACCAACACCAACTAAATCATCCCAGCCAGGGCTTTGTCAAGCCAGCCTTAAAAACCTCTAAGGATTGAGATTCCACCACCTCCCTAGGTAACCCATTCCAGTGCTTCATCACCCTCCTAGTGAAATAGTTTTTCCTATATCCAATCTAGACCTCCCCCACTGTAACTTGAGACCATTGCTCCTTGTTCTGTCACCTCCCACCACCGAGAATAGCCTAGCTCCATCCTCTTTGGAACCCCCCTTCAGGTAGTTGAAGGCTGCTATCAAGTCCCCCCTCACTCTTCTCTTCTGCAGACTAAATAACCCCAGTTCCCTCAGCCTCAACCAGCTTGTGTCTGGTGTTTCCCAACTCCAGTACGGGCAGGTCATAATCCTGCCATTGGTTTGGAAGCTTATCAGAAATGTACCAGAATGATCCAAGTGCCTGGGAAGTGGGCTGGAAATCTCACAAGAAAAGATTTATTGAACTTCTTACTTCCGGCTGGGCTGGAGTCACTGTGACAAGAGCCTCTCTCTGACATCTGACATGCCCACTTCTGCTAGATCTTGGAAATCTAGGGGGCTGATGAAAATTAAAACAAATCAATAAAAAAAATTAAACCTTCCAAAAATACTCAGTTCAGGTTTGGGTACATCTTTGAATAAAGGTCTCAGGGGAATGAAAGGTTCTTGTTGTCTCTGAGCTTTTTGGCTCATCCCGAGACAACACAGGATGTTTTCTGTTTTATTCTGCACTCTCCAGGCTGGTCTCTAGAGCTGGTTGGGGAAAGATTTTTTTTCATGCAAAAATATTGACAAAAATAGTTCTAATTACAATTTTTCTTTGAAATGTAGCAGGTTTCCATCAAAATCTGTTTTAAACAGAAAAAAATGGGGGGTTGATTTCTTGATGAAACCCTGAACATTTTTAATGAAAACAGATTTTTTTTCCACTGGTATTTTTCTTTCATCCAAAAAACCATTTTCTGTTGAAAAATGTTTCAGTGGAAAATTTTGGACCAGCTGTACTGGCCACATATTTAAAGTTAGGCTTTGATGTTGCAACATGAGCTGCTAATACAGACTGCTGCATCCCATAGACTTCAGTCAGATTCTGCAATGGGTACAGGGGTCTGCCATGCAGAATTAGGACCTTAATTCATTTCATGCTGGCTGCCCCGCAGGGAGAGGGAATGGCTGCCTTTGACAGACAGAGCTCTTGCAAGCCCACATGTGCTGCTTTGCTGGCCCTGCTTGGGAGTGCTTGCAGACATGTTGCCTGTTGGCAGGTCACACTCATCTCTCCCAGGCAGGACTACCTAGTGTCACACAAGCACTCAGAGGCATGCTGCCTAGCAATAGAAAGTGGCACTGCTCCCTGCAAGAAGTATTAACTATAAATTAATTCTGGGGAATTTGTTTTCAACCCCATTCTATGGTATTTATTTCTCAAATCTAAATTGTCTGCCTCTTTCTATAGTGGGCTGTGCATGGACACAAACATAACCTTCTCCAGTCAAGACTGTGGCTCATCCTACTCCTTGCACAGGAGAGTGCAATGCACTGCCTTACTCCCCAGCACAGATCTGCATCATGAGGCACAGTGTGGAGGGGAGAGAAGGATCCTGAAGTCACTACTCCTCCTCTCATGTAGATGGGCAGGTTGGGTTGGGAGTGGGCAGAGTCTTGACTTTTTGGCCGCCAATGCTTCAACCAGCACAGTGAGCCAGCAAGGAGGGGGAAGAAATCCATGCTGGCAAAGGGTCAGGATGGATTACTTCTCCTCACAGAGCCTGGGAAGAATCACGGACCAGAGTGCGACTCTGAATAATAATTCAGTCCCTTGTCTTCCCCTGGGGCAATGCAACTATGCTGCCTCTGACTCAGAGCGAGGGGTAAATCCACAGATTAGCCCTTAGTGAACTTAGAGAACTGAGATGAAGTAACCACGTGTGATTTTCTGAATCTTTGGCATAAGCTTAATATACATAAGGGTTGTTCCTGAAGGCAGTTAATGTTATATTAGCACTGAAGAGAATTGTTCATTTTGCTATAGCACAGGCTTCGCTGCAGCACATAACACTAAAGGACAGTTAAATCCTCCAGGCTAGAAGAGGGCCAGGTGCAGAGTGAAGGCTCAGAGTGGGCAGGAAAAGCAAGACAAGAGATGCCTTTTCATTGTGTGAAGGCTGATGATAAGTGAGCGTGGGGTTTAGGGATGAGACATTTTCACAGTGAGAGAGCAAAGTGGCAGAGGGCTCTGTCACCACCAGGGGAGAGTGGAAGATGCTGGGAATCGAGTCATTCAGTGGCTGAACCAGATATAAGGACTGGAGCAACAAGTAGTCAGAACAGAGAAAAATAGGGCAGAACGAGATTGTACCCAGTGCTCCTCATCTGAGGGCACAAAGTGTTGAGCACAGGACTATAAACAATTCTAAGAATTATTATAAAGCATTTACCTGTGATGAGCCATTCTCATTATGCACTTGGCATTACATTCTGAACCCTAACATATCTGCTGCCCAAAGGTATCCCTATTTGAATTATAATGTGCCTTATGAAAAAGGTGGGGCACTAAGCTGGCATATCACAGTGCATTAAATAGCTTGCCACACCAGCTACTCTGTAAAAGAGAAATAACCTTGTTCCACCCACTTGTTGATTCCTGTCTTAATTAGACTATAAACTTGGTCAGATTCTGTCCTTTATTCTGTTTGTTCACAGCAGAGCAGGGCCCTGGTTCTGAATAGATCCTTTTGGGGCTGCTATAATACAAATAATGCATCAATTATTATTAATAATAATTAATATGTTTTAATAAACTGTACTGTATTTTTCCACAAAGCCTCCTCCGGCATACTACTCTAATCCAGTGCAATCTGCCCAAACTCTACCCTTTATTCCTCTTTATGGGCTCAGTCCTGCTAGGTGTTGAGTTATCCGGCCACAATCCAGCAAAACAAGCTGTGCTTGTCTTTAAGCACATGAATAGTCCCAGTGGAGCTGAGGGGACTACTTGCTTGTTTAAAGTTAGGCACAGGCTTAATTATCTTGCTAGATCTGGGCCAGAGTGCTCAGCAACTTGCAGGATCAAGCCTTACAACATATGTTTTCTAATAGGCCTTGTAAAACCAATCCACTCAGAAATGTTGACAAAACACACACACACACACACACACACACACACACACACACACACACACACACACACACACACACACAACCAAATGGTAGAGCAAATTACACTTGCAAAACATTCAGAGTGTTGTCCTTTCCACCCCACCATCATCTTCTTGCTTTATAGATAGCCTTCTTTGACTGTAAACTCTTTGGGGCAGAGACCTTGGAGCAGATTCTCCTTTCAGTTTCACCAGTGTAAATCTGGAGTAACAGCATTGAAGTCAGTGGAATTATTCCAGCTTTACATCAGTGTAAATGAGAAGAGAATCAAGCCCTCAGTTCCCCAACCTGCCTGGCAAGCACTTAGAGTTAGATTGTAGTTACCCCATAATGGGTGCACAATGGAGAGAGATGGTGCAAGGAGCCTTCTCTCCCATTTGTCTCCTGCTTCTCTCTACACAGGGGTTGGCTATAATTCCAGTCTCTGCGCCCTCTGCACTGAACTGATGCACAGTGCCTCCTGGAGCAAAGCTTGGATGCAGCTCTGCCCTAGTCCCCAGTGCTGGTCTGGTTCTTAGTAGCACAGTTGTCCATCAGTGCTCTGTTGGTGGTATATAGTGAACAATTAAATAACAACCATTCAGACTTTTTACGGAGTTGTTTGTGTGCGGATTGGTTTATTTTGCTTTGCACACCTGTCATCCAGTAATTTTAATTGCTAAAAATGGCTTGTTCGATTTTGACATTCCAAATTACTTCAAAGCAAAGGAACCAACATGTGATCCTGTCTGAACCTGACACGAGTTTTACATCAGTGTAACTCCGCTCTCTTCAGTGGAGTTACTCTGGTGGTATGTGAGAGGGGAAGCAGCTCTTTTGTGCTTCCCACATGTATCCAGTTAAAGGCTAGATTCCACAGTCCTTTCTCAGGCAAAATTTCCACTGATGTCAAAGGGTCAAATCCTGAGGCCCCTTTTCAGTTTTTAATTTTGTTCCCCTCATTCCTTACTTGGACAAATTCCCACTATATTCATTGGGATTTTGCAAGCTTCATCTACTGTCAATGGGAATTCACCTGAATAAGGAATGCAGGATAATGACTTTTGCTTTTAAGACAAGCCAAGGCAAATTAAATGGTTTTTTTTTGTATTATGCACAAATCCTTTTTCATTTTGGGAAATGTTCAGATGTCCTTGACATTGCTACCATAAAAGAACATAGACAGACAGACAGACAGTGTTATTTTACTGAAAAATAAATTCTTTGATGATTCCACCTTTCGCTTGGTTGAAAGATCAAATAAGCAAATAAATACACTTTTGCTTACCTGTTTGATTGGGGTTTAACCCAGTAGTGTTATACATCGTCATTCAGTTTCAAGTTACCGTTATCAAAACTAAATACATCTTTCATGTGCTTTCAAGTATCACCATGTATTTATTATTGTGTTATGGTGGTAGATAATGAAAAGCCAGTTTGTCAGGAGTTGCTGAACTGGCATCGATGTGCCTTCATATGTTATGGATATTCAAAACTCTCATTTCAGAGGCTCAAAAATGATTTAGTTGTCTTGGAACTGAATTTCAGCTTTTATTTCAGATGAAATGTCCACATGAGGATTTTATTTCCAAGTTATATTTTCATATGACCATTACTGTACTTGGATAGGGAACTTAGAGTAAATTAATTCATCATTAAAAGGTATGCTTCTTTGAGTTCAAGTTTTGCTACTTTTACCACTTTGGCATCCTAGAGTAACTTATGACTTTAGCATAATATAGAAATAGAGCTGGTTGATTAATATAAAAAGGGATTTGCAAATACTTTTGCTAATAAAAGCAGTGAGTTTGATACCCAGTTATTTGTTCGATCATGTTATTCATTCTTTGTATTAGGACAGCCACCAACTATTTATGAAAATGTTTCCTTATCTTGAAAGTTTCACAGATTTTAGCACAAATTATTATTCATGTGAAAATTCCTATCAGAAGTGTGTTGTTTGGCTTTTGCTATTATCACTCATCCATCTCCTTTTAATCTTCAGGTCATCCAGACAGGGAGTAATAACAATATAATATGATGTAGAAAACTAGTGATACAACATGAATAACTTATATGGGTTGGTTACAGTGAACAGTTCATGAAAACTCCCCAAGCTGAAATTTGTCCTCATAATCTATTGGCAAAAGCTGTATTTATGAAGGAAGAGATTTCACAATGACTAATTTGATGAACTTTAGCCTGGATAATGGGACAGTGTGTACACTCAGTTTTGACACCTGTCAGTCAGTGCTGGCCTACAAACTTTGTAGGCTAAACAATCCTACTTTTAAAATAATTATATATTTTACCAAAGACAAAAATTTCCTAGCCACCTGTATCGTGCAACAAAGTACTAGATTCTATTATACTTGTTTAAGTGAGATCAGAATCTGGCCTAAAATGAAGCATATGAAAAGAGATGAGGAACCTCATTTGATAGCAACAAACCAGCATGGCTTTTGTTAAGTAAAAACGTGCCTCTCCAAATTATGGTCTTCCTTCAGGAAAGTGCTTCAGCCCATGTTTAAGTCCACCCATCTTCAGAACAGCAAGTGCTTAAGTGCTGTCCTGAACAGGATGCTTTTCTGAAGTGGGGCCTATTAGAACTGTTGGAGTGAGTGAAGAAAACAATGGATAAAGAAGACTCAGTGAATACAATTTATTTTGACTTTCAAAAACCCTTACAAAGCACCTCACAAGAGTCTGTTAGGGAAGCTAAGTAGTCACTGGATAAAGAGTATTTGGTTATGGATTAGCGGCTAAGGACAGAAAACAAAAAGTAGGAATAAACAATAAACTTTAAACGTGGCAAAAGCCTAATAGTGTGCCACACTGCATTAGAACCAGCTGAAAGGGGGTGGCAACATTTGCAGGTAACACAAATTATTTAGGGTTGTCATGACTAGAGTAGGACTATGAGGAACTCCAAAGGGACCTCCCCAAACTAGCAGCAGACTAGCAGATGAAATGTAATGTTGACAAATGCTGGGTAATGCACATTGGACAGAATAATTTGATCAGACATTTTGCTGGGTTTAAAATTAACTGTAACCTCTCAAGAAGTAGTCCTGGAGGTCAGTATAGAAAGCTCAGTGAAAACCAAATGCTCCTGTATAGCATCTGGTACTGACCACTGTCAGAGACACAGACTAAACTAGATAGACCATTGTCGGTCTCATCTAGCCTGCAGTTCATTTGTTCCTAAGAAATAAGATTATAATTTTGATAAATGCACATTTTAACTGTTTCCATATTAGAGCCAGTTGAATTATTCTTGCAATTACTATTTTTTGTGAGTTTTGTCCTTTTTTCTGTTCACAAACCCATACCGATTGTTACCACTATATTTATTATTTGTAGTAATATTGTGGAATAGTTTATATGAACAGATTTCAGCTTAAGAGTTCTTTGCCAACTGGTACTTTAACTATTCTCTATTCCTTGTTCATTACATCATTTCACATGTATCAGGCTCCAATACAGTTGATATTTGGTAAACGTCATTCCCATACTCAGTACGTATGATAGAAGTGTGGATAAAGTGTAAAGATAGAAGCATTAATTGTGGCACCTTAGTAAACCGGTAAAGTAAATGTTTAGGTTCCGATCTTCCATTGAGCTCTGTGTGGGTGAATCAATGGCATGCTAGTGCATGACTCTGCTTGCACAGAACTTGTTGCCGTATTGGGACCAAAGTTATCTGTACTCAAAATCTTCCTCATAACCCTTCTTATCTCATCTATTCTACAATCAATACTGGCCCAAATCCAGAGGTCCTTAAGCGGTGTTCCTCCGGGCCTGATCCAAAGTCCATTGAAGTCAATGAAAAGATTCCCATTGACTTCAAAGAGCAATGGCTCAGAACTTCTGTCCTCATTCAGGCAAACTACCCATAGTCTCTACAAAATATTTCAAAAAATTTGTCAGATAAGTGGTAGAGTCATGATTCCATTATCTGACACCATGTATGTGAATTATTTTTCTGAGTCTGAAATGAAAAAAAAAATCAAATAATTTGATGTGGCGTTTGTCAAATAGATTAGTTGGCATCTATTATTCAACCTGCTGTAAAACTGAGAAAAGTCTTCTGGATTTGGGCCAATAATAAAAAAAGAACTTTTTTTAGAATAGAAAAATGTTTGATGTCAACACAGAAACATGCATGTCTTGAAAATATTCTTTACTTTAACACCGTAACTCCTTTCTGTGTTATCTGTTCTGTACATTTCCATTAAATTACAGGCCTAATGAGACACAATTTTCTTGAACTAGACCTCGCTGCCCAATGTCTGTCATTTTTGTCTTTCCTTCATTTTGGCTTCTCTTTTGACTGTTTCACTTTAGCCAGATTAGCAAAAAAGATAATGCTGCATTTCTTCTAATAAGTCTCATGGAGTCCCTGCCAGTTGGCTGAAGGTCTGAGGATGTGGAAAATACATATCTAATTAGAATCTGGCTGAGGTCCCCATCTGGCTAAAGTATCAAAGGTCAGTTCCAATTGAAAAAGCAAACACTGTCACTAATGTTGTTTTATACAAAGCACAGAGTGTATTCCTCTTAAAAGGCTTCATCCTCAGACATGTGCGAAAGCGCCATGAGAATCAAAATGTTAGTAAAGGACAAAATGTATTTCTAGGGCCTGTTCATCAAATGCACATAGTTCTTCTGGTGGAAGATACAGAGAAAATGGACTCTATCCTCCACCCTATTCCCAAGCTAAAATCTACAATCCTCTGCCAATTTAGGTTAAAAAATGTAGAAAACAACAGGTTTGAAATTCATTACTGCCATGGATTTTTCAAGATACACAGCAATGAGTGCCTAAATGTCACAGATTAGAATCAAGACCAACTGTAACTGCTTTATAATGGCAAAGAAACCACTAACAGCTTACATGTGTTTTCTCCAGCAGTGAAGAATGCCAGAGTTCAAGAATATAAAACTATGAATTGGGGGAATTGTGGTTAAGGTAAGGAAATTGTCCAGGGATTATATATTATAAGATCCTTCTATGCCCCTGTCACTTTAGTTCCAAGATGTTCTGCTAACCAAGTACTGAAGAATCAAAGTCTTGTTCTCTTCCTTAAGACAACTTTAATGTTCCTTTTAATGCTGCCTCTGCCTCTCCCCCGCCCCATTCCCTCTTTTGGGGAAAGAATTCAATAGTTCAAAGGAATTTTGTATAAAATACAGCCAATATTATTATTTTATTTTACAAGATGAAGGTTTGCTGGATAAAAAAGATCATCTGCTGGGTTTGAGGATTGTACAGCCAGTGCTTAGTAAACAATTTATTTTTTTCTTTGTTGGAATATAGACAAGTACCGTGGTTAAAAAGTATTCCCTTTCCTTTGGTTACTGTCAAAAAAAAAAATGCAAAAGTTGAGGCAGGCAAAATAAGAATATGTTACTGCATTCCAAAATGTTAGTCCTTAGTTAGTCAAATATAAATGAATGTATTATGCAATCGTCATAGGATTGGATTCATTATTTGTTTGTATGCCTGTAAGCATAGTCTAAACTTGCAAATGGCAGATCACCTCCTTTTGGTATTGACTAAAGTTCAAACCCAAAAGGACTGTTCCTCCATTCTCCTTAAAGAGACATATAGCAAGCTGCAAAAAAAGCATTTCTGGTCCCAGCAAGTACTATACATATACTGATTTAGAAAAAAATACTGTTGATGCAATCCAAGTAATGGCTAGAACTGTGTTAATAATCAGTTTTTCAATTCACTGGCTGAACCAAAACATTGGGGAAAAAGTCATTTCGGATTGATGTGAAACAAAAAAAAAAATTGGTTTTCTCAGTGAAACAGAATTTTGTTTTGTTTTCGTGTAACCTCCACTTGGCATAAAGTGCTTACGTAGTCTTTGGAACAGAGACTTGAACCTACATTGCTCACATTGCAGGTGCGTGCCCAAACCACTAAACTATAGAGGATAAGGCAGGAGGGGCTGGTGGGAGGGAAAGGCCATCACTGCTGCTGCTGCTGCTACTGCTGCTGTCACCTCCTTCTCCTCTTCCTCCTCTGGTAGCTTTGTGAATGGTTCCTAAATCCCCTTATGACTCTAGCCCATTTATTTTCCATATCAATTTTGCAAATAGTTTTGGCCAAGCTGAAACTGCATTTTTTTGGTGAATAAACTATTTGTCCAAAAAATGTCACCCAGCTCTGCTAATGACAGCATTCTCAATATTCTTGCAAGGTCATGTTAGTCTCCTAGTTCCCTTTAACCACTATTGAGCTATCTTCTTTTTCATTTTGTACTCTTTTCTCAGTGGAAACCAAGGCACAACCCTTACAAATGAACAACCAACACTTGTGGGGTCTCTTGAGTCTTCATATCTGCTACGGTATATGTTGCTGTGGTTTTTGGTCATGATAGCTGCCTTCATTACCAGAGCCTTGGTCTGGCAGGGACTGACCTTTGCCACTCTAAAACTGAGTGAGGAGGGCCTGTCTATCTAGTTATCATTTCGCTTTGTCATTTTAAAAATAGGCCACCTTGCAAAGGGCCTGGAAAAGTGCATCTAGGCCTTGTGCTGTCAGCTCAGTTGTACACATCTCATTTTGATCTGGCAGTCTTCATGCTGTCCATGAAGTAATTTGGCCTGCTTCTAATTAGTGTCTAGTTAGTGCTACTTTATAAGTGGCAATGGAGCCAGGTCCACATAAATTTCAGATGGAGAAAATGTGCTGGTGGTGTTGTAGGTTGGAGTTGTTTCCAAGAGCTGAGCCAAGAAACTGGGTGATCAAGAAGGAGTAAGTTACAGTGAATGGGTGAAATTTTCTGATCAAAACTTTTTCCAGTGAAAAAAAAAAAGACTCAGCAACACCATAACTTTCGCAAAATTTTGTCGGTGATTCTGCCACATTGTTTTGTTTGGGGAAAAAAAAATCAAACCCCCCCAAAATAAAATGTTTCCATTTTCTGATTCAAAACAACATTGCATTTCAAAATTTCCTGTATTTAAAATTTTTTTAAAAACATTTAAAAATGCTAGAAATAAAAAACAAATCATTGTATGTCAGATCATGTTTTGTTTGATCCAAAACATTTTCTTTTTTTACTTTTCAATGTGCTGGAAGTTTTAAAAATTGTTTTCAGTTCTACCCAAAATTAATTTTTTTTGCAGGGGGTGCGGGGGACTTTTTGGAATTACCAGAGAACAAAAAAAAAAAATCCATTGTTTGAAAAATCCACCATTTGTGTAGCTCTAATCATAGCAAATAATATAAGTAGGGCCCTACCAAATTCATGGTCCTTTTTGGTAAATTTCACGATGATAGGATTTAAAGAAACGTAAATTTCACAGTTTCAGATATTTAAATCTGAAATTTCACAGTGTTGTAACCATAGGGGTCCCAACCCAAAAGGACGTTGTGGGAGGTGGTCACAAGGCGACTCTAGGAGGGATGCGGTATTGCCACCCTTACTTCTGCACTGCTGCTGGCGACAGCCCTGCCTTCTGAGCCAGACTCCCAGCCAACAGCCACAGAACTTCCTGCAGTTGGAGAGGGTTCTTGGAGGTGGGTCTGACCTGGCCCCGGGAGCAGTCCATGCAGGGGAAGAGGAAGTCCTGTCCCTCCCCATCCCGGCTGGGACTAGCATCTGGAGACCAGCACAAAGGCCAGCCCCCAGCCCTGTCCCTCCCTGGCTTTGGGTCCAGCACTTGGCGGTTAAAGAGGCCTTGGGCTGGCTATGTGTGTGTATGTAGGAGGGGTGACCATGCACCCCCCCTCCCACAGTTGCCCACATTGCCCACCAGTAAGACCAACCCTGCCTCCCCACTGCAAAAAGTGATGACCCCTCCCCCATACCATGCCACCCTCACATCTGTGCTGCTGCTGGCAGTGGCGCTGCCTTCAGAGCTGGGTGCCCGGCCAGCAGCTGCTCTCCACTCTCTGACTGCCCAGCTCTGAAGGCAGCGCAGAAGTAAGGACAGCAGTACCACAATCCCCCTACAATAGCCAGATTTCATGGTCCATAACGTGTTTTTCATGGCCATGAATTTTGTAGAGCTCTAAATATAAGTTCTAGAAGTAAATTCTGAATAAGACCACTGATCTATTCATGGCACTTTGCACTGTCATTGGGGAGATCCACATTCTCTTTCTAGACTCGGATTCTTACATCCCAAGCTGACAAGGACTGGTAGCCTTAGGGAGAGGACATGCTCAGCCTCTGCAGAGTACAGGACTGATCCAAAGCCCATTGAAATCAATGGCAATCTATGAGGATTAGGTGCACAACCCTTCTAGCCAATTATGAAGTATGCACTGACAAACTCAAAAGGGAGTTTTGCTCAGTCTTCCTTGGTTGAACAGCTGGTCAGTGCAATGTTACTTTGATAGTATGCAATAAACGGCAAACTTTCAAGGTTTATTTAGAGACAGGAAGGTAACTTTCCCCCAAGGCAAAAATGTGCTTGTACTTTCTTAGACCTGCCAATATGCTGATATCCTCATAATGTAAATGTCTCTGTGAGAGAAATAACTGAGCTAGCTGAGGCAATAAAAAAGAACATAATTGATTAGACTGGGGAGATCTGGAGTTTGAAAGAGCTTGTGGCCCCCTTCCCTGAATATCTTATTCCCTACGTGTGAGTGGTTTGCAAATCATCCAGGGTCTGTGATGTTCTTGGGTGTGTGCATAGTCCTGCTTACAATTTTCATTATATTTTATATATTTGAAGGCTATAATTAGACTTTAAAATAAAGATAAAAAATGTTTGAATTAAAACTAGATATAAATAATTCCTTTGCCTGGAGCCTTCTCTTACTGCATCTCTCTGCTTGTTTATTTTTACGTGGCTTTTTGTCTTAGAGAAGCAAAGCAAAAACACTGGGAAAACTTTGCTTCTTTTTTTTAAAGTTAACATTGATTTCAAAAGAATTATCATTGGTGGGATGGTGATAGTGTTGGGATTGCAGCATCAAAGGCAACTTTAAAAATTCTTCCATTTTGAAGGATTTGGTTTCTTTGCTAAAGAGGATGGATGGTCTAGTGATTAGTCAGGGGCGGATTAGGGTTTTGTGCCCTGGGCCAGAGCAACTGGGAACTGCCTGCAGTCCCCCTCCTCCCACCCCCCGCACCTCCCTCCTGGCACTCCTGCTGTGGAAATGGGGGCTTGCCCTGCTCCTCCTGCCCGGCACTCCAGCTGGGGAGTGGGGTTAGGGCATGGGGGGCTTGCCCCGCCCCCAGCGCCGGAGCACCGGGTGGGCAGAGTGGGGAAAGCCCCCACTCCTCGGCAGGAGTGCCCAGCTGGCGGAATGGGTCGGGGCCCAGGGACGCCCATTTTTCTGGGGCCCTGCAACTGGCCAGGGCCCCTGGGCACGGGCCCCGTTGGCCCAGTGGCTAATTTGCCACTGTGATTAGTGCATTAATCTGGGACTTGGGAGACTAGTCTTCAATCCCTCTCTCTACCACAAATTTCCCGTATGACCTTAGCCTCTCTGTGCCTCAGTTTCCCATCTGTAAAATGGGATAATGGTAGTCCTGTACCTCACAGAGGTGTTGTGAGCATAACTACATTAATGATTGTGAGGTACTTAGAGACAACAGCAATGGGAGCCACATAAATACTGTAGGTAGGTAGATTCTGGTTTGAGAGATAGCCCTATACGTAAAATGAGGAGCAACGCTGGAGTGAGTTTGGTCTGATTTCAGTTGTTGGGTTTAGTGTAGAAGTGCTGGGTGGTGTAGACTAGATGATCTGGTGGTCCCTTCTGGCCTTAAACTCTATGACTATGTAGCAAGCAATAACTCTCAAAATGCAAGGAACATTTTAAGTGCAACCTTTGTCACTCAGCAAAGGCAGTACAGTACATTGGAACTGCTGTTATTGGCCATTTAGTAAACATTGTGCTATTTTGCAAAGCTTTTTATTCATAATCTGCAAGTGAAGGGTCAATTAGAAATGAAAAACACCCAATGTAGCTTCAGGAAGGTCTGCTCAGGGTCCTAGGAATAAAAGAAAACCTGTACTGGAAATGGCACAGGGGACAGGCAACTCAACTAACGAGAATATTCAGTCAGTAAAGGCTTGCAGAGAAAAGGTTAGATCAGGAAAAGAAGAATTAGTGACAGTTCAAGCAGACTAACAAGGGTAGCAAGCATAGCAAGGGGGAAAAGAAGTACCAGGGAGAAATTAGTACCATTAATAAGTGAGGAGGAGATAGTGGCCTTAGACAAGTCATTAACTTCTCACTGCCTCATTTTCCTCACCAGCAAACTTTGTGTGTTTAGTAATGCTTAGCTGCTCCAAGCGAGATCAGGGCTCCATTGTGCTAGGTTCCATGCCAACACAAAGTAAGAGACTGTTCCTGCTTGTAGGAGCTTACTCTCTAAGTGGACAAGACAGACAACGAGTGGAAGGGAAACTGAGACACTGAGATGAGACGTAACTTGCCCCAGGTCACACAGCAGGTCAGTGGCTCAGCCAGAAATAAAATCCAAGTCTCCTGATTCCCAGTCTAGTGCTCTACCCACTAGACTGTGCCACCTCCCCTAACTGGGGATTAACCTAACCTCTGTAAAGTGCTCTGAGCACCAGGACCATCCCTAGACGGGTGCGGGGCCCAGGACATTAGAAACTCGGTGCCTATCTGCCAGGGGGAGCTGCCCAGGCCCTGCCCCCACTCCACCCCTTCCCCCAAAGCCCCACCCCCACCCTGCCTCTTCCCACCAGTTCTGCCCCTTACCCCGAGCACACTGTGCCCTCGCTCCTCCCCCCCCCCCAGCGCCTCCTGATGCCGTGAAACATCTGGTCCGTGGCAGGGGGTAGGCGCTGGGAGGGAGGGGGAGGCGCTGATTGGCTGGGCCTGCAGGCGGGCAGGAGGCACTGGACGGAGGGGTAGGTTCTGGTAGAGGAGCTCCTCCTTACCCTCCTCGCCTCCCCGTTCACCTCCTCACCCCGCTCGTCCTGCCTCCCGCCTCACCTCCCCGCCTGCAGGGCCTCCCCAAAGCACGGGGCCCGGGGCAGTTGCCCCGATTCGCTGTACCCAAGGGACGGCTCTGCCAAGCACTATAGATAAGTAGGCTCTTTAGAAGTGCCAAGCATTTTCCTTGTCGAGACTGAAATGAGGGTTCTGAAGATGGTTTTAAAACTCTTTAGCCCTGCTCACGCTGATTAGCTGAACTGTATTTAAAACTGGCTTAGCAGGAAACATATACAGTGGAACCATATATTTCATACTGAGTTTTCAAACATGGTTCATGACCTAGTGTAGCCAGGTCTGAAGATGTAACAATTGTATAGTTATGCTGAAATAATTCTGTCCACACAACTTCCAAAAAGTCAGTGAATCTGTACAGTTGGACTCCATTTGCCAAGTTTTCCAGGCAACAGTACTTTTGTTGCAACAGACTTCATGAAAGTACTTTTGTTGCAACAGATTTCATGCCAGCATGCAACTTGTTCATTTTATGTTTTGAACATAACATTGTCCACATGAGCTTCACAGTTGGCGGCCACCAGCAGCTGTTTTTCTGTATCCACCAGCTGGCATACTGAGTGTACTCTGCTATCATTTACTTTTTCATTACTGGTCGCGAATGCTGATGCAGTTTGGTAAGCTGCATTTGCATTCAGTTAAATAATTTGTAATCAATATTGCAATAGAAAAGCCATTCTTCTCAGGATTTCTATAGAACAGAACTTGTTCCTACATGCAGCTGCCATATGAAGCAAATTTATGGAGAGGAAGTGTTTTTGTATCTACCTTTATTTGATGGATTCATGGCTATGTTGTCTGGTGCATAAATGAACTATTACTTCCTTAACACTTTAGAGTGCTATACTTATGATAAACTAGAAAGTCTATAATGACAGTTAGTTATAGAAAGCTTATTGTCTGATATCCGATGACATAATACAGGGATGTCAGTTCCTCTTTCTTGCTCTCCTCCTACCCTACTACGTCTTTCTTCCTTCTCCACTTAAGTTTTTACCTCACTGTTCTTCCTTGTTTCATTGTTACTTCCATCTTACAGATGCCAGTGCCAACATACGATGTTTCCCAGTGCCAACATTGCTCCTACATTTGTCTCACTACTATGATTTTCTGTGCCACCAACAGGTGTGTTGAATGCATGATCCTGGAATACTAGCATCAGTGAAGGCTTGAAAGAGCTACATTTCAAAAAATACATCTCAAAGCACACAATTTTACAAAAGTTTTAAATCAATGAATGCATTTCAAATGCATATACAGTCCAAATAGATTTGAAAAATGACAGACACGTTCTCCATACAGCTGTTTGTAAACCCTTCCAAAGTTCAGTTCAAAACAAAGTAATACATTTTCTGTGTCTCAAAATTTGTCTGCAGTCTGTGAAATTCAAAAAGTTCCAGGTTTGCCTGATCCTCATTTCCCTATGGCAGCATCTCACTGCAAACGCGAAGGCTTGAGGTTTGATATGTATGCTCACTTTTGCATAGATTTGACAGAATCAGATGCTAGACTTGTGGCCATGTTGGAAAAAATACCACGTGGTCTGCCCCATGTTGTTCTTACGAGAGAACATAGTCAGAACTCACAATTCAGGGGTGAACAGGAGCCTCAAGGTGTTTGTGGATATCAGGCACTCGGAAATTTGGTAAGTGCTTTACATATACAAATTAAGACAAGTACCATGCGGCAAGGAGTGTTCAGTCCAAATTCAGCATGATTAGGCAGGGAAGAGAAAAGACAAAAGTGACAAAGTAAGAACATGGGATTACTTAGGATGTTTGCCCATCTTGTTACTTTTCTTCCTCTTCACTTCTCATTCTACACTAGTTATCTTTCCTTTCTTTCCTTTCTGGAGGCATGCTCTTGGGCAGTGATTCTCAACCAGGAGTATGTGTACCCCGGGGGGTACTCAGAGATCTTCCAACGTGCTCAACATATCTAAATCAGTGTTTCTCGACCTGGGGTTGTAGTGCCAGGGTGGTCCTGGGATGAGTTTAGGGGGGTCACAAGTGCAGGGCTGGCATTAGGAAGCCAGGTGGCAGGGCTTGGGCTTCAGAGAAGGCTCACAAGTGAAAAACAGGCTCAAGTATCTCACTGAAATGTAAGTACAATATTAATATTCCAATCAATTTTTTTTATAATTATCTGGTAAAAATGAGAAAGTCAGCAATATTTCAGTAATAGTGTGCTGTGACACTTTTGTATTTTTATGTCTGATTTTGTAAGTGAGTATTTTTAAGTGAGGTGAAACTGGGGATACTCAAGACAAATCAGACTCCTGAAAGGGGCACAGTGGTCTGGAAAGGTTGAGAACCACTGCTTTAGGGATACGGTTTTTGGATAAGAGATGGATAGAAAAATACCAACAAAGTGAAAATCAAAACAAATACTTTGAATAAGGTTCATATTATATAGGAGACATATTCCATGTCTCAAATATTGACAGTTCCACTAACTGAGGGAATTATAGGAATATATTTGATTGTCTGCAGTATTATGGTACCAAAAAATTAATTTGCCCTTGTAAATCTGGAAAGAATTAGGTCAAGCAAAAATATAATTGATAATAATATTAAAACACTTCCCACTAAGTGAGTGGGTTGCTGAAGGAATTCAAATTGTGTGTACTGCCCTGTTCAAAGTAATATATTGTAGGCCGCTGTGTGATGGCACAAAAGAATTTAGATACAAATTCTTTGTACAGTATTTGTGAAACAAATCCATTTCCTTTTGTAAAACTGGGAGATACTTGTACCAGCAAAATAGAAAATGAAAATGAGAGTTCTCAAAGGAATTACAGAAAGCAATAAATGTACTAGGTCCCTGCCTACCAGACTCAGAGAGCCACAGTGACTGGAAGGAGGAGAACCTGTTTTTTTCTGGATTTTTCCAACTGGATCAGGTTACCTAACTAGAATACAGTTTTTCTCTCAGAGGAATCAGTTGATAATAGTTTTTGCTGAGGTAGGCTGATGCTCTTCATTGCTAGGGTTGGCTCAGCCAGTTGGGGTCACAGGAGAAATGCCATGTGACTTTCAGCATGTGACTTGTCCTATGTCACATACCTCCTCAATGAATCAGGTTCAGACTTGAAATACTTTGAGAGTAGCCTGAAAAAGTTACTGAGTAGCCAGAGGAGGCAGCAAATATTTGTTCAGTTTCCATTTGTGGAGAAATTTGCAGGAACAAATAAAGTTCTGATATACTAATTCAGGATCCTGAATTTAATGTCAAATTAGGGCTGATTTGGAATATTTTTGCAATGCACGTCACACTTCAAACAGCACTAAAAGGCACCCACAACACAAAAACATGCATAAATGATCAAATCAGAAATTTGATAATAAAAGGCTCTTCAGTTGAGCAGACAAAGGTATAACAATATCCCAATGGCTAGAATCCAAAGCTAGACTAGAAATAAGATGCAAATTTTTAACAATGAGGGAAAACAATCTTTGGAAAAACTTACCAAGGTGTGTGGCTCTTCCATTACTGTCAATTTGTAAATCAAGATTAGATGTTTTTCTAAGATATATACTCTTGTTCAAACAGGAATTAATTCACGGAAGTCCTATTGCAGGAGTGGGCAACATCTGGGAATAGAAATTGTATGGTGGGCCATGACTGCTCATAAAATTGGGATTGGGGTGTGGGAGGGGGTGAGGGCTCCAGGGTGGGGCCAGAAATGAGGAGCTCAGGGTGCAGGAGGGGGCTCTGGGCTGGGGCAGGGGAGTGTGTGTGTGTGGCGGGGGGGTGTGAGGGCTCCGGCTGGAGGAGCAGGCTCTGGGGTGGGGCTGGGTATGAGGAGTTTGGGGTGTAGGAGGGTGCTCCGGGCTGGGACCAAGGGGTTCAGAGGGCAGAAGGGGGATGAGGGCTGGGGCAGGGGGTTCGGGTGTAGGGTGTGGGAAGGGGTGCAGGCTCACTCTGGCTGGAGGTGCGGGCTCTGGGGTGGGGCTGGGAATGAAGGGTTGGGGTGCAGGAGGGTGCTCCGTGCTGGGATCGAGGGGGATCTCTTTTCTCCTACTTTTAACCAATGTTCTACGAGGTGTTCAAAATTAAATTACACAAACCAAATAGACAATAGTTCACCAAAAAATTATGAAAAATTCATTTAATCAGACATCCTGGAATTGGACCAGCATCCTGTTATCCACAGGTGTAGTGCAGTCATGGAAAATTACCCCAGAAACCATTAGTTTTATCATGAAAGGGGTGAGGCATTATTGCCCTTTCAATAGTTGAGGATTCCTGAAAGACCAGTTCTTTGACTGCAGCAACACAGGAGATAATTATATTGCTGCTCAAGATAGTAGGGTGTATGTGAGGAATTCTGTTTGCTCTCAGAAGTTACAGTAGTGACACCAGTTATTTACATAGTTATTGTCAAATATACCATCAGGTATTTTGTGGGAACTCAGAGATGAACATGAGACCTTCACGGGGAACAATAGGAACTGTGCAGTACAAACAGGTTGTCTTTCATTTTTAAGAATAGGTACATCTGCCCTTTAAATCGAAATAGGTTCTTTACTTCCTAAGAAGTGGTTTGAAGAACCCTATTCATAAGTTTTACTTTGTTTCCCTCCTCCAGTTCAGAGCGGGACTCCACAAAAGACAAGAATCCCTAGAAAATAACCTTCTCTTAATATTTAAAATAGGAAAACAAAACCAGTATGTAAACATAAGCCATAACTGGGAAACAAACATATATAAATAATGCTCATAAAACAGAAGGTACTTCTCTCCTGACCTAGTGTCTACCCATTTAAAAAAATGTTTTAATCATAACAGGTACCTGTGTCAGGGTGCTACAGGGGAAGCCCTAATCAGCTGAGAAGGATCCAGGGGACCTCCAAGCGGAGGGCAGTAGGCTGCCCTGAAATCACCTCCCGGGTAGGGGGAGAAGGGGCCAAACCAAGCCTCCCCGGTGGTTACTTAGGGGAGAGGTGTGTGGCAGGGCATGGCAGGGGAAGCCCTAATCAGCTCCTGCCATTCCAGCCCAATCAGGGGAAAGGGGTTGGGGCTGGGCAACTTGCTAGGACTGGCCTAGAACCTGGCCACACCTGCCAGCCTTGTTAACAGGGGCTAAAAGCTTGGGAGGAAGTGAGCCGAAGGGGGCAGGGTGGAGACGAGACAAGATGAGACCAGACCAGACGGGGAGAGGAGAGGAGAGGAGAGGAGGCTCAGGAGGAGCCAGGAGCCTGCTATCCTGTTGCCACTGAGGCCTGTGCTAGGCCAAACCTATAAATAATCTGTAAATAGTTGGAGCTTGGTGGTGGGGACCGGACACAGGAATAAAGAGCATGGGTGTTGCACCAGCTGAAGTGGTCCTGACTCATTAGGGAGTGGGGGCCAGGAGGCTGAACCCAGTGGGGTGCAGTGAGCACCCCATTACACATGGGGGTTGTCCAGGACCTCGAAAGCCATGGCTAGGGAGTGGCAACCCGAGAGAATGGAGGGAATGGTGCAGGGGCTGGCTAAGCAGCACCAGGAGCTGCAGAAGACGCCGCAGGCTTTCCAACAGTCCCACCAGGCCGAGAGGCAGGCCATGCTCAGGTGGCAGGCTGAACAACAAAAAACCCTCCAGGATTTCATCCAGGAGCAGGCCAATATACAGCAGCAGCTCCTACACCAGGTGGTGAGTCCCCCGAGTGGTGATGGAAACCATGCGACAGGGCTGGGTCTTGGTAAAATGGGGCTCAATGATGATCCCGGCGCCTTACTATGTACTTTTGAACAGGTAGCCATGGGCGTGGGCTGGGACAAGGCGACGTGGGCCCTAAGACTGGCTCCTTATCTGGCGGGCGAGGAGCAAGCGGCCTACATGGCCTTAAGCAACGACCAGGCCAGAGATTATGAGATGGTGAAGACGGCTGTCCTGGATTGGATGGGGATGTCGGCTGAGAAGTACATGCAAAAGTTTTGGGCGGCCTGGTGGACAGGGGGGTTGCGGCCCCGAGCTTTTGCCCCAAAATTGACCAATTGGGCAACATGGTGGCTATGGCCCGACACCCAGACAGTTGGAGAAATAATGGACCAGGTGATTCTCAAGCAATTTGTGCAGGGCCTCCCAGAGAAATTGCGGGTCTGGGTCTGGAGGTACCAACCCACGACCGTGGAGGCCGCCATCAAAATGACGGAGGAGTATGCCGAGGCAGACTTTCCCCAAAGGGAGGTGTGGACATGCCGCGGCCTGGACTGGGGGAAGAAGCCCCAAGAACCTCCCCCCGGGAGAGGCCCAGAGAAAAAGAGAGAGGAGGCTAAGGGGGCCCCAGTTGCCTGGGTCAACTGGTCCCAGGACTGCCTGGTGATGGAGTGCAGGCTTGCCGAATTTTGTGGTTGGATGAGTGGTGGAGAGAAGAAATGGGGGCGAGGGCTGGCCACTATCCCTATATGGGTGGGGAGAAGCCCCAGAGGGGTTTGGTCGATACGGCCTCAGCCCGCTCCCTCATTCAGCATGGGCTGGTGAAACCGCACTGGTTTATCCCTGGGAGACAAATTATGCTAGAATGCATCCACGGGGATTGGAGGCCCTGTCCAGTGGTGCAGGTGCCCCTGGAGGTTGGGGGCAGATTCACCTGGAAATGGGTGGGGGTAAAAGACAGGCTGCCCTACCCTGTTGTGCTGGGGACAGATTGGGACCCTGTCCCAAGGGGAAAAAATGGCCTTGGGAGGAGACCCAAGGGAGTTCCCAGGAAAGGGGGGGGGCCCTATGCCCCTCAGCCCCAGTGAGGGGGAGAATCCAGGTCCCCAGAAGAGAGAAGCAGGTACTATACAACAAAGCCAAGGGGAAGACAGGAAAGAAGGTGAGAGTGAGCGACCAAGAAGATGCCCCGCTGTGGAAACCCTGGGAGAGGAGGTCCAAGGTTTAAACGGGGAAGGTCCTGGGGAATCCTCCAGACAAGGAGGGCCAGCCCACCTTGGGCTCGGTACCTGCACCAGAGGCCCAGGATGGCCGGTGATGGTGTCAGGCCCACCCGGCTTCCCTGCCCGGCAAGAAGGGGGAGCAGCCGGGAGGGCAACCACCCGGTTCTGATTGGTGTGTGGACCTCTGGGCAAGGAGTAGAGCTATGGGGTGGTCTGCCCCCCACCCCCCCACTGTGGCTTTTGTGGGTGGGGAACCAACAAACTCTGTGAGAAGGATCCAGGGGACCTCCAAGCGGAGGGCAGTAGGCTGCCCTGAAATCACCTCCCGGGTAGGGGGAGAAGGGGCCAAACCAAGCCCCCCCGGTGGTTACTTAGGGGGGAGGTGTGTGGCAGGGCATGGCAGGGGAAGCCCTAATCATCTCCTGCCACTCCATCCCCAATCAAGGGAAAGGGGTTGGGGCTGGGCTACTAGTTAGGACTGGCCTGGAAACTGGCCACACCTGACAGCCTTGTTAACAGGAGCTAAAAGCTTGTGAGGAAGTGAGCCCAAGGGGGGGCAGAAACCAGGAGGAGCTTGCTACTCTGTTGCCACTGAGGCCTGTGTTAGGCCAAACCTGTAAATAATCTGTAAATAGCTGGAGCTTGGTGGTGGGGACCAGACACAGGAATAAAGAGCACGGGTGTTGCACCAGCTTGAAGTGTTCCTGACTCATTGAGGAGCAGGGCCAGGAGGCTGAACCGAGCAGGGCGCGGTGAGCACCCTGTTACAGTACCAAAGTCTCTTCTGACTAGGGAGATAGAACAGAGAAAATGTAATGCATGTTCCTCACAAGTATTACATTGTGGCATTGGATAACTATAAAGCCTGGTTATCCAATGCCACAATCTGATTGGCTGCTTGGGCCTTTTTGATATGGCAGAACTGTTCACCAGCTTGAAATGGTGCCTAGCTGGAGCCTATCACTGAAACACACACAAAATCCATCTCCTCGTTATGCTACTTGGGATAGAGGGACAGCTTTGATGGTAGGGAGGACAAAGTTATTAAGGCATCATGTGAGGTGAATAAAGGTAGTTTGGGGGGCAAAGGATGAAAAAGTGGTAACATTAAAATTCTGACACTTGTTTTATTTCTTTGAATGTATATAAACAAGACTAAATCACAAATAATACCCCAACAGAAGTTAAGTACAGCAGAACAACGCACCATCAGAACATCAGACAACTTCAATGCTCAGATCACCGTGGCCCACACTACTCCTCACCCTTATAATTCCTCCTTTCCCACTGGCCCATTTGCAGATACCTGGGGGAAAAGATAAACTTTGCAGTGTTCCCTGAAGCTTATCTGATTCAGGCTATTCTGGACTAACATGGTTAAGAGAGCTGCCAGCTGCCCTTTATTGTTTCTAGCTTGAGGACTTCAGCTCCAAGACCTCTGCTATTTTCAGTGGTGGTAGTAGGGCACATTGGTAATGGAATCCCTTTAGGTCAGGGAATAGCTAGTGTAAATGCAGTGGAGTTTACCAAGTACCCTCAAACTCTAAGCTTTGAGAAGTGAAAACTTATTTCTTTTATTTACCAGGAAACCCGGAGTTGTCAGTAAATACACACATAGCTATAGCCATGGTTCTGAAATTGCTGCTATGAAGGTCTTGTCTAGATAGCTCAATGTTTTTATTCCCAGGGATTTTAAGAGTTGAATTCCTGATTTATTTCCACAGAAAATATCCTCGGAGTGACATACAACCCCAGCCCCTTCACTGCCCATTAATACAGGAAACCTTGGTACTGATGGATGAGACAGGAGATGTTTCACTAGAATCTATGTCTATTAAGGAGGACCAATCAAGAAGACATTCAGTTAAACAAATGTCATAGGAGAGAAATAAAGCAAGCCCTATATAGAATTCCATATTGGTAATCTGGGTGCTAAGAATTTGGCTTCACCCAGCTGATCCAGCAAAGCATTTAAGACATGCTTAACGTTAAGTATCAAGGGGTAGCCGTGTTAGTCTGTATCTACAAAAACAACAAGGAGTCTGGTGGCACCTTAAAGACTAACAGATTTATTTGGGCATAAGCTTTCGTGGGTAAAAACCTCTGAAGAAGTGAGGTTTTTACCACGAAAGCTTATGCCCAAATAAATCAGTTAGTCTTTAAGGTGCCACCAGACTTCTTGTTAACTTTAAGTGTTTGTTCCCATCAACTTCAGTGGGGCAACTTGTGTGTTTAAGGCCTTTGCTTGCTTGGGGCCTTAACATACACAGTGGTTACTTGTCCGTGAGAAATAAACTGGTTTTATTTCCCAATGACTAAAGTCACTCATGTCTCCAGTACTTCATTTTCTTTGGACAACAAGTGAAAATGTATTCTATTATGGTATCTTCAGATTAAAAATATATATATATTTTGTCCCCCCCACCTAACATAAATTTAAATTTCATGACATATGCAGTCAAAATGAGAAGCAATAATATGATAACAGGGTCTTATTAATAAGAATTCAAAGTTTGGCCTCTAATAACTGGTAATATAGGACTTGAGAGCTGCTGAAAAGAAACATATCGTTGTATTAAATGTACACATCTGGGTGAAGGATTCCGAATCAGAATTCCCCTTTAAAATAACCAGATCTTTTCTGCATACCATTTTTCATACCATTTTTCAAGGGAAGAAACAGCTCAGGGGATGTGGGGAGAGGCTGGTTTTTTTAACCTAATCCTGAGAGGAGCAGGGCACCTGCAGTTACCACTCAATACAATAGGAGTTGCAGGTACTCTGCTCCTCTCAGGATACTGTGCCTGTGTATATTGGCAGCTGACTGGTAGAGGCAAGTAATGTAACAGGCAGGGTTAAGGGGTTCTTCCTTTTTTTTCTTTGGCATAAAGACATTCTGGCATAAAAGATTAGAGATAGGTGCAACCTGCAAAATTCATAGGAGTTTTGCTTTTGAACCCCCACAGTATAGAGAGGTTCACATCCACAGGATTTGTTTCAACTCATTAGTTATTTGCCAGCCACGAAACTTGGATCTGGATCCAGGTTCAGGTTGCAAACCATGGGGTATTCAGACAAAGGTGGTCAAACTATTTTTAATGGAAAATTGTGTTTTCAATAGAATCAGTGTTTGCTTGCAAAGAGTGTTTGTTTGCTTTCCGTGGAACATTTCAGTATTTTGTTGAAAAAAAATGAACACCTGGAAACACCAAAAAATTGGGGTTTTTTGGACAAAATCATTTTTCAATAGTAGCTGAAAAGTCATGGAAGATTTTAATAAAAATGAAAAAACATATGTTTCAGTTGTCATTTTTATGGAAAAATAACCTGTTTTCCAACCAGGTCTAGCTCAGACCCAGTGCTTTGGTTTAGGCCCAGCTTTAATATAAACATTAGCTATCGGTGAGGTAGGGATGGAAAAGCAAGTGTTTCAAAACTTGTTGGCAAGACTTAGATCAAGGGTTGCCACAAGTAACAATTTATGGCTTGATCCTCAGAATCTGCATTAACCATAATTGTACACAGAGGGTTCACGTCGGTATTTGTGCAAGAAACCGGGCAGTGAAATGTATAGCCATTTACATGCACAGTAATTCCATGCACAAATCAGGCATGCAGTTAGGAAAATCTGTCTCTCAGAGTCTGCCTGAAAGTTGTTAGCAGGATACACCGTAACATAGGAGGATTGACTGTGACGTTGCTTTTTCTTGTTAGCAAAATTAGCCATATGCTTTACCCTGCCAGCTAGAAGAATTACACAAAGCTTTCGGTTGGGAATGAGCAGCTGAGTAGCAAAAAAACCCCCGACCCAACAATTATAATAATATTTAGCACTTTTGTAAAGGGACAGATGGAATAGGCTAGACAACCCCCAATATGTTCTCTAGTCTAACGAAGCTGCTGCTGACAAGAGCTGCAGGGAGGTCTCATCCTTATAAAGCAGTGCTGCCAAAAGAAGCTCCTCTCAGCCACATAGAGTTCTCCTTGCTGTTCCAGGGGAAATGGGAGAGGGAGCAGGAGTGGGGTTCACGAACAGTCAGTTTGCTGTTCAGATCTGTCTTGTCTGTCTGGAGGCACTGTCAGGTTGTGCTGCAGGCTGAACCAGCGAGAAAAAATAGAAATCCCCTTCCCTCTAACTTCTGTTGCTTTCCTTCATGTCTCCCTGGCCCACAGCTCTGCACGGGTCATCTTGGCTCAGCTCTGTTTTCAGTGCCTCACAATGAATTGAGCCTAGATTCTCATCTCAAAACCACAATGGATCATACATTGCTGCATATCATAAACTGCTTCCACTTCTTCTAGTGGATTTTTTACAATAAGCTTTTCTGCTCACTCCATTTCTCAAACAGAATCTTGGAAGATAAGAGTTGTTTTGTTGTTAAGTAAATACCAAAGGACTATTAAAACATTATTTTTGAGGTTTAAACAGCCCCTCCGTATAGTGTACTTCTTTCATAGCATCTGGAGTTATTTAACGTGTCACCAAGTTGAGCCATTTGCTCTCATATCTAATCTGTCTTCAGGCCTGCTTGCCATTAACAAATAATCCACTATAGTGCATGATTTTAATAAAGGACACAAACAGAATCTGCTCCTTCTGCCATTAAACTCAGAGTTCCGTCCATGGTTTAATGGGAGCAGGATAGGACCTACAAAATGCTAACTATAAACCAAGATGTAGTTACTGCCAGTCTGTGCTCTAGTGAATTAATTACAACCTCTTCTGAATGCACTGGATTTCACCACTGGGTTTTCACCACTGGATCACGAGGCTCTACTGTGACCATAAATCCTTTCCCCCTGTTCAAATCTCTAGGCCTCAAAAACTGTCCACGGTTGTCACATTCAAGGAATGCAAACACACCCTTGAAAATTACATTGCCAGTCTTTGAGTGTTCAATTAGTTACCACTCAGTGCACCCCTGTATAGGCACAGGACTGCCATAGTAATCTTTTCCCAAATTCCATCTATCCCAGTTTTGGAAACTTGGGAAATGTAGTCTTACTACTAGTAACCAATTTTATCCGAGGCTTCTAAGTACAGCACTGTATTTGGTTTACCATTATTTTGATTGTTCTTCAATAATGTTTCTTTGCCAGCAAGGGAAAATCTGCTTTGCTCCCTTCTTGGGAATCAGAACATCCTAGGAGTTATTTCTTATGCTTGTCATAATAAAAAAAGATTTATTCCTGGCTAACTTGTAAAACTATTAACCTCACTTTACAAATGGGAAACTGGAACTGAGAGGTTAAGTGACTTGCCTAAGGACACAAAATAGAAAGCGTGAAAGCTTAGGATAGAACTCAGGGAGTTCCTGGCTCCCAATCCAAAGTTCAGACCTCTGTACTGCATGTTTCTGTCAAAAAAGGCATTAGGGCTGTCAAGTGTGCATCTGAATCAGCATAACAGATGTTTGCTAGGGAGGGGTTAGTGCTGAAGCATCTGCTCTTTTGAGGTCTCTCCACCCTTTGTGGGTCCAACGTGGTGCTTTACCACATCTGCACTGCAGAGCCCACAGCAATTCTGTGATGTGTTGCTGTTTTTCACAGCTGCGGTGGGATATCCCAGAAAACCATGGGGGAGGGGAGAATTTGGAAGATCCCTATGGAGGTGGTTGGTTAATTCTTATTGAGCCATCCAGCCCCTCCACTTCCCTGGCAAAGGGAGATTCCACCCCCTTTTAAGTGTTGCATGATGCAATTAGACAGCAGGAATGTTATTGAGCACATGGTTAGCCTCCTTGGTATTTTGGAAGAAGAGTGTTCATTCTCTACTGACTGTCAGAAATGGGAGACTAAATGGGGAACATGGGCTCAAAACAGTCTCCTTTTTGATAGCTCTGAAATGTCAGACAAGGAGAAAAGTCTTGGTGTTATCTAAGGAAGGCAGTCCCAGCCTAAGAAACTGCTGCAACCACTTACAGAATCATAGAAACGTGGATCTAGAAGAGACCGCTCAGGCCCATCCTTGAGTCCATCCCCGACGTTGAGGCAGGACCAAGTAAACCTAGACCATCCCTGACAGGTGATTGTCCAGCCTGTTCTTAAAAACCTCCAGTGATGGAGATTCCACAACCTCCCTTGGAAGCGTATTTCAGTACTTAACTATTCATATAGTTAGGAAAATCTTTCTAATATTTAACCTAAATCTCCCTTGCTGTAGATTAAGGCCCTTCTTTCTTGTTCTACTTTCAATGGACATGGAGAACAGTTGATCACTGTTCTCTTTATAACAGCCCTTAACATATTTAAAGACTTATCAGATCCTCCCCATCTCAGTCTTCTTTTCTCAAGACTAAATGCCCATTTTTTTAACCTTTCATCATAGTTCATTGTAGCAAAGCAAAGACTCACTGCTGCGGCACCTCCTGCTGGAGGTCTGGGAATTAGCACTTTTCCAGCATATGGGGCACCCTTTGCAGGCCAGTGTCTCGCCTGCTGCTGGCCCCAGTGTCCCTCCCAGACCCCAGTGCCCTTTACCTCAAGGTTCTGCCCACTGCAGTACCCCCACACACTGGGTCTCCCCTCCCAGGGTAACCCCCAACCCTCTACACCCACCTTGCCTCAGTGGCTGCCAGTCTTCATCTAGCCCCTTTCTCAAGGGGCAGACTGCAGTCCATAATGGCCACTCATCATCAGCAAAGGGGTAGGACCTGCTGCCTTTGCCTGTTCCTGGGCTACACCCCTGCAGCCCCAGTACCTGTTTAGGCCTTGACCTAGGCCTCAGCCTGGGGAGTTGCCAGGCTGGTGCTTCCCAGCTTCTCTTGCCCTTTTCCCCAGCACTGCTCTGTCCAGTACCCTGCTCCCAGACAGCTAGGCCCTTCTCCCTCCATAGCTGGCCTTCACCAAGGCCTGCAGCCTGGGTTTTACCAGGCTGGAGTGCCCCAGCTCCCTTGCCCTATTCCCCAGCACTGCTCCAGTTCAGGTACCTTCCTCTCAGGCAGCTAACCCTTCTCCCTCCATAGCTGGAGAGAGACTGTCCCACCTTCTGGCCCTGCAGCTCTTTTATAGGGCCCAGCCTGGCCCTGGTTGGCTGCCTCCCAGCCTTTTCCTATTGGCTCCCCAGGGCAACCCTTTCCCAGGGATGTTTTGAACCCCTTCAGGGCCGGAGCAGGGTGACCACCCAGCTACATTCATGTTTTTTAAATCTTTTGCCATTTTTCTTGCTCTCCTCTGGACCGTCACCAATTTGTCCACTTCTTTCTAAACTCCACCCCAAATTCCAGCTGAAGTTTCATCAGTTTCAAGCAGAGAGGGACAATTACCTCCCTCGTCTACAACACTCCTATTAATACACCCCAGGATGATATTTGCCTTTTTCAGAACTGCATCACATTGTTAGCCCACATTTAACTTCTGATCCATTATAACCCCCAGATCCTTTTCTTCAGTACTACTGCCTAGACAGTTATTTCCCATTTTGTATTTATGCATTTGATTTTTCCTTCCTAAGTGCCGAACTTTGTACTTGTCCACATTGAATTTCATCTTGTTGATTTCAGACCAGTTCTCTGATTTATCAAGGTGCTTTTCAATTCTTATCCTGTCTGCCAAAATATGTGCAAACACTCCCAACTTGGTGTCATCCACACCTTTTATAAGCATACTCTCCACTCTGTTAGACAAGTTATTAATAAAAATGCTGAATAGTACTGGACCCAGGACAGACTCCTTGTAGTGAAGTAAACTGGCCTTTTAAGGCTAAGGGGCAGGGCAGAGATTGCAGACCCCAACCCAGGGATGCTGGTGTGAGCACAGCCTCAGGAAAAGGCCAAAATGGGAAGAGATGAGATGGTCCCAGGAGTTAGCAGTGGGATGGGAAGATCCCAGGACATTATTACCTTAAGGGCCCAGGATCAGAAGCCCAGTAGTGCAGGTTGGGGCAGGACTCCCCTCTCTCCTGGCCAATTGGGAAGAGCTCTCAGAAAGAGAAAAGTAGTTTGACCGCAAACCATTGATAATTACTCTGAGTACATTTTTTCAACCACTTTTGCACACACCTTATAATAATTTCATCTCGACCACATTTTCCTAGTTTGCTTATAAGATTGTCATATCGAACTGTGTCAAAAGCTTTACTACAATCAAGATAAATCACATCAACTGCTTAGGTTGGTTTGGTATGATTTATTCTTGACAATCCATGTTGGCTATTACTTATCACCCAATTATCCTCTAGGTGCTTACAAATTGATTGTTTAATAATTTGTTCCTGTATCTTTCTAGGTATCGACTGGTCTATTTTTCTTGAGGTCCTCTTTGTTCCCTTTTTAAATGATAGTTACTATGTTAGCCCTTCTCCAGTCCTCTAAGACCTCCCCCTCCCACCGCATGAGTTCTTAAAGATAACTGCTAATGGTTCCAAGATTATTTCAGCTAGTTCCTTAAGCACCCTGTGGTGGATTTCATCAGGCCCTGCCAGCCTGAATATATCTAATTTATCTAAATATTCTTTAATCTGTTCTTTCCCTATTCTAGCTTTTATTCCTTCCCCCTTGTTATTAACATTAAGTGTTTTAGGTATCTGGTCACAGTTAACTCTTTTACTGAAGACTGAGGGCACGTCTTCACTACCCGCCGGATCGGCGGGTAGCAATCGATCTATTGGGGATCGACTTATCGCGTCTAGTGAAGATGCGATAAAATCGATCCCTGATCGCTCTGCCGTCGACTCTGGAAATCCACCGCGGCAAGAGGCGGCAGCGGAGTCGACGGCGGCGCGGCAGCAGTCTACTTGCCGCCGTCCTCACAGCCAGGTAAGTCGACCTAAAACACTGGTCTACAATTTTTGAGAAGTCGTCTGCTTCAGAGAGAAAATGTGCTATTTATTATGTATTTTGATGTGCTGAATTAAAATATGACAATTAAAACAACTGATTGGCTACTGCTTCTAAGATATTTAAGTTTTTACATTTTATGTCTATGTATATTGTGTAGATAGAGTTTTAATCATAAATTGTAAACCTAGATCTTTTCATGTGTTTATGGTTGCTTTACATGATAATATTTCACCTGTCCTGTTTATGTAACACTTTAAAAATCAGCAAAAGGGTTATATAAATAAAAATTATGAAACAAAAGGCAAAAAACTATTATGTACATAGTTTAGTCCTATTCAGCATCTACTCGGCGCTTCTTGGCTTGTCTCTTGTATTCATTAAATGGAGCATCTCTTGTCACTGTCCAGCAATAGTCTGCAAGCATTGATGGGCTCCATTTGCCCTAATAGCATTTCTCCATTGTTGCAATGTCCTGGTGAAATCGCTCGCCATGCTCGTCGCTCACTGCTCCGCAGTTTGGTGGAAAAAAATCTAGATGAGAGTGCAAAAAATGTATCTTTAGTGACATGTTGCAACCAAGGCTTTTGTATGCCTTGAGGAGGTTTTCCACCAACAACCTGTAGTTGTCTGCCTTGTTGTTTCCGAGAAAATTTATTGCCACTAACTGGAAGGCTTTCCATGCCTTCTTTTCCTTGCCACGCAGTGCATGGTCAAATGCATCATCTCGAAGAATTTCACGAATCTGAGGACCAACAAAGACACCTTCCTTTATCTTAGCTTCACTTAATCTTGGAAATTTTCCACGGAGGTACTTGAAAGCTGCTTGTGTTTTGTCAATGGCCTTGACAAAGTTCTTCATCAGACCCAGCTTGATGTGTAAGAGTGGTAACAAAATCTTCCTTGATTCAACAAGTGGTGGATGCTGAACACTTTTCCTCCCAGGCTCCAATGACTGTCGGAGTGGCCAATCTTTCTTGATGTAGTGGGAATCTCTTGCACGACTATCCCATTCGCAGAGAAAACAGCAGTACTTTGTGTACCCAGTCTGCAGACCAAGCAAGAGAGCAACAACCGTCAAATTGCCACAAAGCTGCCACTGATGTTGGTCATAGTTTATGCACCTCAAAAGTTGTTTCATGTTGTCATAGGTTTCCTTCATATGGACTGCATGACCAACTGGAATTGATGGCAAAACATTGCCATTATGTAGTAAAACAGCTTTAAGACTCGTCTTCGATGAATCAATGAACAGTCTCCACTCATCTGGATCGTGAATGATGTTGAGGGCTGCCATCACACCATCGATGTTGTTGCAGGCTACAAGATCACCTTCCATGAAGAAGAATGGGACAAGATCCTTTTGACGGTCACGGAACATGGAAACCCTAACATCACCTGCCAGGAGATTCCACTGCTGTAGTCTGGAGCCCAACAGCTCTGCCTTACTCTTGGGTAGTTCCAAATCCTTGACAAGGTCATTCAGTTCACCTTGTGTTATGAGGTGTGGTTCAGAGGAGGAGGATGGGAGAAAATGTGGGTCCTGTGACATTGATGGTTCAGGACCAGAAGTTTCATTCTCTTCCTCGTCTGACTCAAGTGAGAATGATTCTGGTGCATCAGGAACCGGCAGTCCTTCGTGGGGTACTGGGCGTATAGCTGATGGAATGTTTGGATAATGCACAGTCCACTTTTTCTTCTTTGACACACCTTTCCCAACTGGAGGCACCATGCAGAAGTAACAATTGCTGGTATGATCTGTTGGCTCTCTCCAAATCATTGGCACTGCAAAAGGCATAGATTTCCTTTTCCTGTTCAACCACTGGCGAAGATTTGTTGCACAAGTGTTGCAGCATATGTGTGGGGCCCACCTCTTGTCCTGATCTCCAATTTTGCAGCCAAAATAAAGGTGATAGGCTTTCTTAACCATAGTGGTTATACTGCGCTTTTGTGATGCAAAAGTCACTTCACCACAAACATAGCAGAAGTTATCTGCACTGTTCACACAAGTACGAGGCATCTCTGCTCACTTTGGCTAAACAGAAATGTGTCCCTTTGCAAAATCAAACACTGACAAATAAGAGAGCACGACACTGTATGATTTCTAGAGCTGATATAGGGCAATTTGTTCAGCAGAGCGATGTAAGCTTCGTTATGATTGCATCATCCATGACTTCTAGGAATAACATGATGCAATTCATATCATGTATGACGCAATACCAGCTTCAGATTGCATCACTCATTGTTTTGCCTAAAAAGCAAGTACTGTCCAAACCCAGTCATAGATTTATTCATAGATCCAGTCAAAGATGTATTTTAGTCATTTCTGGTTTAAATTGAGATCCCTTCCCTTTATAACTCACTTATCCTCCGCCATTCCCAAGTCAAGGGTCGTATATACTGACCCAATAGCATATCTTGAAAACTAGAGCCAATCAACAATTTTAAGCATCATTTTCGTTCTCAGTGACCCAGAATTAGTAAAGTTTGACTATATTTATTTCAGAAGCATTTTGGCTGTAGAGCAGTGAAATAAGCAACTTCAGCTATGCTATTCACGTAGCTGAAGTTGCGTATCTTAGGTCGACCCCCCCGCTGTAGTGTAGACCTAGCCTTAAGGAACTTAGGCATTAAACACCTCAACCTTCTTGATGTCATCCATTATAAGCTCTCCTTCTCTACTAAGTAGAGCACCTACATTTTCCTTCATCTTTCTCTTGCTCCTAATGTATTTATAAAACTTCTTCTTATTGCCTTTTGTGTCCTTTGCTAGGTGTAACTCATTTTGTGCCTTAGCCTTTCTGATTTTGTCCCTACATGCTTGCGCTATTCATTTATACTCATCCTTAGCAATTTGTCCATATTTCTACTTTTTGTAGGATTCCTTTTTGATTTTCAGGTCATTAACGAACTCCTGTAAAAGCAAACGGCTAAGGATGCTGCCTTGTCTGCATGGGAGCTACTGGAATAACCTGATGCCTCTCTCTTTTTCTCCCTCTTAGCTCTAGGACTGGAATTACCCCAGTACACAAGCAGTGAGGGGTGAGATTTGGGATATGTATATTGCTTTAGGGTGGGTTCAGAAAGCTCATTTATGTGAGTCCCCTGAACAGTTACACTCTTCCTGACTGAGGAATAGCTGTTGATTCCCTCCGTGTGCACTGGGACTGATTGTCTCCAGGACTGATTTGTGCAGTGCCCAGCCAGTTCACATGGCTTGCTGAGACTTAGCAATTGCCATACGGCTATGTAAAGTGGCCTCAGGATTTGGGCTTTTATTAGTACAGTGACATTTTCTCAACCACACCATGGTATTTTCAAACCATGGGACTGAGGGGGCAGGGAGCATGAAGGTCCTCGCGGTCTACATTTTACTTGAATCGTTGGAGGTAAACTTTTCAGGAGCTTATTTACTCCATCACAAAGTGTTTGCAGCTTTGCGTGTATTTAGTTCCCCTTTCAGACTGTTTTTCATAACCTCTCATGTACATCTGAAGGGGGGAAATAAATTTGGCCTTGAAGAACTGAAAAATGAAAAAGGCCTGGAAATGTTTTCAGAAGGGAACAATATAAGTGAGGGTTGTGTGTATAATTTTCAAATTATCCACTGATGTCCAAATTCGAGAATATCCAAACTATAAAGTCACTGAGATATGCAAGCGTCCCATATGTGGTCTCCCACCCTACTCTGAGGGGAATGATATGCAAACAGCTATAGTTAAGCTAATGAGAAACAGCATTTCACTATTTCTGGAAGATGTAGAAAAGGTGGAGTCTAGAAAAAACATTTCTTGTGCCAGAACAACATTCAGAATGAGGCACATTATTTTCCATCTGTTTTTTTTCTTCTTACTCACAATATGATGCAGTAGCACATTTTTTTTAAAAAAGAAAACCTATAAAAGTCTCTCAAAAACAGCAGGCAAAGTACTGTCAGTAAAGCTCTATCTAGAAAATAAGGAGGTTAAAAGCAATCTGGCTTTGAGGATCAGGATCTTCATTCTATTTAAAGAAGCAGTGTCATTACTATGCACAAGAAGTTGCATGAGAATCAAGCTGGTATGATCACACAACATGCTGAGTGGCTTGACATTTTAATAAATAAAAACTCCTCCATTTAAACAGCCTTGAAGTATCCTTTGTAGTTATAAACATAAAAGCATTTATGAGCCGAGAGTGTGTTTTAGATTGTTTTACAAACAGGGAGCCCATGTGGTAGCTGAGGTCCAGAATGAAGATGACTCGGGAAATCAAAAGGATGAAATAAGATTATCACCATTTATTGAACAGGTCTGACAGTACATAAAGTTTCCCCAGCTCTATGGATTGGAAAGGAGGCTCATAGAGTGGCTGGAGACAGCGCAGTAGCTAGAAGCAAGGAGTACCTTTTGTAAAAATGTGATTTTCTAGTAAATAAACATATTCTACAATCCAGCTAGTGTAACATTTTCTGGTATGTAGGGTTTTATATCAGTAAATAGGTAATAGGAAATCTGAGTGCACTCATATTACAGCCATAACATTATTTGTATAAAGCAGGCAATCAAAAAGGCTGGTGAACAGGCACAAAAATATTCTTGAGAGTTAGAAGCTTGGAAGGACCTGTATTCACATTGAGTTTTGCAGCCATTCAGGGTAGCTCTGTAGTCTCCCTAAATGCAAAAGCTAAATTCCATGTAAACCTTAAAAACAAAACAAAAAAATGTAGTGATTTGTAAGGCACGCATGGTTCTCCAGTGGAGATGCACAACACACACAGACACATACTGGTTGGGTCAGCTCCTCATCTGGTGTAAATCAGCATTGATCTATTGCCTTCATTCCAGTGGAGGCTCTGGATTATGTATATTTATTTATTTCGATTTAATAAACACAGATGATAGAAGCACTCATCCTAAGCTCTCAGTTCTCCTTCCAAAACTTGAAATTTGCAATACACAAACATAAGAATTGATATATCATATCACACTCCAGCCCAACTAGTCCAATAGCCTCTCTCTGACATTGGCCAGTACCAGATACTTTAGACAAAAGGGCAAGAAACCTAGAAATGTACAGTTTGGGAATAACCTGCCTTTAGGGGGAAGTTTTTTCTTACACCTCATCAGCTGGTTTATACCCTGCTGAAGCATAAAGGTTCTGTCTTTTTTTTAAAAAAACAAACAAATAATTTTAAAAAATCACATGAAGCCACTTAAATTAACTGCCACAATCAATCAGTTATCCCATGGCATCCAGCACTGATCCACCTGCCTCCAGATGCCAGAGACAAAAGATGAGCTTTGCAGTGTGTCTTGGAGGCTAACAAATCAGGGCTCTGGCAGATCCAGGGAAGGGAAGAACTTTCTCCAAAGTCAGGGGGTCTGTCATGGAGAATACACATGGCAGAACCTTCTAATAAACACTAATGCCTGGGAGACCCATTGCAACCCCCCTGATTTTGTGAATATTCGCAAATAAATAAACAAACAGTTGAAGAAGCAGGGATAACACATCACATTTACATTGATAGTTAGTATACAGTACACAGCTTATAACATACTTAGCAGTGCACTACAGGATATTGTGTAAGGGCATGGCCACATTCCAGCCCGGGTGCTCTGGAGGTATTTGTGCAAGTGGCACTGGCGGTAGCCATGGATTCACTTCATGTAACTCGGAACTCTCTGGCTGTGACACAGCCGTGAAATAAAATTACAGTTTGAAATACAACTGCAGCAGCTACTCTACTGGGAAGTATTAGAAATGTCTGCCTGGATCCCACAGTACTCCACCCTTGCCCACCCCCCCTTTCCCCTTCACATACTCTCTCTGGATTATCTCATCTGCCAACCTGCCTTCAGCTTCCATCTTTTTGCCAATGACTCACAGATCTACCTTTCCACTGCTGAGCAATCTCCCTCCATCCAATCCCACCTGTCTCTCTAACAGCTCCCCCAGGAGATCTTACTCTCCGCGTATGCTTATCTGGGCCAAAATTGAATTCCTAGACTTTTCTCTGAAACTCTCTCCACTCTTCCTTCCTGACAGCGACATCAGCCCCACCCTCCTCTGTTCAAAACCCAGCCACTCAAATCTTTTTTTGCCCATGATTCTGACTGCCTCACCCCTCTCTTGGAATCCCTCCAATAGCTCCACTCATTCTATTGCATTAAGTCCAAGTCTTTTGTCTTCACCTTCGAGGCCTTTCACAGCTCTACCCATCTTGTCACTTATTGCCTTGCCTTCTGCAACCAGCCAGTGACACCAACCTCATTAATCTCTTTGTCATCTTCCCTCTCAGACCTCTCCTTGTCTCCTTCCACACTGTCCCTTATGCATGGAATTCTCTAGCCAACCTTCCATCATAGTCCACCTGAACACCCATCTCTGCCATGCTGCCTATAAGAAATCAGCCATTTAATGATGGGTGAAAGGGCAGATGGGGATCGATGACACTTTACCCAACACTAATCCAAATGTATGTATGTTTATAAAATAAGTGTCTACCCTACTGCTTTTCTTAGATTGTGAACAACCCAGGGTAGGGACCATGCTCTTTGTCTGTGCACAGTAGGGCCTCTTGACATTTCTGCTATATAAATATTAATACCCCACTAGAGTGAGGTTTGCAGTCCAATTTCTAGGCCGAAGAGATTTAGGATAACTTTGGACAAGAGTGAGAGGTCTGTTTCCTCTGCCCGTCTCTGCAACCACTGACTTATTACTGCCGGGTAACAGACAATGTGAACATTTTCATGGCAGAGTTCAGATGCATTCTGTCATGGCTCAGTCTCACTTGCTTTCCTTTCTGTTTGACTCAGGAACAATCTGACCCTGATGTCAGATGGAGAGCTTATGTAAGAGAGTTAATTAATGCATTGTGGGTTGTGCATAGAGGCATGCAAAGTAATTAATGCCATCCCAAGCTGCCGCAGCTCAGGATCAGAAATGGGACGAGCAGCTCATGTAACAGGAAAAAGTGTAAAAAAAAAAAGTGCCCATTCTGGTTCTCTTTGCAGCTCACATACATCCCTAGGCACACTCTTGACACCATGGTGGGAACAGTGAGGGGGAGAGGCAGCTACTGGAAGTAGGATCAGCCTGGCAGGCAGTCTTTCAGGAAGCAACAAAGAGCATTTACAGTACACACACACTGATAGAAATTGTGAACAAACCAACAGAGCAAACAAAAAACAAGGAACTCAGAGAGAAGAACATGCAGAAATACCGACCCTTCCAGGAGCTAAGGGAGAAGTGAAAAGAGAGTGGCGGAAGTAGCGGAGTGAAAGAGAGGAAGTTCACTAAGATGTTTAATGTGAAAGACATGGGATGATGAATGAGCAGACTCAACCCACAGGAACAGGAGTGCTGAGGGTGCCACCAGCCACGCTCAAGCTGGTTGAAGCAGCCGATTGCCTCAAACCTTCACACTTAAGAGAGAATTATTTGAGGGGGGCTGTGTAAACTTTAGATGAGTGGGGGAAATAAAGTGCATGGCTCTTTAGAAGTGAAAAACAGTGGTCACTGCATGGTGATATGAAACCCCACTGGGCCAGATTCAGAAGTGACTCAAATTGTGGTATAATTTACACAGCTGCAGGTTGGTGTAAGGAAGCGTTAGGTACACCCATCTGCACCAATTTACTCTGTATATAATCTGCCACTGCTGTTTATGACCCTTCTTGATTTAACCCTTAGCATTCCCCAGGTGGAGGAGCTGACAAGGAAGGCTGTGTGATTAAGAACTCTTGATCTTACAAGGGTGATCTGGAGCCACACACTGCTTTATTGTTGATGTTAAACTTCTAATATTTTTTTTAAATGTATTTTATAGTGTGTGCAAAGGGATAGATGCTAAAGCCCCTGACTTTTTAATATGAAGTCTAAGTATCAGGGCTCAGATAAATTCCTAGTATATGCAAACACATACATATATAATGGTCATATGATTTCTGATGCCAAAATATACAGAAGGCTTATAGACTGCCATTTAAGAATACAGAGACTGAGCCTTTCCTGGGGCAAGGAAAATGTATTTTGTTTCCTATTTACTTTCACAGTGGTTGCTATCACTTTATAGCTCTCCGGGCATTTTTACTGGCAATCAAAATAGCCCCAAAAAGCTATTTCCTACATTTTGTGCAATTCTAGAATTTCTTGTGGATCTGCCATCCTGTGCTCCTAGATTGCACAGAGAACCCCACTCCTACTGGGCTTTGGTTAGGAGATCTCCATGTCAAGCAGCTTTTCTGCTGCACAGATTAGAAGCAGAGGAAGGTGGTTGGCCCGCAGAATTCCTTAAGCGGCTTCTGTGGGGCTAAGGAACTGGCATGAAGCGCTCCTAGTTCCATAGGCATGCAGCCCCAGATGCCGTGTTCTGCGAATCTCCACCTGCATCCTTGCTGAGGTAGTCCAGGAGGGCACGATCTCCATCTCTCTGCTCCCCAGTGTTCCCTTTCAGGGTCAGAAAACACACAGACATGGAGAAGGAAGTCAAAAGGGTGGCTGGACAAGTTGAGGACTAGAAGGTGGCAAGAAGTTAGCCAGTTTTGCAGATTGTTTGAGGCTCAACCAGATTTGTGTGACATCTTGGAAAAAAGGTAAATTAGACAGCTCTGTGTGTGGATGCATTACATCTGGGCATGTAATATATATTTGCACATATTCACATTTTTGGTTTGATCCAATCACTGCTTCAGTTGGTTTCCTCTTGTTTCTGGCTCTGGATATGTGCCCTCATACAGCCCAAGAGAATTCCCATGTTGGAGGTTACCAGTTTCTCCTTCAGCTGCTGCCTGAGCTGGAGGCCTCACTTCTGTTCTGCTGAGTGCTGGCACCTTTGGGTGTCAGGAGTCAAGAGCATAAGGGACTAGTTTTTACTTCTGTTATTCTATATTTTGCAATATAGTCTATGATGTTCTGTTTCGGTGCATAGTTTTCTTGCTTTGTTTTCTTTCTGGCAGATCCTCAGCTGGTGTGAATTGGCATAGTTCCATGGACTGCAATGGAGCTACCAGTATACCTATTTACACGAGCTGAGGATCAGGCTCCTAATTATTTACATCTTGTGTGTGTGCACGCATCTAGGATACACAGACAGCAATATCCCAAGCCCAGGTCCATGGGAAGATACCCCTGTGGCATCCTCCATGCACCCCAACCATTGCCACCCTCTCAAACAGTTTGAATTGACGCTATTGAGGGTGGAAGTATTTACAAGCTGGCTCAGAGCTCGTTCAATCCTACAGTGCTAGGAACACTTACAAAATGTTAGGAGCAGTTGTGTGTGTAGACATGAAAGCATTCCAGGTGTTTCGATAGTGGTGTAAATGCCAAAACCCTCTTGAGCTGACAGACCTCTTCAATTCATACACTTTTGGCACCACTGCCAGACATGACTAAACCAAGCGGAAGGCTGATATGGGTCGACAACACAGCGGTCATTTTTCTCAGCTCCTCCAGTGCATTAATAGCATTGCGAGCTTTGCCAAAACCAACACATGAACAGCCTATATACCAAAAATCTGTGGCTTTCGGGGTTTGGATGAATAAAGGAGCATCCTATAGCCAGTTACTGACATACTGTCTTATCACTACTGCATCTGCTGAATATGAATTTGGGGGCACTGCGTGTAGCCTCTATAGCCACACATAGTCTCAGTTGGATACTAATGGTCAACTGCTGTGGCTTTGTGTATAGCTGGTATTCCACTGCTGAAGCATTGAGTCACTTGTAGTCAGGGTATTCTATAGTGATTTGCTGATAACAAATGACTCTAGAAGAGAAGGAATGCAGATGTAATGCTATTTGTCTTACTTATCTGTGGTGAAACTCTAAGGCTTGCATAACATTTGCCTCACATTTAAACTGCTAGCTGTCTGATCACCTACTTATGGAAGATAAATAGAACAGAAGTCATTGGAAGGTAACTGAATTCCTTATTCTACAAGAAATATAGCCACGCTAGCAGTAGAAATGGAACCCTGGTATGTTGGTACTATCCCTGGAGAGCTAAAATACAGATTCTTTATGGATCTTTGGATGACCAAAGATATAGATCAAATTCTGCTCTTGGCTATGTTGGTACAAAACTGCTGGAGTCACTGGTAGATTTTCCCCATATATCTTTCTAAAATTCCACTCTTTCACCCCTGAAGATACGAAGATAAAGCTGTGGGTGCCTGCCTCTTCTCAGCACATAATTCCAAATAATGCATTCTGCTCACAAAGCTGCATTTGAGTTTAGGAATGCAACACCTAAGGTCAGCCTTCATCTACACATCAAATCCTCTGAATAAAACTGAAGCCCCCTATATGGACTGAATGCAATATAGGGTCCTTATGCAGGCCTCTTGGTGGCTGAGGGAGATCATTTCACATGCATGATACATAGAATCATAGAAGATTAGGGTTGGAAGAGACCTCAGGAGGTCATCTCGCCAACCACCTGCTCAAAGCAGGACCAACCCCAACTAAATCATCCCAGCCAGGGCTTTGTCAAGCCTGGCCTTAAAAACCTCTAAGGGTGGAGATTCCACTACTTCCCTAGGTAACCCATTCCAGTGCTTCACCACCCTCCTAGTGAAATAGTTTTTCCTAATATCCAAGCCAGACCTCCCCCACTGCAACTTGAGACCATTGCTCCTTGTTCTGTCATCTGCCACCACTGAGAACAGCCAAGCTCCATCCTCTCTAGAACCCCCCTTCAGGTAGTTGAAAGCTGCTATCAAATCCCCCCTCACTCTTCTCTTCTGCAGACTAAATAAACCCAATTCCCTCAGCTTCTCCTCATAAGTCAGGTGCCCTAGCCCCCTAATCATTTTCATTGCCTTCCGCTGGACTCTCTCCAATTTGTCCACATCCTTTCTGTAGTGGGGGGGCCCAAAACTGGACACAGTACTCCAGATATGGTCTCACGAGTGCCGAATAGAGGGGAAAAATAACTTCCCTCGATCTGCTGGCAATGCTCCTACTAATGCAGCACAATATGCTTTTCTCCTTCTTGGTAACAAAGGCACACTGTTGACTCATATGCAGCTTCTTGTCCACTGTAATCCCCAGGTCCTTTTCTGCAGAACTGCCGCTTAGCCAGTCGGTCCCCAACCTGTAGCAGTGCATGGGATTTTTCCTCCCTAAGTGCAGGACTCTGCACTTGTCCTTGTTGAACCTCATCAGATTTCTTTTGGTCCAATCCTCCAATTTGTCTAGGTCACTCTGGACTCTATCCCTACCCTCCAGCTTATCTACATCTCTCCCCAGGTTAGTGTCATCTGCGAACTTGCTGAGGGTGCAATCCATCCCATCATCCAGATCATTAATGAAGATGGTTGAACAAAACCAGTCCCAGGACCGACCCCCAGCGGGACACCAGCTGCCAACTAGAAATCGAGCCATTGATCACTATTCGTTGAGCCCAATGATCTAACCAGCTTTCTATAAATAAATAAATAAAGATATCCTATCTCTGGAAGGGACCTTGGGTCATCGAGTCCAGCCCCCTGCCTTCACTAGCAGGACCAAGTACTGATTTTGCTCCAGATCCTTAAGTGGCCCCCTCAAGGATTAAACTCACAACCCTGGGTCTAGTAGGCCAATGCTCAACCCATTGAGCTATCCCTATCCACCTTATAGGTCTATTCATCCAATCCATACATACCCAATACTCTTTAAAAATTACATCCCACTTTCACTTTCCAAAAAGAAGCAGGGGACAGTCATCATCCCCTTGGCACTGCTTTATGGCCTGACCTTTTTATGAGTCTTGCAGTCACTGAGGTCCCTTTTTAAAATTTCACCCGAGGGCCTTTTCCATAAAATCATGACCAGCTGCAGTTACTTCATTACTTCACCTTTATCCATCTCAGTGGAGAGGAGCTCACTCATAACTAATCATCAACATTCATTAACACTCGTGATCTATGCTGCAGGTGCAATTTGAGGGGTGATACCGGCTGCAATCATTCTTTCCTTTCCACTGTGGGTTCTGCCTCTGGTTAATCTGATTTTTAATGATGACTGTGCATAGTGCAGCCCAACTTCCATTTGTACAGAAGGGGCCCTGGCTGGGTTTCTATTTTGGCACCTGTTCTTTCTGGTAATAAGCCACTTTTACATGCACCAGATTTTTCCCATTATGGCACCACTTCTAGAGAAAGATGTGGTTACTGTAGAGATTCTATGCCTGTGGTCGGATGAGAAAAGAAAGGATACTTATTGAAAAGAATGACTGGCTTTTGGATGCTGTTATTTTATGAGCCATAGCTGCTGCTGTTGTAGATGGTCCATTTTCTATAACCACACATACTCTTCTTCTACAGGGTTTTAGCTCTTAATTGCTTAAAATGGAATGTGAGGGTCTTTCTTAATACAGTTCTTTCTGGGGAATTTTTTTTCCAAACCTACCCTCATCTCTTGAAGGAAACAAAGTAAAAAAAAAGAAGACATCCTAGTCCAAGCTTAATATCCCCTTTATTCTCATGTCTATTGTGTCTTTCCTGCTATCTGAATAGTAGGTTGCTCTGACAACTCAAATGATAGCTCAAGCACACAGTCTATTATGGTTTTGGTATTTGTATTAATTCTACTTAATAAAATCTTTATGTACAACCCATCAGTGTATGATGCTATTATACTACTTTGCTGTCTGTACCATGGCCATCCAGCTTTATTATTCCTTCCTTAGATACCCTAGTGTTAGATACTAAAGTGATGGGGGACAATGTAAGTTAGTAGATTGCATAATTGAAACTGTATCTAAGCTAAATATTTTCAAAATCTTTTATTTTGGCAATTGCACCTTTTGTCCCTTTTTATAGTACTTAAAATTAGCGTGAAATGCACACTGCACAGGTGTTGACACAAGACAGGAATCCAAATCTCCATCTAAATCCAGGTCAGAGGTGAATTTTACAAATCTAAATCCAAAGCCGGATTTACACAGCTCTAAATTTTAATTCAGTATACCAGCAAATGCTCTCAAGAGCTCAGACATCCTGTATTTGGTACTGTATGTGATTGCAGATTTTAGCTGTAGGGCATAAAGTTGCTTTTCCACACAGCTCTTCCACAATAATAATCACTGTAAATTACAAATATGAGATGCAGTATTATTTCCTTTGTCCTATTTTAATAGTCAGTTATTCCTTTGAAGAATGAGGTTTTGGTGTGATTGGTGTTTTTAAGCTTTTAGAGACTCCAGACTGGTTCAGTATGCAATTACTTATAAAGGGGGAAGAGATGGTGAAAATGGCATCAAAACCAAAACAAAATGGAACCAAAAAAGGTTGGATAACTAAACTGCAGCATTTAAACTAGACTTGAAAGAAGCTTTTAGCTGAAGATCTAAACTCTGGAAGTCAAGCCCTTCATGCTTTCTCCAGGTTGTTTGCTCTTCAGCTATTAGGTATTGAAAGTTCTGCCAGAAAACTGCAAGAAAAAAAATTAAACTGAAATATATTTCAGAGACAAGAAACTGTTACAGCCATATGGGAATATTCATGATGAGAGGACTAGATGATTCAGGAAATTCATAATGAATGATGGAGCCTTTCACTTCTGGGTCACTGGTTTAAATCCAGCTCAGTGCAAAACTTTGCTTTTGAATTTTCTTTGCTGTGAATTTTCACAAGTGAAAACCAAGATTTTGGCAGCATTGCCTATTGCAGGTTGGACAAAGAGCGCTGAGCAGGGAGATAGTACACTCTGATCCTCCATCACGTAGAAATGGGGGTGGGACCCAGAATGATCTCTCTTACAGACAGAACTATGACCCCCTGCCAAAAATGGGGAGTTCTTGCCATGATGAGGATGACAAATGGTACCTTAAAAGTATGAGAAATCTGGACTGCAGGAGGAGCAATGTCAAAGTGCTTCTTGTATTATGCTTTTTTGCTACGGAGATCCATTATTGTAATAATGGATCACTTGATGATTACCTGTTCTGTTCATTCCGTCTGGGGCACCTGGCATTGGCCACTGTTGGAAGACAGGATACTGGTCTAGACGGACCTTTGGTCTGACCCAGTATGGCTGTTCTTATGTTCTTAACACAAATTGTTGGGGTTGCATTGAAGTGGCACATTGCCTTTGCTCCACAGCTAAACTCACTATTTATTAGAGCTGGTCAAAAATCAGAATTCCGCATGAATGAAAATTCTGATATTAGAAAATTATTTTCATTCCAAATTGGGATGAAAAGTCAAAATAGCAAAATTTTTCATAACACAGATAGTTCAGAAAAAAATGATTCAGAAATATCAAAATATTTCCTTTCAACATTTTTGAGATTCCTGAATTAAAATATTTCAGTTTGCCTTGTTTTGACATTTAACTGTGTTCCTCTAAGCTGCCCCCATGCCTCATGGGAGTTGTAGTTTGGATACCTCATGCCCTCATTGTCTTTTGTCAGCTGGGCAGTCTGGCCAGACTATATCTCCCATGAACCATGGTCCTGAAACTCACTTGATGCACTGTGGAGGTTCAACTAGAAATAAGACAGCAGTGCATCATGGAGGAGGGAGGAGCCTTGCCCATGAAGAAGATTGGGGACATGAGGCACCTGAGCTATGGCTCCATGATGCAACATAGCAGCTCAAGCAGACATTGATGAATGTCAAACTGATCCAAAATTAAACATTTTGGTTTGGCTTGACAAACTGAAATGTTCCAGTTCAAGTTAACTGAATTCATTTAGAATGGAAAATTGAAAAATGTCAGCAAAATCAGAATTTTCTTGCAGAAAATTTCAATTTTGTGGAAACTGCATTTTCCATTAAAATGACATTTTGGTAAAGGTACACTCTGAAAATAATTCTGTATAACAAATGCTCCAAGAACAACGTGTGTATTGTTTAAGTTTAAAACCAGAGCAGATTTACATTAAGAGATCAATCAGTAGGAAAGTCCATTTTGCAATACTATCCAGACAGTAAGCATGTTAATTGAATGCAGAGTAAGAGAACATGGGTGGCCCTTTTGCTCTTTTATCTGAAGCAGGAGCTTCACAGTGACTATAGATTCTCCTAATGCCAAATTAAGTGCCTTTAACCACCACCCCACAACTGATTTTTAAGAGTTTTAACTGAGTGTGCCACATTTTTGTAATCAATTTGTTCACTTCTAGGCAGAGCTCAGCAATGTGCTGCTAAAAGCATAGATTGTTCCAGTTCACTACTACATAACTACTCACTACCAACACCAAAATATATTAATTGCCTGCCCCCTTACCCTGCCCCCATTCAGGAATTAAATGGTCATTATGGAACTAGAACAGATGTGGTTAAGCACAGCACAGTATCGCAAGCTCCCAAAATAAACTTGCTTACATAACATGTAAAATAACCCAATCTTTCCCCTAGGTTCTTTTGGCAAAAAAGCTCAGAGGAAATTTTCTGTTGGTGCAGATAAAAGGCTTGTTTTATTCTGCTCCTGATAATGCATACTTGTTTAATCTCAAGCACATATTTCAGCTCCATTGGGAAGGTAGTAGCAAGCACTGTTGCTGAGCAAAGAAGCATTCTCAAGAGAGGCAATTTTTGTTCGTCTGTTTTTGTAACCAGAACGAAGAGAATCACACTCAAAATCTGAATATTTGTCAAATGACAAAGTCACTCAGCAGAGAGGGCTAGCCGTAGACAAAGCCAGAATGACATGATGGCACATGCATAGTGGATAGAATATAGGATTTTTAAACAATTTTTTTCTCTAAACTGATCCATTGGCTGAAGTAACCTATGTAGATTGGGTCCACAACCACTCCCTTTTCCATGGTGGTGGGTGACATCATCCTCATGGTCTAGTGATATGGGATCACTATATCAGAAAAGTCTGCCCCTTGTTTCTGAAGTTATGCACCCAATTCTGTTCAGCCCAGTCAGTCATCATGGTCTGAACCCAAAAGCTATGCTTGGCTTGCATAAGATTGTGTGCATGTAGAGCATTTAGCCATTTACTCAAGCGGTGGTAGGTTGATGACCATTGCACTATGGACTCCCTACACTGCTGGACTCACTCTTGGATCTATGCAGGTTTTGCTTGAACGCCCTGTGTCGCCTTGCTGCAGCTGCCTCACGTACTTTGTGACTGCTTTTCAAAAGCTCTAACTGAAACCTTTCTTGATGAGCAAGTAGTGGGAGCTGAGCATTTACTCTGGTTTGCATTTTGAGAAAAGGATTTGAAAATAAATGGCATAAATAAACAGGGGAGCTAGGGGAGTTCACCCTCAGAATTCCAGGAGTTACACCCAGGGTACTCTGACAATTTGGTGTGTTCTCCAACACTTCCCCTAGGCTCCCAGAAGGTCTTTTGAAGTCCCCCAGAGCGTTTTCTGCAACTGCAATTGTGTAGTAAAGCACTAGGGTACATACCAGGGAAAACTGCAACAGACCAGCACCCAAATCTGCAGGGCTAGTGTGGAAACACTGCACCATTAGTACATACACCTGCGCTAACCCACTGGTTCTACTAACAACAATTCTATTTTCTTGTGTAGGCAAAGGCTGAAGGGGAATAAATAGACCCTTATTTGGCATAGCTGTGTAAGCCAGTTTCTCAAGCTGGTACATGTGTCATAATTACTTATCATTAGTTAAAACCTGCTACTCTTCAGTTATCTGGAAGCCAGTGGTTAAAGATTTTTTTAATTCCCCTGTCATATAAATTCTAAGTTACAACTGTGTAATACACTCACCACAAAGGAACAGGAAAATGCTGAGAGCAAAACTGCCTCATGTGCTTATGTTTGCAAATTCTTAGGCTTCCTTAATAACTGTTAAAACGAATAACGAATGAAGTCCTCTTTGTCCACCTAAGAGTACTGCATCCCTTCTCAACAGTGATTACTGTGGGAGACTGAGAACTTGAACAGTAATATACAAGAGCCACTGTATTCTTAACAGAGGAAAGGAAGTAAGAAAAAACAACAAAACTTTAGAAACACCATCTGTAAGTGCAACTAAAGAATGTAGTTTTGCAGCCTGAATAGTAAAAGAAGAAAAATATCCACCCCCAAAATGGTGCTTGCTCTGCTTTGAGCTGGCAAAAGTTATTTCAATAACAGGTTATGGAGAATGTTACTTCAAAGTCCTGAAGTCAATGGAGTTTTGGAAGCAATTGCTGCAATTTGTATCCAAAACTGATTTAACTTCCCCAGTAAGTGATGTGTACAAATGGCACACACCACTAAACTGCATATGCACGCAATGTATGAATTCCCACATTCTTGACTTCCCATTCCAGCTTTAACATTTTTTCCAGTGCTAAAAGAAATGAATCAAGCATGCAATAGGATGTATGAGCAAGTGCCAAAGAAAAAATTAAAATCAGCTGTGATTTAAAATTACAGATTCTGGAGAGCTTTGTTTAGATGCTTAATGCCTTCATAAATCCTTTCTGTCACTGTGGGTAACCAGCTAAAGGTGGAGCTCCTTACAGCAAGGCCATTCTCAGTTTGTTTGCTTTCTTTTGGTAGTTTGACCATTTATTATGACCCTGATTTTTATAAAACTATCAGCATCAGCCAGGCAAAATGTTCTCTTGCGAATTAATTTCATGCAAGTGTTGTAACTCATCCATTTTAAGGCCTTTTCATCATCATTTGGGTTTCTGCTGCTGAGGAGGAAAGTTTTGCCATCACAAGGGTTTTCTGGAATGCACCATTGTCCATATATTGGCTTGGGGTTTTTTTTCAGCTTGATGCGTTAATGGAGAGATTTATTGAGAACATACAGAAACTGAAAGGCAATACTTTGCAGCATCTTTTTGTCTTGTTTCATCCCTGCTGTAGATCTGGATGCTATAAGCTACATACACATGAATCAAAAGCTTTGGGAGCACAAACACGGAATCCCTCCCAATCACCCTAATGCGTGTGCAGAGCACTAATGCAAAATTAGATTAGCGACTCGCAAGGCTTCCCAGGAACTACTTTTATGTGGGCTCACTTTGGAGGACACATCAGCATAAGTTAATGGCTATCGTGTTTGAAATTGTTTACATAGAATATACAGAGAGAATGAGACAAGTATTCTATCGGATTTAATATGCTAAAATAACAGCACCCTGTTGAGTCAGAAGGGAAATGATGCAATGCTTTTTTTTTAAAAGATAGATACTGGTGTTCTTCTTGGTGACAGAGTGAGTTCATCTACACAGCAGTTAGTGATTAAGCTGCACTGCATTACATACATCCTTGCCTCTGAATCTTGATCTGGTGTTAACTAGTCAACTGGCAGGACACTCTCTTGGCTGAGAGTGGTGTCTCATCAGATATAGAAGTTTTTTGCTTATAAGTTGCATCCTGTGGTCTATGAGTAGGAGACAAGGGCAGGGGATGGAATGGGGTGGAAGGTGCCCAAGGCAGGGTTGGGAGGGACAGCCTGAAGGCGGAGCTGGAGTACCTTTGCATCATCCACACTGCTGGCCTCATGTAGATTAGCTGGAAAAAGTAATGCAGCCTTTGGTTGTGGTTCCATTTCCACCTCCTCCTCAAGGATCCCACCTTTAAAAGGGAGGGGCAATGCCCTGGGCAACCACAGGCAAAAGGCCCTGCAACATGGCTTCAGTAGAATTACACTAGCCGGGAGATGAGGAGAGCTGCAGGAGCATCAGAGCCAGCAAATGGCCTCAAATCTGCAGCTCTGGGATCCTTGGGATAGGGAAGTGGACTGATAGTTCATGATGGGAGGATGGGAGGAGGTGTGGGGCGGGGAGAAGAGCACATTCCTCAAGATCTTCTGTGTGGAGTTTTCCTCCCCCCACAGGCTCCCTTCACTGGTATGTTCAGAAGCATGCATGACCCAGTCCACAGACATTCACAATGAAGTTATATTCTTGGGAGCATTAATACTGCTATTGTGAAACTTACAGCATAAGCTCTTCTGGACATAGACTTTGTACCTGCACATCTAGCTCACTCTTGGCATTGGACATATTAAATAATAACAAGCCATTCCAAATAGGATAATGCTCGTGAGGCAAAACCCTGCCCCCGCTGTGGTCAATGGCAGCAATTTACTGTGGTGAGGACATTATTCTGATGGAAACAGTGTCTTTCAAGATCATGTCCTTCAGAGATATGAACTAAGTTTATATCCATCACGAAATATCTCAATGTTATTTGTATTTCTTGTGCTCTCCTAAAACAATATGTTTTTTTCTAGCCAATATACTAAAGAAAACATTTTTCAAGGGGCAATCATGTTAGGGTTCTTCAAGACACAATGCAGTCATCTGTGATGTGACATCACAACTGGAACCAGGCACAATGTAAAGCTACACAACATAACAAGAGATGGCGTACCAAAGAGAAACACTATGGAACAGTCTGTTTTTCTTTATTTGCATTGTTAGTGCCTGAGCTTCCTCTTGTTGTAGTCAATGGCAAAACTTCATAGGGGCAAAAGCCGTGTCTGAATTCAATCTCATTGAGAAACAAGACTTTTTTCTAGAGGCTCATCTTTGCTCTCCCTCTCAGGTGTGTCTTCTTATTTCTTCATCATTTATTGCCCTGGGAGAGGTGCTGAAAGAGACTGAGAAGCGCTGAGCTAATAATTCACTCATTTTATTTTTTTCAATAAATTTAACTTTGTTTTCTGTCTGTGGAGCGTCTGTGAGCAGAATGGGCTTTCACAGATTCATTCATTGTTCATATTTGCTGAACACTTTTTCATCCTGCATGGTTTTTCTTACTCTAAGAACATGAACTCATGAACCTTTTGAGTCTTCACTGCTTGATATCTGTAGTTCCATCTACACCAGTCATAACAATCACATGATATGGTTTCTGACCCGGGACGGGGGTGGGGGGTGGGGTAGAGTCACTCATAATCAGGAATAGGGCTTGAAGAAGGGCTTTGCATCTCCCAAGGGAAAGATAGCAGAACAAACCAAATCAAAACTTCTCCTTGCTAGTCCACATAGACATAGCCCGAGTCATGATGGTTACTACACAGCAAAGGTACTGTGTTATATCTAAAATTCTCATCCAGGCTTTTGTCACATATCTTGCATCCTCCTCCTCTTTGGAACTCCAGATACCACATTATCCACTCGTGCCAATTAAAACAATACTACTGTCCTCACCTTCCTGAACTAGCATTCTAACCATGTCAAACCCCTCTATGAGACCCTTCTCTGAATAGACCATTTGTCTTCTCTCTCAAATGCCTTCAAGCTTTCTTTCATACTGCCCCTTATGAACAGAACATCCTGCTTGAGCTGGTCCATTAAACCATTACCCTGTGTTCTTCAAATCTCAAATCAAGACCCATTTTTACTGTGATGCCTACAGGAAATTGTCAACTGATGATGTTTACTGAGCTGGCCACTAGATGTTAGTGATATCTATTTTATTAATTTATTATGTATATTTTTCATCTAATAACTTATTAACAAACAAATGAGTGATTCACTACCATCTAGTCCTGCTTATGGAAGTCTTTGCAACAGTGGGTTTCCTTTCACTGTTATTTTAATATCTCCTACATTCTCTCAGATTTTTTTGTTACAGTCACTTATCGGGTCTTGTCTTAAATTAAATGAGGTTTTTGGTGCACATAATGTCTTTTACTCTGTGTTTGTCCAAGAGCACAACAATGGTGCTCACATCTTTGCATTGGCTCCATATTTACTTCGAGATGTCATTCGATGTATTGATAATTATATTTAAAGTCCAGAATGGTTTAGAACTTGGTTATCTGAGAACCCATTTCTCACTTTATGTCCCATCACAGCAGTTAGGATTCGCTGGAAACTCTTGCTGGTTCCCAGGGTAAACTCAGGGCCTGTGGTAGAGCTTTCACAGTCCAGTATTAATTGCTGAGCACTGACACGGTGTTCACTGTGCATGCTACAGGACCTTGCATCCTATAATAAAGTTTAAAAGTCATCCTTTACCTTTTGACCAGTAGGTAAGATATGACCAGTTTGAGCAGGCATTTTCTATATTCCTAATGGGGAATGCTGCTACAACCATCAATGCCTTATCGATCTATCTGTCAGAAGATGACCTACACTATGGAATGTGCCCTCTTTGGTGGTTCCCAGAGGCTGAAATTCTTCTGCTTCAGGGTATGATGCACTAGATGTTTATTATTTTTACCACTTGACTGATTGTTCTGTTCTGGCTGCTGTTGATCAAAATACAAAAACAATATTTAGCCCTTACATAGGACTTCTCATATATAGATCTCAAAGATTATCCTCATTTTAAAGATTGGGAAACAGAGGCACAGTAAGGGTAGTGGCTTATCCAAGGTACCTGCTGGTGGTAACTTCAATGCCATCACTCTAATGTGATTTGATGTTTGTTGTTGCTGTTTTTAATGTTCCTTTTCATCCTGGGTATAGCACTACATAGACAAGTACAATCAATGTCTAGCTATTGCACCAGGTAGCACCTGCAAGGCCACAAATTGTTCGGCTGTACCTGGGGGGAACAGAAATGTTCATCTCAATCTCTTGGTCTCCCTCTGACAGAGAATCACCTCATGCAATATCTCTAGAGAAGTGACGCATTTTGGCAAAGCCAGAAGAATCTCAACAAGTGAAAGAAAGAAGGGATTTATTAAGAAAGCACCCTCAACAGGAGGGTTGGGCTCAGTGGAACAACTCTCAGTATCATTCCCTTCAGAAGTTGCTGGAAAAGCTAAAGGTGACTGAATATGCCTATTCTGGCAAGCTGCAGATAGCAATAGCAAATATGTTCTCCTACTGCATTTAAATCTTTTTGTCAGTTTAGCTACACTTTCCCCATCCATCTGAAATGACAACACAGGAAGCCAGCAGCGAGTCTTTAAACAGAAACTGAAGGCTGGACTTGTCTAGTACCTGTGTCTCCTTCAGAAAAAAATGTGAAGAGAATTTGACAATAAAGTAGACACTGCTGCAGATGCATCCCTAGCAAAAGAACTTATTTCTAAGTTGTCCTCAGACTCAGCAGTCAGTTGAGTATTTAAAAAGAGAAGAATATGTACTGGCAACATTGCCTGAAACATATCCATGCCTCAAGGGCACAGATGAAACTGGACGCGTTGCCAAGCGACCTCATGTCATCAATGATCTCTGAAAAGATGTTCTCATAACAGAATGCTGAAGGCCATGGCAGCTTCCTCTTCCACTTCTTTCCCTGCAGCTTAAATGTGCAGGCCAGGTACAGCTAATTAAACAGAACATCTTCCTATAACATCAGGGAGTACCCAAGAAAGTAAAGAAATAACTCCCACAGTCACATTGTCGTTAGCAGTAATAAGAGAAAAATAAAATGTAAGCATTTTCATGGCATTTCTGAATGTATCTCAGCATATTGATAGTCTGGCATCACACCCAGGAAGGAAGAATTACTATGCACACAGACTCAGTTTGACTCCCCATCAGTGAAAGCATATTATTATGAGCGTGGATATTGAGAGGAGCATTTTAGCATATTAAAGGTAGCTTCAGCAAAAGTTTTCTCATTCAAGTGCCTGCTATTCAGAAAGTATTCCTTAATGTGTTATTGCTAGTAGGAGCATTATGAAGGAGTCCCTTATATTCAGTTAGACTTAATTGGCCAAGTTCGGGTGATGCACAAGGGATGCCAGTTACATGCTGTTAGCAAGATGTGGGTCTAATGGAGTCTGAATCTATTGGAGTCTAAGCTGAAATACTTACAGTGCAAGGGAGACAGAAGAAGCTACTCTAACTTACACTGGCTTAGACTACTTTAGACTAACCTCTAAAATTGGGCCATAATATTCTGAAAAAAATTGTGTTAATTTATCCTGGCAATTATATCAGAACACTTTGAAGTTTCATCAAATTTTGTATCAATGTTTTATTTTCAATGGATTACATTAAGGATGAATTCTAAAAGCATTTTGAAGTTCCTTCCAGAGGTTCTTTTTTTTAATGCTTTGCATCTCTTGTGCTTGAATTGTAATGACATATCTTTGAAGCATGTGCAATGCTTTAATGAAGCAATTATAGTCTTGTGTAGCAGAAGCTCAGTGCCAGAGAGAAGCTGTAATCAAAAATAACAACAACATTTTCATGAAATATTTCACAAAGTTTTACACAATTTCAAAATTACCTACTTTTATTATTTTTTTAAAAATGCAATGTAGCTACTTAAGTCTATGAAATTGTGGAATGTTTTTTGCAGTGAAAACACATTAGCTTGAAAATATATTAGTACAAAACCAACCAAAATAGTCACAAAAGTGGAACCAGTCTCTACCCCATTTAGAAATTTCCTTCTAACCTCACCATAGTGAACATGGAAAACAAATCTTGTCACCCTTGTCATGCAAGTCAACTGTTTCTAGATCCCTTTTAATTGCTCTTTATCATGAGTGCCAACATGGAGAAGGGACTCAATTGGGTAAACAACTATGAAATTCCAGTGCAAAACCAATGGCAGTATGACAGGTACCTACTTTACTATTATGAAGTACGGCACCCTCACAGTATGCCTTACTGGTTGACATAATGAGACTTTTCAGAGTTTGTGTTAGACCTCCTTCATTATGGCATTGCAAATGCTTCAAGAAAATGTCATGCAAATTTCCTGTGGTTCTTTCATGACTTCTGCACTTGCATTGAGCTCATTTTTAAGAATTAGCTAAATAGCTGAAGACATTAAGTAGTAAGTAATATAACAGCACTTGAAAGCCATGTAAAGCCTAGGCCAAAACTGCCAAAAATCTCAGATTAGGGAACAAAGGAACAGGTGGGCACCACATGAGCAGGTGAAAATTGGAATGGTTAGAGACGACTGCTTTGTATTCTTAAACCTTTCATCCCAAGATATGCATGTGCAGCTGCTATATATTTAGGTATTGTTTTACCAGTAATTTTAAAAATCCCTAAACAAATGAGCAGACACCCCATAAAGTATATTAAAGAATAAAATCTAATGAGTGACTGTAAGATGGCTTCATAATGATATTACTGTTCGATCACATGACGGAAAAGCAGGGAGCATTTATGGAGATGTATGCACAATTAGAACTGTTAAAATGCCAATATCATCATCATCTGTCTGCCTGTCTTTTTCTTTTCCCACACCTTTCCGGGAAGACTAAACGCACTGGCCCAAGGAAGACTAGAGTCAACCACTGGCACAAACAAGCTCAATTTCATCGATGTCAGCAGAAGTCCTCTCATGTCAGACATGAACATGGCCCATTGATCTCACTCTCTGGAAAATTAAGGAAATGACAAGTGAAATGACCAAGCCTGGTAAGTTTTAAAATATTAGCTCATCTGGAGGTCTGATCAGTTTTTCTCTTCCTTCCTTCCTTCTAGCAGGAAGAAGCCCTGCCTCTGCTTTTGTATTGTAATTTCTTATATCACCAGCAGAAGGCAGGGCTGGCAGCATCATTAGTGATAATATGGGATTCCTGAAGATAAGCTTGCTGCCTCCAGTAGCAGCCTTAAGAGAACTGGAGGAGGGAAGAAGGGAAAGACAAACACTTGTGACTACCCCCTAAGACTTTTGGTAGCTTGGAAGCAGGATAAGAAGAAACCCTTTCAAAATAGATGGAAAGCTGTTGGGGTTAGGGGGTAGCTGAGGCAAAAGAACTGGCCATAGTGGGAGGGAGAGAGGTGTCAGGGCCAACCAGCAAGTAGTAAAAGTGTCTCTGTTCACTTGCTTGAACTGTTACCAGCCTTGACACTTTCCCCACAAATCTTTGATTTTGCTTAAAACATGCGCTGTTTACAGCACTCTGCCACCAAGCAATCAATGTGCATTAATGGAAGGGACGGTGTGGACTCAAAACAATCAGACAGTCAAACCAGTCTAAGGAATGTGATACACTCATCCGGTCATCTCTAATACCTGAAAAGTTACTGCTTCCACATCCTTCGCTGCTAGAGCCAAATAATGTTCTTGGGGAGATAAGAGGAGGATGTACTCTGGAGTGTCACATGCGGAAAAGAGGATATTACTCATTCCTGCTACGAGCAGTTATTGTTGGGAAAAGATTTTTAGACACCATGAGCTGCTGAGTCTCAAAGGAGAATGTTCCAAAATACAGAAAAGTAGAATAATTCCTGGACTTCATTACTACCACCAAAATATTGTAGAGAAAAGCAGAGGACAATCAAAACCAGAATAGATTTTCAGCATTTTGCCCCAATAGGCATATTTGCTAAAGAAGCAAAAGCTAGAAAGCAAAGATCTGTATGCCAGATGGAGAAGAAAAACAAATTTTTCTGTCCATTTGTTGGAGAAATTGTTTAAGAACAGTTTATCCTTGTGATAATAGGATCCCTGTAACACTGCCAATATCTATGAGCCATAGTGTGATTGCTGTACAAGTGATGGTCATACAAATTAAAGTTGCCTGGGAACTAGTGAATTAATTTACACACCCAATGTAGCCAAGGTGTAATTTAAACAAGGACATTCATTCATTTCAGTCCCATGTGAAGCAGAGGGACTTTATGTAGGAATACACAAGATCAGAATAAGGCTTTAAGTTGTGTTCATTCATGTTTGTACATGCTTTCTAGGCTTGTAGGAGCATATAATATGGTGAGGATTTCCTTGGCCAAATATTTTAAATAGCTTGATCTTACTATCTATCTAATAAGTAAACACAATAAATCACATAATATGTTTGAAGGTAGAGCAAGCAGATTTCTCTGATAAGCAAGTTAGCCTACACACTTACTGGTATTTCTTTTTGATTCATTCCAGTTTGCATATTCAAAAGCTGGTTGGTGTAACTGACTGTCCATTAATTGAAAAGCATGGAGCATAACAAAATGGGGCACATAATACTTACTTGAAGGTGTGTGCTTAACTAACCAAAGACAACAGCACAGTCCTTTGTTTGGACCCTTGTTTCTCCTTTAAATTACCCCTGCCTCATTTCTGTTATTTTCACCTGTCGTGTTATGCCTATACCTTGGCCATGACTACGTTACGAGCTAGGGGTGTGATTCCCAGCTCCAATCGACATACTTGCACTAGTTCTCATGGAGCTAGCATGCTAAAACTAGTAGTGTAGCCAGGGTAGCATGGGTAGCTGGAGCCACAGCACGGACTAGCTGTGCCAAGTACAAACCTGCCTGGCACCCCGTGGATAGGTACTTGGGGTGGCTAGCTCTTGCCACTGCTTCCGCTCCTTGTGCTATCTCAGCTACTCTAATATTTCTAGCATACAAGCTCAATGAGAGCTAGAGAGAGTACATCTATGCGTGCTGGGAATCACACCCCTAGTCCATATGTAGACAATTCTTCAGGGCAGGAACCATGTCCTTTAATTGTTTGCAAAGTACCATGTACACCTATGGCACAACTAACAACAATGACACATTTAAAATACACAGGGAAAGACTGAGCCTACCATGAATGTACAAAGAACCTTCCCCTTTGCACAGGGGATGGGCACTGCAGCAGTGGCAACCCTTGCACTTCCTTGATTGCAGAAAATTGTATGGTTAATGCAATTGTCAAGGCTAGACTTTCCGAAGTGGGAGGGAGGGGGCAGGGCAGGCTGCGGGACTTACCACCGCACCCAAGAGGATACTGTGCCTGCAAGACACAATAGAGCCTAGAGCATATTGTTACTGAGGGAGTGGTTGAAGAAATTAAAAAATGAATTGGAAACAAAATCTTGAATGTGCCATAGGAGGAGTGTGATATTCCACGTGTCTGACTCCTGTTCACAATGGTGAGCTCATCCTTTACTGCCTTTTATCTCAGCAAATTATGGAGCATCAGGTACTGATTTCTCTGTAACTAAAGAAGTCAGGTTGATAATTAATGAAAATTAAGCCACGAAAAGGCATAAAAGCCCAGATTTGAGTGCCTGTTTATGACACTGTTTATTATGCAATTGCTCAACATCAAAAAGAGCCAACGCAGTGTGGCACTTTAATTACTTTATTTTATTACATTGACGAATTTTATGGACCTTCCACTCACTGCCAAGAAATGTTGTTTCGGAACAGTTTCCTAACACTGCCAGAGTGTTTCAATCCTACTGGATTTCTGGAAACAAGCTGGTACTCAGAGCACCTCTAAAAAAGATTTTACTTAAGTACCTATAGAAGAAAGGAGAGGTTCTCTCATTGGAGGAGAGGAGCTCCTGGGAGGATAAAAGGGAAAGCCAAGCCATCAGTATACTACTGCTCTGATCTCCTCTAGTCAAATAACTCCTAAATTCCACTCACTAATTTCCATACATCTGCCGTGATATTTTTGTTACTTTTCTAGATTTAAAGCAGCAAACAAGGAGGGACATACTTGGGTACTAGTGGGACAGAGAGGGGACTTCTACTCCTCCCATTGCAAAAGGAGGAAGTGGGTGAAAATTGCAGTGTGGTGGTGAAGCCTCTTGCGAACTCACTAGAGGACTGTGATCAGTATTGAAAGGAGGGCAGCCATATAGTGCCAGTGGCTGTGCATGGAAATTGCATCATCGTTTCTATTTGGCCATGGCCATAAAACCACTCTCCCTTTCTCCCCAGAGCATAAACAAAAGAAGGAAAGAGGTTTCCAGTAGTGCAGAAGCATGATCAAGGGATGGGAGAACCAAGAGGAAAGGAAAGCTTTGAAAAGGGTTAGAGGGGCCTGGGTTGCAGTAGTCAACATACTTAAGACTGTAGTAATGGCAAAACAGTCCCTTCCCTTTTTTCCTTTTTTACACGTTCCCATAACAGAAATTACTAAGGGATCACATGACTAAGTTAATGGCCATTAATTTCAGGACAGCTTAAAGGAATTAGTCATTCCCATGCACATTGTCAACCAGAGGAATTTGCTGAGAGAGGTCACATTAAATGCTTTGTCGGATAATTTTACAATCAGTAATATTTATTGTTACGCAAGCTAGTTAAGAGCAACCAAACCTTATGCTTCAGAGTATAAGCTGATCACATGTGAGGGTTATTTCATTAGCAAAGAGTGAAACTGAATGCAGGTCAAGTTGAACATGTGGAACTTTATTAAACCCTGTGCACTAGGGGTGACACCTGTCCAAAATCAACCCTGTTTTGAGGTAGCTGTCCTGGGTAATCTACAAGCATGCTCAGTACACACTGCCAGCTGTCCCTTTTCTTAGGTAGTTATTCCAGGAAATCTGTAAGGGTGGTCAGTACACACTTCCAGCTGTCCAGTTTTATGGGCTCAGGAACATCCTGGATGTCCTAGTTTTTGTATCACAGAGAAAGCAACACTACAGTGCACTGCTCTGCATTCTGTTTTCCTGGTATCCCATCAATAACAGTCCTTCCAAGGAACATGGGCCCTCTGACTTCAGTTCCATGAAACATCTTCCCTATTTAAAAAAATTAATATAAAGATTAAAAACAAATAGGCTCCACCCCCGGTCCCTTTGTTCACAGGTTGCTAGCACATTGCCAGGTTTGAGTCTCATCTTTACCACAGACTTAGCTGGCTACACAGTCTTTGAGAACGTTTGGTATCCTCAACAGATGACCACACCAGGAGTGACCCATCTCTGTCTCCCTTTCACCTGTCTCTGAGATGCTCTGTCTGTGGAGTCTCCTTCATCCCTGTGGGATTGGCCTCCAGATGTTTGTCTCTGCATTCTGTGAGGATCTCTGTAGGCTCTCTCTGGGTGTTGTGTGTGCAGGCTCATAAATATCTCCTGTACCTTTGGATCACTCGTCCCTCTTGTGTAGTCTCCTCTTATGACTTGGGTGCCATTGCATCTCTGATGATTCCTTTAGTCTACTCCTTCTGGTCTCTCTCTAATGGCTTGATCCTCACAGAAATGCCCTGTTTCCAGGGCCATTAGGTTCTTGGATGACCTGTCATACTCTAGTGCCTTCTTTCTCTGATTGGCGGCCATCTCTTCATGGTGGTATCCCAATCCTTCGGGCTGCAACAGCTGTCCCCGTATTGTTAGCAGGGGTATGGTACTTCATCCCATCAGTGCTTGTGCCAGACTGTTTAGGCATACCTGTGATGGGGTATTGCGGTGTGCCAAAAATGCTAACAAGGGACAGTAGTTAGCCATTTTGAAAGGGGAGATTTGAGGGGGATCAGGATTTTTGAAGTTGGATAAATTGTTTATGGTGCTACACAATGGATGTGGGGGATCCTGATTTGTATTGTTGCCCCTTTGACTGGCACTAGCAGATTAGGGGCTTGCGAGTCAGTTTCCTGACTGGAGCAGAAGTCAGTGAGGCAGAGTCAGTGTATTGTATTAGTGTCGTTTCTTTATTTACAAAATGTACATAAGTCCTGTTTCTTGGAAAGTGAGCACAGGCAATTCCGTCCTGCAGGAACCTCAGCCAAGGCCCCACTGCCCTTTCACCAAGGAGCAACTCCATCAAGTCTCTCCCTCTCTTGAACTCCCACTCAGATGTAACTGCTTAACACACAGCTTCCCCTTCCTCCCCCAGCTCCTGAATTTTACACCAGGGCAACCCCTTTGCTCAAAGCTCCTCACTTTGGACGACATGCAATCCAAACGTGGCCTGGCAACTCACTTTCCTTTTTGTGCGTCTGCTCTGCAGTAGAGGAACCTCAGAAAAGTTTGAGAGTGCAGGCCATTCAAGGAGAATGCTTTAACTCCCATTGTACCTGTAATGAGTGTGGGTCACTGACTAAGTTCTCTCTAAGGTGTGCACCTGCGTGGCCACGCAGGAAGCCACTAAGGACCGCGCACTTAACTCCCTCAGCCCTGGGGCTGCGGCACGGCGAGGAGACATGCCTCTCCCTCCCAGCTCCAGGATTGCGATGGGGAGAGATGCCTCTCCCTCCCAGCTCTGGGGCTCCTGCAGGGAGAGAGGACTCCCCCTGCCCAGGGGCTGCAGTGGGGAGAGGCGCCTCTCCCCCAGTTCCAGCCCCAGTACTGCTGTGGTGGGGAGAGGCACCTCTCCTCCGGCACCAGCCCTAGCCCCGGAACTGCTGCGATGGGGAGAGATGTTCTCCCCCAGCCCAGGTGCTGCTGCAGGGAGAGAGGGCTGTAGGGACTCCTCTCTCCCTGCCGCAGCCCCGGGGCAGCCTGCACCTCAGACTCCACATCCCTGGCCCCACCCCAGAGCCCAGACCCCCAGCCAGAGTGCTCACCTCCCACACCCCAACTCTCTGCCCTAGCCCTGAGGCCCCTCCCACACTCCAGCCCCACCCCTGCCACACATCACCTCCATATTGGTGCACATAGCAAAATTCATTCCACACATGTATGGGAAAAATTAGAGGGAACATTGGACTGCCGGGCAACTTTAATTCTTTCAATGGGGAGGTACATCTTGAGTGCTTATATATCAGTGATCCCTACTGTTCAAGCCACTAGCACCTTTCGCCATAACAGTATTGCTCAACTGCAACACACACACATCCTCATCCCCGCTCCTTAATTTTATTTCAATGCAACATTAACCCTGGATTCTTTTTGCTCATTTTGGTAGACAAGTGATCTGTTAATCAGGCAGATATTGCATTTTTAGTGCAAGTCTTGTGCAGAAGTCTTACTTTTCTAATTCAGTTTTAGCCCTGACTGCTGAGTGATTAATGGGACTGTAGACGAGCGCTTCCTCGCTCGCGGTACAAATTCACTGGAGACCACTTATTTTGCAACCCAGTGTCCGTTTATTTCCCTGTGTTCATTCCCACCACCATCTATATACAACTCTATGTACAATATCAGTCAGGTAGCCCCCTTAGGGAACAGCTTGCTCTTACAGCTAGCTAGGAGCAACAGGCCCTCACTCCTCACTTTGCTGTTCCCCTCCTACTTCCTTCCTGCTAGCTATATAGGCCTTCTTCTCAGCAGGCTCACATGTGATTGCTCTCAGGCTCCTTTAATGAGCCACACCCTGCCAGATCCAGTCAGTTCCCCTTTATGGGAGCTATGCTAGCAGGTTGTGAGCTAACAGGGGCTGGTTCAGTGCCTCTTAGGCCAGCACCCTGTTACAGGGACCCATGCAAATATATTGCACACTATACTTCTATTGATTAGCTGCCTAAACCTGCCAGATGGCTCAAGTGAAAGATAATCAACAGGAGAAAATTTACCCTGAACAATAATATCTTCAAAGGACCAACCATTAAAATAATAAAAATAATAGAGTATCTTTAAATAAATCACACATGCAATCAGGATGTGAGGGAAGACCTCATTTAGAGAACAACAGCTTTAAATAGAAAAATGAGTCAAAATATCAGTGTAACCTCTGAAGTTGCTTCTGTAATAAACTTGGAACCAAGAGAGGAATAAACATTTACTAACAGTGTCAGGTGTCAGTCACTCTGGCCATGAGGACATCCTCACACATGATATGCTGTCTCATGTGCAGCCTCCCTGGAAGGACAGGGTACAGCAGGACAGGGTTGTGGTAACTTCAGGGCAAGAACACAGATGACCAAAGTAAGCATAGCCCAGCTGCTCAAGTGTCACACTGTCAAGTTGTGATTGAGTCACTATTCCAGCTGGGCAAAACTTGCCAGTTTCTTTTCACATTAATATTAGGGGTTTCATGCAATAAAAAAAATTAATTGTGATTAATTGCATGATCAATCGCACTGCTAAACAATAATACAATACCATTTATTTAAATATTTGTTGATATTTTCTACATTTTCAAATATATTGATTTCAATTACAACACAGAATACAAAGTGTATAGTGCTCACTTTATATTATTTTTTATTACAAATATTTGCACTGTAAAAAACAAAAGAAATAGTATTTTTCAATATACCTAATATAAGTACTGTAGTGCAATCTCTTTATCATGAAAGTTGAACTTACAAATGTAGAATTATGTACCAAAAAATAACTGCATTCAGAAATAAAACAACGTAAAACTTACAAGCCTACAAGTCCACTCAGTCCTACTTCTTGGTCAGCCAATCACTCAAACAAGTTTGTTTTCATTTGCAGGAGATAATGCTGCCCGCTTCTTGTTTACATCACCTGAAAGTAAGAACAGGTGTTCACATGGCACTGTTTAACCGGCGTCACAAGATATTTATGTGCCAGATGCACTAAAGATTCATATGCCCCTTCATGCTTCAACCACCATTCCAGAGGACATGCATCCATGCCGATGGGTTCTGCTCAATAACAATCCAAAGCGGGGCAGACTGATGCACATTCATTTTCATTATTTGAGTCAGATGCCACCAGCAGAAGGTTGCTTTTCTTTTTTGGTGATTTGGGTTCTGTAGTTTTCGCACCAGAGTGTTGCTTTTATAACTCTTCTGAAAGCATGTTCCACACGTCCTCCCTCTCAGATTTTGGAAGGCACTTCAGCTTCTTAAGTCTTGGTTCAAGTGCTGTAGCTGTCTTTAGAAATCTCACATTGGTACCTTCTTTGTGTTTTGTCAAATCTGCAGTGAAAGTGTTCTTAAAATGAACAACATGTGCTGGGTTATCATCCGAGACTGCTATAACATGAAATATATGGCAGAATGTGAGTGAAACAGAGCAGGAGACATGCAATTCTCCCCCAAGGAGTTCAGTCACAAATTTAATTAACACTTTTTTTTTTTTTTAAACGAGCATCATCAGCATGGAAGCATGTCCTCTGGAATGGTGGCTGAAGTATGAAGGGGCATACAAATGTTTAGCATATCTTGCACGTAAATACCTTGCAAATCCGGCTACAAAAGTGCCATGTGAATGCCTGTTCTCACTTTCAGGTGACATTGTAAATAATAAGCGGGCAGCATTATGTCCCATAAATGTAAACAAACTTGTTTGTCTGAGTGATTGGCTGAATGGACTTGTAGGCTCTAAAGTATTACATTGTTTTGTTTTTGTGTGCAGTTATGTAACAAAAATATCTGCATTTGTAAGTTGCACTTTCATAATAAAGAGATTGCATTACAGTACTTGTATGAGGTGAATTGAAAAATAGTATTTCTTTTATCACTTTTACAGTACAAATATTTGTAATAAAAATAATATTAAGTGAGCACTGTACACTTTGTATTCTGTGTTGTAACTGAAATCAATATATTTGAAAATGTAGAAAAACATCCAAAATATTTAATAAATTTCAATTGGTATTCTATTGTTTAACAATGCAACTAAAAGTGCAATTCATCATGATTAATTGTATTGACTTAATTGTGTGAGTTAACTCCGATTAATTGACAGCCCTAATTCATATTTTAATTAACTTTTAAAAGCAGGAGAAAATCCTACAGGTTTTTCACATGCCAAGTATGTGGCCCCGGGGGTCAGCCTGTATGGGAGTGCGACTGTAGGTGGAATGCACACTTTGTCCCCTTTTCCTTCTGCATGTCTAGATCTGTAGAAACCAGGCAGGTCTGCCACTCTGCAGCTGCTTGTCTGCCTGGCTTTGGGCAGTTGCCCATCGTTCGGTGTTAGTACAGCACCTAGAACAATGGGGTCCTGGTCCTCAGGCTCCCAGGTGCAACAGTAATACAAATAATACTAATACTAATGGTGCACTACGTGCCATCTGCCATTTTTTCTAGGTCAGGGACTTTGTTCTTCTATTTTTTCCCTAGAACTAAGCACACTGTGGATGCTTTAAAACAATAAATAAGAATACGTAGGTCATGTGGCTCAGGTAGTGCAACAACGCACATCAACAGTAGCCCTCACTCACCAGTCACTCCAGTGTTTCAAATAAATAGTGAGGACACCTGGGACAGAATTTTCAAAAGACCTCAGCTTCCATTCAGGCCCCTAAATAAGCATTCAGCATCCAGCAGCTCCCATTGTGACACAGATTTTCAAAAGCGCTCAGCACCCAACTTTTTCTAAAAGACCTGCTCTAGGGATTATTTTGGGGAAGTTCTATGGCCTGTGCTGTACATGAGGTCAGACTAGATCAGTGGTCTCCAACCTTTCTATGCCCAAGATCACTTTTTGAATTTAAGGGCAACCCAGGATCTACCTCGCCCCTTCCCCAAAGCCCCGCCCTGCTCACTCCATCCCCTCCATCGCTCACTCTCCCCCACCCTCACTCACTTTCACCGGGCTGCGGTAGGGGGTTGGGGTTCGGGAGGGGGTGCAAGTTCTGGGCTGGGGCAGAGGGGTTCACAGTGTGGGGGGGGCTCTGGGCTGAGCCTGGGACAGGGGGTTGGGGTGGAGGAGGGGGTTAGGGTTGCAAGCTCTGGGAGGGAGTTTGGGTGCAGGAGGAGGCTCCGGGCTGAGGGCAGAGTATTGGGTTGCAGGAGTGGGTGCAGGCTCTGGGAGGGAGTTTGGGTGCAGGAGGGGGCTTCTGGATGGAGCAGAGTGTTGGGGTGCAGGAGGGGGTACAGTGTGCTGGCTCTGGGAGGGGGCTCAGGGCTGGGGTGCAGCCTACTGCCAGGCAGCACTTACCTCCAGTGGCTCCTGGTTGGTAGAGCAGTCTGGCTGCTGCTAAGGCAGGTTCCCTGCATACCTTGTCCCCATGCCACTCCTGGACGGGAGCAATGCACCCCTGCGGCCCCCGGGGATGGAAGCAGGGAGCACATGGCTCTGCGCACTACCCCTCTCTGCAAGCACCACCCCCACCGCTCCTATTGGCCACAGCTCACCATTCCCAGCCAATGGGAGCTGCAGGAGCAGTGCTTGCATTCAGGAGCAGCGTGTGGAGGGACACCCCTACCCCCGGGGCCACACTGGCAGCTTCTGGGAGTGGCATGGGGCCGGGGCAGGCAGGAAGCCTGCGTGCCTTAGCGGCAGCCCCGCGGCACCACCGGAGATTGCAATCAACTGGGAGATCCTCTAGGATCGACCGGTTGGTGACCACTGGACTAGATGATCATAGAGATCCCTTCTGGTCTTGGAATCTATGAATCTATGAAAAACGTACTGTCAATGTCCTGAACTATTTGGGAAATCCAGTCATGATTTTGGGTGCTGAGCACTTCTGAACATTCTGGCTTTAGCGCTTAGTCACCATAGCGATAGGTGTACTTTATAGATGACTGATGGACATAACTGTAAACTTTTAAATGAGCCCCAGATGCTACAAGGAGAAATTTAAAACCTGCACATTGGACCTACTTGTTTAGGGTTATACAATGGGGGAAATTTCCTCCTGACCTCAAGAAGCTGATTATTTTTGCCGTGAAACACAAAGACGGATTGCCCATATCATTTTACCCAGCTCATGATGCTGCAGTCAAGGTGCTATGTAAATCTGTTCTTTTCTGAAAACAATATTTAATACATTTCATTAAATAAACAAGAGAGACAAGAGGAAAGAGGATGGTTTTCACACATGTGTCTTGTTGCATAAGCTGCCAACTGAAATATCATTGCCTTAGTCATACTACTTGTTGGTGACATTTTCACCAACTCACTTAAACGAATGTTTAGATGCTTTTTATTGTTCAAAATGACTGTTTTTTCCTCAAGGATGTTCTCTTTCCAGGAAGACAGTCTCACAGTTCGATGAGCTTTGTTCTGATGCTGCTTTGGTTATAGAAATGTGATGCTGAACAAAGGGAAAAAAAAAAATATATATATATATATATATATATATATATATATATATATATATATATATATATGTATGTTGTGCTACATTATAATCATCATAAAACCATTGTTGCTTTAATTCTATTTAATTTATGACAAATCACTAGATTATTTCTGGATTCTGTATATTAATTATGTATCCATGTCATATGTGACATCCTGCCCACTCATTGGGGTATAATTTTTTTTACAAATTCTTTACGTCATTTTAATTTTCCATTGAGTGATACTTTTCTGTAATATTAAAAACAATCTACGTTGTTTTAATAGAGCTTTAAGGCACTGAAAAATGGGGTATGTAAACAAAAACTCATCTATTGATGGACTTGTATATAGTTTTTGCAAGAATAAATACTTTGCAAATATTATCACTTTTTCTTTTTGTGGAATATCCAAACAGAGCGTGATTTTCTTGAATAATCTTTATTTGAAATAATTCAACTTAAAAAAATTGTATAACAGCACTTCAAATGTTGCTCTGTGTTGTTCAGTTGTGACTAGTCAAATGAGTCACATTGTAGCTTATTTTTTTCCTGATTGAGACCCTGATTCAACAAAGCACGTGTTTAAATTGCAGTAAAGTCAATGGGACTCAAGAACATGCTTAAAGTAAGTACATGCTTATGTGCTTTACGGAGTATGGATGCTGTGCTTAATTTGTAATGGAAGAGGTGCTGGGGCTCAAGCAATTAGGTATGGGGATTCAAGGCATTTTTTTACTTTCCTTACTTTCATAAGGAAGCCCAGAGGTGCCTAATTTTCAAAGTTAAAATTAATTTTCCACAAGCATTTGACCTAGTAAAACTCACACAGTCATGAAATATGAACACATAGGAGTCAGAATATGGGTAATATGAATCCGTTCAAAAAATTCAAATGAATATTCAAGGAAAGTTTATATACCTATAAACTATTTGCCCAGGTCTCTTTTTTACTTAAAGTTCCTTGAATGAAATAAAACATTTATCACAGATCGGTACCTCATACCTTCAAATGACCGAAAACAGAACACACACAAACCAGAAGAAATCCCATATCAAGGGGTGCTACAAATCTGCAACACCACATCTGAGAGGACAAGCTGCTAGCTCTACGTACAGCTAAAGCAAATGTGCTTCCTACTAATAGTGCCTACAATTCCAGTAATAGAAATGCTGGGATCCTCATTGCTGAGGGTAACGGAAGTTAAAAGGAAATGTGGGCAAAACAATCTTGGTTATGGGCAACAGTGTACAGCTATTAGCATTCCAATGGAGTAGAGAGGAAGGATGGCCCAGTGGCTAAGACGCAACTCAGGAGACTTAGGTTCACTATTTCCTGTGTGACCTTGGGTATGTCACTTAGTCTTCTGTGCCTCAGCTCCTCATATGGGGAGAATAGCACTTTCCTACTTCACAGAGGTGTTGTGAGGATAAATATGTTGGTGATTGTGAGGTGCTCAGAACTATAGTGATGGGAGCCATACAAGTACCACACGTAGAGAAGAACATGTCACAATATCTGCTATAACAAATGTATGCAGAAGGAAACAAGGCAAAAGGAACAATAAGTCAGATAAAAGTTTGAAAGAAAGCAAGAAAACAATAATAGAGTTAAAAGAAGAAAATACCCAGCAAAATAACAGCTTGAATTCCTAGCTTTTGATATTCATTAGGATTGAGCAGACTATCAGCGATGAAAGAATTTGACAAAATAATTCAGAAATCTGTTGGATCCACACTTAGATCAAGATTTTAGAAAATGAGACCTGGTCTACACTACAGAGTTAGGTAGCTTACATTAACCTAACTCTGTAGTGTCTACACTAAAATGTAGCTCCCACTGATATAACTTGCCCACTACATTGACTTTTAATAACTCCACCTCCGTGAGAGGCGTTGCCTTTAGGTCAATGTAGTTAGGTTGATGCAGTGTCAGTAGAGACATTGTGTTGCTTATATTAACTGTTGCTGCCTTTCAGAAGCTGTCCCACAATGCCCCAGACTGACAGTTAAATCAGTGCAAGCGCTGTAGGCGAGGACCCGCACCGCTGACACAAGAAGCATAGTGTGGACATGCAAAAGTGATGTAATTACTGCGGTGGCTTTATGTCGACGTTAGTTAGGTCGACTTAATTTTGTAGTGTACACTTGCCCTGAGTATCTAAATTTAAGCTTCAACTTCCAGTGGCAGTTGGATGCCTGACTGCCCTTTAAAAATCTCCTCAGGCTCTTAAATAGGTTTGGCCTGAGTTTCAGAAACGTTGAGCACCTAGTAAGTCATAAGGTCTTCAGAGGGGGCTCAGCACATTTGAAAATGTTGCCAGGTATACTCAGAAACCTAAATATGAAGCCTTGTCAGCGATTTAAGTCACTTTTGAAAATATTGGCCTTAAAATTGTCAGTCCAAATGGACAAGTAACATGTATGCTACACAACAGGGAGAGGTAAAAGAACATTGATGATCCACTGACCAACAAAACACCTGAGCTAGAGATAACCTTGAGAAAAGCACTTTTCTCCAAAAAGGAAAGGTGGCATATGCAGCATTTGTGTTCAGGCAAGTAGGCCATGCACCAGATTAATTTCTATGCCAGATTAAACCAACTACTACTTACATATAGGTTTGCTGACATGGATTATGAAGTCAAGTGTAAATTGTGCAACGTTGTTCATTAAACAGGTTCTGGAGAAGAGCTCTCAATGGGCCATAGCTTATGTAGGACAGAACTTTGGTTGTAAAGTGGGTCATAAATGTGCTGAAGTCACAGGCCCTTAACATGGAAAACAGTAGTATGCACACAGATTGTGTAAAGGTATGCAAAGCTATGCAAAGCTACCATACTAGAAAGTCAAATCTCAAGTAACACTGGGTTTCAAAACACTTACAATAGGTGTGATGGTTATATACACAGCTGGGAGGATACTCAGCTTGCCGACTGTTTGGAAAGGACTGAAAAGTGGTAAGAATGAATGCTTTGTGATATAATGCTGATACCAGAATTCAAACCCATGACTGAAACAGGGAAATGTACCTGTCTGGAAGAGGAAGATGTATGGCCAAAGGATAAGGACTCTACGTTGGTCAGGCAATACCTACAGGGGAAAATGCTACTGATTGGCAGAGGTACAGTACCATGAAAGCACAACTAAAAGAGAAAAGATTTACCTCAAGATTTCTCAATACCTGCAGCTTTCTCTGAATATGATCAATGAATGCACAAAAATTATGCTATAGAGAAGAAATCAGAAGTCAAAGTGATGAAGTGGGTAGACACTGAGGTAAAGCAGACTCAAGACTACAAGCAGTTGCGATCTGAAAAGTACTTGAAAATTAATTCAAGACAGTACAGGAAAAAACTGATAGATTTTCAAAAGTGAAGGTTAAAAATGTGTTAAAACATGCAGAGACTAAGGGCTTGTCTACACTTACCAAGGAATCGATGAGCGGCGATCGATGCATCAGTGGTTGATTTAGAGGGTCTAGTGAAGACCCGCTAAATCGACCGCAGATCACTCTTCCATCAACTCCTGTACTCTACCGGATTGAGAAGAGTAGGGGGAGTCAATGGGAGAGCGTCTCCCATTGACATTGCATAGTGTGCACCCCGCGATAAGTAGATCTAACTACGTTGATTTCAGTTACGCTATTCATGTAATTCAAAGTGTGCAGCTTAGATTGAATTTCCCCTATAGTGTAGACGAGGCCTAAGAGTGCAAGTGAAGATCCGGTGGCAAGCACAGAGAAACACAACTCAAACGGCTGTTGGAGGAAATCTGAATATGCATTGCCAATACCTCCATTTAGAGGCTTTCGAGAACACCAGGAAAAAAGAACAAGCAAGTTCATTATGGAGGAAAAAAATTCCACCAAACTCCATAGATCCAAGAAGGATGTTGATGGTAAAATGCCTCTGAATCACAGCAGCCCACTAGAAACTTTTCAGAAGCAGACTTCCTCTATCCCCACTGCAAACACCACTGGGGCAAGGAGCCTCTTGGATGTGATCACAGTCTGAGGAGCAAGAGCCCTAAAAGAAGGGTGCAAAACTGTAGTTGGGATAGGGCTTTCTATAAGAACCAAATGAGCCATTGCTAAGTTTGTAAAGTATTGGAAAAGTGGTGTCACAGGGTGTTTCCTGGAGGCCAGTTGGCCTTAGCGTTTGACAGACCTTGTGAAACATTTTGCCATCCAACCTCCCCAGAAACCTGCACCAAAATAAAAAAAATTCTGTCCCACTTCAGCCCCCTTCTCTTTAAATCCTGACTCTGATCACACCCCTCGGCATTCATTGAATGAATAACAGTCACCGTGGGCAGCAAATAAATAAATAGAGTAAACCATGTGTCTCAGAAAACAGCCCGTGTTTTCAGAGCTTGTCCCTGTTAGCCAAGCAGAAAACAGTGTTTTGTCCTGGGTTTTATAAACCCCAGTAGACCTGCTGGATTCACCAGGCAGCTGAGCTGTTTAAATGAAGAATGGGCTAGATAAGCACCCAGGCACCTCAGGAATCAGCAATAAATGTTGCCACGAAGCTTCCCAGTGATGCCCCACTCAAGTCTTCACATGGAGTCAGATCCAGATGGAGTCAGAGAGTCTGAGCACTGCTGAAAGGGCAAGACTACAAGTAGCATAGCTGCTCTGCCCCCCTATGCAGACAGATACCCACCCAGTCTGTGGGCTTGCATTCAGCTTCTGCTCACCTCCCCTTTGCAACAGGAGAGCACTGGATTATAAGGCATCAATTTTATTCCTATTTTACAGATGCAGCAACTGAGGCCCCATTTAAATAAAAAGGGGAAAGGATTATAAAGTAAAGCACCTAAACCTGCACTCTTAAGCACCCAAATTTGAAATTTTGGGCATGTGTAACTTGACAAATGCCACAGAGGGCTTCAGAGTCAGAAATGGGATTAGCCCCTTGCTCATAGTCCCTTGTCTATTGATCAGGAGAGGCAGATGCACGAGGACAGACACAGGGATGAATTTAAGCAGCAGGCTCCAACTTTGTTAACTCTGGGGAGGGGCATTATCTGTACCAGGCATTAAAGTGGATCCAGTGTGAGCATTACAGGGTTCCCACCATATAACCAATAACTCAGGATAGACTTTCCTCAGCCTGCTCCTAGGAGACAGCTCATTCTGCTGACCTTTGTAAGCCTTCCCACTGTGAGAGGGACAGAAGGTAGCTAAGAAGACCTTGGTCTGAAAAGAGTTTAGATTACTCCTTTTCCCACAAGCCCAGATCTACCAGTGAAATCCCAGGTATCTTTTACTCCTAGGCACTGGCCCTTTTATCCACACTGGCCACAAGTTGCAATGAACTAAACATTCATACAGCTTACTAATGTTAAATTCTAAGTCCCATCCTGTTTAAGCCAACCGTGCCTCCATGATGCTGCAAGGAAGGCAAAAATCCCACCAGGCCTCAGCCAATTTGGCCCCAATGGGAAAAATGCCTTTTTGAGCCCACAGCATCCTAAAATCCTGGTTGCACTACTCCCTACTACTCCAGGCAGTGAGAGTGAGGCAGCTAAAATGGAGAAAGAGGCTTGAAAAGTTCAGGGCAAGGGTTTAAATTAATGTGTGGGGGAAGCAAGGAGCCAATCAACTCCCATCTCCCTTTGGCTGGTCAATGGGAAGCAAAGAGCACTTGGGTGAGGAAGGTCCTACTCTTGCATACATTTCCCCCCCCCCCCCCCCATTTCCTTCTGAGGCTGCCCACTGCTCTGCGGGTCCTGTCAAGCTTCCTACCCATTGAGCCAGGAAACCTTGTTACCTCTCCTTGTGGCCAGAGGTCACTGGATGCTCAGAGCAGCTGATACGGATATAGGGAGTCAGCTGGCAGGGTGTTTCAGCAGCCCTTAGCCATCAGCAGTAGCCTGGATGACACTATCCCCTAAAACTGAATTTAATCTGGGGTCTTCTCAAATATCAAGGGACATATAGCTATGGGGTTTTTTTTTTTGGCCGGATCTCCAAGTCTAGCTGTGGGTGGCTCGTAGGGGGGAGTTTGAATAGCCTGTAGTCTGTAGGAACTATCAGCGACAAGCTTTCAACTCTCGTGATCAGCTCATGTTGATTTGCAATGGTTCACATTTTCCAGGCTATCCTTCCAAAGAAAAGGGCTAGAAACTTTTAGTGAAATAAAAGCTGAGATTCTCTTTTATGTCTCTTTCCTCCAAAGTAGGAAATGGGGGGGGGGGCAGGACTTTGAGACACTGCAAAGTCTGGCTTAGTTTGCTGGTAGTGGAGTTTATTGAAAGAGCTGTGAGGCTGCAAAAGCTGTTCATTGTTGTAGCTCTGCTAGTGTACCTTCCCATGTGCCTGGGCTGACCTACAACTGGACTGCGCAATAGACTTCTGCACTTTACAGTTGCATTTACAAATAAAATGCAGATTGCATTAAAAAAAGAAAGATGTTAATAAAAAATATCCAGATCAGTTTGAGAATTAGCTAATAATTATCCTGGGACAAGCTGAGAAACACACACTGTTCCAAGGTATCCAGACAGGCAGCGTTTCCTAGTGGATAGGACACTGGATTGGGACTCACAAAATCTGAGTTTTATTTCTGGCTTTGCCACTGCTTTGCTTTGAACTTGGGACAGTCACTTCCTGCCTTGTGCCTCAGTTTCCTTTCTCAAATGGGGAAAATGATACTGACCTTCTTTGTAAAGCGCTTTGAGGTAAAAAGCACTGTATAAGAGCTAGTTATTATTGATCATTTAGCAATTTCCAGACTGGCTAAAACAATTATAAACTTAGAGGCATTAAGTAGTAACAAACTGCAGACTCTGACTCACCTGCTATCAGTAGTAGTATTATCGGATTAAAAAAACCCAGTCACAATACATTTTAATATCACTGTGGGATTTTGTGAAAGACTGGTGCCTTGGAGCATGGTACTGTACGTAGTAAGCCCCAGGCTGCTCAGTGATTTCTATAGCTTCTTAACGTATAGTGCTCGCACTTGTTTCTTCTTACAGCTGCAATTAAAAGAGGCTGCCTTTGTTTAATCATAGAGGGATTAACTGATGAGGCAGGGCAAAGGAGAAACATTAGTGAACCACACAAAACAATGGATCTCTCCTGTTATTGCAACATGATATGACCCAGGAATTATATATGGTATGACTAGGGCACAATCGTAGATTAATTTATGCTGAGTCAATCTGTGTGTCTGTTATAGAGTAGACTATATAGATGCCTTTTTTTTCCAGATCTCATTCATATAGTCTCTTTTGTAGATATATCTATCTGTCTTCTCCAGACTACCCTTAAGAATTCTTGTCCAGGGTGTTACACCTTGCCATCCTCTAGTATTTTTATTCACATTCTCTAGTGCTTTGTACTATTCTGCACCCACAGTCACATTCTTTCCCCTGTTTTCTAGCAACCTCTCTGCTCTCAAGTACTTATTGGACTTCATTTCCTAATTAGAGGGGCATAGGCAGTAAAACATGCACAAAGCCATTTGTGTGGTGTTATCCACAGCTTATGGATGTTTATTTTGCTATTTATCTGCCAAAAATGTGAGTTATTTTGCTGCCTGGCATAATATTCTTGGCAGTCTTTTCACATCAACATGAGAGATATATAAGTCTCATCTGTGCACTGATGGAAATGAAAAGCTTGACTCTTCTTTCCAAAGTTGGAAATCCATTACTGTTCAAGCCTGAATAAGAGTTACAATATGAAGAACAGGCCATAAAGTGAAGAGACCAAGAAAAATAAATTGGAGGATTGATTTGAAAGCCCTGCTTTAAAATATTAGGATCCCAGCCTATCCATGCATGTGTAAAAGAAAATTTACCATTAAGGTGCTTGTTATATACTCCTCTGATGTCTAAACTCTGCCTTTCCAAAGGACTTCATGTGTAGTTCTGAGTGAGTCTCACATTTTGAAACTTCAAAGATCTCTTTAATTTTCAAGTGCCTGTGCTTAGAGACATTTTAAACTTAAACCAAATCTTCTAAAGCTTCAAAAGTGACCTCACGCTTTCCAACACACGTAAAAAATACCACGGTATTCTGTTGTAAGAACACAGAATACCATAATTTCATTAACAAAACACCATAGTTTCACTAGTGCAAGCATTAGTTTTGGGTGCTCTTAATGTAGATACTGTAGTATTTCATAAAGGATTTGAGACTGTCTGATGAATAACAAAGCAACAATGAGAAGTAGAAGTAGATGACTTTATCGATCCCATAATGCGAAATATAGCTGGATTCATTAATCAATTCCCTTACACTTTTAAATTTACATGCTGTAGGCTACAAAGTTGCAATGCCCTAATATGATACATTTTCTGAGGAAATCTCATATAGTATGCGTGACTACTGTATATGACCTTGTGGGCTTGTAGGGTAAGGACCCTAAAAGCAGATTTTTTTTCTCTCTTTCCTTACTGCATTACTAATCTTCTTATATCCTGAAGCATGAGATCTGACCTCTCTTATTATTAGTGTACAAAACTACTGAATTAATTATGGATCCTAAAATTATCCAGCCCTTTTAAACAATCTAGTTACAGTTGTTTCCTCTGGCATTGGGTAGGATTTAGTTACAGGATAAGGAAGGTAAGCTTAGGAAGACAAGCTATTTAGTTTGGGTTATCAACACTGTCAAACTGTTGATTAGTAGCAGGGCTGGATGATCAGTAGAGGTGGGAAGTTACATTATGGTAACTGCACACTTCTGAACTTGCAATAGCGAGGATACAGTGCCTGTAAAAGCAGTTAGGTGCGGTCACAGGTGATGTGCATGAGAGATGTATGTATGTGACAATAATACTTCAAAATCAATTTAGTAGAAAATGTTTTAAAAAAAAAAAACTTATAATGGAAAAAAATGAAGAGTTTTGTGTTTTTTTTGCATGTACAATAGCTCCGTTTCTCTCTTTTTGCCCCTTCCCCAAATTTTTCTAAACTACTCTGAGTGAGCTGAGAAATAAGGTTGTGTCCTCGAACAAACTGTAATTAGGATTTGGATTAATATATTAGGAGGTCTGACTACCCCGAATGTTGGGAAGTATGGTTCTGGCTCAAAATTTGGTGGTTCTGGCCAATCTTGAGAAATGTAGAAAAATGCCCACTGAAATAATCTGAAGCTACAGCAGAGCCTGACATGCTTCTAAGAGATGCTTGTTTTAACTACATTTGAAAACAATATTCTAAGAGTACTAGGAGGGCAAACAAACAAACAAACAAATAGAAAAACCATGCAGGGAGTCTAACACAGTGGTCTAGCACATTTAAATTGGGGATCATAGACTCAGCTTCCAGGAAGAGGAAAAAGGCAGAAGTCAGGAGAATTTAAGTATATTTTCTCCCAGTTTTTTTAAGATACTACAGGAACTGAAATAGCTTAATCTACAGAGATTTGTATAATACCTTCATAATAGCATAGCTCCCAGCTGAAGTGGAAACTACCACAATTAGAACAAACGTTTGCCTGGGCTGAGCCTCCAGGCTAATCAGAATCATTCAGGGCTAGTACAGACTTCTGTCTAAACTAAGCTTCCCCAGCTGGCCTAAATCTTTCTGGCTAGAGTAGGACTCTTCATAAGCCTCTTTCAATGATCTCTATCTGAGCCAATCTTCCAAGCTAAATTAATTCTTTCAAACCTAGGACAAGCTTTATAGCTTTTTCACCCCACCCTCTCTAAACTTCAGCCAATCAACAATCACCTTCAGAGACAGCCCAATCCATCATATTAATATACCAGTTCTGGCTTTTTTACAGGCAAAAAGAAGGAGGAAGGATGGTCCTGTGGTAAAAACACTGACTTAAGACCCATGATGCCTTGGTTCAATTCCCCTTCTGCCACAGACTTCCTGTATGACCCTGGGAAGGTCATTTACCCTTTTTACTTCACTTCCTCATCTGTAAAACAGAAATCATTATACTTCCCTTTCTCTCAGGGGTGTTTCTAGGATAAATATGTTAATGATTATGAGGCACTCAGATATTATAATAATGGGGACTATAGATGTATATAGAAAATTCCCTACAACATCAGCTTTACATCTTGTGCAAAAAACAGCAACATTAATACCTATTGGAACTGTAGAGATATAAATAGTGCTACACTATATGGAGAAGGTAAAGTGTCTAGCTTTGATGCCAGCATGATCCATATAAACTCATTCAGATTGTCTGAATGGCAATAAACCCCCTTACAATTTCAGACTCAAAATAAGGCACATTTTTTAAAGGGAGGGGAATTAACCATTGGAACAATTTACCAAGAGTCATGGTGGGTTCCCCATGACTGGAAATTTTAAAATCAAGCCTGGATATTTTTCAAACAGACATGCCCTAGTTCAAACAGGAATTAATTTAGTCGTATCGCCTGTGTTATGCAGGAGGTCAGACTAGACAATCACAGTGGTCCTTTCTGGCCTTAAAAATATATGAACCTAGTACAGATTTTGGTCACTGGCCATTCACTCAGCCCTTGTGCTATACCCAAGATTTTGTGTAGCCCATAGCAAGTTGGACCTAATTTCTGCAGAAAGACTCTTTGCATTCTGTGACACTCCAGCACAGCAACCTGGTGATGCTGGGAAGTTGGTGATCATGAAGCTGCAGCAAACAAGAGAAAAGGAAACCCATTTCCTACAGCCCTGTAATGCCTGCTACCTATATTTGCTGACTCTGCTGTTGATAAGAACTTTGTAGTACTCTTTATTAAGGCTAGTACAGGCCAACTTTAAAACAAGAAAATAATGTTTGTTTAAAGAAAAATGAAGTTGCTCCCTTTTGCACCAGACTGAATTTTTACAGTGAGGTGATATGTATCTGAAGCCAGCCATTGATAATAGAAACACTGGCAGGCTCTTTAACTGAGTGGCACTAGCAGCTGTTGCTACAGAATTTACAAACACAGTCTTCAGTCTTTAGTCGGGCAACATTCCATGATTAAAGTCTGCAGGATTTGTCCCAAGGTGATTTTTTAAAATCACCCTACTCCAGTGTTTCAAAATTCTAATTCCTTCCTATAAGAGCGTTTACTTTAAAAATATACTCATTAGGTTGAGGTCTCTCTTTGATATACTCTATTCCTGAATAACTGGCGGACATGTTTTATTAGGAAGGAATAGAGAGCTACTTTCAATAAGAGCTCAAGGATTTTTGATGTTTTCTTCACAAAAAAATGTTAAACTCTGTATTACCAAATTTTTGCTTTAGCTGCATTTTCTTCCCTTCCAAAATCTCCATTACTAGTCCCTTTTGGGAGAGAAGATAATCTCTGTACCCTTTCAAAAGGCCTACAGTTAGACCTTTCCTTTGAATCAAGAAGATATCTGACATTATGACATTTTCTAGTATAATACAGTGCTAAAGTACACTGTTGACAGATACTCTGCCAGTTAGTGATTTCCCCTGGGAAAGTGAAGTATTATAGACTTCCTTCCTCATCTTAAAAAAAAACACTGAAGTGTGTTTTTCCAGGCAGCTGGTCAAGGAAGCAGGTGTCAGGCTTATAAGAAAGTCTGAAAGTTCTGCATCACAGCCCCCTTCCTCAGCTGATGTCAATACCCAAGTCTTACACTGTGTCCATTCCGTGTGTGAGTAAGAAAATACTTCCTTGTTACTCTAAAGCACATTAGACTATGCCATATATAATTTGACACCAATTTCCTCTGCGAGTTATAAAAACAACTTCCATGTTGACTTAATTTCCTACAACAGCTCTGTGTTACTTCTGGAAGTTAATGTCTTGGTGAAAGTTATCTGGCTGCTGAGTTTTGATTTCATTCGGGAGTTGTTATGTTTTGCAGGTTTGTACATCTCTATCCCATTTATATCTCCCCACAAAAGTAGTGGTATTCTAGATTTTACAATTTACCCCCATCGTCAAACAACTCCATGATTCCGCATTGATTTCCAGAGAAAGTCAAAATTTCCATCCTTGTTAAAGCCTCCATGGACTTCCTTTCCTCATGGATTACTTCATACTCTACTCACTCCCACACGTTTCCTCTGCTCCTCTAGTACCATCCTCTATGTCCCATAGCACAAGCTAACCACTGTTGGAGTGACAGCCTTCTGCTGCTCCTGCCATCTGGAACAACCTCCCTGCATCACTCTGCTTCCCTGGCTCTCCATCTGCTTGCACTGTATCTCTGTATGCTCTTTCCTATAAAATCTATTCCTTTTCTTTGTCAACTGTTTTTCATTCTGTAACTCAGCCATTATTGTTTCATTCTGTAAAGCATTTCAGAATGCAGTTTGTGTGAGACGTGCCCCAAAATAAAATGTGATGATATTGCATTTTATTATCTTGATTTAAGAAATATTTGGCATGCAGGCACTACACTATACACTGGAAAAACTGGCTGATTTAAAGGAAGATGTTAGGAAGAAATACAGAACAAAGAGGTTACTGTTAAAAAGTCAGCATTAGCCAAGAATTACTACCTAGTGCTATATGAGACACTGTTGTTTATTTCGTATTATTATTTCCTCCCTCCCATTTCCTAAGAGGAAGAAAAAGTGGCAGCATCTCAAATTGTCTTGGCAAAAGTCAGCCTCGGAATGGTGATTACTGTACACAGGTGTTTTCCCATATGAGAGCTCTCGGGATACTTTCTTTTCTTCAAATTGAAAATGTAAAGCAAATCTCCCAGTATACTGTTGAAGGAATAGAAATGAATGCAGAAGATGAAAGTGAGCAGCAAGCTGACCCAGTGAAGCAGGTCTGCAGTCACTAACAAAGCAGCAAAATCCCACAGCAGGCCATAGAAGACATCAGCAAAGTGGCACTAACATTTAACATTTGTTTTAGGGTTCATTGCTGGAGAATGCTGAGGGCTCAGCGCATGCCAGAGGGGCCCCCAGCACAAATATCATGAAGGTGTGGTAAGTATGAGAGTGAAGACTGAGGGAAAGGATAGCTTAGTGCTTAACGCAGTGAACACCAGGGTCCAATTCCTAGCTTCATTTATTTCCCTCTCTGACTTCGAGCAAATCACTTTATCTTATAATGCCTCAGATCCCCATTTACAAAATAGAGATAATATTTTATCTCTTTCACCGCTTGTCTTATCTATGTAAATTTCAGGCTCCTCGGGGCAGGGGCTGTCTCTTAGTATCTGTACAGCACCGAACACAATGGGCCCTGGTTTTCTTTGGGGTTTGTTGGTGCTACCATAATACAAATAAATAAATAATACCAAGGATACAGTACAGAAAGCAGATATCTTACTCATTGCTAGTGAGAGAAAAACATCTGTATGTATGATGTGCAGTGCTTTGATTACTCAGAGTAACTGGTGTAGTTGTGCCATATACAGTCTCTTCTTTTTTCAGTTGTACAACGCTTATATGACAGAAGACTTTCAGCAAGGAATGGGTGCCATTTGTTAAAGTCAGGTGTCAAAAACAGGATGAATTCTCAATAATGTTTCTGAAAAGCCAAGCATGCTCCCCTACTGGCCTCTTTCAGTTATATTCCAGAAAATTCTGGTGCACTGTATACTTAAAACATAACAAAACATTATTTGTTCTTCCTTAGTAGCCATTTCAAACATGTGACAAAGGACCATGAAGGTGATGATAATATTCTTCTGCTCAAAGGGAGTCAGCACAATTTGTGTTCAATATGTCTGCCTTTTAGTTGCACCTTGAGCCCATATAGTACTCACAAATTGAGTGTTTGGTTCCCTTCCAGAAGCCTCTAAAATAACAGAATTATTGTCTGGAGAGCTAGAACCACCACCTTCAGCCAATGTTTTGGAAGATTTCGGCCATGTAACTCATGTGCATATCAAATCCCATGATTAACATGGCCCCAGAAAGTTGTGTCCCACACAATGTCTGTAACTGGGTCGGAAGTCAAGAATGTGATTCAACTTTACTTGGGAGAAAGCTCACACTATATCCTGTTAGAATATAGATATTCAGGCCTGCCTGTAAAGGCCTATACTTTAAGAACTTAGGTGTATTTTTATCACTTAGCTGGTTATAGAGGTATAAAACAAAGAATCAAAATCACAGTCCGCCTGTGTATGGGCCTTCTCTCACTAGGATAGTCTGAGGCCTTGTTCTTAGGCTAAGGCCTTTGGCTAAACAGCAGAGGCAGCCATAAGCTGGGAAGCGTATGGTCACATCCTCACATCCCAAACCAGTCACATTGAAATAAGGTGCTGTTGGACTGTTAGGAAGACAATCCTGTCCTGATAGTGCCCATCACCACCAGATAAAGAAACAGATCTTAAGATGGTTAAAGAAAACTTAGTTTGATAGCATCCTGTCTGGCAAGAAATCACTTATCAATGGTTGTGGTTGTGAAACCCTCATTTCTGTATGTTTTATCTTTATGGTCCCTACTTTTCTATTGTTAATCTGTCTGGTTCTCTAATTGTTTCTGTCTGCTGTATAATTAATTTTGCTGGGTGTAAGTTAATTAGGGTAGTGGGATATAACTGGTTAGAGAATTATGTTACAATATGTTAGGATTGGTTAGTTAAATTTCAGTAAAATGATTGGTTAAGGTATAGCTGAGAATATTACTATATAAACTGGGGTCAAACAGGAAGTGGGGGGAAGGGAAATTGGAATCATGCTTTCTAAGGGGGTCAATGGGAATAGGGAACGGGGAACAGGGACACAGGCAAGGCTCTGCAGCGTCAAAGCTGTCAAAGAGGACATGGGGTAAACGCTCTGCAGCATCAGAGCTGGCAACTGAACACTGGGGAACGGACTATCAGCATATAGAGATAAGCCCAACTGGTGTGAAGGGCTTCGGAACATGCTTGCTTGGAAACGAACCCCAATAAACATCGCATTGTTTGCACTTTGGACTTCTGGTCTTCTGCTTTCTGTCTAACATATCCCACTACCTACCACGTTAGTGTGCATTGCCTTTTATCAATGATGATTTTAGACTACAATCAGTTGTGTGTTCCACAGTATGCTGAACATGAAAAATATGATTGTGCAAACAAACTAGTTAGCTACATGTGCAACTGCAAATGAAACCCTGGGAAACTGCAAATTGAATGAGAAATTACCCAGTTTGCATGTGGCTGTCTGTTATGCACATGCAGTGTAGGTGCATTTTCAAAAATGTAGCCCTACATAGTATATATTTTAAGTGCAGGTATCTTGTTCTTTCTGGAATCAAGCAGAGATTCAAAGCATACCCAGAAGTTTGTCAATGTTTCAGCTGATACTGTGAGCAAATAGGAGAAGGGTTAAAACAGAAATCATATACATTGTCTAAAATGTTTTTTTTTAAGTTATGGAAAATAAGAACAAAAGTAAAGTCTCCATAGATAGATAGCATAATGGGTGCACTCCTCTGTAACATGCTGCATTAATTAACTCTGGGAACCAAATGGCTGGGCAGGTGGATTGTCACATGTAGAGGAAGGTTGACCTATTGAGAGGAGACTTATATTGACTCTGACCAGACAGGGGTAGTTTTGCAGCTAGGAAGGGGATCAGGAAGCTTGGCTTTATAGGGAAGAGGTTTCGGTAGTTTGTCATTGAGTTGGAGGACAACGAGGAAGGTGGCCTTCAGGCAAAATCAATTGACCTCTGGGAATTGGTGGGGGCTGGTACTAGAAGAGGGTTTGATGGCTGGTCAGATTTCATTCTGGGGTGCTTGTTAGGGAGGAAGAGGAAGGTTTGACAGCTGAGGGAGCGGAACAGGCCCTAGGGATGGTCAAGAGCCACAAGGAGGGTTCCAGGAAGCATTCTGCTTCTGGGAGGCAGAATCCTTTGGGGAGCTCCCTGGCACTCAGAGGGAGCATGCCTACTGCTTCAGTCCTTCAGGCGTCCTGTAGAGGGAGCAGAAGGGGTGTGTGTCCTCACCTTGTCCCTGCTTCTTGGCGTGTCTTGATCCCTAGTGGGTACTAGGCAGTAGCAATGCCTGTGCTCAGTGGTGTACTGGAACTGCACTTGTGCCTTGCTGCTTTCCAGGCTTCCTGGTCCTCCCTCTTGCACCCCTGGCAAACAACTGTGCAAATCTGGCCCCTAAGTAAAAGACTTGCTTGGACCAGAAACCAGAGGAATCTGTTGGAAACTTAGCTGAGGCTCTCCTGGCTGGCAATTAGCTCCTTTTAGAGCTGTCAGTCTAATCCCATGTTTTACAGATGGTTATGAGAAAGAGACTATATTTATATTTTAATAGCCACTACATTCAATTTAAAATAGATTTTAATGTAAACCCTACGTTATCTTAACAAAACATTTGTGTTTAGGAATATGTATATTTGTCCCACTTTCAACTGTTGCAGTCACCAGTTATAAATGGACAAGATATTACTGTCCTGACAATTAGATCTTGCAACATTTTGCAGTACGGGTGGCAGCATTTTGAAGTATGCCTCACAGTGAAGTGATATAACATGCTGCTTGTCTGGCTGCTGCATGCAACAGATTAGTTGACATGCCTCCATTGAAAAAAGCAAAGTGTGACATGCCTTTCACTTTACTGAGAAATATAACCTGTTAAACATGCTGCAGTCTCCTCTGAAATTTTATAGAAACAGCTTCCATTCAGTTGTGTTTTCATCCATGGAGGTCTCGACAGATAGATAAAACTAACAATATTTGCAGTATGCTGTATCAGTCATTTGTATTGAGTTGTGTGGGTTAAGTGATAAGCATCACTCACATCTCACCTGTCATAGCATAAAAAGTGAATGTATGATGAATGTAAGTATTTGTGTTTCATGGAAGCAGAGTTCCAAAGTGCATCATCAATGTACATGATGTCCTCACATGCTGTCATTTGCAACTGGATCAGTTTCAATTGAAAGAGGGGTAAAATCACAAGCAAGTTGGGCAATTCTCTATTCATACACAGGAGGCTCATTTACATTGGTGAGGCCACATCTGGAGTATTGCATCCAGTTTTGGGCCCCCCCCACTACAGAAAGGATGTGGACAAATTGGAGAGAGTCCAGCGGAGGGCAATGAAAATTATCAGGGGGCTGGGGCACATGACTTACGAGGAGAGGCTGAGGGAACTGGGCTCGTTTAGTCTGGAGAAGAGAAGGGTGAGGCTGGATTTGATAGCAGCCTTCAACTACCTGAAGGGGGGTTCCAGAGAGGATGGAGCTTGGCTGTTCTCAGTGGTGGCAGATGACAGAACAAGGAGCAATGGTCTCAAGTTGCAGTGGGGGAGGTCTAGGTTGGATATTAGAAAAAACTATTTCACTAGGAGGGTGATGAAGCACTGGAATGGGTTACCTAGGAAAGTAGTGGAATCTCCACCCTTAGAGATTTTTAAGGCCAGGCTCGACCAAGCCCTGGCTGGGATGATTTAGTTGGTGTTGGTCCTGCTTTGAGCAGGGGGTTGGGCGAGATGACCTCCTGAGGTCTCTTCTAACCTTAATCGTCTATGATTCTATGATTGCTTATTGCAGCAAATGTGCTGTGCTTGTGAAGTGTTCCCATGATGGAAATAGGAGCATGTAATAACTGGAGAGTATAGCTAAGAAAAACCTGCCAGTTTTAGCCCTTCTTTCTGGATCTCGTGAACACAGGTACATTTGACAGGCATACCTGTCCTAATGCCTCTTTAGGAAGACTCAAGTATATTTGCACATCTCAGGGCTTTTCTACATGAGCACTTAGTACGCAGCAAGCTGGGGTGTAAACCTACCGTGCTCCAGCTAGCCATGCACTATGGCTACACTACAAATGAGGGGTGAGATTCCCAGCTCACATACACATACTCACATACAAGGTCTCATCGAGGTACTGCAAGTATAAATCATAAGGTAGCTGTAGTAGCACTTGCAGTGACTGGACAACTTGGCTATGCCAAGTATGTATCCAAAAGTTTCAGGTGGTTTTGCATTTGGCATGGCTGCCACCACCATTGGCCACGCTACTGCCACTACACTACTATTTATACTCACACTACCTCAATGAGAGCTAGTGCGACAAGCAAGGAATCACACCCCTAGTGCATAATGCTGACATAACCTCAGTGTCCATAGTGCTGCTGCGTACTAAAAGTTCCCTTGTGCACTTTGATCTAGATTTTCAAAACCTGTGTAGACATGTTACTGCCATGGAGAGGAATTATCAAAGGGTGATTTGGACACACAGAAATGACTGAATAAGCTCATGGGGAAAAGAAAGGAGCTTTGGGGAGTTAAAAATCAAAGCTTCTCGTCCTTTGAGAAGAGGCTGCTGCTAATCTCTCACACACTGCTTCCCCTTGTTAGTACTTTGAACATCTGAGATCAGAACTAAGCCCTAAAGGAGGTGAATCCACCACAAGGGAGAATGTCAAACAAATTCTTCTCTAAAAAGCAAAAAAAAAAAAAAAAAAAAAGTCTGGGTAATTAACTTAAATCTGTGGTCAGATTAAACTCTGCTAAATTTATGACTCATTTGTATACTGAGTCCCCTGAACATCACCTAATCATAGACCCACAAGCACTGCATGTTCATATACATAACCCCAGGAAGGAGGGGCCAATATCACATTTTGGTTTTAAATATCAAATCTAATTATTTTTTAATCATCAATCAATCAGGAGACTGACAGAGCTTGGTTTGTTTAGCCTCTGAGAGGAGAGTAAAAGAGCTTGGCTGAAAGGGGATATGATTGCTCTGTATAAATATATCAGAGGGTTAAACACCAGGGAGGGTGAAGACCTATTTAAGCTTAAGGACAATGTTGGCACAAGATCAGGTGGGTATAAACTGGTCATGAATACATTCAGGCTGGAAATGAGACGGTGTCTAACCATCAGAGGAGTGAGGTTCTGGAACAGCCTCCCAATGGGAGTTACAGGGACAAACAACCTAACTAGTTTTAAGATGAAGCTTGAAAAATTTGTGAATGAGATTATATGATGTGGTTGCCTACCATAGCAGAGGACTGAACTTGATGAACCAGGAGTCCTCTTCCAGTCTGATGTCCTATGTTCACAGATTTACGCTAGTCTAGTATATACAGTTTAGATACTGTATCACTAATCAGGACATCACAGCAGAACATTTTCCCAGACATTTCAAGATGAGAGGTGGGGTAGTGGTGTGTTTGATTTGGGTTTCCTGCTATTATTATCACTCCTTATTTGGTGGTGGATCTGTTAGGTTATAAAATGATGAAGTACAGCAGGGCTGAGCCTTAAAAAACAGGGGCTTGATTGTCATATACACAAAGGCCCTTTTACACCCCTCTGGCAGAGTAAAGGAGCCACAATGAGTAAATGAGAATAGGGCCCTTGCAGTTTACTGTTTATATTTGTCTTTGATGGTGGTGAACAGAAGCAGCATCTTCAGCCAGGATCACCTTGCTGACTGTCTGGCCCCTGCTAATCCCCCCTAGGGCAAGATTGCCCATCAGCAGGAATTTAGCATGCCTTTCTGGGGACTGGCCCTTTAAATTTGGCAAAGCAAGGCAGCTGCAGCTCTAAAGTGGCAATTTTGTACCTGGCTTCATCTCCCTCTCTTCCAGCTGGGGAGTATTCTTTTACTCCTGTTATGTTGTCCCTTAGCTTTACATTTCTTTCCTCCTGGAGCTAGGGCACAAATGCACAACTGCAGAATTTACAGTACTTGTGGTATTCCCAATACTTTGAAAGTGAAATTATTGCAAATATTACAAACGACATTTAAATGGCTAATTGTCAAGTTTGTAAGGGTTCCCTACAGCATGGGGCATTTTATAGTTGTGGATCTAATTTGAAACATGTACAGAAATAGTTTTAAATCTTTTCAGCTGAAGACTGATGGTATAAAATTGAGAAAAATAAAATTAAAGTGAAAATATAGCTTTCCTGCATTTTTCTTTATGAATCACTTTGTCTCTCTCACACACATATTTGGCAATGTTGCCATTTACTTTAATATTCTGTTTTTATAGGTCACTTTTGTGACACTTGAAAGTTACGGCAGTAAAGGGGAATCAGTGACCAGAGGAGGAGACTTGTGGTTAAAGCAGTGGTTTCAGACTCGGACATCTGGACTCAATTCCAGACCTTACCACAGACTTGCTGTGTGACCTTAAGCAAGTCACATGGACAGGCCCCAATCCTGTGAACAGCCATGCATGTGACTAACTTTAAGCACTTGGGACTATTCACATGCTTAAAGTTAAGTACATATGTGTTTGCAGGATCAGGGCTTTTATCTCTCTATGCCCTGATCATGCCTTCCCTGCCTCAGAAGGCTATCATGCAGCTAAATTCATTCATTTTTATGATGATGCAGACTGTATCCTAGATAGATATTAATCTTAGTCTTTAAGGGTTTGTGTCACATCTGGTAAATGGTGAATCTAAAAAGGTTCGTAACATCAATGGATAAACACTCATAAAGCTCAGTGGGGGTTGCTTATCTATCAATTATGCTCCTGCAACCCTTGGCCAGCCTAATGGGAGCTGTGCACTCACAACTGACAAGATCCTCAGGTCTCCAATATTTTTTAAACCTCTTGGGTCTACCAGTTGGGGAAGGAAACCTTGTGAAAATGGTCTGTCTTATTTTTAGCATTTCTGCTTCCAGCAGGGAATGGAAAGTGTCAAAAGTGAGAACATGAGTTTGAATGAGACAAGAAACTGAACTGGACATTTTAAAAACTCATAACTAAAGCTGGGCCCCTGTCAAAAACCTGCATCTGAGACCCACTAACTATGAAGATATTGGATCTGAACCTGGATTTGAACTACTCTACTCAGGCTCCTCTCAACTCAGAAGAGGCTTCTTTCACATTTTGTGTGAAGGTTTGAGGAGGTGCTTTCATTTGAATTGATTCATCCAGCCCAGGACCCTTCCAGAAGTGAAAAACAATCTTGTGAATATTAATGGTGCTGAAGTAAACACTGCAGTGAGCTGCCCAAGCAGACATTGTTCCACATTGAATTGTGGTCTCCCTCACTGCAAGGATAAAATAGAGAGATCCCACTAACTAGTCTTCCTACAATAAATAGAACTATATTAACAATTCTTGAGCTGTGACATGGGGGTGAGACATGCATCAGTAGCTCTAATACCATTTAGATTTAGATCTAACTGCATTCTTTAGTCAAAAGACAAATTGGTGCTAAGGCAGGAGAGCTATAGCATCCTCCTATTGTAGAAAAGCTCTTAATTGAAGGTCTCTCTCCTCACCATGTCGAGAAAGGTGCTTGACGCTTGGTTAGCTTAGGTGCTGGACCAGCTCCTCATGGTAGCTCCATTGACTTCAACCAGCTGAGGATCTGGCCTGCCATGTTTAACATGGCTAAATACTAATTCCAACACACAATCCAAGTAACCAGCTTATGTACTGGGCACTTCCATACCGCACATTTGTAACATACAGAGTCTCTTACTAAAACTCGTTATATCTTGGAATGAAGCCAGCGCCCTGAAAAAATTCTCGCTGATCCAAACCAGAGCAGCCTATCTGCTTAACCATACAGGAGCAGGCTCATGAGTGCAGGAGACAGAGCAGTCATTAGAGCTGCACCTTATGGCACTGACACTTACAAGCAGTACAACTGAATGTGTAACTAACCACTTCCAGAGCGAAATGCACAACTCATTTGTCCAACTGGCTTTGCCCCATTAATTCCTTCACACTGGCACATAGACACACAGCACACCCACTCACTTGCACAAGCTGAGATAAACAAGCAAGTAAACAAAAACCTATCAACAAACAAATCCCCTATAAACCAAGTCATTTCGCCAGGAAAGAAGGAGGAGGGAGAGAGGGACTTGGAAAGCATTCAGCTATTACAGCAATGTTGATGAGATAACCAAACAGACATTGATCTACTGGCCCCCACCCCAGCCTGCCTATACAACCCTCTGTGCAGTAGGTAAAAGGAACAGCCAGGGACCATAGCTCCCAGCCCCATGATGAACAAAAGGGTTCAGACCCTCTGCAGGTGGTCCTGTTACCCTCCTTTCCCATCAGTTACCTGTACTTGTTCCCTTTGCTGTTAGGGCCCTCCATGGTGATGGTGGAGAGGGGCCAAATTTGTTCATTTGGCTTTGGACCATTTGCTCTCTGTGTTCATTATGTTCGAAAATCACTTGAAAGAAAGACTGTAGATCCCCATTTAAAAAGAACCCCTCCAAACGTTCTTGAGGCTTCAGTGTCATTTCAGTCAATGACAATGGCAGAATATTCAGTACCCTGGCAAAGAGTGAGAGAGACAGAGTTTGTTTGTGTTTAGCAAAAGAAACTCCAATGAAAAGAGATCTTTGTACAGGAAAAAGTCACCAATATTTCATTTCAGAGTAGCAGCCGTGTTAGTCTGTATCCGCAAAAATAACAGGAGTACTTGTGGCACCTTAGAGACTAACAAATTTATTAGAGCATAAGCTTTCGTGGGCGAAGTGGGTTGTAGCCCACGAAAGCTTATGCTCTAATAAATTTGTTAGTCTCTAAGGTGCCACAAGTACTCCTGTTATTTTTGCCAATATTTCATTGTTTCTGTTTTCCACTGATTATGTGAGGATGAAAAGTACACAGTAGGAAGGGACAACTGCTTCTTCAAATGCATTTTCATCTTGCAAGAACAAAAAACCTTTACCTGAACATTAAAAATAAGTGGAAATCATTACTGCTGATGGGTTTGATGCAAAGTTCCCTCAATTCCCTTTGAAGACAACAAGGGACTTGTCAGTAGGTGGCTTTAAAATAAATGAATGAAAGGGAACAGAGACATGATTTCATTTCAAAATGGTATTTTCCTTAAAGGAAGAAAAAGCGAATGCTGTATCGACAAAAGGGGAGGGTATGTGTGTCTTCAATCTCTCTCTCTCTCTCTCAGCCGGTCTCATATATTAAGTAAAACCTTCACAGTGAAAACTTCAGAAAAATATTTACTACATGTGACACTAAAACAAGAGGGCACACCTGGCAGATGCACTCATTTCCAGTTGTTTAGGGGGGGATCTGGCATAGCCTATGGGTTCCTCAGCTGATGCCAACCAGTGTATCCCTATTGCTATGTTCACTCCAAGAGAGAACCAGCTATAGCAAGACTGGGATAGCATGGCAACTCTTTCTTCTTCCCATTCAAACAGAATAGCAGAGGAGGGGACAGTGCTACTCTGCATCTCCATTTCAGTGTCAAGGGTTGTAAAATGCTGCATTCTAGGAGCCCGTTGTGGTTCTGTGAAATTTCACATCAGGTGAAGTGAAACTTTAGTTTAAGAGTGATAGTCCTCTCTCATGAAACCGAATCAGTTGGAGAGTTGCCTGCTGTACCACTAAAATTGACTACTGTGGGCGGCAGTTCACTATATTTGACTTAGCCAACAGTTTGTTCCTATTTCTGCTAAAGGGTGTTTGTGCATGCATACAATTAGATATTTGTGTTACATTTTGCACATTAGAATTAAATTGAAATAAAAACTGTGCATCTTAAATGGTTAAAAGATTCTCCGCTCACTCATACCAGTTTTGAACCAGTGAAACATCATTGGCCCTACCAGAGTTATTCCAGATTTACAGTGATGTGAGAGGGGAATCAAACTCATAGTAATGCTGGTCAAAAAGAGGAGGACCTGGTTAAAAAAATAGCTATGGATATAAAAAAAAAAAAACACATCAGTCTTGCTAAATAAATTCTACATTGACTGATGGGAAGGGACAGATTGCACCCTGCTGCTCTATGGATGTTCAGTGAGAACAGCAGCACAAGCCAACCCTGCTTGTACACCTGGGGAACACATGGTGCAGTAGCACAAATGACCCAACCAAACATCATGTAAAACTGTAATGAAGTGCATCGTTCTAAAGCCAAAAGGGCCTAACAAGTGGGCTGACTTTCAAAAGTGCTGAGCAGCTAGCTACCAGTGAAGTCCTGCTGGGACCTGCTGGGCATGTTGTGCACTTTTGAAAATCAGGCTCTTTCTGAGGCTGAATAAATGTGGCAAGCAATTTTGAAAATTTTGCCCACTTTTTTAATGAGTTAAATGTTGTGAATGATTTTAGGCACAGCAAACTTTTAGCCACTGCTAGATGAAATCTATTGCACACAAGAGGCACTGTGTACAGTTTGCAGGCAAATCTCATTAACTGTGCACGTTTGCAGGCAAATGGAACTGTGCATATTCTGAGACTCGACCATCAATTGGAAATGCCTGCCTGTTGGTCAAGGAAACATTTCAACGTTTCTCAGATATTATTTTCTAATCAATGTTTTCCTTTCACTAGGCAAATATGTGAGTCATGCGATCTCTGAAAGGAAGAAGAATGTGAGTCCAGATTGTTTCTGATGATGCTCCAGAGCTTATAGGGGTAGTCTCAACCAATCGGGGAACCAGAAACAACACCATGTGACTTCAGCTCTATGTCTAGTCCCAGTGAAGCCAACTCAAAAATGAACTGTGAAAATCTGCACTGAAATTTGCATCCACATCTGAACAATGCAAACAATTTCATGGTCAATTTTCAGTAACACTTCTGCAAACGAAAAGAATGTGTTTGGAAATAACACGTTTTTCACAGAAGCTAAGTGAATTCAAAAGGGGGTATGTTTAGGGAGTGTTTCCAATTTTGCTGCAAAGGTTCATATAGCTCTAATGACCACAAATGTAACTAATACTGTTGGTTGAGAACAAATGCAAGAACAAAGACAAAGAGAGCAATTACAGGAAAACTGTTAACCCATTGAGTGCCCAATGGCAAAATGGAAGACTGAGGCAGCTATATCAGATTGTGCTGTTCAGAAGAAAAGTCAGAGAGAAACACACATAAATTCCTAACAAATACTAAAATGAAAGACACATTCAGTAAGTCAGCTGAGATGTACAAGGATTCCCTGTGTCTGCTCCTAAACCAGGTTTTAAAGTTTCATTGTGGTATTATGTATGATACAGTACGCTCTGTTGCAGTTGCATAGTATAATCTGCCTCTCAGGGGAGTGAGTGGAGGAGGGCAAGCCCAGAAGGGTATGTTGCAATCAAAATGTAAAGCTTTTGTTAGACACATCAGTGGTCCTGGACGGCTAGATCTCAGCCATGTGCCTTTTATCATCTTCACTTAACCCAGTTATCATGCTTTGTCATCTCCAGGCTGGGCTATTGTAATGTGCTTCATTTAGGACTGCCCTTGACGGTCACTGTGAAGCTTCAGCTAGAGCAGAGGTTCCCAATGTGGGCGATACTGCCCCCTGGGGGGCGCTGGAATGATCCAGGGGGGCAGTAGTAGCCTCGGGTGCAATTGGGGGGCATTGAATAAAAATAAGGGGGCGGTGGAAGCATAAAGAAAGAAGAGAATATAAGAAAATTTTGAAAAACCGTTCGTACATGTTTCATCTGTTGTGTAACATAGAGTTAAAAAGTTGTAGTGATTACTTTATTTTCCAAATAAATTCACAAATTATAACCGATCAGGTGTCAAGTCCGCCAACAACTCTTAACAAGCAAGTGTTGGCAGGCGAGCGTGTTGCGCATTGTCGGGAAGTCCAGCATGCATCGGCAGGAATATGTGCGTGTAATGACTTGTTTACAATACGATACTATAAATAGGCGACATGTATGAAATCTAATTTAGATTGTTTCTGAATTGTGTAAAAAGCAGTTAACAATAGTGCAATAAGTATTTAAAAATTTTTATTCATATTCGATACCTTCGATCTTTATGGATTACGGATCACATACAAAGCAAATTGTATTATTGTTGTTTCAATAAAACAGCAATTTACACGTGAGTATTTTTATACATTTTCTTACATATCTACCGTACGTTTCTGTGTCTCTAGTGCTTACTAATAATAAAATCATAGCAGACTTGTGTCGGTACAGTACTATTTGAAGTGTACAGTCAATATATTTGTCATATTTTTTATTACAATATTAACGAAAACAGGGGAATGAAATCGTAAAAAAACTGTTAACTATTAACATTTATTTATATCTATCGAATCATCTGTGTTAATTGGTAAATAAGGCGTGTGTTAATAAGGAACAATTATTTAAATAAGGGCAAACTAAATTAAAACTATTAACTGATTTTTAATTGCATATTGATTATTTTTTAAATTAATTATTTCTTGATAAATTTAGTTTGATATTTGACAATTTAATATCAAATACATATATCTAATGCTGAGCAAAGAACAAAACCCAGTTTATTAGTTTCATTAGTATTTTAGTTTGGTTGTCTTTTGCCGTCTTACGCAAAAACCACTGTATACCTGATGTTGTGGGCGATATTCTAATAACACATCTTTCTTTACTATATTGTAGGACGTAGGTAGAAATATAGATACATAAAAGAATGCAAATTTGTCACTGCATCTTTCTGTTTGTTCGCTTAAAGAAGGTAGATTTCCAGGGGGGCGCTGAGTAATTTTTTTTCTGAAAAGGGGGCGGTAGGCCAAATAAGTTTGGGAACCTCTGAGCTAGAGCAAAATATTGTCACCTGCATCTAAAGTTGAGCAAGCTGGTGTGCATGCAACACCTGTAACTCTGTGCTCTGAGCTGGTTACCAAAATCCTCTTCTGGATGCAATTAGTTATCATCCAAAAATCCCTGAAAGGTCGCAGACCTGACTATCTTAGGCTCAGAGTGTTTGCCTTCGCCTTTGCCCACTTGCAACGGTAGCATTCCAGAAGAAAGTTCTTGCTGTCTTCCCCCAGGGATGATATTAAAAAGGAGAATGGCAGAGTAGTCTAGGTGCAGACCCCTCAGCTCTCAAGCTCATTCCCTTCTGAGGGTCACTATAGTGCATGTTACATTTTTTAGGATGGAGAGCAAGTTTCATTTCCCACAGTTTGGGCCTCATAGCCTGATGGCATTAATCTCATGTGGGTGAGGGAGCTGGATGCAGGCAAGGGTGAGCTTCATCAGTGACCATTTTGGCAACAGCTGTTCATTTTAATCTCTAAAGTGCTCAAATATCACAATAATGGGTGCAAAAGGAATTAAAATAAATAATGTTTTTACAACTTTTTGATAAATACACAAGCTGTTGAATGGCTGCTACATATAGAAATAACCACCACCACCATTATTATTACTTATGATATGGTATTCTACATGAAGCTTTTCATACTTGTTTCTGATCTCAATGTTCTTTAAAAGGTATGTTTATGTTTGGTGGATTTTTTTTAAACTATTGTACACATTTACTGGTCTGAGGGCTTAGCAACATCTGAAATTCAAAACTGGCATATGTGTCTAGCTAAATCTGAACACTCCCCTAGATTCCAGTGCCAACAGACCCCAGAAATGCAAAGCTGAGTAAAAATACAAATATGGCCTGCATCATGAAAGTTCTAGTTTTGTTTTATTTGCTTTATCGGAATTAATAGAAAGTATAATCATGCAGCTTTAAAAAAAGGTGAAATAGATTACAAACATGTAGTTTCTGTTCTCTGTGAAACTGAATATATTTCCGTAGTTACACTCAGATAACAAATAGCTTTGATTTCCCCCAGACATGCCAATTGCAGAGTCATTGGAACAACTATTCTATGAGAGAAATATCTCATTTTCAGAGATTGTGCACATTTTATCTACTTTGAATTGATTCAATATGGTTTCTTCACAGCAGTTTTCAAGCAGAGTAAATATTAAATTGACGTAGATACAGAAGCCAAAACTAATTAATTTTGGTCAACGTAATCCTAACAAATTAAGACATGTTAAATGAGCTATATTGATCTCTTTTGGCCCCCTGAAAAAAATATGTATCTGTGCCTCATGGCAATATGGTACAAATGCAGTATTTTCAACATTGTTTGTTGAATTTTACTTTGTTGGATGTCTCAATGTTTCACGTTCGTGGGGATCTATCACACAGTATATAATTTTAAACACACTAGGCTGCATCGTTCATTCATCATCACCAGTAAAGGGAATGTAACTCAATCAAAAATCCACTGCAGAACAGGAAGCATGCCAATCAGAAACAGATTTATTTCCCTTGAAACCAGTCAAGGAACAAGTAACACCCCTCAGAAAGGCTCAAAAGATGAGGCATAACACAAATATTCAAATTACGTTCCAAAGACACATTACTTTGTGCTATGTAAAATCTAAATTATACTAACATGTGACTTAATGGAGGTAGAGCTGATCTGAGGCAAGTTATGTAAACATCTTTCTACAATTAGGCAACATCATTTTCCATAGTAAATCTCATGAAAATGTTCATAGTAATATCCTCAGCACAGTGGCTGGAGACCAGGTACCCCAAAGGTTATAAAAATCCACCCGAACCTAGGAAATCCTAAATCACTATCCTGCAGCATTGCGTATTCGCACGTAACTCGATGACACCAAAACTTTGGCTTCATTGCGACTAGGTCAGAAACATACCAATCACCCCCGGTTTCCATTTTCCTTTCACAAGACAGCCTCCTACGTATTTTTTGGCAACAGCACTTGGCATGGCCCTTAGGGCACTTGGACTCCGTCTAGTAGAAAACCTCCCATAACCTAAAGTGCCTGAACAGGCAAACACAAGAAAACACCAGAGACAGTTCAAACAAAAAAAAAACCCCAAACAAAACAAAACAACCAAGAACCTGTTCTTTCTACTATTTCCCAGATGCTTCCCCATTAAAACTCTCCCCAGTTTCACCCAGGTGCAAAAATACATTTTAAGTCATTAGCTTTTATTCATTTTACCCAGGAAAAATATAACCCAGTGCCAGATATATCATTGCCTGCAGTGATCTCAGGGATCTATCAGTGCCACAGTTAGGACCTGATCGTAAGTCAATGGAACAATTTCTCTTGGAAACTTTGGATTTCAGTCCAGTCCTGAAGTATACATTCACCCATTATTGACAGCTTCTCCTTAATATTCAAAACCACCTCTGCTAATTCCTTCTCAAATGGTCTGCTAAACTGCATTTTCCTCTCCTTTTCTATGCCTCCTTCCAACCTACATCATTCCTTTTCCAAATCTCTAGCACTCCGTCCATCTAAAATGCTGCTGTTCCAATCATTTTCCATTTCCCATCACCCTGAATATTTCTCCCTTTTCTTTAATTTCTGAAGTGGCTTCCCTCTTTTTTCTTCTCCATACATTTTGAGCATCCCCTTCTCACCTTCTAAGTTCTCTTTAAATCTGTCCCCACCTATATTTCCTCCTCTGCTTAGTAGCACATTTGATCTGCTATAAAACATAAAACAAACTATCAAACTGCCATATAAATAATATTAGAGAGTCAAGGTGGGTGAGGTAATATCTTTTATTGGCCCAACTTCTGTTGGTGAGAGAGACAAGCTTTTGAGCTACACAGAGCTCTTCTTCAAGTCTGGGGAAGTTACTCAGAGTGTCATAGCAAAATACAAAGTGGAACAGATACGGCAGACACTTGATGCAAGAGATCATTCGGGATGACTTGGGCAGTTAACACCCCTATAGTCCTAGGTTTCATGATGCATTTGCCAACAAATTCTTCCTCGAAGTGGCCCAGGAAGAGGCTGGCGTACTGAAGAGCCATCCTAGTGCCAAGGGCTGTTGTGGAATATTTGGACTCATAGAAACCATCCTCAAATCACTCACCACCCAAAGGGCCAGTTTCCTTCAGGACACAAACAATGTTCCCTCTAATTTTTCCATCCATGTGCGGAATAAATTTTGTTATGTGCCCCAAGGTATGTTCGGATGTGTGCCACCAGTATAAACAAAAAACCCTAGATATAATATGTATTTTTAAAAGTTATCATAGGGATAATTACTCCAGCCTGGACAGGTTAGGCATTTTAGAACTCACTACTCAAAGAATTTAAGTGCAAGAGAAATAAAAATTATGAAATGCATAGACCAGTCAAAACACTAGAATAAAATTACAGAGAATATATGTGCACTGTAGGAAGTACCAAGAAGTAACAACAACAATACAAGTAGGTGTTGGGAAGTGAGTGTGAAAGAGACAGAGTGTGTGTGTGTGTCTGTGTGTGACACAGAGACGTGTGTGAGTGTGAGTGTGTGTGAGTGTGAGTGTGAGAGATGCCATGCGCTGTCTCTTTAGGGCACTCACTGAAAGCTCTCCTGCTGTGTCCTGAGCCCTGTCTCCCCTGCCCCTGCTCTGCAGAGATGGGGTACGTGGGCAGGGGAGAGGGAGAGAGACTGAGACAGAGACAGTGTGATCTGGCTGCTGGGGAAGTCTCAGAGACTGTGTGCTGTCTCTTTAAAAAAAGACACTCACTGCCCGGAGGCTGGAGCTGGGCCGGCTCCAGGTACCAGCTTAACAAGCAGGTGCTTGGGGCAGCCAAGGGAGAGGGGCGGCACCTGCAGCAATTTGGGGGCAGCAGGTCCCTCACTCCCTCTAGGAGCGAAGGACCTGCTGCTGAACTGCCGCCGCCGATCGCGGCTTTCCCCCCCCCCCCAATTGCCACCGCAATTTTTTTTTTTGCTTGGGGCGGCAGAAATGCTGGAGCCGGCCCTGGGCTGGAGTCTTGAGACCTCAGACCGCAGCAGCTCTGAGTCCTGAGCCGGACTCTCTCCTCTGCCCTACTCTGCAGAAATGGGGTACAGGGGCGGGGAGAGCGGGACATCCTGACATCAGCACCCCTACCCCCCTACACAGCCAGCAGGAGGGTCCTGGGAGCAGCTGAAAGAGGAATGTGGCTGCAAAGCAGCGGAGGGAGGGGCACCTGAACACATGCTGCCGGATGTGCGCGGCTCTGCTAATCAGCTGCGTGGCACTTGAAACTCTCCTGGGCAGCCGCCCAACCACGCAGCTTGCAGGGAACACAGGACACAACCAACTTCCTCCAGAAACTCCACAACATTAACAACCTCCCTCAGAATACCATCCTTGACACCATGTATGTCCACGCCCTATACACCAACATCTCTCACCATGACAACATTGCTGTCTGCATCAAAGACAAAGGACAGCACTCAGATATCAACCCCAAACACATCACCAAACTCATTCATTTAATTATCATCAATGATAATTTTACATTCCAAAACAAAACAAACCTTTTGTCCAAACCATGGGAACAGCCATGGTTACCAGGATGGCTCCCCAATATGCCAACCTCTTCATGGGCCACCTCTAGGGAGAATTTTTAGACAAATGGACCATGAAACCAATGAGATACATCGATGCTCTGGCAGTGTAAAGCAAGAATAAATTACATTTGCACTCATTGTACAGCCCCTTTGCACTGCCTGAGTGGTGTAAAGTGGCCTTCGTGTAAATGAAAATCAGACCCTCAGACCATGATCCTGTAATGGGATGCCATTGGGCAGACCCCTACAACTAAACAGAGTCCTATTGACATTAGGGGACTTCACATAATTTTGCCTGCACATTCACACAGACTGTGTTGTAAACCTGGGCCTTGGTCATCACAGCAGCAGTCACACTGATACAGTAGATACAATTGAGCCAACATCACTTCCTCCACATACAAGGCAATTATGAGCTCCTCTCCACCTTTTGGTGGAATAGCACTTCAGGTACCTGGGAGCAATACATTGTGGTAATAAGCAGCATTTTCACACACTGTTATATTTTTGTTTCCTATCTTCATTGTCTAATTTTCTGTCACAGGCATTCTTCCTCATCACCTGCATCAATATTTCAGCACTTTAAATTTCTCAGACGAAAGTAGTCATGCTTCCATCTTCCTAGCATGCAGCGGCGGCAGCAGCACACTCCATTACCATAGCAACCCAAGGGCGCCTAAGCAACAAAATAAAACTGTCAGGCAGAAAGCTCTAAAAAAAGACCCCACCACCTGACAAACAAGGTCATGAGTAAATACGGCACGTAATTCTGATCAATAAAAATGTGCTTGTAATTTAAATTCAAATGTACCCAGAAACAAACTCAAAAACAAACTTAATATGCACAAACAGTAAACTGCACTTCCCGGGTCGTACCGACTGAAAGGCAGCAAATTTCAGCAAACAAAAGCAAATACTTATTTGCAAAAAGCACAAGTCACCTGAGGAAATAATTGTCACAAGATGTCATTGAGGTCAAGAATTTAGCAGGATTCAGAAAGGATTGGACATTTTTATGAATAATGAGGACATCCAGAGATAAAATAGAAAGGAGTTTAAAATAATAACCACCTAGAGTTTTGGAAGGGATAGAAACCCTCATGATTCAGGGCATAATCAGCTTCTAGGTGATGAGGATAAGGAAGAAACTTTCCCTAGGGTCAAGTTATTTCATAACTGCCTATGGCTTCTTGTATCAGGAGGTAGCCATGTTAGTCTGTATCCACAAAAACAACAAGGAGTGAAAAATACTTTTCACTCCATGCATCTGAAGAAGTGAGGTTTTTTACCCACGAAAGCTTATGCCCAAATAAATCGGTTAGTCTTTAAGGTGCCACCGGACTCCTTGTTGTTTTTATGGCTTCTTGTACCTCCTTCTGAAACATCTGGCACAGTTGGAGGCAGCATACTGTATGTAATGGAACCCTGGTCTGTCTGGTATGGCAATTCTTATGTTGCTATGATAGTATACACCTTTATCAGGTCAGTTCCACCACCTGGGCTTCTAGGGACTGTAAATGATGCTATACAATCCAGAAATGGGTGTTTTTCTTCCACGCTGCTCTTTATGCTTAGAATGCCCTTTCTCCACTGATGTGCAAGACCATTACCCTCTCTTTTTCAAGTCCTTCCTCCAGAACTACCATCACCCTAAGAACCTGTCAATGTCAACTAGCAAAAGGATTCACTGTTCTGTAATAGCAACCACTAACAGGCCTGACAAACTCACTCCACCTAGCACACCGCTTTCACAGCATTTATCCATAAAGAGTGTCATAATCCAAACCGGGTTAACAAACAGAGTTTTGCCAGACAATGGATCTATATTCACCTGTCTGCCTCAGTCGACATATAAATTAAGCATTGCACACCAACACAGTGGAAACACTGTTTGCATATAAAATCAATATGAAGATGTGAAGTTAACACAGAGTCAGGACCCAAAACCAATTAACTTTGGGGTATATTAGGAGAAGGCAATAGGACACCCTTTTTTCCTACACCTGAGGAAGTAATCAGGCAGTGTGATTACATTCATGACAACAGGATGCCAGCCAGCCTTGGTTGGAAACCCTGCAAGAAAGCTTGGGTGAAATAAGACTTAGACAGATAAAGTTAATTTTCGTCTCTAGAAAGTATGTATTGAGTTTGTTTTATATGTAACTTTTCTGTGTCCATTATCCTCACTATCTCTTCAATCTTAACCTTTGGTAATAAATCTATCATTGTTTTCACCATACATATATCTCAGTGTTGTGATGCTACGTAGGAGCTGAGCCACAGCTGTATCAAACAAGCTGCTGTGTTCACCATCCAGTTGGGGATAGCAAACCTGAAATTGCTGTGAGTAGCTGTGTCAGGGGGCTGGATATCACAAAGGGGCTTGGGGACCAGGGTGCCCCATTGTTACCCTGAAAGCAAAGTGAGGGCGAACAGAATGTTGGGAATCATCAAGAAAGGGATAGATAATAAGTCAGAAAATATCATATTGCCTCTATATAAATCCATGGTATGCCCACACCTTGAATACTGCATGCAGATGTGGTCGCCCCATCTCAAAACAGATATATTGGAATTGGAAAAGGTTCAGAAAAGAGCAGCAAAAATTATTAGGGGCATGGAACGGCTTCCGTATGAGGCGAGATTAATAAGACTGGGATTTTTCAGCTTGGAAAAGAGGCGACTAAGGGGGGGATATGATAGAGGTTTATAAAATCATGAGTGGTATAGAGAAAGTAAATAAGGAAGTGTTATTTTCTCCTTCTCATAATACAAGAACAAGGGGCCACCAAATGAAATTAATAGGTAGCAGGTTTAAAACAAACACAAGAAAGTATTTTTTCATGCAACGCACTGTCAACCTCTGGAACTCCTTGCCAGAGGGTGTTGTGAAGGTCAATACTATAACGGGGTTCAAAAGGGAGCTAGGTAGATTCATGGAAGATAGCCATTGATGGACCTATTAGCCAGGATGGGCAGGAATGGTGTCCCTAGCCTCTGTTTGCCAGAAGCTGGGATTGGGTGACAGGTTATCATCAAGTGATCCATGCCCTATCTGTTCATTCCCTTTGGGGCACCTACCATTGGCCACTGTCAGCGGACAGGATACTGGGCTTGATGGACCTTTGGTCTGACCCAGTATGGCTGTTCTTATGTTCTTATGTTCATTGCCCTGAAAAGATTGTTTAGGTGGCTAACAGATTGGTGGTGTCCTGGAGCTGACATCCAGATAAGCACCAACAAGTCTCTCTCTTGCTGGAGGCAGTCAGGTAACAAGGTGACTCACAATTCTGGGCACCCCAAGAATCATCACAATAGTATAGTTGTGGCAGGATCACACACCTAGTTCACTGGTTAGCTAAGGATCACACTCCAAGGACTGGTAAATTGGATCCTACGAGATTCACACATGAGAAGGTTGGGACCAGACAAAGAAAAGGTTACAGTTTTTGTTTTGTTTTGTTTTTTTGTTTATATCAGGTATGGGAAATAGAACTAAAGAAACCCCAAAAATGAGCAAGGACAATGGGAGTGCAGGCGCAGAAATCCAACCTGATACAACCCTCAGCAAAACAGCCATGAAGTTAGCAGTGGCAAGATTGGAGACAGAGAAAGTGGACAAGGAATGAGAGCACCAGAGATAGGAAGCTGAATGGAGAGCCAAAGAGCAAGAAGCTGCATATCAGCGAACCATTGAACTAAAAGAGAAAGAAGCCCAAGGAAAAGAGAAGGAGCGGCTGTGTAGCCTGAGCCTAATGGACAAACAAGGACAGAGCCCTCAGGCTATGGGTAATACTCCCCAAGGATCATCCAGCCTTGGGGATCTGTGCCTTGCATACAGAGAAACAGATTGTATTAAAAAGTTTCTCACCACTTTTGAAAGAATATGGGAACTGCATAAGATTCCAGAAGAAAAAAAAAAAAAAAGAAAAAAGAAAAGAGTACCCACGCTTATCTCCAAACTCTTGGGTAAAGTACTGCAAGGGTTTGATGAGATGGATATGGGGGAAGCACTGAAATGCGAGGAGTTTAAAAACGCTGTGTTGCAAAGGTTTCAAACCACCCCCGAGGGTGAAATTGGTTAAGATTTAGGAATCTCAGCAAGCATGATAAGATGAGTCATAGAGTATATGTGTATAGAATATGATATGTAATAAATAAAAGCGGGCAAAAAAGGAAAGGGAATTACTACCACTATTTGACTTCTTTGCACAGGAACAATTCCTGAGTACATGTACTGAAGAAATCAGAGTGGCTATTTGAGCTAAAACCCCTGCCACTATACAAGAGGCAACTGATATTACTGATTCCTACTACAAGCCAGACCATCCTGTGAGCGCAAACCCTGGAGGGAAGGACAGAAGCCCAGCGTAAATTGGGGATCCCTTTTTATCCTAGGGGAAAAAAGGAGGACTGTGGTGAGTCCAGGGACCCACCACCCAAGAACTAATCCCCTCCTGGTAATCATAATTACAGGCCTCTATCACAGGAGAATGGTCCAAGAAAGTAATATTCATGTGGCTCCACTGAACACATGAGAAGAGATTGCCGTAAGCAGGGGGAATCCAAATATAAACCCTGTTCAGCTGAGGTTAATGGTGCTACCTTCGATTCAGGACCCCTGTAGGTGCCTGAGGGGACCCTAGTAAATTTTGTAAGGATTGACTTATTGGAGGTTGACGAAGAGTTTATCAAAGGTGCCAAGGTGAATGGCAAAGTCTGCCAAGGCTGGTGAGACACTGGTGCTCAGATCTCCCTTGTCAGGAGAGATGTGATTCAGGAAAGCAGCTTGCTCCCTGTGGAAAAAGTGAGCCTGCTAGGTGTCAGACAGTTTAAGGTCACGGTGCCTTTAGCCTCCATTGAATTGGAGAGGGAAGTTTTAAGATATACTTTGAATGTGGGGTTTCTTGAAGATTTACCAGCTGATGTGTTGATTTGGAATGATGTAGTATCAATGGCCAAAGATGGTAATATTGTCACCCATAGCAACAAGGTATATGTAGCTAAGTTCCCAGAAGTGAACTGTGAAGCAGGAAAGGCAGCTAAGGTGGGAGGGAATGCCTCTAGCTCATATTCAGCAGAGAATAACAATGTGTCTCTAAGGCCTTGTCTACACTACGAGAGTACTTCGATTTTAGTTAATTCGACTATGTGGAATCGATATTACTAAGTCGAACGTGTGTGTCCACACTAAGGACAGTAATTCGACTCTGTGAGACTTTGTGAGTCCACACTAACGGGGCAAGCGTCGACATTGGAAGCGGTGCACTGTGGGCAGCTATCCCACAGTTCCCGCAGTCCCCCCTGCCCATTGGAATTCTGGGTCGAGCCCCAAATGCCTTCTGGGTAAAAAAATGTGTCGAGGGCGCTTTTGGGCGCCTGTCATCATCCGTCCGTCACTCACGCCCTCCCTCCCTCCGTCCCTCAAAGCGCCGGCGGGAAATCAGTTCGCGCGCTTTTCTGATTACTGACAGCGCGGATGCCACAGCAGTGCGAGCATGGATCCCGCTGCGACCATCGCTGCAGTTGTGGCAGTTCTCAATGCCTCGCAGCTTCTCCTCCACCTGTACCAGAGGCAGCTGCAGATCAATCATGAGAGGAGGCTACGGCACCACCGTGACGGCATGAAGTCGGACACTAGCTCCGACCTCTCTGATAACATGAGACCCAGCGCCCAGGACATCTCGCTGTCACTGGGTCTTGTTGATACTGTTGAACGGCGATTCTGGGCCCGTGAAACAAGCACGGAATGGTGGGACCGCATAGTGCTGCAGGTCTGGGATGAATCCCAGTGGCTGCGCAACTTTCGCATGCGGAAGGGGACTTTCCTCGAACTGTGTGAGTTGCTGTCCCCTGCCCTGAAGCGAAAGGACACCCGGATGCGGGCAGCCCTGACTGTCCAGAAGCGAGTGGCCATAGCCCTCTGGAAGCTCGCAACGCCAGACAGCTACCGGTCCGTCGCTAACCAGTTTGGCGTGGGCAAGTCTACCGTGGGGGTTGCTGTTATGCAAGTAGCCAGGGCAATCGTCAAGCTACTGCTATCTAAGGTAGTGACCCTGGGAAACGTGGAGCTCATCAGAGATGGCTTTGCCGAGATGGGATTCCCAAACTGCGGTGGGGCTATAGATGGGACTCACATCCCTATCCTGGCACCGGACCACCAGGCCAGCCAGTACATCAACCAGAAGGGCTACTTTTCCATGGTGCTGCAAGCACTGGTGGACCATCGGGGACGTTTTACCAATATCTACGTTGGATGGCCTGGCAAGGTTCATGACGCTAGGGTGTTCAGGAACTCTGGTCTGTGTAGACGGCTGCAGGAGGGTCTTTACTTCCCGGACCACAAAGTAACTGTTGGGGATGTGGAGATGCCTACAGTCATCCTCGGGGACCCTGCATACCCGCTAATGCCCTGGCTCATGAAGCCCTACACTGGCGCACTGGACTCAGGGAAAGAACTATTCAACTACCGGCTCAGCAAGTGCAGAATGGTGGTGGAGTGTGCTTTTGGCCGTCTCAAGGGGAGATGGAGAAGCCTACTCACTCGCTGTGATCTCAGCGAGACCAATATCCCGATTGTGATAGCTGCTTGCTGTGTGCTCCACAATTTGTGTGAGAGCAAGGGGGAGACCTATATGTCGGGGTGGGAGGTTGAGGCAAATAGCCTGGCTTCTGATTACGTCCAGCCAGACAGCAGGGCGATTAGAAGATCACAGCGGGACGCGCTGTGCATCAGGGAGGCTTTGAAAGCCAGGTTCCTGACTGTACAGGGTCTCCAGTGACTTTTTACTTTGTGGACACAGATGCTGAACCTGCCCCCGTTTCTTTATCCAGTTACTGTTGACTATCCTTCCAAGTTACATACCCCCTTCCCCACCTTCCCAACAAATAAAATCTGTTCTGTTCTGTTAATGAACAAGGTTCTCTTTTTTACTGTTTTCGCGGGAATGTTTTAAACCGGGGACGCAGACTGTGGCGGGGGGCGGGCTTAGTGTTTTGATGCAAATGATGCTTCTAAAGTCCGGGAATGACAGGCTCCGCAGTGCTGGATTGGTTGTTTCAACGCAGCCTGCCAGCAGTCCTGGGCGGGACTGCATGTATGTGTCGGCCAAGTGACTTTCTGGCAGGGGGCGGAGGGTAACAGATCCCCTGCTGCGTGGCTCTGTGATCCAGGATAAGGACCGCGGTATAGGATCTCTAACTGCCCTCCCCCGCCACAAAGTCACAGATCAACCCCCTCGCACCCCAGAACAAGAAAACCGCCTCCCAGACTGACCAGGGTAACTGGTGACTGTGCTGTGTATGTGTCCTGATGCTGGACCTGCCCCCGCCTCTGTAGCCTGCTACAGGTGACTGTCCTGTCCAAGTAACAAACCCCTTCCCCCCCTTCAGACAGAATCCCCTCCAAAAGACACTCTCGGAAACAGTACTTAACAGAAACAGATGTTTTATTATGAACCGCACATTAAAAGGGGGGGGAGGAAACTTGGACGTGGGCTATTGTGAGATGGGTAGGAAAGGACTTTTCAAACTTTGGAACGAGAGCCTTCCATTGCTGCAGCAGTGTGCAGGGGCCGACTGACAGTTTTAACGGCCCTTGCCGCCCCTCCTTCTTTGTACTTTTGGTGAGGGGGGTGTGGGACTTGATGGCGGGGGAGGACGGTTAGAGATAGACAGCAGCAGGGCTCTGTCCTCCTGCCTCCGGTCTTGCAGAACATCCACTAGGCGCCGGAGCGTCTCCGTTTGCTCCCTCATTAGTCCAAGCAGGGTTTGAGTAGCCTGCTGGTCCTCCTGGCGCCACCTCTCCTCCCGTTCCATGACTGCTCTGTGCATTTGTGACAAGTTCTCCCTCCACTGTGTCGTCTGGGCTGCCTGCTCTCGTGAGCACTCCATAAGTTCATAAAACATGTCTTCCCGCGTCTTTCTCTTCCTTCTTCTAATCTGCGCTAGCCTCTGGGAGTGTGATGCCAGGCTGGGTTGGGAGACAGTCGCAGATGTGTCTGTGGGAATGGGAAAAAGGGAGTAAATTCCTGAGACAGATAAATGAAGTTGCTAACAAAGAACATAGTCTTTCTCTGTGAACAACACCATGCACTGGACCTTTCACATGCGCACTCAGGACAAGGTCGAATTTTCGGCCCTCGCCTTATGTGTCTGGGGTCCTGCAGTTGCGATCGGAGAAGCGTTGCAGGACACCTCTACTTCTGCCGCAGGAAAACATGGTAAGCCGTAGACTTGTGGCAGCTTAAAAATGTAATAGTAGCACTGGGCTCCTTTCGCACTGAATGCAAGGCCACTCTCTGCTGGCAGCAATCAGGGAAGCATGAGCTCTGCCCCTGTCCCACCACCTCGCGGCTGTCCCCGGGAAAGATCCCTGTATGCTGCCCCTCTGCCGCCTCCACCGCGTGGCTGTAAAGCAGTCCCAATACTAACATTCCCCTCCCTAATTTAAAGCAGGGCGTCATGTGTGACATTACACTCATGAGGATCTCGGAGACCGAGAGGGGAAGGATGCTGCGTGAGAGCATGCAGAGGCCTGGGCCGTATGCCGCCATGCTGTGCCGCGCACTGATCCCCGACTACCTGATGGACTCATGGCGTGGGAACGTCTGTTACCACGGGGGACCGAACAAGATCGCCCTGCCGTGGAGCCTCATGCGCATGCTGGAGCGGTACCTCCAGGAGAGCTATGCCGAGCTATCACAGGAGGACTGTCTGTCCATTCCCGGGCACATTGACCGCCTTTTCATTTAAGTTCAGCATAAGGGACTACAGAGTGGAGCGTCCTGTGGTGGACTAATCATGAATATCCGGACAGTACTTGATTTTCTATACATAGTTAGGAGTAAATAGTTCACTAAGCCAACTAAATCATGAACAACAAATTACTAATATAGTTAATATTCCTGTTTTGTTATAAATAAAAGTTTCTATGTTTAAATGAGTGACTGAAAAGCCCATTCTTAACAATATAAATATTCCAGTTATGTTAAAATGAAATGTTTAGATGTTTAAAGCACTCACTGCTTGATCCTTCCCCTGATTCGGTGTCCGGGGTACCGGCTGTGGACGGTTGGTAGGGGATCTCGGTAAGGGTGATGAAGAGCTCCTGGCTGTCGGGGAAATCAGCGGTGCAAGCGCTGTCGACTGCCTCGTCCTCCTCATCTCCTTCCTCATCTTCCCCGTCACCTAACATTTCCGAGGAGGAACCGGCCGTGGACAATATCCCATCCTCGGAGTCCACGGTCACTGGTGGGGTAGTGGTGGCGGCCGCACCTAGGATGGAATGCAGTGCCTCGTAGAAACGTGATGTGTGGGGCTGGGATCTGGAGCGTCGGTTTGCCTCTTTGGTTTTTTGGTAGCCTTGTCTCAGCTCCTTGATTTTCACGCGGCACTGCGTTGCATCCCGGCTGTATCCTCTCTCTGCCATGGCTTTAGAGATCTTCTCGTAGATCTTTGCGTTCCTTCTTTTGGAGCGCAGCTCTGAAAGCACGGACTCATCGCCCCACACAGCGATGAGATCCAAGACTTCCCGATCAGTCCATGCTGGGGCCCTCTTTCTATTAGATTGCACGGCCAACTCTGCTGGAGAGCTCTGCATCGTTGCCAGTGCTGCTGAGCTCTCCACGCTGTCCAAACAGAAAATGAGATTCAAACTGGCCAGACAGGAAAAGGAATTCAAATTTTCCCGGGGCTTTTCCTGTGTGGCTGGTCAGAGCATCCGAGCTCGAAGTGCTGTCCAGAGCGTCAACAGAGTGGTGCACTGTGGGATAGCTCCCGGAGCTATTACCATCGATTTCCATCCACACCTAGCCTAATTCGATATTGCCATTTCGAATTTAGCGCTACTCCTCTCGTTTTCGAGGAGTACAGAAGTCGAATTTAAAAGAGCTCTATATCGAACTAAGTAGCTTCCTGGTGTGGACGGGTGCAGGGTTAATTCGATGTAACGGCGCTAAATTCGATATAAACTCCTAGTGTAGACCAGGCCTAAGAGGAGTCACTCACCCCCATATCTGAGACAGCTCTTACTGCTGACAGAAGCCATGAGTTTGCAGCAAAGTGCAGACATCTCCCTAGAGAGCATCAGGAAAATCATCCTTAATAAAAGCCCAGTAAGTAAAACAGGGGAAGGTAACAAAAAACATCCCATTGCTTTCTTAAACAAACGCTGACATCCATTGAACAGAATTATTCTGTCATAGAAAAAGACTGTTATGCAATTGTATGGGCTGTCAAGCAGTTAAGGCCTTATCTATTTAACAGAAGCTGTAGTGTCCTGACAGACCATTCCATGCTGGTGTGCTTACATCAAACCAAAGGAACCAATTCCAAACTGCTACTTTGGAGCATCACTATCCAAGAATATGACATAGAAATTGTGTATATCAACAGACAAGAAAATATAGAGGCAGACGCCCTGTCCAGGCAAGAGGGGCTGACCATACTGCATCATTGTAAGAGGGGAGGTATGACCCTAAGAACCCCTCACTGCCAACAGGCCAAGGGTTCATTGGTCTAATAGCAATTCCTAATCGCCCTGACAAACTCATCACACCACTGTCATAGTATTTATCCATAAAGAATGTCATGCAAGGTCTTCAAGAAAAACCATGCTCATGCTGGTCATTCATATCATTGTGAAATGTATCTACAAATACCATGTAAGAAGTTGTGTGTGTGTGTGTGTGTGCGCGTGTGCGTGCATACACTGAAAATATGTCAAAGGATGCATATTCACCTCACCTGTCTGCATAGGTTCACATGTAATTTAAGCATTGTAAGCCAACACAATGGAAGCCCCATTTGCATAAGTCAACAGGAGGATGTGGAGTCAACATAGAGTCAGGACACCAGAGAGTAAACTATGGGGTGGGTGGGGAAGTCATTCTGACTCTGGGGACAAACCAATGAATTTTGGAGTATATTAGGAGAAGATAAAAGGACACCTTTTCATCCTGCATCTCAGGAATTACTTGGGCAGTGTGATTACATACATGAAAATGGGGTCCCAACCAATCTTTGTTGGAAACACTGCAAGAAAGCTCTGGGTGAAATCAGACTGCTTTTAGATAGATGGTTAGACTGTTAATGTTAATTTAGGCTCTAGAAAGCATGTATTGATTTTGTTTTATGTGTAACTTTTCTGTTTCCATTATCCTTACTCACTATCTCTTAAATCTTAATCTTTGGTAATAAACTTATGTTTGTTTTCACTCTAAATATATCTTGGTGCAGTGATGTTTTATAGGAATTGATCCTCAGCGGAATCAAACAAGCCGGTTTGTTCTCGGTCTTGCTGGGGACAGCAAACCTGAAATTGCTGTGAGTAGCCAGTCAGGGGCTGGATATCACAGAGGAATGCTTCAAAGAGGTGCCCTATTTTGTTAACCTGAAAAACAAAGTGAGGGCTAGCATTGCTCGGAGGTGATTGTTTGGGTGACTAACAGGCTGGCGGTGTCAGGGAGCTCACACCCAGCAAGTCTCTCTCTCACTGGAGGAAGGAGGGTAACAACGTGGCTCATAGTCCTGGGCTCCCTGCAGGGCCAGCTCCAGGGTTTTGGCCGCCCCAAGCAGCCAAACAAACAAACAAACAAAAAGTCGCGATCGCGATCTGCGGCGGCAATTCGGCGGGAGGTCCTTATCTCCGAGCAGGAGTGAGGGACTGTCCACCGAATTGCCGCCGAACAGCTGGACGTGCCGCCCCTCTCTGAAGTGGCTGCCCCAAGCACCTGCTTGGTAAACTGGTGCCTGGAGCCAGCCCTGGCTCCCTGACAACTGTCACACCCACTTCTTATTCAAAGCCTACAAGAAATTAGTCAAGTAAGACATCAACAAACCAAACCAATTCTTTACTCCACCATGCTGTGCACTGACTCTCAATGAGTTATCATGTCCCAGGTTTTACCTTAAGGTGCTAGATGGTTATTTTATCATCATTATCTTGTCCCTTTTCATCCCCTGACTACTGTCTTGTTATCCCCTTGTTATTGCAGGGCCCAGATCTTGTATTTTTGTCTTTTTTTGAGATACCCCTAGAAAACTTTTGGGTCCTGTGATTAATAACAAAAAAAGGTCATCTAGTCCATCCCTGCAAATGAAATACAGTTCCCTTTTTTACAATTATTTGTGTTTTGTCCATTCTAGCACACGTTGTGACACTTAAAAATAGCAATAATAAATGTCATTGCAACAGAGGCTTCTACTACATCTGTTGGGAGATTATTTGACAGTATAGTAGATCTTGCTGTCAGAACATTTTTCCTGATATTCAGTCTAAATGTTCCCTTTTTGATTTCATCACATTAGTTCCAGATTGCTAAATAATTATGCTAAATAATTCCTCTGCCTCCTTAGTGTTTACACCTTTCAAACATTCATAGACATATTTAGCTCTTTTTCATCTTTCCTTGTAAAATATTTGCCAGTGTAACTTCATCACAGTTTTCATGGTTTTCCTGAGGTCATCATTTTCCAAACTGTGGGTTAGGAGCTCTAGAGGGGAAGGGGGCATGGTGGGTCTCCAAAGTGTTGCAGAATTTAAATGGTTAAAATAATGGGAATTTTTCAATTTTCACAATAAACAGAAGCCTACTTCGTAAAGCCTACCAGCTTTAGCATATGTGCCATGAAAACATCACTATATATATACACATATATATATACATACACACACACACACACACACACACACACACAGTAATATTTTAAGCATGGAGGGAAACTCTGATATCTCAGATACCTCTTTGTAATAACTGTTGGCAAATGTTTACTTTTTAACGGCCACCACTGTCTCTCTTATAGTCTGGAAAATGAGAATGCGCTGTTAGCCACATACTGAGTGTATGAGCTAGAAGAGGCTCTAGCTAAGAGTCAGGCTCAATATGTGATAAGGCTGACATAAAGGGAAGGATTTTCAAACATGGTCACTGTTGACATAGCTGGTCGCATTGAAAGCAATGACTCAGCATTGATCTAATTCTGCTCGCATTAAAACTCCCAGTGACTTCAATGGAGTTAAGCCAATGCTGAGTGCTTTCGAAAACCTGATGCAAAACCTGGAGTTGGAATGCACTCATTTCCAACTGTCATTGGTCAAATAAAAAGAGGACTCTACTAGATTCATAACCAGGACTCCCACTTCTCTGACCTCCTTTTCTACCTTTTCTTTCTGTTGTGTTTGTTTTGGTAGCAGAAGAAAGTGCCGATCACGTAATAATCTGAGAGACACACAACATGGTGATAAATAATCATTCACAGTAGGGGGAAAGGAGAAACAAGGATTACATTAATTTGGGCTGCTCTAAAGAGGGATTATTTTCCCCTCTGGCATAATGGGTATAGTTGGATCACAAGAGTACTTTACTCCTCCCTGTACCAGCTTTGCTAAATATGGCCCAATGTTTTAAATATTTTAGTAAATAGCTGTAAGGCCTGCATAAAGAGGGTAATTAGTATTTAAAGGCTCAAAAAGAGGATAGTTTGGGAACACCTGTCCTAGGTTTTCCCTCTAGAGGAAATGCTGCAGAGATGCAACATTGTAGAGATTTTAGTGTCAACCTCCCTATCTTCCCCTCCCCCTTTTCTTACACTGCCTGAGTCAGGTCACATAAAGATGAAGATTTCTTGGTTTCTTTTCCCTGTAACCATGTTCGTTTTTACTAATGATGTCAGGAATCCCAGAGGTGGGAAGGAATCAGGGCCTGATTCTGATAGATTCTTCCGAGGTTGGGCAGGGAGCACACAAGCAGCTCCCTCCCATGCACGGCTCACATCAGGTTCTGACACTGGTGTGGTCTCTGTGTTTGGGAGAGTATAGGGACTGCTCCGTCAGTATTCTCTCAAGAGACACATTACTCTAAAGGTGGTGAGAGTGAAGGAAGCAGGGTCCTGGCCCTGGCCCTAGCCCTCGTTGCACTGCCCTATGGTACTGTCTGGCCACATTGGAGTGCTCAGGAAATGAATGCTCCTCCCTGAAGCACAATTCCTGCCTGAGTTTCCCATCTGGAGGTACCATCTCCCCTTCCCCCTACTCTGGATAGCATCTAAATACTACAATTTGGCCCTCACTAAATACAGTACCAATTATTCAGATACCCATTTACAGTAAAAGCACCAATGACCTGTTAATTTCTACCCTGCCACTGAATTTAACATAAAATGTAATTCCCTGAGGTTGACAAATTATGCCATAGATTAAAAACACGCGTGGACTTTGCTGGATGTCAATTTGAAGGGATTATACCAGTTTCAGACCTTAATCACAATGGGAGAGAGATTATTATGATTACATGTCAGAGATGTGGCAGCACTGAGAGACGCTACATCTGTGAGTCATTCCCAGTGGCAGAGCTAACACAGCCACAGCCTGGATAAAAGGATTAAGAGGGCAAGACAGATACATGCCCAGGGAGAGGGTGTATGCATGTGTGCTCATTAGGTGTCAAGACAGATAATTAAGGATTACATTGCATTAAGTAGATCAAGCAGGACTCAGAGCACATTCACATACCAGATGCATAGTTAAATTGGTCACCAAATCTACTAACTACTTTCCTCTCCCTTCTCCCATAGGCTTTTCCCTGCTGTTCAGTTCCTCTGAAAAGCCTCTATACTAAATAACAGTAGCAGATTAAAAATTACTTATTTCAGTATAGTTATAAATATTAGATCAGTAATATAGGATTATTATAATTTAGTAATAAAGCACCATAGATGTATGATGCTACACACTTCCCTCATCTACATCCCCCAAAAGCCTTTCTTTCTTTCTTGAACAAGATTTCCTCTTAGCATTTTAAACTTAAAATAGTATCTGTCTAATCTACCTGAGGGATTACCAGTCTCTCATGACATCTGGGAATTGGAATTGCTAACTATCCAAAGTAAATTCTTGGGAGGGTGGAAAGGAATGTACATCATGATCCATAGCACCAGAATTTTCGCCTTCTTCACATATATAACAAATGACGTACTCTCAGCAAAGCTCAGAGCTTTCCTGTTCCTAGTCTAGTTTTTTCCATTGTTTGGGTACGTCTTCACTACCCGCCGTATCGGCAGGTAGCAATCGATTTATCCGGGATCGATATATCGCGTCTCGTTAAGACGCGATATATCGATCCCCGAACGCGCTCACCGTCGACTCCGGAACTCCACCAGAGCGAGCGGCGGTAGCACAGTCGACGGGGGAGCCGCGGCCGTCGATCCCGCGCCGTCTGGACCCCAGGTAATTCGATCCAAGATACTTCAACTTCAGCTACGCAAAGTAGCTGAAATTGCGTATCTTGGATCGATCCCCCCCCCAATGTAGAACAGCCCTTTGTGTGATTGTGGGTTGCTTGGATAGTATGTTGCAGGCACATGTTGGTTCCCTCTGGTTTTAATCCAGCTCTGATTTATTCAGTCATGCTGTCTCCTTTATGATAAATCATGTTGTTGTGGCATCTTATTTATGCTTCATCATGTGACAGAGAATGGTGGGGTCAAGAGGCAAACTCTCCAGGTCTCTTATCTATCTGTACTTCATCATCATCACTCCCATAACCACATTGCTCATCAATGATGGTGCTGCAACGACCAATCAACCAATTGTCTCCACCCCTGACAATTGTGCGTCAGTGCTTGAGTCTCCGTGAAGTCCATACCTGTCCACTCTTTTATGTTGTCAATCCATCTCTACTTCTGTCTACCTCTTCTTCTCTTCCCCTGTATTGTCCCTTGGAGGATGATCTTGGATAGGCCAGATGATCTTGTTACATGGCCGTACCACTTCAGCTTGCACTTCTTCACGGTCATCCGGAGGTCTTCATATGACCCAGTGCATTGGGTGATGATGTTGCGGACATCTTCATTAGTGATGTGGTCGAAGTCGGAGATGCCCAGGATTTTACGGAAGCATCTCATCTCTACTACCTGTATTTTCCATTCAAGTTCTGCTGTAAAGGTCCATGTTTTGCACGCATACAGAAAAATGGAGATGACCAATGAGTGCAGCAGTTTCAGTTTGGATTCCAGGGAGATGTTCTTATTCCTCCAAATTCGGTCTAGCTTTGCCACTGCTGCTGTTGTTTGCGCAGTTCTTGCCCGAATTTCTGCCTTGGATCCTTCATCAGTGATGATTGCCCCCAAATACTATCTGTACTTACCAGTTGGTAAATCATATTGGTACTATTGGCTCGCTAGGATCCTTGTCATAGGCTCCAGTTTCCCCAGCTATAGTCCAAGTGAATGGCAGTAGCAGGAGGAGACAGACACCAAGATCTGTGTAGAGATGGAACTCAAGGGTTGGATTAAAACTAAATAGGAGCTGGATACATCAATACCATGAGGCCCCCAGATTTGCTTGTGTATTTCCTATTAGCTGTTTAGAGAATGCATGATGGTGTACTTTGAAATAAAGGTTTTATCCTCATGAATATGTTCCTACATGAATGCCGATAAGTCTTAATATCACACCATCATGCATTCTTTACATGACAGATATATTATTGAGAATAGTTCATCCAGGCAGAGATCAGCTCTTCACCTGCATATTTTCCTTAACATGAGCAAATCCAGCATTTCAGATTCTAACCATTTCCATAACAAGAGAAGACAAGTTCTCTTCATCCTGAAGCAAGAGACAAACAAGCACAACCTCTTAAAAGCTTATGGGGATGTAGAAGGGGATGACCACTGTGACACAAATCTCCTTCATGTCTTACATTATATAGTCAACACAGATGGAATTGTGAGCTAATTCATGGTCTGAGTCTCTTTCTACTTACATTGGTATAAATTGGGAGTAATTCCATTGGAGTCAATTGAGTTACACTGGCATGAGAGAAAAATCATGTGCTCAGTCTCCATATTCATCCATATCTCCAAAAGGAAAAACTAGTGAATTCACCCAGAGATCCATCTTCTTATGCCTAGTTTATCCCTTACTCTTCCTCATCATACCACTGAAAAAGGCAGAGCTGGCCAAATGAAAGCTCTCACATACTAGCATGTGCCTTTTAGTTCAAGCTGCTATTTATGTTTGCACACCAGTGGGAAATATGAATCTGCTCGAGTGCGGTATTACAGCAAAGAAATGCAGACCCAACCAACAACAGAAATAGGTTTTATTGTTTACCCTCCAACAATAGAGATCGTGTGCTGTTACTCTGCAGCAGAGGGGGGCAAAACCGCTCTGCCACGACAGTGATTGTGCTGCTGGCAGATGAAGTAGGGAGAGAAGCAGGGCCTTTGAAAGCAGCCTTTTAAAAATGTCACTGAGTAGGTTTCAACTGAGCTGCACAAAAATAATCTAATGAATTTCCCTCCTACTCCAAGTCTGTAGCGCACATTGTTCTTTCTACATCTATTTTCCCTGTAAACTTTCTGCACCCAGTTGTATTAATGAATGTTGAACGGAAGTTGGATGCATACAGATCAATGTGGCTACATCTGTGCAGAATTACGTCACTCTCCTGGATCATTATCCCACCCATTCAAAAAGCACTCTGCTAAATGAGAGAGAGCGAGCAGAGCACTCCTCTCTGCCTTTCATTTTCCCTGTACTATGTGCATGAGGATGAAATCCAACATACTAACAAAGTGGTATGCAGAGGCTGAGCCTTGCTATCTGAATGGTAGATTAAAATATGTGCATCTTATACATTTAGGTACAAACGCTGGGCCCATCTCTGCAGCCACAGAGTGTTTTCTAGCAGCTCATAGGTGAGGTTCTGCCTGTGCAAGGGGGGGGGGCACAACTGAGAGGAGGGGCTGAACTGGGGGTGTGCACCCAGCTGACAAGGGCAGGAGTGAAGGCAAAGGATCTAGCTCAGTGGTTTTCAACCTGTGGTCCATGGATCCCTGGGAGTCTGCAGACTACGTCTAAGATTACCAAAGGGGTCTGCATCTCCATTCGAAATTTGTTAGGGGTCCACAAATGAAAAAAAGGTTGAAAACCACCGATCTAACTGATGCAGATTTTCCAGTCTCTCTCCCCTGGCTAGAGTAACTAAAGTTCATGGGCATGAAGTAGCCTCCCAGAGTGACTCCCTGGCACTCTGTAGCCTGAGGGAGAGAATTCCTCTGCCTAAAACTCCCACTGAGGGTATAGATTCATAGACTGTAAAGCCAGAAGGGACCATTGTGATCATCTAGTCTGCATAACACAGGCCAGAGAACTTCCCTGAATTAATTCTTCTTTGAACTAGGTCTATTTAGGAAAAACATTCAATCTTGATTTTAAAATTGCCAGAGATGGAGAATCCACCATAACCCTGGTAAGCGGTTCTAAAGTTTGCACCTTATCTTCAGTCTGAATTTGCCTAGCTTCAACTTCCAGCCATTGGATCTTGTTATGCCTTTGTTATACCCGGACTCAGCCCACTATCCAAGATGTATGTTGGGTCCTGGATTTGGGTCTTATTATGCAGGTGTATATGTGTAAATATTAATATATTTGCTTGTAATCAGTTTTGACAGCAAAATAAGTAAGGAAGCAATGAAGAGTGTTTGGGCAGGCTGGTACAGCAAGAGAACAGCAAAGGTCAGTGATTCACTACAACATCTCACAACACTTTAGCTACATTATTTTACTACTGAGATGTATATTTTGCGGTATTATCAAGGACAATCCCGACCTCCTCAGCGTCCTGGTGTCATGAACCTTTCCACTGTTTCCTGTGTTGGTATTCATGAATCTGCCTCTGTGGTCTACTAAGCCTTGCAGAACAAGTGAATAGTAACCTTTCCAGGTCACATGCTCACTTGCCTCTCTTGGGTGGGCAAAGTATTGGGATGTGGTGCCATCGATGGGCACTGTTCAGTTCAGAAACCCAATCTTCTCAAATCCAGTGTTTAGTACTGGAACTTTGCTTATGGCAACCACCCATTGATAGATCACATTGTTAACTGCCTCGCAAACCAAAACCACCCCAATCCTAGCAGTGGACTTTCCAACCCCAAAATGGTTTTCTTCTGACCAAGAGCTGCCTCGTGTTGCTAGCTTCCACAGGGCAATAACCACCTGCTTCTGTACCGGCATGGCTTTCTCAAATCCAGTGTTCTGGTGCTGGAGGTGTGGTGCAGGCTCCTCACACAGCTCCATGGAAGTCTGTTTCCTCATTTGGAAGTTCTGAAGCCACTGCAGGTCATCCCAGGTTTCCAAAACAATGTGATCCCACCACATCATGCCATTTCTTCTGGACCTGAAACGATGGTTCACCCCTGGGTATACAGCAACAATACCAACAGTCACCATATCTGTTCCAGGAGACTCTAATGGATTGTCATTCACCCTCAAGGTCAGCCATCTTTGGTGTGTCAGAAAGTTCTGCCAAGATTCCATCCTGCACCTTGTCAATCATCTCTTCCACCACATAAGCAATTGTCCTGCAAATAATCATCCAGTTGCTCCATGTCTTCCACTCAGTTTGGCTGGAGAGAAAGGCAAGCAGGAACTGCAATCAGCAAATGTGTAAAGGCAGGGGACAGTACCAACATCAAACGTGAAGGCTGTTCCTGTCTCCTCTGCTGCACAGAACCCTGGGATACTGCCCTGAAACGGTAGTGCTAATGTCATGTAACGAAAGAGCAGTGTGGACGTGGGTATATGTGTGTAGAAAGTGTTATACCCATCTCTACCACAGCAGATGTGGACACTTGGTATGGGTATGGGGAACATGCGTGAGCATGTACATGGTCAGCTACCAGAGTATGCATGCAAGTGTAGACAGCCATAGGGAGCAGGAAGAGGACTAATGCTGAGGAAATACACATACATCCTGGGTAAGAAGGTTGTAGCAAATTCTGCCACCATGTTACTCAAGTGGTCCCAGAAGCATTATGCATAGCTCAAACACTGTGCCCCATTGAGCTACTGCTGTGTTGATGTAGCCAGCTCTTCCTGCCTTAGATTGATGTTTCTGATGAGGAAGAGTAGCTGTGCATTGCAATTAAAGCTTCACAGAGTTCCACAAGCTAAGGCATCTTAGGGAATGCACTGAAGAAGTGCATTTTCATTGCCATGGTCATGACCCTGTTGCAGACAGTGCTGCTTACCTATTGGTCTGAGGTTGCTAGAGAAGAAGAGGAAATGGTTTCTTGGGATCTCTGCTAAGTCTATGCTGACAGCTGCTGAATGAAGTCAATGGAGCTACTGGGAGCTCAGCACTTATTTAGCACCAAAATATGGACTTAGGAGCCTAACTTTAGGCATCGATAATTGAAAATCTTGGTTGCTCTATTGAAATGTTCATTGCTTTGATAACATTTAAGGTACTATGTTGCCTATTAATTAAGGCAACACAGATAAAATTCAATTGCTGCTAAGAAAAAGAAGTTGAATGGAATAGTGGGTCAAATCCAACTCGGATGATTAGATGCAGACAACAGAGGCAGAGTAACTAACTTTGTGAAGACATGTAACAATGCATTCCCACATGTCTGAGGTGAAAAATGTGTTCTATGCAGTTTGAAATGATGGTCAGTACCAGCCTCAAGTTTGGTTCTAAAAATGTCCATGCTAAGAAAGAAGGAGGGTGTTTGGACTTTTAGTTTAAAAATAGAATTTTCCCATTTGTAGTTTAGGCTGATTTTGTGACAGCTGCACACTGCACTGCCATGTGATAGACCTGAGTTTAGATCTCAAATTCCCAGACAGTGGGTTAGAGAGGGTCAAGAATGTTGCAGAAGTAGCAATTACCTCTTGTTGGTTGATCCATGCAATAACCTTGACATTGGCACCAGAAAAGGCCAATCCCTTGCTGTCACTGGGCTAGCAGACAACTCTCAGAAAGAGATGGTGGTTAAAAGTCACATAATTTTGAGAAATGGATGCTGATGACATCTTTTAATTGGTAATGTTAATGTCACTCTCTCCTTTCCATTAAGTGGTAGTGACTTTATCAGTTTGCAGATGTTATGAAACAGGAACATATCAAAAGAAAAGCTACAATTATCAGGCAGAGTTCAAGTATGCACTGGGCAGTCATTCAACTGTTTTTTTAAATGAACACTTTGTATTAAGGACAAGGGCCAAATTCTGTCCCGGCATACGTGCAAAAACTCCCACTGACTTCATGTGTGTAACTGAGGGCAGAATCTTACCTAAGATTAGCAAATATAAAGCAGGTCCATATAAATATAACAAAGACCTAATGGGAGTTTTGGGGGCATCTGTTCAGTTTTTAAGGTAGCATTAGACCATGTGACAGCTTTTTGTGTTTCGTGAGGTGCAGTCATTGAAGGAGGTCCACATTCTTCAGTCTCAAAGATGGTTAAAAGTTCAACACCTCAAACATTTCTACTTATTCAAAGTTAGGGATCCTAAAAATAATTCATTTCCAACCTCCTCGCCCTTGCGTGGAATGTTAGCTGAGTTCAGTTCTGGGCTCTTAATTATTCTTTACCTGGTTTACATTCAAATATGAAGAGCTGGAATATTTTGCAGTGTGAGATTCCACTTCAAAAGACATCAGCTGAAAAGCAATTTATAACTAGAAAAGGACTGTAGAATTGTTTTCAAGCATTTTCCTACTGGAACTGGCACACTTTAGAGAGTCTAGAGAACAGAAAGCCAACTTAGGATCTTGTGCGAGTTGGCAGGGATTTGGGCCTGTGCAGTTTCAGGCCTTGCCTGGCTCTTAGACCATCTCTTTCCAGTGTCTGAATATGAATGCAGAAAATGAAACCTGATTTAATTCACTTTGCTTTATGGAAAAGAAGCAATTTCTCACAAGAATTTTCATCTGTCCTCTGCAATAAGCAAATTACAGTGCTCTGGAAATTCAAGAATTTATAGCTGTACAGTAGTTTTATCTCCATTTCCCCGGCCACTTGTACCTATATTAGTATTGGTATTTCAAGCTGTTGTCACTGGTGTTTACCTTTCTTCTCCTCTGGTTGGGGTTCCCACTACAAATTCCCCTCCCCCCCCCCATCTTAGTGATAAAATCAACATAACATCTCTGTGCTAAGTATCTCCAAACTGAAGCTGCCAACCTCCCATTGAAACGTGTACATGCCAACCCAGAATGGAACTCAGACTTCTCCCAACCTCACCCATGCAGAGTCCAATCTGCTCCAGGATTTAGAGTGCTCAGATCTCCACTGTGGGTTATAGCAAACACATGTGTATGAAGTCAGGCAGCTCAGGTGCCTTCCTGGTGACACATCATGGCTCAATGCAGAGACTAGATTTGGAATTCACCTTGAAGGTAGGGCTGCCAGCTGGTTGTGGCTGCAAGAGGAAGGAGGCAAGGAATTCAATAGCTACTATAGCTGATGCCTGACCAAAACTTACTGAAATTAATGGAAAGCTTCACATTCATTTCAACAGGCTTTGATTCAATCCCTTTGTTTGGTGAACTGCTACAGTTGTCTCAAAAGGCTGAGGAACCACTTTCCATAGCTACCAGCTACTTATAGTATTCCATTGACCACACTGCTGTGCCTGCATTCCACTTAAGAAGGCGATAAAAGTGATCAGTGAACTATTCTCAACAATCAATTTATTTGCTGAATGTAGCACTTTCCCAGTGTGCATTGTCTATGGACAAATCACAATTCCCACTTGTGTGTTCATTGTTCAAAAAATGTTAATGAATGTTTTATGTGAAGTTAGTGTTATTTCAGCCTATGGATTGTTCATGAACTATTTGCTGTGTGGATTGCTTCATGTGTCTTATAAGAGGAGAGTAGAAGAGCTTTGCTTGTTTAGTCTAACAAAAAGAAGGTTGAGAGGGAATATGATTTCTCTCTATAAATGCAATAGGGAGGTAAATACCAGGGAGGATGAAGAGCTATTTAAGCTAAAGGACAGTGTTGGCACAAGAACAAATGGCTATTAACTGGCCATGAACAAATTCAGGTGGGAAATTAGAAGGTTTCTAACCATCAGAGGGTGAAGTTCTGGAACAGCCTCCTAATACAAGTTGTGGGGGCAAACAACTTAATTAGTTTTGAGAGAGATGGACAAATTTATGAGTGCAATTGTATGATGGGTTTGCTTGTGATGATAAGGGCAGGGCCCCACAGTACTGGGGCTCACTTCTGATTTATGTCTTATGTTCCTAAAGCTCATGCTGCAGGGTTTCAACAGGTCACCGGCAGGGGTCAGGAAGGGATTTTTCCCTCCAGTATATTCTGGTTTATTTTTTATCTCCTTCCTCTAAAACATCAGGGATGGTCATGACTGGAGATGGCACTTTGGGCAGGGTGGATCAGGGTTCTGAGGTGGCACTGATCATTCTCTTTGTCAGATACTTGGCTGTCTCAGGGTCTTACTGAACACCATAGGTGGGGTTGGGAAGGAATTTTCTCCCAGGTCATATTGGCAGTGACCTGGGCGGGGTGTGTGTGTGTGTGTGTGATGCTTTCCTCTGTGGTGTGGGGACATGGATCACCTGCCAGGATTATCAGGATGTATCTCACTCAATCACTTCCCTGCCATTCTGTGGGACTTGAGAATTGGTGCACCTCAGTCCTCCCTATTCTCTGCCTGTGGCACATAATAGTCTAATCTCCTGTGGGCTATAATACTTTGGTCTCATTTCAGTTATTGGGTTTGTAGTGCAGGTGCTGGGGTGATGTTGGTAGCCTGTGATATACAGGAGGTTAGACTAAATTATCTAGTGGTCCCTTCAGGCCTTAGACTATGACTCTAAATATTTGATATTTGCAATTAAACATTCAAGCTGTTTTGATTGAACATGAAGGTCACATGGTAGGTTTTGTTCTTTGATGGAATGATACTCTTTTGTCCAGTGTCCAGGGCAAGTACTCATGATCATGAATCTGGAATTCACTCTCCCTGAAAATCCTGCAATAGTAACTTAAATGTCAGGGTTTCTGTGAATATTCCTGCAACTGTGTTCATATTCATAGAAAGTGAATACAAACAGGGCAGGAACAGACCCAAAGCAAATACATGTAAAAATTTGAAAGCGTGCTTCTGAATTTTTTTTTGCAGTTTGAACTTAGTTCTTCCCATTGTAGGGCATCCCAGATTGTGGATCCAAACTTCCCTCGAACCTAGTTGCAACATAATAGGGTCCCCTATTTTGTTAATATTAATCATGAATATCATGTAAATATAAATGACACTGAAAACATTTATTTTGCATCTTGTGTGACTTCCTGCTTTAGCAACATTTGCTATGTTCCCCATTCCCATGTATGGTATCAGAGGCCATTGTCCAAAATTTTATCATATGGGGAGACATGTTTTTAAGAGGTGAGAGCATGTCAGAAACATTTGAGGGAGTCCTAAAAGAAAGGGGGGGACGTGATGCATTTCTGGGTGATTTAATAAGCTTGATGGGAGCACAGATATCCACAGGCTTAATAGCTTTAACTAAAAGCTGAGCACTGTAGTTCCTTTTGTCCCCTGTGCTGACTTGTCCTTTTGCATAGTTTCACTGAAGTTGCACTAAGTTTTGTATTTCAGCACATTTTGCAGTCAGTATGAAAAAAAAAATGGAGACATGCCTTGTGAAGATATCTGATAGACAAAGATCAGGATGGGATGGTTTCTTTGGGCATGGAGCCTGCTTTAATTTCTGAGCCAGTCTCAAACACCTAGATTATTTTCAGAGAGGTGAATGTGATACTTTCAAAGCCTGTCCCTCCAAAAGTCTCTCTTTTGCTTTTCCTTATGATGCTCCAGTAGTTTTACTTTCATGTTGGAAATATACAGAGATGCAAAACATAGCCATTAAATTGTTCAAGAAAGCACCTAGTACCAAGATGAAAAAGAACCTGGACAATGGGTTTTTTTATGTAGCTATGTAAAAATGGAGGAGTGGATGAGTCAGGGAATTAGTAGTGGATGATGTAAAAGGCTAATGTAAGACTTTGAAAATAAAAGCTGTGGAAAAATGAAACTCCAGGGCAAACCCACTATTATAATACCAGTTTAAATATAATTCCAGAGTTATTACTAGGGTAAATATAAATCATACACATTTCAGTATCTAAAGCAAAACCTGTGTTTAGCTTTTCAGTTATGTAAACGATTAGTCTCCTTATCAGACGTCAGTGGGAAATATGGGTGCTCAGCTCTTCTTAAAATCAGGCCATGTATTTATACAGTGGAATTTACTTGTGATGCTGAGGATCAGCACAAGTTCACACTACTAAAGGAGCAGTGCAGGGAGCTCATGAGTCGAGTGACCACACAGGAGTGTTTGCACACACCCTATGCAGAAGGTCTCCACCACAGTCTTATGAAGCCCATCACAGAAGGCTGCAAATGGGGCATGTCAAGCCAAGAGATCTGCTCTCTGCTCCAATGACACAGAGAGTAGAATGTCACGGCTAGTCCAGCCCACAGTTGTAGTCCAGTGCTGAGTGAATGGGTTTGGTGAGAGCTAAGGAGATTGGACGCATATTTTGTGTGTGATGGGATGAAAGGGACAAGACCAGAAGGAAGGGGGGAGATGGGGCAAATGCCGGGATGGGGACAGGGAGAGGAGAGAAGGGGTTGGAGACAAGTTCCCAAGTCTCTTGCTCTCAGTGGTCTCATGAGGGTTAATCTGGAGTATGGCAGTGCTATCTTGCATATTCCTGTCTTCTCTCGAGCTAGAAAACATTTCCAACAATGGGGAGGCATTAGAGGGCGGAGAAAAGAGAGATGTTCAGATTAGGGTTCTGTTCTTCAGTGCAAAGCCTGGCAAAAATCCAAGCCTGCAGACTTCACAGACAAACTTTTTCCGAGTGTGATAGAAAATGAATGAAGCATTGCACACAGTGCCCGGCTGCGGCGCAGCCTACTGGACACAACTTCCTTCAGTCTCCCAAAAAACACACCAGGCACAGCCACACAGAGAATAATCACACAATCATTTATAATGAGTGCTATAAAAATTACTCCAGCTGTACTACTGGTGTTGTGCACCCATCCCGAGTAAGTAATGTGCGGCCAAAAAGAGTTACCCCACAAAACCAAGTGTCTTGTCACTCCAGGATCTCCCTGTCCTGGCCCCTGAAACCTTTTTTTAAGGAATAACACAGTGCTAAAGGGACTAAAAGAACAGTTCTCTTCCTTGTCAATCTCACAGGAACTCACTGTTTCTGATGATGGGACTGGCTTTGTCAAGGTTATAAAAATATCAGTCTTTACGTATGTATCATGTTCTACCCATTGTCTGAACCTCCTGGTACAAATGGTCTGTTTCTTATTGGCCAGTGCAACACCTGCTAAGCTCTGCCAAGAGAATAGTTCCCCACTGCATTCTCTTTTTCAGAGGTAGATGTATTCAAGCTGATTTCTGCTTAAAAAAAGACTGCCATGAAAGCAACTGGAACAGGATGTGCAAACAAGATGAAATTCCACTTTTTACATACTGCTTTGGCTATAGGACCTGAAAAAGATAGGGTAAGATTCTTGGGTGCTGTATATTATTGGCTCTAGTGAAGTATTACTGTCATCTTCACAGTAGGTAACCCAGTGCAGAGGACCAGCATGAGTCCTATGCACCACTTAAATACTACTTAAGTGGTGCATAGTTCTCACAGGGATCTATTTCACCCAAGGGGAACATGTCTGTTTATCTTTCAATGTGCCAAGACACAAATGATGGACACTAGCTATGATGAAGCCTCACAATTAGGGACACAATAAAATTATCCATGCAGGAAACAGACTGCTTGGGATCCATTTCTTTAGTGTAAATAACTCTCCATAACATGTTTCTGAGGTAAATGGTTTTCAACAATAAAAAAAGTGAGGGGGACACCAAATCTGTGTGGAATGTAAGTAGTCTGGGGACTAAACTGACAGACATTTGAGTGGTATGCATGTCTGCAACATTCTCTGGGGTGTGTGAGTAATGTAGGTAATGTATCTCCGTACCAAAGAGGCATCAGCTTAAGGGAAGGAATTTGAAGAAGAGCACTTACAATAGTTATTAGAGGGCTGATGTTTGAGGAGAGATGAAAATAACTAAACATGCACAGTTTGGACGTGCTCACTAAGCTGCAGTGCCATTGAGAGGGTATGTAGACCAGAGCAGCCCTTGCTTCACCGGGTGAAAGGGCAAAACCCAAACCCAGCCCAGCTCTGCTCACCAATATGTTGAGTCCATGACACTGCTCTCCCCTACCCTCAGCTCCTTAAGGAATGCTATGCTGCTGTTAGCACTTGCATTAAGTTATCCCTGCTAGTGGCGCATGGGGAGAATGTTCTTAATCCTCCCACCCCAACACACACATATCTTGAGCACAGTAGTAACAGGTTAGCCCAAATCTTTACTTAATGCCTACTAAGAGTTCTTACAATGGTACCATTACAGCATTTTGCTGTTAAAGGAACTTTAGCAACTGAGAGCTGCTTCTCCATTTCCTAGTGTTTTTTCTGTGAACTCACACTAGATTTTATTGTTTTGGGTGGGATTTTCAAAGTGCTCAATGTTGGCCTAACCCTGCTGCTGTTGCAGTCACTGGGAGTTTTGCCAATGACTTTAATAGGAGCAGAGTAAGGCCTATGGCATGTGCTTTTGAAAACTCCACTCGATGTATACTAATGTGAAGATGGGTGACGGGGATGCAGATTAAACAAGAATCAGTTCAAACCTGTGTGCAAATCTGGCAAAGAATGCAAACTAAACCTTTTTGTGGTTCAAAAAGAGTTTGGAGGGCATTTTTTTATTTTCTATTCCTCTGCAAAAAGGCACCATTCTGATTTTGTAATCAGCAGACCTGTGGGGGAGGTGGTTTCTGCTTTTCGAGGGGCTTACAGATTGGCGTCATCTTAATTTTATTTGCCTCTTGTTGAGAATAGTTATTTTTCATTTAGAAAGAAATATACATAAAAAGCTCTTTTTTCATTACATTTATAAACATTTTTTCATGTACCCTTAATATCTTTCAAAAGATTAATACATTTTAAGGTCAGAAGGGACCATTATGATGATCTAAGCTGACCTCCTATGACACGGGCCATAGAACCTTACTCCGGAATTTTTGCATTGGCCCCCACAACTTCTGTTTGAAGGTGTGCGTGTACGTGTGTGAATTAAAAAGATTAAAATAGAAAAATGATAGTGAAAGAGAAAATGAGAAGAATTAAAATGGTTTTTTTAGTCAGTTGCATTTGCATTTTCTTGCTGCCCTTACGAATACTTAACTCCCACTGATTACAATAGCAGTTACCCAATCATAAAGATTGCTAGATTGGCCATAAATTACATGTTTATTAGCATGAAATGCTTTAATAAGTAAATGTGTTTATTTTCTTCATATCTATAGGTCCAAGGCTGATACTAAGAGCACTAATTCTCCAGAGTAGATTACTGCCCTGCCCTGATTTCAGGATTGCCAAGACAGGTGATAAACAAGCTTAAACATGTTTGAAATCTGTTGGCAGGGTTAGCATTTCACACAAGAAAGTACTGACAAATTTTATTCTTCTGATATTTTTGCATTTTTGCTACTTCTCATATACATTTGATTTTAAAATCTTGTTGTTTTAAAAGCAGAATACAACTTTTTACCATCAAGCTCCAAAGTCTATTTGCTAAAAAAGTAGCATGACCTATCAGAATAAGTAGAGTGTTGGGCATGAGCAACGCTAATTTTGGCTCTGCCACTAACTTGTTGTGTGGCCTTGGTAGTGTTGCCAAGTCTCGTGACATTTTCTGATTTTCTTAAAGCACCAGCTTCTGGAGTCAGATGATTACATACATGAGCATCTCAGCTTTTAGGTACAAAATCTAAATGTTTCTAGCCCTTATAGCTGTTGAGAATAGGGTGACCAGATGTCCCGATTTTATAGGGACAGTCCCGATTTTGGGGTCTTTTTCTTATATAGGCTCCTATTACCCCCCACCCCCTGTCCCGATTTTTCACATTTGCTGCCTGGTCACCAGGGCCGGCTCCAGGGTTTTTGCCGCCCCAAGCGGCGGAAAAAAAAAAAAAAGCCGCGATCGCGATCGGCGGCAGCTCCTCCACCGCGCCGCTTTCTTCTTTGGCGGCAATTCGGCGGCAGGTCCTTCCCTCCGAGAGGGACAGGGACCCTCCGCCAAATTGCCGCCGAAGAGCCCGACGTGCCGCCCCTTCCCCTTGGCCGCCCCAAGCACCTGCTTGCTCAGCTGGTGCCTGGAGCCGGCCCTGCTGGTCACCCTAATTGAGAAAAGCTTGAAAACACAAACTCTAAAGGCTCAAAAACCCGCAAGACAACTAAAAGGAACACAATTTTATTATTCTTTAAAATCTGATAATTTTGGGGTCCCTGGCTCCGCATTCGCGAATCCTTGGGGTTCGCAATAGTGCCTTGGACAAATCACATCTCAACTTCAATTTCCCACCTATGTAAAATAGGGAGCAGTACACACCTCATGTAATTAATTATCATTTGCACCACTTTGCCCATATAAAGCACAGCATAAGTGCTACATATTTTTACTTTTAAAAATCTGGTTATCAGATTCTCTCCATTGCCAATCTTGCATGACTGACAGCTGCTCTCCCTGCATCTAATGGAAGAAGCATTCTCTCCCCCTCAAAGAGGCTGTAATCTAGTTTGAAATCAGTTTCCTACTCTATTGTAAAGAACATTTTCAGTTTTGTTTTAATTTCATAGTTGACCATGTTCCTTTAAGGTTTTTTTGACATCTGTACTGTTACTGTAGTGCTTTGAACGTGCATCTGAAAATTGCTAAACAATAAAGATGTTGTTGCTGCTGCTGCTTGATCTGGAGGCCAATCCTACACAAACTCTCCTTCTCTTTCCAGAATACTGCACACTGGAAATACAACAGCTTTTAATTTAGTCATAGGAGAAAAATGTAATGTCTCTCTCTTTTTTCAGATTGTGAATTAATTTCCTGTTACAGGAACATTAATTTAAATACCACTACATCCATATACACCAGCTGAAGATCTAGTCCACTACTAATTTACAGTGAATGCCCTGGCCAGATTCCTTTTCAAGATTTGACATTCCAGGATTGAACTGGTTATTCTGTGGTCTAATTCCAGGAATTTCTCCAGAGATGTATTTTATTTTACCATTCTTCGTTTCTCCGCTGCTCTACGTATGTGTGTGTTTGAGAAGATAGACACATACAGAGGTGGTTGTTACTAAAGTACTAGAAAAACCAGTGAGCTATACCTTTAACTTATGTAGGTCAAGGAGGCTATGCCAATTTATATAAACTGTGGCTCTAGCCAATATGTGTGATTGCCTGTAATAAAACCTACATCCTATTCTTTCAGTTGCCCCATCTCTAGATTGAGTGGGAAAGTTTTCCTGTCCCACAAGAGTTTGAGATTTTAATTTTTTCCCCCATCCCGAATCAGGTCAAAATCTTGAAAATTTTTGCAAATTGATAATCTGAAAATGTTTTGGATTGGGTCAATCAAAACATTCTGACATTAAAAAAAAAAAAAAAGACATTTGTAACCTTTTCTCAACTATAAATTAACTAACATTTTGAAACAAAAAGTTGTTTTCAACCAGAAAAGTAAAACATTCGACAATTTTAAAACTTTTTTTTAAAATGGGAAGATTAATCAAAACCGACCCTTTCCCATGAACAGTTTTGGTTTCCAAGATTCAACATTTTCCAAAGAAAAATGTTTTGTTGGAAAATTCCTGACCAACTCTACCCTTACCCCCCCCCCTTTACAGGGGGAGGGATAGCTCAGTGGTTTGAGCATTAGCCTACTAAACCCAGGGTTGTGAGTTCAATCCTTAAGGGGGGCCACTTAGGGATCTGGGGCAAAATCAGTACTTGGTCCTGCTAGTGAAGGCAGGGGGCTGGACTCGATGACTTTTCAAGGTCCCTTCCAGTTCTAGGAGATAAATTAAAATAATGGAGATATCCTATTTATTTTATTTCCTTTTCTCTCCTGGTCCCAGCCATTTGGCCCTCCTGCTCATTCCTGTATGGAGAAAAGGTGATCACCTTTCTGTAAGCCTACAGCTGTGCTGCTCCTTTTCTGTCTTCCCTACTACTGCACAGCAATGCATGTGTTTTGTGCCACATGCAACACTTCCTGTCCATCAGAGAGAAGAAGCACTACTGTGTAGCAGAGAGCCGACTCAGCACAACACCCAACGGCTGCCAGACTAATATTGACATGGACGGCGATATGGTAGAAATAAAAAACTTTTATACTTTTTAAATTAGTGTTATTCCTACACCTCATACAGGTCATAGCTGGTGGAATAGAAATGAGTCTCTTGAAACTCAGGAGGAATGCTACCAGAAGAGGCAGGGAAAGAGGACAAATAGATGGGGATGGTGTAGCAAAAGGAGTGTGAATTAGATTAGAGATTTGACACTGCTGCAGCAGAGGGCCCAGAACAAGTCTGGGTCTCGGGGCCAAAGAGGACAGTTGCCTGGAATCGTCATTGTATCAGGTCCTCCAATCCAGTTTTACTGCATGTTTGTGCTGGTGATAAATTCAAATTCGGCTCAGCTAATTGTTGCTCTGTCTGCATTTTCCTGGATCCAGACAGTCATTGTCTCTGCCAATGCAGTTTCAAAATTTACAGTCCTTTAAGATGAAAGAGGGATCACACCTCTATTGGTGGTATTGTTTCAGTATTTCTGGCTACAGACTCAATCAGATAACCATGCATGTTTTCATTTTGTTACGGTTATCTGAAAAACCAGAAAGGCTGCAAACCATTTCCCAAGCCCCATGGACTACACTGGAGTTACATGAGTGAAGATTTCACTTCCTTATATTTAATAAGAGCTTAAATTCTGGAGAATGTTGCAAAATGCACGTGAAGGCCTTAATTCTGTGAATGCACGTAACCCCCTGCCCCTGATTAAGAATAGAAAGAAAAAGACATTGAAAAAAAATAGGAGGTGGCAAAGTAAAGAACATTGTTGCTCCTTTAGGCTGCACTAATTGTAAACACCAGGGGCTCCTTGCAATCCTCCATGCTCCCCCACAAGTTTACGTGTGTCACCCTCCCACCCCCTCCATTTGTGGGACGCCCATTCCTACCTTTCCCCCCTGCCAGGGGCACTGTGTGTCCCACATCCCCCAGCTCAGTCCCCATTCCACCCTTCTCCCTCAGGCTTTGTGTTTCCCTCGTTGCCCTCCTCCACCACCATTATTATTTCTCTTCTTTCTGCCTGGGGAGAGAAGTCATTCAGGGTGTCAATATGTTAAACGCTACTGGGAGGATGGGCAGAGAGAAGATAGAGGTACTGTTATCCTGGGTGGCATTAATGGGTGCCATCAACTGCAATCACAGAGGTGCTTGAGCTGTGGCTTTGTTAGACAGATGGCAGGGGCTCAGTGTGTTCCCCATTTTCCCCCTTGGGGTTTTCTGATTTCCTCCCAGATCAATAGGGTTCTATCCATTGATGCCTAGGGCATACCCTGACATTTTGGAATGGATCTGATGTGGTATTAAAAAGCTATCACGTTCCATACCCGCAGACAGAGAAATGCCATCAAGTTGAGGGTAAGGCCTGGCAAGCATGGCCAAGTATAGAGTGCCAGTCACCTCAGCTGATGCCAGAGAGCTGAGCTGGGCTGGGCAGGCAAGCCACATTCCAGGGGTTGCATGGTACTGCCTGCTGTCAATGATAGCTCTTACTTTTTAGGATGGCTGCTATTGGTAAATCCGAACACCTCTAAGAGGCACTGGGATTGGCTAGTGGGTGGTAGGTCAGGGTTCATAAAAGGTGCTGCCAGGAACATAGAGGCCTTCTCGCTGGTGCAGTTCAGTTCTATTTCTCTCTTCCAGTATGAGCATAATTGTCACATTTGCCATCACCAGCACTAAGTTTGGTCTTCCAGATTAACGTTCAGAACAGATTATGAAAACTACTAAAGAGAAAGAATCAGCCCACTTCACTTCAAATGTTTATTATGTCCAAGGCTGGCCCCAGAGGAACAGCCTTTACAGTGAAGCGGAAATAGTTTCATCATTACCACCCTATTGATTGTAGGGCAACCCCTGTTGTGGCAGGAAAGGTTACGTCCTGTGCCCTGCGCTTCCTACACACGACGTTACGTATATTGGCTCCTAAACCTCTTAATTCTCTATGTTTCTGAGCATAGTTCTTTTCTCAAGGCCATTTAGATAACAGCACTGCACATCCTGTCATTGATCAAACAGCAATAAAAATAAAAATTTGATTCTTCCAAATGTTTTGGTTTAGAGTCTGACTGACTAGAATGGAGGCAGTTAGTATTAAGGAGCATATGAAAAATATAGGTTTTTTTAGGGGGAAGGAGGATGTAGATATTATGAAGCAAATGAAGCCATGATGCAAACCAGCGGAGTTCAATAAAGTTATTCCACGGGTACATTTGGCGCTATATGAGTGGGAGGTTGCTAAGCTTCTTGGTTTGTAGCCTTGTTGCTGGAAGCTGCACACACACTCAGAATAGAAGGGCTTTCCACTGGAGGGAAAAATCCTTTTTATTCAAAAAATGTTGACCATCACCAGTGTGGTGTGATGCAATACAAAGTTTTAACCTGGACTCACTTGGAATGACCTGATAAACATACTGTGGCTTAGCCACTCACAAGGAACATCCCAAATTCATGCCAGTAAAAACTTAATAGCATACCACATCTTCTGTGTCCCATATTCGATATCACCTTTGCAGTTTCTTTGCAGTTCTGAGCACCAGCAATAAGAATGACATAATGAAAAAATCCAGTGTAATGCCAATCAACACATTTAAGGATTTTCAGAGGAACTGTATAGGCTTTAGAAAGAAGCATAAAGAAAATATAATAAGTAACCTCTGCAAAAATGTGCTATTGCCAATTTTCTGAGTTGTGTGAATCATATCCATTCTGACATTTGACACGATGCACAGGCAGAAAATTACACAGAATTGCTTTCGGCATAATCATTTCCCAGAGTGCTACCACAAATGCACAGAAAATCCTCTGTACAGGTGAGGATTATGAGCAGACCATCATAGAAAAAAAAAAAAAAAAACTACCTTTGTCCTTTTCATACAGTAACATCAGGTTACTTTGCTCAGTGAGTGAGGTGAGTAGCATAGAGTAGTTTCCAGCATTGCCTTAGCAGCACTTACAGTGAAAAGTTTTCCTTCTAACCAAACCCTCATTTTTCTAAGAAAACGACCCATGTCATAGTGTTGCCCATGTCATCTGGGTAAATGGGTTTCTATCATATATGTATTTACAGTAAATATACAAAATATTTCAAAGATAGGAATACTTATGTAACCCTTCTGCCAGGTGGAGCCAGCAGCAACCAGGGCCGGGTTCAATATCTAGGGGTTCCTTTCCATTGATACAACACAAAACTGTCTCAAGCCCCCACCCAGTAACATGAGAAAATTATACACCGCCCCTGGGCACCTCGGAGAGGCAATACTTCCCCACTCACAAGCACAGAGTCTGTAGAAAAGAAACTTTTAATAAAAGGAGGGAAGTAACTCGACGTTAATTTGGGAAAACACTGCAAACAGGGTTGAGAAACATAAACCCTGAGCAAAAGACCCACCCCCAAGTAAGTTGGGCAGTGTCCTTTTCCCCTCAGGTTCTAAAGACCAGCAAACCAAAAGTCTCAACTCTTCTCTGCACCCCAGTCACAGTTGCTGCTCTTGGTCAGGGCAGACCCAGAGTTCAGAAGTGCATCTACAGAGTTCATCTCCCACCCTGGGTGGAGGTGGTAAGGAGGCACCTTACTTACTCTGCTGCTCGGGCACTCACTCATTGCTCATCTCTGCCAGTCACCCTGCTGGCCGCTCGCCATCCTTCTCCACCAGCCGCACTGCTGGCCGCTCACTCGCCAGCCAACTGGCAGTCACCTTCTGCTGCCACCTGCCTCTCTGCTGTGACCTCTGTACATCAGTCTCTTAATAATTTTCAGCTCTTTGCAGGCTGGGCAGAAACACTGCCCCATCTCAAGTGATTTTAGCTCTTGGTGATTTTTAGCTCTTAGCAGACTGGGCAGAGACCCAGTCCTACCACAACTGATTTCAGCTCTGATTGAGCATTTAAAATAACAAAGACTCCTAATTAAGCAGATTTAGCTCTTTCTTTGAACAGTGGGTGGGTGGAACAGGTTAAACCAGTCCAGGGAGGACCTTTAGGGGAGGGTCCACATCTCCTGACTGGGACACCTGTCTCTACCACTCTCATTTTCACAGGCTCAAATAAATTTGTTAATCTCTAAGGTGCCACAGTACTCCTGTTCTTTTTGCGGATACAGACTAACACGGCTGCTACAGGCCTTTGGCATTCAAGCCCCGGGCTTAACAAGGTTCTTTCAGCTGAGGATGACTCCCTCATTTGGGACAGGGTAAGCACAGTCCTGCCTCCCTGTATTCATACAGTAATGCCAACAACATTGGTACCCTCACCACCCCTGCTTTCAGTACCAAAGTGATTTATAACCCAACACCAACCAAAGTTGATCACTTTGAGCAACACACGGCTCTATCTGCTGGATATCTAAGCAGGGCAGGAGCAAACTGTATTTACATGAACACACCTAAAGTCTCTCCCCCTCTCAGCTAGCTGTCAGGGAAGAATTCATTCACACCCTGCTTACACTTACATTTTAACAATTCCCACTTACCTTGGAAATACATTCGGGTCTTATTTCTGGGATACTACTTGCCAACTCCTTTTGCAAGTGTATGTCAGTGTAACAGGGTGGCTCGCCTGAGTACAGGATGAACTCCTCCTGAGTGGAATCAGGTAATTCCCTTCAAAGGGCAAGGAGGTGGCTACAATGAAAGGTTTGGTGCGGTGTGACATAGGTGGTCAGGAAACAGAAGACTGAGAAGCTGTAGCTGACATGAAGAAGGGCAAGGGAGCAGCAGGGAGCAAGATTGGCTTTTGGAGGGACATTGAACTATGCCCTGTAGCCCTTTTCTCTAGAGCTGCGGTATTCTCAAGAAGGGGCTCTTGGTTTGGCATTCAATTCCCCATTTGGTTGGCAAAAGCTCAGGTTTGGGGACCCAGTCTTTTCTTAGGCCTTTTTGGGGAGGGGTGGCTGGGGATTGTGGCCGATTGTGGGATCAGAAATGTTGAGCTGACTTCAGGTTTCAAACAGCGAGCCACACTATCATTGCAGGCCTAAGCAGAGTTTAAACAAAACTCCCAGGAAAGTGTTATTTTACCACAAAATGCTCCTCTCTCTCTCTCCAGGAAATGATACAAACACAGCCAAAATCCAAATGAATTTAAGCACCAAAACTGACTCTACCCACTATTAAGCACTGACCTCAGAGGCAGGGTCTTCTCCCCTTGGGTCCAGGTAATGTGTGTTCCTTCCAGGGAGCACAAGCCCATCTCATCACCCAAACCCTTCCTCTAAAGGCCTACTTCTTAAGAAGGCCCAGCTGTGAGCAACTCACACCAGCACCTGAGACTGTACCGGTTCCTACAGGGTATGACAGCTACTTTTCCTCCCTTCCATAGAAACATTGCTCTTTTTTCCCCTTACTGGGGACGGGTAACACATACCCCATCCTAGGGAGACAATGGAGCAGGGCTGCTTTTGGGAACTAGAGCTCATTTGAGGCTGGGAAGACTTTTTAGGAGATTTCCTTTTTAATGATTTTTTAGATGTTCTTGATTAATGTGTGTGCTTTTAACCGCTGAATTGCACCAGAAGAACAGCAGGTGCAAATGAAAATAAATCCACATGAATAGATTTAAGTAGCTAATCAGAAATCCAGTGACTGGGCTCCTTATCATGCAAGCCTCAATAGAATGACATGATGCTTTGCATTTTGCTAAATTTGACAGTGAGTCTATAAAATGCATGCAAATCTCTGGCGGGTTTTATCTAACCAAGGCCATAAGGAGGGACCTCTAGTTTAGTTTGTTCCTCCACAACAGTACACTCTGGTAATTTCAAGGAGTGCTTCAAGTGATATTGGATGTGCACCAAGAAATAAAAACAACTGCCCCCTAGAGCAATTTTTTCTTATTCTGAAAATGTGTTTGTGGTAAACTCCATACAAATAGAACTAAAATATATTCTTTAGAGCAGTACCCTCTTCCTTTTAACTTCAATCTTTTGATAAGGATGACTAAAGAACATCTAACACTGTCAGCCTGACCTGAGGCTGACAATGCACTGCATATTAGTGATAGGCCAGGATAATGAAATCAGACCACATACTGGCATAATGCCAGCACAGTATTTCTGTAGGTTACATGTATAGCCATCCAGACAGCTGAGGTATACTACTCCATACCAGGAAGAGATAGGGGGCTTAATTCACTGCCTGTGTTAAGAACATAAAAATGGCTACCATGCATCAGACCAATGGTGTATCTAGCCCAGCATCCTGTCTTCAGACAGAGCCATGGCCAGGCACTTCATAGGAAATGAACAGAACAAGGCAATTATTAAGTGATCCATCCCCTGTCACCCAGTCTCAGCTTCTGGCAGTCAGAGGTTCAAAGGACACCCAGAGAATGGGGTTGTGTTCCTGACCATCTTGGCTAATAGCCGCTGATGAACCAATCTCCATGAATTTATCTAATTCTTTTTTTGAACCAGTTATGATTTTGGCCTTCACAACATCCCCTGGCAACGAGTTCCACGGGGTTGACTGTGAGCTGTGTGAAGAAATACTTCCTTATGTTTATTTTAAACCTGATGCCGATTAATTTCATTGGGTAACTTCTGGTTCTTGTGCTTTGTGAAGGGGTAAATAATACTTCCTATTTCAAAAAGACAAGTTGACTGAGGTAATATCTTTTATTGGACCACTTTCTCTTGGTGAGAGAGACAAACTTTTGAACTTACACAGAGCTCTTCTTCAGGTCTGGGAAACTAACAATACTGCATACTTCCTATTTCACTTTCTCTACACCAATTGTGATTTTATAGACTTCAATCATATCCCCCCTTAATCATCTCTTTTTCCAAGCTGACAGTCCCAGTCTTCTTAATTTCTCCTCATACAGAAGATCCTCCATACCCCTAATCATCTTTGTTGCCCTTCTCCAGAATCATGCAGTATTCAAGGTGTGGGCATACTATGAATTTATATAGAGACAATATGATATTTTCTGTCTATTATCTATCCCTTTCCTAATGATTCCTACCATTCTGTTAGCTTTTCTGACTGCTGCTGTACATTGAGCAGATGTTTTCAGAGAACTATCCACAATGACTGCAAGATCTCTTTCTTGAGTGGTAACAGCAAATTTAGACCCCATCATTTTATATGTATACTTGGGATTATATTTTCCAACATTGAATTTACTCTGCCATTTTGTTGCCCAGACACCCAGTTTTGTGAGATCCCTTTATAACTCTTCAGTCAGCTTTGGACTTAACTATTTTGAGTAATTTTATATTGTCTGCAAACTTTCCCATCTCACTGTTTTACCCCTTTTTCCTGACCATTTATAATTATGTTGACCAGCACTGGTCCCAGTACAGCCTCCTGGGGGAATCCCACTGTTTACCTCTCTCCCTTGTGAAAACTGATAATTTATACCTTCCCTTTGTTTCCTATCTTTTAACCAGTTACTTATCCATGAGAGGACTTTCCCTCTTATCCCATGACAGTTTACTTTGCTTAAGAGCCTTTGGTGAGGGACCTTGTCAAAGGCTTTCTGAAAGTTCAAGTACATACCCACTGGATCACCCTTGTCCAAAGTTTGTTGACCCCCTCAAAGAATTCTAAGAGACTGAACGATTTCCCTTTACAAAAGCCATGTTGACTCTTCCCCAACATAACATGTTCATCTATGTGTCTGATAATTCTGTTCTTTACTATAGTTTCAAGCAATTTAATTGGTAGTGAAGTTAGATTTTACACCTGATACAATTCTGCGCCCCTGTGGGGTGCAGAATTCACATGGCCTGCATTTTTCTGTGCCCCCCCTGCAGAAAAACACCAAAAATATCTGCCGGGGGACATGCGCCTCTTCCCCAGCAGCCCAGGCAGCGCATTTCTTCCAGCCTCAGAGATGGGGGAGGGAGGCTGGGCACGCGTGCCTGCATGGTTGATCACCGTGGGGAGGGGGGCTAGGCAAATGTGCATGCGTGCCAACAAGCAAAAGAGAGAGAGAGAGAGAGACTCTGTCCCTCTCGCTTGCTACTGCAGTTCGCTGGCGTGGAAGGGTAGGGCTTTTTTATCATGCACAAGGTAGGCTAGAGGCAGAAATGTAGCAGCCTGCCTGAGTTAATTGATCTTATTTTCTGAGGCAGAAATGTAGCAGCCTGCCTGCATAGTAACATTATTAATGTTCCTATTGTTAGTTAACTGTTCCCATTCTCAGTCAATTCCCCCTGGTGCATAAAACCTATGAAAGTTTTAAGGCCCCTACATTGCCAGAGTGATGTAAAGGAGCCTTATTATAAATGACAGCAAGGGAATCCTCAGCTAGGAAGATCTATGTGCCTGTCTCACTTTTTTTCTGTGCCAAAGTGGCACAATGGGGTTAGATTACAGCTCAGGATTTATTTACTTACCCATTAACAAAAATAAAAAAATAAAAAAGACTTTCAGGGCAAATAAAACATTTACCAAGCAGTCAATAAAATGTCAGGACAATCAGAACCAAGCACTTCCCAAAGTACCCAGCCAGGTCCAGGACAATGTTTAGCAAAAATGTATGACTTTCATGTATTGAAGTCTGAGCAATTTAAAATGACATTCTACTTTTTTTTTCCTGTTTGGTGTTCTGTAATGTAATTTAAATTAAAATCCAGTATTATCATTGGAATGCAGTTATCAAGTGTTTGTAACTTAACTTGTGTGTTTAGGAAATGCTGAATAGTTATTGTGACTTTTTTCTGTATTGTAGTTTAAATAAATAGCCAAAACAATTGAAACTGCTGTGATTATACTGCATTATTTTGACAAATAAAATATGCAGGCTTTTGGATTTTTTGGTGCAGAATTTGGAAATGTTTTGGCGCAGAATTCTGAATTTTTGGTGCAGGATTTTGAAATGTTCTGGTGCAGAATTCTGAATATGTTTGGCACACAATTCTCCCAGGAGTAAGATTTACCAGTAAGATTTACTGCCAGGATTGCATCTGGAGCCTTTTAAAAAAAATTGTCCTCACATTAGATATTCTCCAGTCATCTGGAACAGAGGCTGATTTAAGTGATGTGTTACATACCACAGTTAGTAGTTCTGCAATTTCATATCTGAGTTTCTTCAGAATTCTTGGGTGAATAGCATCTGGTCCTGGTGACTTATTACTGTTTAATTTATCAATTTATTTCAGAATCTTTCCTTTTGATACCTCAATCTGGGACAGTTCCTCAGATTTGTCACCTAAAAAGAATGGCTCAGGTGTGGGAATCTCCCTCACATCCTCTGCAGTGAAGACCAATGCAAATAATTCATTTAGTTTCTCTGCCATGGCTTGTCTTTCTTAAGTGCTCCTTTAGCATCTCGATCATCCAATGGCCCCACTGATTATTTGGCGTGCTTCCTGCTTCTGATGCACTTAAAAAATGTTTACTGTTAGTTTTTGTGTCTTTTCCTAGTCGCTCTTCAAATTCTGTTTTGGCCTGCCTAATTATACTTTTACACTGGACTTGCTAGAGTTTATGCTCCTTTCTATTTTTCTCTGTAGAATTTGGCTTTTTGCCTCTAACTGCCTCTTTTACTCTGTTGGTTAGCCATGATGACTTTTTTGGGGCTCTCTTACTTTTTTTTATTTGGGGTATATATTTAATTTGAGCCTCTGTTCCCCTGAGTTCTGCTCTGGAGACTGGAGCTGAGGAGCAGCACAGTGGCAAACCACCCATTCACAGCAGAGGGGCACCCAGGAGGTAGGCGCTGAATCAGCCCATCTGGAATCCTGTCCATAAGTGAATGTTGATACTGCTGCCTGCCATCCCCATGTTACAACAGGGTCCCAATTGCCCTACTTTCCATCTGTGGAGGTGAATTGTGACTTCCCCTCAGCTAAAGATTATGCTTTATTTCATGCTGGTGCAGACTGGCATGCTGTAACTTGACTGCCTGGTTTGCCATATATGAAAGTAACACTGAAAGGAAAATTCAGAGACATTCTGTAGACTCCCCAGCAATACTGACTTAACAATATTCTGGCATGCACCAATGTACTGCATCTAGATAAATGGTAAATCATCTCAATTCTTTTCCATTAGCCTTTCAAAAAGGAGTTCCCACCTGACACAACTGGGCTGGTAAAACCTCTGTGTTTGATAAGTTTCCACTTGTTTTTAGATCTCTAAATATTTCAATCTATTTTCTACTTTTGAAATCTAAGGTGTTAAACCAGATAGACCACCAATGGTATGTATGGCATGGGCTAAGTCATCTGCTGCATATTCATTCAGTTGGCCTTACTCCGCACAAACTTTCAGTTTTTATAACAAAAAAAGCTATCCAGAGACTTGAAGAAAGTTCAACACCTTAAAATCCCCCTTGACTCAGATACAGCTATCTACTTAAACTATAAATATTTTCAGTTTATGGCAAGGATGGGGCTGAGACTGTGGACAGATATAAGAAAGAATAAAACCAGGTTCATGTCTAGAACTCTTTAAAAATTCCATTTTCCACCTTGTTTAAATTAGATCACCAGAAGGGCACCAAAAGTGACAAGTTAAAGCACACATGTCCAAGAACATGAGTCCCAATTCACCCTCAATTTTAGTCAGTGGGAGTTTTGCCTGAGCAAAGACTGTGTGATTGGGTCCTAAATTTGGATGAGAGAATTCTGCATGGGGTAATTCTGTGAGGACTTTTCACACTCTTCTGATCATCTATTTGCTAAAAAGGAGGACAAATAGGAAGTGCATAGCTCTTCCGTTGCTGCATAGTAACAGCTGAGCTCTCTCACTCTCAGTGCCTCTCCCTCTCCTTTTCTCTTTAGCAAGTTCCTTCAAGAGACTGGTGTACAATGCAATTGCCAAATATAGTTTAATTTAATTTAACTGGTGTTGGTTGGTGACAGTGATATTAGATTTATAAATACCTTAATTCTGGCTTAACCTTGTGCCACCAGATAGCATAACAAGCATACAGAGGACCAAATGTGTGACTGGGTGACTATAACTTATGGCTATGACAGTTGGCTGGCATTCCTGTCTAGAGATGCTCCTTCATGGTTTGCATATAGTGTGAACCCTTACAATCTGTCTAGTGGAAAATTAGTCATTAAGTATGACTGATTCCTCTCCAAACAGTAAAATGTCTGTTCTTCTGTCACCACCACCAATTGCAGTTGCTGTTGCTAGCTATTTAGGGGTGTCTATCGTAACAACCCTTAAAAATCACTTGCAACTTAAATCACAGACGAGTTTAACAGAGCATTAATCAACCTCTTTAGCTGATATCCAGGGAAGAACTCAAGTGCCACACATTGTTTCCAGATGTTAAGGAAATCAGAAATATTCTTTTTCTTCTTTAATAATTCAGAAACTACTCAAATCAATAAATATACTTAATAAAATCTGAAGGACCAAATGACAAAAAAAATAAACACAAAAAACACTAATAGAACCTGAATTCTCAGAATGATATTTTATACCATATATTAATGGGCATAGGTTTAAAATATAAATAATACTCTTTTGCTGTTGCCTTTTTAAGGCTGATCATAGCTAACTGAACTCAGACTGCATCTGCAGTTGATAAAGTGTATCAAGGAGCAATGTTACTGAGAGCCAGGAAGAGTGTGACCTGTTTTTGCACCAGGAAAGTCACCAACTGGGATACACTGTATGGACATGCCTAGGATATTCAAGCCAAGCATTACAAATCAGACTAAACATAAATACTGCATAAGAAGTGACATGGACAGACTTTTCACAGGTACTTCCCTATCAGTGGAAATACCTCCCAGACTTCAGAGAAACTCACACCGTGAATGATTAATGAAGAAAACTAATCTTTCAACAGATTTATTTGCAAACATCTTGCTTCATTGTCTGACCCTTACAAATCTACACATTACTTCATCCTTGCTAATATCACTATAAGGTTGCATGGTATTAACCGAGGTCAAATATCACTCATTCTGTCTCAATCTATAAACGGCAGCCAGTCAACATGCCTTGATAGGACTATTCAAAATTCTCAATAGGATTGAATAATAGAAGAGAGGTAAATCAAAGCTAACTACTTTAGCTCCAGCCAGTCTGTCTCCACTCAAAGCATCCATTCAGCTGGGCAGCACATCAAAATTTATAGCTTAGACATTTATTGTGTGGAGCTTTAACACTTGAGGAATCCTGTACTCATGCCATGGAAGCCATTAAGAAGAGGCAGATCCTATATTTGCACCATTCTACAGGAGTCCTCAGTGGCTGAAAGCAACAAAAGAGAACTGAAATGTTTATTAGTCTGCCGACCTCATTTAATCTCAATACAATGACACTGGATTTTCTTTCTTTGAAGCTGAAAGCTTCAGGAGATTAGAAATGATTGCTTTACAGCTGCAACTTTCTTTTTTCCTCCTCTTCCTACCCAGAATCCAGAATCCCAGGAGACTGATGCAACTCTCAATCAAAAGACTGGCCAATACAGTACTATGCTGCCCATGACCCCTGTGAGAGATGTATAAGTCCAAAGTTCTCGTGCAGAGGGCATTGAATCAATCCCAGCCCATTTTCTTGGGGTACAAAAATGGGCAATGAGAGATACCTTCTTATGTTCTTAACTACCAGCCTTTATAAATAGACCCAAACTGTAAACCTTTATCTGGCCGCTACCTTTCTCCCTTCACTCACAACTTTGGAGGTGTCAATAAAAAAGGACCTGGATCCAAATTACCTTCTTCTTCCAAAATCAAAAATCACCCTTGGTTTGGCCTATATCTAATGTCTGCAGCCTTTGAGAGAAAGATGCATATCTGAATCCCACTGTGGGACAAGCTCTAAATAGAAAAATGAATGAGGATTTTTTCTGTTGCTTCATAAGTCTGATTCCATTGTACATCCCTTTGATAAACAAAAAGTACATGGCTATGGTGCTATATGTCCTTTACATAGTTTTAATTGGGTTTCTATATACATCTGGACAAATGGAAATCAGTTTAATTAGTCTAAAGCGTTCTTTCCAAACTTTGAGCCTAATCAGATCTTGTACGTACTGCACCTTAATTAACTGGTTCTACAGGTCACAGTGAAAGCTCTTAGGAAGCTTGTACATATTACTGGAAATCATCAACTGCTGAGGTGGGAACTTCTGAATCTGCTGAGTAGAGTGGAAGAGATTCCTTTTTCATGTAATGAGTGCAACAAGGCACTATTTGGCACATACACAAACAGGGGTATTAGGAGGTTGGCTGAAGTTAAAGGTTAATTCTTGGCCTCTTGCATTTAATTCTTCACTGTTGGTTTCCTTATAGATCTGATAGAAAGCATATCCCTTAGAATATCATACTACAAAGTTGGTATCAAATGTGCCAAGTCAGAAGTCTAGTTTACCATACACAGGCTGATGGGATAAGGATGTTTCCAAATTCTCAGTGGACAGATAAACAGGCGGTTCCCTTGTGTTAAAGTTGCATAAGCCTTTAATAATTCAATAGTAATACATTTTCTGTGTTCAGCCTCGTTATTAAATATTGTATTACTCTAGTGCAGAACAGAAGTAGCAATGTTTTTCCAAGGTTTCTTACACTCTGGCGAAAATAGACTAATTTTTATTGACTTATTTAAGCTATTTAGTAGGCTTCTAGATCTAATGATAGTGTTTCATTTCTTTTGTTTTCCTATTAACAATTGTAGCATTTAGCTCTGTAAAAAACTTCTGTTTGGGGGCAGTGCTTGGTCCCTCCCCACTCTCAGACCTTTGCTGACATTTCCAAGAGTCTCTTCTTTCCTCTCTCCCTCCAAGGATTGTCTAAACTGGGTGTTTACAAATTTTAAAAAGTATTAGATTGTCATGGTCAACCCCAGGATGCAAAGTTGTGTTAGATAAAACACATTGTACCATACTTTCAAATACAGCTTATTTTCCTAGTCTAGACATATCCTGAACAGCTGTCATATTCCCCACTCCAGCTCCTCCTCCTCCTCCTGTGTTAACCTGATGCTTGCTTCTACGGCCTTGTCCTCAGTGCTAAGAAAAGGCACATTTTTATCTTACGGTAACTAAGGAACTATCCTGAAGTTAAAACACAGTGGAGAAAAGGTAATTACATTTTACTGTAAAGTAAACTAGGCAAGGTCAGCCATGGGCTCCCCTAGTTTACTTTGGGGTACAACTAAAATGTCTTGTTTCCATAGTGTTTTAGATTAGTTACACATTAGTTGCCCCAAGGTAAAATCTAGAGCTGGGCAAACATCAGAATTTCTATTCTGTTGCAAATTCTGACATTTGGGGGGGGGGGAATCCATTTTGTAGTAAAAAAGTAAGTTTCAGATTTTCTCATGGAAATTTCAACAAAAAATTCATTTAGAAATAACCAAAGTGTTTTGTTTTGAACATTTCAAAATGAAATTGCAGCTGGGAGCCTAAGCGCCAAGGTTCCCAGTTTGGCCATGGTTCCCAAGGCTTCTGGCTCTGAAGCAGGGGGACTGGTAACCTTGGGTGGGGGTTGGATGGGACCTCCCAGGCAGTGTATAGGGGGCTGTCCCAGAGCTATAGCCCCTGGAAGCCTTGAGATTCCAACTCTGAGGCGGTCCATCCTGGGTGCTCAGGAGCCAGACAGGCGAGCCTGGAAGGCAAATTGAAAAATTCATGGAAATTGGCACATTACCACTAAATGTTATGATTTAGACAAGTGATTCTCAACCCGCGACCCATGGGCCACTTGTGGCCCAATCTTGTGGCACACAGCTGTGGCCCATGTGACATCTTCAGGGCCATACAGGTGTATGTGGATGGCCCACATAACACATAGAGAGCTGCACATGTGGTCCACAATGATAAATAGGTTGAGAAGCACTGATTTAGACAAATTGGCATTTTTTGACAGAAAAATGTTCCATTGGAAAACTTCCACCCAGAAAATGCATCTTTCTTTTAGCCGTGAAGGCAAGGCTTCCATGGTCATCTCATCTCAACCTTTGCACTTGTCTCAGGTTACTTAATCTTCCTGGCAACAAGATGTTTGATCCTATTATCTCCCACTTCATTTTGCTAACTTCTCCTGGTAACCTGCATCTCTGGACTAGCCTCACCACCAGGGTCATTCTCTTGATTTGGTCTTTTCCAAACAATGCCCTTTCGTGCTCTAATTTTCTCTACTCATGCCATAATTTTTTTAAAGTACTTTCCTCCTTTTATGAGGTTTTTTTGCCCATAGAAAGGGAGAATTGATCCCACAGTAAGTATGTTAGAGCAGTTATGAGGGCATCTTTGTAAACATTTCATTCATCCCATCATCAAAAGAATAAGTAGTAGATATATTTATCAGAATTATCAAAATTTATAATATGTTTTCCATGTAATAATAGCTTCAGCTTATCAGTTCAATAATTGCGCATGGCATGTATTATGCATTCCAACCAAAGTATCTTTTCCATTAACTTTTCACCATTCTTCAACCATCTCACCACATGAGAGTCAAATTCGTTAGTGCTGTTTACAAATGGACCATATTTTGAAAGCATCCAAAATATCAAGGGATATTCCTATGAGATCTGCAGCTCTTAAGTCTGCTGTGAACTGAAATACTTAACTGACTGATGCTCTTTGGAACTTCTTCATACTCCTAAATATGCTAAACTCCCGATTTGCATGCCTCCTACATTTCAGATGTTTGAACTCTGAAAGGCGATCTGGTTTGGTCAAATAAAGGCTCCCTTAGTACAGTGCTCCACTTGTGCAATTTCTGCTTTCTAAAAATATTTAACTGAAGCCAGTTTTAGGACTGCATGTTATTCTACAGCTAGTGCCTTAAATAGAACACCTCAGCCACTCTCCACACCCTCTTGTGAAGGAAGTTGGCTGGCTACATGTGTTCATGACAAGCATATGTCACAGTCAAACACCTGCAACTCAGAAACTCATGGTTTTTGGACAACTCCTTAACAAATTTGATTCCATATTGCAAATCTGTGATACATATATTCTAGTTTCCAGACGTTATGTGACCATATTATTTAAAGGGAAACTCCCCGTATGGTACAGATCAGCTTTTAATAATTAACTCCATATGAAACAAGTCATTTCATATCAGAAGAGTAATTTGGTGTCACACTGGGGACTGTCAGACAAAGGAGGCCCAAAATAGATAACAGTTCTCTTCCAAAAGGTTATAATTATCAGATACAAGACATACTAGAAAATGTTCTCTAGTATTTTATAGTAATGTCTAGCATTGAGAAAACTGTGGCAATGTTTTCCACAAATATTCATTACTATTCATAACTACAATTTTATTTCAGCCATAGTTATGACCCTTTCATGTTCGTATTCCATGAACATTTGAGATCTTAAACTTTAAATTTACTTTCAATGAATATTTTTACTCTTAAAAAGTTAAAGTGCTGAAAGTGTTTGTTTTTAATTCTGCATTTGGTGAATATTAGAAATTCAAATTTTGTGTTGTGTTGATGAGTTAACTAAGCATGACAAGATCTAATACCTCTGAGATCCACAACTGTCCAAAGCATGGCTGAGGTAGAAAGCCTCAGGGCTGCAGGCTGGGGAGGCAAAGATTAATTGGCAGAGCACAGAATCAGCTGGGGATCATTAGCCTCCTAAAAACCAAGCCAGTCCAGTCTTGCCTTACCCAGTCCCAGACTTCCCATCGAGTCCTATAGTGCAAAGTGTGTGGCAAACAGAACTACTTTATGTCTCAAATGCCACAACTACCCCAGGAAGAAAAAAGAAGCAGTACATGCAGACTTCCAATGAAGAGGAGCATATCTGCAGTGTGACTTTAGCAGAACCAAAGAATTTAATGTACACACCCAGTAGAAGAAGGCTGCCAGCCATTTAACTGCCATATTTGCAACAATGATATTTGATAAATGACCAATTGGGTGTCCGCTGCTTTGATAGGCAGCAAAATGAGACAGGAGAAATGTAACCAAGTGCTGGAGATATACAGTAACACCATTCTGAGGTCAGTAGGCAAAAGCAGGCTGTTGATAAGAAACCCACAACACAAGAGACTTTATAGCAGTTGACACACAGGTGTACCACTTGCTACTGGGCAGCAGGGCAGTGCAAGCCATGGATTTGATCGCAGCAGAACACAAGGATATCCTCGATGTGAGAGGAGAGGAGGAAAACTGTCACTGCGGGTCTTCTCCAGAATTCTACCAGAATATTTATTATTAAAGGACATATTTCTAGGATGGACACCTAGAGGGCAAGCTGAAGTTAGAAATGGACCCACCAGAGAAATGCAGAGTTCCATTAGCCCTGGTGGAACCACTAAAGAAGGAACTGGGAATCCTGCAAAGAAGAGGCATCATTACACCCACTGAAATGAGCACAGAGTTGATCAGCAGCCTAGCAGTGGTTTGAAAACCCTCAGGTAAACTGGAGATCTGAGCGTCCCTAAAACCATTGAATGGAGCATGGAAAAGACGTCACTACCCATTACCATCTCATTTATCCAGGGCAAAAGTGTTCACTGTTTGATGATGAATAGATTCTGACATTGAACTAGATGAGCCATCCAGCCACCTGACAACCTTTGCTGCATTTTTTGGCAGGCATCAGCCAGCCCCCAGAAATGTTTCAGTGGCAGCTGAACCAGGTACAAAATAGACTAAGATTGTAGCTGATGTCATTCTTATGGTGGAAGAAGGAGATATCAATGAAGAGGCAATCCAGGACCATGATACCAAGCTGTGACAACTCCTAAACAGATGCTGGGAGTGGAATATTAGGCTGAGGCAGACATACAGAAGATGAGGTCCTGTAACAGAGCACACTCACCTCACGTGAGTGCCCCCTTGGCCGAGTTTGTGCATGCCAGCAGTTTCTTCTCAGTTTCTCCCCTCATGGTGCCCCCTGTCGGCCGCTGCACTCATCAGGCGGGTCTTCGGGGGTCTTCAGGGGCTCAGCTCTCCAGCTGAGTCACATACAGTCCGCGTATGAAAACAAAACAAACCCCTTCCGGGGCATAAGGTCCAACCAGGACTATCTCAATGCCCTCAGTAATGTCCTGCAGCCCTCCTTGGGCTCAGTCTTTTAACAGTCCAAAAAGGCCCATCACAGTACCCTTCCATTGGCAATGTTTTTAGTCAGTCCATCCAACAGGGCTCACCACAGTACCCTGAGTTGGGGTCTGGCTACCTGGAAAAGGTTCTTGCTCTGAGATGGAGCGGTGCCCCCTGGGCTTCCTGGAGAGTCTCCCTGGAGACTCTTTGCCCTCACTTGAATCCTCAGTGACCCCAACTCTCTTGCTGTGCCTCTCCTCTTGAACTCAGTTCACTGACCCCCAACTCTCCAGCTGACACAGTCTCAGCTGGTCCCCTTCCAGGGGTAACACAGTTCCAGATACAGCCCTTCCCTTGCTCAGGGCTCAGCCACTTCTCCTGTGGCTTTTTCTGACCCGGGCCCACCCCACTATTTCAGGTCCTGACTCAGGGACCCTCTATATAGAAGCCATGTGCCACATCCCTTTCACTAATTGCTACTGTTTCCCTGAGTCCCTTCCCCATGGCCCTTTCACCTTGAGTCCCAGCAACCAGCCTTGCTCCTCTGGTCCCAGTCAGCAGACTGAACTCACTCTGTCCCTGCAACTCCTTTTATATGAGTCTGCTGGGCCCTGATTGACTACTTCCCTGTAGCATGTCTGATTGGCTGTTTCCCTGTAGCCTCTCTCATGGGCTGTGTCCTACTCTAGGCAGCTTGGAGGACCAACCTTCACTGTTCTTTTCTGGGGTGGGGTGTTGTAGAACTCGGAGGCCTCCAGCAGGGCGCCTCCGGGCCTAATTCACCCAGTCACAGGTCTCCTACATCAGACATCTATTGACTTCTGAGGGACTCTGGTCAGATCCTGAGAAACAGAGCCTTTAAGGAAATACACAGACCAAAGGATGTGATGGGAGTCCAGTGATTTATAGGGATGGCTAACACTCTCTTTCCAGATTCTATGCACACCTATCTGAAACCTGTGGAAACTTAAGACACTTAACACACAATTATGGAGCTTGGGAGTTATTCTGTGGTCTCTCTTTCCCTGGTTTTGACCAGAAATTCCATCCTGGAGTGGAGAAATCTTCCCATTGATTTTGTTGTTGTTGCTGAAAATGATGTTTTGATGAACAAAACAAACCTATGTGTAGTCCTAGTAATGGGCTACCTAGGAGTTAAACAATAATGAGATGTTTATGGCCAATGGCAACTGGAGCCACACAAATGGAAATATACATTTCAGACAGAATTTGTTACATATTGTGTTGCCTGAGGGAAGCCAAATAGAGCACTGAACATGTAGAACTTTCCCTTGTCATAAATGAAGCTTTACATTCAGAAAATACTTTATGTACAGGAAAATAGCACATTACACAATATAGAATAGATTGTAGATCTTGGGTTAAATTTCAGTACCAGACATTTTCTTGAACCCACAATTAGTTGTGAGAGCAAATCCTATCATTTTGACACCTAAATCCTTTATTATGGCTGTACAAACAGAGGACAGAATCAGGCATCTTTTTTTAAAAAAAAAATCAATCTCCTTCTATTAACATAAAATGATCTGGATAAAAACAGAATATTTTTAAAATATTTATGTATGACATAGATTAGGAGAGAAGAACCTTTTGTGGTCCTTCTCTGTATGCCTGAATAATCCTCACTCTAAATCATCCCATTCCCCACTAAAATATAATTTGTAAATGTTTCTAATTGGACACCAAACTACTTTTGAGGGGCCAGGTTTAGGCAATGCCCCTCTCCTTGGCATTTCCTATTGGCAAATTAGGCAGTTCCCTACTCAGCTTGCTGGCTGCTACGAACCCTATTCTTAGGCATGGTATAGCGAAACTGGGCTCCTAACTCAAGGCTGAGCATACCCCGGGGTAGCAGAGTGCCTAAAAGTTAAACACTGCAACAAGTCCTTTTGTAGATCTAGCCCTCAGCTCTTTCAGTGAAGCTGTAACAACTCATGCTTTTAGCTCTGAAAGTCCTGGGTTCAATCCCACTGGCAACCATAGTTGACTTTCAATACACGTAGGCTGAAACTTCTGTACTTACCGTTCTTGAGTTACTCATGAAGCCAATCCTCAGGAATGGGCTAAGTTTGGACACTAACCCTGGACAAGATAAGGACTCAGGCCAGTCAGAGTGAGTCATTTAAATAGGTTATAATTTGTGCCAAATGTTGGCCAATTGTACTCCCTCCAAAGTCAAAGGGAAACTTACTATTGATTAAGTTAGGTTCATTGTGACATAAATTAATCAGTTATCTTTTTATACTGGAGTTTATTTTATGTATAAGAATCCTTATTGAGGTTGCAGGAACAAACCATCCTGATGTGTAGAAAGAATAGTAAATATGGCAGGCGACCAGCTTGGCTTAACAGTGAAATCCTTGCTGATCTTAAACACAAAAAAGAAGCTTACAAGAAGTGGAAGATTGGACAAATGACCAGGGAGGAGTATAAAAATATTGCTCAGGCATGCAGGAGTGAAATCAGGAAGGCCAAATCACACTTGGAGTTGCAGGTAGCAAGAGATGTTAAGAGAACAAGAAGGTATGTTAGCAACAAGAAGAAAGTCAAGGAAAGTGTGGGCCCCTTACTGAATGAGGGAGACAACTTAGTGACAGAGGATGTGGAAAAAGCTAATGTACTCAATGTTTTTTTTGCCTCTGTCTTCACGAACAAGGTCATCTCCCAGACTACTGCACTGGGTAGTACAGCATAGGGAGGAGGTGACCAGCCCTCTGTGGAGAAATAAATGGTTCAGGACAATTTAGAAAAGATGGACGAGCACAAGTCCATGTGGCCAGATGCACTGCATATGAGGGTACTAAAGGAGTTGGCAGATGTGATTGCAGAGCCATAGGCCATTATCTTTGAAAACTTATGGCGATCGGGAGAGGTCCTGGATGCCTGGAAAAAGGCTAATGTAGTGCCCATCTTTAAAAAAGGGAAGAAGGCGGATCCGGGGAACTACAGGCTGGTCAGCCTCACCTCAGTCCCTGGAAAAATCATGGAGCAGATCCTCAAGGAATCAATTCTGAAGCACTTAGAAGAGAGGAAAGTGATCAGGAACAGTCAGCATGGATTCACCAAGGGCAAGTCATTCCTGACTAACCTAATTGCCTTCTATGATGAGATAACTGGCTCTGTGGATGAGGAGAAAGCAGTGGACGTGTTATTCCTTGACTTTAGCAAAGCTTTTGATACGGTCTCCCACAGTATTCTTGCCGGCAAGTTAAAGAAGTATGGACTGGATGAATGGACTATAAGGTGAATAGAAAGCTGGCTAGATTGTCGGGCTCAACGGGTAGTGATCAATGGCTCCATGTCTAGTTGGCAGCCGGTATCAAGCGGAGTGCCCCAAGGGTCGGTCCTAGGGCCAGTTTTGTTCAATATCTTCATTAATGATCTGGAAGAGGGCGTGGACTGCATCCTCAGCAAGTTTGCAGATGACACTAAACTGGGAGGAGTGGTAGATACGCTGGAGGGTAGGGATAGGATACAGAGGGACCTAGAAATATTAGACGAATTGGGCCAAAAGAAATATGATGAGGTTCAACAAGGACAAGTGCCGCTCCACTCTTCGGCGGCAATTCGGCGGCAGGACCTTCGCTCTGAGAGGGTCTGAGGGACTCGCTGCTGAATTGCCGCCGAAGCCCCGGACGTGCCGCCCCAATAGCGGCCAGAGTGCCGCCCCTTGGTACTGGCTGCCCCAAGCACCTGCTTCTTTAGCTGGTGCCTGGAGCCGGCCCTGCTTATGAGGAGAGGCTGAGGGAACTGGGATTGTTTAGTCTGCAGAAGAGAAGAATGAGGGGGGATTTGATAGCTGCTTCCAACTACCTGAAAGGGGGTTCCAAAGAGGATGGATCTAGACTGTTCTCAGAGGTACCAGATGACAGAACAAGGAGTAATGGTTTCAAGTTGCAGTGGGGGAGGTTTAGGTTGGATATTAGGAAAAACTTTTTCACTAGGAGGGTGGTAAAGCACTGGAATGGGTTACCTAGGGAGGTAGTGGAATCTCCTTCCTTAAAGGTTTTTAAGGTCAGGCTTGACAAAGCCCTGGCTGGGATGATTTAGTTGGGGATTGGTCCTGCTTTGAGCAGGGGGTTGGACTAGATGACCTCCTGAGGTCCCTCCCAACCCTGATATTCTATGATTCTTTGTATAGTAGGGACTCAGTCTTACAGCCATTGTATACACCATTCCTATTAATCTGAAAGTGCACAGGAAAAACAGGATCAGGCCTTTTAGATACCATGGGTTCTTTGTGTCATTAGGAATTGTATTTGAGGCACAATGCCCCCCAGAGCTCCCAGGGTGGGTGCAATGGGAGTGAAGCTGCTCTACCACTGCCCACTAGTAGGCACAATGATGCTGCACAGGGTAATTCCACTGATATTATTAAGTCAAAGCTATTGTTCCTGGAAGGAATTTGGCCCAGCATCCCATTACTTGGCATTGTCAAGGCAATTTTTCCACAGATTTGGTATCAGTTTGGCTATTGTATTAGTAGCACCTGTAATACCACAGTGATGGGTCAGCACATAAAAGCCTAGATCAGAGGCTTAATTGCACTGTGACCCCCTTCTGACAACAAGAATTACTACATAACCTTGAGGGGGGGGGGGGGTGAGCCTGCCCAAGCCCCACCACCGCAGGCGAGGAGGCCAAAAACTTGAGCCCCGCCACCCAGGGCTGAAGCCCTTGGGCTTCAGCTTCAGCCCCAGGCAATGGGGCTCGGGCTTCGGCCCCGGACCCTATCAAGTCTAATGCCAGCCCTGGCAACCCCATTAACATGGAGTCGCAACCCAATTTGGTGTCCCAACCCAGTTTGAGAACCCCTGGCCTAGATAGATTGAGAGTCACAATAGTGACTCAAGCTAAGTTAGACATCAATCTATAAAACAGAAACGTTCTCCTTAGAGATTACTTACATTTGACTGATACTATCATTTACCTCTAGGCCGTTCCCAGAATCAGGAGGAAGCCCTTTAAAGGTGCAAGTAGTATATGATGCCAAAAATTGATGTCCAGTGGTAGCTATGTCCCGAGCATCTGGCCATTATACTTATACTTTGGACATATCCAAGCTCAGCTGGATAGTCAGTAGTTCATAAAAGACAGCTTCTGGCTGGTTGGTGCATTTCCAAAGTGAAGAGGCCACAAAATAAGCTTTGTTACGTAAAATGGTAAGCGTTAGTTCACTTTATTTTGGAATCTGAATTCTAGATTAATAATACTCATCATTGCACTAGTCCAGTAAAGGGTAGCCATTTTTTTCATGTTAAAAAGTGGGCTGCTGATACTTTAACAACAATTCAGACCTAGTGGGGCCCCATTCTAACACCTGACAGCATCTGATGTATTCACCTGTTCTGGGTGCTCTGTAGGCTGAACATATCAGATGGCAGATTTCTGTTAAAGATTGAAGTGGAAACTACTGGTGATGGGATCAAAGCCAAAGGAAAAGGCTAAACAGAAAGGTGTGTACTTTATAAAGCATAGCAGGTCTAAGGGAAAAATCTAAGTGGCCAGTATGCTGTGTTGAACAGTAGTAGAACCTGTCTATAGTGAATTTGAGATATAGTGAACCTCCATTTATACAGATGAAGAAGGGAAGTCCTCCATTGTTTCAAAAGCATTACAATATGCATTGTGAGGTTCTGGTTACAGTGAATGTTCACTTCTAGGGTGAAATTCATTCCTTGCCTCAAAAAGCCTGAGGAAACAGGGATGGAATTCATATGCCACTGCGCAACATAAAGGCATGGTGCTGTTCCAACCTGTGGACTGGAATAAATATCACAGCCTCTCCGCAGCTCCCATATAGGGAGGGAAATGATCTAATTAGAGCTAGCTGATATTTTTCATCAACGTTTTTGATGAAAAATGGCTTTTTGAACTATGCAGAAATTATCACAGATATTTTTTATCAAACCAAAACATTTTAATTTGAAATTAATTGAAAAATTGGGAAGGAGAGGTTTGTTCCCCCTCATTTTTCTCCCTTCTCCTCTTTTACAGTGGGATAAGAGAGGAAAGGGTAGCAAGAGAAATAGGGGCAAGGGGGAATTTCTCATTTCAGATTGAAACAATATTTTTTAACCAGCCCTAATATTATAAAAGGTTTTCACTTTACACAATCCTGACCATGTGAGTCAGAACTATCCTCTTTGCCATCTCAATCTGTGCAGAAAAAGAGACTGAAAATATTTACTCTCCCCCCCCCCATTTCTGTTATTATTAATAGGCTAATTAATATGTTGGCCACCTATAAAATAAGGTGGCTTGCAGTGTACTAAAGAGTTTACAGAAGACCAATAACAGTGTTCAGAAAAAGCAGTAGTGATTGAGTAGACTGACCGTTTGAATATGAGATTCCCCAAAACCCTCTTTTTTTCATTTATTTTCTAAGATTGGCACAAATTTAATATGTTGGATTCATGAATGTACTCCGAGTCAGAAGGAAAGAGACTTTTTTTCCTTATGCCACATACATTGCATTAAAATAAAAGTCAACTACTGATTCAGTTACTGTTATATATTCTGCAGTGTGATCTGAGTACATCTACACTGCAAAAAAAAAAACACCCCAAAACAAAAAAAATCACAGCAGTGAGTCTTGGAGCCCAGATCAACTGACTCAGACTCACACTAATGACTAAAAATGGCAGTGTAGACATTTCTACTCAGGCTGGAGCCCAGGGTCTGAGACCCACCACCCTCAGCAGGGTCTCTTTTGTTGTTGTTTTTGTTTCCCATCTCTCTAAAGCAGAAGATAACGATAAAGTGCTTGTAGTACCACATCTAAAAAATTAGGATTAGCAGGCCTGTTCTATATTTGTGAGACCTGCAGAGATTCAGGATGGGATTTGCAATGGTCTAAACTCCCATAATCCCCTCCCATTGAAATACTTTTTAAATTGACTACCAGCCAGTGAAGGGATAACACATGGCTCCTCTGCCACGAGAAAGGCTTATAAAACAAGGGGATGAAGACAACCATTAGTATTTTCTCTCCCTCTTCACCCCACTCTTGCATTGAAAATGTGACTCCATCTGCTCTTTACTGAAATATATAGCAATGAATGCCGTGACTAGGAGAGATTTTATACTTGTGGCTTGTACAAGTTGTCTAGGGATGGACAGACTATTTAAAGAAGCTACAATGTCATAGAGTGATGGTACATAGTGTGAATATGCACATGTCTATGGTTTGTGTATGTTACAAGAGGTTGGTATTCAGCTTTGTAAGTACTTTGGATTCATTTATTTAATTTATTTGCATGCTCTGGGATTTCATTAGTCTGCATTCCACCTCTAGGAACAAGTTCCAAGAAACCCCAGGGACACAGAACAATGTGAAGGGGAGTACTGCTTTGGGACCCAGTGAAGGGACTACTGCATCACGCCACTGAATGAGGGAGGCTGCACTCTTTAAAGGAAAATAATGTCAGGGCATAGAAGAGGGTCTCTTGACTCCCCAGTGAAGCCAAAACCTAATTAAATTTAATTCATACGACAGGAGGAGGAGATGGAGAATGTCCAAAACCTGAAAAATAACATTTGGTTCAGGCTATAGGCAAAAAAATTCCCAGATTGATTTACTAAATAGTGATATGTCTATAATCGTGCACTAAATTATGTTAAAAGAAAAGCTGAAAATCTCAAACACTCAAGAGTTAGGAAATGTCAAATTTAAGATTGTCCATGCAACTTTATGTGAGGGACTGGGGCGTCAGGTCTGGCCTTGCCATCGCAGCTGGGCTGATGTCAACAAGTGAAGGACAGCCACACAGCAATAATCAGAAAGCAGGGATCAGAGTAATCACTATAGGTGGGCTCAAACAGGCAAGAGTTGGGGTCAGAATCAGGCCAGAGTCAGAGATCAGAGGTAATTACCAATGGAATCAGGAGGCAAGAGTCAGGCTGGCATCAGAGACTGGAGATCAGACAGAAAGGTGAGATCTAGAAACACAACTAACCAAAAGTCTATATGGGTATCCAAACAACTTTGTGGGCCTCCCTCCAGAAAGAAAGAGTGAGCATGGGCCAATCAGAAGGCTGCAGGGTGCTGTCTCTATGACCTCTTTATATGGCATTTCCTCAGGTGCCTAATCTCTACAGTGCCCCTTGGAGCACTGTAGCACCTCCTGCATAGTCTCCTGGTGGTGATGTGGGAACATCGGCTATCCTAGGCCCCGCAGACCTGGGTTCTAGTGCCTTAGGCTTTAAGCCTTTTAGCAAGGGAGGGGTGAAGATAGTCCAGATATGGACCCAAATGTGGTGGTTCAGGCTTATCTCTTTTTTCTGAACCCCCTTCCCCCACCCTGCAACATTTTAAAGATGAATATTGCTGTTTCCTTTAAACCTGAAGTCAGTTAATTACACTTCCAATACTATAAGTATCCTAAAAGTATCTAAAGAAACAATTTACAAGAACGTATGACTCACTAAACAAAGTATTTTGCCAATAATAGGCCTTAAACAGCAATACTTTCATTTGCATGCACATGCCTTAACTTCATATTAGTTCTGTGCGGTTTCTAAACACATGGCAGAGTAGCAGCAGCCTTAGCCCTGGATTTAACTGATAAAATACTTGAATAAAGATGTCAAAGAAGGGGATGGGGAATCCTTTCCTTTTATCATTTTATATAACAGGGCAATCTTAAAGTGGACATTTTACTTTATACCTTATTAGCAAGGAAGTACATAATCTCCAGCAGCAGGTAGTGGAGAGGTGGTTTCATAGCATAGAAGCACACAGTCTGCTCATATTAATTATACTGAATCTACTTCATCTGATGGCCTAGAGGCTGTGCCTTCACATTGGCAGCTGTTGCAAGGTGTCTCCTTGGGTCTTCACATCCCTAGGTTACAGTTGTGCATAATAACGTCAATATAGACAGGTATCTCTTTTGTCAACAAACTAGACTCTTCAGAAAGAATAAAGCAACCAGCTATGATTTTTCAAGTAAAAGCATGTAATCGTTGCATTGATGCATCATAGAATATAATATTTTGTTTGCATTAAATACCATGAATGGATTTCTACAATAAGAATACCTTATGCTGTTTAATACCTATGTTTTATCTTATATAATGGAGGCATTGTTCAAGGATAGTTAATTCCAGTGGAATATCATCAGTAATGCAAGTGTCTACAGTACTTCCATGCTGTTTTCATTCGTATGGTGTAGATCTCAATCCTGGGTGGATCAGGCATTCTGTGCCAGTTGGTGCCCATGCACTAAGGCAGACATAATCATTCATAGAGTCCCCCCATCCTTTCATTATAGTCGCTCAGTTTGCTGCCTCCAGTTGAGATTCAAATCTAGATCCTTGCAGCCTGCTGTTTTCTATGAGGAATCTCCCTGGACCATTAACAATGATTTTCAACAAATTTTGAAACACTGAGGAAGTTCCAGAAGGCTAGAAGAAAGCTAATGTTGTAATATCTAAAATGGGTAAATGAGATGACCCAGGTATTTATAGGCCTTTCAGCCTGAGATTGATCCTAGGCAAGATGATAGAAAAGCCGATGTGCATCTTGCTTAATAAAGAATTAAAGGAAGATAATATAATTAATAGCAGTCATGTACACTCTATTTTCCATAAACCCATCTGTGACTCTGTAAGGAATTTTGAGACACTTTATATTATTATTAATACCAATATTATAAAATTGCAATGAATCATGCCAGCTATTCTGTGTAAGGTGTCAGTGAAAATGTTATGATTTGCCAAGTATGATAATTTTATTTATATGTTTGTATCACCTTTGTATTGTGAGCTATAGATGTGTATCGTATATCTGTATTTCAAAACTTGTGCTGTGTTTCTGGGTGACACCCCCAGACAGAATGGCATCAGGACTAAGCCCGCTTTTGATAGGCTATCAAGCAATCAGCTCTACAATTAACCCTTTGCGAGAAGGCAGGGGCTACACCTTATGAGTCAGCAAGACATGTAGGGGCATGCCTGTGGACAGAGAACTCTAAGGCTTTTCCATGCCATGTGCTGTGAAGCTTGCGTTTGGGACAAAGGAAGTACAAGTCACATGGCAAAAGGCAGCTGCACATTCTCCATTTTGTCTTCATTCCTGCTGCTTCTTACCTCTGGAGTAATTTTTCTACAAATTGAAGCTCTGAACAAAGGACTGAATGACCCATCCAAGCTGTGGATGTGTTCCAGAGGGACTTTCAAGCCAGCAAACTCACCAATACTGCTAAACACCTGATATATGGACTTTGAAGTCTCTGTATATATCTGATTGCTACACCATTTAACAAGTCTCTTCTTGTTCTTTATAATAAACTTTTAGTTTTAGACGCTAAAGGATGGCTGGCAGCATGGTATTTTGGGTAAGATCCAAACTAATATTGACCTGGTAATGTGGCTGGCCTTTTGGGGTCAGAAGAACATTTTATATAAGTGAGCAGAGTTTTTAAGTAACTTTTCACTTTACTGGGCTTATGTGCTAATTAGGAGCCAGAGAACTGGAATGTAATAAGGAGGCTGTGTGGTTTCTTTTTTTAGTTTCTAGATAACCAGTGTGGGGGATCAGAAGCACAGTTTGTGACTGGTTGGTGAGTCTAACTTCAGTGTTAACCAGGGCCGGCTCTAGGCACCAGCAAAACAAGCTGGTGCTTGGGGCGGCACATTTTTAGGGGCGGCATGGCCGGCGCCAGAATGCCGCCCCTAAAAATGTGCCCCGGCCGCCCTAGCTCACCTCCACTGCTGCTGCCGCTCGCACGCCGCTACTCGCCCTCCCTCCCAGGCTCTCAAGCCTGGGAGGGAGGGGGAGCAGCGGCACGCGAAACAGCTGTTTCGCGCGCCGCGGCCGCTCGGGGTCTCCCCCTCCCTCCCAGGCTCTCAAACCTTTATATGTTGATAAATTGAGAGGATTCAGAGAAGAGACAAGAATGATTCAAACATGCCTTATAGTGAAAGACTTAAGGAGCTCAATCTGTTGTGTTTAACAAAAAGAAGGTTAAGGGGTGACTTGATCACAGTCTATAAATACCTGCAAGGGGGAGAAAATATTTGATAATAGGCTCTTCAGTCGAGCAGACAAAGATATAACAAGATCTAATGGCTGGAAGTGGAAGCTAGACAAATTCAGAGTAGAAATAAGGGGCAAATATTAAACAGTGAGGGTAATTCACTATTGGAACAATTTACCAAGGGTTATGGTAAATTCTCCATCACTGGAAAATTTTAAATCAGAATTGGATGTTTTTCTAAAAGACATGTTCTAGTTCAAACAGGAATAAATTCAGGGGAGCCCTATGACCTCTACTGTACAGGAGATCACAGTAGATGATCACAGTGATCCCTTCTGGATTTATAATCTATGAGTCATGGTAGAAACACTTGAAATATAACAAAAGGAAGACATGGTACTTCTCTTCTGTTAATTATATCTTAAGTTATATCTTATATCCTGAGTTTTCACCCCACATTACATAAATACCTTAATACCTGTAGTGTTAATTTTTTATTCCCATTTACTCACCATCAGCAAAACAATAGTTTTAAGAACAGAATTGTAATCAGTAGGGAAAATAAATAAAGGTGGTTTTTTTTATATTTAACCAGCAAACCAATCATGCTGTAACACTGTTCAGACATCCTGAATGCACAGAGAAAATGACAGAAAAAACATATAAATACAGTATCTTTTCAGGTAGGTTTCAGTCCATTTTCCTGTCTGCAACTTTCTTCCTGGTTTTACTGATTTCCTTAACTCCTTTTACTTTCCATATAATTATTTTTTCCATATTCTTCACCCTGCTTCTTAATAGCTTTTAGTCACTGACCATTTCATCTCACTCCTCCTCAAAAGGAACTTGATATTGCCACCAAAAGTTCTTCAGGCTCCTCTTTCTGCCCAAAGTTCATGGAAGTTTCAGGCTCCAACACTCTTTTCTTCACATTAAAGAGGCACTGACTGGAGTGCTTTGTAATTGCTGTCTGGAAAGAAAAGGCTATTGATCCATATGTACAGAAGATATGCCAGATTTGTCTCAGCTTAATGTCATTCCTCCATATCTTACAGGAAGATTTCTAATGTGAAATCTTGTCACCTTAAGCCCATTTGGATGCATCTGTAATTCAAAAGTTTGAGAAAACTTGATGGGCAACCTTTTGGCTAGGACTCCTACTTACTATTTCAGATATGTTCCATAAATAATCTCACGCTCAGCTGTATGTAGAAAGACTATGCATGTTCAAAGGTCACTGAGACCTCAAGGTTCTTAGAAGCTGCTTTATTGGAGACACACCAATACATACTATCTTTGCCTTCTAAGAACAAGGCTGCTTATGCACTTCCATGAACATTTTTTAACCTGATTTCCATACAGCAAACCTGTTAAGAAATGTGGTAAATAGGATTAGACAGGAGTTGGGATAATTTATCATGGCACCCAGTGACTTCAGCATCCTAACAATGATATGTATTGATCTCCTACCCCCTTCTGAATAGCTGTCCACTCTTGGATGACCAAGGCTGGGAAGCACAAACACGTCAGCTTTGTGTAGATGCTTTGCAAAAAAGAATGAACATATGTGGAATCAACACAAACTTAAAAGTCTTATCTTGGAAATGCTGGGTCCACACCAGGACTCTGACTTACCTCATAGTGCATGACTACAGGACAAGCAACGAGCCTTGCATTCACTCAGTGAGGAGATATAAGCCAATTATTGGCCTGATTCTCCTTCTCAGTGACACTGGCAGAGAAGAGAAACAATTGACAGAACTAAGGTGGGAAGTGCAGAAAGGAGAAACAGCAGGTCCACAGCATGTTTCTTTTCCCTGGGAACTTTCCTAGGCACAGGATGGATTTGAAGCATGCAGGAACAGAGTCTTGGGAGCAATAACTTTCCATGTCAGATTCTCCATATGACCCAGTAGATTTCTGAATGGAAATCTAGGTGGGAGTTATAACTAAACTACTACTTAATGGACCGCACCTCCATTGCTTCTACACCACTTCAAAGAGTAGTAGTGAACAGCCATTGGGGAGTAGCCAATAATACAAGCATCCTAAGGGATGGGAGAGTGGGGCTCCAGAGAGAAGGGCAGAAGGAAGGCTATTCCCAGGCTGCACCACCCCCCCTCCACTACCCAAGGCTGCAAATCTGCCCCTTGGAAGTGAATATGTGGCTTCTGTTCCATGAGGTTCACCTTGTGATGTTCAGTAATTTTTTTATGGCAGGAGAGCATTGGATCCTGTGGGTTTTTTCCCTCAAAAAATCTTTGTAGCTGGCCTAATTCTCTACTGTCTTGCACTTTTCTGTACACCCACTTCATAAAAATATAGATGACTACACAAGATGCAAGACAGAGGAGAATCAGGGTCAGAGTACTTAAAAGTTCAAAGGGGAAGAAGTCATTACTACTAGATGGAGTCCATTTGTTCCTGAAAATATCTTGGACAAAAGAGATGAGAAGAACATTTGCTAGGCATATAGAAAAGACAAGCAGCTGTTTCTAGTCATTACACATACATTCTTACCAAATGGTACCTTGGTATGGCTGGTGTATAACATCTAGACAAAGTGTGCCCACAGTTTACTGCAACTAGGCCTGGTCCCTATCCAGGGGGATAAATGAAAGAAATTCCTTGCATTGTTTTCCTCATCCCACTGTAGTACAGTCCAGCCCTATGTTCTTCATAAAAACAAAAAATGTATCAAGCCACATGTGTAAAAAAGACCTCAAACTTAATTCTTTGATGTTACTATCTGAAGTTAGCAAAAAATAAATAAATCTAAAACTGGTAAAAATGTTACGCAAGCTCTCGTCAGGGGGTACGTGAGAAAAATCTTGTAATGGTGGACAATATCCCTTACAAACCCTTTCCCCCCCCTGTTTTCATAGATATATTATGACCCTATCTCAGATGAGGGTAAGCGGTGGATTACATTACTTGGAAAGGGGTTCACAGCCTAAGAAGTTTGAAAACCACTGTGTTACAGTATAAATTATAAAGAGGCTAAGAGACCTAGTCCTGCTCCTACAGAAGCCAAAGTAAAGTTGCTGTAGGCCATTTGCATCTTTTGATTTACAATTGTTTTAAATTATTTATATTTTTAAATGATCTCATCTGACAACTTATCTGCTACACTATGTTACAACTCAAAGCAGTTTTAAATAGATGATCTACGAAACTTCTGAAAACCCCTATTATAATTATATTAATATATGTGCTCTAACTACAATGTTGCTATAGGCCCTGCTATAATAGTTGGATAGTTCTTATGGTAAAGTTTACTTCTACTTAGGAAAATAACAGTTTGTCATGACAAGTCCCTATGTGTAACATGAATTGACTGGTGGAGACCTATTAAGCTGTTTATTTGAAAATTAATACTTTCCATGAACTTTATTTCACCTTTGTTAACACAAACAGTGTCATACAGCTGGCAACTGAAGAGATAATTCACAGCAAACTGAGTAGTTAGAAAGGGCCAAGAACTTTGAAGCAAGTCTGAATGTAAATAATTCATTTAGTTAAAACTGAAAGTGATATGTTCTGTGCATACAATTTCACATTACATTCAGAAGGCATTAAATATGATGCTCTGGGACAGATAAAAGGCTATTTATTAAAACAGCATTTTACATTGAAATAGAAACACTAAATAAAATTAGTCAGACAAAAGGGAATTTCTTCATCATATGTTATTCATCCCAGTTGCACTATTCCAGGAACTGATGCTCCTTGTAATAAATCAGACTGTAACTTTACTCCATCTCCACCCTCATTAAAGTTGAGGTAGTGTTAATATAAAACTTTTAACAATGACATCTGAAGCATGTTCCATTAACAAATTTGTAGCCTACTTGATAAAGATGTGCAGCTATCTAGGGTATAACCAAGTTATTGTGTGGAGTCCCAATTAAACTGTTTTCGGGATGAGTATGATATATATTGAATCTCACATATTTTACATCAAGCTTGGCTTTTCCTGTTGAGAAATCTATGCCCAGTGATAAATGGACTGAAAGTGTTGATATTAAGTAGTCACTATGTTTAATCAGAAAATCAAACAAGATTCCCCATCTGTTTGGATGAGAAGTTATCTTAAATAAAAAGTACATTAAAGTTGCCAGAGTGTTTTTAAATAAGCCACCATCCCAAAATGAATTAAATATACTTTATGTCTGCAAACCCTTTTCCAGAGGCAAGTGATTGAATAGTGACAGCTCACTTCAGTAAAAACAAATAGGCTTGGCTTTTACATTGTACGGCTCACCTAAGGGTGTTGCAGCTATGACAAATAGACTTCTCAAAACTTCTGCAGCCCAGCATGATACAGAGGAATCTAGTCATATGCCACAGGACTTGATTCCTCCAATGGTCCATTTTTTCCTTACAGTTGCAGAATTGCCAGCATTTCCATAGACTGTATGGGAAATCCCAACATGTTTAGTCTTACATAATCATTCACGAAATGACAGCTGAAGAAGTGTATTCCGTGGGCAACTGAAGCAATGAAGTTGACCAAACCTCTGTGGTCTCTCAAGTGCTTTTCTGAGGGGCAGAGGGCATAATGTCACCTTTGCCCTTTCTCCTCAGGCTCTGTGCTGAGAACAGCATGGCTGAACACAAGGATTAAGTTTTATCACAGAAAGGAAGTTCGATTAACTGAAAATAGGAATTTCGAGTGAGAATTTAGAATGCCTTCTGAACTTTAGCTGCATACATTGGGCCAAATTCTGTTCTCAGTTATGGGTACAACTGCCCTTTAAGTCAAAGGTAGTTGTAACCATGTAACTGAGCACAGAATTAGTCCCACTAACTCCTGCTGCAAACCCCCACATGCACGCCCATTTGCTGGGAATGCTGCACTGGATTGTACTTTCTTTTAAGATGTATTTTGAGGGCTAGACTGTGGCTATGTCTACACTTCAAATGCTACAGTGGGACAGCTGCAGTGCTGCAGCACTTCAGTGTAGACACTCACTACAGCGACAGGAGGGGTTCTCCAGTTGCTGTAGTTAATCCACCTCCCCGAGAGGCGGTAGCTAGGTCGATGGATGAATTCTTTCCAAGACCTAGCACTGTCTACACTGGGGGTTAGATCGGCATAGCTATGTCTCCTGGGGGTGTGGATTTTTCGCACCCTGAGAGATGTAGCCATGCCGATGTAAGTTTCCAGTGTAGACCAGCCCTGACTGATAAAGTCCATGACTACAAAAACAACAAGGAGTCCGGTGGCACCTTAAAGACAAACAGATTTATTTGGGCATAAGCTTTCATGAGTAAAAAACCCACTTCTTTAGATACAGACTAACACGGCTACCCCCGATACTTAAGTCCATGACTCTTTATGAGACACTAATGGTCCACTTCGCCATTGTTCCACTCCTTGCACAGTTATTTACAATAATACAAAAAGTGGCAGGAGTAGAACACTTCCATTACACTTTGGTAGCATTTTACACCCCTTTGTACTATTGTAAATAACTACACAAGGGGCAGGACCATGAAAAATCATGCTGTAGGTGTATTTTCTTGTTTGTTTGCAAACTGCGCTTGTAGCTCCCAGGCCTCTACTAACAGCTGAAGTCTACAAGCGACTTGGCTGGCTGCAGCTACCAGCAGCCTCTTCAATCAGGTTTGAGGAGAAAGAAAGATCAGGTAGGTGACAGTTTTTATAAAGTATGTATTTAAAACCATCTGCCCCTCCCCCAATCTACACTTCATTTCCACAGAAACAGAAGTGGAAGTCTGCCACTAGCCTCTGTGAATCAATTTCAGCTACTCTCAGTTGATTTCCACAACTGAAAAAGGACCTTGGATCAGTGAAAATAAGAGCTTTTAAATGCTCTCTAGAAATAGCTTTTAACTTATTTTTACTGACCCAAGCTCAGTCTCCTGGAACCAGAGTCAGGGAGGCCAGCAGGGAGCCAGCAGCTGAGAATGAGAACTTTCGCTTATAGATTTCAACAGAAAGATGTAAGTGCTGGTTTATGAAAAGCAGCTGAAGCTCTGGGCTCCTGAAATCTGTAATATTTTTAAGCATTAATAAAAACATTAATTAAAAATGTTTTAAAAATTCTTTAAGACAATGACTTTTTTATATCGGTTTTAAAAACATGTTCTGGAAGCCATTTTATAAAGGTAACAACGTGCTTCAAGAAATGCATTTACTTTAGACTGCTGCACTTCTTGGGTGGTGGAAAGCACCCAAGGCATTTGGTATATAACCATACATTTTGTGATACGTTATTTTCTCACTGCAGTCCATCCATTACGTCCAATAGATGCAAGTCTAAAGTGTCCATATAATTCTTGACATAAAATTCTAGAGCAGGGGTGGGCAAACTTTTTGGCCCGACAGCTGCATCTGGGAATAGAAATTGTATGGCGGGCCATGAATGCTCACAAAATTTGGGTTGGTGTACGGGAGGGGGTGAGGGCTCTGGTTGGGGGTGCGGGCTCCGGGGTTGGGCCAGAAATGAGGAGTTCAGGATGCGGGAGGGGGCACAGGGCTGGGGCAGAGGGGTGGGATGCGGGGTGAGGGCTCCAGCTGGGGGTGTGGGCTCTGGGGTGGGGCTGGAAATGAGGAGTTTGGGATGTAGGAAGGTGCTCTGGGCTGGGACCGAGGGGTTTGGAGGGCGGGAGGGGGAATCAGGGCTGGGGCAGGGGTTTGGGGTGTGGGGGGTGAGGGCTCCAGCTCGGGGTGCAGACTCTGGGGTGGGGCTGGGGATGAGAGGTTTGGGGTGCAGGAGGGTGCTCCGGGCCGGGATTGAGGGTTTTGGAGGGCGGGAGGGAGATCAGGGTTGGGGCAGAGGGTTGGGGCGTGGGGAGAGGCTCAGGGGTGCAGGCGGCGCATACCTCAAGCGACTCCCAGAAGCAGCGGCAGGTCCCTTCTCCAGCTCCTATGTGGAGGCGCAGTCAGGCAGCTCTGCATACTGCCCCATCCACAGGCATCGCCCCTGCAGCTCCCATTGGCTACGGTTCCCGGCCAATGGGAGCTGCGGGGGCGGCGCTTGGGGCTGCGACAGTGTGCAAAGTGGAGCCCTCTAGCTTCCCCTACGCATAGGAGCCAGAGGAGGGCCATGCCACTGCTTCTGGGAGCTGCATGGAGTAGCCCCTGACCCCGCTCCCCAGCTGGAGTATCGGAGCGGGGCAAGCCCCAGACCCCACTCCCCAGTGAGAGCTCAAGGGCCGGATTAAAACAGTTGGCAGGCTTCCGGGAGCTGCGTGGAGTGGCCCCTGACTCTGCTCCCCAGCTGGAGTGTCGGAGCGGGGCAAGCCCCAGACCCCACTCCCCAGTGAGAGCTCAAGGGCTGGATTAAAACAGCTGGCAGGCCGGATCCGGCCCACAGGCCGTATTTTGCCCTCCCTTGTTCTAGAGTATTGAGTTAAGAGAACTCAAGGGCATTGGCTCTGAATTTTTGGCAAAGATATGTTGCAGAAACATAGCCTCCTTCTCCCCTCCTGTTACTTGTACATTGGTGTAGTGCCATTGATTTGAATGGTGTTACTCCTGATTTTTATAACGGAGAGGAGTTTCTTTTGTAAGAAACCATAGAAATGAAAGCCCAGTTTTGAGATATTTTTCAAAATATTGTAAATGTATAGTGAATCCCTTTGACACTACTCTGCTGATCATACAGTTTCTCTTACTTTATGGATGTTTGAAATACAGACCCTGAAGAGAAGAAAAAAGCAGAGGCAATATTCTTGTCAACATACTTGCAATAATGAGGGAGCAGAGCTAGACTATGTCTACATTAGAGCTGGAAGTTGTAATTAGCATCTCAAGGAGACATTCATACACTAATTCTGATTGAGCTTCTGCACTAAATATAAAAGAGTAGTCGCGGTGGGGGAAACAGCAGAAGGGGTGAGCCACCCTAAGTGTGATCCCATTCAAGACCTTAAATATGCATGCGGGGCAGCTATCCTGTCCTGCCACTCATGTCACAGTGGCTGCACTTCCATTTTTAATACGCTAACGTGATCAGAGCTAATGCATCATGTCTTCTGGAAATGGAATTTACACCTTTCAGCTCTAGTGTAGACATACCCCTAGCCTTGTCTAAATAAGTTACTGTGCAAAATCATTGAGTACCAAGTTTTCAAAACTCAGTGAAACATGTGAGCCACTAAAAAGACAATGGGTGAGATCCTCAGCTGGTGTTCTCAGCTAAATATCATAGCTCCATTGAAATAAATGGAGCCATGACAGTTGACCCCAGCTGTGGACCTGCCCCAGTGTGCGCATGTGTTGTTTTCTATGTTTGCACGCAACACACATTTGAATGGGTTAAATGTGTGTTAATGATGCAGATGCTAAGACTGGACCTACAGTTTTGTGGATGCATCCATTGCAGCAGGCTTTATATGTTTGGGTAGAGGTAAATTCACAGCACAGACTTCTAGCTGGGTTGGGAGTCATGTAACAAAAATTCCGTGTAGCACTTTGAATATGCAGGGATTACTAGGTTCTTCCTTTTTCTGATTAGTTTTACACCCTTGACATGATTATAGCATAAAAATTAAATACTTCACAGTATTTTTTTCAGGAATTTTGCATCAATTCTGCACTGTATTGATATAAAGGTCAAGTTCCATAAGCTTCTGCCAGAGAATTCTCTGAATTTTGCTGGGTTTTGTTCCAAGACACACAATAAACCAGAACATTTGTTCTAAAAATGTTTAACTTTTTAGATTGTGGTGTTTTTCTTACTTTTTTTTCTTCCAAGCTGAGCTTCACTTTTGAATAGTATTTGTTTATTTCTTTGTTTTTTATTTAGCTCCTTTATTTCAGCGCTGAGCCATCTCTGTCTTGGGTTAAGCCCTTAGTTCAGTCACCACAGCTCTCAGAAGTGAAAAAGAACATCGTGTTCCTACGGACTGCCCAGGACACATTCTTCACAGCTGTGCCAAGTTTGCAGCTGACCAATTGGCCTACTTTGCAAGAGGACTCATTTTCAAAATTTACAATCGTTTTTTTCAAAGTGTGCCAAATGGGCTGATGCACTGAGAGATGTCTTTGATTTTATTGAAAGCTAGAGCCCAATCCAGTTCCCAGTTAAGTCAATGGAGGTCTTTCCATTCACTTCAGTAGGAGTTGGATCGGTCCCTAACAGGGCAGAACCGTTTCACCATGTCACCTGTTGCTTCCATTGATACACTTCAATAGGTGGCTGATCCCTACTATAGTGTAATCGTGAACAATGGCACTTACTTATTTTGGGATTTATAAAGTCCTCCATCACATTACCTCTCAAGGGATTTACAAAAATGTAGATGGCAATTGAATTAACAAGCAACTAACAATTCCCCCAATTCAAGCCTATCGGGGAAATGGCAATGGCCAATAGTGGAATTTTGTATCTCTTTTTCCAGAAAAAAATAGTGTGTGTATCTTCACTATTCTTATTCTCTGGTCCCTGAATGTGGTTGGCTAGTCTGGGTCCAGGAAGAAAGTAAACTTCAGATGTATATTAAATCAAATGTTAATATTCTTAGCCTAAATAGGATTTGTTCATAACTGTAGAATCCTGCATAATTCAACCATATGATGTTTTGATTATAATTTAGCATCTGAAAATATTTTAGACTGAGCAGTTCAGTTTACAGAGAGTATAAACAGACTTCTGAAATTCAGTGTTTGCAGAGATGACATCATAAACTGGAAGACTCCAAACCCAGATGGCATTTGAATACATAGCCAACAATAGCACACACTCAAGAAATGCAAAACGAGCAAGGGAAGTGACGATATTAACATATACGCTACAAGCCCAAGAAAATTGATACAGTACAAGTACACAGCTGCTTCTCAGGTACCAGGAGAAACAAGGTGACAAGGGAAATTGAACACTTTGGAGATTTCCAATGGAATGGCCACCACAGTACAATAGGAAAAAATAAAGCGTAAAGCCCCTTTCCATGCCTCAGGGAGGAGCCCTTCAATACCCTGAAACAGCCTCATATGAGGATGGAATTAAGGAGCAGGAGAGGAAGGGAAAGAAGAGGAGGAAACAATTACAATTCACCATATGAAAAAGTTTTCCCCCATCATTTTTTTCTTAACGGGCCTTCTCTTCCCTTTGATCTTTTCTCCCCTCCACTTGTGTCTCATCTTCCCCCTAATTTTTTTTCTTTCTTGTTCTGGAAGTCCAGCTGGGAAGAGATGATGCGGCAAAAGAAATTACAAAGATCAGGTCCTATAAAAACTCTTCAGTGACCTCTGTAGTCAGTAGGCAGACTTCATGTTGCTGAATGAATATTCAGAAATAGCTGGTTATTCTGCCACAACTGATGTAACCACTTCTTTTGGTTTTCCAGCAATTTTTTAATGTCTGAATTCAGGTTTGCTTCAGATCACAGATGTCGAACTGACAGCTACCTGTATGCATTAGTTTGGCACAATATTATGCCCCAGCTAAGCTAATCACAAGAATGTTTTCTTTTAACCTCAAGGAGTGAGAGAAATTGTTTACTGTGATCAAAAAGGGATGTGACTAGTTCTGACTAAAGCCGGACAAGGGAAAATTAAAGCTGAATATCAGGAAAAGTTTTCTAATAGCAAAGACTATCAGAATGTGAAATAATATCCCAAGGGGAATGGTGAAAGATCAAAAGTGTCAGTCACTTATATAGAAATTGGTCAAAGCATTTGAGAATAGCTTGTATGGAACAAATCTGCATTGGAGATGTGTATGCATGAACAAGAAAACTTAATAAGCCCTTTCCATCTCAGATTTTTATTATTTTAAACTCATTGAAGCAGAATTACTATGAAAACTGCAAAAAGGACTTAAACAACCAGTCAATTATCCAACAGTTTTCTGGTTTTACAGCACTTGCATTGACACATAGATTAAATACAGGTATGCTGGAATTTTCAAAGGATCCTATGGGAGTTAGACACCCAAACCCCATTGAATTTCAATACCAATAGAGGACCTAACTCCATAATCTGTTATTATTTGTCTTATTGTAGCCCCAAGGAGCCCTAGTCATGGACCCAGGACCCTACTGTGCTAGGTGCTGTACAGACCAACAGGACAGCCCCTACCTCAGAGAGCTTACAATATAGGCATAAGACAAGAGACAACAGATGGACACTGACAGACAGATGCGGGAGTACAAAGAAACAATGATATACTTGTGAACAGGATAAGTAGTGCTCTCAGCACACCTGCAGCCTAACCATTGTCAGGTTTTTTTGTAGGCATCATGGAAAAGGACAGTTTTAAGGAGGATAATGAGGCAGCTTTGTGGATATTTACAGGGAGCGCCTCCCAAGTGTGTGGGGAGCAAGAGAGAAAGCATAAAGGTGCCTGTTTGCAAATTTAACAAGTGGGCAATAGAGGCTGGCACCATGGCTTCTTGAAGGCAACAGTCGACATTTTGATAGCGAGTAAAAGCTGATAGGTAGAGTGAGACTAGAGCATTAAGGGGGGCCTGAAAATGAAGACAAGCAGCTTGTGTTTGATGTTAAAGAGAAGGGGGAGCCAGCAGAGGGATGCAGAGAGAGGGGGGCAATGTGGTCAAAATGACAGGCTAGGAAAATGATCTTTGCAGCAGCATTGAGAATGAATATGCATGGGGCAAGATTGCATTTGTCAAAGCCAAAGAAGGATGTTCTAGTAAAGGCCATAAACCTTCCCCCAGGAGAAGAGAGGGAAAAAAACGGAAGTTAAGTACAATGAGACCTTTATGATGAGTCAGACTGGTGGCCTAGAGGTGCTTGTAATGTTTCTTGGTACCAAGTGGGAAACGGAGATTGAAGAGTAGCCTTTGGTAATGGCTCAGAAGGCTGCAGGGGTGGTGCTCTCCGCTTTCATGCGGGAAGGGAAGTGCTGTAAAATCCCTGCTGGCCAGTTAAGGAGCAGCACTAACTAAGCACCAAAAGAAACCAGGTTCTTGGTGTGAGGTTGCACTCCGTACTCTTTATGGAAATATGCTTATAAAATGGATATGACATAACTGAGATATACTTTATGCAAGATGGGTCTTGTAAGGTATCATTGGAAAGGTTATGATTTTCTGAATGTGATTTTCCAATTTGTATGCACGTATCATTTCTGTATCTAAAGTTAGAAATAAGGACTATGTAACGATTACAACTGGGTGTGTATTGGGAAGACATCCACCACACAACAGGTCATCAAATTTGATGAACCATCAGGAAGGAACAACAAAACCATGAAGATACTAATCTCGCTTCCTCCTGAGCGGCATCCCAGGACGTAACTGTGACACTACTAGGTCAGGTGGTCTTGTCACCTGAAACTAAACATTACCTGGGACTTTTTGTAACTTTCCACTGGAAGGGAAGGAGGGGTCAAATTTGGGAAACAAAAGATTCCCGCCTTATGTAAACCCTATTTAAGGGTGGAGAGAAAGGCAAACATGGCTCCTCCTCTCCATGGCCTGTCTGCTCAAGAAGAAAGACTGCTTAAGCCACCTGAAGGGAAGGCAAGGGGGAAGTCCAGACTGAGACAGGGGTCCAGTCTGAAAAGGAATATAATTGGAACTCTGAAGCACAGAAACTTTGCAACCTACCTAAAATAACATTTAGGGTAAGAATTTACATTTTGTAACCTGTTTCTCAAGTATATTGAGCTTAGCTTGTGTATTTTGCTTTATTTGGTCAGTAATCTGCTTTGTTCTGTCTGTTATCTCTTATATTCACTTAAAATTCATCTTTTGTAGTTAATAAACTTATTGTTTGTTTATAATATAACCCAATGTATGTAATTTCTAACTGGGGGGGCAAGAAGTTGTGCATATCTTCCTCCACATTGAGGGAGGTGGTGAATTTCATAAAACCTTTGGGTTTGTACCCCTTAAAGGGAGTGGGCACGTGAGTGCTGGGGGAGCGCTCTCACACAGAGCTGACTTCAGTCTGTGTCTGCAGCGGGGTGTGGCTCACCTGTGTGTGTGTGCTGCAAGAGGCTGGAGAGCCTAATCCAGCAAACCAGTAAGAGGGAACGCAGGCTGATTGAGCGGGAAGGGGGGGAGGCTTAGTTAAACCCCAGCACATCAGGTGGCATCCCAGAAAAGGGGGTCCATCCGTCACACTTGGATCTCCTGGCTGTGAACAGTTATGGCAATGCAAGCAAATATAGAAAGAAGGATGTTACATTGCCGGAAGAGGGGAAACATGGGTCACCTTTGAAGGTTACATGGGCATGGGAATCACCCTTTACCTTGCAGATCCTTAGGCCCCTGATTTTCTGTCTCTAAAATGGTTCTTATCTCCAGGTCTCAGGGTTGTTTCATATAGCAGTTATGTAAGAATGACAAGAGCTCATGGACTAAGATGAAAGGGGGCTAGTTACAAATAGGAAGAGCACCACACCTGGATCTGAGAATAACCTTGCTATGAGAGGGCCAAGCAATCCAAGAAGAATCTCAGACACCTCTCACCTTCCGAGAGAAAGGATAAAACTATGAAGACCAGAGCCAAGAAATGACTTTTCATAGTTACTGTAGGCAGGGAGATCCAATGTTAGAATCACATAAGAAAGCCAGGGATTAATAACCTAGGCTTGGTTTTGTCACTGTAGCAGGAATGCAGAGCGGACAAAGAAGAAGCCCGTCTCAACTATTGGAGTAAGTCCAATGACTCAACAAGGTAGCAGTAATTGATTATTTGTATCACAATAGCACTGACAGGCCCCAATCTGGACTGAAGCCCTATTGTCCTGAGTACTTGAAAAACCCATAGTAACATATAATCCATGTTCTAAAGCAGGGGTCGGCAACCTTTGGCACGTGGCCCATCAGGGTAATCTGCTGGCGGGCCACGAGACATTTTGTTTACGGTGACCGTCCACAGGCACGCCCCCCCCCCCCCAGCTCCCAGTGGCCATGGTTTGCCATTCCCGCAGCTGCTATTGGCCGGGAATGGTGAACCACGGCCACAGGAAGCTGCGGAGGGCCATGACTGCAGACGGTCAACGTAAACAAAATCTCTCGCGGCCCGCCAGAGGACTACCCTGATGGGCCACGTGCTGAAGTTGTAGACCCCTGTTCTAAAGAGTTTACAGTCCAAGGGTATGTCTCCACTGCAATCACAGGTGTGACTGCAGCATGTCTAGACATACCCAAACTAGCTTTGATGTATCTAGCTCAAATAACAATACCAGCAGCATGGGCTGTACAAGTCTGCTTGGAACCACGTGTATGTACTTCAGTGCCTACCCTGTGCTGCCACGGCTTCACTTCTGTTATTCAAGCTAGCTAGATCAAACCTAGCGCAGGGTATGACCTCCCATGCTCCTGCCACACCTCTGATTGCAGTGGAGATGCAACACCGACAGACCCCAGTCGTTGGCGGGCAGGATCAAACTGGGGACTTCTGGAGCTTAGTGCATGAGCCTCTACCGCATGAGCGAAAAGCCAACTGGCTCTTAGCTAAGGCTGTAGAGCAGACTCATTTTATTTCTCTACGTGGTTTCGATGCCACTAGATGGGACACAACACCACACCCAGGAGGTGTGTGGGTTACAGAGACATACCCTACGACAAGAGGAGGGTGCTGAGGATCTAGTAACTGACAACTGGGAGGGCTCGGGGAAAGAGGATGAGCAATAGAAATACACGTTACATAGACTAGACAACTACAGAATTAGCAGGTTTCAAGTCCTTTTTTATTTAAGATTTAAATGAATACAGAATATTTCATAACAGTAATAGATATTGGCCACCTGCTTAGTCAGCTAATAGCTTTAGTCATCTCACCTCCTCGCTTGGCCAAAAAAGTGACATATGAGCAGGAGATAATCTGGATTGCGAAACTCCAGAATCAAACGGGAAGCTGACTAGATCTCTCACATATCAGAAGAGCTAACATCGGAACAGAGGCTTGGGATGTCTGACTAAGAAGCTACATTTCACATTTTGGGGGAAATTTGTTTTATATTTTTATGGTAGTGTTGATCTTGTTTTTATTATAAAGAATTAATTAAAGTCTTATGTCAGTGCTGCACCTGACAAATTAAGATGTAATGCATTAATGAATATGTAACTCAGACATTAAAACAATCTGCGTGGGCACAGCCAAAGGGCCCATCCACCTGCCAAGAAAAAAGAACTCGTACTTTGGTGTGTTGGGAGGGGGCCCTCGCTAACCATTAAACATCTGTACTGATCAGCAGTTTATCAGAGATACTATCTCAAGGCTTTGTGGGTAACATGTAAGTGCAGACTCAGCAGGTTCAACACAGAGTCTTAGTTTACAGCCTCGGGATGAGATCTAGCTGACAAGTTTGTCTGTAGATCCCATATCAAGCTGGCTTGTTCTTGTTTGTCTGTAAAACTGATCAAGGCATGTGATAGGATGTGCTCTGGGATGCACTGCTGACTAATGAAGACCCAAGTCATCTGAAGCATTACACTTCCAGTGTTACATGTACGAATGGCACATGACAAAAAGGGAAGATGGATAAATAAATAAATCTATCTCCTTGGAACTGCATATTAGCTCTTTCAAAATGAACTGTAAGTGTAAATTAGAGTACTCGTACCATCAGCTACCAGATTTGCACCCCTAATCATCCTGCTGACCTTTAAATGGGAGCATAAAGTCAAAAGCAGGTGCAGGTTGAGGTTACTGTTTAGAAAGTTTGTTCCCTAGAATGGGAAAGCATGTTTGGCCCATTTTAAACCCTACCTTGGGAGCTGTGTCCTTTAAAATTCTTATACAAGGTCTTAATACTGGTGAGAGAGTGGGACTGTTTGTTGATTATGAAATCTCTTCCTTAGTCCTTTTAGAGACTAAATTCACTAAGTAGTTAAAAAGGGATAAGCCAAATTCCCATTTTTCCTTTCTTCATATCAATGCCATTTTGAATCTTATAATAATGACAGATTATGAAATGAACAGCCAAGCATCTGACGTGATACCTCTGTCCCTTACGGGGAAACTATTTTCTTGGAAAGCTAATGATCAAAATACTTGATCTAGGAGAGAAGTTTGTAACTGGCTCCTTGCTTAATTATTTTCACCTTCTCACATTGCATTAGATAACATTCATCCATTGTCCAGTGCAGAATTACAGCTCCTTTCTTCAGAGATAAACATACACACAGCCAAGATGTTCTCATAAAAGATTAAAATTCCATTCCATACCAACAAATTACTCATTTGTTTTCACATTGTTGCACTTCAGAATCAGAAGAACATAAATTATTTACTATTCTTATATTCCTTAAAAAAGCAACTATTTTAGTTAGTTGCTAGTTTGAGTATGACTTAAAAACAAACGAAAGTGTAGTGTACATTTTGGTCATATTGAAACCAAAAGTGGATTCCAGCAAGCATAATATTAGCACTTGGTACGGAGATTTAGAGTGTGCAACTCTTCACACAAAGTGGTCAAATAAGGAATTTCACCAAATATTGTGATAAAGAGAGAGACAGAGATATTTAATAATGTTTCTGCACTGTACATGGCTCACCAGCTAAAAGTATATTTTCATTTTTCCTGTATTTGGAGACTTGACAGCTGACACGAGGGAGTATAATTATATAATTTTGCAAGTGTTTAACAATCCTGCTTGGTACCCTGATGGCAAAGTTCAATCAAATCTTATCTATTACATGAATAATTAATACTTTTACAGGACAGGACAAAGTTAAGGCCCAGTTCTACAAAAGAGATTGGCCAGTGCAGACCTTTGTACCTGCACTGAACCCAGATCTTCAGCTGGTATAAATAGATATATGCCAATTTACATTCGCTGAGGACTCAAATAGTGTGGGTCCTGATGCCATAAGGAAAGTTTAGCAGAATATCATATCTAATGTTATGAACAAAACTAGTCTAAGCATTTCAATGAAATATTACTAGGCAACTCTGCAGCAAGACATTAAACAGAAAAAAACTGTACACCCTCCTCCCCCCCGCAAGTATTTTCCTTCTACATGAAAATAACCCAACTGATGGAGTAATAGAACCATCACAGCATTGCATCAGAATCTTTGTAGGTATAAAACCCTGATGGGCAGCAGAACCCATGGACTTCAAGTATGTGGGGTGGGGAGGTGGGTAAGAATGCAGGGAGCATATGCATGGAATCTGCCCTACAATGGTTCCTACCACCCAGAACAATGGGTGAAACAGAGGGTGGGGTGAAGGCAGGGCTGTTGGAGTTGCAACTATTGTGAATCCAACAGCCAAGGTCCATCCCCCATGGGCATGTATGGGAGGGGCAGAGCTTCAATTAAGTAACCCTGCACTGATGTTATCATAGGCCTGATTGTCAGCAGGTGGAGGATGGGGACAGCATGCAAAGAGTGAGCATATGTACAACCATGTTTGTGCAATATTTTGGTCTACTTGGTGGCCTGCAGCCTTTGCTGGAGTAGGTTCAGTGAGGCCAGTAACCTTGAAGCTGCTTTCTTACAGTAAAACTTCTGGAGGACAGCCAGGGTGCACATGTAACCCATACTGACTAATGGGTTACTTGTCTCCCTCTGTGTCACATGCAGAGGATGCATCTGTTACAGTCCCTACCTAAAGTCTGACTCTTTAGCTCAAGCTGTTGAGACTCACTTTTAGCTTTGGAGGTCCCCACTCAGTAGACCACCATCTTGGCTACCATCATACAAATATTGCCTGTCCTCTCTTAGAGTACATCTACAGTGCAGCTGGGCATGCGAATGGCAGCTCTTGTAGAGGTACTCTAGCTAGCTCATTAAAAATAGAAGTGAGGACACAGTGGCCCATCTAGCCCCCTGGGTGCATACTTGCTTGTAAAGCTCAAACCCAGTGGTTTTCAACCTGTGGTTCACGGACCCGTAAACTATGTCTAAGATTTCCAAAGGGAATGCACCTCCATTCGAAATATTTTAGGGGTCCGCAAATGAAAAAAGGTTGAAAACCACTGGCCCAAACCAAAGGCCATGCCATCACATCCTCACTGCTATTTTTAGTGAGCTAGCTAGACTACACAAGCTGCCATTTGCACCTCTAGCAGCAGTCCAGCCCTCTGAGGGCTGCTGCGCTCCTCTACAGTCACAAACTGCAACTGCCTGCATCGGTGAGGGTACATCAAGTTTGTTATTGCAAATACCATTGACACTTACATGGGAGCATAAGGTCCCAGATTCAACAGCAAAGCCATATTTCCAGTAGGCCGGAGACTGTGTAGTGTGAAGGCACACAAAAGGAACCTGATTTTCCTCTTATTTAAGACAGGGTAACCAAGAGTATCTGTTGAAATCAATGGAGTTACATACCAGCATACACAAGAGAAGTATCAGGCCCACATAATGTCTATACTTCATAGCAAACAGATCTCCATAGTGGCCCTGTGTTACCATGCCTATGATGAGAGGAAACAAGACTGTGGCATACGGGTCCATGCACAACACAGATCCTCTGGGCACAAGCCTGTGAAGGGTGAGAGCAGTGGGCCACATCTGCAACTACATTTTTGAAGGCAACCCATTCTGCTGAGCAACTGAGGGGATGCTTCTCTCTCAGAAGCAACTAGATAACAGAAGTGAACCTGCCCCTTCCTTGGAATCACCTTGGCTTGCCGAATGCCATACACATACATCCCTCATGAGGTCTTAACATGGGGGTGGCTTCTTCTTTGGGTGCCTGAAAGAATCAGACAGGAAATAGATTTTAAAAGGGCAATATAAAAAAAGTGATGTAACTTAAAAAGGTTTCCATCTGGTGAAATGAAGGCCTTATCTGACTAAGAATTCTACCCTGCCCTCTCTTTTGCCCTTCAAAACAGGTGCTCATAGTTGGGGTGGTGAGGAAGAGAGAAACCCACTTAGTACTTAGCTGTTATATAGCATTTTCCATCAGTAGATCTCAAAGTGCTTTACAAAGGGAGGTAAATATTATCCCTGGGAAAACAGGCACAGTGAGAGGAAGTGATTTGCCCAAGGCCCATCAGTAGCAGTGTCAGGACTAGAACTAAGGTCTCCTGAGTACTACTCTAGTGATCTACCCACTAGGTTTTGCCTAAGCCTCGCAATTCTGCTGTCTTCGTTGAGAGCGGGAGGGAATCTTCAGTACATATTATAGTCTCGTAAAGGAGATTTGGGTGCAAAATAAAGTATTTGTTTATACACCCCAAAAAAAACCAGCTGTTTGTTTTCAAAGCTTACAATGACACCCTAAAGATACAAGGTAATATTTACCCCTGTGCAGGGAACCAGCAGTAAGCTAATGCCTCACTAAAATCCCACCTGAGCCCTGCCTAGCTACATAGAGTGGGCATCCATCCAACCTGAGAATAAATGGTGCCCTTCTGATCCTGTTCCCACAATAAATCGTTGAAAACAGTCACGTTTCAACAGACTGCAGTACAGGACTTCTTTTAAGGATTAAGGTGAGACATCATCTTTTATTAAAAGGTGCCGCATAGATGGTCCTCTCCAGATGACAATCGTGTAGGAGTTTTAGTCTATAGGGCAGAATCTTCACAAAGTATACGCCCTTTTTAAAAATAGTCTGTTCCCTAAAAAGCATGTTTTTCAAGTCAGAGCTCAGCAGCCCAGTGTCTGAAATGCCATTCCTAAGTGTTCTCTCTTTGGGGGAAACAATGGCAGCCAGAGAACTAGTTATAAACACAACTGGATTAAGAAGTCTAGAGCCCTAGGCACAACTCACAGTAAAATTAATGCCACAACCATGGCTCTTGTATTAGCACACATCCACCCATCCCACATTCATCACAATGTGAAAATCCTTTGGGAATCCCATCATATTCGAGGGAACAAGAGTCTTCCAATATGTGAAGACCTAAATAATATCGAGATTCTTTCACAAATCCAGAAAACCTTTAGCTTTCAGTTCAAGAGCTTGAAGACTCAGGGTTTTGTCCTGAAGATCAATGGTGAGCAAGATGGATGGATGACACTATCCCAAACACCTGATTAAGGACCCAACCAAAGAATCCATTGGCTTTTCACTCCCATAGAAAATATGGTCCACTTTGAACCACCGCTCCACATCACACGGCAGATGCACCTACCTCCTTCATAAATGGGGACTGAGACACAATCCTATTTGTGACTTCAAACCTTGGAACACCTCATCAACCAATGTCTCACACAATCATATCCTGGTGGTATCTCTTGCATCCAATGTGCATCACCCGAGGCAATCAATTGAGTCACTAGCCTAGACTTGGACATCTAACACTGATGTTTTTATGCCATGCAAAAGAAGATGACCAGGCTCCATCAGCTGCTGCTCTTTCTAGAGAATCACAACCCCCCTCTCCCCCCATCCAGGTCTCTTATCCCAGGCTTTCCACAGTGCCAGTGTAGCATAGTCCCAGTAAGGTCCCTTCCCAACCCTCGTCTCTCTGTGTTGAGCACAGGCTACTTCTTATATGGCTCCCCCACAGGCAGTCATGTGATCCCTGAGACACATGACTCTTCCTGAGGAACTACAATTCCCAGAATTCCTTTTCCTTAGCGAGTGATTCCTCAGTATCAGGCCATCTGGGGACACCTCCTCTTAAAGGGGTTGGCTTCCCTAGAAGAACTATGATGAGATGAAACTAAGCCACACTAGTACCTGCACCCCCATAGAGTTCTCTGATGGAATGATAGTGGTGAAGGCTTTCCCCGAGCCACAGATTGCAGAATTAAGTTGGATGGGACAATTCACAACTTTTGGCGCTTTTGTTTCAGGCTGTCTGCTACTGACACTGGCTGCTGAAAAGCTAATGCAGTTCCAGGCTGCATTAACTCACTTTTGTATATTCCACATGGCTTTGAGGGGCTGATGCTGTAGGTATCTATTTGCCAACCCCCCTCCCTCCTTTGCTATCCAAAAATGACTAAATTTGTAACAAATATTACTTGAATTTAATAGATTAACTAACTCTATTCCAGGCATTCTTTCCCTACCCATTACACGTCGAAAGCCTATATTCCAAACAACATTTAAAATAAAGCTCTGGAATTGCGGGAGTTGTACAAAAGCCCAGGATCATCAGCTCACATGAGATGGGCAATAACAAGGAACAATTCTAACAGTAAGGGGCTGCGTATCAGCAGCCTTATCTTTGAACTTACATGCTTTCCTCAGAACTCTCAACTTCATTTTAGTATAGCGTTTTTTTTTGTTTTTTTTGTTTTTTTTTTTGTGGTTTAACAGTTAAAATGAGAATTGGGAGGGAGTTGCACCATTTCAGCTGCAAGTAAAAACATTAAATTATTCTGTTATTCTGAGGCTCACTGATAATAGGGAGATGACAACTGAAGCATGTGGATAGTATTGCTCTCATTCTATTAGTAACAGATGGATTTTATTTCCAATTTAGCAAAGTCCTGGGCATACTTGTTTTGAAAAAACAGTTATGGGTAGCTGTTTAAGAACGACATATCAAAACAACACTTCTCTGCAGTATTCCTTTAGGTTGGACAGCTGACACCTTCTCTTTTTCACTTTTGTAAGAAAATAACTTGTAGACAACAATTCTGTTTATACTTTAAAATACTAACTAAAATTTATTTGATCACATTTTTGGTGATTAAACACATTAGTACTACAAAAAATCTTTCTGTAAAAATTTATTATATCTGGCAAACATTTTTTTTTAAAGTTGCCAATGCCAACTGAAATGAATTCCCCCCCCCAAAAGGATTGTATATCAAACAGCAACCACTCATTTTATTATGTTTGTTTTACACTGACATTTATTATTTTTTTTCTTAAAAACATTTTATTGTAATGCATATTATCTCATAATATAGAATTTTTATAGCAGCTATAAACAGCAGAAACACACTACACAAAAGGACAATTGCAGTGAGAACAGTGGTATATATGTTTATATTATGGTCCCAATTTTCAAAAGTATCCTCTATTGATGTCTCAAATGTGGTTGTGCAACTTTAGACATGAAAATGCTTATGTCAGAGGACATGTTTTGCTATTTTCATTTGTGTCAAAAAAAAAATAACAACCTACCCGTGAAGATTCTCGTGGTTAGGGCACTTGTCCAATGGCTCTGGTTGCAACAGTGGGGTGGAACTAACACAACCATTGTAAGTTTCACTCTGCTACTCCTGTCAGAAAAATGTTATGTGGAGGAACAATAGAGGCACTGCGTTTGTAATTTAGTATCATATGTGAAGGTGAGAGACACTCTTCCACTCCCTTACATCCATTACTATCTCAGTTTTATGAAACAACCCTAATTTTGTCAAAAAAAAAAAGGGTAACAGCAAAGAATCATTCTTGTCTGGTGCTTCAGCACAGGATATTTCCCCAGCCCAAGCAGCAGAATGAAACTGATTAGATCCTGCATTCTTCCTGAACCTTAAACTCCCACTGATTTCACAGGATGGGGCCCTAATTTCATGTTAGCTTCAAGCTACTGATATCTCTCAAGGAGGCATTTTATGCATGAACATTTTATGTACATATTACTGTCATGCAGAATTTGGATCATTCATATTTATATTGAAATATCTTCACCCCTTTCCAAAAATAATTCTGTTTAAATTGGAAGATCAACCTACTCCAAAACTTTCACCATCAAGTTGAAAATATTGCATGGTAGGGCATTGTGCCTTGCATGCTTTGAAGACATGAAGGTGCTGCCTATCTGCTAGGTGTATCACTATTTAAAGTGATCACTGACTGCTATGAATAATTGTTTTACGGGGAACTGGGTGCCTCAGATGACTGGAGTCCATAGAATAAACTGGAGAGCCTTTACCATATGAAAGTTTACACAAAATGAGTTGTAGTTCATTTAAATCTAACTGGCAAGGTGGCATCCCAGAGCACAACCTCTCATGGACCAATGTGGTCCTGCAGGCACCTGTCCTCTTTTCCCTCCTGGTTCTCCGAGTAACTTATTCATAGTCCTGAGTACTTCAAGTGACCCCTTTTGGGGTTATGATGTCTTTACAAAAGTCAATCTCCTTTGGCTCTTTCAGGCCCAACCCTTCCCTCTTGTTGTTCCATATCACCCTTATTCCAGGGCTTCAAGTTCCCAGTTCTGATGCAGTTCATCCTGAGTCAGGGAGCTCTGCCAGTCTCACTGCAGCCTCTGGCCTCTCTGGAGCATCTTTTCCACAGATCTCCTCCTGCCCTGGTCTCTGTTGGTCCTTCCCATTGGTTCAGGGGCCCTACAGCTCTTCTTCTTGGGGCTGTACTGTGATTCAAGATGACTTCCCCAGGTCACCAGTCTCTCTTCTGGTTCTGGTTCCCATCCCAGGGAACCTCTCTCCTGACTCGATATGCCCTGCAATTCTCTTCTCCAGGCTGTCTGCCCTCTCTCCCCTTCTGAGAGTCACTTAGCAGCTGGGTTTTATCATATTCAGGAGATGGCTACCTGATTCAGACCTGGTCCCCATCCCCCATCTTGTCCGCTGCTCCCCTGAACACCTGTTTCCTTAAAGGGGACACGTCATGGAACTGGGGTTGGCTGTCCTTCTCCCCCACTACTCCTTAAAGGGGACACACCACCACCCTGTTATGCAAATCTATCTGTTTCTTGCATAGTGCCCATCATCATGGAATCTGAATCCCCCCAAGGTCAGATGTCTGTATTAAAGCCCATCTCACAACTGTCACCTCTATTAACAGTCTCAAAAGAAAAGATATACATTTGATGGCTATAGAAATTTAATTACATTTTCTAATTCCTAGGGGGGTCTCTCTAAGACAGTGTTGACTTACACTGGGTGCATCAGTGATATGGTAGTTGTAAAAACTTGTAAGACTCTTACTCTTGATGTATTTGTTGTCTACACAGAACACTTTAGTCTGCAGAGCTATCTAACCTATACCTTTCATGAACATGAAATAATCTGTACAGGACAGTGGGAGGTGTTGTAATGGAACTTCATCAACAGAAAAAGAATTACTCATATTTAATAAGAGGCAGAATCTATGTTTATATCATTTTACTTGGCTGAAAAATAAACACAGATGTCACAGTTGCAGATATGTTGTTTGTAATACATTATTTTACCACTTTCTGAGATGTCGCAGCTAAGAGAACCATTAAATATCTCTCTCAGTGCGTTGTAGTGCTGGTCAAAAACATTCCACTGACGTTTTGTTTTTAACAGAAAATAGCTTTTTGACAAAATGAAATTTTTGCGAAAAATGTTTTTGTTGAAAATTTCTAGGGTTTTGTAGAAAAAATAAAAAATTCAGTGTTCAGTGGCTGAGAAATGAAAAAAACCCACAATGTTTGGGTTTTGACATAAAACCTAAAAAATTTCAAAGAATTTTGTTGACAAAAACAAAAGAATACATTTCAATTGACATTTTTTGCAGGAACAAAATAGTTTCCCAGCCCATTCTAGTGTTTTGTAAGTTTGCTCATCACTATAATATTGGAACACCTTCTAGTTAATAGATTAGCCTATCAAGGTCCCTAGTGAATGTAAAAAATTCTTTGGCTTTTCTCCTTTTACTGATTGTAAAAAACTGCTCATGGGGTAAGGGTTTTTTTGGGTGTATTGAACTTGGGTAATTGCTCTAACAGTCATTCTGAATTATTCTAATTATTGTGGAAAAGTTTAACCAAAAAGGAAGGTCTAGCAGTATGACTGGTCAGGATTTTTGGCTCCTTCAGATGAGTGATATTCATGTGCTTTTTCTATGTGCCTGGTCAGGTTGGGGTGATCTTGGTGGATTGAGGAAAAATCTTGGGAGCTTCGGAGATATTGTCATCACAGCCATATTCTGTCGACTGCAGAACAAAAGTCTCATACTTACCTCTCCAAACATTCTTGTTTTTAATCAAACAAAGCAAGTAGGTACTGCAAAAGCTCTCCATTTGCAATATGTAGGGACTATAAGTACATATGACTTTGTTATCTTACATGGAATTGTAAAGATATACAACTAGCAGCTAGCCTTTGCTCTCTTTAATATCAGTATGAGTCATAAAACTAGTCCATTCTTCACCTCTTTTACTTGCAGCATGACTGTTACTCATGTGCCAGTTCAGCTTCTTTACAGTCTATTTAATATGTATTTGGCTGGGTTTGCTTCCATGCATCTCAATATGATAGCAAGCTTGGGCTTTTTCTTTTATACATTCCTGTGTAATTTTTAGCATCCCCTCCAACTCTGTAGGTCGTGGGTGGCAATGTATTGATGTTAAAAACACTTTTAAGCAAAGAAGCAGCTTGCTTTTCATGTTACTGTTTTGCCTTCCAAAGGCTGTCCATTAAGCTTGATTCTTTGGAATATTATATGCCCTTAGTCCAAGCTATGACAGGAATACATCACAGTTCACAGCCTTTAATTCCTTCCCTTCATTGTGATTTTTTCTCCCTTCTTTCATGTTTGCAATGAACTTGGCTTGGTTTTCTGTGTTTATCCTGACTCCACATACTTCTCCTTAATCCTTTGGGGTTTTACATAAGTAACTTAGCAAAGACAATGTGAACTGTGCTGGTATAGCCACAGACTTACTATAGACACCTCTACCCTGATATAACGCGACCTGATATAACACGAATTCGGATATAACGCGGTAAAGCAGTGCTCGGGGGGGGGCGGGGCTGCACACTCCGGCGGATCAAAGCAAGTTCAATATAACATGGTTTCACCTATAATGCGGTAAGGTTTTTTGGCTCCCTAGGACAGCGTTATATCGGGGTAGAGGTGTATATATATACACACACATACATATATATATGGAACAATGAATAAACAGTCTCTTTTACAGTTCATACACGGACTCACTTTCAACCAGCACTTCTCAACTGCATTTAAATCTGCTGGTTGAAATCTATTCCAGAATAATATGATATCATCTCAAGTGTCCACAGGACTCAGTCAGTTGATGACAAGTGATGCAGACACTTCACTCCTCCCAAAGCACTTTCCAGCAGAACTTCCCTACACACAGACACCCCTTACAATCTGCCCCCATGGGCCAAATTCATCCCCACTGCAAATCCACTGAAGTCAATGGAATTACCCGGAGATGAATCTGACTTAAAATATAAAAGATTTTAAAAACAGCAGAAGAATTTTGAAACTTCTCTGCCCCCAAAAAGTAATCGGACAGTGAATGCACAAAAGGGATTTCTCAGGGGAAATTGAAGTGAGGGACTTGATGCTGTGGGAGCTCTGGCTTCCCCATGGATCCTGTTTGGTAGATGCTACTCCCCTCATCTCAGATCTTTTAAACAAATACAACTCTGGTTTCCTTTCTCTCACCTCAGTTTTTGTTTTTTTGAATTTCCAACTTGAGATCAGGCTGAACCTCTTTGCTACAAGGAAATATGCTCCCTGGGCTAATTTCAATCAAGTACTGCATAGGCAGGGCCTTTGTAAGCAGAAAGTCTACCCAAAGGTGTAATGGCTCAACTCAGCTAGTTGCTAACAGACAGCAAGCACAAACCTCAAAGTAATCAGCACCAGCTCCAGAGAATGGTATGCTTAGGGTAGATGGAAATTCTGCTGATTTATTGCACCCCCTTAGGCAGCCTTTGCCAGCAGTCCTTCTGTGGAGCCCCTGATGAATGAAGATTAAAGATGTCCTTTACAGCAAACACCTCTTGTGAATGTGGCTTGCACCTTGCTAATCCAGTTTTGGTGAATTGAGTTCTCTTTTATTTCACCCTTCCCCCACTTCTGTCTTTACTTCTTTTCCCCAAACGCCTGGTTTGACAATTTTCCTTGCTTGTTATGTTACATTGTGGCTTTGCCTTTCAGTTGGTTAATGAAATTTTTCAGGAGAAACTTTGGGCCTTATCAAGCAAGTCCTCCACAAATGTAACTCCCACTGAAATTCATGCAAGCTTTACATGCAGAGGGCTTGCAGGACTGGGTCATGTATTTCTTTCCAAGCAGCTGTTCAGAGGAGAAGCACCCACAAATAGAATTTTCCCCACCTCTACGCTCACATTTCAAGGCCCCAAACTGCAGAGGCTTTTGACGTCTCTTTAAATCCTTAATTAACTGACCAATGCCTGGAACTGGCTTTTCGACCAGCCTTCTAACCCGCTTCAAAATTCATGTGGTTTCTGCCCTCGGCTACAGAAAATGCCAGGGGTAGCAGTCTGGACAGAAGAGGTGTACCTTTCTTTTCTTTCTTTACTCTACCTTTGCCTTTAATGCTGCATTTTTAAGCCCTCAACAAATGTATGATGGATAGGCCTGGCAGTTCCCTCAATATCCCTCAATTTATAAATTACAGTAATCTTCAGGCAGGTCCCTATCACGATTGGAGCCCTGTTGTGCTTGTTGATGTACACAGAAGCAGAAAGCACCAGTGCTGAGATAAGTCAGCCTAAAGAACTGATGAAGAAGTAAAAAGAACAGGAGTACTTGTGGCACCTTAGAGACTAACAAATTTATTAGAGCATAAGCTTTCGTGGGCTACAACCCACTTCTTCGGTGCTAATGATGTTCAAAGGGAGTCCATTCAGTTATCCTTGGATGCAAAGGCAGAGGTTGCAATGAGGTTGGGGATTCAGAGAGGAGGAAAAAATTTTAAATAGTCCACAGAACCCTAGAAGGAAATCATGGGAAAACGTGTCTCAGGAGAACATCTTTGAAAAAAAATAGTTTGATTTTATGTTCTAATTAAAAACGTGTGGCGTCAGATTAGTGAAAAAATGCTCCTGCTACAAAATACACCCCAGACTAAAACTCATTTGTTTAATACTGGGCCTACATAACAGTAGTAACTAATTTAACATACCAAAGAGAAATGTAACATTTAATAATAAAGTTCAGGATTTTCCAGAGTTTTGTGATTAAAAATTCCTTGATTAAAAAGAAAAATATAGGGTCAAAAGTAAGCCAGAACTCAAAAAATATTTAGTTTCCTCCATGTCCACTAACCTTTTAGAAAGAGTGAAAACTAATTAGATTGTACTGAAGTGAATCTGTTTTGCTCCCTACCAAAAGTGGCTACAATCAGTCGATGAACAGATTTATTTTTTCAGGAATGAACCACTAAAAACAGGGCAGTTTCCTATAAAAATGTACTTTTGTTTTAATCATCAGGCTCCACACCATATACCTTTTAGGGCATCTGCATCACTTTATCAGTCTAAGTCTTGCTGTTTCTTCTACCACATTTCAAAGATCTGACCTTTTTCCTCTGTCCAGATAGACAAAACTCTTATCCATGCCCTTATGTCCTGTCTTGATTACTGCAACTGCTTTTTCTCTGACCTCCTCCACACTCACATCACTTTCTCCAATCCATACAAAGCACAGCTGCTAAAATCATCTTCTTGGCTAGTCAATCTGACAATATCCCGCCCTTCTGAATCCCTCCACTGGCTCTCCCTGTTCCACCACATCAAGCTTACATTTCTTGTCCTTGCTTTCAAGATTCTGCATAACTCCACCCATGCCTACACATCCAGCCTAGTCCCTTATCTCATGACTGTGTCAATTCATACCCTCCTCCCTCCCCCCATGACATGGCCTTGATTACCTGTTTGCTTTTTGCATGGCTGTCTCTGTATGATTTTCCATGCTGCTGGCCTCTATGCATTACCGGTCCTCCCACAACTGACCTGCCAAGCCACTCTCTCACTGAAATCTCTCAAGACCCACTTTCACACTGATACCCACAAGTGAATCATAACAACATTTGTATACATATTTATTATTTACAATCAACTACCTGTTCTAGCATGATGTGTACATGCCTTAACTGCATGATCCTGTTGCCGCAACCCATGTGCTTGTTGTCACATACAATTTAGAGTGTAAATTCTTTCAAAGCAGGGACTGTCTTTTTAATCTGTACTGTGTGGAGCCTAGCATACTTTGGCACTGTAAAATTATAATTAATTATACCTGCCTAGTATTTTGGCTCCCACTGCCTCCCATTTTACTGTGCTTCTTGCTTTATCCTCCCCTCACCCCATGCCAGGGCTGTTCATAGTAGTGACACTTAGGTCCCTCGCAGCTCTGGGTTCAGGACAGCTTAGAGCATGTACCACGGGATGGAGGTGAGCAGTGCACAAGGGTTCATTGTCATCTGTCCCAGATTTTGCAGGCTAGCCCTGTTTTTTTAAATAGGACTGTCCCATAGTCAAGTTTGAGAACTTGGGAAATTTCATCACGTTGTGACAGGATGATGTTTTGACACAACACCATGCTGTTGGTGCAGCCACCAATGAAGACAGCGCTGCGTTGCAGTGGGTACCCATAATACACACGGGTACAGCCAGGCCTGTCTTCTGGACACTCTCAACCCGACCCTCATATATTACATTATAAAAAAAACACACCCAAAGAGGATCAGGATGCGGAGAGGACGGTGAGCTCTCACTGTCCCAACTCTCGTCCCCCGTTACCCTTCCTCCTCCTTTGTGCCTTGGCGTCCTTTGCTGCGCTGAGTCGGATTCACACTGCCACTGGCCTGCCTTGGGAGCCGCGGCTGTGTGTACAGCGCCGCGCACACTGCGGGGCGGCAGGCACAACAGTCACAACTAGGCTGCCCCGCCAGCCCCCCGCATCCTAACCTGCTTTGTCCCTACGGCCAGGAAAAGCCAACGGGCCCCGGGCCCTGCGGGGTAACCGAGTGGCAGCTGAGGGCCTTGATTTCCTTCTGCTCACTCGCTGGGGGCAGGGGCAACGGAGGGCCCCAATTTCCGCCCTCTCGGGGCTGCGGGGGGTCTCTGGGCAGGCGGGGAGAGCAGTTCCGGGGGGCGGCCTCCCGCTGAAAGCGGCGCCCGGCCGGCCGGCCGGCCGGGAGAAGCCCCCGGGTGGAAGCGCGGCGGCGGCAGGACCTGTGCCGGACCAAGCAGGCGCCCGGGGCGGCGGCCAGCGCAGAGGCTGCCCGCCGCATGACAGCGCGGCCGGGTGGGCGGTGCCCAGCCCTCGCAGCCGCAGCGGGTTGGTCGGGCGTGGGGAGGCGGGGCGCACGCCGGGCCGGGAGGGGGCAGCGAGCGGAGGGGCGCTGGCGCGGTGAGTGGAGCTGCAAGAGCCGAGCGGGACGCGACGGCGGTGCCGGGGCTAGAGCGGGCTCTTGGCCGCAGGGAGCCAGGGACGGCGCGGAGCTGCTGCGGACGGTAAGGGCTGTACGCGCCCGGCCCCGCCTGCCAGCCGCAGCCCCGGGGAAGAGCGAGCCGGGCGCTGGGCTCCTTCCTGCACGGCCGGGGCCTCTCGGAGCGGGGCAGGAGCTGAGCCCAGCGACCCTGGGGTGGTGTCAGAGGGCAGGAAGCGCTGCCCCGTGCAGCGCGGTGGGACTGTGCTGCAGGCGGCCTGTGTCCCCGCAGCGAGGGGCGTTGGGCTGTTAAAACCTGGCTTAGCCCTTAGCCCTACCCGTGGCCGGGATGGCGAGAGAGCGCTCCGGGTTTGCCCTGTGCAGTCAGCCTGGCTCTTTGTGTGCAGCGGCTTGTGCAGTTGCTGGGGGAGCCTGATCCCCTGCTAGACCGTGCCGCAACCTGCCCCGGAGCTTCGGGAAGGGAGAGGGGATCGCAGGACGCTCCCAACTTTTAAACTTCCAAGTTTATTAACTTGGAACCAAAGCAGGCATGATGTCCCCAAACTGTACTAGTGATTCTTTTTTAATAAAGGAATTGGCTGATTTAGCAAACCAAAGAGTGGACGGCACTTCCTACTTCAATGATACAGTGTGTGGTGTATGAGCATAGCAAGATGTTACATTTTTATATTGTTGAAAAGCTTCCATGGCATTGCAACTTTAGATTTAAATGTCAGCATTCAATCTCTTATTCGTGGCCAATATGAGCAATCCCTACAACTTCACATGAAAAACTGCCCCGTTTCTTTCTTCTCATTAGAACTCTGGGGTATATGTACATAATACATTTATTCCTGTTTTTTTTTAATGGACTGTGTTTAGAAACTTTTTAAAGAAATTAATATTTACTTGCATTTATGTTGGGAGATTTATGGTAAGAACTATGCTTTGCCTTTCTTTCCCTGTGATCTCTCAAAACTTTCCCCTTATATTTAAAAAACAAAACACAAAACCCTTTCAGAGTTACTTAGTAATATAACTAATGTCCTCAATTTAGCAAGTTTATATACAGATTTCTACAACAAACTCTTTTCATTGGAGACATTTAGCAGCTTGGTATGGGAATATTTTATACTACTTTGAGAAACTGCATTGCTTTCTGAATCTTAATGATGGTATTTGAAGAAAGAATAGCTTTTGTTAAGTGTATTGCGACTTTCCTGTCTGGTTTGTAGAAACAATCTAATGGTTCAAGGATTCTGGTCCATAAGTGGGAGGGAAAAGTACACTTGGTTGCCAAATCCCTGCCTCTAAGCAATGGCTGTACTTGCAGTATGTTGTGCTGACAATTATTAGTTTGTCTCCCAATCCTACACCTGTAGGGACAGAATTCTGTCCCTCTGGCTGATGGAAAGCTGATTTCCTTGCAGAAGTGATTTCAGTCTATGGGTGACCTCTTAACTGCCTGTCAGAGGAGGATTCTAGAGGGGATTACTTATCCTTCCTCTTAATAGGATGGAAAGACACTTAGGTCTGGCTACATTATAAGTTGGTAAAAATACAAAAAAATAAATAAATTAATTCATTAAAAAATCCAAGACGCTGTCATTTATCTCCAGCATGGCCTTGCAGTCAGCGTATATATAATATTTGATGGAATGTCTGCTTAAATTTCAGAATGGCATTCCTTGCTGGAATCTGGGATTGATCAATGTAGTTTGTCTGTGTAGAAATATTTGAATTAATTCAGTGCAGGAAACCACAGATGCTTAAACTGCTTCATCTAAGGATAAGGCATTATAAATGGTGTGATAAATCATACACAATACATTTTATGATACTTCATTGGTTTATTATATTAACTTTATTTTCTTTAGCAAAATAACATCCAAACAAGCTTATCTTGCTTATTTTTATTTAGAGAATGGTAGCATCACACTTTCATGGTAGAGATAACTGAAATTTGAATTGCACCTTGTAGACACCTAGTGGGGAGAAGTTAGTCAAGCAAATATCCATTGTTAAACTTCTATTTCAGTTCTTTCAGTGCATTGCACTGCATCTCTGCATTTGTTGATCTGGTCTGCTGACAAAGCTCATGTGATAATTAAAGAAGGAAAGTTTTTATGCTAGGCAGATTTTTTTCTAGGAATTTTCTTTCCCCCCACAGTGGATTAGGGAATCTTTGGAAAGAAATGTCAGATGAATGTATGTATGATAGGAACAATTGTATCTTGTGTGTAGTCTATTGGGTCAGGGAGGGGATGGATTTTTGTTACCCTGATGATATAGAAGTATTTTGTGGATACATGTGAACATGAGCAAATTGAAGCAAGTCTCCCTCCAGCCTGGCAAAGATTGAAAGCAGCATTTATTCATGGGGGTGGAAGGCAGATACATTTTCCTTTTTAGTTAGTCAACAGAGGAATGCTGCTGTGGGAGGAAATGCTTTGGTACCACAGGTGTGGGTGCCAGAACACTATTTTTTGGATATGGGGAAAAATAGTTAAAAATCTGAGTGGAGGATGATGTGTGGGAACCTCTAGCAATCTAGAGTTGAACTTTAAGTAAGTGTTATTAGCACAACACAAGGCATATCATAGAGTGAGTGGAATTCTGCCCAGAATTAGGGATTGATAAGGATTACAAGTACTCCTATCTCCTCAGGATCAAGCCCTTAGGCTGCAAATAGAACAAATTAGCATTTGATATGTTTACAATCCTTCTTCTACCCCATCGCACCCTACTCCACTCCGTCTGCCACCTGGCTATTCATTCATATTTCCTCCCTAAATATAGCAATGTTTCTTGCCAATGGTATGTCTTTTTTTTCTCCTTTAAAACTCCCCTAGCTGAATAATAATTAAGGCAGTCTCTTAGCTATTTATTTTTAACTCAAATGTCTGAAGATAGAGACAATATAACTCCATTTGGAATAAAGGTAGTCTGTCTATGTAACATCTTAACAGGACAAAATAAATAACTGGTGACACCGTTGATGTGTTGCTGAACAGCATCAAAGATTCATTTATTGTTGTTTTTTTAAACTCTTTAACCACGTTTGCACATCAGTGTATAAAGACTGACTGGGCTTTATGCGAGGAACTTTGGTAGCGGGACAAAATGGCTGCTGTCCCCCCACCCAAAATTGACTGATGTTGTGGTCTAATCTTGCGGAAACCATTATTCCTGGCAGACGCCACCTCTACTCCAGCATACTATCTGCAACTTCTGTGTCATTGTTTGGGCCACTAGTTATGTGCAAGTGTGGCTTCAATAACTCCTTCCCGGTCCAACTGCAACGGTGTGCTAGTCTCCAGGTGCCATTATAGCAGCCAGAAATTACCAGGAGCAAGGATTTTATGTTCCCCCTCCCTTGGTAGGTGGGATGGAGGGTGATGCAGCAGCCACTATGGCAGTTCTGTGTCTCTTGAGAATTCTACTATACAGGATGAATCCAACAGTGCCCAGTTAAATTGGGTTTAGGGCAACTTCATGCTACCTGAGCAGGGCAAAATTTTTCTAACATACCAGTGAATTGGGCCCTTTGTTCTCACATTCTTCTTTCTGTTATAGGACTATTCAGTCTTGATTTTTTTTCTACTACATTAAACTAGTTTATAACCATTTCTTACACTTGCACAGCACTTCAATATACAGTAAAACTATTGCCTACTCATATTACATAATTCTTAAGACTTTTTTTCTGCTGCGTTTTAAAAGTTTTTCATTGCGACACTGAATAGTTTGCACTCTTTGGTATCCTAACACAGCCGTTCAAATTCTGATTGGACGTAAGTAGATGCAAAGGAATAACAGTTGAAATAATAAAGTTTAAAAGGATTCTGTTGTTCTGTCTGTCTTCTTACTGTATATTAAAAGGTTATTTTTCAACAGTGTTTTTTACTCATTGCTTTCTAGTTAGACTTGATTGAACTTTCAGACCTATAGTTTCTTGTATTAAGTAATTTAAGCACCCAACCTCTCAACGCTGCTCAACTGCTCCTTCTTAGGTGGTCTGTGTGTGTCATTTTCAGTTGCTGAGTAACATACTTTACCACTGGAAAAACAAATTAAAAATTGAGGGGGAAGACCCTCACCTAACCAAAAACACAAAGTAGCATAATTTAAGAAAAATTGAGAGAGGGAAGGATTACTTCTGACTTCTATTGCACAGAGCATGAAAATTAAAGGAAACAGTGCTAAAAGGGCCCAAACAATTTGTTGGAGGGAGGGAATCTTAGTCAAAGTAGCATCATTCGTCACCCCCCCTTCCTCCCCCTTCCTCCCCTGGCTGTTTCTCAAACAGCAAGTAAGCTCCTCTATGCAAGCATGCATGGAGGTCCCTGGAGTTACAGGAAAACAATTCTGCACATCCTCATGTTCTACTCAAACCTCAGGGGAATACCCTGGACATGAATTCTGACCATGTCATCACTAATTCTAGTGGGTTCCCATTCTGTCCTGGCATATCTCCTGTGAAAGGTTGGGGCCATGTGCTAGCAGAAAGGCATTAGATGGAGTCCTGCTGCCAGGTTAGACAGTGTGCTGAGGGAAGAAGTGTGGACAGCTAGCCCTCTACATGTGCCCCAATATCCATAGTGTATGCCGTGTGTCTTGAGACATGGAGGTTCAGAGGGACATACCTCCTATTTGACTGAAGGATTTAAATTGGTCTCTTCTGACCAGGTAAGACTTTGGAAAATTAGCAAGTGTAAATGGCCATAGTTTTGGTATGACTTTGACCCTCTTTTTGGCCTTTCCATGGGAATGTATGACCTGTCCCATGTTTTGAGAAGTATGTCTTGCATATAACTTAAATGTAACATAGTTGAAGTCTTGCAAACTTAATGAAGTCTGAAACAATGTCATTAATCTCGTTTTTTTTCTTTTTATAGGTACAGCATGTGTGCAGAGCTCATTAACGGATGTTAAATATATGGAGATATACCTATCTCACAGAACTGGAAGGGACCTTGAAAGGTCATCAAGTCCAGTCCCCTGCCTTCACTAGGAGGATCAAGTACTGATTTTGCCCTAGATCCCTAAATGGCCCCCTCAAGGATTGAACTCACAACCCTGGGTTTAGAAGGCCAATGCTCAAACCACTGAGCTATCCCTCCCCCATGTTCTATGGCAAGTACATCAGAAGAAGGTGTAACAGGCTGTAAAATTCAGCTAAACTTGAATTCTTGGTCCCAGGAGTGCCAGGAAACTCAGAAAAGGAATTAATTGGAAGAATATTGATCTAGACTTGAAGAAGTGGAACACATCAGCAACAGAATACCAAATCCTGGTGCTTTTTGAATCTTTAGAGGATTGTATTCTTTAGGAATTCCTATTGACATTTTAACTATCCCATTTAGTACATTTTTAATCTGTTTGTACATAAAGATTAATCTGGACAACTTGAGTTTTGTTATTGTTTAATTACATTATTGAATGTTAAAATATTTGCCAAGATGAGTGCAGAAGGATACCAGTACAGAGCTTTATATGACTACAAAAAAGAGCGAGAAGAAGACATTGACTTGCACTTAGGGGATATATTAACTGTGAATAAAGGTACCTTAGTAGCACTTGGATTTAGTGAAGGGGAAGAAGCGAAGCCTGAGGAAATTGGTTGGTTGAACGGCTGTAATGAAACCACAGGGGAGAGGGGGGATTTTCCAGGAACTTACGTAGAATATATTGGAAGAAAAAAAATATCTCCCCCGACTCCGAAGCCTCGTCCTCCTCGACCCCTTCCTGTAGCACCAAGTTCTGCAAAAGTTGAAGCAGACAGTGAGCAGCAAGGTTAGTGCTGTTAGCTCAATAATTGTTTTTCTTGTGAGTTTTTGCTCTTATCAGATTTCTCTCTACTCCGTAGTTTTCATTTAAATATAAGTTTGTGTATAGGACAACCTGGCAAATGTACTGTAGTCAGCAATTTATAGAAATCCTATAAAGATTTCATATGGAGAATGAGCAGATATTGCTGTTTAAGTTTTAAAAAGCTGAAGGCAGTTTTTCCATTTTTGGTGCACACAATTCACTAGCAGGAGTTCTCTGCAAATATTGCATTCCCATTGCAAAATTATTTTGTTAATGGCTTAAAAAGATAGATATAACCCTGCGTGAAAATATTTCTAACATTTTCTCTTACAGTAAGATCAGATATTTATAAAATAAGTAATAGAATGATCATAGAAGAAACTCCAGTTATTTTACCGTGTCCCCTGTCCAGAAAGCGTCTAGTTTAGTTCTGTATAAAGGAGAAAGAACTTCCTTCGTTTAAGCACATACTTCCCTAACTTCTGCAATATGGTGGTCAGAATGAAGGTAGAATTTGGCCTATGGTACGTAGCTGACATTGGAAGGAGTTTTAATTGAAAATTGTAAGTAAATATCTGTGTCAGGGTGATTTGTCTAATCTACCTACTAAGATTCAGACTTTTAGGCTATGTTTACACTAACACTTTTGTCGGCAAAACCTTTTTGTTGGTCAGGGATGTGAAAAAAACCACACCCCTTACCAACAAAAGACTCACCCACAAAAGCGTTGGTGTCAACAGTACTATGTTGGCGGGAGAGTGTCTCTTGCCTACATAGCAACCATCGCTCATTGGGGGTGGCTTAATTATGCAGGCAGGAGAGCTCTTAGATATTTGCCTTAAACCAAAAGAAACCAGGCAAGCCCAGCAGACAGTATTTTGATATTAAATTACTTTTTTGCATTAGTCCTTATTTCAGATACAGAACAATTACTTAAGTGATTTTTTTTTGTTTGTTTTAAAGCATTTCTGCAACAGTTTCCTTTTATTCTATTTTATTTGTTTTTACCAGTAATTAACTACATGTAGTAGCATTTTTGTTTAGATCACCATGATTTGTATGGTGGCACAATCCTCCTATACAATGACATCACATTGTACTACCATGGACGTGGTGTTGGCAGTGTTACTCAGAATCATGACCTCAGTTAATCAGATGGAGTGGGATGGAAGCTGGTTATGAGAGGTTCTGTTTATACGTAGCTGCTTTGATAATCTACAATGACCAGAAAGGGAATTCAGAAAATCGTATATAACTAAATGGGAATTTCTAAAACACTCTTAAAATGTGGTGGAGGCTTAATAAAGAACTCACGTGACTTATTCTTCACAGTAACTCATCCTCAAATATTTATGAATTACTTGTAACTCTTAGTGTTTTGATCATAGGTACTTAGACCCCGGGTAAAATTTTTAAAAGCATCTATATCACATTTTTAAATTCTGGCCCGAAGTGCCTAAATCACTCAAAGTATTTAGTTGCCTAGTGGGATTTTCAAAAGCACCCAGGCCCAAGTCTTTAAAACTACTTATGCTTTGCTCTGCTCATTGTTGTAATGCCTAATCCCTAGGTGGCCTGCCCCAGACTAGGCACCCAGCTTTCCGTACAATACATGTAGAGAATTTAGGCACCTAGAAAGGGATTTTCAGAACCTGACCAACTGGGCATGAACTTTCCTAAGCTATTCAGAAGTGAAGTGGTGGGAACAAGGGCTTAGGCATCTAAGTGGCTGACCTGGGGCACATGGCTGATAGGCCAGAGATAGCCACCTCTCCACTCAAGATCATCAGCTGTGACTCTTCTGGAGTTAGGTACCTAAGCCAGGTCAGCTTTTAGGTAGCCCATGCCCTAGCATCCAGAACTGTATCTCCTGCTTATGCTTGAAACCTGTCTTATGCTTGCCGTGTGCACTCGTTGCCTTTTCTGCATGTGCTTTGCTGCCCCTGTGCCTATTGGTAGTCTGCCTCTGACCCTCCTGATGCAGGGGTTGACAGGTAACCGGTATTAGGCTCTGAGCATACCTACAGGATTGGGCCCCACTGGTGAGATCAGTGTTCCCCTGCCTACTTTAAGAATCCTATTTTGGTGTCTCTGGGCTTTAGACTTAAGCTATGGCTCCAAGCCCCTCTTTGGCTATGGAACAGCATCAGCGCTCAGGTGGCTTTACCGAGGTTGACTTAGGTGCCTTGGGAACTTAGATGCTGGTGCCTATGAAAATGTCAGTGGTGCCTAAATGGTGAATGTTGGCACCTAAGAGGCAGATAAATGCCAACGTATCTTTAAGGATTTGGGCCCTAACTCCCATTGATTTCAATGGGAGTTGGGTGTCTAAACACTTTTGAAAATCCCATTAGGCACCCTATCTGTATCTTTATTTAATATTTAATCTGCTCCAGCCTCCTAAATCCCATGGGCTTTCAATGGGATTTAAGCTCCTGACTCAACTAGGTACTTTTCAAAGTCCCAACCTTTCATTGTCTTTTTGGCAACTGGAACACACTGATTTTGATGCGACTACCAAGTCTGGTAAAGATTGGTTATTTCTGCTCTAAACTTGTTACCTGCAGAATAACTTACTTGGGTGGGCAGTAAAAACAAGAAGCCAGCACTCGGAACACAGGTAGCAGGCAGTGTTCGTTTGAAAATACAGCAGGCTAGGAGTGGAATACATTTATTGCCTTAAGTGCTGAGGCAGTCACCATTAACGGGCAGTGATTGCTGAGTCAGAAATTTAGGTGGTGCGCAGTAACTTGCCTGAGCTCCACATGTCTCCTCCCCATTTACTTTAGGGCAATTTAGAAAGCTACCCTCAGAGCTGTATAGTGACTGTCAAACTTTTCAGAGAAGTCAGACAGCTAATGATGCTTTGGAGCCCCTTATGGAATGTGCTCATTATGGGCACTTCTGCAAGCTATGACTCCGGCTGTTCAGTGAAATTCTGCCATTGCCTTAGAGCCCATTGTTGGCTTGTGTATGAGTGCACTGTGCTGGTAAAAATCCCAGACGAAAATAAGTGTCTCCCTTTTGAGTGGGACAGTGCCCAGAGCTCCAGTGGCAGAATCTCCCCTAGCTCTTGCCTCAATCCAGAGTATTAATTAAATGCGAGATTAGCATTCTTTGATTACCTTGGAGCTCTGGTGACTTAGAACTGCCAAATTTAACAGAGAATTTAATAATTTGAAAGGAGATTGGCCAACAGCCAGAGTGAGTTTTTGCAGAAACTTTTAAAAATCATTTTTGCAGTCCTAGACCTGTAACTTCCTGGTAAAAATCCTTTATTTCCCCAAGACTTCTTTGAATTCAGGGGTTTCTGTGTATCTTGTAACAGTTGACTATACAGTTAGCACGTAAAGATGAGTGAATGGTGTTCTCTGCACAGTTGTGAGGGAAACACAAAACTTTGAACTCCAAGTGGCAGTGTGAAGAGTTAAGTTTGTATGTTCACTTGAGAAAAATTTGAAAAAAGTAAAGATTGAAAAGGGATCTGTTTTTTTGTTAAATAAAATACACCATACAAACTTCTTAAAAAAGTAAGGTATGAGTATGTGCACCAAATAGTGGAGACAAAAGAGGATGGGTTGAGGGGAAGGGGGAAATCAAACTGAAAGGAGGGGATAGAAACCAATGTTAAATGTAAACACAAGAAAAAAGTCATTTGGACCCTCCCAAAAAAGGGGGGCAAAGGGTGTCACTGGAATGAGACCTGTAGGTGAAAGGGGAGATACAGTCTAGTTACAGTAACGGACGAAAATAAGAGTAGTTAAAAATGCATTTAATTTTCAGATGGCTAGTTCTGGTTTAAAAATTGCTGCAGGGAATGGAATAGTTAGTACAAGCCAAACTAACATGGCAGCAAGCCAATGAGATTCTTCCCAGGATGATAAAGTATTGCTCTGCACACCCCTAAATGCATTTTGAATATATTAATGCTTGCTGAGAAACTTGCTTGACTGTATTTGGTCAAGTTTATATTTTCATCACTTAACAATTTGAAACTGCTGTAAATCAAAGTGACAGACTGGTGAGGGAATTGGAAATAATGACATCTTTCTTTACTGCAACAGTCTGTCTATAGTTTGTGTGCTTTTTATTTGTTCTGTAATTTGAGCCAACTGTGTGTGTATATCGACAGAATGATAGTAGTTTTAGTGAGCTTATCAGAAAGACAGTTCTTTATACCATACCAGTTCCTTAAAATTAATTTTAATCTGTCAGTGTCTAAAGTTGAGAGAATGTTTAATAATCTAATGTTCGACTATTAACATTTTATGGTTTTTTTTGTTGTTTTTGTATTTTTCTCATTTTAGTCAACTTCACTTTCAGGTTTCCATGCACTAGACTGGGGGTAGGCAACCTATGGCATGCGTGCCAAAGGCGGCACGCGAGCTGATTTTTCAGTGACACTCACACTGCCCGGATCCTGGCCACCGGTCTGGGGGGCTCTGCATTTTAATTTAATTTTAAATGAAACTTCTTAAACATTTTAAAAACCTTATTTGCTTTACATACAACAATAGTTTCGTTATATATTATAGACTTATAGAAAGAGACCTTCTAAAAACGTTAAAATGTATTACTGGCACACGAAACCTTAAATTAGAGTGAATAAATGAAGACTCGGCACACCATTTGTGAAAGGCTGCCGACCCCTGCACTAGACCATAGCCACCATTTTTGTCCCAGATGAATAACTGCACATGTTAGTAGTCCTATTAAATTTAATGGCACGAGTAAAATTAAAATTATTCCTAACATTTGCAGTATCAAAGCCTTTGTTTATAAACTGCATAGAAATCTTTATTATTTTTCAAAATTATAAGCTATTAGAATATTTGTCAATCTTAAATTCTGTAAAAGCAGTTTTTACTAAACTTAAACTATAATTTTGGACACCATTTGAACTGACTGTCCCATTTAAGTTATTTATAGGAGAATGTGGATGGCCGGAATTCTGGTTAGTTACATTAAATTTTAGGACTTTTTTTCATTTTGCGTATCTTCCCTCCTCCTTCCAATTTCTCTGAATTCAGAACATGTTTGGTTTGCATGGGGTTGATTTTTCTACAGCATCTGGGTGGGATCATGGTTGGGGGGAGGGTGGGAGGAGGAGCTACAGGGCGCTGATTCAGTGCTGGTCAGGGCTATGCTGCACAGAGCCAACCTTACCTTATGCCACTGGTACAAAGTTTACACATTGCAATATAGCCTTATCAGGCTGGAGAATCCATCCCTATGACTTTAATGGACATAATAAGTTCATGTTTTACAGCTTAGGTGAGCGATTCCCTTTCTCTGCCCTACAAATCCTTCTCTAATTCCAAAATTAACAGGTTACTTGTAGCCCTGTTAGGTTCCCTGGTTTTTTGACTCAGCTCTCATCTGACCAAATGTATTCATAGAATATAATTTATGCATATCTGAATCAGTTTGCTGAAAGTGGATCTTAGACTCTGGGGTCTGAAGTTTCATTAAATTACAGAAATGTTTTTCAGATTGCATTTTATATGCTAAGTTGTCCTCATTTTTTAAAATTGCCCACCTCATTCTGCAAACTCAATCAGACCAGAATTTCACCTTAGCCATTTGTTTCACTTTTACTATTCTAGAAAGCTTGGTTACTTCCTGTTCAATTTAAAACGGTCACATCTGTTAACAATGAACTCGCTCAAAGGGTATGCAAAGCATTAATAATCACGAGAGGCCATTCAGTGTCATCACAGAAATTCAGCATAGTTTTTTAAACCCTTCGTTCTCTATCCTGCTATATAGATAAAAATCAGCAAGTCAAACACGATGGCTGTGATGGGGTACACTCATTATAGGGGGCACCTCCTTGTGCCTTCCTCTGGAGACCAGCTCCTGCGTGATGTGGTGCCCTCTTCCATTGGCTACTCACGCTATGACCCTTCTCTCTCTCTCTCTCTCTCTCTCTCTCTCTCTCTCTCCGATTCAGGGTGCTCCCTCTTTGTGACTCAGTCATCCGGCCAGGACATTATATAGTCCTCCCAGGATAACAAAGTGCCTCCAGACTAGCTGGTATCTCCAACAATTCTTTGCCATTTCCCAGGAGCTGGTAGGGGAACCCAAGCCTGCTCTCTACACAGGGTCCCTGGGCTGGAACCCAGTAATGAGCAGCCAAGATCTGCTCAGTTGTACTCCTTGCTTCTGTTTACCTAGACTCTTCCTACTCAGCCCTCTCAGGCATTCTTTCCCCACAATTCCTCTGGGATTGACCCTTCTTCCAGAGCTAGGATCCCAGGGCTTATTCTCCCTCTAGGTTTTCTCCTCCCCTCTCTCTGGTCCCAGAGAGTGACGGCACACTTCCTCTTTGCAGCCACCTTCTGCTCTCAAGTTCCTGACTTTATGCTAACTGGCCTGCTCCTGCCTACCTGGGCTTCATGTTCAGTTAAGCCTTGTGTTCCCTCCAGGTGCAGCCAGATACTATAGTTGGCCTCTCAAGCACACATTAACCCCTTCAGGGCCTGAGTTAAAGTTTGTGCATGGCACAAAGTGTTGGGACTCCCTTTCCCCATACTCCTTAACCTGTCCATGACCAATTGTGGGATGCAGTGTGTGGCAAAGACCGAAATGGAGGGAGACTAAAAACTTTATTTATGCCTGAAAATTAAAATGCTGTAGGATTCATTCCTTTATTGTAATTAACCTCAATGCAATTATTTCTTTCCAATGTAAATAATGTTCAATAATAGCAATGAGGGAGACACTTTGTGTGGAATATAGGTAACTTGGGGACTAAAATGAGTAATGTCCTTCAAAGTAAGGGGCATTTGAGAAGTATGCCTGGAGCACCACTTCCTAGAGAAGTGATGGTTATCTGATGACCTGCAAGCTCAGGTATACAGATCTTGATGTTGTATGAGCTGTGAGACTGCATAGTTCTAAGATTCCTCTATTCAGAAATAATGTTGATTTGGTGCTCCACTCGCGTTGCTGCACTGGAAAGCTGAGGGGAATACTACATCAGCACTTTCTGCTGGCAGCGGAGGGAAGAGTGAGCAGATAAACCCTAGTGGTGTGGGGAGAGGAGATGCCAAGGGCTCATTATTTCCTTCCTTCCTTTTTTCCCTATACAAACACACTCTTTGAGGATGAGTCTCCATCCTCCTTTGCAAGGTGTGGAGGAAATAGATCATTTTCCCTCACAACCCATTATGGGTTGCCAACTTTCTGACTGAACAAAACCGAAAACCCTTGCCCCACCCCCTTCTCCGAGGCCCCACCCTGCTCACTTCATCCCCACTCCCTCCATCGCTTGCTCTCCCCCATCCTCACTCACTCGCTCATTTTCACCGGGGTAAGGAGGGACCCTTTTTGACCGGGTGTTTGGTTGAAAACTGGACACCTAGCAACCCTACCATGCGGGTGGAAAAAGGAGGAAATTGTCAGGAGAAGGGAAGAGTCTTTATCTCATTCAGTTAACGTATTTGCCAGTTAAATGAAGGCTTCTAGGAAGTTGTCAGGCTTGCTCCTGGTGCCTTAATACTGGTCATAACAACCTTAGAGTTGTGAACTTCATTTTTGAAATGTTTACTCATGGGGGAATTCTGCACCACTGCGCAATGCACAATTTGCGCAGAAATTAATATTATGTGCAGAATTTCCTTTTCTTCCCACAAAAATGGGCTGCAGAGCTGTTGGCCACCGCTATGGGGCGCTGGACCTGGCAGAGCCTAGCTCACAAATAGAAGACACTGCCTAGGGGAGGGGGAAGAAGCTGGAGGGTTCCCAGCAGCTACAGTACCCAGCCTGCCCTGAAGGAAGGAGGCGGCATGCTGGAAACTCTGTACAAGACTAGGACCCAGCATCAGGCTGTTTCTCCTTCTGGATCCTGGGCTGTGTGTGTGTGTGTGTGGGGGGGGGGGGGGGAGATGAGTCTAGGCTGGGGAGGCACAGCTGGGCTCTGGGAGATAGGGGGTATGTGCAAGTGTCTGGGCTGGGGGGGCCCCACAGCTGGGTTCTGGGGGAGGAGGTGTGGGTGTCTGGCTCCCCTGCTGGGCTGGGGGGCGGGACAGAGAAGCGGACACTGGGTTGTCACAGGGGTTTCCGTAGCGCTCTACTGCTGAGGGAATTTTTTTGTCTGTATTGTTATAGACACAGTTGCTGATAAGTATTTTGAAATAAATTACAAAATAATTGAAACTGGCCTGATTATATAGGGTTATTTTGACAAAGTTTGCAGAACTTTAAAATATTGTGTCTAGACTTTAATTTTTTGGTGCAGAATTCCCCCAGGACTAAATGTTTGACCTACCGTGCTGCTGTAACCAGAAACATGACAGTAAAACGATAATGTGGTAGTGCATTGGTGACTTCATTAATTTACAAATCTAAATATTTTCTAACTGCCAGATCAGCCAATGTATCTGAAAATCAAGTTTACTACCTGTTACATCATGAACAGGAATGAAGGTTCTCCAGTCTACTGCCACCTAGCGGAGGCAGAACAGAACACGGCTTACTTTCACAGCTATAGTGGCTCTACAGTGCTAACTGTAGTTAAAACAACAGGAAATGGCTGGCCCTGAGTAGGAAGGTGTCACTTTATTGACCATGGCTTTTGACTATTAACCCACATTTAGATTTGGTTAGTTGTAATTTAATGTTTTCTAAAACTGCATTTAATAGTTGAAGAAAGTTGCCTTGCCAAGTGCCTAGTTTCTGAACTATTAAATTATATGGGCCCTTGAAACTTCATAGCAATGAATCTTTTATATCTTCTTGCTTTTCTTTGCTTCTTCCTCCGATTAAAAAAAAAAAAAAAAAAAAAAAAGTGAAAATATCCCCTCCATTACATTAGAAAATGATTAAGAGGGGAGCTCTATCTGCAGATGGCACCTGTTGTGAGATACACTTGTTGGGCTGTTGATTTTTAGATGGAGTTGCTAAAAACAAAATGTACAAAATATGCAAACTGAGTATACAAAATAGCTATATATTTTGCAGAACAGTTCTACTCTGAAAATTGTGGGAAGCTTCTCTTAGGTGCTTTATATTTGGTCATGATCATCTGCAAGTTAGAAAGGCTAGTGTAGTTGTCAGGTCCTTGCAGCATAGCAACAAGGCCAAGCAGTTGGCTGTTATGGTAAAGATTAAAAAAGATAAGCATCAAAGTTCAGCTTCTGAATAGCCACTTTTCATATTGGATTGCTGACTTCTGGTCTCAAAAAAGGCTTTTCACAGGGTATGGGGTGTGTGTGTGTGTGTGTGTGTGTTTTCCCCACCTCCAAGTCTGAAGTGCTCTTGTGAATCTTGTTTGTTTGTTCCTCAAAAATGTGTTGCCTTACTATGCAAAATGTTTTAAAACAACAAATACTGGGGAAAATGTCAGTTTTTCCATAGTTATAGGCATTTTTGTGAGCCTTTTTCTCCATAGGATCAAGGCATTTGGCCTACATGATGATATAAATGACCTCTTGTGCCAAATTCTGCCTTGGCTTACACTGTGTGCAATCAGTTGCATTGGGTGTAAGTCACTAAAGTCAGGGCAGATTTTTCTTCTTTATGACTTTCTTTGTGGATACTGTTGAATAATTGCCCTCTATTTCACATGCCATGAGCTCTGTAATGTAATAAAAACCATAAAGACAAATGTCTAGCATGAGGGAAGCTAGTCTGTCTGTGACCTATTCTTGCAGTTAATGTGAAATGCTGAACAGATAGTTGTCAAAGGACATTGTCTTCAAGTGCCCTTTTTAATTAGCTCAAAGAGTAATCATGCTTCACTTTTCACAAACAGCCTAGATATTTTTTAAAAGAATATGGAAATTGTGTCCTTAGACTTGTAAGGATAAAAAATCCTAACAATGTTCTTGTTTTATTCAAAACAAGAAAAATGACTGCTTAAATCTAGTAATCTATACATTTTTATGTTTGTGCATGCCAATGCAGCTGGTAATTGTTCAATGATCAGAGATTTTATACTGAACTGGTTAGTTTTCAAGTTGAATTTGCATTGCACAAAGTATAGTGGTATATCTGTAAAATTTAGCTTAAATTGTATGTTAAACACTAAGACATGAGGAGGTGCATGATTGTTGCCTGACCCCGCTGGCTGGTAGAGGGAAGTAAACATGCTAGTATTGCAAAAACGCAGATTGACAAAGAAACTACCTGTTTTACGCTGTAAGGAATACTCACCTGTTAGTTTGGTTCTGCAGTTATTTTAATGATGCTATTTTAGTCAAATCTGTACCATTATTTAGCTCATTATAGTTGTGTTTTAAAAGTACAAAACAATCATTTTGACTAATCTTTAAGTGACTTTCAGTCTTTTATACTACACATTCGCCACTTTTAATAGCTCCATATGTTACACACGCACAGCAGATTTAAACTTTGGCAAATACCAAGTGGCCTCCACATCTTAATCAGGATCATCGTAATCTGTTCTAGCATCTATAACTCATGGCTGTCTGAAACAGACACTAGACTAGTAAATGCTTTTCATTTAGGTTGTACATGAGAAAATTAAAACTTTGAGATTCTGCAACACATGGTGTCTTACAGCTGTTGAGTACTTGCCAAGAAAGAATAATTCTGTACCACCAGCAAATGACCATACCCTCTTAAATAGTTGTATGGTGCCAATTACACATCCGCATTTTCTTGTGTGAAAGAACACAGATGTTAGCAATACAGCTGGCCATCAAATCCTTCACATGTATATCTTTCTTCCAAGCTGGTTTCCATGATAAACTACCATGAAATCAGCCTAAAGGCTGAAATCTGATGAATTACATTATTTTAATAGCTAGGACAATTGCATGATAAGTACTTAAGAATAGTGAGAGGCCTTATGTATTCAGAGCACTTGCAATACTTTGGACATTAGATTGAAATCACCCTAAACTTGAGAACTTAGTTACATTATTTTAACACCAAAGGGAAGAAAAAAATGTAACCTTAGATTTTATTTAGTAATGTAATTGAAATCAGTATCCCACTGTTTGGTTATTAAGACTGATTTCTGTTTGCACATTTTACTTTAAAAAGAACTATTAAAACTCTGTCGTAACTTACAAAATGCTTTTTTAACTGTAACTTCATATGTACGTATTAAATTTGTCTTCCTATATCATTGCTGTTTGTTTTCAAAGTTAAAATACTTTTTTCACCTTAATTGACGTAGTTAAGGAAAGGTGCTATGTCTATAACTTATCACCTGAAGTCTTGTGTTGAATTACAAGGAGGTACAACTGCTTGTACCAACTCAACTTCCCTTTGTCACAACTGATGTTTAGATTCCATAGTGCAGTCTGGAGTAAGAGCACCTATATGTTAGTCTGCAGTTTCATAGTTTGACCATTATTACAAAATCATTTACAATTGGATGGTATCAGAAGTTATTAATTATGATGGTAATAAGTGTTTAATATAAGTAGGAGCACAGGCTTGATATAAGTATTTAAACTCTTGAATAGTTAAACTGAAATGCAAACTTCACTGGAGATTTAAACCTTTATTTTGTTTTTAAAAAAATCTGAAATGGCAAAAACCAAGACATAGAAATGTAAACTGAGTGAAATTTGAATGAACAGAAGCTTGATGAAAAATTAAGTGATTGAGGGAGAATGAGTTTAAAAATCACCCTCTTTGGCAGTCTTTTATTGGATTATTCTTTATCCCTTTTACAAGAAATCTAAAACACTCTGGGATCTATCATTTGTCTCCATTGTTGCTCCTTCTGTTTTCGATTATGCCAATATCAGTTACACGGTATGGACAAGTGCTACATTTATTATCTCTCTTTTTTGGGAGGGGGTTAATAATGACAAATGGGAGCACTAAGACAAACCCAATGTATTTGATGTGGGTACCGTCACTGACTCACTTTAGCGGGAGGGAAAAAGACCAAACTCCTACCTCTATAGCCTAGGAGAAAGTTCCTGCGCTAGGAATGGTGAGTCCTGGGGTTCAAATCTCATCTCTTTTAGCTACTGTTGATATTCCCATGCACTTTACTTCCCTTACTATTGACTAAGGCCATGAATTCCAACCCTGGAAAGTGCTGGCGAAGAGCTGCTGAATCTCTGCTAACATTTAAAAAATGAAGGTAAAGAGCTTATGCTAAGTCATTTCATGCAGTCAGGAATAGAACCCAGGCAGGTGTCTAATGTGACAAACCTCAGTCTTATTCTCTGCACCATATTAGCTGTCAGTGTGATTATACCAATTTTGGACATCCTATCTCTAAGCACAGTCCTCTCCCGGAAACAAGGGTGGAATCCAGGATTCTTGATCACCAGTATTCTACTGCTGACTAGTAATAGTTGTGTAACCCCCTGGAAAGTGTGTGTGAAGTCCAGCTCCGGGGGCTGGTAATGAATACTGTAGCTCGAGTAGTTAGGTTCTAAACTAGAGAGCTAAAGGTAAGGGTGTTCAAAACCTATTGCTGACCTACTGTGGGGGATGATTTGACTGCATGTGATTCACACAGTGGGAGAACCTCTCTAAAACATATTTGGTACATTTAAAAACTAATCTGTAAACTATGGTGTGAATCACCAAAATGTGTTTCACATTTCAGTAATTTGTCAAGCATTCTACTTGTGTAATTGACCGTCATTGTGTGTTATGCCTCCTTTTTGGGACCCATTCGATCCAAAGAGGATATGAGATTGTGGCAGCTCCTTAATGTGAGAGCTCTGGGGCTCCCTGGTTCAGTCGCTGACGGTGGCCATCACACATGACGTGTTGAGGGGTATGCTTCATAGGGGCAGGGACAGGAGCCTTCCTGCAGTGGTTAGAGCTGCTGCTGGGCTGCAGGTATGCACTCTGGGATGCAGCTGCTTCTGGCTGCATCCGGGATTCAGAAGTCTGATTGGCCATGGAGTGATGACTTGGGATGGTTGAAAAATTTCTATCAAAAATGTGTTTTGACATCAAATTGGGTTTTTGACCTAAAAAAAAATTATCATGGAAAGTGTTTTGCTCTCCGAGGAAAATTCTAATATTTTGCCATAAAACTTTGTGGTTGACAACCAAAATATTTCAATTGAAAATGGCATGCAGTGCCTCATAGGACTTGTAATTTTGATGCCTTATGTGCCCTTTCTCCTCTATTGGCCAGCTTTTCTGGCCAGACTACATCTGCCATGATGCAGCACAACCAGGGACTCCTATGAGACACACCTCACCCCGAAGGGAGAAGGTGGTAAATCACAGGATTTATAGTTCAGCTGGAGAGCATGGCCCATAGAGGAGAATGGAAGCAAAAAATGCCCCCAAACTACACCACCCATGCCATGAGACACCCTTGCCCACTTTCAGTGGAAATACTTAATTTTTTTTTATATTTTGGTAAAAACTCAAAATTTTCAGGGGGAAAATGGACTTTTTTTTTTTTTTAACTAGTTCTAGTGATGATATGAACTCCTTCAGAGGTTCCCCTCAGCTAACAGGTTATGTCATTGGTGCTAAATAGGGAGGGTTGCTCTTGGTGCACTTACTTCCAGTAACTTTTAAACGGATAAAATGTTACAGACACACAGACTTTACTGCAGCACGTCACAGCCTTTCTGATATCTTCTGTCACTGGGTTTTTGGTTAGGCCGGTGAACACAGAGCTCTATTCCCTCACACTAGGGAGCTGTCCCCTGGAGGTTCACCAAACTTGTATAAAAATACTAGTAAATTAACAAAGAAAAACTACATATAGTGACAGTTAAGGTTGCATCACATGACAATACCCCAAAAACCTTTAAAACTCTGAAATAAGAATCTAAGGTGAAAGATTCTTGCAGACTTTTCCACCTTCATATTGCCTACTGCACTGTCAATAGTGCATCCCAGTGCTCCATTGCTAGGTTTTGGTTTCTGTTGCTACCTGATGGTGTTAGATGGAGGAGTAAAAATGTCTACATTATTTAAAGAGTTAGGCCCAGATTGCCTCCAGCTTGGGAAGGGTTGTCGGGGAGTGCATTATTGCTCCCTGATTCTCTGAACTGGTTGGTGCTGGCCCTCCAGGCTTCAGTACCAGCTGATGTGGGTTGGAGGTCTCCCAGGTACTGTAAACTGTCTGGGGAGGGGCAGAGTGCACTGTGTTGCAGCCATGTCCTCTCCCTGCCCCAACCAGCCCCATATGCAAGCCAGATATAGGGGGTGATGCAAGGGTCAGCTATGTTGACTTTGCAGCAATTGAGAGCTCCACCACACTGGGGGAATTCTTAGCTAGCCAGATGTGGTTGCTTTTCAGCCCCGTTGTGCCTCTCACAGCAGTACAGGCAAGATCTGGCCATTCCTTTTTCACTTCATGTTTATTTTACTTGTTTGCAGTGTACTTTTTCCCTGGAGAGAAACTTCAGAAAATGTCATCTCTTGACATTTTTGAGGCAAGTTATTTTGAGTAGTTTGGAGTGGATTCTGTACAATGGTTTGAATTTAATTTAAACTATGTTCCTGCCAATCCAAATCTAGTCAATTGTTCTAAAGCCAGAATAACATAGTTACTCATTAGCCTACATAAGCAATTTTCTTATGAAAAGCAAGCCTTAGCGAGGGTTTTTTTCCAGTATAAGCCTGTTCTGAAACTTAAATTCTCTTTGTGGTCTTCACTTTCTGGCCTGTTAGCAAGAGAAAGTGTTGAGGAATACATATTCAGTTACACAATGGTAAGTAGCAAAAGCTTGCTTTGTATCAAATATCTGGAAATAAAGGACCTCTGTTCATTTAGTAAGGAGTCCTCGAGGGCACTGGGAGTTGTGTTGAATTCTTTTTGCTCTGCTGTATTTGTAATTTATTACCATTAGTTGAAGGATTAGCCTGCATTCCCTACTGCTTTTATGTGTTTCTAACTTCCTCTTGGGTTCAAATTTAGGGCTGACATCTACTAACCCCGTTGTTGTTTAATCTGTGTAATTTGCAGTCCCAAATTTAAACTGCTACATTTTCCTAATCTTATTCTTAGCAGGATACTTTCTTTTTGGTGTAGTAAATCACTGGGTTAATAGCATTTACCACAGAACGTTTTAAGATCCCCGGCTTCTTTTGAGCTGGTTATTGGCTGACTGTAGAATTCTGTTGCTCTGCAGAGCTAAAGGAACATTTTGCACCCATCTGTTGTATAGAATATTAATTATTGTCCTGGACTATGCTAGTTTAACAATCGGATCTGCAAATACCAGATGTGTTTTTCAAACTCATGTTAAATCTCACACTGAAAAACAAATTGGTATCTCGATGATGACTGAAGATAAGAAACTTTGACTAGCTTTTATAGCTTAGTGAAAAGGGGAAGACAGTTATAGGCTGGTATGGTTTTTCTCCAGATGTTTCCTCCAAGACAAATATCTAGGGTTTTATTATGACACGGTAAGGGCGCACCAACCAAATAATGGAAAGCAAAGAAGATTCTTATCTTACTGTTCTAAATATCCAGTCAGTCAAACACAGTGGTAAACAAAGTATGTCAAAACGTTCAGTTGGAACATACATGTGCTTGTTAAAAAGATGTGAGCAGTTCTCTTCTAAATGAAGAAATAAAATATTTTATTCAAAAGCCTATCAGATGCAATGAGAAGTTCTTTTTAGTACTAGAGTGCTTGTAAATGTTGCACATGAGTTGGGGGTGGGGTTCTTTGCTTGTTTAAAGGAATAGTAATATAAGATAGAGCAGGCCCTGATCCTACTCCCGCCTAGATCAGCGGCAAAACCTCCTTTCATTTCATTGGGACTAGCACCCAATTTATAGTCAAGGATTAGCAGCACTGGGACACATCCTGCAGTCCTTTAATTTGGTCAATCGACATTTTGCCTGAGAAGTACTATGGGATTTGGACCACCAAAGACATAATTATGCCAGCTCTGTGGTGTAGCGCCACCATATTTACAGTACACCAAATTAGTGAATAATACACTATATACAATAATTTAAAGGAAAACAATTATTCTTTGTCCTTTCTGAGACTTTAAAACCATTATGATCATAGCAGAGGGCACAGAATTTCACCCAATAATTCCTGTATCAAGCCCATAACTTCTGGTTGAGGTAGTCTCTCTCTCTCTCTCTCTCTCTCTCTCTCTCTCTCTCTCTCAGGGTATGTGTACATTGCAATTAGACACCCGTGCCTGGCCTGTGCCAGTCTGAGCCCAAATCAGCTAAGAGGCTATTTAATTGTGGTGTAGATGTTTGGACTTGGACCTCAGCCTGAGCTCTGGTCCCTCCCACCTTGCAGGGTCCTGGAGCCCGGACTCCAGGTCAAGCCTGAATGTCTACACTGCAGTGAAACAGCCCTTAGCCCACGCCCTGTGAGCCCAAGTCAGCTGGCATAGGTTTTTATTTGCAGTGTACACATACCCGTAGTCACCTCTGTCCCCTCTTGCTGGTACACATTTAATGAAGTTGGTTTAACTTTTTCACCATGCATATCTCCTGTACAAATAAAGATTTACTGGAGTCATGGTACTATTGCCACCAATTATGGTCCACAAACTTAACTTAATTGCAGCAAAACATGGCACTTTATAAGTAGATTCTGTTTAGCTAAATTGCTGTCTCTTTGTATTCCAATATCTTCACTAACTAATGTAAATAAGAGAGATCCATAAAACTATCCATAATCTGGCAAGCACACTTGGTTTCTTAGGTTACAATTGAGTAACTAGTATGGCAGTAACTATGGTTTCTCATAAGTGAGGAAATGAAATGGCCACAGTTTAAATTTAATACTCTGTAGCAATAACATTACTGTACTAGAGTAAACATGGAGTTTTACAATTTTGATGTAGGTGCGTACTGTACATAGAATGTATTACACACAGACAACTATGTTTAAAAGAACATTAAGGTTGAAAAGTCAAGAAATGCCAGAACTAAGGTTGCCTGCAATCTTAATGTAGCCCTGTTGAGTGTATGCATTGCAATTGGGCTTGGTAGGATTCGGTATTAGTTGATAGCTGTTGGTAAACGTCGATTTCAGCTGACACTAAAATCAATGGGGAAAAAATATTAGTTGGTAACAGTTGTCGTGCCTGCAGAGACTGGGTGTCACCACCCCTGTGGTAGTGCAGGGAGCCTTCTGCAGCCCTGCTGTCACAGGAGTGAGGGAGCAGGTCTGTCACAATGGAGCTGCAGAGGGCTCCATGAACTGCTTCAGGGTCAGAGACACCCAATCCCTGCGGACGCAAGGTGTGGGGTGGAGGGAGGGAGGCTGTGGTTCTTGCAGGGCAGAGCAAAGACCCCTGGCCAGGACTGCAAGGAGGAAGAGAACGAGCCCCTGGCCATGGGGGAGGCCACCCCACTGCCTGTGGTGTAGGTGCAGTGAGCTCTTTGCAACCCTGCTGTCACAGACCCTCTCTCACTCACTACATGGGAGTGCTAGGGGTCTCTGCTCTGCCCCACTAGGAATACAACTGTCCCTACACTTTATGCCAGCAGTGTGGCTGTGCACCAAGCCCTGTTCTGCAGCCCCAGTGTAGCAGGAGTGTGGGAGCAGGGCTGTGACAGCGGAGCTGCAGAGGGCTCCCTCACAGCCAAAGGACAGGTGACACCCGTTCGGGTGTGGGGAGGCTTCAGTCAGGCTGGCCCGGCAGAGCAGAGACACCCCCTCCCCCACCTCCCTGCCAGGATTGAAAGGGGGAGGACAAGTCTCTGGCTGCGGGGGAGGTCACCCTGCTGCTGAACAGTTCCTGCCTGGGGATGGCTCCCACACTCCTGGCAGTTGAGTGAGTGGGGCTGGTGACACCTGATCCCTGCAAGCACAAGGTGCAGGGAAGTACTGTGTGCATGTTCTCTTTCTGAGATTGTTTGCACAATCCTCCTAGTTGTCATTCCTTTGACGTCTCATGTTTTGCTGGATCTTTGGCATGTAAAGAAAGAATGCGTGCAAATGAAAATGTCTGTGGGGAGGGGCGGTGCGGGCACAGGACTTACGAAGAACCACAATATTTCCACTTTTGAAAACCAAGGGTGTATGAATATACGTCCTTATGAGAAACCCAAATTACAGGAATCGTTGTGTTAGGCTGTAAAGGCATCTGACAGATTACGTGCGAGTACATACATGTGTGTTTCATTATTTGATTGCCGTAGGAGACTGGTGTTTAAATTGGCAGATCTACTTATTAAAAGCAAAGCTTGTCTGCTGGCAAGATTACAGAATGCCAAAAGAAAAATAAATGGACCAAATGCCAAGGAAGGAGGGAGAGTATGTAGTGTGTTTAAAGCATGGGGAAGCTATAAAGTGAACAGGAAAAAGTATAATTAAATGTGGTTTCAGTCTGTTCTACTGTGTTCAAGATGATAGCAGTTCAGCAGTAAATGATGAAACTTTCTTATTTCAAGATCAAGTTAATATACTGGAAAAACTAGAACTCTCTATTCTACTAACTGTTAGTGTGATTTAACTTCTCGTTTGAGGCTGCAAAGAAGGCTGTGTTGGCCTCTCTCAAATAAGAGTAGGAAACTCACTTTGGGCCTGATCCAGACCAACTGCAGTCAGTGGAAAGGCTGTCATTGACTTAAATGGACTTTGGAACAGTCCCTTAAGTTTTTGTTCTGATTCTGTTTTACTGGTTTGTAAGAAGTGATGATATCAACTCCCAATATGTCTTAAATTTATACAGGTAAGTTGGTCCCTATTCAGTCACACCAGTTTAGAACAGGATTGGTCCCCTTTAAAGCTGACTTGGAGACAGAAGCCAAACAGGTTGAATTTTTACATCTCCACCTTTTACCACATTTTCTCATTCTGGTCTATTGCTGGAAAACTTTGCACAGTAACTTCAGGCAGCATAGGTAAGAAGCATTATATTCCCTTTCACTATTTTCTCTTAACTGGATGTCACCAACACAGCCATCATTTACCCACTTCTGTGCATTGGACCAAGTACAAACCCTAGGGTGTGATGTTATATAAACCTGCAACCTTAACAAACAGTCCTGCATAGCTGCCTTAGGCTTTGTCTCCCAAGTGTCCTCTGATTTAAGCATTGGTGGAGATGAAGTGCAAAGCTGACTAAAGTGTGAGGAAAAGAAGCAAAAGAACTGGATGACTCCTCTGAGAAACAATCTAATTCTTGGTTTAAGAAATCCAGTGTTTCTGTTTAAAACAAGGCTGTAGTCTTAAGTGAGTTCCGTTTAGTGTCTCTTCATTGAGATAGTCAATAGTTTAGTATGAAATACTACAACAACAAAAAACCCATTTTTGTACTATGTTACAAAAAATGACTGAATCCTGAAAGAACCATAAGCATCTGCAGTATCAACAGTTTTTAAAGTAGCTCAACTTCATACCACTTTATAGAAACTTCTAAAAATGAAAGGGTACAAGTTAGTTCCAGCTGCATGTTCACGTTCAATAAGGTAAAACTAAATGGATATGGATACAAAGATTACAGAGTGTTCTTGGAGCTGCATGAGGACATCTGCAATATCCTCAGGAATAAAGGATCATTAGCCCATTAAAGAAAAATGAAGTCTACTTAAAAGACAGGTTCTTCCTCTTCTTTGGGAAGGGAACAGTTTTTTGCAATGAATTAATTTTGGCAAGCAGGAAGGAAGTTCTGTTCCTGCCTCAGCAGGGTCCAAATAAGCAGCTCCCTTTATTCCTCCTTGTAAGTAGGGAAAATAAAAGGGGGGAGGTCCCCTTTTAGCAGGGTCAAAGAAAGTCAACTTTGGTTCTGTCTTTTGGCAAGAAGAAAGCCAAGGGATTTCCTCTTGGGCACAAAAGCAAAAACAAAGTTCCGTTTTTCACAGGGTAGCAAAAAACAAGTAGAAAGTGTCTGGCCTCTTCACATAAGAGCAGCCAGAGCCAAATCCTCACTAGCCAGCATGGAAGAAGGCAAGCTCTCTTCAGCCAGAAGCCTCTCAACTCAGCAAACCTCCACCCGTTTTATGGCTGCATCTTGTTGAGTCATAGCTGGAAGACCTTTTCGTGTACATTTTTATCATAGCTTGTGCAACTGTGGATATTTTACTGTCATTAATCATATATTTGAAGAAGCAGCTAGAATATTTTGCCCTTCCTCTATTTATTAATTATAGAGTATTTTTTAATTATGTTTGAAGAGGTGAGTGGGCTGGTCAAGATAGTGGCTAACATAAGGGGGGAGGCAGCTGTCAGACTTTCCAGCGTGATCTGTGGAGATGGGGAAGGAATCTGCCTTATGCTTGCAACACTTTAAACAAATGTATGGCAGATTTGTATTTTTTGGCACACTGAGTTGTACACTTAGTGCTTCCGTAGGCTCAGATGGAGCCAGTTGACTCAAGCTCCTATCCTGCTCCTCTGAGGTTCTCTAAGGCTCGGTCTACACTTACCCCCCCAAGTCGAAGTAAGGTACGCAAATTCAGCTACGTGAATAACGTAGCTGAATTCGACATACCTTACTTCGAACTTACCGCGGTTCAGACGCGGTCCACACGCGGCAGGCAGGCTCCCCCGTCGACTTCGCGGTACTCCTCTCGTCTAGCTGGAGTACTGCAGTCGATGGGGATCACTTCCTGGTTCGATTTATCGCGTCCACACCAGACGCAATAAATCGAACTCGGAACTTCGATCCGCAGCCGTCGAACTACCCGGTAAGTGTAGACTAGCCCTAAGTCTGGTAGGGAAGCACCGGAGCCACCACAGCTACTCCCTCTGCCCTCCCCTGCAATATGGCAGGTGGCCAGCAGAGGAGCTGCTGATCAGCTGCAGCAGGGAAAGGACAGCAGATGCTCAGAGTGCTCCCCTATCCCAGTAACACCTGCCCTGGCAATGCAGGAGTAGCAGTGAGAAGCAGTGCCCCCTACCTCCTCCCTGTAGCAAGGAGGCTGATTCAAACACTTGAAACCAACTTAGCAGGGAACACCTCTTCAGTTCCTAATCAAATACAGGTGGTGGTGTGTGTGTTTGTTTGTTTTTGTTTTTTAAGCACAACCACCCTCAAGCACTCCAGTTCAGCACTGCCAGGGTCCTTCATGTGATCTTTGGTTACTTCATGTGATAAGTGGTTGAAATGAAAATGAAATATTCTGTCCCCCCACTTGAACTTGCTGCTTTTGTTTAACATGTTTATGTTTGATCTATAATCTGACCTTTAAAAATATTACATTACTTATAGAGGGCCAAATTCTATCTTAATTTATATCCTAGGCAAGCCCATTGAGCCCATCAGGGTTGCATGGAGTGGAAGTCAAGCCTTTTCCCAGAAGCTCAATTGTTTAAAATTTGGATTTCCTTAAAGAGAAAGCATCTTCATGTTATTCCCATTGTCACTTCAACTTAACAGCACCAAAATATACAGAGTGAAATCCTGGCCCCATTAAAATCAATTGGAAAATTCAGTAGGGTCAGGATTTCACCCATGGGCACAGACATACACTAATATCTGCTAAAGTATGAAACTTCCAGCTTTTCAGTAGCTCCAACCTAGCTATTCTTCCCAGTTCTCCATCTTTTCTCTCTTACCAAAAATAAACTTTGTGTTGTTTGTGTCTAAACTGAGCACTACTCCGCAATATATAGAGAAAGACAAGTTGTTGTCCCAGTTTAGATTAAAGGGACAGTACAATTCAGAGACTTTTACTGCTTTGAATTAGTCCAATTGCTAACTTAGCAAATAAGCCTGAATAAAATAAGTCAAGCTCCTAGCAGTCATTTAGACAGTAAAGTTTGAACAAATTTACAATGGATTATGAAGGCGCTAGAGTAGATTACTTTGAACTCCTGTGCAATACATGCCAGTACTTCATATTCTTCAGAAGGACATTTGGACAGCACCCTGTATGGTATGTGAGGAACGTGAAGCACATTAAAATGAGAAATCAAACACATGTCTACACTGTAATTAAAAACCCATGGCTGGCCTGTGCCAGCTGATTCTGGCTCAGGCTAAGGGGCTGTTTAATTGTAGTGTAGACATTCTAGCTCTGAGCTCTAGGACCCTAACAAGTTGCAGCCTGAGCCTACATGTCAATTAAACAGCCCCTTAGCCCAAGCCCCGCAAGCCTGAGTCAGCTGGTACAGGCCAGCCACAGGTTCTTAATTCCGGCGTAGACATACCCTGATACTGGTGCATAAAGGAATCTAGGTGGCTGGGTGGCAGGGTTCAAGGATCTTCTTATATCCAGACTAAGAATCATCATCTTCTGTATCTTAAATAAAATATGATTATCATTATTAGATTTGCCATTGCTGTTCTACAGGACCAGTTTGTGAATTAAGAGGCAATCTGAGTTTTGGAAGTCTCCTGATACTAACTTTTATTGTTCCTTACCAGTAATATATTCATGTGAGGTCAGGCTGTAGTTTAATGGCTCTAAGGTACAATTAACCCATATTTAGTTTATGGTGAGTTCACCACAGCATGAATTAATAAAAATTTATTTCACATTTAACTGATTTGCCATCATACTTCTAGCATTGCTCTGCTCTTTCAAATTCTTAGAATAAGAGATGCATTTCCCCTTTTCTTTCAGGGTAAGGTAGAGAAAGAGACCTGAGTTGAAACATGTTGACTTGCAGAATGAAAAAAGCCATCCTAATGCTGGGATTTTTTTGATGGGTGACTGCTGTACACTCATTATTTTTAACTTTCTCATTTCTCTGGAAGGATACTTATAAATGCTTTCCATCATTCCCAAGATGAAGTAATTGTTTTGGCTTTTGTCTGTCGTCAGCTTCTGCCAGGATTTTTATGTAAATCTTCCAAATCTAAACAATTTAACTTCTCAAACGCAATTGCACACAGTATTTTTCTATTGCAAAGGCGAAGATTTTGTTCTACTTCTCTAAATCGCCTGGCTGGATACTGTGAGAGTGACTTGATTTTTCCTTCACTTCCACATTCATGCACAGTCACTTGATAAAACAGAATTTCATTTTTTCTGCACAAAACATCTTATTACCTCAAAGTTGCATATTTTCACTCAAATTATTGAATAAACAGAATCCTTTAAAAGACGTCTCTAGAGCAGAACACTAGCACAAGCTGGTGGTCCTTCTGGCCTTAAACTCAGTGACTCTGATGAGGACCTAGTAACTAATGATTAGCTCGCCAGCAATATTAGTTGGTGCATATTCAGTTTGATACAATACAGAAACAAACCAAAATAGCATATTCACAACACTCGTAGTAAGGCAAATCCTGCGGTGAGTGTGAGATAAATTGAGGTTTGTGTTGTTAAAGTAGTAGTCCATTTTAAAATTTTCCCCCCAGCAAAAATAGTTATGGAGGAATTTGTATGTGATCTATACTTCTACTATGAAAAATGGTACATAGTAGCAAATAAAGAAACAGTAGGAAAGAAGCTGTGGCTCCTGTTTCTCTACTATATAAAATTATTTATATTTTCTCTAGTTTAATTTTGTTAAGGTTCTCTGAGATTTGAACCCTTTTCTCTCCAGCCCTTGTGAGCCTGTGTGCCCTTCAGCGGCACATCATGGCCTAAGAGACACTTACTATGACCTTGTGTCTGATTCAGCAAAGCACTTCAGCATGAACTTAAGTCCCACTTAGGTGACTAGGAATTCAGATGTGTTTAAGTTAAGCATGTGATTAAACTCTTTGCATATGATAGGTGCTTTGCTGAATTGGGGCCTTAAATTGTTAATCAAAAACTATGGCTACACTATGAGCTAGGGCTGTGATTCCCAGCTTGTGTAGACACACTCATGGTAGCTCTCCTCTGAGCTAGCATGCTAAAAATAGGTAGTAGCCACGATAGCACAGGCAGCGGCAGGGATGGCCCAGGCCAGCTGCACCAGTATGTGCCCTCGGGGGTCCGGGTGGGTTTGTACTGGGGTCAGCTAGCCCCTCGTGCCACCGCCTGTGCTACTGTGGCTGCACTACTATTTTTAGTGCGTAAACTCAAATGAGAGCTAGCACAAGTATGTCTACGTGAGCTGGGATTCACACCCCTAAGTTGTAGTGTTAGCATAGCCTAAGAAGTTAAATATGCAAAATATTTATTAGATTATCAGCAATACCAGCTCCAAACATTGAAAAATCATGAGTCAGACACCCCCCCCCCCGAAATTAGCTTTAAAATCTTTTGGGGGGGGTCTGCTTTTGGGTTTTCTGCACATTTTGAGAATGATGGTACCCCAAAACTTGTCTGTGTGATCATCTCAGGGACAAAATGTGCACATGCACAAATTTAGAACCCCTTGTTCACAGTTTGTGACTTAGGGGCCACCATTGTCCCTAATGGCAGCCTGACTTCAGCCCCACTGGAAACAATAGGAGATGGTGGTCATCCTCTTTGCTGGGGCATTGTCATTTTCAGAGGGTAAAGATAAGGTGGTTATCTTGCTGAGGACAGCCTGCAGAGCTGCCCCGTTCACTCCTGTGAGGGTCTACAGGTGAGTCAGCAGTGTCTTGTGATCAGTGGTATTGAAGTTTGCTAATAGATCTAATAATACCAGCCTGGACACCCGGTCTTCGTCCATTGCCAGGAGGAGATTGTCAACCAATGTGGTTTCTATGCCATAGCCAGGTCTATACCCAGACTGAGAAGGGCCAAGGAGACTGAAGGTCTCTAGTTATGTGAAAGTTGACCTATCACTTTCTCCACAATCTTACCCAAGCAGGGAAGGTGTGATACTGGTCAGTAATTAGCAAGTTTGTCAACTCCAAGAAATGCTTTCTTGAACAAAGGCTCCACTATTGCTTCCTTCTGAAAAGTAGGCAGCCTGCCCTCTCTTAGAAAGGCATTAGCAGTCTCTGCAAACAAGTGACCCAGTGCTTCCTCACTCGCCAGGATATGGCTAAGAATATGGATCCAAAACACAAGTTGTATGACAAAATTCTCCCAACACCTCCAGGGTGAAGAGCTGGGTGGAGGAAAGTCAAGACTAGCATAGGAACAAGCTTGAAGGGGAACAGGGGCAGAACGGTCTGTGCCCACTAGAGGATACTCCTGTTCCAGAACCTGAATGGAACCCAAGAAAACAGCCTCTTCTGCTTCTTAACCCCAAGTAATCCCTAGAGCACTCTCCTTTCTGTGCACTGAAGGAGTCAGGGATCCCGTGGGGGAAAAATAGTCCATGTAATTAAAGACTTACCATAATGCATATGCACAAGGCGGTCAAATTAAGATTTCACAGGCAACCTTAATTCTGTCATTTCCTCATTTCTGAGTGCTTGGCTTGGCAACCTTAATATTCTTTTATGGTAGGGTATTTTTGTGTGTGTGAGTAATTTGTATTTATTGTATCCCTTGTAGTCTACCACAAATCAGCCAGAGGGAGCCCTGCTCCTCCTAACACTCCCCTCAATATGTTCACAGTAAGTGAAATCCTGTGTAAATGGCTAAAATGATATTCTCTCCCTACATCTGGTATGTTTAAAATAAAGTGTGTTCTTATTGAAGTTGGACAGTGTATTTTTAAATGGAACTACGGAATGCAGAAATAGTGTTAGAAATAACTGCATGGTTTTAAATTTAAGGAACGTTAACATTCTGACAAGTCACATGCTTAACTGAAAGGTCATTGGGGCAGGGACTGTGTTTGGACTGTGCCTTCTACAATGGTGCTTTGACTAGGGATTTCTGCAATATAAAGTTATGCAAGGATCTGGTAGGTCACCAGACGTTGTCCTCAATACAACACACTGGTAGCGCTCACAGCCTATCCAGGATACACTCTAATATTCAGTGGAGCACCTTCTCTCAGCCCCCCGCCCCCTTCTTTTAGCTATAAAACCACTGCCACAAGCTGGAACATTGTTATAGCCACTCTGTGGCAGCAAAGTTCTTAACCACAGCGTTTGCTGTGAAGGAAGTTGGATAGGATTTACACTTAGGAGCACGGCACTGCTGTAATTCTGGGGCTGCCGTCCTGAACAAGAAAGCGAAGGGGAGAGTGTGCCTCAGAACATGCGCATGACAATAGGAAATGAAGAGTGCAGCTTCTGTGTACAAAATAAAATAACAAAAGCAAAGGAGCGGGGTGGTCAGGAAACATTCCTCCACCAAATATGTCATAAATTTTCACCCTGATCATCATCTAGGCTGCTTCAGCTCAGAGAGCAGTTTTCCCGATTAGTAATTTAAATAAATGATTGACTTCGGGAAGCCTTGGTATATACTGTGCTCCTGTAGTCACTCAGATATTTAGGGTGAGGGGCATGGTATACAAACCTAGATGGAAATATGTATTGGCTCATACTGGCGTATTGGTTAGAAAAGCGTGGGAACTACTGAACTACCAGTTTTATACATACATACTATTAACAATTGGGAATGAAAGAATGAGACCCACCTTTGATCCAGACAGGCAGTAGTACAAATCTGTAGCCCAATTCTGCTCCCATTGCAGGGTTGAAAATGTCCTGTTAGAGGGTGCGCCTGTTCTTCCCAGCTCTTCCTGCTGGGTGCATTCCCATCCTTGGAGCAGACAGGTAGCTTGAAAACCAGAATGAGGTAAAAGCAGGAATTACTTTTTATTTTAGTGTTTCTACTTGTCACACCTTTTGCTTGACAACTATTTCTTTTCTTTCTACCTCCTCCGCTCATTTTGAATCTTTTTACAACAGATTAAAATTCATACAAACAAGGCATGTAGCTTTGTGACGGAATATATGTTGTATAGATCTGGTAACTTTCTTGTTAGCCTTCCGTGGGTGGTGGTTTGTTTTGTTTTTCCCCCTCTTTTCTTTAATTATATGATGTGCATATATTTCTGTAGAAAGTGCTGATTAGTAATATAATGCAGTGATTTCAATAACTAAATGAAATTAGAGAGACGAGGTGGATGAGGCAGTATCTTTTATTGGATCAACTTCTGTTGGTGAGAGAGATCTACACGGCTAAAACAACGCTGCTTACGTAAATGCAATTAGACCTTTAAGGGGTACTGCAAAAACTGACCCATAGGGGGAAGCAGAATACAATCTTTACAACATGCTCTTAACTTCAGGCTGCTGCTTTTTTAAAATTATCTATGCTCCAATTGAAGCCAACAAAAAACATCTGTTGGATTATTTATAGCTCCTATTTCTAAGAAGTATATTATATAGCAGAGCAGATGAAAAAAGTGGATGACAGCTCATAATTCATAAAGTTACTGAGGCCTAATCTGATAGAACATTATGTACACGACTCCTCCCCACCATAGACAATATCACTTCCTTTTCAACAGAAGATAGAAACAAGGCTTTATGAAACATTAAATTAATAGGTGCAGAACCTAACTTGCAGCAGTTAAGTATTACATCTTAATGAAGAAAAATAGTATCCCAAAATATCACCAGTTGGCTTTAAGCCAATGGCACAGTGTCACTAAGATTTATTTTGTTTGCGCATCACACCAAGCTTTTCCAGTCAGATGCTTTTTTTCTAAAGTTTGTTGTGGAGGGATTTTTCCATTATTAATGCTGGAGCTCTAGCATGCTCTGTTGTGTCTGTGACAAAAATTTGTGGGAAGACAGATAAATAGTCCCCCTCCTTTGGGGGGGCAGAAGATCAATATATAGTAATGTATGACTTGCCATACCAGATCAGAACATTGGCCTGTCTAGTTCTGCAGCCTGTCCATCATCTAGGAGTGACTACTACATTAGTTTTTATAACAAGCTAATTTTCGTCCATGCATGCTCCCCTGACTTCTGCAACCACCTCTTGCTACCCGCTTCCCCCCCAAAATTGCCCCAAGTCTCGTTCAGTGTTGTACATGCTGACTGGGGCAGGGATTGTTTTCTGCTTTTCTCTCTTCATCTCACCCCATCCCCTCCCCCCCATCACATGAAGCTTGACACTTGCTTAACCAGATCTTTGCTTGTATAGCTATACTGGTATGTCCTGAAAATATCCAGGCAAAGTATTTGACTCAGCTCACTTATAGCATTAATTTCTAGAAGCGACTGTATGACTTGTAGTAAACTTATTTCCCTTTATAATGAGTAGGCAGGGTAAAAAAGAGGGTACATTCAGTTTTCACTATGTCCTTTATATATTGTGTTGATCAGATGGATGGTCCAATTGGATTGTAGTTTTATTGCACTTTTATTTGCCCACTTGAAAATCAGTTGTATTGTTGTTGGTTTATTCTATGAAATATTGTGTGTTATTTTCTCTCCACAACTATACAAAAATATTTTTACACCTTCCCTTGAACATTTTTGTCATAAGTACCTACCTCATTTACGGGATTCTACATTTGTTCACTAAGCAGTCTGAGCAATATTATGGATTGATTGAAGTTCAGAAGTTCAAGTTAATAAGGGTGCCCCTCCCCTTGACTTCACAGTCCCTCTTAGGAAAGAGCATTATTTTTTCCTTGAAAGCATTCTTACCATTATTCTATGCACTGGTGTAGGACTGAAAGAGGTTTTTTGTTTTACTTTTTTCTTAAAAAACAAAAAGGCACTTAGAGTGCTCTGTAGGATATGAGAGGTCATTGGCATTGTTGAGAGAGATGTCATAGGAAAGGTACTGCCGGGTCATTCAGCTCTCTCCATGCCAACTGGGGAAGGAGAGGACTGACACAGGCTGTTGTGGTAAATTCTCCTGCCAATAAAAATCCTCCCTCTCTGATTGTGGCTAAAATATTCTGCAGTAGCATTAAAAAGGAACATCTAAATGGAGTTGTCATTCTCATCCTCCAAATCATAGCACAGCCTACTGTTTTGGTTGCAGTAGGGGGACAACTTTGGAGAAAATCTCATTTGCAGCATATTGTGAAGAAATTTCTGATGTGGCTCTAGGCACAACTCCATTGCTCCCAAGTTTCCCAGTTGTACTTTGCTTCACCCCAGGTGAATGGCAGTGGTTCTTTCTCCCACTCCTTTTCCTGTCAGAATTGTTCGTGCCTTTGGTATCGTACACAGCCCAATAAATCTTGACTTGCAAACCTCTCTCTGCTCAGACAAAGGGTACGTCTACACTTACCGGAGGGTCCGGCGGCAGGCAATCGATGTTCTGGGATCGATCCCGGAAGTGCTCGCCGTCGACGCCGGTACTCCAGCTCGGCGAGAGGAGTATGCGGCATCGACGGGGGAGCCTGCCTGCCGCGTCTGGACCCGCGGTAAGTTCGGACTAAGGTACTTCGAATTCAGCTACGTTATTAACGTAGCTGAATTTGCGTACCTTAGTCCGAAGTGGGGGCTTAGTGGGGACCAGGCCAAAAAGGGGTTGTTAGTCCAAAAGGCTTTTAGCCCAGGTAGGCCAAATTGCTTCTGTATCTAGCTCAGCGACATTCTGCATTTCTCCCTTACTGCCAAGGCTTTCCTGGTGACCTGAATCTGCACCATCTGCCAGGTTGACAACATCAGATAAAAATAAAAAGCCAAATTTAGTAAACAGGCCTATTAAGCCACCAGTAATCACACATGTCAAGATTAGAGATGTTTGAGCCCTCTCTTTTTCCCAGGAACTATGTTGACTTTTAAAATATCTTCTTAATGAGGTGCTGGATAGCTCTGTCCTAATAGTCTCCAGAGCCCTGAACAGATCTCTCTCCCATGCTGAGTGGCACTTTCATTCTTCATATAGCCAACCCAGCCTCCTTGGTTAATGAGGGCCTTAAGAAAGAGCCTGCTTCTTCCCTCCCAACAGCTTGACTTTCTACTCTCAATTATAGTACTTGACTAATTTATAGACTCATAGACTCATAGACTTTAAGGTCAGAAGGGACCAATATGGTCATCTAGTCTGACCTCCCGCATGATGCAGGCCACAAAAGCCGACCCACCCACAACAGAATCTTCCAGCCTGCGACCCCTGCCCTATGCTGCGGAGGAAGGCGAAAAACCTCCAGGGCCTCTGCCAATCTACCCTGGAGGAAAATTCCTTCCCGACCCCAAATATGGCGATCAGCAGTACCCCGAGCATACAGGCAAGATTCTACAGCCGGACCCTCATTTTACCCGCGATGGCACGTTAATGCCTAATTGACTAAAACCACGTTATCCCTTCAAACCATTCCCTCCATAAACTTATTTATGACAGACTGTGCATTGTTACTTAACCTCTCTCTCTTTCTTTACCCATAACTTTCTTCTTTATATACATAATGCAGTTAAAGCCTTGGTTAACAGAACCTGGCTTGCTTGCTCCTTTAGCTAATACCATTAAACTCTTTACCATTACTAATCCCAAAGCTAAATTGTGATCATAGGTTCCAAGGCCAGAAGGGACCCTTATGATCATGTAGTCTGACCTCACATATAACAAAGGGCATAGAACATCCCTAAAATAATTACTAGAACATAACTTTTAGAAAACCATCCAATCTTGATTTAAAAATTGTCAGTGATAGAGAATCTACCACAATCCTTGGTTAAATTGTTCCAATGACTGATTAATTCTCTCAGTTAAAAATTGTATCAGAAACCACATAACCTTCTTAGCAGTATAACAACCAGGGGTACAGACCTCCCTAGCAGACAGTCTCAGCAGACATTTGTCCACAGACCATGAATGCGAAATTTATTATTCTGTTCTGAACCAAATCTTCAACAGTGGGAAACACCACCCTGGGATCTCTTTGCCTCACAAGGAAACAAGAAACTACCCCAATACTGCTCCAGGGAAGCTCTGGGCCATGGCTCAAAGGACAATACCTTGCTGCTACCCTGGACGGACCACCTCAGGTATGCCTTCCCTCCAATCTCACTAATACCACAAGTCTTGCAAAAAATCTGCCATGACAGGGCTTGGGACATCCTGATGCCCAACTGACTGACAAAGTTCTGAATCGCAGAACTCCTGAGGATTTGAACCCATCTGACCATTTCCGGATCTGCTGATACAACACAATGGTACAGTGAGGCATGCCAACCAAGGACAGCTACAACTCAAGGCCTGGTATCTGGATAAGCATCAGATGTAGAACCCTCATGTTCAGTGGGTATTCTCCAACCAAAGCAGGAGATGCTGTTTGGGCCCATGGAAGTGCTTCTCCTCTTGGTCACAAGAATGCCAGCTATCTCCAGAATCCACTAGGATCCCTATTGTTCTAGAATACCTACTTACCCCTAAGATATCAGGCCTCTCGTCAGTTCCCTGCAGGTCCATCTTGCAACAGTTCCCCTAACTAATGACCGTACCATCCTTACTCATCCCACAATGACTAGATTTCTGATGGGACTTATTAGAAGTTTTCCACCAATGGCGAAGCCAGCACCTCAGTGGGACATCAACCTTGTACTTTCAGTTCTCACCAAACCTCCTTTTGAACCATTAGCCCATCTCTCAATAAAAGTTGCCTTGCTAGTTGCCATCACATCAGCTAGGATCATGAGCAAGTTGGGAGCACTTATGGCAGATCCATCATATACCATCTGTCATAAAAAGAAGGTCTCTCTTTGCCCCCACCTGAAATTCATCTCTAAAGTAATTTTGGAATTTCACACGAATTAAACCATCCACTTACTGGTATTTTTTCCAAAATCGCTTGCCTCTGATGAGAGAAGGCTTCATTTTCTAGGCGTCTGATGGGCACTGGCCTTTTATCGACAGAGAACAAAAACAATTAGAAAAACACCCAGACTTTTTATCACAATAATGGAGCAATCAAATGGTCAAGTTCTATCTGTGCAGAGACTCTCTAAGTGGATTTCAAGCTGCATCCTCCTTTGTTACCAAGAGAGCCCATTCCACCAGAGTTTAAGCAGCCTCTGTGGCATCTCTGTGAGATATACCTTCACTAGATATATGTAGGGCTGTGACCTGGAGCTCCGTACACATATTTACGAGACATTACTCATTGGTCCAGACTTCTACCAAAGATGCAGCTATGGACACAGCAGTAATATGGATAGCTATACTATCTGCATCCTTGCACCTGCCTCCTGTTTGACTACTGCTTACTAATCTCCCACATGTTGAATGAACATAAGGGAACATGCTTCATTTCTTCTTTGAGTGTACTTATCTGTAACTGGAGGGTCTTCTAAATGTATGGTCCGTATGTGTATTCCACTACCCAACCTCTGTCCCCTCTACTGTGGATCATGACCATATTTATGGTAAGAATAGGAACTGGAGAGGTGTCTGTCCGCACTGCCCTTTATACGGTTGGTTCAGAGCACAATGAGATCTATTGGGCATGTGCACACCAATGGACACTGCTTACTAAAAATTTCTAGACTCAGGCGCATGGTGCACATATATACCCACATATGTAATACAGATAGGGACCACACCTATCTGTATTGAAGAACCCGCAGTTACAGGTAAGTAACCTCCATATTTTGTATTGATAAACAGTCATTTGCACTAATGAAGAGTTTTAAAGCCTCCAAGGGTATTTGCCCAAAATTGGTGAAAGCCAGTATTAAGGTAGCAACTAGGATACAGGCTCTCTCTTTAATGGCAACTGCCAACTGATGGTTAGTGAGAAGGGAAGCTTTCATGATAAGACTAAGAGTTACTCTGCGCTTCCACACCAGGCTTTGTAGAACTGTACCTTTGTGTCAGTAGAGAGAGTATAGTGCTTCTGCCTTTTTGAATCCCACCTTCTCTGTATTTTGGAGTCTGGATTTGTGTACAAGTATGGAGATAAACAAGTCCACACAATCAAAGTAATGTGGTGGTGGGGTTGTTTGTTTGTTTTTGTTTGTCTGTGGTTGGGTTGTGGTGTTTGTTTTGTAAACTGTCAAGCAGTCTATTTTGCTGCCTTTGACAGTCAGGTGTGCAAAGATTGCCTCATCTTTTGTACCTTCATTTAACTTTTAAATAATATACTGCACAAGCATTTGCACTCAATCATTATGAATTCTAAATTTAAATTTAGAAGCTACTTGGGGAATATGGATGGTAAAATGAAACTTTTTTTTCATTTTTCCCCCTACCAGGTATTGTACATATCTGTTTATTTCCTGGATTTAACTATATGTGAAGCAGCTAAGAAAAATCATTTATTTCCCATCAATTTTCAATACTTGAAATACTTAGTATGGGTGCTAAATTATCTGGAGGTTCTTCTAATGTCATAAATTATACTGAGGGCATCAATTTAATTTGAGGATATTGTTTGAAAATAATGTGTTGAGTGGCTCCTGACATCCACTGTTTCCTAATCATTTGCCTAGCTAATCATGTTGAAAGCATTACCCAATTTGCTTGATAACTCCGTTTACTGTTATATATTTAAGTTTAGTATTCATCAGGATCTCCTTCTAACTAGGCAAACTTTTTCTTGCTCAAATGTGAAGAGTTTGATTTTCAAAGCTGGTGTGTGTGTGTGTGTGTGTGTGTGTGTGTGTGTGTGTGTGTGTGATAGACATATGGAGAATGATACAGTTGAGTGGACAAAATGGACATCTTTGCTCACACAACCAGCTATGAACATAATAGGACCTATATACTTTCATATACCAGACTTGCATGCACCACTCTGATATTTGCATGTGTAGTTTGTGGTCACAATTGCACATACCCATTTCTAAAAATCTCAAAAAATTGCGTGGAATCATTTTGGTTCAGATCCAAATTCAATTGTTTATGTATGGTCTCCTCTATAAAAGACTTGTAAATGAACCTTTTTTCCATAGTGTATCTTATTACATTTTAAAGGGCAGGCTTTAATTTTTTCTATCCACTTTCATGCTTCTTCCAGCAATAATGAAAGATTTGGCTCAGAGACTTGTGGATCCAATATTCCACCTTTAAATTTCCATTTGGCTTTGCCAGGTACTAACTCTAAAATATCTCTTTTTACTGAGAACTCCTCCAAAAGGTGCAGCTGTGTGCTGGTTTCATCTTGCACTTTGTAGCTATGTTGGCAGCGCTTAAATGTAAGGTATGCTATCGTCTCCCACCCATTGCTGTTGCCTTAGAGCTGTTCAGGCCTGCCTGTATTGGTGAGAGAGAGAAGAGCTCTCAGATTGGAGGGAATCCTGACTTCTGTTTCATCTGATTGGTTATCACTGTGGCAAGGTAAAAATAGAACTAGTGGAAAATTCAGCATTTATGATGTGTCATCAGAAGGCTTACTACTATCTGAGATACGTACTACTCCCCAGACTTAATGGCTGGCAAAGAAGGCAGTAGTAGTGTATAACAACTTGTGAGAGTCTTGATATTTTGGAGACAGTGGGATTTTTTAAAAAAAAGTTACAGAATTTGTTTTGTGAAAAGCAAAATGATTACTTTAAGTGAAAAACTGATATTGGATTGTAGCAAAGGAATCTACAAAGTTGCTCAGATTCTTAAGAGTGGATTTGGTTCTCCAAACCTCTGTGCTGTGCTACAGCATGCTTCAAAACAAAAGATAATTTTAAAATCAGGTACTAAATGCAGGTTGCATGAGGGTTTGATTCTTTGTACTTTCACTGAAAATGGCATGCTTAAAAGGGTTTTTCCCTCCCACAGTAAATCTTCTGATGTGTGCTGTGTTTTGCTCTAGAACATCTAATCCATGTTCAGGACGTCCTTTAATGATAACTTGTTTTACGGCTTCTGAAGTTGAAGCAGAGACTTTTTCCAGAGTTGGTCATATTTTTTCCAATTCAATTACTGCCATTTCCTTTCAGTATTTTAAAAGTGAAGGGCACTGTGCATACATTTGGCTTTCTTCTGTGTAAATGTTATGAACTGGCATTTAGTTCTGAGAGTGGTGTAAAGTCTCTATTCTGGCAGACATATGTTTTCTGAGGTCTTTCATCTTGAAATGACTATAATTTTCTGTCTTATGCCAAACGTAGAAAGACTAAATTACCAGTGACAATATAATGCTATGGGAATTTTATAAAGGAAATACATTGAATAGCATAAGTAGCAGCAGAGAATAAAAAATTGTAGAATTGTTTAAAAAAATAAATTTGATTTTTTTTAAAAATGGTATCTCTTAAACTTTTATATTGTGACATTTTGTCAAAGTTGATGATTTGTGCATCTATGCTGTTCAGTTGAATTTCCCTTTTATCAGCGTATTAAAAGACAACTTAACGTTTTAAAAAACTTCCTTTATATTTATAGCCTTCTGTTATAAACTCCTTATTTCTGTTGTGTATTATTATTGAAATGGGGATTTGTAGCCCAAATAGTCATGAATTCAAAAATATTTGATCACTTATGCAGTTATGAAACAGTATTATTGTGGTTTCAAAAGTATTCTAAGTACTTGCAAAATTATCAGTTTCTCCAATGTAATAGTTATCTGTAGCTGTGGGAAAAAATGAAACCAAAATCCTCCAAGCTCTCTATATTTTATTATATTATGTTTTTTTCCCCTTAAACATTTTCTTTTGAGAGAGTATGGGGGGAGGGGCGTTAATTTTAAAAAAGATTAAAGTTTGCTCTAAATGTGTATATTATATATGTAAATATGTACGGTGTTTCCTTTTCATTGAAGTCTTTATGATCCAATACTGATATATCAAAAGAAGATTTGAGCACAGGTCAAATAGCTTGTAAATTAGGCATGTGCTTCAGATACTGCGTGTGTGTTGAAAGGCCATCATCAGCACTTTTACATGTGCACTGGAAAATCCATGGCCTGATTTTCAGAGGTGCTAAGCACCAGCACCTCCCCCTGATTGAGAATACCACCAATAGCTAAGATCTGTGGGAAAAAATTAAGCTACTTAAGTGCCTAAAGATGGATTTAGGTGACCAACCCAAGATTTTGGGTGGAATTTTCAAAAGTGTCTAAATGAATTGGGAGCACAAGTCCCATTGAAAAATCAGCTCTGTTGTAGCAGGGCAGATTTCAAGGTCAAAAGACGGGGCGAGGGGGTAGTGTTTCTTTTGTTTTGGAAGAGAATGGTTTTATGTCTCAGACAGGTTTTTACATCATTGATATAGAGTCTTTAGCATTTCAGGGTATTTTTGGAAATGGGTAATAGACCTAATGTCTGCTTCTGTTTCCAGAAGAATGACATGACAGAGGACTCTGTTTACATTTTCCTCTCACCTCATGGATGCTTACATATGTTGCCATAAGTCACCTGCTTAAAATGTAAATGAAAAGCAAAGGAAGTGAGATAGGGTATGGAGAAGCTTTCAGTTTTGGAGTAAGTTGGAGTCTGTGTCCCTCCATCTTTGCCCTTTTGAAAAGAAAACATGTTTTCTGAGATAGTTCTCTGCCTTCCCAGTGACTTCCTCCCATGACATGAAGCCTTCAGGAGACACCAGATGCATAGGTTTTCATTTTTGGTCTGCCTAGACTACACCTTTAACTTTCAGAAACAAAAATCAAGTTAGAAATTAGTTGAAAGGGTGTTCCTTTTCCTAAAGACAACTTAATTTTTCTAAATAGGCATTTGTAATGTGCCTATTATCATAGTCTCTAGGCACTGCTCGCTTAATTTGACGTAATGTTGCACTCTAATTCCTTCTGTTGTATGAACCAAAGAGTATATTGTGGGTTAAGATCTGTAACTGGGCCCTCCCTGCCCTGCTCTCTCCTCAAGCCTTTCATCCTGGATGTCATTTACCCCTACCATCCACTTTTTCCTCTCCCCTTCCTTTCAGTTTTGTGTAATAGCTCTGCATCTTGCCTTCAGTTAGAAGAATGAGGTGAGCATCTCTGCTCCGAGCTCATGCCATTTCATGACTTGGCAGAAGGGAGGTGGGAGAGTAGTAATTAATGCAACTAACTGCCTAAGGGAGCAAAAGGTTATTTTCATCATGGAAAAAATGTAATCTCTATTTTTAAAACATATTCTCACCTTGATATTGGGAGGGATTTTATGCCTTTGACTTTCCAAACATCAGAATGAGACTTATTAATAGTAGTAGTAGTGTTAGATTATATCTTGCAATTGGTATTTTGTAATTTGAGGATTTTCTTGGCAGAGCCTTTGATTTGACACTGTCATATTCTTTGAATAAATGTACATTTATTATAGCAGATTCATAAATTCTAAGGCCAGAAGTGACCATTAGATCATCTAGTCTGACCTCTGCTATATAGAGACCATTACATTTCACACACTTACTCCTGCACTGAGCCCAGTTAGTTGTCTGGCTAAATCATATCTTCCAAAAAGATGTAAAGCCTTTATTTGAAGACATCAAGAAATGGAGAATCCGCCACTTCCTTTGGTAGTTTGTTCCAGTGATTAACTACCCTCACTGTTAAAAGTTGTGCCTAGTTTCTAATTTGGTTAGTCATATGCCTTTTTCCACTACATCAAACAGCATTTTAGTACCTGGTATTTTCTCCCCGTGAAGGTACTTACACACTGCAATCAAGCCGCCTCTCAATCTTCTTTTTGATAATCTAAACAGAGGAAGCTCTTTAAGGCCTGGTCTACACTATGACTTTAATTCGGATTTAGCAGAGTTAAATCGAATTAACCCTGCACCCGTCCACACAGCGGAGCCATTTATTTCGAAATAAAGGGCTCTTAAAATCGATTTCTGTACTCCACCCCGACGAGCGGAGTAGCGCCAAAATCGATTTTGTCAATTCGAATTAGGGTTAGTGTGGCCGCAATTCGATGGTATTGGCCTCCGGGAGCTGTCCCACAGTGCACCATTGTGACCGCTCTGGACAGCAATCTGACCTCGGATGCACTGGCCAGGTAGACAGGAAAAGCCCCGCGAACATTTGAATTTCATTTCCTGTTTGCCCAGCGTGGAGAGCACAGGTGACCACAGATAGCTCATCAGCACAGGTAACCATGCAGGCTGATAATCGAAAAAGAGCACCAGCATGGACCGCACGGGAGGTACTGGATCTGATCGCTATATGGGGAGAGGATTCAGTGCTAGCAGAACTTCGTTCGAAAAGACGAAATGCCAAAACTTTTGAAAAAATCTCCAAGGGCATGATGGAGAGAGGCCACAATAGGGACTCAGATCAGTGCCGCGTGAAAGTCAAGGAGCTCAGACAAGCCTATCAAAAAACAAAGGAGGCAAACGGTCGCTCCGGGTCAGAGCCGCGGACATGCCGCTTCTACGCCGAGCTGCATGCAATTCTAGGGGGGGCCGCCACCACTACCCCACCTGTGACCGTGGATTCCGGGTCGGGGATAGTCTCATCAGCTACACCTGAGGATTCTGCGGATGGGGAAGAGGAGGAGGAGGAGGACGAGCTTGCAGAGAGCACCCAGCACTCCGTTCTCCCCAACAGCCAGGATCTTTTTCTCAGCCTGACTGAAGTACCCTCCCAAGCCTCCCAAGCCAGTAGCCAAGACCATGACCCCATGGAAGGGACCTCAGGTGAGTTTACCTTTTAAAATATAAAACATGGTTTAAAAGCAAGCGTTTTTTAATGATTAATTTGCCCTGAGGACTTGGGATGCATTCGCGGCCAGTACAGCTACTGGAAAAGTATGTTAACGTGTCTGGGGATGGAGCGGAAATCCTCCAGGGACATCTCCATGAAGCTCTCCTGGAGGTACTCCAAAAGCCTTGCCACAAGGTTTCTGGGCAGTGCAGCCTTATTCCGTCCTCCATGGTAGGACACTTGACCACGCCATGCTTGCAGCAAGTAATCTGGTATCATTGCCTGACAAAGCCTGGCAGCATATGGTCCCGGTGTTTGCTGGCATTCAAGCAACATCCGTTCTTTATCTTGCTGTGTAATCCTCAGGAGAGTGATATCGCTCATGGTAACCTGGTTGAAATACGGGAACTTAATTAAGGGGACAGAGGTGGCCGTTCCTACTGGGCTGTTTGCCTGTGGCTGAAAAGAAATCCTTCCCTGCAGTTAGCCAAGCACGGTGTGTGGGGGGGGAATTGGCCCTGAGCTTTTCGCGTTTGGCTAGCAGGGATCTTCCCTGTTACCAGCCACGCGGTCGGGGGAGGGGTACATTGATCATCCCAGGGAATTCATGGCGGGAGGGGGGGGGCGGGGGGGTTAGTTTGGTTTCTGCAGGGATCTTCCCTGATACCTGCCACGCGGTGGGGGGAGGGATAAAGCGATCATCCCAGAGAATTGGATGGTGGGGGGGTTAGTTTGTTTTCTGCTGCTGAAGGTTAACAGGAAAACCGCAGCAGTCAACAGGCTTTGCTTGGTATGTGGGAAAGGAGGGCGCAGAAGCCGAAAGACAATGGCTTACCATGGCTGCCTGCAAGCTGAATTCTGTTGCCCGGACCTGCGTCTGTGATCTCTAACACCAAAGCCACAGGCACTCAATATTAAGATGGAAAATGCGACCTTGTACTGAAATCACATGTGCTATGTAATGTGAATAGTGTTATACACCATGAAAGAGTATAAGCATTGTTCTGTAAAATGTATCAGTTTAAAAACTTCTCTCCTTTCTTTCAACCCTCCCTCCAGCAGCTGCAAATTTTTCAAGCCTCCCTTCTCCGTCCCGAAGGCTATCTCAGATAAGGCGGCGTAGAAAGAGGACGCGAGACGACATGTTCACAGAAATAATGGAATCCACCCGCAATGAAAGAGCTCATTTGAATGAGTGGAAGGACACTGTATCTAAATTTAGGAAAGATGCCAGTGAACGTGAGGTCTTGAGGGACGCTCGAGATGAGAGGTGGCAGGCTGCAACGTTGGGGCTGCTGCGTGAGCAAACGGACATGCTCCGGCGTCTGGTGGAGCTTCAGGAACGGCAGCAGGATGACAGAGTGCCGCTGCAGCCGCTGTATAATCTCCCTCCCCCCTCACCATGTTCCATATCCCCCTCACCCAGACGTGTAAGAACGCGGGGGGGGAGGCTCCGTGCACCCTCCCACTCCACCCCAGTGGACAGCCCAACCAAAAGGCTGTCATTATATTGAATTTTTTCAGTGGCCTTTTACTTCCCTCCTATCCTCCTCCCAAACCTCACCCAGATTACCTTCTTGGTTCTCTCCCTATGTTTATAATCACTTAATAAAGAATACATGATTTTTAAACGATAGTGACTTTATTTCCTTTGAAAGAAAGCTGGGGGAAGGGGGAGGGTGGGTTGCTTACAGAGAATGAATGAGTCAATAAAGGGGGCTGGTTTTCATGAAGGGAGAAACAAACAGAAATTTCACACTGTAGCCTGGCCAGTCATGAAACTGATTTTCAAAGCTTCTCTGATGCACAGCGCTTCCTGGTGTGTTCTTCTAATCGCCCTGGTGTCTGGCTGCGCGTAATCAGCAGCCAGGCGATTTGCCTCAGCCTCCCACCCTGCCATAAAGGTCTCCCCCTTACTTTCACAGAGATTGTGGAGCACACAGCAAGCAGAAATAACAATGGGGAGATTTCTTTGGCTGAGGTCAGAGCGAGTTAGTAGCGATCGCCAGCGACCTTTTAAACGGCCAAATGCACATTCTACCACCATTCTGCACTTGCTCAGCCTGTAGTTAAACAGCTCCTGACTCCTGTCCAGGCTGCCTGTGTATGGCTTCATGAGCCATGGCATTAAGGGGTAGGCTGGGTCTCCAAGAATAACTATTGGCATTTCAACATCCCCAACGGTCATTTTCTGGTCCGGGAAGTAAGTCCCTTGCTGCAGCCCTTTAAACAGAGTAGTGTTCCTGAAGACGCGAGCATCATGAACCCTTCCCGGCCAGCCCGCGTTGATGTTGGTGAAACGTCCCTTGTGATCCACAAGTGCTTGCAGCACCATTGAAAAGTACCCCTTGCGGTTTATGTACTGGGTACCCTGGTGCTCCGGTGCCAAGATAGGGATGTGGGTTCCATCTATAGCCCCACCACAGTTAGGGAATCCCATTGCAGCAAAGCCATCCACTATGACCTGGACATCTCCCAGAGTCACTAGCTTGTGTAGCAGCACCTCAGTGATTGCTTTGGCTACTTGCAACACAGCAGCCCCCACAGTAGATTTGCCCACTCCAAATTGATTCCCGACTGACCGGTAGCTGTCTGGCGTTGCAAGCTTCCACAGGGCTATTGCCACTCGCTTCTCCACTGTGAGGGCTGCTCTCATCCTGGTATTCTGGCGCTTCAGGCAGGGGAAAGCAAGTCACAAAGTTCCATGAAAGTGCCCTTACGCATGCAAAAGTTCCGCAGCCACTGGGAATCGTCCCACACCTGCAACACTATGCGGTCCCACCAGTCTGTGCTTGTTTCCCGGGCCCAGAATCGGCGTTCCATGCCTATAACCTGCCCCATTAACAGCATGATCTCCAAAGCACCGGGTCCCACGGTTCGATAGAATTCCATGTCTATATCCTCATCACTCTTGTCGCCGCGCTGCTGTAGCCTGCTCCTCGCCGCCTGGTTTTCCAGGTTCTTGTTCAGCATAAACTGCACGATAAGGCGCGAGGTATTTACAATGTTCATGACTGCTGTCTTGAGCTGAGCGGGCTCCATGCTTGCCGTGGTATGGAGTCTGCACTGTTCACCCAGGAAAAAGGCGCGAAACGGTTGTCTGCCATTGCTTCCTGGAGAGGGGGAAGGATATACCCAGAACCACCCGCGACAATGTTTTTGGCCCCATCATGCATTGGGATCTCAACCCAGAATTCCAATGGGCGGAGGAGACTGCGGGAACTATGGGATAGCTATGGGATAGCTACCCACAGTGCGACGCTCCAGAAATCGACGCTAGCCCCGGTACATGGACGCACACCGCCGAATTAATGTGCTTAGTGTGGCCGCATACAATCTAATTTATACAATCTGTTTCCCAAATTTGAATTATATAAATTCGGATTAATCCCGTAGTGTAGACATACCCTTAAAGTCTCACTATAAGTCATTTTCTCCAGCCTTCAAATAATTCTTGGGGCTCTTTTTTGCACTCTTTCCAATTTTTCAACATCCTTTTTAAAATGTGGACACTAGAACTGTATGCAGTATTCCAGTATTGGTCTAACCAATGCTGTATACAGAGGTAAATCACCTCCCTTCTACTCACTACTCCCCTGTTTGTATGTCCAAGGACTGTGTTGGCCATTTATGCCACAGCATCACAATGGGAGCTCATGTTCAGTTGCTTGTCCACTATGAGCCCTACATCTTTTTCCGAGTCACTGCTTTCAAGGATCCAGTCCCCCATTCTGTAAATATGATCTGCATTCTTTGTTGCTAGATATAAAACTTTGCATTTGGCTACATTAAAATGCATTTTGCTTGAATGGGCCCAGCTTACCAAGTGAACCAGATCACTCTGTTTGGCTGCTTTATCCTTGTTATTATTTACCCCTCGGCCAGTCTATGTGTTAGCTGCAAATTTTTATCAACAGTGATTTTATATTTACTTCCGAGTCACTTATGAAAGTGTTGAATAGTGTCAGGCCTGGTGCTGTTCCCTGTGGAACTCCACTAGAAACACCCCCGTTTGATAATGATTTCCCATTGAAAACTACTTTTCATAGGTGCTAGAACTAGGAGTGTGAAGGGTGCTACCGCACCCCCTAGTTTGAAGTGGCTTCCATTATATACAAGGTTTACAGTTTGGTTCAGTGGCTCTCAGCACCCCCACGATACAAATTGTTCCACCACCCTTCTATTTTTTGAGATCTGTCAGCCAGTTCTTAATCCATTTAATGTGTGCTTCTCTTATCATAGAATCATAGAATATCAGGGTTGGAAGGGACCTCAGGAGGTCATCTAGTCCAACCCCCTGCTCAAAGCAGGACCAATTCCCAACTAAATCATCCCAGCCAGGGCTTTGTCAAGCCGGGCCTTAAAAACCTCCAAGGAAGGAGACTCCACCACCTCCCTAGGTAACGCATTCCAGTGCTTCACCACCCTCCTAGTGAAATAGTGTTTCCTAATATCCAACCTAGACCTCCCCCACTGCAACTTGAGACCACTGCTCCTTGTTCTGTCATCTGCCACCATTGAGAACAGCCAAGTTCCATCCTCTTTGGAACCCCCCTTCAGATAGTTGTAGGCTGCTATCAAATCCCCCCTCATTCTTCTCTTCTGGAGACTAAACAATCCCAGTTCCCTCAGCCTCTCCTCATAAGTCATGCACTCCAGACCCCTAATCATTTTTGTTGCGCTCCGCTGGACTCTTTCCAATTTTTCCACATCCTTCTTGTAGTGTGGGGCCCAAAACTGGACACAGTACTCCAGATGAGGCCTCACCAATGTCGAATAAAGGAGAATGATCACGTCCCTCGATCTGCTGGCAATGCCCCTACTTATACAGCCCAAAACACACTGTTGACTCATATCCAGCTTCTCGTCCACTGTGACCCCTAGGTCCTTTTCTGCAGAACTGCTACCTAGCCATTCGGTCCCTAGTCTGTAGCTGTGCATGGGATTCTTCCGTCCTAAGTGCAGGACTCTGCACTTGTCCTTGTTGAACCTCATCAGGTTTCTTTTGGCCCAATCCTCTAATTTGTCTAGGTCCCTCTGTATCCGATCCCTACCCTCTAGCGTATCAACCACGCCTCCTAGTTTAGTGTCATCGGCAAACTTGCTGAGAGTGCAGTCCACTCCATCCTCCAGATCATTAATAAAGATATTAAACAAAACCGGCCCCAGGACCGACCCTTGGGGCACTCCGCTTGAAACCGGCTGCCAACTAGACATGGAGCCATTGATCACTACCCGTTGAGCCCGACGATCTAGCCAGCTTTCTATCCACCTTACAGTCCATTCATCCAGCCCATACTTCTTTAACTTGGCAGCAAGAATACTGTGGGAGACCATATCAAAAGCTTTGCTAAAGTCAAGGAATAACACATCCACTGCTTTCCTCTCATCCACAGAGCCAGTTATCTCATCATAGAAGGCAATTAGGTTAGTCAGGCATGACTTCCCCTTGGTGAATCCATGCTGACTGTTCCTGATCACTTTCCTCTCCTCTAAGTGTTTCATAATTGATTCCTTGAGGACCTGCTCCATGATTTTTCCAGGGACTGAGGTGAGGCTGACTGGCCTGTAGTTCCCCGGATCCTCCTTCTTCCCTTTTTTAAAGATGGGCACTACATTAGCCTTTTTCCAGTCATCCGGGACCTCCCCCGATCGCCATGAGTTTTCAAAAATAATGGCTAATGGCTCTGCAATCTCATCCGCCAACTCCTTTAGCACCCTCGGATGCAGCGCATCTGGCCCCATGGACTTGTGCACGTCCAGTTTTTCTAAATAGTCCCGAACCACTTCTTTCTCCACAGAGGGCTGGTCACCTTCTCCCCATATTGTGCTGCCCAGTGCAGCAGTCTGGGAGCTGACCTTGTTTGTGAAGACAGAGGCAAAAAAATCATTGAGTACATTAGCTTTTTCCACATCCTCAGTCACTAGGTTGCCTCCCTCATTCAGTAAGGGTCCCACACTTTCCTTGACTTTCTTCTTGTTACTAACATACCTGAAGAAACCCTTCTTGTTACTCTTAACATCTCTTGCTAGCTGCAACTCCAAGTGTGATTTGGCCTTCCTGATTTCACTCCTGCATGCCTGAGCAATATTTTTATACTCCTCCCTGGTCATTTGTCCAATCTTCCACTTCTTGTAAGCTTCTTTTTTGCGTTTAAGATCAGCAAGGATTTCACTGTTAAGCCAAGCTGGTCGCCTGCCATATTTACTATTCTTTCTACACATCGGGATGGTTTGTTCCTGCAACCGCAATAAGAATTCTTTAAAATACAGCCAGCTCTCCTGGACCCCTTTGCCCTTCATGTTATTCTCCCAGGGGATCCTGCCCATCTGTTCCCTGAGGGAGTTAAAGTCTGCTTTTCTGAAGTCCAGGGTCCGTATTCTGCTGCTCTCCTTTCTTCCTTGTGTCAGGATCCTGAACTCGACCATCTCATGGTCACTGCCTCCCAGGTTCCCATCCACTTTTGCTTCCCCTACTAATTCTTCCCTGTTTATGAGCAGCAGGTCAAGAAAAGCTCTGCCCCTAGTTGGTTCCTCCAGCACTTGCACCAGGAAATTGTCCCCTACACTTTCCAAAAACTTCCTGGATTGTCTGTGCACCGCTGTATTGCTCTCCCAGCAGATATCAGGGTGATTAAAGTCTCCCATGAGAACCAGGGCCTGCGATCTAGCAACTTCTGCTAGTTGCCAGAAGAAAGCCTCATCCACCTCATCCCCCTGGTCTGGTGGTCTATAGCAGACTCCGACCACGACATCACCCTTGTTGCTCACACTTCTCAACTTTATCCAGAGACACTCAGGTTTTTCTGCAGTTTCATACCGGAGCTCTGAGCAGTCATACTTCTCTCTTACATACAACGCAACTCCCCCACCTTTTCTGCCCTGCCTGTCCTTCCTGAACAGTTTATATCCATCCATGATAGTACTCCAGTCATGTGAGTTATCCCACCAAGTCTCTGTTATTCCAATCGCATCATAGTTCCCTGACTGTGCCAGGACTTCCAGTTCTCCCTGCTTGTTTCCCAGGCTTCTTGCATTTGTGTATAGGCACTTAAGATAACTCATTGATCGTCCCTCTTTCTCAGTTGTGCTTCCTCCCAGGATCCCATTTCCCCACTTACCTCAGGGCTTTGGTCTCCTTCCCCCGGTGAACCTAGTTTAAAGCCCTCCTCACTAGGTTAGCCAGCCTGCTGGCGAAGATGCTCTTCCCTCTCTTCGTTAGGTGGAGCCCGTCCCTGCCCAGCACTCCTCCTTCTTGGAACACCATCCCATGGTCGAAGAATCCAAAGCCTTCTCTCCGACACCACCTGCGTAGCCATTTGTTGACTTCCACGATTCGACGGTCTCTACCCAGGCCTTTTCCTTGCACAGGGAGGATGGACGAGAACACCACTTGCGCCTCAAACTCCTTTATCCTTCTTCCCAGAGCCACGTAGTCTGCAGTGATCTGCTCAAGGTCATTCTTGGCAGTATCATTGGTGCCCACGTGGAGAAGCAGGAAGGGGTAGCGATCCGAGGGCTTGATGAGTCTCGGCAGTCTCTCCGTCACATCGTGTATCCTAGCTCCTGGCAAGCAGCAGACCTCTCGGTTTTCCCGGTCGGGGCGGCAGATAGATGACTCAGTCCCCCTGAGGAGGGAGTCCCCGACCACCACCACCCTCCTCCTCCTCTTGGGAGTGGTGGTCGTGGAACCCCCATCCCTAGGACAGTGCATCTTTTGCCTTCCAATCGGTGGAGTCTCCTTCTGCTCCCTTCCCTCAGATGGGTCATCTACTCCACTCTCTGCATTAGTACCTGTAGAACATGGAAACGATTGCTCACCTGTATCTCCATTGCTGGTACATGGACACTCCTCTTTCTCCTTCTGGAGGTCACATGCTGCCAAACTTCTTCATCATCCGTCTGTCCCTGCTGCGCCTGCTCTGAATCTTCAGAACATTGTGGCCGTAGAAGCATCTCCTGACGTCTGTCCAGGAAATCTTCATTTTCCCTTATGCAACGCAGAGTCGATACTCGTTTCTCCAGACCTCGAACCTTCTCTTCCAATATGGAGACCAGCTTGCACTTTGTACAGACAAAGTCGCTTTCTGCCCTGTGGAAGAAAGACAAACATGGCACAACCTGTGCAGGTTACAACAGCTGATCGCTCACCTTCCATATCACCTTCCTCTTAAGAGCTTCCTCAGCTGTTGCAAGAACTACTCAGAGAAACCTGCAGATGAAAGCCTCAGTGAGCTCTCCCCAGGCAAACTCCCTCAATATTCTACACTTCATAAAGTCTAAATTCTATCAATTGGTATCTGTTTTCCCTGTTTTTTCCATTTGTTATATATTACTCATTTATTTCTAATTTCTGTCTTCACTTCACCACTGAACCAGGATGGACTTTTAGCCAAAATAGTCCTTTCCGTAGATTGTGGAATCATGGCTTTTTAGCCATCTAATAAACTCTTCTGAAAGAATTCTCAATTTTCATTCACATTTTTCTGTCTAAATTTTTCTTCCAATAAATTTTGTTCATAATATTTTTCAGCATTGTGAAATTAGCCCTTTTAAAGCATAAGGTATGTATATTACCGCTTGGGACTGTCCTCTGTTTGCCCATATTGAATGTAATCAGGTCATGATCACTGGTCCCTAGGCAACCACCAATTTCCAATCCAGTGATTAATTCATCTTTATCCATCATTATCTGTCAATCATGTCAGATGTTGCTGGCAGCTGTTTAATAAGAATATCTTTCTGTAAACGTCCTAGCTTTCCAAAAATTAAACACGACTGCTTTTTAAACTTTTAAACTTTGCATTTATCACAGAGCGAGAACGTTCTTTTATTCAGTTTGTTCTTTCAGTAAAGAAACTGCATTGTGTGTGAACTAACTTTGGATAAAATCAATATGCAGCTTTGTTTCAGTTTGCAAAAGATTCATTTTAGAATATCTTATTTTTATTCTTTATTGATCATTGTACAAAACAGGAGGCTCTCTCTGCACCACGGGGCATATATTGTCAATATTGTGAACCTATAAAAATTAAAACAAACTGCAACTGTTATTGAGCTTTCGCATTAATATGACATGTTGGTTGTTCCTGCAGAGAGTTCATACCAATAGAAATGTGTTTCATTCAGTAGATTAGCAGTTCCAAGGAGATATGTATATAGCTCCCTCATCTGGTGCACCATAGGAGAACTGTTCTTTTTTTTTTAATCCACCTTTAAGAATTGTATATGGATTCTATATGGCTTCTGTGTGGATTCTACACTTTTTACTTTATTTTACTTACCTTCCTCACAGCAGTAGTGAAAATTTATTAGTGATTTATAAAGCATTTTTTATATTCTCTGAATGAAGGTGCCATAAAAATGCATTTTCCTTATTGTTATTGTTTATCATCACTATTCAGTCTTGGAGAATGGATTTGTGTAAATACAAAAGGTGAGGGGTTGGAATATTGGAGGAACAAAATGTCATGAATTGGACGTCTTTGCTTGATTAAAAAAGAAAAGAAATAAGATAAATCAGGGAACAGTTACTAGGATTTTGCTAATTATGTGTACTGGATGTTTGTCTTTAGTTTAAATATAGCAGTGATATTTAGCATGTGAGGGTTGGTTTTTTTAAATTACTGGTAAGTAATTATGTAGTGTTCTAATTTGCATGCAGAACAGACGAGCAAAATGTCTACATGGACTTTCACAGCTGATAAAATGAATTTGTTCAGTGTTTAAAAATTAACCAGTTGCATTATATCTCATGACTTTCATAAACTGAAATTGCATCTAATTGTAGCTTAACTGATTTTTTTTTTTAACAGCTTTTACACTTCCAGATCTTACAGAGCAATTTTTGCCTCCTGACGTCGCTCCACCAATTCTTATCAAGATAGTGGAGGCTATTGAAAAGAAAGGTATGCTGATGAACAGTCTGCCAGTGTTTTAGTTATGTTTGTGAATGGGGACTGCAGGATCAGGCCCAGAGTTTGTACATTTCCTACCAAGGGTTTGTAATGTATCGCATTGCTCAATTGGTATTCAAGCAAATCTAGTCAGAGCCTTATCTTGTTGGTATGTGCTCAACAGAGGTTACTTGGGTTATAGAGGTAATAACATAGCTTATACCACCTGACACCTGGTAACCTTCTACAGAGCAAAAAGAGAGATTTTTGAGGTTTTGAATAATATAATACAAATATCAACTGGCAGCAAGAGTAATTGCAGAAACGCATTGCCATGAGATAGAGGGAAAAATATCTCAGAATGCTAAGTTTTGGGAGGTATTTTTTGCCCTCCAAGAGGCAGTCCTTTATTGCTACTGTCTGTTCAATCAGCCCGTATTTGTTGTATGCCCTTTGACTTTTCTCCCTTCCCATACTCCCAGCTGTTCCCCTCCTCCCCATACCATTCCTCCCTATCCCTGCTGGCCTTCTCAGTCCTTTGCTTCTCTTCCCTCCTGTTTAAATAACCCATTCTCCGTCCATCTCTTGCCTCCTAATCCCCTTGTCTCTTTCCCCAGCTTCTGATGCTGATGTCACCTTCATCAACCTTATGTGGCCAGGAGATGCCCCCTGTACCCTGCTCTCCTAATGGCCATTTAGCTGGGAGTGGGAGGGCAAGACAGGATTTGTGGCCTGGTTACTACCAGTGTCAACACTTTGAGGGTTGGGAAGACACAAACGTTTAATGGGTGGATCAGGGGCTGCTGATGCCAGTACTGAGAGCCAGAGTTTAATGGCAACCAGCATAGTCAGCCACTGTTTCTAGGAGACCATACTGAATGTTATTAAATCATACGTGACCTGTATCCCTGGGCATGCTCTTTAATATAAAAATATAAAGCAAAAAATTGTACATTTATTATGGTGGCTTTTATTTGGAAGGATGTCTGCGCTTTACAGAGTATACCTAGGGATCACTGCCTCCACCACTGAAATGGTGCTAATACAGGGCAACTGTTTAACATATCTGCAGCAACACCGCCCAGTACTGACAGCTTACGTATTGTGTGCGCTCTGTATGTCTGAAGTCAATAAAATAAATATGCAGAAAACCAGATTGGCTTTAGGGTAAGAACAGTAAAGTATTCCCCCAAAAGGAAAAATAGCCCCTTCAGCTTTGGGTTACACACACTATCACAGTGTAAGGAATTATTTATTCTCGAGCAGTTTTTCAACTGTTCTTTTCCCCTTGAGGCAGACCGTGTTTGTTGTCTCTGCTCAAGTTGTATTGCTGGGGTGGCAGGCCCTGAGTGTCTCTCCGCTTTTGGTAGGACAACTCCACTTCATTTTCTTGGTCTCCTCCCTGCATCCCATCTCTTCTCGCCTTATGAAGACACTTGGGAGAGATGGGGCAATAGGACATGCACAAGGGAGCAATAGTTCCTAGAGGGTTTAGGGCCAGTTGTTCCTTAGCTGGAAAGGTGCGTAGAGTGGCAGGGAAGGGCTGGGTGTTTCCTACTGAACTGCACTCTGCTCCACTGCAGGCAAACCTTTACCTTGGCTAGTACACACTTCTCCTTCTGCTGGTGTTGGTCTCCTAAAGCCAGCGCCCAGCGATTTGTTTGAGTGGGGGAGGGGGGGAAATGAGGGTTGACTGTATTTCTACTGTTTCTTGGCTGGCAGCTTCTGCTGGCCCAGCAGTTTGCAGGCATGGTATATTTTCCTGTGTGCTATATTGTTGCCCTATAAAATCAATAGCATACAGTATTTTGTCATGATGTATAAGAATGATACTAACTTATACTGTAAATGATTATTTGAGGACAATAGAAATATGTTGTTTCCTATATAAAGCCACTAGGGATATTAAGTTCATGTATCCAATCTATTGTGTTTTTAAGGTCTGGAATGTTCAACTTTGTACAGAACACAAGGGTCAAGCAGTATTGCAGAACTAAGCCAAATTTTTGAGTGTGGTAGGTACAACTGTTCTTCTTAAAGTACAAAATAGTTTTTGTATTAAGATTGAACGGGTTTTTGTCTATGCCCCCTATTCAAACTATATAATTTGATGGTTAGTTGATATTAGTTTTTATTCCATTGCATTTGCCGTAATATTAACCTTTTCACTTTCATGGAATAAATATTTTTCTCCAAGTCCCCATTATACTGGTATTTTGTCCAAGAATAATCAGTTTAATGTTGATTAGTAATTTAACTGTTGAGGACAGGGCTCTGGGAGAGGAAAGGAGTCTCGTTCAGAAGCAAGATAAAGATGCACTGTCCCAATAATGCTGTGGGCTAAATTTTATTTATGCATGTACAGCTGCACACAATTTTGTGCATACATTAATACATTCAGCCTTCTGCTTCCTTTGGCCCAATAGATGGAGTTGGAGGGAAGCCTACTGGCTCTGCTGCATGTTCCCTGCCTGGTTCTGTGGTGATGGGAGGGAGGGATAGCTCAGTGGTTTGAGCATTGGCCTGCTAAACCCAGGGTTGTGAGTTCAATCCTTGAGGGGGCCACTTAGGGATCTGGGGCAAAATCAGTACTTGGTCCTGCTAGTGAAGGCAGGGGGCTGGACTCAATGACTTTTCAAGGTCCCTTCCAGTTCTAGGAGATGGGATATCGATATTTTAAGATGCTGGAGAGTGAGGGAAGAGAACCTACCTGACAATGCTACTCTGTGCAGGGATCTAGGTATCAGGGCAGTAGAATTCCACCATTTCCCCTTCAAGTACAACATGCTTCCCCAACTCCTATCTCTCTCTTCTCCTCCCCTGTGCCAGAGTCCTGGGGTTTCGGACACTCATCTGGCTTCTCCCTTCTCTGGCCCCTGCAGTAGCCTAGTGGGGTGGGGAGATACCCACCTGGGTACTTGTCCTCTTGCCTCAAGTCATAGGTGGAACTGGGGGTTTAGCAGCACCCCCTGGCTTGAAGTGGTTTCCATTATATACACGGTTTACAGTTTGGTTCAATGGCTCTCAACACCCCAACTATACTAATTGTCCCAGCACCCTTGCCTCCAGTCTCCTTTAGCACAGATAAATTATGATTCTTAAAAATTTAATAAAACCTAACCATCTAAATGAGAAATAGTTCCAGAGCAACAGCCAGTCAAACTGTGGAAGAGCAGGAGCTCTACTGTTGTGGCGGTAGCGTTACCCAAGCTTCTGCAAGCTGTATGAACTTCCCCTTTCAGAGCAGTGCATGAGGGTACAAGGGCATAATACCACTGCATAAGGCTCGGAAGTGAAACTGATTACACACCGTGTTGTCAAAGGCACAAAATATGCAAACTCTAAAAAAGGAAGCAATTTCTCTACTCTTTCAATTTTAGTAATTAAAAGTAATTAAAGATTAAAATTGAGGAGGAAATAATTTTTGAGTTCACTATGTTTTAAATCTAGCTGGCATCATGATCTCGAATGATGGTAGAGAAAGGTATGGAATTGTGGGGTTAGCAACAGAAGCTTTATTCTTAATATTTTTGTTTTCAGCACTGACTTTCCAAACCACAAATATCTGAATTTCTTAATTTATTCAAAATCCATATAGAATCTCACATCTGCAAGATCTACCTGTATCCTGAGACCACTGTAAAACTGGGGTTTGCCTATATTCTTCTTCAAAATTTAATTTGGTTGGAAAACAGGAAAATAAGGCTTTAGCCTTTGAGGAACTGACTGTCCTTCATTCCTGTTGAGCAGAGCTCATAATCTTCCAGGATCAAGCCAGTAAAGGTGATCAAAAATAGAAAGGTCACAACAACAGCAGCAACAAATAACTTGCTGTACATCAAATAGGTCCAGCTCTCACTAAAGCTCTCGTTCCAGTAATTTGAGGTGTTTCTTACAGACACTGGACCAATGGAACCCAGACTTGATCCAGCATAGAGAATAAAAGCCACAATGACTAATGTAGTTTGAGTTCTTGCTCCGATAGACTGCTTTTTAAAGAATTATTTTCCTTCCCCTATTCCCCACCCCAAATTATTGGGCCCTTTGGAACTTCCTAGATTTGGGAGCATTTGGGAACTTTTGTGAGAGCTTCATGTCTGACGGGAAACCTGTCTGGCTTGTAATAAACACTTCTAATATTTTGTTTTTTATTTTCACTTCTTGTATTCACTACACCAGTGTTAACAGACAATCCTATAAGTGATAAAGTTCAATAGAATATTCTATCCCAAGTCGTAATTACACTAGCAGGCCAGGGGTCATTACAAGTGTGTAAATTCTAACTGCTATTTAAGAAACCAAGGACCCAATTCTGCAAATATATCTACACGTGCTTCAGTTTATTCACATAAATGTTTCCAGGTTCAGGGCCTGAATCGCTAATCAGCTATCAATAGAAATACTGCATTTGCACCCAGCCCTAAGTATGGATTGCTCCTTACTATAGTAGTGTTTACACAAAATATTTACAAGTAAAACATAAACCTGTTAAAAAATATCCAGGTGTCTCGTAACCTTGCAGCCCTATAACAATATTACAAATATTGCCACAAGCATAATTTGTAACTTTATAGTAACATTTGAAAAGTATGCAGAATCCAGGGTCTTCCTTATATAATTTACAAGGTTGGTATGTAAAGAAAGCAAGGTGTTTTTAAACATTGGTCACTTCAAAAATAATATCAGTGAAGGTATAACAACCTTCACTATGGGCCATCTACAGAGTTTGAACCCAGGACCTTCGTCACCAATATATAAACCACCACTACTTTAGCTATAGTAGTAATTTTATCAAGTGACCGCTATAGTATACTGTTAGTCTCTATGTAGATTAGCCACTAGAAGGGACATGAGACAGTTTTCAAGCATGTTATAAAGCCATTTCTTGGGTAATAGAATTTATGTTACTTATAACATTTTCACATAAATATTTTCCTGGATTGGATATTGACTCCCATGCATAATTTACATCTTATCATTTATTAGTCAGAATCTCTTAATGATTGAAGAAGGCTCTGACCCCTTAACTTTACAGTGTATTGCTGAACAATTTTGGTATCTACTGTGGGAATTCACTGCACATTGTAAATAATACATTTTAGCAAAGACTTGTTTAGATGTCTTCAGAGATTTCTTACAAATTGTTCTTCATATATCATATTTGGGTTATCTGTTCTGGTTTGGTATGAAATGACAATTTTAAGGTCCTCAGAAATTTTTAAATTGCATATGTCTGGGGGGTTTTTTCAGATGCCTCATCAATGGATTTTGAGCCAATTGATGTGCAGATCTTATCAGATGCTCTCAAGAGGTATCTCCTGGACCTGCCAAATTCTGTCATTCCAGCATCTGTTTACAGTGAAATGATTTCAGGAGCTCAAGGTATGAATGTGAAAGTATTTCCACTCACAGGGGGAGGGGGAGGAAGGTTTATTAGGATTGTCAGTACCCAGCATGAAGGGGCTGATACTGTCTCAGCCTACATAAAATGTGCGGGAAGATTTTTGCACACCACAACAGGTGGTGCTCATAAAACAAAAATAAGTCTTTTCCTCACTTATTATATATTAGCTGGTTTTGATAAAAGCTGCTGAAATTACCTGACAATATAAATGAAAATTGTAAGATATTACACCGCTTGATGCATTTAGTAAGTACAAATAACTGTGCATGTACTGGTTAAAAAAAATCAAGGACTTATCTGTGTGCAGAAAGAGCTAATCGTTAACCTTTTATCAGTGCTGACGAAGTAAATGTATTAGAGAACATAGTGTTCTGAGGTCCATTGGCAGTTATGGAATACAAAGTAATAAATACATGAATATAAGGTATATCTTTGGCAGTGGTCATTTCAGACAGTACAGTTGACAACTTTCAGTATGTGGGCCTAGTACTGTTGCATGTTCTACAGGCAGGACATTGTGGTTGGTAACCTTCAAAGTTAGAAAAGCACCTGTGATTCTTATCTACTGCATCTCAGAATTACCCAATCATGTGTGACGCTAAACACAAGACAGACTTCTACCAGTACGCACTGCACATATTGTGGTTTTTACCAAACGAATGTTCTGTTTCCATTTTACATTTATTCAGTTGTTTTCTTCTGTCACTTGAGTTTTTCACTTTTGAAAAAGAAGAAACAAGAATCTGGGTTCTATTGAAGGACAGAATATTTTTTCTGTAAAATTGATACTTACCAGGGAACCATTTAATGGTTTCATTTTACTTTCTATTTGCTTGCAGAAGTTCAGAGCTCGGACGAATATGCTCAGTTGCTGAAGAAACTCATCAGGTCTCCAAATATACCTCACCAGTATTGGCTCACTCTCCAATATTTGCTTAGACATTTCTTCAGACTTTGTCAAACCTCCAGCAAAAATCTCTTGAATGCAAGATCCCTAGCTGAAATTTTCAGCCCTCTGCTTTTCAAATTCCAGTTAGGAAGGTATGTGAGACATCTTAATTATCTAGTATATTGTAACCATGATATGTGGGTTTGTTATACAAAATAGTTAATAAATTCATGTATAGGAATCATGCTCATGCTGTTATCTTTGCATTACTTTTCTAAAGGCATTTATGTAAGCCTTTACATTTTTTCCATTACATTTTACAGTTCTGATAATGCTGAACACCTCGTAAAAATCCTAGAAGTTTTAATCACAAGTGAATGGAATGAGAGACAGCCAGTACCAGGTAAAAACAGTTTGGATTTTAAAAAGTAATTGGTTATGGATGATTTTTAAATAGTTCAAAAATCAGTTTGGTGGCCGTTAAACGTCCATTATTATTATTTTTTTCAAATTAAGTAAGCTCATTGAACAAATGTATTAAAGTAATAAAATTATGGAAGTAAGTAGATATGCAGAAGAAGTTAATTTTTGTTTTCAAGGAACTATCCTTTACTCTGAAATAATTTTGCATTGAATAATTTGTGCAGATTTTTTCATAGCCTTAGAATTTGTATTACCTCTTACTGAACACTGTATGAAAAATCAAGAATGTGAGATACTTGTGAAGCAGTATATATTTACTTTTGCATTCCTTACTATTAAAAGCGGACAAATTCTGAAGTCCTTTCTCAGCTCTCACTCAAGCCTTTCTAGGCATATTTCCTCAAAAGAACTGTGCCCAATGAGGACTGATTAAAGACCTCAAATTTGGACCTCTGTTTAGCTTTGTGCATTTTTCAGCCAGGTATGTGGAAAGATTTGTCTGTTAAAATCCACATTCTTATTAGTGCAGGCAGAATCAAAACTGGTTCAGGATAGCTAGTTGACACGTTTTCACTGTCTGTGCTAGCACTCAGTTCAAACAACCAAGAGCAAAGGTTAGCAAACTTTATGCAACAGATTGTATTTGAAATCAAGTGTTCCTCCTTTTCTTAGTATGGGCGAGGCAGTGTTGCTAGACTTGTGCAAAGGAAATTGTGCTGCTGTGCAGCGTGACTTTCTCAGTTAAGCAAAGCAAGCACGTGTTGATATAGAGAAGCTGAAAGCCTTGGCTTACAGTAATATTAGCAAAGGGTACTTTAAAAAAGAAATTACCACGATGAACAGAACATTTTTTAGTGTTCCTCCCTCTCTGCTTCCAAAGTACAGTAAAGAGATCACAGCAGTAAGGTTTTGCAGGATTGGGTAAGAACTGGAAGAGCTGGTACAGACTTCTAAAACCGAGTGTTGGAACAAGGTATCTTCCAAACCCACCGTACATTGATTTGAGCGAGTGATGTTGCAACCTGACATGCAGGGTTGCAGCACCTTTATGCTGCAGGGGCACCTAGGCCAAACCAGACCGACGCTGTGACAAGAGCGGGGAGCCAGGCCCAGCCCCAAGCTGCAGGGTGACTGCGCGGTGGGCTTGCTTTCCAACTTCCTCCCTGTGCCTCCCCTCAACACTGGGCCAGGATTAGGGTTGCCGTGCCAGGGCAAAGGGTGCTCTGCAAGTGGTCTGTGTCCCCTCGTTAGGGCAAAGAGAAGCAGGTGAAGGATTGTGGCCTATGATTTTTGGTCTCCCCATGAATATGGGCCCTAGGCACATGCCTAATTGACCTCTGTTAATCCAGCCCTGCCTACTAGGTTTTAACTCTGCATTTTGATAGGATTTGTTATAACAACTTCCATTCTTATCTTTATATTTCAAAGTCCATACTTGGCAAAAGGACAATCTGTGTAGTAATTGCCATACTGTACATTATTCTTCAGTTAAATATAATATCTGCCCATTCATTAATATGTAGCCAAAAGGTTTAGGCCAAAATTTTCAAACTTGGCAGCCTCTGGTTAGTTCCTTTCAATCCTGCTCCTGAAAAGACTCTTTCTTGTGCTTAACTTTGCATGCCTGAATATTTTTCAGAAGCACATGAGTAAATCTTTGCAGGTCTAGGATCCAAATCTCTGCTTGGGCTCCTGAAAAATCGAGTCATCTATTTGAAGTGCAGAGTCCCCACAGCTCACATTGAAGATTTAGGGACAGATTTTCAAAAGTGCCCAACCCTCAGCAGCTCCTTATTGTTCTCAGTTGACCCTGCATTTAAGTTCCTACATGGGAGCTGAGCTCTTATGAAAATTTGGCCCTTCATATAATTTAGGCAGCTAAAGTAGAGAATTTTGACTTGAATTGCTTTATAAACATCTTAACACTAACTGAATTGTAATGGTTATAAGTGGGGAAGGGGAATTTGCAATTTACCAAGGCAGGGGTTTACTGTTGACATCTTTATTTTGACAAGGCTGGCTTCCAATGCCCTATAAACCCTAAACAATGTAAATGTTCTACCAGACAAAAGTACAATAAACTGGGGTTTATATGTGTTATATTTTGAGATGACACTTACAAAAATGCATCCATGTGCTTCTGACTGTCTCTAAGAAAGTATCTCCTTCTCTTGTATATCTTTAATTTGCTGGACATTTTTCCTCCTGGATGGAAAAGCTGTCATTTCTAGATAGTTATGATGCATTGCGTCATAACTGAAGTCTAAAAATTGAACACCTTAAGCGTATGTAAAAAGATGCAAAACCCACTGTCAAAGTTCATTTCTAATATCTGGTATGTTGCAGAATATTCATGTGCAATATAGTTATGAATCAGGCCTTTTAACATCTCTGGCTTGAGCTTCAGCCAGAGATGTTGCAAGATGTTAAGGAAGATTCCTAAAAAAGTGAAAGGCAACTTTCAGCAATCTTTTTCCTGGTCATGAGCAGTTTGTGACAATACCTAGTGAAAAGAATTTCAAAGATGAGAAATGGAAGGACTTTTTTAAAAAAAAAATCTTACTTTTTAAAAAAGATTAAGACTTATTCATAAAGTGATTTGGTTTTGCCTTTCTGTTTGTCTTTCTTTCCTGTTGCCCTTTAACCTGGCAAGATATACGTCCGTCTAAAATGAGTTGTGTGTGAATTTTAGTCGTGTCATGTACAGGATGCAGATGTTTTAATTCAGGGGTGGGCAAACTTTTTGGCCCAAGGGCCACATTGGGGTTGCAAAACTGTATGGAGGGCCGGATGGGAAGGCTGTGCCTCCCACCAACAGCCTGGACCCCGCCCCCTATCTGCCTCCTCCCACTTCCTGCCCCCTGACTGCCCCCCTCAGAACTTCACCCATCCAACCCCCCCTGCTCTTTGTCCCCTAACCGCCCCCCGGGACCCCACCCCCTATCCAAGCCCCTTGCTCCCAGTCCCCTGACTGCCCCGACCCCTATCCACACCCCTGCCCCCTGACAGGCCCCCCAGGACTCCCACGCTTATGCAACCCCCCGTTCCCTGTCCCCTGACCACCACCCCCACCCTAACCTCTGCCCCATCCAACCTCCCCCTGCTCCCCTGACTGCCCTCTGGGACCCCCCACCCCTTATCCAACCCCCCAGCCCCAGCCCCCTTACCATGCCGCTCAGAGCAGCATGTCTGGCAGCCGTGCTGCCCGGCTGGAGCTAGACGCTGCTGCTCTGCTCCGCAGGAGCGCGACACTCTGCCGCCCAGAGCGCTGCTTGCGCGGCGGCATATCTGCGGGGGAGAGGGAACAGTAGGGGAGGGGCCGGGGGCCAGCCCCCCTGGCCGGGAGCTCAAGGGCCAGGCAGGACAGTCCTGCAGGCCGGATGTGGCCCGCGGGCAGTAGTTTGCCCACCTCTGTTTTAATTGCTTGGTTTTTTTTTAAATACAAACTTTCTTTCTCTCCATGCAGCCATGGGAAGTACGAAAAATAGGACTTGTATGTTAAATTGAGCCATGTGCAGCTTTTCATCTGTAGTTATGATGATGAGTATCCTAAGGCAAAAACAGGATTTCTCCCTAGGCCCATTTTTGATATTTTTTTAACACAATCGCATAACCTTACCCTGCCAATATGTCCAGCCCAATGTCTGGTGGCTGAAATAATTATTAACCAGTTCCATTTTCTGTATTACATTGTCCCTTTCTAGTTCTGTTTAGCTATTCAGTCTTTTGACTAGAATTACCAGATTTTTTCAATCTTTTTTTTTTTTTTTTTTACATACAAATTTGATCAACTAAACAAAAATATAAAGGTGGTGAAGGGAGAGGGAGAGATTGCTTCTACTCCTGATTAAGGCACTGGGAATTTTGACATTGAATTGACGGTTATAGCATCAGGAAAAAGATGTGTGTTCCTTACATGTGCCATATGAAACAACAGTGCTAGGAGAAAAGTATTTTAACTATAGGGCAGTTTAAAAAATATCAAGGAGCATGTCCTTTTACATGTACATATTTAAAAAGAGTATTTGGGAGTTGGGGCTATAAGTTCCTACAAGTATAAGAAGCCAGCTGATTTTTCAGGTCATGAATGATGTTAGCAGTGTAGTTGTGGCCGTGTTGGTCCCAGGATATTAGAAAGACAAGGTGGGTGAGGTAATATTTATTATGGACCAACTTCTGTTGGAGAGAGAGAGACAAGCTTTCAAGCTACACAGCTGAAGAGCTCTGGGTAAGCTGGAAATTTTGCCTCTGAAGTTGGTCCAATAAAAGATATTACCTCACCCACCTTGTCCCCCATCAGTGACACTGGCTTTTCTATCTAGGCTGTTATCCCAGTTTATTCCAGGCTTGCAAACATTTGTGAAAGATGCCTCCTGTGACAAATGTTACAAACTTTGGTGTGAAATGTCAGATTTTACTGTTTTTATAGGGTCCAAGGTAAAAGAACATATGAGGTAATGAGACTATCTCACACTTCTGGTTTATACACAAACTGTCACTTGCTGAAATGTTGGTTGGTGGTGTGGTCATAAACGTTAATGGCAAAGCTGAAAGACAAATTCTCTGATTTTATAGCTGTAAATACATTAGAGAGATTTCCAGCTTAAATGTTATGAAATATACAGACGCTGTAACTGATGCTAGTTGTTTCAGGTGAGTTTAGTACAATAATAAACAGAGCAGGAAAATATATGGCTCATTCCTGTTCCCATTGAAATCAGTACCAAAGCTCCCACTGACTTCACAGGTGCAGAATCTGCCCCCTAGTTCATAACTGTATTGTAGTGTGTTGTGGTACCAAAAAAAAAAAAAAAAGTAAGACTGTTATCAGTTGTCAGCACTTTACATGCAGTGTCATAGATTTAGTCTATATGTTTCTCGTAATTCAACATTATTTTGTAAATGTTAATAGTCCTGTGAATATTGTGGCCTATGCTAAGAATGTTTTGACTTTTCACAATTATAGCTGTTGTACATTCTCTTTTTCATCCAGCAGAGGGCTCCCCTCCTAAGCTAATAAAAATCATGCGGTTTACACCTAATTTAACAAAGTCAAAATACATTAACTAATCTCCAGCCTTGGCAACACAAGGTTGTTCTGTTTAAATTTTGACAATATGTAGAGCTTAGGTTTCTCAATGCCTTGTAATTATTGGTAAAACCACATGTACTTTATTATAACAAGTATATACCAATTAACTGTACACAACTCATCCCCATGCCCAACTATCAGTCCTGCTTCTTACATTGTATATCTTGCATGCAAACCACTTTAAGTAGCAGCAGTCGTGTAATAAGAATTAGTATGAAATCTGATCTTTCAGCAGTTGTAAAAGCTATAAACTGCACACCAGTTGAGGTGATGTAACTTGTAAAGATAAGTAAAGTCTCCGATTCAGCTGTAGTGCGCAAATGCATGTGTGTTCATATATTCATGTGGAGACACACACCTGAATCGCATGTGTGGGGATGAGTGGGAATTCATTTTTGCATGGGTCATTGAAGCCTAAACAAAAATTGGACTTAGTACCACTTTTCCACAGTGAAATTTCAACAGTTGTGTCTTGTTTGTGTGCTAATTACAGTGCTGGTTTGGCTGTTGTTCCTCCCCCTCAGATCTCCTGTGCGAATACCATAGTGTACTGTAGCTGGTTGATGGAGGTTGTGTGATGCAGGCTGTACTCCCTCCTCCCACCTCCTTGAAAAGGGAAAGTGGCATCTCTAGCAGGTGAACGGTCTGTGCCAGCTCTAAGATCAGGACTTCTCTGATGGCTCCAAAACTCTGAGCCTTCCACAGCACTGTTTAATAAATCATACCGGCTAGATATTTTAAAAAAAAATCCTATAGTAGAGTGCATATCAATTACTACCAAATGTTAGGTTTTTCTGTTCTCTCACGGTTTGATCATTAGTACAGAAAGACAGATTACCATCCAAGTGAAATATTCCATGTTATTTCCAGACAAGACTGCTTCAAGGGGCAAGTAAAAATGGCTATCCTTTAGTGGGTAAAGGGAAAAAAACAACAAAAGCAAGGAACTGTTGTAGGTGAAACCACTTAATTGGAAAATTGATGTATAGGGTTTTTTTCTGTGTAGTTTGGGTGTATGTGTGTATTTTTGTTTTGGGGGACAGGAGTTGGCGTTGCAGTAGCATTTTTGACAAATGTAGAGGAGCCCAAACTGATCCCAAGGAATACAGCTAATTAGGAGAAATACTAGTTATGGTGTGGTAAAGGAAACAGGAAGTCTTAAGCCCCAGCCCTTTGGAGGCCTGTTTCTCCTTTCACTAACTCCTGATCTCCTTCGGTGTAACAATTGAAGTGGTTACTTAACTGTCTTCACTACTGAAGATAAAGGAGTGAAGCCATGTAAGTGAAGGGGGAAACTGACCCTTTAATTCCCTCTCCCCTCCCTCATCAAGCATGCATACTTTACCTGACACTAAAACTTGGAAGATTGATTTGTCTCAATCACCTTCCTGCACCACATGCCCATGAAGCCACTTTTGTCTCACCAAGTAATGAAGAGAACATGTATCCGGTATTGGAAACCACCATGGACATAGACATGTGACTGTCTAGTGGTTAAATTGATATTAATCTGACTGTGCAGTGTTGTTGTAGCCATGTTGATCCCAGGATATTAGAGAGGCAAGGTGGCTGAGGTAATGTCTTTTATTGGACCAACTTCTGTTGGTGAGAGAGACAAGCTTTCGAGCTTACACAGAGCTCTTCTTCGGGTCTTTATAAGCTTGAAAGCTTGTCTCTCTCAGCAACAGAATTTGGTCCAATAAAAGATATTACCTCCCCCACCTTGTCTTTCTGTTATTCTGACTAAACAGTTTAGAACTTCATTCTAAGGGTCTTCAATCAACACCTGTAGTTGTGGTCCTGTGAGTATGTGGGAGGTGGTGCAGGGCATGCAAACAAGCTACTTTTGCACTGGGCTGTTCTGAGAGGTACAGAACTTTACAAGGAAGCCTTTGATTCTATTTTTTTCTGAACTAACTCAGCCACTTCCTGTATTTGGCTGCTCATAGTGCTTTTCTTGACACTCGGTTACTTTAATACTGCATTGAGCAGCCTGTTACAGAGACTATTTTAAATCCACTTACAATGGTCTTCTCATTTACTTGGCGAAATGAGAAAGTTACTCCTGCATTGGCCATTTGTTAGCTGATGACAACTTTTACTTTGACTCTAGCTCCCCCCTCCCCCATCTGAAATCCCTGGCTCAGCAAATATTTGAACCTGCCCGAGTTAATCATGAAACTGAGATCTTTATCTGAGGGAGCCGGGCAAGCTACTGAGGTTTTTTCTACAGTACTAAAATCCTGTTCACTTTTTAATGATGAACCAGAAATGTGTGGATACCCGTTGCACAGCACAGAAGTTTAATTTATTTAGAATAGAAGAGGGGGCTTGGATTTTCTGACTTCATGTTACAGCTCTTTCGAGTGGATTTTATGGAGTGTTAATTGGAAAGCACAGAGCGTCTTTTCAGAACTGTTCACCTAATTCATTCAGAGAAGTGTCCTAACAAAGGAATTTTTTGAAAAGACTTTTCTATATGAAAGAATTGCTATCTGAACTTTTCAGGTTGTTGGATACAAGTATTACAAGGGCGAGCATTGCAATGCATAATTTACAAAGTAAGTGGTTTTGAATGTGTATGCATTTCCCCCCCAAGTCCTTATAGAAATACGGGTGTATATATTTTCAGTACTTTATTATAATTGATCACCAGTCATAACGTACCAGGTTAAGCTGGGACAGTGGAAAATCACCTGTCTGTCTGTATTCTGCCTGTTCTGGTTTGCCATATGGTGTCACAGCAAGCTAGACTAGTTTGGGCTGAGCAGTAACCTGATTTTACAAGTGTGGCTCTCTAAAATTTGGCCAATGGTAAAAGAAAAGTGGGAAGAATTTTTTTTTCCTGATAGCAGTTTTTGATGGAAGTTTAAATAAAAATCATACTAACCTCCTATTAGACTAAATGTAGCAATATATTCTTTGTAGGAAATCTCTCATAACCTACTTTAAGTAATGTACTGTGGCAACTCAACTGCTTGAGGAGTAGGTGGGCTGGCTAAACCCTCAAGTTCAATGTTTGGACTTGTGTCTGGGAGCATCTTACGTATCCTGTTACCCTCTGCAAATAGAACAAATCTTTGGTGCTTGTCTACCTAAATGGGGAAGAGAGGGAGGTTACTTCAAGAGGAGCTTAAGCATGATCATGTGTAGGCAAACCAGCATGTACAATTATTGATTATGTTGGTACTGTAGCCATCTTCTTGCATGCTAGTACTTGTCTAAAAGGATAAAACTACAACGGGATAGGGTCAGGATGTGGGTGCAATATTGAGGAGATGCAAATAGTTTTGTTCATTTTAAAGTATATAACAAGTATTTGTGTAATATGTGCAGATTTTAGCTATACACCGGTCAAAAGAATTTCTTAAGATGACTGAATTGCTTCAGTTACTTATATTTTTGGTATCTAGTTTTCTGCCTAGATAGAGGATAGTGAATATTAAAGCATTCATAAGTGCTATGCATAGTAGCCCACTGCTGCGTTAATAGTATTCTTTAGAGGAGGCTCAGAGAGTAATAGTCAAAAAATCTTTTTTCATATTCAGTGTGGTTGAGAAGAAATATTTTTCAATAGCAGGAGGCTCCTGCTGATACAAAGTCAGATGTATAAATAAGAAAATGACAATGGCTCCTGCTTTCAGAAAATAACTAGCATGGTAAATAATGAGAGCGGGGCAGAGAAACAATGGGAAAAGGCAGACTAAATCATGTATTCTGACTGACAGGCTCTGTATGTTCAGAAGAGTCATTTTTCAAGATTTTGCTTAGTTTGGTTCACTGCCCTGGTTTAAAAAAAAAAAACAACTCATTAACATCTTTAGTATGAGATTGCAATATTTTATTTCTAGCTTTCAAAATTAAAGTGAAAATGTGTAACAATTGCATTGCACTACAGAATGATAAGGAAACAAGACACTTGATATTATATAAAATGTATCAGGGCATTGGGACCATTTAAAAGTTGAAAACTCGGCACTGCTTAGAAGTGCAATTTCTGTTTATTACATATTTGGAGCGCATGATTTCCCCCCCCCCCCTTTTTTTTTTTAATATGTAAAGTAGGTACAAAAGGCTTAAAAAGGATCTTGAATGGTCATCTTTAGGTAACTTAGTGGGCTATTGAAAGTGAGAAGTTACCTGCCTATCTGTAAACACAGATCCACTATATGTATTTAAAAAAAAAAAAAAAGCTACGTGCTGCAGCATATCAGCCTTTGTCAACCTGCCAGCAGTGGAATGTACCATGCTGCAAAGAGTCAGAAAAATAAAATGGAAAAGTCAGCATAAGGAGAACATACTCAGTCTGTTTGTGTATAACATCATTCATATATTGCAATTCTGTTAAATGTAGAGTCTTTCTGAAACTGAAATTATTTTAAGATTAGTGTAGAACAAATTGATGAAACAGGAGTGGTCTGGTGACATTATTTTGACATGATTGGCTGAGGATTATGATGTAATAGGTTACAGTGCAGCCCCTTATAGGTTTTAAAATGAATTCCAAGACACCATTACAAAGAGAGCCTGATTCTTTTTTCTTATAACTGAGCTTTACTCAGTGAAACTCATACAAATGTACAACACTGTTTGGAATATGGAAGAACTGGATATAGACTATCCCAAGACAGATATAAATTGTGGCACAGACTTGATGTTTTACATAGAAATGGATCCACCAGGTAATACTGCAGTCTTATTGTAAAAACCTAGTTCATTTTGGTCTTTATGATAGCTGCTGCAAAATCCTCATTAGATGTTTAGGATTTACTTACTTTGTCATTGATGCAAATTATTTTATTTTTTTCATAAATTGGAATTAAAATGTGGTTTTAATGAATAGAAGTAGCAATTAGAATCATAGCCTGTAGTAAAGAATTGAATTGAATTCAGGTGTTTCAGTTTTGATTGTATTTTCTCATATGTAGTCTTAGTTCTGTTTAGTATATACTAAAAATGTTGCATCATTTTTATTTTTATTTTTGCTATTTCTGCTCTATATTATGACTGACAAGAGATCTTATAAATACACTTGTATTTCCTGATACAGTGATTACACATCAGTATGCAGGATTGTCTTGGGGAAAACATTTTAAAATCTAACAATAACTTAATTCCTCACTTTGTATCATTTAGTCATTTGATATTGGAATTGTTATACTATCCTGACACTCTTTATTATTATTATAAAAACATTGTCTTTTGCAGTCAAGCATATTACACAAACAATCATATACCTAAACAATGTAAAATTTACTATAGAACTCAAAACCTTGTTTCATTTTTAACGCTGATTCCAATGTTGACCTCCTAGCTAGTAAGACAGAAATGCTGCAGTATCTTTTTTGGCACCCAGTGGTGTATGTATGTAGCTTTGACATTGAGAAAAGGGGATGTGGTTTTTAATCAGACTTGGCATTTGGAACACAATTTATCCTGTCAAATACTAAGATTAACACTAGGGATATTTGGGTCACAGATGGGTTCCTGAAAGTGGTTTTTAGCAGATCATTGTATAAAATGCTGAGGATCAGAGAAACTCAATTCCTCCCCCCTAAAACATACAGTATTGCTGTGGTTTTGCTGTTTTTATTACCCACAGCAGCTCTTGTACAAGAAAGGAGCAAAATTCCTCTTGGATAATTAAGTGGGAGGAAAAATAAAAATGAAACTTGACATGTTTTGTTATTTGTAATGATCTCAAGATAGACATTTGTTGTAGGAGGTGGACTAAGGTGAAAACAAACTTCAGTTTAAACATTTTTGCCCAAAAATGCTTTTTTGGGGGTTGTGTTTTGCTTGAAATTTATTCTTCAGTAACTAACATACATCTTTTGGTATAGTACATCCTTATGGTGTAATTACGTTTGTTGCCAGTAAAATATCTTGATTTATTTGGTATCTTTCAAAGATTGCCAATAACAGAAACAGTGTGTTTTGCAATCATTTTTAGCTTTTTTTTGACATAATGATTGTTGTAAATCATAGCACAAATTAGAATTTTGTGGCATGTACTATTTAATTTGCAGCTAGGCTACAAACAACTTTTTTTCCCCCCTCCTCTGCAGCACTGCCTCCTAAACCACCAAAACCTAATACTGTAATTAACAACGGTATGAATAACAACATGTCTTTACAAGATGCTGAATGGTATTGGGGAGATATCTCAAGGTAAGACAGAAAAAGGCATGTATGTATTTGCTATATTCTCTTTGTATTCTACTTAACTACAGAAGAATGATTGTAGTATTAAGAACCATTTTCAGAACATTTTCCAACACAAACATACCATAGATGGTTTTGTTGCAAAGATGACTAAAAAGTGACTGACAGTCAGTTAGAATGCAGTATGTCCAAAAATATAATTCTTTGTAAGTTCTATTATTTTAAGACCTCTATATGAAACACTAGCATGAAAGGACAACCCTGAGAACCATCATTTTCCCCCCTTCTTGCATCCAAGACCAGAACTCTGAGGCACAATACTGTTGTGTTAATAAAACAGACTAAAAAATGTTATATATAAGCAACATTTTTAACCTTACTATATATAGGTACAGTAGGGTGTCACTGGATGCTCCAATTGTGCAGGCTTGTATGAACAAGTAGGAAGAACTTTGCATAAATATAAATCTGTTCCAGCAGTGGGAGGGTATTGGGTACAGCATTTTTATATTCCATTTGTTCACCAGTAGAACTATTAAATGAATGTAATGTTCTTAAGGAGATAGAGAAGGCTGATGGGAAAAAGGCAAAGATGTATTTCTGTTTTAAGAAAGATAGAGGGAGAAATGACAGATTACAGTGAGGAAATGAATAAGAGGTAGTCATTGGTTACTTTTGCTTTCATTTTAGGGAAGAAGTAAATGAGAAGCTTCGTGACACTGCTGATGGTACCTTTTTGGTACGAGATGCTTCTACCAAAATGCATGGAGACTACACACTTACACTAAGGTAAAATACTCAGCTAGATTCTGATATTGGAATATATTCTTACAGAGCTGCATTTAAAAATGCTACTTTCTTTTGGCAAGAGCATCTGAAGTATGGCTGACTGTTTTCCAAACTTTATTTACAGGAAAGGGGGAAATAACAAATTAATCAAAATATTTCACCGAGATGGGAAGTACGGCTTTTCCGACCCATTAACTTTCAACTCTGTGGTTGAGCTAATAAACCACTACCGGAATGAGTCTCTAGCCCAGTATAATCCTAAACTGGATGTAAAATTACTTTATCCAGTATCCAAGTACCAGCAGGTAACATTTTTTATTCTCTTTTTATTCTGCTTATGTACAGAAAAGTTATTAGCGTGTAGAGCCATTCGATATGGAGAAACTCACTTCAATTAATATTTGAGATAAGAATAAACTGGATCTAAGACTTAAAAAAAGCAACTTTACATATTGTACATCAAATAATACAAACTTTAAATACTGTAGATAGCTCAGTAAGAAATAAACTTACCAGGTTAAATATGACCATTTTAATGATGAAATATATCATTTTCAGCATAATGCTGGCAGTGCAAAATTGTCTTTTGTGCTTAATTTCATTTCAAATGTGCATATTATATGCATTCAGTACATCTCTTCTCCATATTGTAAGAGAAATATCAAGTTATATTGTATTTCTTTTCAATGGTCACTTTTTTCGTAACCAATTTTATTATGAAAATTTGTACTGTGTAATTGTTTCTTTACTGGATATATTTCCTTCTGTGTATCCTCCCAGGATCAAGTTGTGAAAGAGGACAGTATTGAAGCAGTGGGAAAGAAATTACATGAATATAACACTCAGTTCCAAGAAAAGAGTCGAGAATATGACAGACTTTATGAAGATTACACCAGAACATCTCAGGTGAGTTATCTTTGAAGCAGGACTAGTAGAGTGCAGGACTTCTTGTTTGGTTTTAAGAGGACACTGATATAAATCGCTAATGTTAACTTTGAGATATTTTTTTTCTTTTCTTCTTTTAAAAGACAAAAGTTGCTTGATGTGAGAGTTCAGTAAGTTGGAATCGTTTACTCATGTCTGAGCCGTTACCCTCTGCACAATATAACCATAGGTTGGTACCCTCTCTTGCAAACACACAGTATGCAGAACTCCTACTGGTTTGGCAGCAGCTCTGCATACTGACCATTTGTAGGGTCTGGATCCCCATGCCTTGAAGGCACAAATTAAAACTACCACAATACCTTAGAATTTCTTTCGAGAGAAAAGTATCATGTGCAAAATGTATGGAGCGTGGGTGTGACAACTAGACACAGTGCAGGAATGAATAGCAACCCACCTCTCTCATATTTACCTGTAATTAGCAGAGCCTGGGAATGCCAGGGGAGTGGCACTGTTTTATAGTTGCAGAATGAATACTGTGCCTTCTGGAACCTGCAAGAAACATACCTAAAAGATGGGAATTTTGAAGCATACTGGAGGTGTGGGTGAAACCCCAAGTAATCACTCAGATCAGCTGAGTATTTCAAGAGTCCCAACTATACCTGTAGGGGTACAAAGGGTAAAGTGAGGGCAGTGTTGAAAGGCTCCCATTGCAAAAATAAAACTAATATATAAAACAAATGAAGAGATAATTCTATGTATGGTCATTGCCTTTCTTGGAAAGCAGCATCCCTGTAGATGACAGAACAAGGAGTAATGGTCTCAAGTTCCAGTGGGGGAGGTTTAGGTTGGATATTAGGAAAAACTTTTCCACTAGGATGGTGGTGAAGCACTGGAATGGGTTACCTAGGGAGGTGGTGGAATCTCCTTCCTTAGAGGTTTTTAAGGTCAGGCTTGACAAAGCCCTGGCTGGGATGATTTAGTTGGGAATTGGTCCTGCTTTGAGCAGGGGGTTGGACTAGATGACCTCCTGAGGTCCCTTCCAACCTTGATATTCTATGATTCTAAGTTGTACAAGGCTTGCTTTTCAGATATTGGAAGGGTCCACAGACAACACACATGTTGCTTCAGGGATATTAAAGTACAATCATTTTGCTACAAGATAACTTAAACCTTTCCAGAGATATAGGCCAATAAATCATCCCTTCAATTTTATAGGGACTATAATGATGATTACTTTATTTTCAGGAAATTCAAATGAAAAGAACGGCTATTGAAGCATTTAATGAAACAATAAAAATATTTGAAGAGCAGTGCCAGACACAAGAAAGATACAGCAAAGAGTATATTGAAAAGTTTAAACGGGAAGGAAATGAAAAAGAAATACAAAGGTTGGTGCCAATGCTTATCTGTTTAAAATGTGTGTGTTTTAGACAAAGTAAAAAAATACAAAGTCCATACATGAGAAGGAACGTCAATGGAATAAATCTGAAATGCAGTGGGTGACAGCTTGCAAATTTTGCAACTGAATCTTGAAAAATAAATCTGGTCTTAGATGTTTACAAGTGAAAATAGGAAACCTGGATTATGTACCAGGATCTAACAAAGTATAACAAACCTAATTCTGCTCTTCAGAATAATGCACAACTATGAGAAGCTGAAGTCTCGAATAAGTGAAATTGTGGACAGCAGACGTAGACTAGAAGAGGATTTAAAGAAGCAAGCAGCTGAATATAGAGAGATTGACAAACGTATGAACAGCATTAAACCAGACCTTATACAGCTGAGAAAGACAAGAGACCAGTACTTGATGTAAGTACATGTATGAATTACGAAGAATTGTTTTCCCATAATGTCCAAATTTTGCCAATTAAAAAAATGTATAAACCTGTTTTTAATTATTTTCCAGGTGGTTGACTCAAAAAGGTGTTCGGCAAAAGAAGTTAAATGAATGGCTGGGCAATGAAAATACAGAAGAGTAAGTATTTAAGGAATTGAATATTCCTGAAATCAAATAATTCTACACAGTAATGAGTTTAAGCATGTTTAGTTCAATGACTGTAGGAAGACTCTCGGGCACAGCACAGTGTATCTGAGCATATCTGATACTGGTTTGGACCTGACAATCTGTTTTACTGAGAATATTAGCAAGGGCACCAGTCTTATCCTTTGCTCTTCTATAAATACCTAAGAGACGTGTATGATCAGGTGACTATAATGAGGAATTGGAATCTAGGATTCTGGGTTTGGCTCTTGACTCCATCACTGACCTCTTAAGAGACTTGATCTTAAACTGTAACCTTGCTGCTGCTGTCAGTAAAATGGGGATCATATGATATAAATACCTCAGAGGGGTATTATGTAGCTGAATTAATATTTATAAAACACTCTGAGAAATTCTGATGACAGACTCTTTACAAGTGCAAAGTATTGGTGGTGGTATAGTATCAACCATCACCAGAAATGGACAGAATGGAATAGCTCATCCAGAGCGTGGATCTGCTCTGCCTTTATATTCCAGTTTATAACTTTTCTGAGTGGAGGCAGGTATTGTTCTGTCATTAAAGCAAATGAGTTGGGTACAGGTTTTTAACTTGCTTTGGCCACTGGATCATCGCCACACATGGATCATGGATGAAAAGTGCTGATCATGTAACTGTTGAGTATTCCAGGCTATGTGAAGTGGCTATAGTGATGGATTTTAGTTTCCCTTTAAAACCAAATCTAACCAACAGAAGAATGCAAAAAGTACCTTCATGAATCAATAGTTTAAAAAAAAAATAAAATCTGAATGTGAGAAGGGGTGTCAGTGGAATACATATCATGTTAACATTATCACCCTGTGTTGCTTCCTGTCCTTGCCTTCTACACTGCCTTTCTTGGTCAAAGGTAGCAGCAGCATGGTCAATGGTATGTTTTTCTATGGTTCCACTCTAGCTTTGTCCAAAATAGTGGTTTGGCTTTTCTTAGTTGTCTTCTATTGCTATAGAACTGGTGCAGCTCCACTAGGATTGGCAATCATGGAAGTATTGGATAGACAGGGCACAGACATTTTTACAACCATGTTGTTTAACCTTTCGGAGCACAGGTAGAAGATAAGGTGGTAAAAATGTAGGCAGCCAGTCTCCATTGGCCCTCCCATCATTGTTATGACAAGAATTCTGCACCAAAGTGCACATAAATAATTGGTTAAACAACCACAAACAAAGAGTAACTATGAATGGAATGGTGTCAGATTGAAAGGAGATCTCAAGTGGGTTTCCACAGGGATCTGTTCTGGGTGTTATTTAACATCTTTATTAATGACCTGGATGTAGGAATAGAGAGCAAAATGAAATTCAACAAAGACAATAAGGTGCTACAAATCACTGGAGGTGATAGTACCACTCTACTTAGTGCTGGTTCGGCTCAGTTGGAGTACCGTGTCCAATTTTGGTCACTGCTGTATAGAAGGGGTGTAGCGAAACTGGAAAGGATCCAGAGGCAAGCAACAAAGATGATCAAAGGGATGGAATGCACGCCATATGAGCAAAGGCTGAAGGAACTGGGTATGTTCAGTTTGGAAAAGAGGAGATTAAGGGGGGGAACATATTAGAGGTCTTCAAATACTTGAAAGGCTGCCATATAAAAAAAAATAGAGAAAAATTTTGCTCTCTTGCCACAGAGGGGAGGTCAAGAAACAATGGGCTCAAACTACAGCATAGCAGATTTAGATTAAATCTCAGGAAATACTTCCTTACTGTAAGAAGAGTAGGACAATGGAACAAGCTGGCTAGGGAAATTGTGGGAGCTCCATCACTGGAGGTTTTCAAGGACAGGCTGGATAGCCATCTGTCTTGGATGATTTAGACGCAACTAGTCCTGCATCTTGGCAGGGGGGTTAGACTAGATGACCCTTGCAGTCCCTTCTAATCCTGTGGTTCTATGATTTTATTCTTAATGCTAGAACCAATTGGAGATTTCTCCAAAATAAGGCTAGTGCAGACAAGGCCACAGTTTGGGAACATAGGATCCAAATATGAAATGAAATGTTGAAAAAATAGCTTTTTTTTAATTTTGTTTCTTTCCTTGTTAATGAGACATCTGATTTCTGCTCAAATTTATGCTGACACCATTCAGATTGTTTTCTGAAGTTATAATATAGCCAAAATAAACATTGAAAATGAGCATAAACAGACAACTGGGATCCCTGTCTAGGAGATGGCTGGAGTTAGAGTGGTAGAAATACAAATAAGGACAATGGGGTGTGGCAGGATAAGGAAGGTAGATGGTGTTCATTAGGCCAGGTCTACACTAACCCCCCCACTTCGGACTAAGGTACGCAAATTCAGCTACGTTAATAACGTAGCTGAATTCGAAGTACCTTAGTCCGAAGTTACCGCGGTCCAGACGCGGCAGGAAGGCTCCCCCGTCGATGCTGCGTACTCCGCTCGCCGAGCTGGAGTACCAGCGTCGAAGGCGAGCACTTCCGGGATCGATCCGGGGCACTTCCGGGATCGATCCGGGATCGATTTATCGCGTCTTAACCAGACGCGATAAATCGAACTCAGAAAACCGATTGCTTACATCCGGACCCGGATGTAAGTGAAGACGTACCCTTAGTGAGAGAAACCAGAATCTTCCAAAGAAACTGAATTCCAACAATGGACACTGATGTTTGTAGCACAGATTGAGGCTAACTAGAATCAAGGAATCGGGGATGAATGAGAAGCCGTATTTATTCAGTACTTGAAGGCATGGGGAGGGAAGAGCCTCTATTCTGTACCTTTCTTAGAACCCCCCATTTGCAGCAGAGAGGAGAGGGAAGTCTATTATTCTGCCCTTTCCATACACCTTTTATTTTTTGGGGTCTCTTTCCCAAAATGAATAATTCAGTTGCCTGTCTCTGCTGTTGCACATAACTTTCCCAAACAGCAGCATGAAATTGACATGATTCCTGACCATTTAACTGCTGACCACAGAGTTCTGACCATCAGCAATGAAACTGACCCAGAGTGCTGTTCAGTTTGCTGGGCCTGCTGCTTGCCAAAATTAGGAGCAGCAGCAGAAGCACTGAAGCACTCTCTGAAGACTCAGGAAGATAACACTGCCTCCATTTATATTTCTTTCATATTTATAAGGGTATCTGCACAGTAGTGCTAGAAATAATGTTTTTATTTTTACATGAAAACTTAAAGTCAGAAGAATTATATGGCTTGGGCCCCTGTACTCACCTTCCTGCTAGTGGGTTTTTCAAGTCTTGCTGCCTGTACCTAGTTTCTTCACTGTAACACTACTGAATGTGGCTTGCTGGTGTAGGCATATGATCCTTGCTTTGGGTGTGAGAGATCCTGGGTCTCAAGATCAAAAAATCTTGGACAAGCCCTTGTAAAGGCTGCGTTTGAAGGCTGGACTTGATGACTTCTCGAGGTCCTGCGAGTGTTACATTTCTATGATTATCCTTTTCATATTTGAACAGCCAATACTCTATGGTGGAAGATGATGAGGATTTGCCCCATCATGACGAGCGAACGTGGAATGTGGGAAATATCAACAGAAGCCAAGCTGAAAATCTGCTGCGGGGAAAACGGGATGGAACGTTCCTTGTTCGGGAGAGCAGCAAACAGGGCTGCTATGCTTGCTCTGTTGTGTATGTATCCTGATTTTTTGCATTGTTTGTAAAGCATAGGGGTGACAATGAGGTCAAAAAAATTGTTGCTAGTAGGTTTACCTGGCTGATGAGCAGATATCCTGTTAGGGCCTGATCCCATTGACTTCAGCAGGCTTGGGACTGGGCTGTTAGGCATAGGATCATCTACCCTCATTGCTGCTCCTCTCCCTCCTGCAAAGTTCAGCCCTGGGAAGTTCTCACAGATGGACCTTATAGCGAAGGGGGAGAATGACAGCATAGAACTACTGGCTGTGGATCCACTAAGTTCTTTGTACCTTCTGCCTATCAAAACAGTGTGTAAAGCATGACGCACTGAGAATTCTGGTTAGATTTAAGATGAATGGAATTACTCCAATGTAGCATACTGTCATTTTGTATATTTACCAACATTTATATGTTCACTGTCAATTCACTATTCTCTAGCCTGCTTTTTAAAATGTAAACTTTGCTTTCTTGACCAATTAAAAACCTTTCTATTTTTTTCCCTTTAGGGTGGATGGAGAAGTAAAGCACTGTGTCATAAACAAAACCCCTAGTGGGTATGGATTTGCAGAGCCATATAACTTGTACAGCTCTCTTAAAGAACTGGTGCTACATTACCAACACACATCACTCGTGCAGCACAATGACTCTCTCAATGTCACACTAGCCTACCCAGTATATGCACAGCAGAGGCGATGAAGACCTTAATACTCTGTTTTAAAACAAAAAAATCAACAACACTGAGGCCTCTGGAGAGAGAAGGTTCCTTTCAGCCTGATTTGTGAATTTCAGCTGCAGTATCAAAGCTGTCTGTCTTCAGATGGGACTAGAGCTTTCTTGACAACTGCAGTGGGAGAGATCACAGTATTAAGCTGTGAATGTATGTTTCTTATCTAAAGTGCTTTTTTATTGAGAAAAGAAAAACACAACAAGAGAGGGAAATGCTATACCTATCTCCCTGCAGGAACATAGAGGCCTTTAACCATGGTGCTTGTTTACGATCTCTTTGAAGCTTTACCAGCTAGAATGTGGGATTCTGCAGACCCAAGGGGCAACAGGTCTGTGTAATTCTGTTAATGGAATTTCTCAGTCATGGCGAGGTTCAGATTTGGTGTTGCTGTACTCAGTGGATCCGGGCACAGAGCATTGTGGATTTTCGTTTCCTGATGAATGATATGTAGCAGAATGGCACTTTCACTTATAAGGGACACTTTAAAAAGACTTCGGTTACAGTATGTTGTTCAGAGGAAATGATGTAGTAGCAAAGTGCCAGGAAGTGTTTTGTTTAGATGTTTAAAATCCCGTGTTAAGAATATATTTAAGACTGAAGAGAATGGGACTTTCAATGGCATATGGTATATAAAAATGTACATAGTGGATGACTAACTATCATCAATGGAAACTATCAATACCAAACTGCTTCTATTTTCTCTTTTCTGTTTGCTGAAAGCTGAATCCTTAGACAGTGCTATGCAATACTGAATTTTCTTTTGGTTATATTTCTTTTTCAAGTATACCTACAGGATAAGCTTTTTTTCTGTTTTTTGTTGCCTGAAAATGTTTTTCCTGAGTATTATTTTTTGTTAATATTCATTTTGTTGTTCGGGATTTTTTGTTTTGTTGTGTTTTTTTAAGAAATGTACAGGATGCCAGTAAAAGTTGGCTTCAGAATTAAAACTATGAATATTTTACAGTTTTCCTTGTATAGAAGGTTAAAAAGGGGTTTTGGGGTTTTTTTTTTTTTTTTTTTGGACTAAATATTTTGTTGGGCAGTGCCTGATAAGCTTCAAAGCTGCTTTATTCAATAAAAATATATGAGCATTACAAAGTATCACTGAGTCTAACAATATTGTTTCAAGGATACCTTTCGAATACGGTACCACGCTATATTTGCTTCTTAAAGCCTTTTGAACTTCTGTCCTGATTGTCTTTGTATTTGGAAGAAAAAAGATGTGCATCCTCTTCTGAGTGTTACTATGGAAGAACAAATGAAAAACTGGATACTATAGTAGTCAGTTTGGATTTCAAGCTCAATCCACATAGTAAATCCATCATAAAAAGTAAATCCAGCATCTTGATCTACCATAGTAGACTTTGTCAGCATGTCAAGATACCTTTCATTTCATATGAAGGAACAGAGGGGTAGCCATGTTAGTCTGGATCTGGAAAAAGCAACTAAGAGTCCTGTGGCACCTTTTAGACTAACAGACGTATTGGATATGTCTGTTAGTCTATAAGGTGCCACAGGACTCTTTGTTGCATATGAAGGAAGATTCTCTAAAATGTGTTTGTTTTTTGTATTAGTAGAAAAAGACCCCCAAGTTTGTTCTGAACAATAGAGTACAAGATAAAGTAAATTCAGATGGGAAAAGCTTGCTTTTTTAACATTACGATTTCCATAACAAACTTTTGTTATTTTCACAAACTTATTTACTGAAAGGTAATGTCATCTAAAACAACAAATTTAAAATTCCAGGTACCAAAGAGTTACAGGATTCCTATTAGTTAAAGAAACAAAGGATGTCAGTGTCCCTCTTACCAAAATTGTAAAGGGTTATTCACTGTGGGTTTCTGACATGGTTATCCACTCACAACATTGGATAAATTCATGCTGCTACTTCGCGTTTTATGGATAAGTAGGGCAATGATGTCTGAGAGGAATCCTGAGGATTTTTAGTCCAGGTGAGATATTAATTTGTTTTTCTTTGAACTACAAGTGGAACACCCTTTATTATTAAAGGGAGTTAGTTGCATGCACAATGGCAGGAATAAATCTCATTGAGTTCTCTGATTATTGCCCCCCCTTTCAAAAATGTACATCTCTTAAAATGAAGTATTAAGTACTTATTTAAAATCTTTACCTTTTAGAAATACTGTTAGGCAATTAGTTTGTCACCTGTGGTTTATTTCTACATTACCGCTTCATTTCTGATGTTGTGAGGTTTTTGTTTTTGTTTTTATTTTGTTTTTGTTTTTTTAGCCTGTTGACTTTGCTTTTCTGTGGAATGTATTTTATCTTACCAGAACCTAATCTTTCACGTATCAGGGAGCAAAGCTCAACCATCATTAATGTCTCAGGACAATTAAAATTTCAAAATCATTCTGAACTTTTTTCCAGTTATACAAACCTACAGTTCATCTCTCCTTCCCAGGCAGACTTCTCAGAGTGAGACAATCTGAATTTGTTTTTTGTAATGCCTTTCCTTTACTTCACCAATTATTCTGCTTTAAATGTCATTCAACAGAGCTCAAAATTCAAATCCATCCAGTATACAGCAGTTATGCAGCCTTCATACTATGTCAAAATATCCTTGTAAGGATAAACAAAAATTAAAAATGTTAAACATGTTGGAGGAAAAGTATTACATTTATTTTCTTTAGGCAAAATGTATATAGCCTGGATTGATGTGTCCCTTAAAACACTTTTCAGGAAAGGAGGTAGTGATTAGACATTTGGGACCTGACTTTCCTCTCATGTCCACAGAAGTCAGTGGGCCTAGTTCTCAGCTGGGATACATTGAGTTGCTCCATTGCCTTCAGTGGTGCTAGGCCGATTTACACTACCTGAGGATCTTTGCTTACGGTGGAAAAAAACTAGTATATGTGAGAATCAGGCCCCTGTCTTCTCTTGCACAAACAAGGACAAACAAGCACAAAGCTGAGAAGATTTTTTCATTAAGGCATCTTAAGGTGAAATTTAGCCTGCACAAGGTCTATGCACTACTTAAGGATCATTTAAACCCTCAAAATAGGGCTTTAGTTGGTTTGATGTGGTGCCTAGTCCATGCGTGGACTCTGCAAAGTGAGTTGTACAGTACTGCAGCTTTGCCAAACACCTTTTTTAATTGTTGAGGTTTATGTCCTTCATATATTGTATGATCCACTCACTTTGGTTGAACTAAACCAGCTTTAATATACCTGGAAACTCAAACTTCATATGAACATGAAACAAAGATATGTTGATATAACAGAAGAAACATGGTGCTTTTAATGTCATTTCAGCGGTAATTTTTCCATCTAATATGATTAAAATTTTTGAATACTTAAGTCTCTGAGTTGCCGCAGTACTTTTTACAAGGCTGCTGAAAGGTAGATGTACATGTGACCACAAGAAAAGTGAGAGAAAGCAAATTATTGTTTCTTTAAACTGAAGCTTGGATTTGGGGGGTGTGTGTGTGTGTGTGTGTGTGTGTGTGAGAATGGATCATAATCTAGGTGCATCTTTCACCAAACACAGTCATTTTGCTCAATCAAGCACATGCTGTCACTCATTTCTTTGTTTAAAAATACACACATACACACACAACTTTTTAGGTGAAAGTTGTTTCCAAATAAAGTGAGAAGATTGTGTAGTTCTGTTTTTAAAAACAACTCATCTGGATGGTTCACTTATCTATCAAAAAATCTGTAAAGCCAAATCTTCTGTTTAATGCCAGCTGTTCTGTAGATAAGGAGTGGCTTTGTCTTGTAATTGGCAATGAACCATAATGCTTGGGAAATCCTTCTGCCGGTTATAACACAGTGCTTTTGCTATGCATGGTATTCAGTTGGGAAAGTGAATCCTGATATTATTTTTCTTCAGGGTCACTTTAGAAATGGGCAGCTCAACGCACAATGCCTCCCATGGGACAAGGTTCCAAAATGCAACATTCTGTACAAAAAAAAATATGAAATATTACTATCATAGAAGGCTAAACTGGACTGGTGTGTGAGTTGATAGTTACATTGCACTTGTCCCTATGAGACTGCATTAGCTGCCCAAGATGCTGCTATTTTTTGTATTCTTGTTTTAAAAAATAAAGCTCTGTTCTGTTATGTCTTTAAAACATTAAAATTACTTTGTTTAAAAAATGGTCTTGGAGGAGATGGAAGGTAGGATGGGTTGTAAATTGCCTTTACAAGGCAATAATAAAAATGTGCCTCCTTGAAATTTTGTTCAAGCTATAGATTTGATGGAGCTGTGTCTTGTTTTTAAGTTGCTTTAAAAATTGTACTAGGTCTTCAAACAGAATAAAGATTGTTTTGAAACTGCATTTTATTTGTCGAGGCCTCACTAAGGACTTTTTGAGAAGTTAATTCAACAAGTTACATCACTGACTCCTACAGTGTGCTTGTTCCCCACTTTATAGAGGAGAGTTGAAGGTGCATATTGGTGAAGGGAGCTAGTTAGCTTATGATTTATACTCATTCTTAGTTATTCTTCTAACTTAGTTATTCTTCTAGTGACAATAGCCACTGAAGAGCTCTGAAGTAGTATCGTGCATATAATGACACCAAAAATTGTAGTTATCTTAGATCAGTGACACTGCAAAATCAATGTAAGGTTCATGAGTTATAAGCCTGTTCCCTCTACCTTCAGTGTAATCCTGGCTCCACTAACGTCAATGAGGGTTTTGCCATTGACTTCAGTGCGGCCAGTATTTCATCCCCTGTATCCAAATTTAACCTAGCAGCATGAACACAAACATCTACAAAAAACAATGAGGAAAAAAAGGGGGGGAAAAGTCATTCTTAATGTTGTTTTCTTCCAGACTTTGCTAGTGGGAAATGTCTAATTGTCTCTACTTTGTAAAAGAGGGTGGACTTGGGAAAAACAATGAAGATTTCCTTTCCATCTCAAAACAAAAAAAAAAACAAAAAAAAATCCAGATGTCTGAAGGCGTATAACCTTATCTGGGGAGGTCAGGTGACAGTTCTATCCATAGTAAATGTTCCATTCTAGAATTTGCACAAATAGTGCAAATTATAATTGCATACTGGGGCCTCCAGAAATCACAGCATGCAAATAATAATAGTTATTAATGTTTTCACAGCCCTAGTAGAGCTCCCATTACTGGACCCTCACCAGGGTCCCATGATTTGGTCCCATGATGCTGGACCCATGTTCTCATAACCTTCCCTTAATCCTGGAACCTACCCAAACCATCTCTTTCTTTGGCCTCTCTGGACTACTGCCTGGGCATAAACACTGACTGTTATTCCTCCTCAGAAGTCAGACCTCGCAATCCAGTTGCCCATGGCACCTAGGTGACTTGTGGTGATCCCCCAAAACACTCCAGTAGCTTAAGCAGAACTCGAACCTTGTGGGCACTCTGGTTTACAGCTTCTCTTGCCAGAGACACGTGCTATTTGAAGCACATAACAGGCTTTGTAAAGGGTTTCTAACACACTCTACGTTAGCACAAGCGATATACAGATCTAGACAAAAACACCTGTATGTCATTCCCTGCCCCAATTACCGCCCCACTTTTGAAGGTTGTTTGGGATTTGATCAGAGTCCTATAGAGTATTCAGGATCCCACATCCTGCACATTGTTTCTCCTCTGAATGAGGGAGTCTCGCTCTCATTGTCCTACTTCAGCTGATCTTACCATCAAAAAGGACAAAAGCATGCCCCTCTATTCGTCTCCCTTGCCCCAAGCCTCCTTATTCTTTTTAAACCTCTGCTTTGTCACCTCTTTCCTTTTATTCCCCTGTTTGGGGATTTTCTTTGAAGTAGTCAGTGATGCAGCAATATCATAAAATCAACCAGAATTCACAGGCTGTATATAGATAGACTCCCCAAATCATCGCAAACATGTATTGGAGATTATTATTTAAAATATTTACTATGGGCTACTGTTAAATTTTTATTCCACTCAGTATTGAGTCTGGTTGGGTTTTTAAACTGATCTCACACACTGCAGTTCCCTTCTGCTAAAACTGGAAACATAGCAAACTTCTCTCATTTCTTCTACCAGAACACATTAACACAAGCTTCTCTTCTAAACAATGAACTTCCACAAGATCCAACTTCAGGATGTAAACTTATATGGTATTATCTTGAACCACAGAATATTTTATTGTCAGCTATGGGAATGATTTTGGTTAAGCATATTTCTGGACTGTGTAGATGTGGTCCTTGGCAGACAATGGAAATTTGCAAAGATGTTGCCTTTCCATTTTGATCTCTCTCTCTCTCTCTCTCGTGGAATGCCAACCTCCCCTCCCCCACAAAATGTCTAATTTGTGCAAAATAAGGTACATGAGCGAGTCCTCCACACTAGTCCCTTTTCCATGAGTTTATGAACCCAGAAAAGGAAGAAATGGTAAACCCTTCATTTGTTGCCGCCTTCAGATTAAAAGATTATACACAGTGTGATTTCTGGAAGTTGCACATGTTCAATAAAGCACGCTGAAGGATGATACTGTGGGACTAGTCCCTCCCCCTTAACCCTTCTTCCTGTCCATTTTTCCTTCCCTAAAGCTAACCTGTGTATGCCCCTGGTTCAAACACTGATGCAATTAAGTGAATTTTTGTTCCTATACAGTAGAACCCCTATATAGGAACTAATTGGGGATTGAGGACTTCATAAAATCAAAACGTTCATAAAATTGAACAGCTCAAAATTACAGTAGATCGATGCATCCATTAATAAATTGTTCAATGGAAGTGTACATAAAGAATGGTAACAAAGGTCTACAGTCTGCCTGATTTTTCTTTGAGAACTGCATCTTTTCTTTGCTATCAAATCTCTCTTTTCAAACCTGTACAACTGCTTGAACATTGGCTGAAGGATTGAAGTCACATTCAGGGGAAGAAAGATGACTTTGGTGGCAGGAAAATGGCTCATGTAACTAGTCGTCATAAGATCGATGTTCATAGAGCAATGTACTGTAGTCCTCTGGTTTTAAGTCAATAAATCAGAGACCCAGCAACTCAAGTGCCAACATTAATCAACTGGGCATTAAGCAGCAATGCTATTGGTAGGCATAGTGCAATTTATGCCAAGTAGGCAAGGAGCAGATAAATGGCAACACTCCACACTAAACAATAGGAGCCAAAGGACCAAAGAACAGGTAGAGACTATGTGAGAAAGCATGGGGGGAGTGGTGTACTGCATGTGCACAACAGCAAAGTTAGACCTTAACCACCTTTCCTTTTCCCCAAACACATTTCAAGTACAGTAATCACTAGTCAATCTGACCTTTGACTTGCAGTCAGCCAGCCACTGGACTGAATGTACGTATGACTCATCCTCATGCTGCTGCCAATTGGTGTGAAATCAATGGCTAGGAAGCAATAAAAGATAGCAGCAGTGGCAGCTTGTGTTGTATGCTATTGCTCTACTTTTTGAGCGGTTTTAAACACTTGTCAAGACACAGTTCACTAAAATGAGGTGGAATGAGGCCCCCATCCCAGCATCCTCCTTGCCCGTTAGAAGAGTCCTCTCCTCCGAGTCCAGCAGCAGCTTCATTCTCTTTGTGGCCAATCTGCACCCTTCCTTCTAGCTCCCTGATTGTTTGGTTCTCCGAGTCACAGCTGGTAAATTAAACCTGTTTTGGGGCCCACAGCCTGAGCTGCCTGATTCTAAACTGCCCAACCCTGAGGAAGCTCTACTACAGCCCCTACTTGGGGGCCCTACCATACAACTGCAGCCGCCTGATAGGTGCCTCAGCTGGAGACACTACTTTACTTTTGCTCTTCTGCCCTGGATCCTCTACTTTGTGAGGATGAGGAATGCTTTTGGTGTACTGCAGGGGTTCCCTTTAAAGGATTCATAGATGTTCAGGCTAGAAGGGACCATTATGATAGTATAGTACAGTACGCTAGTACATGCTCAGGATGATGTACTACTCCAAAACTTTACATTTAGAGCCCTCCAACTGCTTTACTGAACAGAGGGAATTAAAGTCTCTGAAGTCTATGAGGCTGGATGCCTTGCCCGAAGCAAGGGGGGATGTCAGTGTCACAGCCAGGACTAGAACCCGATGGCCTGACTCTCAGTGCTCTGTTGTAGCCACTGACCCATCCAAATATGAGGCTTATTTAGAATCTAAGATACTAGAAAAGGAAATCAGTAAATACAGGAAGGTGCTGTCAGCTTCTCTGGCTAAAAGTAGGACAATAAATATTCGGCCCTTCCCTCTGGTCAAGGACAGTGGGCTTAAACATGGCCCCAATCAGACTTTAATCACACCAGCAACAATATTAATGATATTGACACAACAAAAAATGTTCATTAATTGAGTCCTGATGAGGACAAAATTCTTGTACAGAACAGTCCTGAATCTTGATCTTTCAAAGGACCTATGCCCTCAGCTATATGGACTGCCAAAAATAGAAGCTGTGCAGGGGTACTTCTTACAGTCTGTAAACAGCTGTACTGATTGATCAGCCATTATTCAAACTTTGGATGATCTTTGTGGAGACTAGCACTTTAACCTCCTACTGGATACTGATGTCATCAACCCACTGATCAGAAAGGCACTGAGGTTTCCATGCGCATGCCCAGCCATGTCTATTGCCAGAACAATATTATGAGAACCTTCCACTTCTTACCACTCATTCCTTATATTTTGGAGAGATGACATTTGTCCTATTATTAAAGATGGAATTTAGGCCACTCATTTAAGCACATGCAAATAGTTACAGAAGAAAGACCTGATGGCTAACGCACAGCAGCACACTAAAACCTCCCACCCGTAGTCATTTGAACACATAGTAACTGGCTAGTGACAATAATACTGGACATAGGTTTAATTAGAATATGTATCTTTTCTTAATCATTAATTTTAGTCTGAAGCTGCAGGATCATGGAAAAAACAGGTAATGTGTTCAGAACTGGCAAAATGCTTATTGTTTTATCCTTTGAAATGCAAAAAAACTGGCACCCCCCCCCCACAAGGCAAACCCGCCATAACCCCAACCCCCAACCACAAGGCAACTCTGCAACTCCCCCACTTCAACAGCCACTTATCATATCTAGTGAGATAACACATACAGATAAGACTGGTAACATCAAAGAACTCCTCACTCTCACATGACTCAACCCCTCTCACACACACATGCCCGGTGCGCTTGGGTGTTGATGGGCAGACAGCTGCTGTATTTTCAACTATTTTGATCTGTTATCACTTAAACTGTGGACGTGGGAACACTGCAGCATCTTTCACTGGACACAGAAACTTTTCACAATAGATATCCCAGTGTATTGTGATAATAATGAAAATCTTTAGACCCACGTAAAAAAAACCCCGGCAGATTAAATTATTTTTCTGGCAACTGGCAAATCCATTAAAAAAAAACTGTCCAGGCTGGTCAAACACTAGCCAGGTGATCACCCTATTTTATCCAGACACTTTCCTTTTCCTCATCACTCTGTTCTCACTATGAAAGCTATGCTCTAGCTAGGCTGCTAGTTCGGGGGGCAGTTCCAAGACCCAGTGGGTCTCAAACCCAGGCTTACAGAGCGAGCAGGCAGCAAACACCTGCACACTACTCTTTCTCTGGCAGCTCTAACCAGCTCCCTCGCCACTACTCACTGACCCACTGCACACAGAGACCACAGGAAGTCCCACCTCAAGGGGTCTGACAGGCAGCAGCCTCATGGCTCCTCACCCTATATGAATCCCAGGGGTGTCCAGGCAACACTGTGGATCTCCTATACCAGCTGTGACTATTCCTGCACTTAAACTCCTCACTTGGACTTTGCATCCTGATCTGGACCCTGAAACCTGACTTGGACTCTGATCCAGGGTATCGACTCCAGCCTGGAACTTGACTATGAACTCCTCTGCTACTCTCAGCCTCTGTTTGACTCTGCTCTTTGGTCCTGACTGCCCTTGTCAGGATCCTGACAGTTTGCCTAGCCTACGGTGAAGGCCTACCTTGGGGCACCAGGCAGGTAGTGGGTCACTCCCTGCCCAGCATACCCCGGAGGGTACTGGAGATAATGAGCTGCCCGCTCTCAGGAAGAGTTCCTCACTCTTCGAGCCCAATTATTGCAACTCACAACAAAGAACCAGGCTCTTCACTGGCAATCCATGATGAAAATGTGGGACTGCAGGCCCGACTGGCACAGCATGTGGCGGATAACCTGATGCTTTGAGAGCAGGCGGCCCAGCTGCAGGATGACACTGCATATGGGCACACACTGCAGCTGCCTATCTAGATCAAGGCCCCCAGACCACCTCCAAGAAGGTTTTAACAGGGACTGCCAAAAATTCAGGGGGAGTTAACAACCAATGCCTCCTGCTGGTCCTACCCCACTGACCAAGCAAAAGTAGTACTCAGTGTTAGCCTCCTAATGGGAGATGTATTGAACTGGGTCTTGTCCCTGCTCGAATGAGCGAGCCTGGCTCCGTCTGACTGGGATGGCTTCCTCTAGGCATTTTTGTGCCATATTTGATGATTTTTCCCCCGTGCCCATTCAGCAGAGACGTCCCTGAGCAAACTCTAGCCAGGCAGGGACCATCCTCCCCCTAAGCTGCCCACTTTCAACAACTAGTCTCTGACACTGATTGGAACGAAGCAGCCCTACTCAACAAGTTCTGGTGGAGACTACACAAGGAGATTAAGGATGAGCTAACTCACGTGGAGGCTCTGACCAACCTAGATGCCTTGGTTGACCTTGTCCTATACATTGACAATAGGCTCCATGAGTGACTTGAGGAGAGAAACCACTCCCAATTGGTGCCCCTTAGTTCCCATCTCTGACCTGGACCTTGAACCAATGCACCTGGATACTACCCATCGCCATGTGACCCCTGGGGAAAAAGAGCAATGTTGTTGTCACAGACTGTTTCTATTGTGGAGGATCTGGCCACACTCTCACCAACTGCCCATCATGAGCTCCAGCATGACTCAGTTCAGGAGAAACCAAACTCAGGCCTGGTAGAGGGGGTTGGTCTGATAGGGTTGTCAACCCTCCAGGATTGTCCTGGAGTCTCCAGGAATTAAAGATTCATTTTTAATTAAAGATTATGTCGTTTGATAAAACCTCCAGGAATACGTCCTACCAAAATTGGCAACACTATGGACTGAAGATAACACCCCTTCGACTCCTCACCTTCTAGCTATCAAAGTAGCCTTCAAAGAGTGGCACCACTGGTACAACTATTTACAGGGTGCTTGGTACCCAATACAGTTTTACATGAATCCTAAAAATGTAATGCCTCCACTGAGCCAAGGCACTGAACCAGAGGCAGCTGTGCTGGGCCCTGTTCTTCACAGGCTTCAATTTCACCATCACCATCCTTGCAGGGTCCCAGAACAAGACTACCAATGCCTTGTCCTGAAAAGGGGAATACCCCACCAGCCAATACATGCTGAGTCCCCAGGCATTCTTAAGCCCCGGAACTTCCTGGATGCCACGATTACCCAAGACCTCATGTCACTGATCTGCTCAGCTGCAGGGAAAGAGCAGCTTCCCAAAGAACTTGAGGCAGCAAGCCAAGGGCAACACCAGATCCAGGATGGCTTTCTTTATGTCCAGGGCTGCTTGTATGTTCTGCCAGGACTCCCTCAGTTAGAGGTACTATGGTTCTGTTGTGACTCGCCATTAGTAGAACATCTGGGTCACCTCAAGACCCTCTATGTGACCACACGCTCCTGCTGGTGGCCCTGAATGAGCACAACAATCCACTTGTATGTTGATTCCTGTGAGACATGTGCCTGCACCAATATGCTGCAATAAAATGCCCTCAGCACCCTAATGCCTTCTGAGAGCCCCTCCGGACCCCTGGGCAACCATTACCCAGGACTTCATAGTAAAGCTCCATGTGTCTAACAGGTACACTGTAGCCTTCACTGTGGTCAACCAATTGACAAAACTGGCCCACTTTGTCCACAGTGTGCACCTACCTTCCTCAGAAGAAATGGCTCAGCCCCTCGTGACTCATGTCATTTGTTTCCATGGACTCCGGAAGCGAGTCACAACTGATTGGGGTCTGCAGTTTGTGTCACCGTGTTAGTGTGAAACCCTATGATTGCTCAGGGTCCATGCTTACCCACAAACTAATTGTCAATCCAAATGAGCGAATTGAGTGTTAGAAAATATTCGCACTGCTTCATGAATTTCCATCAGGACACTGGTCAAGCCTCCTACCCCACACAGAGTTTGCTTATTACAATGCTGATCATGTCTCCACCAGGCAGAGTCTGTTCTATGCAAACTGTGACTTCCACCCCCGTCTCCAGCTGGCTGTACCTGTGAACTCCACCAATCCTGCAGCCACCGACTGGGTGCGCCTGATCCACGAGATCCAAGAAGTACTCAAGGCACATCGGGACAGGCCAAGGAAGATTACAAGCAGCACATTGACTGCTGATGCTGGGAAGGCCTGGCATTCACCATTGGGCAAAGTGGGGCTCTCAGTCAAACACCCCTGCATCGACTGTCTGTGTTGTAAACTGGATTACCAATACCATGGGCCATATTCCATCAGCCAGGTAATCAACACACTGACCATGAGATTTCAATGACCCAGATCCCTCAAAATCCACCTAGTGTTCCACATATCCTTGCTAAAACCCTACATTGAGAAACCCTTCACTCACTGGGCCCAACCACTGCCCCCTCCAATGTGGGTCCAAGGACATGACAATTATGAGGTCCACAAGATGCTGGACTCAAAAATCAAATGCAGCTCCCTCTGGTACCTTGTAGGCGAGGAGAGCTGTGGGCCAGGAGAGTGATCCTGGGAGCCACTGTTCCAAGTCTATGGCCTTGACCTCATGACAGCCTAGACAAGCCCAGACCAGCAACCGGTGCTCAGGGAAGGAGAGTACCCATAAGGGCCAGGGGGTCTCAAACATGGGCCTGTAGAGCAACTAGGCAGCAAACAGCTGCGTGCTGCTACCCAAGGGCAGCTGTAATTAGCTTTTGCTCCACTTTCCATGACCTGCTGCAAACACAAATCACAGCATGTCCCTCCTCAAGGGGTTTGCCAGGCAGCAGCCTCATGACTTCTGATTGGCTCCCTGCCCTTTATAAATCCAAAGGGTGATCCAGGAAGTGTCTAGTCAGCAGTATGGGTCTTCTGTAGCTGCCACATTCATTTCTGCTCTTGAATGCCTGGCTTTCACCTTGCCTTAATTTGGACCTCATCTCCTGTTCTGGCCCCTGATGCCTGACTCAGACTTGGATCCTTGGTATCAACCCCAGCCTGGAGCTTGACTATGAAATCCTCTGCTACTCTTAGCCTTATGTTTGACCCTGCTCTGACCCTTAGTCCTGACGACTCTTGTCATGATCCTGACAGCAGTAAACTTTGTGTTCATCACATCTATCAAGATAGTTTTGCATTACAAGTCCCCCAATACCTTTTGCAGATGTGGTCACATGGAAATAGTGCAGCTCAATCATCTAAGTGTCATATGTTTCAGTGACATGCCTGAAGGGAGTGTCATTTAGCAGTCAAAGTAGGGGATGAGAAATCAGGCCTTCTGAGAGTCTGTGCCTGACTAATACTGAGTTGCTGTGTGATCTTGGACATGTCACTTATCAGAGGTGGATAAGGCCTAGCTATTACCCAGCTAGAGAATGCATATAGCAACACTCACATACTTCACTAGCATGTTGTGAGGCTTAACGGTTGTAAAGAACTTATAGATCCTCAGAGGAAAGATATTCTGGAAATGCAAAGTAAGATAGTTTAGTAATGGTTTCTTCTTAATGCCAAATGGAGTTGCACTTGCTTACATAAGGTCTGAATTTAATCCAATCCTGTTTATTTGATCTTCTACAAATTTCTCCCCCTCTCTTGTTTCGATAAGACAGTAAATTTGGATAACTTCATGGACATGTGGCGGTGGATAGGAAACTAACTTCTCTTTAACCCTGTCAAATGTTGTGTGATATCATTATAATGAAGAATATAGCATAAGACATTATTAGTTTGTGACATGAAGGTCAACCCGTTTCATGTCACAGTGTTCCTTATAGTTCATTTTTCACTGATGAAGGAGGTTATGTTTGAAACTTTCAGGATCATATTTTCCTCATAGTTATATCACTGTGACTCCATTAAAGTTAATGGAGATAAATAGTGTAAGGGGAGAATTTGCTGCTCTGTTTCTATTCTTGATTCCAAAACAAGCCATGGAATTATCGTGGGCATGTCTGATCAGGGCTTTGGACTGTACATTTTTAGGGGCAGGGATTCTATCATTGTCTGTTGTGTAATGTACATGCACATCTGTGGTGCTCTATAAGTAGGCTTGGCAGAATTCAATTGTATTTTTATAACTGACAGATAACATCTGTTTATTTTTAAGCATTTTTTATTTTTATTGTTTTAAATTTTCATAGTTGTGGGATATTATTGTGGGAGGCGATAATGTGGGGAGTTTGACAATTATTTATAACAGTAGACCCTGAGATTCAAAAAGTTAAAGCTTTATAACTCCTAAAACACAAATTGTCAACATCACATGTCAAAATATCCAAAGGAAATAGCCTTAAATCAAACTCTAAGTTCTCAAGCAACATTTTTCTTTCTTTGTGTATCTGTAAATTTCAGTTATTATCAATGGAAATATTTTTTGTCTGTTTGTGTATGTGTGTGCAATGAAATCAGCTTTTACCAACATTTGCTGATTAAAAAGGTAACCCTTCCAAGCCTATCTGTAAGTAATAATATAGCCTCTTGCCAAATCATGTCATCCTGGTCAGCTGAGGAAAGATGACTGAATGAGAAGACATACTGCTGAGTTTCTCTAGTGAGGTCAGTTTACTACTCACCATATCTATGTTTCCCTCCTTAGCCAAAGGGAACTTAAGCTGCTTGCTTTTCCAGCTTTTCTTTGTTGTCACGAGGGTCCATTGCCAGGCATACAGGGTGGGGGGATAATGAAGGTAAAACTATGTTGAAAATCTCTGCAGTCAACCCCCCAATCAGCCTGATTGTTCTCTACCTTAGGCAGCCTGGCAGTGTGAGATTCCCCATGCACCCATTACGCAGATAATGCAAGAAGACAGCAGGTCCTGTAGCATTTTCTTAATATAGTACTACACACATCCTACAATTACAGTGAACTTTGTAGTAGAGCCCTGTGCGGAACTATTTTGTTAATCCTGCTCCTGCTATTATGGCAGTACCGCCAGGATCCCAGTCCTGCTGCAGGACTCTACTTTGTAGTAGAGAAAACTCTCTAAATTGTATTAGGCAAGAGTGTCACTTTGCAAGAAACCGCTAGTAAAATGAAAGCTAAGTCCCCAGTCCTGAAATTAACCGTTGTGCCCATGTAGAGCCCCATTGACTTCAACAGGGTGCCATGCAGGTAGAGTGAATTGCGGGGTTGGGGTGGTAACTGTGAAAAATCTATGGAGATCCTTAGGAAGCATTGAGACAAACAGGCCAAAGCTATTTTGCAAGCAGCTGTTGCTTATACTGATAAGGGATAGTATACACAGGAAAAATTTGAACTTTCTGAAGCTCCTTGAAATCTAATAACCTTTGAGTCCCAGGATTCCTTTAATTATTGGTGGCAGATCCTTGGAATGTGTTGTTTGCCATTGTTTTGTGCTAGGCAACATGTAAATTTTGAAATAAAAACAATCCCTAAAGCCTAGAAGAGTGAGTGGGCTTCTCATACTTGAACATTGAAAAAAGAATTGACTATGGTTTTCAAAAAAAATTAAAAGGGGAATGGCTTTTTAAAAAAATGGATGTTAAGAGTCAGGTTTTATTATTTGTATTACAGTAGTGCCTAGAGCTACCAGTCTGTTGTGCTAGAAGTTTACACTCTCTATATTTTATAAGACAACAACAGGTGGATAAACCCAAAAAACTCTTTGCAAGGGCAGGTCATGGAGGGGGAAGTGTTAGAGGAAGCCGGGGTAAACAGAAAAAGAATCCAGATTGGCTTAATAAGTGGAATGCTATATTGTGTTGGTGTTTTAAATGTCCAGAGCTATGTTATTAATAACACCTTAAGTTATTAAAACTGAAAATACTTTAACAATCTAGTTTACTTTCCACTGCTTGCCTGGTACTTTCTATTTTCATAGAATCATAGAAATGTAGGACTGGAAGGGATCACAGTAGGTCATCTAGTCTAGTCTATTGAACTGAGAGGCAGTACTAAGTATTATCTAGACCAGTGGTTCTCAAAGCTGGTCCGCCTCTTGTTCAGGGAAAGCCCCTGGCGGGCCGGGCCGGTTTGTTTACCTGCCACGTCCGCAGGTTCAGCCGATCGCGGCTCCCACTGGCCGCAGTTCACCGCTCCAGGCCAATGGGGGCGGCGGGAAGCAGTGTGGGCCGAGGGATGTGCTGGCCGCCGCTTCCCACCACCCCCATTGGCCTGGAGCGGCGAACTGCAGCCAGTGGGAGCTGTGATCAGCAGGTAAACAAACCAGCCCGGCCCGCCAGGGGCTTTCCCTGAACAAGTGGCGGACCGGCTTTGAGAACCACTGATCTAGACCGTCGCTGACAGGTTTTTTGTCCAACCTATTCTTAAAACCTCCATTGACAGAGCTTCCACAACCTCCCTAGATAATTTGTTCCAGTGCTTAACTAACCCTACCGTTAAGAAGTTTTTTCCTAATGCCTACCCTAAATCTGCAATTTAAGCCCATTACTTCTTGTCCTGTCCTGTGGGGAAAACCCATAAGAGCGTTTGTACAAGATCAAATAATATTAAAATACTTATGATCTAAAATCTATGATAGCTATAGAGGACAATTTTCCAGGTGAAGTTTGCAAATAACCAATTTGCCTATAATTTATTCTTCACTCCTTTGGACCTCCCACAACTTCGTGAATTCAAAAACAATTTCCCTTTATAAGCCAGGCATCAATATCAGATGTTATATACAGGAAGAAAGAAGACCCATCTTGTCAAAACTAATAGAGTCAAGAGATAGTACAAGTGTATTCCAGATGCCCCTTGCCCTTTTCAGGTTGGCTTGAGAGTTGATTATTCTCCAGCATGATCACATTCACACTGTATACCCCAAAGTAAAGAACAAATGTAGGTCCTGCTTCTTGTAGTGGGCTCCATTATAAACGGACTCCTCCTGTAACTCTGAAGAACCACATTGGCACTGATGCTCATGCTGAGCTCATTTCAGGAGTGCAACTTTAGGAATGATCCAGCACTTTCTAAGCTGGAAACATTGCATTTGAAGTAAGGGGGAGTGTTGCCTGAATCAGAAGCACAGGTCTGGGCACATAAAGGTAGACCTGGCGTTAAGTTCTCCAGATGAATATGCCCCATAACAAGTTTTAAATTTCTTCCACCACTTCTTTTTAAATTACTTTGTCTCTTAAAGTGGCTGAACATTAATGAAGAAAACTGATGATCCCAGCGCCTTCTAATCCTAAGAACTGCAGGACACTTAAAGAGTGATTAAGCTACATGTGCAAAATAGGCAAACGCGGGCCTGTTCAGCAGCACAGTGCATCTACGCACTCATGGCCATTTTAGTTGGAGTGACTTTAAAGTACAGTTCCGGTCTGAAACAGCATGTCTGGATTCGATGTGTATGGTGTGCCTATGACTTCCACTTCAGATTCTTCTCAGTTTACTGCCAGCCGCACAAATTCAGTCTGGGATCTAAAAGTCAAACTATTCTCTTTGACTCGTGCCTCATCATCAGTAATGTTCTGCAGGCCACATTGTGCCCTCTGTTCCTCCTATCCAACCACATCATCTTTCCACCAGTGATGGGCAGATTCAGGCTGGGTTTTCAAAGAATGCTAAGGGAGCTAGGCACCAACTTCCATTGAATTTCATCGGGAGTTGAGCACCTAGCTTCCTCAGGCGCCTTTGAAAATTCCAGCCCTAATCTCTAGTCACTGGAAATTGCTGAATCAGCATATCCCTTGGCCATCTACTTTTGGGACTGAACTGGCCATTTGTGGGCTCCCCAGCAGAGGAAAGATTGTAAGTACCTTACAGATTTTTCAACCCTACCAGCTCTCCACCAGCTCCCATCTTTCTAGGTTCTAGAGCTTTGAGAAGGCTCCCCCACTGAAATATGAGCTGTTGGAATTCACTCCACTTTCCATTTTTGTTCAAGTCTCCCGTTTCTACACCTCAAAGTACTGTGAGAGCTGCTTGAATGGGGTACAAAGAATGGAAACTCCACAGGCCAGGCTGCTACTTTTCTGCTCACATCATTTACAAAGACTGAGTTTGGATTTTTTTTAGTTATCTCAGGCATTACACACACTCCGTTAAGGATCCGTTTTACAAACTAGCATCTTTAATCAGTTTACAGTTATAGGTGAATCTGTATATTAGACATTCCTGTAGTCAGATATTTGGCATAATCAGTGACTTGTGGTTGCTGACTTCCTATCCTTTTGTTGTAATACACTTCAGCTCTGATCATGGACACTGGACAATAGAGATGAGATAAATAGAAATGATGTAAAGTTACATATCCTATTACTAAGGCTATGAGTTGGTCACGGAGGTCACGGATTCCATGATTTTATGTGACCTCCATGACATCAGGCCCGGGCAGCCAGGTTCGGGCTGTCAGCCCCAGGTCGTGTGGCACGGTTCAGGCATCCATGATTTATTGTTTATTGCCCATGACCTATCTGTGACTTTTACTAAAAATACCCGTGACAAAATTTTACCCTCACTTATTATTAATCTGGGGGTGACAATGCTAGTACCTCTGTTACCCATTGAATGTGCCCTGGGTGGGCCTACTGATTGCAAAACCTAAGCAGGCTCAGTCTGAGATGTATGCTTATGCAGTTAATAAAAGTGTTGCGACTCTCTTCTCCAACCAACTTGACTCCTTGGCTCTTTACATAACGTTACAGCTGAAGATGTTGTATCTACATCTGGATTAGTTTTAGGTTAACGTTGAGGTTCAAGGCCTTTGGAAATATAGACTTTCAAAAAGATTTGGGTGCCATGGTGGATAATCAGCTGAACATGAGTTTGCAATGCAACACTGGAGCCAAAAGGGCTAATGTGATCCTTGGAAATCTTGAGTAGGAATAGTGAGGTTATTTTACCTCTGTATTTGGCACTGGTGTGACTGCAGCAGGAATACTGTATCCAGTTCTGATGTTCACAATTCAACAAGGATGTTGTTAAATTAGAGAGGGTTCAGGGAAGAGCCATGAGAATGATTAAAGTATTAGAAAACATGCCTTATAGTGTTAGACTCCAGGAGCTCAATCTATCTAGTTCAACACAAAGAAGGTTAAGGGGTGACTTGTTCAGTCTACAGCACCTACATGGTGAACAAATATTTAATAATGGGCTCTTCAGTCTAGTAGGCAAAGATATAACATGATCCAATGGCTAGAAGTTGAAGCTGGACAAACTGACTTGAAATAAGGTGTAATTTTTTTAACAGTGAGTTTAATTAATCATTGGAACAATTTATCAAGAGTTGTGTGGGATTCTCCATCATTGGAAATGTTTAAATCAAAATTGGATGTCTTTCTAAAAGATATGGTCTAGTTCAAAGGAATTATTTTGGGGAAGTTCTGTGGCCTGTTTTATACAGGAGATCAGACTAGATTATCGCAATGGTCCCTTCTCGCTCTGGCATCTCTGAATCTAATTTAATTAGGGCTCAGTTTTGAGTTCAGGTTTGAATTCTAAAGTACCATAACCTTGTGACTTTCTCTCATGAGATTTTGACATAAGATGGCAGAAATCATGCAATTTCACAGGAGAATTCAGCTGCATCCAACCCAGAACAGGAAAATAAGCCCTTCCAGACTGGAATCTAACTCAGAACCCAAACTAGAACGGAATACTTATACTTGGGGCTTTGAATCTTGACCCAACCAAAATTCAAGGTTCTGGTTTTGGCTTATATTTACCAAAAAGTAGCAGCTGAATATCTAGAGCTCTTGGATCAGAAATAAAAAGCAGGTGAATTCAGCAGTAACAAACAGGCCACTGAATGCATGGTCCTCTTACATGGCCCTTCTCTCTCTACTACCTGAGCATCTCACAACCCTTAATGGATTTATCCTCCAAACAACCCTGTGAGATAGGGCAGTGCTATTATCTCATTGTACAAATGGGGAACGGAAGCATGGAGAGCTTAAGTGACTTGCCCTAGGTCACATGGAAAGTTTGTACGAGAGCAGGCAGCTGAACCTAGGCTTCACAAGTCCCAGGCTCTGCACCATCCTGCCTTTCTCAATGGCTCCAGGAATCGTGGATTTTGTGGTGTGGAACACTGGTTGTGGTAAACTGATTTAAAGATGCCAGATCTGAAAACAAAGGTCCTTAATGATGTTAGTTGGAATACAATACTCAAAATGCCAGACTCCTATGGTCCCATCATATATGTTCTGGTATGAACACATGCTCTGGAAATGGATTAATATGCATTATAAGTGGGGTGGGGGGGCTAAGAGAGAGAGAGAGAGAGACAGGAATTTCTCTGGGATTACTGCATCCACCTAGATCCCTGTACTACAATCTAATAAGAATTATTTTCAGTCCCTATAGTCAGGGCTGGATGTCAGCCAGGTTTCGAAAGGTTTTTATTATTGTTAAATTAAAATGATTTATCTACCTGTCTACATGCTGGGTAAATATATTTACAGTTTCTGTTTTTTTGCTTGGCATTTGCAATTTTTAATTGTTAAGTAATAGAAACCACCGATTTTCCTTCTAGGCTTAAAGAAATATGCAATATGTTAAAGGCTCAATCTGACTCCCATTTGTTTGAATGGGAGCTCTAAATGCAGAAACCTATGTTGATGGTAGAATTGTTTTGAAGAGTATTCGTCGGATAAAGTGCTTGATGGATGAATTTTTTGATTAATACTTTATTCAATTAATACTCTTTTTGGTATATTTGAACAACAGCTGTTCAAACACTATTCAACCAACAGAGTATTTGCCAAGTAACAATAATATTAATTCTACTGACATGTTTTCTGTATTATAGAGCCAAGGTGGGTGAGGTAATATCTTTTATTGGACCAACTTCTGTTGGTGAGAGAGACAAGCTTTCAAGTGTTTCTGTACTTCAACTAACTCTGGCTAATGTATTGATACTGTATGTTTGAAGTTTTACATGAATGAAAGTAAGGAAACCTAAGTTATGGGTCTCATTCAAATGTTACTAGTGCTTCTTGCTCACATGCACAATTCTGTATTAGTGTAACATATGTTTTTCACTTATGTGCCCTAGTACCATGTGACCAAATTACACTTTCCCCAACTGAGTCAAGGTTGGTTGACATTTCTTACAGCTGAAGGTTATCTCTTTCTCAAGAGTCTTCTTGCGGAGCTAGGTGGGTGGAGGAAGTGGTTTGTTGATGGTCGGGGCAGAGGGAGGTCTCCATTTCCTCTAGTAAAAAGGAACAAATTGTAGATTCTTACATGTAGATAGGGTGTATTTTATAATTCAATACATAACTGAAATTCATGCAGCTGCACACCTATTTTGTACAGATCTAAATTTTTTGGAAATATCTAAAAATTGCACACTCACTTCTTCACAGCCTCCAAGGATCTGAAAAGCAGGCCCACTGGTTCGGGAGCTTCAGATGAGTGCGTTGTCTTATCAAACATAAAACATGTGGGAAGCCCCGGATTGTGTGCATATAGGTATTACCCACATTGGTTCAGAAATTCAAGATTTTTCAGGTGTTTCAAACGTCTTCAAATATAGCTAAGGCATTTGTGCTCATTGAGAGCTAAGTCCATGGCTAATTTAAAAATAAAACTGGTGGCAACTAGGAAAATAAGAATGGCCATATTGGGTCAGACCATTGGGTCCATCTACTCCAGTATCCTGTCTTCTGACAGTGGCCAATGCCAGGTGCTTCAGAGGGAATGAACAGAACAGGTAATCATCGAGTGATCCGTCCCCTGCTGTCTACTTCCAGCTTCTGGCAAACTAGAGATGAGTCTAAACTGCTAAATTCACACCTGGATTCTGAACTCCTCCTGAGTCCAGGGGATTTTGGTTCAGTCCATTAGAACATAAGAACGGTCATACTGGGTCATACCAAAGGTCCATCCAGCCCAGTATCTTGTCTATGGACAGTGACCAATGCCAGGTGCCCCAGAGGGAGTGAACCTAACAGGTAATGATCAAGTGATCTCTCTCCTGCCGTCCATCTCCATCCTCTGACAAACAGAGGCTAGGGACACCATTCCCCTGTGTGTCTAGGGACAGCTGCAAAATTCAGATCCATGGCCTTGTTTAGACTTTGAATCCTCCAAAGTTTGGGGTTCTGTTTTCTTTTAGGATTTTGGTTCAAATCCATCGCTAAACAAATAAGTAAATAAATAAAATTACACACTTTTTTTTTCTATTTGGCAAAATTCCATCTCTGGCTCATGAGGAATTTCAATCTCATACATAATTTTTTCCTGAAAGATACAAGTTTTTGACTGCAAGGGCAGACAATAAAAGTACCAGCTCAACCATAGCTACAAGTGCTAGGATTGCACTATTTGTCAACACAAACAGATAAGGGTGTGTTTTTACTGAGTTGCAGTGACCTTTTGCTTCAAAGGTAAATGCAAGCTTAATTTCTAGTATTTCTCAGCTTTTGCAGCTACATTCTAAGAGGCTCGGTTTTAAACAAGATTAAACATGTTCACAGCTGAAATCTAAATGGGTTCTGCATAAATGTTGAAATGGTGTGCTTAAATGCTTGATCCCTAATGCAGCCTACACACTACCCACAGCAAATGTTCCTCCCAGCTGCTGTTCTTCCCATTAACAGAATGGGGGAGAAGAATTAAGGTATTGCTTTATCTAAACAATCTGAAGCCAAGAGTTCAGTAGCTGTCATCCAGTCTGTGGAAGCCTATAATAGATGAGTAGTTGCCTACCCATGTATACAAGGCTCAAACTGAAAGGAAATAACATTCTCTATTAAAATTATTATGGCCTTGAGCCTGCAGTCCTTAAAACTCCAGTGACTTCAAGAGGATTTTCCCCTTAATTTCAGAAAGAGCCCAAATTACTATCTGGAGGGGACAGAAAAGAGGGTGGTGTTCCTCTTGCAAAGTGACTAGCATTGAAGGAAGTTTAATCTTGTGGCTAGAACACTGGATGCAGGCAGAGCTCAGTTCTGTCACAAATTTCCTGTCTGAGTTTAGGGGACAAATCGCTTAATCTCCCTGTACCTCATTTCCTCATCTGCAAACTATAGGTGCTTATTTTCTCCCATCCTTCTTCTATCTTGTCTGTTTAGATTTTAAGCTCTTTGGGGCCTGGCCTGTGTCTTACTAGGCATACAGCACCTCACATAGTGGGGCCCAAGCTCTGCTCTACCCTGCACTAGCCTGCTATGGGCCAGCTGTCCAGGTGCACCCTGCTGACATGCATTAACTGTTTGTTAGTTTGCTTTGATCTAGTCCCATTTCAAAGCAGGGTGGCTGACAATTAAATGTTTGTGTGGACAAGGCCTAAGTCAAATATTTCAGTGCCCACTTAATGGTGAATGGGGAGAGCTGGGGCAACTAATTCAAGCTACTAATTGAGGATCTATCACAAAAGGGAGTGTTTCAACTTAATTTCATTTGATAAACTCCAGGTTCCACTCTGTTACCTGAATTTCATTTGACAGCCTCAAACCATTTTGCTCTGTGTGTGTGTGTGTGTGTGTGTGTGTGTGAAAGAGAGAGAAAACTGTAGATGTAATGACTCAAGGGCGATTATTAATGAGAAGGCACAGCCGTTTTGTTAAACCATGTGAGAACTGAGATCAGAACACTCTTCATGTATTTCTAGAAAACACCGTTTACACTGGGCATGCTCAGGTGCTTAATATAATCATTAGAATAGTCACTTACAGATTGGTAAAAAGGGACTTAGTACCTACAACTCACATCAGCACAAATCTTGGAACAAATTCACTAGAGGCGTAATTGGACGCAATTCAGTTGAATAATGCAGTTATCCCTGCTTACAGGAGTGGTGAGTTTGGCCTATTTTTGTTTGTTGTGTAAAAACTTGGGGATATTAAAAGGTTTTTCTGTCCCTGGAATTTTTCTGTGGGTTCAAGCACAGTGTCTGGCTGCAATAGCTGACTAGTGCTGTGGGCAGGGAATTCAGCTGACTACTTGATAAGTTACCCAATGCAAGCTTGTCACTGCAATTGGTCACATGCCTTCTTTTTTGCTGTCTCAGCAAAGTCTTATCTCCTCAGCTCACTGCCACAGGCTGATTTGAGGAGGGAAATGCTCAGTCTGTACATAATGGGAAATTACAAATGAGAAAGTTAATGGGAGCAGTTCCCACCGACTCTGGTGCTTCCAAAATATCAGCTACAGCTAGAGGGGTCCCCAGTGTCAGGAGGGGCATGCCAAGCACTTCAGCACTTGTAGAAGAACAGCATAGCATCAGCCCTGACCGCAAATCTCAGCAAACCCATGATACTACCAAACCCCACCGCAACCAGGGATGATGATCCCTTCCTTTGCCTTGACTGAAGGAACCATTAAAAGACAGAGCAAAGGCTATCCCCATGGCCTAATGATAGTGTACTGTAGTACCATGTGGAGACCTGGGTTTGAATCCTAGTCCCAGTCCCTCATTCCCTGGGTTAATGTGAACTGAATATATGGCAGCAACACATTCAGTCCGAGACAGGGGATGCCTGCCTTTCCCTCAGTAGTTGCCTTACTGGTGAGCTCTGGAATCAAATGAAAACCAAGTACTGTTGTAAAGCTGACAATGAAACCATGTGAAGCAGGTTTCACATGTGGAGTCGCTTAGCAATATGGCACAATTTATGCCTGTCTAATTTGAATCAAAGCAATCCCCTGTCCCGTTAAGAGGAATGGTTGAGACCCTCAAAAGCTCAGAACTGGAAGGGAGGGACTGAGAGCTCTGGACCCAGAACTGATCCCATGGAGGAGAATTTGTTACAAATCAGCTTAGCTAAGAAACAATTTTGTAAGGATTACTGAAAGAAAGCCAGCAGAAGCATAATTTGATTAGAAACATGGAATTATGAGATGGACTGGCTTGAAATAAATTGTTCGGCTTTTTAAAAAAAATTAGTGCTATGGGAGAAATGGGGAATGTAGAGGATGTTCAGTAGTTAAATTTTCATACAGCATTTGATAAGATTCCTCATTGCCAGGGGTAGCACCGCATAGTACAGGGGTATAATAGATAGGGACAGACAACAGGCTCAAAAGTAGGAAGCAGTGAGTGTCAACAAATGGTAACATCTCTAGCTGGAAAGGGGACATCACTGGATGGAACTGGGATCTCTCCTGTTTCCATAAGACATTATTTGAATCAATGTAAAAGCCCCATCGTCACTGCTGTACATTGCAGTTTGCTGCAGATGGAAATTGAACCACAAGCCGGGGGGAGGGGGAGAGCACGGAATCCTCTCCCCTGCCTGAGAGATTGAGGAAGCAAAAAACCTCATCCTGCTTTGGCCTTGGGAATAGAGATGGACCGGCATCACAATCAATATCTAAATACAGTACACTTGTACTTCAAGGAAGCCTGGATCTGAATTAGAAAGTTGCTGTATGTGAACCCTATCCACTGAAAATCCGAAGTAGATCTGGACCAGTACTTAGCACCTTGAATCTTGTGATAGAATATCTGGGAGCTGAGATCTCTAGTGGGCTTCCTAGTCTTCAGAAGGCACCAGAACCCTGCTAGAGCAGCCATGTCTATATGGAGCTAGGCCTTGTATATTTATATATAGCTTGTGAACATGGTTATTTGGACCTCAACTACATCTGTGTGGTTTCCTCAGATATTAATGTTGTGTAGAGAGCAAAGACACATTTCAAGGCGTGTTAACTGGTGGTGTTGAAACCTAGACTCCCCACTAGGTGAAAACACAGCCAGCCAGCTAACACCCCTTTGAACAGGTTAGCCTGCCTGCATCTTGATTTTCAGTCATGCTAAGCTAATTCACTTGAGCCAACATGACTGAAACACACATTCTTTGTCTGTTAAGACAGGGCCTCTGAGGCAGAGGTAACGAGGGTCAGGGACAGAGGGGTGCTGCAGGGAAAATCTCTACACACAGCCAGGAATAAGCTGAGGATTGTTTTGTGGTGTTGTTTAAGAAAACCATTCTGGTAAATCTCTGGATTTAATCATACATAGGCAGTATTTACTGTGTTAAGAGCCAGCTGTGAATGCTACCTGCTTACACTCTCCTTTCTAGTTCTGGGGGTGTCTATCCTAACCCTCTGCCTCATACTCACAAAAAACAAAGTGAAACACTTTTTTTTTTTAAATATAGCTTTATAACCATTCAGGTAGATAAACAAAATGAGAAGCCACTCTATTTTGCAAGTGATATTGTAGGCTTCAGTTTCCAGGTTTCCACTGCAGTCAGTGGGAGTCATATGGATGGCTCCCTGTGCAGTTCTTTGGTAAGTTATGCCAAACAGCTTGAGGACTTGGTCTTACAAGGTGCCAAACAACTTCTGAGGAATGCTGAGTAGCTTTCAGACCCCATTGGCTTCAGTGGGAATTGAGTGCTCATCACCTTTCAGGAGATGCTCAGCATCTGGCAGGATCAGTCCTTACGAGAGGAAATTCTGAATATGGTATATTTCTTCAGTTATATCTCTGCTAGTAGCTACCTCAAGTGTTGGTCCAAGCACTGGCATGCTATACAATTAGTATCTCACAACTGCGGGTAGTTTTCAGTAACCCTTCAGTATGCAATTCCCAGTACTCTGCGTCTTCCCTGTGTTCAGAGTGCATCATCTGCAGAAAAGATGGCACTTCCACTTTACATTTCATCTAGAAGAAGGAAAAACTTCACATTCTATATTATCTGACACTTCAGTACAGTAACTTCTTGGGACTGCTCCGTTACATCTGCAATAAATGTAACTTGAAAAAAAGAAAATGAAACTTGCTTCTATGCAGTACCCATTTCACCTCACCTATTGCTCTTTTTGCCTTCTTAGATATTAAATGATTGGGGCCAGGGACCATATTCACCTATATGTCTTCACAGCACCAAATCCAATGGTTCTCAAACATCTTAATGCCTTGTAAGATCCTTCCTCTCCCACACACAACCATGGAGGCAACTCAACTTGTGTTCTCAACTTCAAGGGCCACCTCCACTTCCACATGATCCCATAACATCCCAGTTGCAATGACTACACTTGCTCATATGGAAAAATAAGATTAGGAAATGTATTTTAACCATCTTTAATGTGAGAGGTGATTTATGCTTTCTGGGGGGGGGGGAATTAATCCCACTGTTGTGCTTTCTTTCATTTAATCTCCCCCCTTCTCTCTGGAGCACCATGCCTCATTTGTCCTGCCTGCCTCTGAATACTATTACGTGATCTGTGGAACAGCAGCAGTCCACAGAGCACCATTCATAGACCACCAACATCCTCACAGATTTTTGGATGCATTTGCAAAAAGAATAATCTGATCATCCATATTCAGCCATTTACTTAATACAAGATACAGTTATTGCCTCATAATCAGGAAGGACCTTCAAGTTATCATCTAAATAAAACTAGTGTTTGAAGTTCCTTTACCCATCACTTCACCCTTATCTTCCCAAGCTGTAAGAACATATGAGAGGTGGGCACTTCAGTTGTTGGGATAAGAACATAAGAATGGCCATAGTGGGTCAGATGAATGGTCCCACTACCCCTGTATCCATGCCAGCGGCCAGTGCCAGATTTTTCAGAGGGAATGAACAGAACAGCACAATTATTGAGTGATTCGTATCCTCTGTCATCCAGTCCCAACTTCTGGCAGTCAGAAGTTTAGGGACACCCAAAGTATGGGGTTGCATCCCTAACCATCTTGGCTAATAACCATTGATGGGCTATCCTCCATGAACATATCTAATTTTTTAACCCAGTTATGCTTTTGGCCTTCACAACATCTCCTGGCAACAAGTTCCACTTGACTGTGAGATGTGTGAAGAAATATTTCCTAATGTCAATTTTAAACTTGCTGCCTATTAATGTCATTGGGTGACCCCTGATTCTTGTGTTATGTGAAGGGGTAAATAACACTTCCTCATTCACCTTCTCCACACCATTCATGATTTTATAGAGCTCTATTATATCGCCCTTAAGGCGTCTCTTTTCTAAGATGAACAGTCCTAGTCTTCTTAATCTCTCCTCATACGGAAGCTCTTCCACACCCATATAATTATTGTTGCCCTTCTCTGTACTTTTTCTAATTTTAATATATCTTGAGATGGGGCGACCAGAACTGCATGCAGTATTCAAGGTGTGGACATACCATTTATTTATATAGTGGCATTATGATGCAAGCACTTATTAAATGTGTCAATATCTAGTTGTCTGCCTTCATGTGATGTGATTGAATGGGATACTCTTTCATTTGACTGTTTCTCTTCAGTTCCTATCCGTACTTTATCGACTTCTATGGTTGTCTCTGTCCAAACTGTGTGCTCCTCTGCACCTGTCAGCTTTCCCCAGCCCTTCATTTAAAAAATCTTCTACAACCTTTTTAATTGTACATGCTAGCAATCTGGTTCCATTTTGATTTAAGTGGAGTCCTTCTTTCCTGTATTGGCTTTTCCTTTCCCAGAAGGTTCCCCATTTCTTAATAAACCTAGATCCCGCCTCTGAACACCATTGTCTCTTCCACACATTGAGACCCCACAGTTCTGTCTTTCTAACCCTGTGTGGAACTAGAACCATTTCAGAGAATGCTACCATGGAGGTCTTGGACTTTAATATCGTACCTAGAAGCCTAAATTTGGCCTCCAGGACCTCTCTCCTACCTTTCCCTATGTCATTGGTATCTACACGTGCCACAACCACTGGCTCCTCCCCAGCACTGCACATAAGTCTATCTAGATGTCTTGAGAGGTCTGCGACCTTCGCTCCCAGCAGGCAATTCACCATGTGGTTCTCTGTCATCACAAACCCAACCATCTATCTTTCTAATAACCCAATCCCCCATTGCTATTACCTGTCTCTTCCAAATAACAGGGGTCCCCTCCCCCTCCTTACTTAGTGCAAGAGAATATCATGACATCATCTGAATAATCACAATTTATCACATTTAGACTAAGTTCTTTGGAGCAGGGACTTGTGACTTGTATGGGACATGGTTGAATCTGAACATTCCTCACTTCCCTATTATGTTTTCTTTATAGTACTGTACATGGTTGCATGTATCAGGTATTCAGTATCCAATCTCTTGTATTCAAAAAGGGTTTGTGATATTTCAATGAGATCATTTTTGATGTTTTAGGATTAGGGATAAGCAAACTTCTAGATGTTTGCTTTGGTTCTCTGAAATTTTCGAGGTATCCTTCTCCACACAGTCTTCTGACAGTGCCCAGGTCTCTCCCTCCATCCAACAACCTTTTCTAATGGGCTCTGGGCTACCACAACCTCTTATCATTGGATTGTTCCATTTTCCAGGCGTGGTAGATTCTTAGGGATCTATGTGGTCCTGTTTCCCAGTCCCTGGAGGCAGCTCATTGGTTGTGGAATCCAGTAGGCTTTCTGCTGGGCCTACCTACTGTGCTGTTTAAATCTTGCACCACTCTGAGAACTGAGACATTGCTAGTAGTTCCTACAGTGAGTGCCTGGAGCCCCAGAGCTCATGAACCATAAGTAATTCTGGGGTTGTGCTGTGCCTATGTAACCCGTGCCTGCTTGGTGGCAGCTAGACTAGCTAGAGATTGATGAGCCTGCTACAGCCTTGGCTAAGAGAGAGCTGTCCTTTAGCTCACACAATTTCAGCTCATGTATTAAGCTCCAGAGGTTCCAGGTTTGATCTCGGCACTGATGTCGGCGTTACACCCACATTTTATAAAGAAGTCCCCAATCCTGCAGCTATTTGTGCACATGCCTAACTACCTCTGAGGAGTCCCATGGAACTCCTTATTGACCATGTTTAAGTGTTTGCAGGATTGGGGCTTAACATATGTACTGTGATACATTTGTCATTGACACAACACCACCACCACTGATCATTTCAGTTGAATGCAGCCTCAGTCTATTCAAAGTGGCACAATCTGTGCTGCTCCTCACAGGAACCACAAGATATTTCTATCACGTCTGAAGTTATGTGCCAGCACCACACCATCCAGTTGTGGTGCCCTTCCTACATAGACACCCTGTATGGAGCTGCTTCTTTTGGGCTTCACTCAGGAAGAGCCTCTTTCATCGACTGTGTCCATGTCAGCGTATCAGACTACTGCTTAGGTGAAAGATGAGAGTTCATAGATCAAATGGAAAAAACCCTTAACAGGGCAGTCAGAAGTCAAGGGAAAGACTAAGGCTACGTCTTCACTACCCGCCTGAATCGGCGGGTAGAAATCGATCTTTCGGGGATCGAATTATCGCATCTCGTCGGGACGCGAAAATCGATCCCTGAATCGACGCTTGTACTCCACCAGCGCAGGTAGGAGTAAGCGCCGTCGACAGGGGAGCCGCGGAGGTTGATTTGCCGCCATCCTCACAGCGGGGTAAGTCGGCTCGGATACGTCAAATTCAGCTACGCTATTTGCGTAGCTGAATTTGAGTATCTTAAATCGACCCCCCCCCCAGTGAAGACGTAGCCTAAATGTACATAACTACAAATTGTCCACACACCACACAGGCCACACATCAATATGTCCTAACACTGAAATACATTCTTCCTGTTTAGACTGTATAGCAATACCACTCAAAGCAAATGACCATTATCTCTTCGGGCAGATAAGATAATGCTCCTGTGGGACCTACTGTCAGCAGGGATTTTGGGCGCACACAGCTATTCCGAGTACAGGTATTCCTCTTCCCAAAAACTCTCAGGGATTCAAATTCCACTAACCTTGTCGGGAGAACTCAGAGATTCATTGACTTTCTTGTTCTGTAAAAAGGAACTTGGAAAGAAGTTGGTCTCATCCATATTTGGGGATTAGGTTTTTATCTGGCAGATCTCTGACACTGCAGGGCCGGCTCCAGCTTTTTTGCCGCCCCAAGCGGCAAAGCAAAAAAAAAAAAAAAAAAAAAAAAGCTGCGATCGGCGGCACTTCAGCGGCAGCTCAATCGTGCTACTCCATTCTTCGACAGCAATTTGGCGACGGGTCCTTCGATCCCTCTCTTCGGTGGCACTTTGGCGGCAGCTCAAAGAGGAAGAGAGGGACTGAGGGACCCGCCACCGAAGACCCGGACGTGCCGCCCTTTTCCATTGGCCGCCCCAAGCACCTGCTTCCTTCGCTGGTGCCTGAAGCTGGCCCTGGACACTGCCCATATTTTAGGGGTTTCATGTTTGCACATAGATCAGCAGGGCACCAAACCTATGAGGTGGTGACCTGCAGATAAGGATCTCGATTCCACTAGAATTCCACCTCAGCCCATCTTGTAAGAGAGGATTGGGCATTGATTTTTTTCAAAGGTATTTTCTATTTTAGTTGATTTTTTTTGGTGCCTGTGTAGGACCAAACTTCCCTCCCTGCCGATTTTCCTATGATAGTGGGAGGTGTTCTGTTTTATGTTGCAGGTTAACTATCTGTAACATCCCAAGCACCTTAGTGGGCACTAGAGTGCTTTTAATGTTATTATTGTTCTTTGTATTTCAATAACACCTAAAGCCTCCAAATGAGATCAGGGTCTCCTTACACTAGACACCACACAAGCGCACAGTGTGAGATGGTCTTTCCCATGAAGCGCTTACAGTCTAAATAGAGAAGACAGACTACAGATGGGAGGGGGGAAAAGAAGCAGAGAGGCCGGGTGACTTGCTCAAGGTCACACAGCACATCAGCAGCAGAGGCCAGAACAGAATCCAGGTCTCCTGGTCCAGCACCCTACCCACTGGACCATGCCACCTCCCCAAATGAAAATACTGTTGTTATTATTTGAGAATGAAACCAGACCAGATGTGGATGGCAAGAGAGTCCTTTTCTTGTGTGTGCACTCTCTCTTCAATTCAATTCACCTTCAGCAAGTCTGGAAGACTTTCCACAAAGACAGCTTAATAGAAATGTTGCTGCTAGTCCTTGCCGTTCCACTCCATACGGTACATGAGCTAGTTATCTAGTCCTGGGTCTGCTTTCCCCTCCACCCCCCTAACTGAGCAATTCTTTAAATGTCATTTTGATAGCAAGATTGCAGCCACAATAAGGCCCACATCATTCACAGATGGTTTTGTCACCCATTTTCTCAAACAGCTCTAAGCTTTTACAGTAACTGGTTTTACTTACGTAGTAAAAACTAAAATAAAAGAGTACATTTACAGCTTATTGCACTACCGAACACAGCGGTAGACCCCATTAACAGCCATATTGTTCAGCTAGAGCAGTAGTAGGACAATGCATCTCATGGTATATAAAAGGATTTGACATTGCTGAGGTCACAACTCCGTGTCTCTTTTTGAAAGATATCAATCTAGCTGTCAAATATAAAAGGCAGGAAGGGTCAGGTGTGCCAGTTTAGAAAATGGCCAGACAGGAGGGGGAGGAGAAGAGGTAATGATTTAAATGCATGTTTCTTTGATTATGATTTTACATATGTTATCCTGGTATTAATTCACATTACTAATGAGAAAAGGGGCACCTGCTCATTTCTCACCCGTAAATGGTATTGCTTTTTCATTTAATCAAAGAATGGTGAGCTGTCTTGGGTCTTCCTTGTCCAAGAGGTGAGATGCTGCATGCTATATCAGATGCAGTTTCTGTATGGTCTTCACAGTCATCCCCATGCTAAGTGAGTTGCAATAAACTGATCTTCAGGTGGTGAACATATAGATCAATGTGGATAGAACCCAGGAAGAAACTTCTGGAAGTAGTGAGAAAGCCCTAAGCCCTAGGGGTACTCAGCTGTGGAAATTCTTCGCATTAGTAGCTCTAGTTAAAACCTATAGGGGAGCCTGGGTTTGAACTTGAGCAATGTACCTTTGGTAAAGGCCAAGTTGCTGTCTCGTCACTGCTATTTTAATTAGCCCAAGTAATAAAGCACCTTTTTGCAGTGTAGACCTACCCTGAACCTGGTCATCTTCACAGCACAATGCAAGAGACAATTTTTATGCAAGCCTTACTGTAAAAATACTCAGAGAACACCAGCCAGACTTTTCGTGGAATAATAACAACTTCAGAAATATAGTAACACCAGGTAAGACAAGAATGCTACTATGGAATCATACGTTCTTTTCCTATGTAGTCCACCCTCATTTGTAAAATAGCCTGTCTGCCAGTGATTTAGTTTGAGACAGCTGCTGCTATGCAGGGAGTCTCACACACGGTGCTCTCTCATGCAAGCTTTGCATGTATTCTTTTCTTTGATTCCTTTCATCTGACACAACTTATCCAGACAGTAATTACATGTTTGCTCTGTCTATGAAAACACATGACCAGAAATAGCAGACTGTAATTGCATCTGTGGGTAAGCGATGCAATTTTTCATGTTGAACTTCATTGCTAACTTCCATGCAATGGTGAATGCATTAGAAGTGCATAGATTAATTAAATTGTTTACATTTCCTGCTGGGTATCAGGATCATGGTGGCATCAGTATCTAAAATTGCCTTATGTCACCTCCAGCTTGCTAGCATGCATTGGTCACCTCCAGACTGGATTACTGAAAGTCACTGTACCTGACGGTGATGTACAGGCTCCAGCTAGTACAGAATGCAGCTGCCTGTCTTCTTCATGGTTTAGGCTGTCTCGAGCACCTCAGCCCTTTCTCAAGTACTTCCACCTGCTCCCAGTCAGCTTCCAAAGCCATTTAAGTCTTTGGTTCTAATCTTCAAAGCAATTACTGGATCAAGACCTAGTTACATTAAAGATAGAACTTTGAACCACCATGACAGATGTGCTCCTCTGATACAATGCATGTGAGAGCTAGGTTCAAAGCACTCTCCATCAAGGAGCCATGCAACAATCTTCCACAGGAGATCAGGTGAATGCAGTCTGACCGTCTTTAGGAAACACTCCAAAACCTCTCTCTTTGAAAAAGGACTTTCCACCATACAAATGACACTCACAACTCTTACACCTCTTCTGTCCAAAAAGACACAACTAACCAGAAATCCCCTGAAACAAATCAACCAAAAACCAAAGTAAATTAATAAAACCTAAAAAAAAATCAGATCAACAAATTCTCCCTTTTCAGGGTTAAGCTTGGCTTGGGGGAGAAATGCCAGAGACTTTAAATCCATGGGGGACTGTGCTAGTTTTTATTGACTTTTTTTTTTTTTTTAATGTGGAAGGCACTCAGATATGCTCGTAATGGGTGGCAGTATAAACCTCTAAAATAGATAGAGACCTCTATGGATTAGAGAAATGTTGGATATGGTCCCCTATAAACTTGTCACTCAGCAAAAAGTTGTGAAAGTTTTATTTGCTCTGGGCCCTGTATGATGATTATCCAAATTCACAACTCCTAACCATGAAACTGTTCTAAACTGTAAACATCAGTAGCACAGCATCTCCTTGGAGCATGGCCTTGAACTCAAAATGTTATTGTTGTATACCAGATCTGGAGTTGGGGCCCTTACCCCTTTCCTTCAACAGATCTACAGACTATTCTGTATACAAAATACTTAATCTCCTTTTAGTATAAGTATTCCAAGCATCAACATATAGTCAAAGTATTTTTCTCTTACAATATTAATAGCAGCATGTAGCAAGAAAAGGTATTGTTTCAGCAACATCTTGTTCTAAACAGATACAAAAAAATAACTGTGAAAATCATCCCTTAATGGCTGATAAATACAGAACTGCAATTTATGCTCCCAAATACTATCTTTATCTTAAGGAGCATTTTCAGTAATAATGGCTGATTTAGATGGATTCCCAGGGTGCTGGATCATTGCCGATGACATTAATGGTTTAAGGCTCCCTGAATTTTGATTGATTGCTGTAATCTGCAGAAACTATTTCAGGACATAGATTTATTATTATTAAGCCTATAAAATGGTGTCAGGGTCAAAGCAAGCTGATGATTTGTGTTGTGATGCAAACATTACACAGGAGAAGATGAAATCTTTTAATAAATGTGAAATGCAGGCGAGAACAGTGTTCCATCTTCTTTCACTGAAGAATCTGTGGCCAACAAATACAGATTACAACAGCAGGGAGAGTGTATTTAGGTTAAGATTGTACTGAAAAAATAACCTTCAAAACCACACTGAGCACACTGATGATATTCCCCTCAGTGATTGAAATCTTTCAAGGTGTCTCACGCTGTTAACATGGTTACCAGCCCTTCTCAATACTATATCTAGCAGTCTAATCTAATCTCTTGATTTTATAAAACCTACATGTTGGACCTAAATCTACTTGATAGCAACCTGACTTTCAAAGGTAATTTTCCTGATAGTCCCCTGCACCTTCACCTCTTAGTCTTCCTATTTAGAGGCAAGAAGGCCATGTTTCCTACCTCATTGTTACAATGTAAAAGCTAATGATTCCTATGAGAAGAGAGAGGTTACATGGGCCAGAATCAAATCTCAAGAGCTTTTTTTTCTAATTTTTATTTTTATTACTGATCATAAGCACAAACTGAATAGCTGGCATCCTTAATGCTGTACAGGGGACATTGGATTTTAGAGAAAGCACATCACAGTATTTCATAAAGGGGATACAAAAATATCCTTGTTCCCTTCTTCTCTTATGAACACGTGAGCATGTGTTTTCAGGGCTTGCATTAGTGGCAGTGGCGATATGCATGTTCTCAAACAGTCAGTGGACGTTTGTGTGCCAACCAAGCCTGGCAGGTCGTTTATGTACTTCTGGCAAAAATTGATTTGCTCCATTTGAAAGGACCACTGCTGAGGCACTGAAAAGCATACGGACTGTGATAATTCAGTCATTGTAGTTGTTGTAATCAACTAACGACTTGGATACAAAACTACCAGAGAGTTCCAAAATCATGACAGTTTGTTTTGTTCATGGCAGCGTGACTTGATTTTCTTGTGACATGTTAGATCCAAAACCACGGTCATCATCATTACTGTTCATTATTACTATTCTTACAGTAGTGCCAACAATCTGTTAGACACCGTGCAAACCTAAAAGGACATACAGTTCTGGCTAAAAAGACAAGGGCGGAGGGCAGAGGAATGTGTGTGTGTGTGTGTGTGTGTGTGTGTGTGTGTGTGTGTGTGTGTAAAAATTAAGCGGTTAGGCTTTCCAGTGGCCACATCATGTTAGTTCAATGCTAAGTTGTGCTCTTTGTGTATCTATACACTGGGTATATTTATATTCTAAGAATGTTTCAAGGGGCACTCATTGGAATAGAAATGGGAGAGTGGAAGGGAGAGGAAGGTAGAAAGGAGAGCAGGCAGGAGGGAAATAAGCAGGGCAGGGAGCACATTTTGGCAGGGATTCTAAGATGGGCAGCTGCAGTAAAAGATGGGCAGAACCAACAACTAATGGCTGCAGAGCAACTAAAAAAAGAACACCCAGAGTCCAAGGTGCAGAGTTTAGTGAATCATGATGTCAGAAGGCTGTGAAGACTCCTGCCAGCTGCTCCTGCTGGTGAGATCGGATGCTGCTGGGCAAGTGCCCTGGACAAATTCCACTGCGTATGGTGGGGGAGGCTGAAAGTACCCTATCCTTGCGTCCATAGTACTTTTGGTAGGGAGCCCCCAGGGTCAGGGAATTTCCACCATGTGACTAAGATAACCTATAAAAAATGGCAATGAATACCACCAAATCCCAATCAACAACTGATGTCCAAAACTGGTGAATTTTGAGAAAATTACAATGTTTTCATGACCATTTTCATCTTTATAATAGGCCATTTTTTCAATGAAATATCTTTACTTCACAACATTTTGACAGGCTGTGTTGGCTAGGTTTATCACTCTTTGCTCCACTCAATGCATTATCTTTAGCATGACATTTAGAGGACAGCCTTTAATCCCACAGATGCAATCCAAATTAACTTGTCTTGCCAATAGGTTGTAGATATCATTAGTAATGAGGGCTTTCTTAAGGCCATTTCCTATTATATGAAGATTGCCTTTGGCTCTCAGCCATTTCATTCGAAGCCAGGGCACCGAGAAACATACAGGAGGTGCACAGTCCATCGAAGGATTGTGCTCAGGGTTATCTTGACATCTGAAATATCTTAGATTCTAGGAGTGTGACACTGGGTTACTGGCCACATGTCAAAGCCCTGACCATATGATCTGCTTTACCTATGGATGGAGAATCAATGCTGCTGGAATTATTGCTAGTAACAGTGCTGCTTGGATGTCCTTTCAACTCAATTGCCACTGCTGAGGATGCCTGGACAAGAGTTTCTTCTGGTATGTGATTGGAAGCATTTGGGAAAACTTTTTTCACTTATTTTCCAGGGATTGTGAAGAAGGACTTCTGAGGGGAAAATAATTAAGGCAACTGCTGTACTTTTTGTGCACCTATTCAAACCTATTTCCAAAGACACTATAATATACATTAAAATCATCCCCTGTAGGCCAATGCCCTCTACATCTACCTTCAATATATTTTAATGCTTTATACTCTGTGATGCCTAGCAATATGTTCCACAGTTCTTTTTTTAGGAATGGGCACCCTTAGCCCTTACTCCCTCCATTTACATGTAGATGATAATTCAAAGAATACTCCAGCCACTGTGTTTATTGAGAAGGGAGGTACATAATGTGCCAAAGCCTCTGCAGAATTAGTGGATGTAAAAGCAGCTTGATAGGTTTCCGTTTCTCTCTCTCTTTCTCTGTGTTTCTAGTCTCTCTACATTACCCTTAATGTTTCTAACCTCTCTAATTTACCTTGATCAATCTGTGAACTCTCAGTTCAATAGCAAGCATCTGGGGACAGCTAAGGCAGTATTTATTTGAAGTTTTCAGCATACTAATCTTTCCCCCAACAACTGTGGGTCTGGGAAGATGGATGGAAGGGAAGGTTTGTTAAGGAAAAGTTCAAGTACAGGGCTGTCTCAGTGTACAGGCTGAGAAAGTGTTTATCTGGAGTTAGTAACAAACAACCTCTCGCCCTCCCTCCACTCATCACTCAACTATCAATTCGCACTCCCCATTCCAGGTCACCTGACCTTAGCCTTATGCAGCAAGTGTAGCATCACTTAAAGCATTCATTGAGCACCAAGATGAAAGTAAGGAAAAATTGATCAAAGACATCAGTACCCTGGCTTTGGGACTGTGTGATCTCCTGCACAGCTCTTGTACAAAATGTTGCCAACAGGTATTGAAAAATGGTGCAGCAAATGGGATGTGAGTCTTAAAAACACAGTAAATAATCTGGGGAAATTAGTACATATTAGCTGGTAGAACAGCAAATAAACCGATCAATAATGGCCTGGTGAGAGTGGCTGAAAAAAATGAATATTTATTAAAGTGGCATAAATAAAAGGGGAGTAGAGGCAATTTCTTTAAAAAACTCCAGGTTTGACTTTTATTTTACTATGATCTTGCATGGTGTTGCCTGCAAGAAAAGACTCATTTAACAATCCATTGCACTGCAGTCCATTGCAGTAAATAGTGCAATGTATCAGTGGGTATTTGGGAATGTTCTTATAACACTTTTGAAAGAAAGCGTAGAGTCAAATGAAGTAAAAATCTTAAATGAACCAAACTGTACAATAGAATCTCTATGGATATTCATGCCTGAATAATAAGAATATAGCAGTAGGGATATACTACCAACCACCTGACCAGGATGGTGATAGTGACTGTGAAGGGATATTAGGGAGGTTATAAAAATAGAAAACTCAGTAATAATGGGGATTTCAACTATCCCCATATTGACTGAGTACATGTCATCTCAGGACAGGATGCAGAGATAAAGTTTCTTAACACCTTAAATGACTGCTTCTTGGAACAGTCAGCCCTGGAACCCACAAGAGAAGAGACAATTCTTGATTTAGTCCTAAGTGGAGCACAGGATCTGGTCCAAGAGGTGAATATAGCTGAACCGCTTGGTAATACTGACCATAACATAATAAAATTTAACATCCCAATGGGGGAGGGTGGAGACATCAAAACAGCCCACCATGGTAGCATTTAATTTCAGAAAGGGGAACTACACAAAAATGAGAAAGTTATTTAAACAAATTAAAAGGTACAGGGCCAAAAGTGAAATCCCTGCACGCTGCATGGAAACTTTTTAGACACCATAATAGAGATTCAATTTAAATGTATACCCCAAATTAAAAAACATAGTAAGAGGACCAAAAAAAGTGTCACTGTGGATAAACAACAAAGTAAAAGAAGCAGTTAGTTGCAAAAAGGCATCCTTTAAAAAGTGGAAGTTCAATCCTAGTGAGGAAAATAGAAAGGAGCATAAACTCTGGCAAGTGAAGTGTAAAAATATAATTAGGAGGGCCAAAAAGAATTTGAAGAACAACTAGCCAAAGACTCAAAAAGTAACAGCAAAACAATTAAGTACATCAGAAGCAGGAAGCCTGCTAAGGAACCAGTAGGGCCACTAGACGATGGAGATGCTAAAGGAGCACTCAAGGAAGATAAGGCCATTGTGGAGAAACTAAATTAATTCTTTGCATCGGTCTTCATGGTTGAGGATGTGAGGAAGATTCCCAAACCTGAGCCATTCTTTTTAGGTGACAAATCTGAAGAGCTGTCCCAAATTGAGGTGTCAAAAGAAAAGGTTTTGGAACAAATTGATAAATTAAACAGTAATAAGTCACCAGAACCAGATGGTATTCACCCAAGAGTTCTGAAGGAACTCAAATGTGAAACTGCAGAACTACTAATTGTGGTATGTTACCTATCATTTAGATCAGCTTCTGTACCAGATGATTCGAGGATAGCTAATGTGATGCCAATTTTTAAAAAATGCTCCAGAGGCAATCCCGTCAATTACAGGCCAGTAAGCCTAACTCAGTATCAGGCAAATTGGTTGAAACTATAGTAAAGAACAAAATTATCAGATACATAGATGAACACAATTTGTTGGGGGAAGATTCAACGTGGTTTTGTAAAAGGAAATCATGCCTCACCAATCTACTAGAATTCTTTGGGGGGGGTGGGGGAGGGTCAACAAACACGTGGACAAGGGTGATCCAGTGGATATACTATACCTAGATTTTTAGAAAGCCTGTGACAAGGTCCCTCACCAAAGGCTTTCATGGGAGAAGAGGGAAGGTCCTCTCATGGATCAGTAACTGGTTAAAAGATAGGAAACAAAGGGTAGGAATAAGTGGTCAGTTTTCAGAATTGAAAGAAGTAAATGGGCGTGTCCCCCAAGGATCTGTACTGAGACCACTACTGTTCAACATGTTCATAGATGATCTGGAAAAAGGGGTAAACAGTCAGGTGGCAAAATTTGCAGATGATATAAAACTACTCAAGATAGTTAAGTCCCAGGCAGACTGCAAAGAGTTATAAAGGGATCTCACAAAACTGGGGGACTGGGCAACAAAATGGCAGATGACATTTAATGTTGATTAATGCAAAGTAATGCACATTGGAAAACATAATCCCAACTATATATATAAAATGATGGGGGTCTAAATTAGCTGTTACCACTCAAGAAATAGATCTTGGAGTCATTGTGGATGCGCAGCGGCCATCAAAAAAGCTAACAGTATGTTGGGAATCATTAAGAAAGGGATAGATAATAAGACAGAAAATATCTCATTACCTCTATATAAATCCATGATATGCCCACATCTTGAATACTGCGTGCAGATTTGGTCGCCCCATCTCAAGAAAGATATATTAGAAGTGGAAAAGATACAGAAAAGGGCAACAAAAATGATTAGGGGTATGGAACATAATTCCATATGAGGAGAAATTAATAAGACAGGAGCTTTCAGCTTGGAAAAGAGATGACTAAGGGGGGATATGATAGAAGTCTATAAAATCATGACTGGTGTAGAGTAAGTAAATAAGAAAGTGTTATTCACTCCTTCTCATAACACAAGAAACAGGGGCCACCAAATGAAATTAATAGGCAGCAGGTTTAAAAACAAACAAAAGGAAGTATTTCCTCACACAATGCACAGTCAACCCGTGGAACTCCTTGCCAAAGGATGTTGTGAAGGGCAAGACTATAACAGGGTTCAAAAAAGAACTAGATAAGTTTATGGAAGATAGCCATTGATGGACCTATTAGCCAGGATGGGCAAAGATGCAAAACCATGCTCTGAAGTGTCCCTAGCCTTTGTTTTGCCAGAAGCTGGGAATGGGCAACAGGGCATGGATCACATGATGATTACCTGTTCTGTTCATTCCCTCTGAAGTACCTGGCACTGGCCATTGTCGGAAGACAGGACACTGGGCTAGATGGACCTTTTGTCTGACCCAGTATGGACGTTCTTATGTTTATTTTTGTATTATTATGGAATTGGCTGTTGCCTGAAGGATAGGAGGCATTAGGACTATAGATTTCATTTAAATGTCATTAGATACCATGATGATTGGGTCCAACAAACATTCCTAGAGAATGAAATAACTATATGAGTGCAGCGCTTGGGGGAGAGGGAGGCTCTCACAATTTTCCCGTTTGTCATTGCTTGTATAACAGGACACATTAGCACAATAGACTGAGCTTGTTAATGTTGGAAGTAGGCCTATAGTCAGAAGGTCCAGAGTAGGAGGAACTCTCTGCTCACGCTGTTGGTGGAAATGTAAAAGAACAGCTGTAGAGAGCCTCATTTACATATGGTACATACCCACAATTCCAGTTACACTTGGAAATCTCCCTAACTGACCCATACTTAGAATGTGGTAGGGAGATGTTGGAGCTCTGTGAAAAAAGGGCAAAGGACTCTCTTCTTGTGGTGAGAAGCTCATCTCTAAGTAGCAAGGACTCTGCTCCAGGGTCCTAAATGTTTTTGGCTTCCCTTTATTGAGGGAGAAGAGACCAGCAAGGCAGTAACAAATCTGAGATTTCAGTGAGGACCCTACTACCCCACATTGAAACTGAGCTGAATCACAAAGTGGATCAGGTGGTGGCACCTCAAGGTGAGCATCCAGCTTCAACAAAGGCAGGTCTGCAGAGAGCACTTCTTTTAGGTGCCTGGAACACTATAACATACTGCCCTGCACTGTGAGTGGGCTTTGTAGTGGGTTGTGTGACGTAGCTGAGGAATCGTCCCTATTAGGGATTCAGAGGCTGGTGGGAAGGAAGGTGCATGGACTGCTGCAGATTTACTGACTGTTCTAATCTTTCTTTGAATCTGATATTTTGGAGTGTCACAAGTTATAGGGCTACCTACACCGCTGTCCCCTTTCTGGTCTCTCTGAGCGCACCTCTTCAGGTCTTAGGCCTCATGCCTTTACCTTTCACAGGGCAGCATATCACAATTCTCCCACTCTTAGTCCCTGGGCTACAGTACCCCGTGTAAAAACCATTCTTATGCTGCCGGTCCAACTGAGTTCATGCACCTGTGGATCGTCCCTTCAGGAGTCTGTCACACAATCTTCTTAAAACCACAATATTGTTTGTTTAACAGTAGGAACAACAGAGACTTTCTAACTAGCTATACCCGAGAGGTAGAAAGAAAAAAAACAATTCAGCTTGTAAATTCCTTTTGCCAGCTGTTTGCTCATTGCTTGAACCCTTCTCTTAACAAAGACCCTTGTTAAAAAACTTGACACCTCTGCATTCAGGCAAGGAGAGATGAGATATGCATCTACCTTCAGCTCTGCTTTCTAAGCAGCTAGAAAGGAGGGGGGGAAAATCTTACTGGCTTTTGGTTTAAAATGATCCCACCGCTCTGCCACCATGTCAAGGCTCCTTCCCCACTCTGAACTTTAGGGTACAGATGTGGGGGCCTGCATGAAAACTTCTAAGCTTAACTACCAGCTTAGATCTGGTCCGCTGCCACCACTCCCAATGTGCTAATTCCCTTCCCTGGGTAGCCTTGAGAGAGTCTTCACCAATTTCCTGGTGGATCAAGATCCAACCCCCTTGGATCTAAAAACAAGGAAAAATCAATCAGGTTCTTAAAAAGAAGGCTTTTAATTAAAGAAAAAGGTCAACATCATCTCTGTAAAATCAGGATGGAAAATAACTTTACAGGGTAATCAAACTTAAAGAGCCCAGAGGACCCCCCTCTAGCCTTAGGTTCAAAGTTACAGCAAACAGAGGTAAACACTCTAGCAAAAAGTACATTTACAAGTTGAAAAAACAAAGATAAAACTAACACGCCTCGCCTGGCTGTACTTACAAGTTTGAAATATGAGAGACTTGTTCAGAAAGATTTGGAGAGCATGGATTGATGTCTGGTCCCTCTTAGTCCCAAGAGCGAACAACCACCAAGACAAAGAGCACAAACAAAAACCTTCCCCCCACCAAGATTTGAAAGTATCTTGTCCCCTTATTGGTCCTTTGGGTCAGGTGTCAGCCAGGTTACCTGAGCTTCTTAACCCTTTACAGGTAAAAGGATTTTGGAGTCTCTGGCCAGGAGGGATTTTATAGTATTGTACACAGGAGGGCTGTTACCCTTCCCTTTATAGTTATGACAGGGGGAAAGGATTTTAAAACAACAAACAGTTTACACTCATGCCTGTCTCATCTAAAGCCCCGTTATGGTAACGTAGACAGGCCTAGTTACTCTAACTACCACAATAGGTCCCTGTGTCTCAGTGTGGTTCCCCTGAAGAACTTCTGCCTGTCTCTTGAGAGAAGGTTCCTTCAGAATCGTACCAGAATTATTTTATTCTATTGTGTCCCTTGCCTGGTAGAAACCAGTTTTGTAGGCTAACTGAAGATAGAGGCAAAACCATCAAAGCTAATAGTTCTGGAATTGTCCCTTAACATCTCTCAAGTGTTTGCTGAGAGATGGCTAACTTGAGCCATTCTTTTCCTTCCTGCCTGTTTTTTCAGACAGCCCGCATTGAACTAAAGCAATATAGTCATACACTAAACAATCCCAACATCCAAATCAACATACAGTATTAATCAATTATGACAAGGCAGCTGAAAATCTGTCACACTGAGTTTTCCCAGCTTCTATGTCTCTGTTTCCCAAAATACAGATTCCCTCTATTTGCGTATGTTTGGGGAGATGGGGGTGTGACAATGGGTGGCCTGCCTGCTAAGGGCAAACAGAGAAAGATTGATTTATGCTTCCCAGAATTCTGGGTGGGCTTTAAGCCGGTTTTGTTAGTTTTCAAGAGGGACTTATTAGTTCTTATTGCCGTTTTTTAGCCACCTGACAAAAGTTTGCATATATGTGGTAGATAGGTAGATAGATAGATATAGCTATTGCATAAATTAATAACAAAATGAGTGTTAAAAGGGTTCTGGACTGATAAATGCCAAAATGTTTCCAGAGACACTAACCTCCCTCCCACCCCCATTTGTCGAGGAAATACCAACATGTTTCTAATTAGTAGGGCTGTCAAGCGATTAAAAAAATTAATTGCGATTAATCGCACTGTTAAACAATAATAGAATACAATTTATGTAAATATTTGTGGATATTTTCTACATTTTCATATAATTTCAATTACAACACAGAATACAACGTCTACATTGCTCACTTTATATTATTATTTTTGATTACAAATATTTGCACTGTAAAACACCAAAATAAATAGTATTTTTCAATTTACCTAATAAGTACTGTAATGCAATCTCTTTATCATGAAAGTTGAACTTACAAATGTAGAATTATGTACAAAAAAACCCTGCACTCAAAAATAAAACCTAAAACTGTAGCGCCTACAAGTCCACTCAGTCCTACTTCTTGTTCAGCCAATCACTCAGACAAACAAGTTTGTTTATATTTGCAGGAGATAATACTGCCCGCTTCTTGTTTACAATGTCACCTGAAAGTAAGAACAGGCATTTGCATGGTACTTTTGTAGCTGGCATTGCAAGGTATTTACATGCCAGGTATGCTAAACATTCGTATATCCCTTCACGCTTTAACCATCATTCCAGAGGACATGCATCCATGCTGATGATGGGCTCTGCTCGATAACGATCCAAAGTGGGGCGGACCGATGCACATTCATTTTCATTATCTGAGTCAGATGCCACCAGCAGAAGGTTGATTTTCTTTTTTGATGGTTCGGGTTCTGTAGTTTCTGCATTGGAGTGTTGCTCTTTTAACTCTTCGGAAAGCATGTTCCACATCTCGTCCCTCTCAGATTTTGGAAGGCACTTCAGTTTCTTAAACCCTGGGTCGAGTGCTGTAGCTCGGTTTAGAAATCTCACATTGGTACCTTCTTTGTGTTTTGTCAGATCTGCAGTGGAAGTGTTCTTAAAATGAACAACATGTGCTGGGTCATCATCCGAGACTGCTATAACGTGAAATATATAGCAGAATGTGGGTAAAACAGAGCAGGGGACATACAATTCTCTGCCAAGGAGTTTGGTCACAAATTTAATTAACAGGGGTTTTTTTGTTTTGTTTTTTAACAAGTATCATCAGCATGGAAACATGTCCTCTGGAATGGTGGCTGAAGCATGAAGGGGCATACGAATGTTTAGCATACTTGGCATGTAAATACCTTGTAATACCAGCTACAAAAGTGCCATGCGAACGCCTGTTCTCACTTTCAGGTGACATTGTAAATAATAAGCGTGCAGCATTATCTTCCGTAAATGTAAACAAACTTGTTTGTCTGAGCGATTGGCTGAACAAGAAGTAGGACTGAGTGGACATGTAGGCTCTAAAGTTTTACATTGTTTTGTTTTTGAGTGCAGTTATGTAACCAAAAAAAATCTACATTTCTAAGTTTCACTTTCATGATAAAGAGATTGCACTAAAATATTTGTATGAAGTGAATTGAAAAATACTATTTCTTTGGTTTATCATTTTGCAGTGCAAATATTTGTACTAAAATAATATAAAGTGAGCACTGTACACTTTGTATTCTGTTGTAATTGAAATCAATATATTTGAAAATGTAGCAAAATATCAAAAAATATTTAATAAATTTCAATTGGTATTCTATTGTTTAACAGTGCAATTAAAAGTATGATTAATCGCAATTAATTTTTTTTATTGCGATTAATTTTTTGAGTTAATTGTGTGAGCTAACTGCGATTAATTGACAGCTCTAATTAGTCTATAGGTGTACAGACCTGGTCAGAGTTTTCCACAGGCTCCCTTCCACCTCCAGATACATCTGACTCCCATCACCATTGTGTCTGAGCAACTTAAATATGAATTAATTTATCCTCACAACAGCCTTATTTAATACTTTACAGATGGGGAAACGGGACACAAAGAGACTGGGGTATGTCAGTGCTGCAGAGAAAAACCCTTGGCGATAAGTCTCAGAGCCCGAATCAATTCATTCGGACTCGCAGGGCTAAAAATAGAAGTGTAGATGTTCCCACTTGAGTTGGAGCCCAGGCTCCAAAACCCAGTGAGGCTCCGAGACTTGGTGCTGCAGATTTTTCTAAGGGACTTGCTCACAGTCACCCAAGAAGTGTGTAACAGATCTGGAAACTGACCCCAGATCTTCCGTGTCTCAGGCATCTTACCCACCACAACCATCTAAACACCCTTTTCAGATAAGCTTCTGTCTTAGTTCAATGCAAAAATAATTCAGTGTTGCTGATAAGATGGTTAAAGAATGTTTGGAAGCAAAAAGTGACATTTACAGAAAGTTAATTTGTTTTCAAGGCTACGTTCTCAACAATCATCAGTAGGAAAGCCAGTGCAATAAGTTGGTAGTAATAATTTTTTTTGAGATGACAGACAGCTCCACACCCATAAACTCTCAAATCTCTAATAGCAACAATTTGATTTAGAGCTTGAGGGCATGCCCAAAACTCAGTTTTTGTCTAGAAACTCCATTGTGCCAACTGGTGTCTGCCACCTGTAGCACCTAAAATTGCCTGTACTGCAATGCCCCAAATATTTAATGGCACAATATACAACTGCTTCCTTATAAGCCAAGGAGAATTAGAGCTGCAGGATTGTATGTTTCAGATTTCTGGGAACCTTGGATTAAGTCACTAATTCTGTAAATGAGAGGAAGTAAATTTGGACCATCTTTTTGTTCTGTTTTTGTACAGCACCAAACACAATGGAGTCCTGGTCCATGACTAGAGATCCTAGGCACTATGGCAATACAAATAATAATATTAAATACAATCCATCTGGGTTCACATATACAACAGTAACTACAGTTCCTGAAGTCTGGTCCCAGCACGCACTAGGTCTTCTGTGAAATGTGGGAAGGATTTCTTGAAGCTTCAGATTTTTTTTGGCTTTGGTTTATCCAGTGTCCTGGTATGGCACATGAAAGGAATCTTTCTAATACATTGTCCCAAAAATCAAACGGATTCCAACAAACTATGCATGGGGAAAAAACTGTCTTCCTGATTTAGTACATCATTGCTTAGTGCCACTTCTTTACCAGGAATGAGCTTAAATATATTAGTTACAGGCCATGAAAGAAAGCCAGAGCTTTAGGGTAGAGACTCCCCTAGTAAAGGGTTCTGCTTCTTTCTAGATTCCAAGAGTGTATGTAAAGCATAACTACAGTCTGACTTCATGGGGAAGTACCAGCCTCATTCTTAGAACAGGAGTCTCATTGGAAAACCACCTTCAGAGATTAGGCCTTTCTGTCGCTTCTGAGTAGTATATAGCAAACCCCTCACATTCCAGTAATACTAAATCAGAATAGTCATGAGAGTTCAAGTCTGAAGGAAAATATTTCACCTGTGAGTAAGAAAGGGATTCAAGAGGTCTTCAATGCAAAGACTATGTCTACCTCTTTTTCCATACGGTACCTAGCACAACAGGGCCCTGATCCTGATGGGGGGGGGGACTCTGGGTGCCATGGTAATGAATAATAATAATCATAAAGAACCAGGGATGTAAATATAATGGAAACAGAAATAGAGAAGCAAGGAGGCAGGAGTTTAGAGAATAGAGAAGTCATTGGCAGTCATCTTCATCCTTCGTATGTCATGTACCTTTGGTATGGTGCTAAATAATTTGATAACCAGATAAGAAATCTTACTGGGGCTGAGACTGATACATGCCAAAAGAGCCAGGGAACTGAAGAAATGTGACTGGGGACCAGGAAAATAAGACTAGCATACTAACCAACAGTAGTTGTTATGGTGGAGGGAGGACAAATGAGAAATGCACAGGATGGGAATGAGTACTGACAGTCCTGGACTGCTGGACAACAGTACCTTAAGCGTAGGAAGAAACACACAATTCCAGAAGGAATCAGGCTGTACAGTAATTTGGAAGGAGAGTGCAAATTCTTTGCCAATTTTCAAAAAAATCCTTTCCTCCAAAGACTTCAGCTACTATTCCTTATTTCTAAATAACCTCTGAAGTGATGGTTCTCTAGGGAAAGAATTGGACCTTATGAAATTTGTTCTATAGCAAAAGAGTACAGTGTCCAGACTTGAGGGTAGGCCTGGTTTTGTGCATTTCTTTCATCAAGTTGGAACAGGAGTTTGGATCAATATTGAGAACATGGTCCGAAGAGGTGAGGTTTAAGGGGGGATTTGAAGGAGAAGAAGGATGTTGTATTGCATACAGGTTCAGTGAGGTCTTGCCATGCATAGGAGCAGACGACAGCATGGGAGAAAGAGACAAAGGTGTTTGTGGGAGGATACAGAAGAAGAATGAAGGAAATTGGCCAGCTGGAGGGTAGAAGATGAGGGGTGAAATGTAAATGGGTGGAGCCGTGTAGAGCCTTCATTGTAAGGAGGAGGAGTTAGAATTTGATGTAGCACATGTCAGGTGCCAGTGCAAGGACTCAGGAGGTTGAGCGGAGGAGGTGGGAGCACACAGGTTGCTCATCAACTACATATTGATGAAATGTAAGAGGTTTGCTTCAGGTAAACATTCAAAATATTGGGATGCTTTTATGATCCTCCTGATGCCTCTGTTTGCCTTTCCTCCCGTTTCTCTCAGCCCAGCCAGATCATTCTTTCTTCTTCGTTTTCTCGTCATCTAATCACCTAAACTCTTTCATCCTGACTCCTAACAAGCTTTCTTTCTCCCCCAACTTCTGTTTTCAGTGATTCTTCTGAGACTCAGCTACCTCTGCCTGACATAGCACCCCATCACCACCACCCTGTAGCTTCTCCCTGATCACGATTCCCTTTTCCCCTTTCCCCAACAGGCTCTCCCACTTCACTGAACTCTCTTTCCATGCCCCAAATGGCTCCCTCTCTTTGTGGATATGCCTCCATGTGTGTTGAGTGAGAGGTCAGATCTAGCACTCTCTCTGCTGGCTGAGGCTGGCTAATTTACTTAAATTCCCTGAGATCTGGGATTTCTGGGTCTGAGGGCTTAGAATGTGTTGCTCCCACACAGGAGAGCAGCCAGATGAGAAGCCTTACTGTGATCCCAAGCTGGCTTTCAGTGGCGGGTTGGTAAGAGGCTACACAGGGTCAGAAAGAAAAGAGGTGACAATTCTAAACTTTTCAAAGCTAGAACAAATTGGGATTTTAGTTTGAGATTCAAACTGAATTTTGGTTCTTGTTTTTCCTGAACCAGTTTGCCTGGCTTATTCCTATCCTTAATCCAGGTCAGGGCCAGCACCAAAGAGGCACTGCACAATTTGTAATGATGTCCAGATGCATCACTTTTCTTTCCTCACCATATCTTTATGAAATATTTTTAGCCAGTGAGAGAGGCACCTAGTGCTGTACATCTCCAGAGTGACAGTACAGTAAAAGTGCCACTGCATGTGTGACTGCAACTCAAACAATGGCAAAACTTTGTGTCTCTGCAGGTGTTACTTTTTTACTTGTTTTAAACGCTGTGCCTTCTGCAAACAGTTCAAGGAGAATACATCAGCTTTCTTCATGCCAAAATGAAATGCATGCTTTTTATTTACATGTGTAAACAATTAACAAGGATACTAAGTAGCAAAGGCTGAGTCCTAAACCATGCTGTTGTTGCAGAGCCATATCTGAATTGTGTCTTTGTGTAACGTAATCTCTGTAAAGTGCCCTTGGGCAGGGAGCCATTGTAAGCAAACTGAGTAGTTCACCTCGTGCTTTTATGGAAAAGGCTTAACCTAACTAACACAATATCCTGCATCTACCTGACCGCTCTGTAAAGAAATACAAAATAGACTAACAGAATAAACCATGCTGCTAAATCCTAGGGCCGAGTGAATAATGCACAGTGAATAATTTACCCAATTCATTTAGCCTATTCATCTGTTTACAGAATACCCACACGTGGACCATGATTCCCTCTCATTTATTCTTTATTTGAATTTACTGAACAAGTATTTTGCAAGTCTGATTTTCCTCTATGACTCACTCCCCCACTGAACAGCACTCCCTTTGTCTGCTCCCCTTTCACCCTCCTCACAGACCCCCACCCCCATTCTCAGGGACATAATCTTATTCGTTGCCACCCCTCAGCCTCCTTGCCTGTGCTTCTATTGGATATTCAAAATGTGATCTATGCTGGTTAGTTGCAATTGGCCGTGTGCTATTATTTCTGTTCCCTGATTGGATGAGCATAATCCATAATTATCATCATCAGGAGGGAGTTTGAAGAAGCTTTGACTTTCTCAGGAAGGAGGGAACAGTAGTAGATAAAAAGGATTATGAAATTTGACATTTTTTCCCCTTGTGGGCCACAAAGTCCCCTCAGCTAAGGATTCATTCCAAGAAAGTTAAGATGTAGTGAGATCTATTAGCTGTGTGAAGAGTTTAAATGTAATTTTCTCTCATTCTCTGTACATCAAAGAACTTGCCTGTGAACTACAGTCCTAACTGCAAAGGGTGCAGTGAGAAGATTCTTCATGGTTTCATGAAGGCCCCAATCCAGCAAAATAATGCACATTTATCCCTGCAGATCTCCACTGGCTGCAGTAAGGCTCCCCACGGACACACGAGTCCCCTCCCATGCACATTAATTTGCAGGATTAGGACCTTAATTATTTCTGTGACAGAACTCTGGGAAAGAATTTTGGAAACTTGTTCCCTTCTTTTTGCTAAAGACAATCCCATTCCATATAAAAATATTCAAATTGCCAATTATTCACTGACAGGTAATTTTCTGTCATCATAAGAACATAAGAACATAAGAAAGGCCGTACTGGGTCAGACCAAAGGTCCATCTAGCCCAGTATCTGTCTACCGACAGTGGCCAATGCCAGGTGCCCCAGAGGGAGTGAACCTAACAGGCAATGATCAAGTGATCTCTCTCCTGCCATCCATCTCCGTCCTCTGACGAACAGAGGCTAGGGACACCATTCTTACCCATCCTGGCTAATAGCCATTTATGGACTTAGCCACCATGAATTTATCCAGTCCCCTTTTAAACATTGTTATAGTCCTAGCCTTCACAACCTCCTCAGGTAAGGAGTTCCACAAGTTGACTGTGCGCTGCGTGAAGAAGAACTTCCTTTTATTTGTTTTAAACCTGCTGCCTATTAATTTCTTTTGGTGACCCCTAGTTCTTGTATTATGGGAATAAGTAAATAACTTTTCCTTATCCACTTTCTCAACATCACTCATGATTTTATATACCTCTATCATGTCCCCCCTTAGTCTTCTCTTTTCCAAACTGAAGAGTCCTAGCCTCTTTAATCTTTCCTCATATGGGACCCTCTCTAAACCCTTAATCATTTTAGTTGCTCTTTTCTGAACCTTTTCTAGTGCTAGAATATCTTTTTTGAGGTGAGGAGACCACATCTGTACACAGTATTCGAGATGTGGGCGAACCATGGATTTATATAAGGGCAATAATACATTCTCAGTCTTATTCTCTATCCCCTTTTTAATGATTCCTAACATCCTGTTTGCTTTTTTGACCGCCTCTGCACACTGCGTGGACATCTTTAGAGAACTATCCACGATGACGCCAAGATCTTTTTCCTGACTCGTTGTAGCTAAACTATCCACGATGACGCCAAGATCTTTTTCCTGACTCGTTGTAGCCCTGCTGATCAGCACCTCCCCCTTCCTCCCCACGCCTCCCGCCCACCGAGATTAGCTGTTTCGCGGTGTGCAGGAGGCTTTGGGAGGAAGAGGGAGGAGCAAGGGTGTGGCACACTGGGGACAGGGGGCAGAAAGGGGCAGAAGAAGTGGGATGGGGGTGGAGCGGGGGCAGGAGGGGGCCTTGGAGGAAGGGGTGGAGTGGAGTCGGAGTCTGGGGCCGACCCAGGGGTCGAGTACCCCCCCGGCACATTGGAAAGTTGGAGCCTGTGCTCATGGATACAGACAAATGGGTGTGCATGCACAGCCCTCACTGCGAAGGGTCATAACATTGGCTGGCTCAGTTAATCACTTCTTCGCCAAAGTTCTGAAGGGGCGAAGAAGTTGGGAGCCTTGCCTCTCTGCTATGTGAACCAATGTTGCACCACTGATGAGATATACCACTTTGAGTGTGAATGTTGATGTATATAAATTTAAAACATGTGATGTCAGAATTCGCTTCCTTCAAGCATTTGTGTGAATAAGACTCGGTTGTATTTGAAAGCAAACAAGGACATGAACCTGGCTAAAGCAAATGCCTGTAGAAAAACATTGTGGTGCTTCTCCAGTAGTGAGTGCCATTTTTTTATTAAGCCAGTGGTACAACTGAAAAAACAAAGAACATGGTATTTCCCCTACCACATAAAACTAGATGCTTGCTAATCAAATTTTGCCCACTGAAAAGATAGAATTCCACAGATATTTTTGTGGAGATATTTGTCTGAGCCCTTGGTGATCATATATACCTGCTCCACTGTATTTGTTATGTAGGATGACAAGAAAATTGGATCCACTTTGGTTACACCAAGGACCTACTTGTACAAGCCTGTCAGTTCAATAAAGTTTTATTATAACATGGACATTATAAAATGAGGGATCTGATTGGCTGTGAAGGTTCTGATTGGGTAGCTATCTGGTATAAGCATACAGGTCAGTACTAGCTAGTTAGTTTGCCTGCCCTCTAGAAATTCATTGTACACATCCAAAGGAACAAATAGTAGGGAAAATATAGTTATCCTGTTTTCCCTAAGCTTTTTGGTTTTGCTCCTGATCTGAATAAGAGGTTTTTAAAATCCACACAACCTGAAGCTAACTCTACTAGTGAGAATTGTACATCATATTTGCAACTGCCCACTCTCTCATTCTACTGTAAGTTCCCCCCCCCCAATCTATTTCAATGGAAATGGGAGCGAGAAGGGCAAATATATAGCAAGGGTAATTATTTTTAAAGGTATTGTTAAGCCTTTATTTATTTTTCCTCATCTGATATGCATTCCAGGAAAGTGAAGGTGAGAAATGGAAGTCAGAAGTTGATTTTTTTTTTCTAAATTCAGATAGTAGTGTTCAGTCTGCTTCTGTTCCACGGAAAGCTGGAAACAGATATTGCACCCAGAAAGAGGGATGGTCTTCTGGTTAAGAGAGGCAATTAGGAGTTGCGATTTATGTTCTGTTTCTAATACTACTATTAAATATTTATACTATGGTAGCACCCAAAGTCCCCAGTTAGAATTGAGCTGTGCTGATCTCTGTACAAACATAGAACAGAGACAATCCCCATCCTGAAGGGATCTATAGATTGTCTTCATCCTATGGCAAGTCACTTTGCTCTCTTAGTTTCCCTATCTGTAAAATGGGAATAAATATTTACCCTACTTCACAAGGATGTTCTGAGGCTAAATTAATTCAGGTTGGTAAAGCACTTTGAGATCCGCCTATGGAAGGAGCTATAGAAATGCAAAGTATTTGTCTTATTGCTCAGCAAAAATAAGATAAAGATAGTATTCTACTATCTTTTAAAAAGACTTATAGTCACTCCACTAGTTTCCATTTCCATGGAAACAGGACTGGAAAGGCTGTTAGGAGCTGTGTGCTACCTATAGTTGAGAATTACGTATATAAATCTTAGCTGCTGGATATCAGCCGCTTGCTACAAAAATCAAGTCAAAATTTAAAAGGAATGATAAAGGGAATGCAGTGTGTGAGAGAGGAAATGCTCATGGACTTCAAAGCGGTGAGTATTCATCCTTCCTATTAAAATCTATAGGCATTCCTCACTTGTCTATTAATACCTTTCCGACTTCTTATCCTTACTTTTAAGGCCCTACATCATGCAACCACTACCTACATCTCTGATCTGGCATCCTTTTTATTATATGTTAGTATAACTATTATTTGGCTTACCATAGCACCTAGCGGTTCCAACCGAGATGGAGGCTCCATTGTGCTGGGGACTGTACAAACAGAGCAAGAGACAGTGCCTGCCCCAAAGAGCTTGCACTCTAAATAGACAAGACAGATAGAGGTGGGAAGGAAAACAAAAGCAGGGTGAAGTAAAGTGACTTGGCCAAAGTGTCACAGCAGGTCAGTGGCAAAGCCAGGGGTGGAGTCCTAATCTAGTGCTCTTTCCACATGACCTCTCTCCTTTCACTATCCTCCCCTGCGCCAAACATGCCCAGCCAGATGCACCTTTCATCTCCTTTCACAGATATCTCTGCAACTTCTTCCATGCTACCCCTACCCCTGGAATTCCCTTCCAAAATCTACTCCCAGGCCTTTATCCTCCCTTCCTTCAAGTTACCCTCTGAAAAACCCGCAGCTGTAGCACCAACTAAAAAAATTAAAGATGTTTGCCACATTTACCCTCCATCAAAAAACTTGAGAACAGAACATTGGAACTGTGAAGACTCTTGCATGCCTAAAATCAGTCACTATTCAATTATATTTCTGTAACTCACCTCCGTCCTTTCCTCTGCTTCCTGGTATATGTTATATCTTCACTAGTCTCTCAAGTCCATCATTTAGATTGTAAATTTTTCAGGGCAGTGTTTTTCTGGGATGCTTCTAGAATAGAATCATAGGACTAGAAGGGACTTTGAGAGGTCATCTAGTCCAGGCCCCTACACTCAAGGCAGAACTAATATTATCTCCATCCCTAACAGGTGTTGTCTAATATTTTCATTGGGTGACCCCTGATTCTTGTGAAGGGATAAATAATAGAATTGTAGGATTGGAAGGGACCTCAAGGTCTTCTAATCCAGTCCCCGGCACTCAAGGCAGGACTAAGTATTACCTAGGCCATCCCTGTCAGATATCTAACCTGCTCTTAAAAATCTCCAATGATGGAGATTCCAAAACCTCCCTAGGCAATTTATTCCAGTGCTTAACCACCCTGACAGTTAGGAAGTTTTTCCTAACGTCCAACCTAAAACACCCTTGCTGCAATTTAAGCCCATTGCTTCTTGTCCTACCCTCATGGGTTAATGACAACAATTTTTCTCCCTCCTCCTTGTAATAACCTTTTATGTACTTGAAAATGGTTATCATGCCCTCCCTCAGTCTTCGCTTCTCCAGACTAAACAAACCCAATTTTTTCAATCTTCCCTCATCGGTGACGTTTTCTAGACCTTTTAATCATTTTTATTGTTCTTCTCTGGACTTCCTCCAATTTGTCCACATCTTTCCTGAAATGTCGCACCCAGAACTAGACACAATACTCCAGTTGAGGCCTAATCAGCATGAAGTGGAAGAATTACTTCTTTTGTCTTGCTTACAACACTCCTGCTAATACATTCCAGAATGTTGTTTGCTTTTTTTGAAACAGTGTTACACACTGTTGACTTGTATTTAGCTTGTGATTCACTATGACCCCCTAGATCCCTTTCTGCAGTACTCCTTCCTAGGTAGTCATTTCCCATTGTGTGTGTGTGTGTGTGTGTGTGTGTGCGCGCAAAGTACCTTCCTAACTGGCGTACTTTGCATTTGTCCTTATTGAATTTCATCCTATTTACTTCAGACCATTTCTCCAGTTTGTCCAGATCATTTTGAATTTTAATCCTATCCTCCAAAGCACTTGGAACTCTCCTACCTTGGCATCATCTTCAAACTTTATAAGTGTACTCTCTATGACATTATCTAAATCATTGATGAAGATATCGAACAGAACCAGACCCAAAACTGATACCTACAGGACACCACTCATTATGCCCTTGAACTTTTGAACATGACTGTGAACCACTGATAACTACTCTTCCAACTGCTTGTGACCCATCTTATAGGTTGTATTTCCCTAGTTTGTTTATGAGAAGGTATTTTGAAACAGTTTCAAAAGCCTTACTAAAGTCAAGATATACCACGTTTACTGCTTCCACCCATCCACAAGGCTTGTTACCCTGTCAAAGATAGCTAAAGTAGCTTGGTTTGACATGATGTGTTCTTGACAAATCCATGCTGACTGTTACTTATCACCTTATTATCTTTGAGATATTTCCAAATTCGTTGTTCAGTTATTTGCTCCATTATATTTCCAGGTACTGAAATTAAGCTGACTGGTCTGTAATTCCCTGAATTGTCTTTATTCACCTTTTTATAGATTGGCACAATCTTTTCCAGTCCTCTGGAATCTCTCCCATCTTCCATAACTTTTCTAAGATAATCATTAATGTCTCATCTACTCAGTCATCTCCTTGAGTATTCTAGGATGTATTTAATGGACCTGGTGGCTTGAAGACATTTATCTTGTCTGAGTAATTTTTAACTTGGTTTTTCCCTATTTTAGCCTCTGATCCTACCTCATTTTCACTGACATTAACTATGTTAGACATCCAATCACTACTAAACTTTTGGTGAAAACTGAAACAAAAAAGTCATTTAGCACTTCTGCCATTTCCACATTTTCTGTTATTGTTTTCCCCCCATTCACTGAGTAATGGGTCACCCTTATTTTTTACCCCTTTTATCCTTACCCAGAGACTTTCAAGAAGTCTGTCTCCTGTTTCAACCTCAACCTCAGTCCAAGTGTATACATTTTTGATATATAAGGCAACACCTCCTCCCTTTTTTTCCCTGCCTGTCCTTCCTGAGCCAGCTGTACCCTTCTATACCAATATTCCAGTCACTGTGTATTATCCCACCAAGTCTCTGTGATGCCAGCTATGTCCTAGTTGTGTTTATTAACTAGCATTTCTAGTTCTTCCTGCTTATTTCCCCAGACTTCTCACATTAGTATACAGACATCTAAGGGCAGGTCTTCACTACGGGGGGGGGGTCGATTTAAGATACGCAAATTCAGCTACGCGAATAGCGTAGCTGAATTCAACGTATCGGAGCCGACTTACCCCGCTGTGAGGACGGCGGCAAAATCGACCTCCGCGGCTCCCAGTCGACGGCGCTTACTCCCACCTCCGCTGGTGGAGTAAGAGCGTTGATTTGGGGATCGATTGTCGCGTCCCGACGAGACACGATAATTCGATCCCCGGGAGATCGATTTCTACCCGCCGATTCAGGCGGGTAGTGTAGACCTAGCCTAAGATACTGATTTGATTTCCCCCATGTTCTCTCTTGTCTCTCCCCTATCCCTCCTATAATGGCCCATGCTCCCCCCAGATTCTAACCCTTCTCCCAGGTCTCTATGTTTTTGACTTACCTGTGGCCTTTTGTCTTCTACCCCCATTGAACCTAGTTTAAAGCCCTCCTCACTAGGTTAGCCAGTCTGTATCAAAATATGCTCTTCCCTTTCCTTGGTAGGTGGACCCCATCTCTGCTTAGCGGAATAACATCCCATGGTCAAGGAAGCTGAAGTCCTCCTAGCAACACCATCCTATTGTACTTGTGGCTGCTATAAAACAATGCATAATAGTTATATTACAGCAATTCCCTCTGTGACATGCCCAAGGTAAGATCCAGACTAATGAGTAGTCATGTCCCACTGCCCTCCAACCTGGGGTGCCTTTTTCACTGCTTTGCTGCTCTAGCCACTCCTTGTCTACTCACAAACAGCCCCAGGCATGTGAGTGACTCCCAGCTATGCCTGTGTGAGTGGCATCCTACCAGTATCACACTGACTTTTTTGTTGCAGGATGACCCTAGTCCCACATTTCTCCCCAGAAATGTATAACGTGTACTGCCCAGCCCTTTCCTGAACAATACAAGCTTACGTGAAAGTCGTCATTTAATTAATAAAAATTATATACACACTCTTGCTGTCCCAAATGGAGTTTCTAAAACACTTCAATTCAAACACACTGGCTTAGACAAAACAATAAAAACAAGTTTATTAACGACAAGAGAGAGATTTTAAGTGAACAAAAGAAATGAGGCATAAAAGTCAAAACTGGTTAACAGGTCGGCTGGCGGAGAGGTGCAGCCAGCAGTGGGGCTGGCGGAGAGGCGCAGCAAGTGGCCAGCAGTGGGGCTGGTGGAGAGGTGCAGCAAGTGGCCAGCAGTGGGGCTGGTGGAGAGGCATGGCAAGTTGCGGTGTTTTTCTAAATTAATTGTGAGTTACTTCCCTCCCTTTATTAAAAGTTCTGCTACACTCAGACTCTGCTTGCGAGAAGGGAAGGATTGTGTCTTAGAGGTGCCCAGTGGGTGGTGTGTAATTGTCCCAGGTAACTGGGTGGGGACTCGAGCCAGTTTTGTGTTGTATTATTGAAAAGGAACCCCTAAATACTGAACCCGGCCCTTGTTGCTTCTGGCACCCGCTGGTAGAAGGGTTACATTAGTATTGTTTGGCTGGGGATCACTCAGTGGTTTACAAATAGTAATTAATTTAGCCTTACAACTAGAGCTGGGTGACTTTTTTTTCAGCAACTAGTGAATTTGCCAAAAATGCATTTTTGGGGCACCAAAACTCTTTGGGGCAAATGCAGTGACTAGATTTGTCCCATCCTCTCCCCAAAATCAAAGAAATCAAACAGTTCAATTTGGCCATTTCAAAATGAAACATTTCAAATCTTTTTGTTTTGAAGTGTTTCATTTTGACCATTTTGAAACAAAATATTTTTACCTTTTCCCCCCCCCCCCCAAAACAGCCTTTTATTTTGCAACTTAGCTACATTTTAAAAGAAACAAAATGTGAAAAACACCTGAAAACAACCCAATGTGAAAAAAAAAATAAGGGTCAAACAAAATGTTTAGTTTGACCCCAAATGAAATCTTTTCAGGTGTTGTGGTAGTTGTTCTGGTGAGGACAAACTGAAAAATTCTGTTTCAGTTTGAACTAAATCAATAATTCACTCAGCTCTGTTTATAACCCTCTTATGTAGTTGGTGAGTAGAACATGCAAGGCAGGTATACCAGTCTTTCACCTACTTTGAAGAGGGTGCAAATGCTTTCCTTAGTCACAAGGAAATATTACTTAATGGTTCAAGTCCAACACTAAGGCCACATCTACGCTAGCACTTATGTGGGCAAAACTTTTGTCGCTCAGGGATGTGAAAAAAACACCCCTGAGTGACATAAGTTTTGTTGGCATAAGCGCTGGTGTGCACAGCGCTATGTTGATGGGAGACCCTCTCCTGCTGACATAATAAAACCAGCTCAACAAGTGGCAATGGCTAAGTTGACGGGAGAGCTCTCTCCTGCCAGCATAACGCAGCTACATGAGCACTCTTACAGCAGCAAAGCTGTATCGGTACAGCTGTGTCACTGTAACCTTGTAAGTGTAGACATGGCCTATAAATCAGGTGATTTGTGTTCTATTTCCAATGCTGCATGACTGGACAAATCATTCCCCTTCTCTGTGGCTGTTTCCCCATTTGTAGAAAGGGGAGAATTCCTGATTTACAGGAGGTGTGGTACAGTCACATGCACGTTTGCAAAGCACTTTAAGAACTTCAGAAGAATGTACTTCTAAAGTGTCATTATTATTAATTATTATAAGAACAGCCATACTGGCTCAGACCAAAGGTCCATCTAGCCCAGTATCCTGTCTTCTGACAGTGGCCAATGCCAGGTGCTTCAAAGGGAATGCACAGAACAGGTAATCATCAAGTGATCGATCCCCTGTCACCCATTCCCAGCTTCTGGCAAATCCACTGTGCCAATTAACTTACCAGGTCTCTCACTCTAACCAATGGAGTTGCACAGGTTATTTCCAAAAAGGTGAAGACTTTAAAATAAAAAGTTGGTGCTGTTAAAAATAAAAGCATCCTTCACTGTGTTACCTAGACCACAACTTGTTACAATTTTCCCCCTTTGGCCTTTTTATTTTATTTTATTTTTTAAAAGAAAAAAGGTAAACTGTCCAGTTCTTTTGGGTTACTTACATTGTAATCCATTGGAAGTTAGAAATATTCCAGAAAAAAACTCACATCTTCCACAGCAGACGCTTAAATGCTCACGGTTTACAAAGCAGATGTAGCTGTAAATAATGCAGCTCAATTTTAGGAGGTGCTGGTTAATTTTATGACCAATAATATTTGCAGTTATGCATGAATGTAAAAGTAAGTCAAATCTTATGCTTCATGGCAAAAGATTACCCTGGTAGGGTACAGGAAGGAAATAATTCACACTGAGCCAGGTACCCTGCATGCTGGCTTTTTAGATACCCATTGACAGGCTACCCAGTTGGGCAGTTAGTTGAAGCAAAGGCTCTCAGCCAGTGGTTGGGTGAGCCAAAGAACGTGGGTTAACAGGATTGTTGCCATTTTGTTAGAATTACTCTCGCCACCCAACAACACAGCTACAAGTCATTGTGTAAGGGCAAGACTTAATGATGACACTGATATTAGTGGCTCCAATTATGGGAGCGCGGGGGAGAAAACTCCCCCTGCCCCAAGGTTTTTGAACTTTGTCAAAGTTCCATAGGCCACAAAGCCAGAGGGGCCATAGCCTGACCACTTTTAAGCAGTGGCACTGAACTAAATCAGTACGGCTGGTGCAATCCAGAGCATCAGTCCGGCTGCATGGTAGCAATGCTGCTGAAATTTGTCCTGGCTGCCCCTCCATCCTGGTGGCACAGGCGGTGTGTGAGAGGTCATGCTGCACAGAGGACACCATTTTGCAGAGAACCACTCTACCCCCACCAGCATGACCTCGCATGCACCATGCCTGCAAGATCATGCTGGTGGGGATGGGGTCACGCACACAGGGGCAGCCCAGGCTGTTCTGGAAGTACCGGAATGTCCGGTATTCTGGGGATGTGTCAGTGGCCACCATAGGCCTTCATCCACTGGCCCTGACTACCAGTACTCATCACCCTCACAAACACTGAGTACAACCACATTGAGCTGGCTGGCCATTTTTTCATGAAACCTGAAAGCAGATGAAACAAGTATAGTTTTTGAGTTCATAACAAACCTGAATTTTGGGCCAGCTTTACTGAATTTTGAGAGCACTTAGAGTTTCAAGCCAACAAAAATGAGCTGACAAAGGTATAACACAATTCAGTGGCTGCAAGCTGAAGCTGGACAAATTCAGACTGAAAATAATATGTAACATTTTCAAAGTGAGGGTAATTAATCACTGGAACAATTTACCAAGAGTTGTGGTGAATTTGACAATTTGTTAATCAAAATTGGATGTCTTTCTAAAAAGAATGCCCTAGGAACTATTTTGGGGAAGTTCTGTGGCCTGTGTTATACAGGAAGCCTGACTAGGTGATCACAATAGTCCCTCCTGGCCTTGGAATTTATGAAACCTGGACTGAATTACGGCTTCACCTTGTCAATGCAAGACTTGGCAGTTCTGGCTGAGATTCACCTCAGATTTTGTTAATTTGAAACTCTAAGTGAAACTCTGGGGCAGTGCCCTGTGATTGAAAAACGACTCTCACAAACCCTTGCAGAATGGAAGCACCAGGTTTCATGCAGTCAGTCAATAAGATGACCAAACTGCTCCTCCCTCACTTTTACTTTCTCTTTTCTTCCTTTTTGCTCTTCTTTATTAGGGTCTGATGGTGATGTCCTTACTCGCAGCGGGTAGCACCTTACCCCGTGTGCACGCCCAAGTAAGTCAACTGGCCCACATGCAGAGTTAAGTGCCAGCCTCTGTATGCAAGGGCATCACAATCAGGCTCTTAGTGTTTATATTTCAACTTACCCTTTTGTGATTTCATTCAGCTAATCAACAACTACATTTTATTTTGCAACTGGTGGGTTAGTTTGTGATCTAAGTTACATCATGCTCCATGGTAACCTTGTTAATTTCAAAGAAGTTGCAATGGCATAACAGAGGTGTCTGGCCCAATGTGATTTTTTTTTTCTGCTTGATGAGGGATGTGTGCTTTGTCATGCGGAGGGGAATGGAATCTACAATTGCAGCTGACCTATTTAGTGTGTGGTTGTTGGTTTTTTGTCCTTTTGCTGTATTTCAGTGTTGCTCTTTAAAACAAAAAAATTTCTATGGCCCATAAACCCATACCCAAACTAACTCTCGCTCAAACAAATCAATCTCCATCATTAGCATTTCCTTCTGCTTAGCTTCTGTTGTGAATATATACTGAGTATATCTCGGTATATCTCAATAACACTGTGGCTCTGTAGTACTTTCACATAATGCTGATACACAGCTTTATATTGGTCCCCTCTCTGCCACCAAACACACGGGGGATTCTTCTTTCACAGATGGATAGTTATGTAATGGCTTTACTGCAATGTACAGTATGATTACTATTCTTGAGACACTAAAACAAAAATCAGATAATACTGCTTAGTCGTAAGCAGTTATCAAGCCCTGCTTCAATACGCTGGAAATCCCTTACATAGCGGAAGCCCAGGACACATGTAAATATAATTTAGACAGTGTCTGAGATCAAAAATGGTACAAGAAATCTGCTCATATGGGGAATGAGTCACAGGATTTACAGATAAACCCTAGAAACTTTTTAAAGGCACAAATCATGTCCCCAGATCCCTTGAACAGGCAAGCAAGGTTCCAAAAAGCAGCAACGCCACCATGTATTTCTGTTTGGCTTAGAAAAGAGATGAATAAGGGGGGATATGATAGAGAGATCTATAAAATCATGAATGTTGTGGAGAAAGTAAATGAGGAAGTGTTATTTCATCCCAACCCTTGTGGATAAGGGGGAAGCGGTAGATGTGGTATATCTTGACTTTAGTAAGACTTTTGTTACTTTCTTGCATGACCTTCTCATAACAGTGACAATTGGGTCGTACACTGGTGGAGATTTGTAAAATTCAAGGATATTAAATAACGCCCAGAGAATTGTCTCTTTATATAGGACCAAATTCAGCCCTAGTTCAATTCCATTGAAGTCAGTGTTGGTGTGTGTGTTTAGTTGGGGATGAACTCAATTTGTACTATATTGTTTGTGCCATCAGTGTGCTTGGTGCTGTACAAAACTAAAGATAATCTCTGCCTCAAAAAGCTTGCAGTGTTGGAGGCATCTCTGCTAAAGTGTTTACTGACTTAGAGCACATGTAAGAAAAGCTGAATACCACAGCCACTTCAGCATAGTGGATACCATAACTATTAAGGCTGCAAGACAGTTTGGCTTGTATTTTTACATTTCACAACTTTCCAAAACATTCACTTTTGGAACTGAAAATATTTGTTTGTTTTCTGCTGAAAGGTGAATTATTCTGGAATTCTTCAGCTAAATCCCTTCAGTTGTTTCTGAGTTATGGAAAATATACTTTTCCTACTGTAAAATAAAACTCTAACAGAGTTTTGCATTTAACCAAGCGACAGCCAAAACGCTGAGCTCTGAGAAATGACATATGGAAAGGCAAAACACTTAAGCACATGCGTATGGCAATCCTTACTCAACAAAGCACTTTAGCATGTGCATCGCCTTGAGCATGTGCTTGCCCCACTAAAGTCAGTGCTAATGCTAAAGTTAAGCAAGTGCTTACATACTTTGGGTATGGATGGTAATTGTGACCTAGGTCCTTATCTCCGCTTGGAGAAAAAGGTGATTGAACAGAGATATAGTACAATCATTTCAAAATTGCATTTGGGTATGCAAGATAGGCAATGTAAGTCTCAGTAGCACACAAATATTCATGCACATGCAACTAGTTATGCATGTACAGGCTGGTTCAGGGAGATTACGGTTTTTTTTTCAAAATCTGTTAATTTAAACGGTAAAACTTGTGTGAGTGCAATGTTGATCATGCTGCATTAGTATCTTCTGTTCCTATTGTTCGAGCTGAATGTATACAATATATATACCATCACACATGTGGGAAAGTAATGGGACTGACTTAACATTGCTACTGGAACCTTAACTTTTGCATTTCCTGACATTTTGTGATTGGAAAAAAGAACAAATCTCTCTCCTACTTCCAAGGCTGGGGAGGGCCCCTTGGCAGCCAAAGCACTGCTGCTCACTTGTGGAAAAAAGGATCCCAGGCATTGATGAGGAGGCAGATGCACACACTGTACAGTGCAGAGTCCTGGTTTGTGGAGATTCCTTGCACGGGGGTGGGGCTGGAGCCTGGGAAGGCTAGGTCAGGAGTCCTGTTGTTGAGAGGACTCTGTCCTAGCTAGGCTTGTCAGAATTCAGTTTTCATTTTGTTATAATTTTGACAGATAATATCAATGTTTATTTTTAAGCATATTTTTCTATGTGTATCAATTAAATTTTCACAGATGTGCAAAATTGTGGGTTTAAAGCTTTTTGTTTGTCTCTTTGCATCTACTTACATTTTCACAATTGCAGGAATTTATGGAAGGATCAGACAATGGGCAGAGTCAGACCATTTAATGACTATAGACATTGAGATTCAAAAAAGTTAAAGCTTTATAACCGTTAAAACACAAATTGTCAACATCATATGTCAAAATATACAGAGTAAGTAGTCTTAAATCAAATTCTAATAATAGCATGACCTAGGGATCTTGAACCCAAGTCTGGAGAGGTCTTGGGAGTCACTATGCTCCAAACCTCCACTCAATGGCTTACTGACATCAGCTAGAACCAGGATGCCTTGCAGCCCAGTGCAGATAGAAAGCTCCACCACTGAGCCCTAATTGGTGGAACACCAAAGATCCCGATAGGCCCGCTCCCCCTTTCTGAGCTAGAAGTACACCTCTACCTCGATATAACACTGTCCTCGGGAGCCAAAAAAAATCTTACCACGTTATAGGTGAAACAGCATTATATCGAACTTGCTTTGATCCACCGGAGTGCGCAGCCCCCCCGAGCATTGCTTTACCACGTAATATCAGAATTTGTGTTATATCGGGTCACGTTATATGGGGTAGAGGTGTAGTAAGAAGTTGTCATCCGTGTAGCTGGGCTCAACCCTGCTTCGAACTGCTCACCTAGTGCCACCCCCTCCTCTTCTTTGCTGACCTCCTTGTTTCCTGACTGAGCCTGATTCCTGATATCTGACTCTAGGTCCTTAACCTCAGCTCCTGACCTCCTGATTCTGAACCCTGGCTGGTATGGGGACCCAGCCCCTCTGCCCTATGCTAACCACTAGGCCTGGCCACCTACATCTCAGCACTGACAAATTCTCAAGCTGCATTTTTCTTTGCCTATCTGTAAATTTCAATTATTGATAGAAATATTTTTCCATCAGTTTGTGTGCATATGGTGAAATCAACTTGTATTGACACTTGTCTTGGAAGGATTAGATTTTTATTAAGTCAGACTGGGGAGGGTAATCCAGCCATTGAGCTACAGACCTTCTCCAGAGCCTGAGGAAAGAAGATTCTCACCCCTTGCATCTACTCACTCAGCTCAGCTGGTTCAGCTAGGGATAGTAGGGCTTTGGACTTCTTTTTTTAGCAAAGTTCCCCTTTCACCAAGGATGAGTTTGTATATTCAAGAATATTGTATAATAAAATATCATTAATAATTCCTAAATTCTCATGAAAAGCATTCCATTTGTTTGCATAAATATATCAATCCAGCTAGTATTGTGTGTCTTACTTATATTTCTCTTTTTGATGCTCAGTACTGATAAATAGGACTATTGAGATGACTGCCTCCTTCTATGCTTTTTTAAAAAACCAGATCATATTAACATGCTGGACAAAAACCCTATAGTGTATGAGCAACATTTTCCAGATGTCGTCTTGCTGGAGAAGGGATCTTGAATGTCATACAGGGTTGCTAGTGCTTGGGTTGTTTTCCTGGATGAACTGTAGTTTTGGGGTTTCTTTCAGTCATGTAAGGAGATTTGAAATAATTTTCAGTCTAGCCAGTCTTCAAAAGTGCTTTCATTGCCAAGTCTTTTAAATTCCATCCTTCATAATGGCTTGCTTTATTGAGAAATCACAATCATAGTTGACAAGCAAAGCACTGGACCTGACGTGAACACATTAACTAATACTATCTAAGCAGAAGCAAAGAGGTCGCATTGTAAAGTCTGAAAAAACCAAGGCTACGTGAGCAAAGCTTTTCCTGTAAAATGGAGACACATTAACTCAAGGTTCAGAGTACAGAGCACTGCATGAATGGAAATCTCCGATTAGGGATTGCAACAAAAAATAAGCTAATGTTTAGCCATCTTATCTAATGACAAAATATTGCCAAAAATCTTCACTGGTTTTGAATTTTCTAAATGGTACATGGTGTTTTGGATGTTACAGAGACAATTTTGACTAGGTCCTTTCAAACCAAGCATGAGTGTAACAAATAACCTGCCAAATATATCTGCTTTTGCTTCAGTTTGTCCTCCTTTTTTCTGTTCCTATCTTCAGTGTTAAATAATATTTGAGACAGATTCTTTCCAAATGAAATGAAATGTTTTGGGGAAATAATTTAAAATCCTTAAGAGCCAAAATCTCACACCAAAACTTTGTAGTTCTTAAAAGGACACATAAAACATAGTTTTGCTTAAACTTATTAACCCTGCTTACCTGGAGAGGCCAGCTGCTGTCAGTAACACAGCCCCCTCCACCCCGTACAAAGCAGTGTAATGATGGAATTTGGGAACTGCCACTTCCTGTCCTGTTTTAAGTGGTAGCAATATTCCTGGTCCAGGAGACATATAGAACCCTAAATGTGAGTTCTGGTATATCAGATGCTTTTCAGCTCATCTTCAAGAATGTGAAGGAACTGGAGTTGGAAGAACAGACAGGCTGAAGGGAGTATACATTGTTCCCTCACCAGCCCTATACAAATTAGGTGAAAAAAGATAGGTTGTTCATTCCCCTGGAGACTGCCATGGCCAGCAGAGAGCTCTAGCACCATGACTCCAATAGATCAATGCTGCCAGGGCAGAGAGTCCTATAATAAAAGGTGCAATACACAGGAGTGAGGGTAAGAAACAGGACTTCATCTTCTGGTGGCTCTGGTCACATGACTTAGATCCTAAAAGTTAATACCCCATCACATGACTCCAGTGATTACTCTAATGGGGAATCAGAGTCACAAGAAGTCAGAGCCAATGAAAAGGCACAGGGCCTCTGTGGCAGATGGTCCTGACCTCCCATGGCTCTTCCAGGAACATCCCAGTTTGTGAGCAAACCCTTAGCCTTTTTGTGGGGGGAGGAGAGGAGGGGAACCCTGCTTTCCCCAATGGGATAAAGTGTGTGTGTGTGTGTGTGTGTGTCTCAGTTAGGGAATCCTCAATGACTGCCTTCTATACAGTTCTCTCCAATGGATTTTTCCACACAAGGGGTTAATCTGGGCTAGAGGCAGAGAATGATTGGTTCAGTTCCTTGCTCCCAGAGGCCAGTGATCTGATAACCCAAGTGCTAAGTCATACCAATGCCATTGGCCCTGCAAAGCATTAGAAACAGTAGACAAAGCTATTCATTTTCCATAACGGTTTACTTCAACTTCCCCTTAATGTCCCCTTTGCAGTACAGTTTCCTTGTCTGTTAGTGGCATTTACAGGAAAAGACTCAGGTTAGAAATCTCTTCTGTCTCAACCCATTAATGTTAGAGATTGACCCTGGGTTAATTGTCTGTTAGACTTCCTATTAGAAATCTTATCAATTCCCTTATTAAGCTACCACTTCCTGATGTTACTGACAACATTCTCTGGAGAAAATGAAAAATTCAGCTCTAGCTGTCGGTCTTCTAGATTTGAGGATTGTTAAGAACGTCAGTTGTATTCCCGTGGATATTCTTTGAATGTTGTTCCTGTTGAAGAACTAGCTGGAATGCCAGTGGAACAAACCTGGCCTGAAACGCTGACTCTATGACGTTTAGTTGGTCAGATAATTAAATGCCAATATCAACAATCTCCAGAATTTCCTTGGTGCAGTGGAATGGAATAAGTATGTCTAATAGACACCCAGGCCTTATATGGAATATACCTGGTGTGCCCTGAACTTCATTTTAAATAGACATTCCAAAAAAATCAATGGGTGTATGGCCATCCCTTGCCCTCCATTGATCCACTCCAACCCTCCTCCATGCTAGCATGGATAGAGTCCTAAGTCCTACTCCTGCTCCCACTGAAGCCAAAGGGTGTTTTCTCACTGACTTCAATGGGAACTGGAACAAGCCTCTACAGAGCACAGCTCCACAGCATGCATGGGACAAAGAACCCTCCTTCACAGGTTTTCCATGCCCACTAGTCTGCACTCCAGCAATGGGACATTTCTGCTGCCATTAGGGTTTTGTGTCCGTAAGAAGGGTAGTTGGCAAGAATTGGTCCTTAAAGAATAGAAGCCCGATTCTCCATTATTTCGCATATTACATAATGATTGACACCTATGCAAACTAAGCGCGAAGTACTACTGAATCAGAATTCTCTACTTGCTCATGCTGGTGATATGGCTTTGAACTCATTTTGCACCAGTGTCAATAACTAGAAATAGTCAGGAAACTAGAACTGGGCAGTTTTCCTCATCCTGGGAGAATTTTCAAGATTGTGAACATTTTTCCAGTTCCAAACTGGTACAAAAAGTTGAAATCTCAAAATGTTTTGTGAATCAAAAATTTGAAAAATTGTGAACATTTTGAAACTATTTTTTATATTTCATTTTACCTTAAATGACTTTAATTTCTAAATAAAATTGTTTTGAACAAAAAAAAAAAAACCCTTCATTTTGAAAATGTTTTTGAAAAGACCTGTTTTGACTTTTTTCCCCCAAAAAATTCAAAACGAGAAATTTGTTGGAACGGACCCTGAGCATGTGAGTTAGACCAACCAGCCAAGCAGTTGAGAAAGAAAATTCTCTGTACTGCCTCAGAGCTGTGGCCATCTCTGGTGCTTCAGAGGAAGAACAAAAAAACAAGCAAGACCAAAAAACAAACAACCCCTCGGAATACATTGGGGTGAAAACTTCCTTCCTGACCCCTACAGGTGACCACCTGAAACCCCAAAGCATGAGATTTAGGAACAGAAGACACAGGCCACAAGGGATTTCCTGGGCCACCAAACCAATCCCCTGCTGCCACTGAAGGGAACCCCATCATGCAATCCCACTCATAGAACTGGATAAATGTATCTTAAAACTACTTAGGTTACACTGCTCTACAGCCAAAATGCTTCTGAAATAAATGTAGTCAAACTTTACTAATTCTGGGTCACTGAGAACGAAAATGATGCTTAAAATTGTTGATTGGCTCTAGTTTTCAAGATATGCTATTGGGTCAGTATATACGACCCTTGACTTGGGAATGGCGGAGGATAAGTGAGTTATAAAGGGAAGGGATCTCAATTTAAACCAGAAATGACTAAAATACATCTTTGACTGGATCTATGAATAAATCTATGACTGGGTTTGGACAGTACTTGCTTTTTAGGCAAAACAATGAATGATGCAATCTGAAGCTGGTATTGCGTCATACATGATATGAATTGCATCATGTTATTCCTAGAAGTCATGGATGATGCAATCATAACGAAGCTTACATCGCTCTGCTGAACAAATTGCCCTATATCAGCTCTAGAAATCATACAGTGTCGTGCTCTCTTATTTGTCAGTGTTTGATTTTGCAAAGGGACACATTTCTGTTTATCCAAAGTGAGCAGAGATGCCTCGTACTTGTGTGAACAGTGCAGATAACTTCTGCTATGTTTGTGATTAAGTGACTTTTGCATCACAAAAGCGCAGTATAACCACTATGGTTAAGAAAGCCTATCCCCTTTATTTTGGCTGCAAAATTGGAGATCAGGACAAGAGGTGGGCCCCATACATATGCTGCAACACTTGTGCAACAAATTTTCGCCAGTGGTTGAACAGGAAAAGGAAATTATGCCTTTTGCAGTGCCAATGATTTGGAGAGAGCCAACAGATCATACCAGCAATTGTTACTTCTGCATGGTGCCTCCAGTTGGGAAAGGTGTGTCAAAGAAGAAAAAGTGGACTGTGCATTATCCAAATATTCCATCAGCTATACGCCCAGTACCCCACGGAGAAGGACTGCCGGTTCCTGATGCACCAGAATCATTCTCACTTGAGTCAGACGAGGAAGAGGAAGAGGATGAAACTTCTGGTCCTGAACCATCAATGTCACAGGACCCACATTTTCTCCCAACCTCCTCCTCTGAACCACACCTCATAACACAAGGTGAACTGAATGACCTTGTCAGGGATTTGGAACTACCCAAGAGTAAGGCAGAGCTGTTGGGCTCCAGACTACAGCAGTGGAATCTCCTGGCAGGTGATGTTAGGGTTTCTATGTTCCGTGACCGTCAAAAGGATCTTGTCCCATTCTTCTTCATAGAAAGTGATCTTGTAGCCTGCAACGACATCGATGGTGTGATGGCAGCCCTCAACATCGTTCACGATCCAGATGAGTGGAGACTGTTCATTGATTCATCGAAGACAAGTCTTAAAGCTGTTTTACTGCATAATGGCAATGTTTTGCCATCAATTCCAGTTGGTCATGCAGTCCATATGAAGGAAACCTATGACAACATGAAACAACTTTTGAGGTGCATAAACTATGACCAGTGGCAGCTTTGTGGCGATTTGAAGGTTGTTGCTCTCTTGCTTGGTCTGCAGACTGGATACACAAAGTACTGCTGTTTTCTCTGCGAATGGGATAGTCGTGCAAGAGATTCCCACTACATCAAGAAAGATTGGCCACTCCGACAGTCATTGGAGCCTGGGAGGAAAAGTGTTCAGCATCCACCACTTGTTGAATCAAGGAAGATTTTGTTACCACCCTTACACATCAAGCTGGGTCTGATGAAGAACTTTGTCAAGGCCATTGACAAAACACAAGCAGCTTTCAAGTACCTCCGTGGAAAATTTCCAAGGTTAAGTGAAGCTAAGATAAAAGATGGTGTCTTTGTTGGTCCTCAGATTCGTGAACTTCTTCGAGATGATGCATTTGACCATGCACTGCGTGGCAAGGAAAAGACGGCATGGAAAGCCTTCCAGTTAGTGGCAATAAATTTTCTCGGAAACAACAAGGCAGACAACTACAGGTTGTTGGTGGAAAACCTCCTCAAGGCATACAAAAGCCTTGGTTGCAACATGTCACTAAAGATACATTTTTTGCACTCTCATCTAGATTTTTTTCCACCGAACTGCGGAGCAGTGAGCGACGAGCACGGCGAGCGATTTCGCCAGGACATTGCAACAATGGAGAAACGCTATCCGGGCAAATGGAGCCCATCAATGCTTGCAGACTATTGCTGGACAGTGACAAGAGATGCTCCATTTAATGAATACAAGAGACAAGCCAAGAAGCGCCGAGTAGACACTGAATAGGACTAAACTATGTACAGAATAGTTTTTTACCTTTTGTTTCATAATAAATTTTATTTATATAACCCTTTTGCTGATTTTTAAAGTGTTACATAAACAGGACAGGTGAAATATTATCATGTAAAGCAACCATAAAGACATGAAAAGACCTAGGTTTACAATTTATGATTAAAACTCTACTATCTACACAATATACATAGACATAAAATGTAAAAACTTAAATATCTTAGAAACAGTAGCCAATCAGTTGTTTTAATTGTCATATTTGAATTCAGCACATCAAAATACATAATAAATAGCACATTTTATCTCCAAAGCAGACGACTTCTCAAAAATTGTAGACCAGTGTTATTTGTCCCCACAACTCCTATTGGGAGGCTGCTCCCGAACGTCTCTCCTCAGATGGTTAGAACCCCTTTTCTAATTTCTAGCCTAAATCTATTCATGGCCAGTTTATATCCATATGTTCTTGTGTTAACATTTTTCAGTACCTATATTGTTTGGACTGTTGCATTTTAAAATGTTTCATTTTGTAACAGTCAAATGTTTTGTTTTGACTTTTCAATTTGAAATGGTGTTTTGATTTCAGTTGTCCAATTTAACACACCCAGTCATATTTTAGGGTGCAATCCGGGCCAGCGTCACTACCTACCCTGTAACCTTCAGTGTCTCACTATGCTACACTGCTGCAGCTCCCACCCTGGGCTGCTCACACTATGGCTTCCACCAGCCTTGGTTGCTACCTGCAGGATACCACAGCACACTCCCAGTCCTGAATTTTCCCAAAACGTGTGTTCTGCACTGACCAGCTCTCTCCTGGATAGTTCAGAAAAGCTTTGTTGCTGTGTACAGAGTCAATATTCAACAGTTTGCTACTTCAATTGGAGTTACCAAACTGTTCGTTTAAATGCAGTACTGGCTTGGTTTAGATTAAAAAATAAAAAGTTTATTAAAACAAAATAGGATGTTAAGTGAATTCACGTATAAGAGATAAAGTTAGAAATGGTTACAAGCAAATAAAAGGGAAACATTTAAAAGTCTAAAACTTAATCTAGCACTTGTGGTTCAAGGTTTTGTTTACGATAGCCTCTCTCACCCACAATCGTCCAGCAAGATGGTGACTGACTCTTTCCTTGGTCAAGATCATTCCCAGAGTCTCAAAAGCACTGGCCTTAGATGAAAGAGAGAGAGAGAGAGATTGGCGGGGGGAGGGAGGGTTACCCCTTTCTTTTATAGACCGGTGAATCTTTGAAGTGGATTCTTCTAAAGATTACCCTTCAAAGCAAAGTTTATTCAGACAATGAGGAAGGCAACATGGAGTCTGGTGTTGAAGGAGACCAGGTCTACACTATAAATTTACATTGGTATAACTAAGTCACTCAGAGGTGTGAAAAATCCATATCCCTGAATATTGCAGTTTTACTGATCTAACCCCTGGTGTAGACAGCGCTATATCGATAGGAGGACTTCTCCCATTGATATAAATTACCATGTCTCATGGAGATGGATTAACTACACTGACAGGAGAAGCTCTCTTGTTGGCATAGTAACATCTTCAGTGAATTGAACCAGGTTTTTGTTTGTTTGTTTTCCAGTTCAGCTCCCAAACCAAAAAAAATCTATTACTCATTCAGCTCTAATCACAATCCCTTTCATCCATCTTTTTGCTAGGCTAAAGAAGCCAAGCTCTTTTAGTCTCCTCTCATAAAATAGGGTCTTCATTCCCCTAATCATCTTAGTAGCTCTATATCTATTCCAGTTTGAATTAATTTTTCTGCAATATGGATGACCAGAATTGTAGACAGTTTTCCCAGTGAAGCCTTACCAGTGCCTTGTACAATAGTATCAACACTTCTCCATCTTTCCTGGAAATGCCTGCTACATCCTAGAACTGCATTTGCCTTTTTTACAGCCACATCACATGGGTAGCTCGTAGTCTTCCAGTGACTGACCCACACACCCAGCTACTAGTTCTTTCATTATTCTGAGATGGAATGTATCCAGTCTCCCCAATTTGGGTGCATTAAACTCTAAGTTTTTCTTCTACCTTAGTGTGGTAATTTCCATTTCTAGACACTTATTTCCACCAACCATACTGTCTTCATGTGCGTTTTCTATACTATCCTCCATATTGTAAACCAAGACAAAGTATTTAGTTTTGGGACCATACTTAGATTATCTTTAATCTCTTTCCTATCCACACTACATAACAATCTAATCTCATCCTTCCATTTTCCTTTTTTATTTCTATAGCTATAATGGGCTTTGCAAAGTGCATACTAAACAGAGATAGAAAGGAAAGGAGAATCTTCCTCACTTATAAGCAACCAGGCTGATCCCACCCCAGCACAGCTACCAGAACTGCCAATCATGGAGGCATCCACCCACAGCTGGGACCAATAAGGAAAACAAGCCTAGCTATAAAGGAAGGAGAACAGAGACAAAAGGATTTGGGATAACAGAGGGGTTATAGCTCTATACCAGGCTACTGCTAAGACACTGACAGGGAGAAAAAGGAAAACTGCAAACCCTGGAGTTTAATTGACTTATTTTAGGTTAAATTGATGGACTAGTCTAATTTGAGATAAATAGAGGGAGACCAGTTAGGAGAAAGTGGGGCTTCTAGAAAGACTGCCCCAAGAGCAGTTGACAATAACTAAAAAATATCTTTATTTTAACTTCCTTGGCAAGAGCAAATTCAGCCTGACATTTAGCAATTCTCTTTAGTCCTACATTTTCCAATCTCCATGATGTAGCTTTCTTTGTTGATCAACCTTTTTCCCATTTTCTGTAGGCTCTCTGCTTACTAATAACCTCTTAGAGATGGTTCTTAATCCAGCTGGGTCTCTCCCATCAAGCAATGAAAAAGTTGACTTATCTAAGTTCCGAGACATTATCCTATATATAAGCATGTTATAATACCATAATGCCCCCTATTGGGAAGCTGTCTATTGTCTATTCAGTCACATTTAAGATGGATAATTTAAGTAAACGTGAATATCATAGCCTGCTTACACGTTTAGCATTTTAAGTATTTTCCTCTGGGTTTGGGAGAGTTATTCTTTCACCATTTGGTATTGTACAAAGTCTTGTGTACATCTTGCAGATGATTTGATGTTGGAGAGAATGAGTTTTTTCATGTCATGGCAGGAGCCTACCCAGCACTTGGTGGTGTGGTGTTTGGAGAGTCTGTTTCAATATGTATCAGTCATTTGTCAGCCTATATTCCTTCCAAGTCCTGCTGATCAAGTCTCATTGGAATGCTTATTTCACAGTCCTCCTCATCCATGTTTTTGTCCTGTGTTTGTTGTAGGCAAATACCAAATGCCTATCCACTGCTATGTTACATGAACTAGGATTTATCTGTTCAACACATATAGCTTACTTCCAAATGTGTGATTTGTCCTGAGGAAATAATTTTATCCTGACAGGGTCTTCCAGTTGTAGTGTAGGTATTTAGCTTGTCAGTCATAGCAGGATTTGGCCTTTTTGTCTAGTACTCCACTAGTTTTAGTCATGCTGGGGCTATAGGCATCAACGAGCACACTTGTCTCATTTCAGGCATTATACCAGGCTGCCCTTAAGGCCATCTGTGGGACTGTCTCTCCATCGAGAATAGCTTGTCATATGGCTTCTTTCCTTTTTGAAGCTTTCTTCAATGGAGTCTTAGCAATTTTAACTACTGATTTGTCTTTGCCATTTGACCAGCTGTGTTAGGATGATGTGATGTGACTGAATACCCATTCCTGGGTAAGTTGCAAAAACTCACTTGTAAGTAAACTGTGTAGTTTCAGACAACAGGCCACAATCTGGTATACATTGCCTCCTGAAATGGTCACAGTGTTTTGGCTATGAAGGTCACTGTGGTAGCATCTGACAGTCTGTCTAGTTCTCCCACTTGTCTGAATAATAGTCTACAGTAATGAGGTAATTTGTATGGTTTTGTGGTGAAAAGGTCCATTACTACTTTGCTTCAAGGTCTGTCAGGGATGCTATGCGTTTTCATTGTGTCTTTTTGCTGCTTGGCCTTCATTTCCCCACATCTATTGCAACTGCTCGCCAGGTCCTGGATATCCTGGATCAAGTTTGGACAGTTTGCAGTATCTCTGGCTTTCTAGATAGAGGCTTCTATTCCAGAATGTCTGACCTATTCTTGAGTATTCTGGTTCTCCGTGATTTAGGTATTATGATTTGGCAGACTTTATATATGATTAAGGATATGATTTGGTCACAGCGGTCGTGGATTCTGTGACTATAACAGACCTCTGACTACTTCAGCTTCAACCCTGGGTGGCGGGGCATGGGCTATCAGCGGGGCTCCCAGCAGGGGCTTTGGATTCTGCTTCAGCCCCGCTGTGACCATACCCTGATTTTTCCTCCCCACCCCCATGACTGTTCTGTGAATTTTGTTTAATTTTACTCTGACAAAATCGTATCCTTATATATGCTATCTTGTACGCTCAGTTCATCTTGATTGTTCCAGTATTTTTGAGAAGCAGATGGGTCTTCCCTCTGGTGTCTGGCCATCTTGACAGAATGACAGACATGACCATGTGTACATCTTTGTCTTGTTTAATTTGTTCTCATTCTTTCCAGCCCCTGCCTTGAAACTGGCACATAGTTGGCTTGATGAATGCTTTCTCTGTCTTTCTGTGATTCCTGCATTTCTATCAGGTGGATGTTAGTCTTGTTTAGTTGCCATATTTTCATGTTGCAAGGGTGCTCTACATAAGTCAGCTATGTACATTTCAGTCCCTTTCTTGTAGTGTACATCTAAGTTGTAACATTGCAGTTTCAACAGCATGCGGTGGAGGAATTTTGGTCCCACTAGCAGTAGTGGTTTTTGTTTTGTTTTTAAATGCTCTGTAGCGGTTTATGGTCATTATCTAGTCAAATGGTACTCAAATGTACCGCTCTTGAATGTACTCAAACTCTTTACACACTATTGCAAGACATGCTTTTTCAATGTAGGTGTATCTTTGTTCTACTGGTGATAGTGCCCTTGATGTGAAAGCTACTGGCTATACCTTTTGCTTCACACCGGCATCACATTGAGTGATTGTCTGTTCATTCACACCGTATTATTTCAGGGTAGGATAGTTGGTCACCAGCTGCATGATGTTGAAGTAACCAGCTCCATACTGTTTTGATGTCCAGTAGTCACCTCAGAGATTCACACACATCTGAGAGGCTTGAAAGAAATGCTGTCAAATGGTTTACAAATCCTAATAGTCCCTGATTTAACATCTTTTGTGTGGTATCTGTGGAGAGACAGACAGACCCAGGTCAGAATAGGCCAGTGGTTAGGACACTCATCTGAATGTCATATACCCAGGTACAAGTCCCTGCCCCAAATCTGGGAATTGAACTTGGCTCCCCCACAACCCAGGGGAGTGCCATAACCACTGGGTCATGGGGCTTGATTTCATTGTGCAGTGGAATGGAACAATGTATCAAAACGTCAGAAATATTCATAGCATGACATTTTTGTTTTCCAGCCTCATCTATTTATTATAATAGGGTATGTTAACATAAGTAAAGCTGGTCAAAACTTGGAATTTCCATTTCCCAGGACATTTTGAAATTGTTTTAATTCCAAATCGGGCTGAAAACAAATTTTTCAAGTTTCCCAATAAAACAAATTATGAAAAAAATTCCTTTCAGAACAATTTTAATTTTGAAATGTATTTTTTCATTTTTATTTTACTTTTATTATTTGTACATTATTTTGTGACCTGTCAGTAGTAGCAGTAGCTCCCAGTTCCTGGGAAATTTTGCTATTTTGAAATTTGATTTTGCTGTGAATTAAAAATTAAACCAAATTTGTGGAGTTTCCTGCAGACTGGAAAGCCTGAAAAAAAATCTATTCACTTTAGAAACACTAATATGTGGCGTTTCTAAAACAAACCTTACTCCCAGGGACCTAGACAGCTGCTGTGCAAAACTGACATTCTTGTCGCTGAGCAGTTACGTGCTGTCAATATTTTAACAAGGCCTAACTTGGAAAGAATTTTGCCCTGTAGCCTGTAATAAACCCCAGGTACCAAGTGTTTGCATAGCGGAAAGGTGAAGGATTATGGAGCCCATTGGTGTGACTTTCCATTTAAGCATAACCTCTTATTAATGAAAGAGGGAACACTACACACGCAAAGTATAAACTGCACTTTGATGGAAGTGTTTATGTGCTGTTCTTAAAAATATACAAAATGTATTGATACAATAGTCTAGTGCTCATCCTGCATGATCTGAAATAGTGTATGTGATAGGACAACAACTACTTCTCCACCATGGCCCAAGAGGCGATAGCAGAAGGTAAGTGGAGGCAGGGAGTGTTCAGAAAATGGAAGTGTGTATAGTAAGACTGTGAAACTTGCACTGAGTTGATGCCTGTGTTTACAGGTAAAGGCAAATGATAATAGTATATCTACTGCTTTTAGATATTGATCACTCAACTCATCCTCTTGTAAAGAAAGTAACAATTACTGTAAAGAATATTGGCAATTATATCTTACCTCCAGAAGCATTCCAGTTACAGCTACAGATCAGGAGGCAGTCTTATCTTCTGACTCATAACCCTTACAAGCTCTTGAATGTGTATAGTACATGGGAGTGGAAGAGAATGCTCTTGAGAAAACAGAGCCAAGGGAACAGCAATGAAGATAGATAGGGTCAGACCAATTCTGATAATAAAGGATCATTAGTAAATCAGCAACAGAGTGTTTCAATAATGTAGACCTCATTGCATCAGAAAGAGGAAAGAAAGTATACCACATGTGTCTGAAGTCATGGTAAAACCCTATGAGAGTAAGGTCATCACTGCTGGGGGATTTCCTTTAGACAATTAAAGACTGATGGTCTGTCCCATCTTAGCAAAACTCACGCAGCACTTTTGTGATTTTTAGAAAAAGAAATGTAGTGTGGGGTTCACAAGCCACTAGACAGCCGAACGCTGTTTGCTAACCAAGTCTGCTCTGAATTACTACATTTTTCAGGTATAGCTGAGTGTTTGGAATTAAAAAACAAAACAAAATAACCTGAGCTAGATTTCATGGCTCATTGAAAACAGATTCTCAATACAACTTTGAGAGCAAGTGTGCCAATTTAAATAGCTATTATCATTCAAATTATAGTGAAGAAATGAAGTACTCTTATGTGCATGATAAGGGTGGGGAGCTGAGGCACACAGTGATTGAATGAGTGGCCCAGCATTACACAGCAAGTTTGGGGCAGATCTGGGAACTGAAAACAGGTGTTCTGAGTCTGTCTAGTGCCTTCATCACAAGTGCCTTCCTCTCTGTGTATTAAAATGAAAAGTTAAGGCTATAATTAAGGCCAGGCAAAGGTTTGAATCTCATCCCTATCCTGATTGCAGCCTGAACCTAAGTGGCTTGGTAAAGAAGTAGTCCCAGATCTCTGGCAGCCTCCTAGCCTTGCTTAACACCTGGACTCTGCTAACATGCCTCACCTGATTTACCTCTCACTTGTATGTAACCCCATCAGGCCTCTAGCTATTTCCCTCCCTGCCCTTATAGATACATTTTGTGGCATCTGTAATGGACCCCAGCAGTTCCCCATAGAAGTTTTGCTCTAAACAATGTTTCTCAGCCTCTTCAGGTTAACAACCCCTTATTCTAAGTAAAAAAAAAAAAAAAAAAGTTGTGACTCCCTTATGTTTATTGTTAAAGTATCAATCATTAAAATGCTAAGCTTATATAATTTATCAGTGTGCTTGGTTTGAGAGGTTGATAGAGAATTCTTGACTGTGGAAGACAAGGGTGCGTGGGACGGGCAGAGCGAGACTTTCATTTCTTTAGATTGTAATACACATTTTAGTATGTTGTGATTCCCCTACTGATTCTTTCCTGACCTCCCCTCAGGGGTCATGACCCACCGGTTGAGAAACACTGCCTTAGAATAACACTGTGGTCCTCACATAACCGGTTACTCTTTTCTTTTCCATGGGCTTGTACAGACATAACTGAGGGCAAAACTGAACCCACTGTGTCTTTTGCATTTTGTAAATGTTGTGCCTTTACAGTCCTGTACAAATGATTGTGCACAATGCAGTGAGGAGCCTCCAGACTGATGTGCGAACGCATTGGAACCTGGTACTGACTCATTAGTAATAATAATTTAAGAATACTAGTTATTTATATCACTGTAGCACCTATAAACCCCAATCATACTCCAGGACCTTTTTGTGTTCGACACTGTACCAACACCTTACAAAAAGACAGTCCATGCCCCAAGGAACTTGCAGTCTAAGTAGATGTTTTCTTCTTTTAATGTTAGAAATGCAAAGTTCTGCTAGGCTGGCAGACTCTGTGCTGAGTGGAGAATTAGTGAGATGGTGACATCACAATAGCCAAGAGAATGAGATGTAAGCAGGTGAGAGGAAGGGATTTGTAGTCGGTCTGTTCAAAGCCCTTGGTCTTTTGTTTGTGTTTATTAACACCTAGGTAACATCAATTACTGATTAACAAGTGGGATAAAGGAAGCCTTTGTTAATGATCCAAACCCTTCTTCCACCAATTAAAGTTCTAGAGCTAAACGTAAACATTCCTGAGACCACCTGTGGTGCTCCAGTCAAATCTAGAAGCTCAAAGCCCAAGCCCCACTGCTCCGGGCCGAAGCCCAAAGGCTTCAGCCCCGGGCAGTGGGGCTCAGGTTACAAGCCCCCAGGCTTCAGCTTTGGTCCTCCCTCCACCTGCGGCAGTGGGGCTTTGGCTTTGGCCCTGGCCCTCCCCACCCAGGGCGGCGGGGCTTGGGCAGGCTCAGGCTTCATTTCCCTCCTCCTGGGTCATGTAGTAATTTTTGTTGTTGGAAGGGGGTCGCGGTGCAATGAAGTTTGAAAACCCCTGATAGAGGTATTATGATATTTTCTGTCTTATTGTCTATCCCTTTCCTAATGGTTCCTAACACTGTTAGCTTTTTGACTGGCACTGCACACTGAGTGGCTGTTTTCAGAGAATTATCCACATTGACTCCAAGATCTTTCTTGAGTGGTAACAGCTAATTTAGATCCTATCATTGTGTATGTATAGTTGGAATTATGTTTTCCAATGTGCATTATTTTGCATTAATCAACATTAAATTTCATCTGCCATTTTGTTGCCCAGTCAGCCAGTTTTGTGAGATCCCTTTGTAACTCTTTACCATCTGCTTTGGACTTAACTATCTTGAGTAATTCTGTATTGTCTGCAAATGTTGCCACCTCACTTACCCCTTTTTCCAGACTATTTCTGAATATGTTGAACAACTCTGGTCCCGGTATAGACCCTTGGTGGACAACACTATTTACCTCTCTCCATTCTGAAAACTGGCCATTTATTCCTATCTTTTAACCAGTTACTGATCCAGGAGAGGTAGATTCTCTCTTATCCCATGATTGCTTACTTTGCTTAAAAGCCTTTGGTGAGGGACCTTGTCAAAGGCTTTCTAAAAGTCTAAATACACTATATGCCCTGGCTCATCCTTGTCCACATGTTGATCCCCCTCAAAGAATTACAATAGATTGGAGACATGGTTTCTCTTTCTCATGTTGGCTCTTCCCTAACAAATCATATTAATCTGTGTATGGTAATTCTGTTCTTTACTATAGTTTCAACCAATTTTCCAGATACTGAAGTTAGGCTTACCAGGCTGTAATTACTGGGGTCACCTCTGGAGCCTTTTTTTAAAATTGGCAATATGTTCGCTATCCTCCAGTCATCTGGTACAGAAGGCGATTAAAATGATGGGTTACATACCACAGTTAGAAGTTCCACACCTTAAGGTCACATTAAGGGGGTGAAAGACAAAGGACAGGAGGAGCCACCATGGGAAAATGAAGGCTGGGACGCAGGAGTTGTAATAGGGAAGGTATAAAGCTCACCCAGCACATGTTTGTAGAAAGAAGGAATAATAAAGTTCAGTTATACTTAGACTGTGGTGTGGGGAATGGTGATGATAGTGCATTGGAGCCAAACAGGCTGGGTTGGAGGATGAGACCCCAAAGATTCAAACACTAAGATACAGTAAGAGTTGGAACTTTTGGATGCTCATCCAAAGCCAGAGGGTGTGGGGGGAAAATATGGCAGCAGGACACTTCATTTTAAAGGGATGCTTCCTAAAGGAACATGTTCTAAGTGAGGCATCTAGATTAAAGATTATTCAGTGCTGGGGAACGATAGACCTGCTGCCCACATACCTGGTCCTGTGCCATATAGTATTATGTATTATACAGACTGAGGTATGCTTGACACATTGTCAAATAATGGTCCCTGCACTGAAGAACTTACAAGATAATTCAGACAAATGTAAAACAATCAAATGCAGTCTAGAGAGTTCCACAGCATGGCTTACCTCCACCCACAGATTTAATATTGAAACAAGATCAGAGGTTTTAGCATGCGATATTGATCTGAGCAAAGTTTGATCTGTCTTTACGAGAGCATTGTATAATAATTTAGTCTCCAAAGGCTGTAGCCCCAGGTTCAAGAGCAGAGCATTCTTAGTTTGCTGCACTTTATTCAAGTTTGGTGCTGTCTTCAGTTCCTAGCAAGCTACAAATGTTGCTCTTAGTGAGGAAGATTCAGGTGTAAATGTTTTTTGTTAGGCTAGAAAAATATAGTTTATACCATGAGCACAGAAATGTAGTGCATTCTCCTGGAGTGTTAACAAAATATAGCTCTTCCTCTTTCTGCTCATACTGTTCAATAGGGGATTTCCACTAGGAGTGAGAGAGTTTCTCTTTCATTACTCCTGGTTGCTCAACCCACTGAGGTCTTAGTATTCTCCCTGACTCATCACATTCCTTCATGCCTCCCAGTTGGGATCTGTGACTTGTATTAACCCATTCATGTTCTCCTGTATCTGGGTTAATTGGCAGAGATAAGAGTTGAACTAGTGATGGACAAATCTTAAGAGTTTGGAATAAGCTGGCCAGACTGCTGGAGACTATCTCAAACTTAACTGAACCTATCACTTTTCAGATCCACTCAACATGATCCCTGCTGGCACAGGCTCCTGTGACATTTCCCATCCCCAACTACCTGCTTTCTTGTATCTGAACCCTCTCTGTGGCTTCTGCTCGCTCCCTCATTATTCTACCTTGTGGCTATGAGAATTATTTTACAATCAAATATCTTCACCTGAAAAATCCATCAGTGCATCACAGCCAGATGCCTCTTTCCTGAATGAACTGAAACCAACACACTCAATAAACTATTCTCTGATACAGCTACTGCAACACTTTCCTATGTGTACATATTATTCAGGACTACACATGCTACATGCCAGTTATGAAGTTTTAAAGCAAAGCATGTGTGAGTTATTCAAGTGCAAGAAGAAAAATCTTTAAAAAATAAAAAGAATCCAGCTGAAACTAACCTATCTGATGAAATAAAATCTCAGTTGGTGCAGCAAGTGTTGTTGGTGACTTAGTAGGTGGTGTTTTCCGAGTCATTAGTGAGCCAATTCACCAGGATGTTGAGAGGTCATTGTACTGTGGTTTTGAGAAGAACCATTGTAGCTGTGTTGGTCCCAGGATATTCGAGACACAAGGTGGGTGAGATAATATCTTTTATTGGAACAATTTCTGTTCAGAGGTTCTGTTAAGAGGTCTTAACTCTCTGATACCTATGATCTGTTTTTTCCATTTCCTGAGACCATGATGTGTATCAGGAGTCTTTAGCCTGACCCTCTTTGGCTGCTGACCTCTTAGTCAGGGGGACCATCAAGCACTTAACACCTCCTTCTGCCCAATGTGGTCACTTGCCTGCACCACTGTGGGCTGTTCTTCAGCGAGCAAAATACTTCACCCATCTTGCCTCTTTGAGAAGAGACATAAAACAGATCTTGATCAACTTATGGTCTTTAGATTAGATATCTAAATGATAGTCATTTTCATTGTGATAACTCAAAAAACCTTAGGTTTTTATGACACATACTCAAGTAATTTTCTTCAGAGAGGATATCAATCATGAGAAATTTTAGCCCAAATAGTAATTTTATAAGAAAATTATTAGTAGACAAAAATAGGGGTGTACAGTGGAAATACAATGATAGTGCTAACTACAGTGGGCCCCATTTAAAAAACTCAACATTGATTGCACCAGGAAAGTGCAGTAATTACAGGATTGTGCACTGTCTTGAATAGGAGATATACATTACTGCAGAGTGACAATTTTTTTTGATGGTCCCCACTTTGTAACTTCCCAGCAGTGACACTATAATGCATTCTTGCTGTTTTTGACTGAAAAGTAGGTATTAGCACGGAAGAGTCAATAGATTGGGCTGTACCTAGTAGGTTAATATGAGGCTACTCTTTTATCAATCCTATATACAGTATATGTATTACCTCATCACTAATATTTTGAGCAATGAGTTGAGAAATGGATAGTTCCCTGCTGAAAGGTTATAGCCATCTAGATTCATCTGCAATATAGAAAAGACGCATTAATTTAGATCATGCTTGAAAACAGCAACAAAGTAGAGATAACTAAATGTTCATTATAGGCAAAGCTCCTTCTACTGTTTTTGAACATAAGCAGTAAAAGGTCACTCCATCTCTAATTGAATAGCTCTGTATTGTCCTAATCTACCTAGTGTCCTGTTTGCAAGTATTGTATCATATTAAAACACATTGTGTCATGTGGACTAACATTCAAGTTATGTATTTTATTGCATTTGTGCATTTGGTAATTAAATGAGTGTGGTATAAGAAAACAGTAATAGCACTTATAGCTTTACATTCACATTCATTATCTATTTGTAGCTGAATCCTTTTTAAGTCCCTATATTTATCATGACTCTCCAGATTTTTCTACTCACACAAACACTGGTCCGATTAAAGCTGGAGAAAACGTATCTGAGATGGTGAAAGACTTTATTCTTATCAGAATGTCTGCACTCCAGTTTCTTCACTATTTGCCTGTATTTCAATTGCAAATGCTGAGAGGTTCTGCCAGTCCATTTCTGTGCCTATATCTTGGAATATTCCCTACATTTACAAAGAATGTTCAGAATCATACAGCATACACTGATTTTGATTTTATTTGCTACCATCCTTTGTACTGGGAACTGTTTCTCTAGTACAAATTTCCAGAAGGCCAAAAGGTCATTCTTCCTAATGATAACCTCCAGAATATTGCCACTGTGTAAGTATACATCTATTCCACTCATGCTTATTTTCTCCAACCTTACCACTTCACTCTTATGGATTTCCTTGACATTTAGAAGCCCTGGATTTCAAGCTAGCCTAAAGGAGTGGACCCAGATCTTTACATTGTGAAAAATGATAGTTAAGCGTCTCATAACTGCTGACCAAACACCCACAGAAGTCAATTTGCTCTGTCAAAAAAGAATGATGTGGCAAGGTTTTGGCATTTTGAAAAACACGCAGATATGCAATTACAAAAGATTAATTTGGAAAAGTGACAACTCATTTTCAGAGGACAATGTGCTATTTGCAGGCATGAGAAGCTCTGTTTCTACCTTAAATTACCAAATTCATCTTCACTGTCTCAACAGCAGGTTTCACCAGTGCTTTCCCTGGGGTCAAATTAGATTTTCTGCTCCATTTTGAAATGAAAAGATGCCTCAGGTTATTGGTCATGTACCATGGCACCTTTCTTTCCAGAAATTGGTAACTGAATGTTTATGTATCAGTAGTTTGCTGGCCTATGTGGAATTAGTTTGGTGATCTTTGGTCAGGTAAGTTTTCCAGATAGTATGTGGAAATCCTATTGTTGTGAAAATATAATGAGCTTACACTGTTGCAAGCTACCTACAAATAATATATTTATATTCATTTGAAACAAAAAATCACAGGTTATTAAATCAGGGTAGAACAGAAATCTAGTGAAATTAATGTAAGGCATTCTAAAAATGCACTACTTATCTCAGAAAGAAGTATGGTAAAAGTTTCTTTTTTTGTTTCAGCAAACTAAAGCCTGACCTGGTCCCAAATCCTTTGAATTATGTGGAAAAGACTCCAGTTGACTTCCATGGTCTTTGGATCTGGCCCTAGATTCTAATCTCAGTTTATTAGTGGAAATTCAGAGTAACTCATTAAGTTAACTGACTCACTCTGGATCTAAGCTAGTGTGAGCAAGATCATAATAAAGCGCTAAGGAATAGTTTGTTTCCTGGTCAGTTGCAGAGGGAAGTAATACTTGTTTCATCTGTTTTTAAGCTGACAAAATTGTACTATGTTTATAAAAACAAAAACAAACAAAAAACCCTCCCCAAAAAATTAAATTTGCATTGAAGAGGTTACTCTTTATTCAGTACATGCGCTGAACATGAAGTGCAACATTCTCCTTTCTGGGTTCCCTGGCTCCATAGATCTTATTCAAACTGTAACTATGCAGCATCAATAGTTTCAACTGGCTTGTGAAAGGACGTAAGTCAGAAGCACTTGAGGGAAAATCTTTTATCTGTTTAAGTTAATGGGAGCTTTGCCATTAACTTCAGTAAGACCAGGATTCTACCCTTGATGTTTACAATTGTATCTTCAGTCCATGCCAAGCTTTGCAGGTCCAGTGTAAATTTTAATTAATTAACTGGCTTTCTATGACACTCATCAGGGAGCCTCAGCACTCCACAAACTTTAATTGATTTAGCTTCATGATACCCTTATGAAACTAGGAAATGCTCTTAGGACTGTTTGATGGAAGCAGATAATGATGCATAGAGAGGCCGTGTGGCTTGCCCACTTGTCTCCCAGGAACTCTGGGAAATAGAACTTGAGTGTTCAGATACCATGGTGATGGGCACAATATAAGAAGCTAAGCAGATAGAAACTCCCAGTTCGGTGCTTTTAACCAAAAGCTTATCCTCCCTTTGGTAAGAGCCAGATTTTCAAAAGTATTTAGGCACCTAACAAGAAATCTGTGGAGTTTAATAGTGGGATTTGCCAAAGCACTTAGCTGCCTAGTTCTGTTGAAATCAACAGGAGTTAGGCCCCTAAGTATTTTTGAAAATCCCACTACAGATGCCTAACCTGCTAAGGTGCTTTTGAAATCCCACTAGGCAGCTAACTGCATCGATAGGCACCTAAATACCTTTGAAAATCTGGCCCTAAGTATGTGATGTGGATCAAATTCTCTCCCACCAAGTTCAGTGTGACCTTATGGGCATGAAATAGCAGAATTTGCCCCTTTTTTCCCCATTCTTTTCCTTATCTTCCCCTTATTACTGTGTTCAGAAAGTAAAATTATAGCACCTGCCAGAAATCACACCTTTAACAATTTCCAGGTGATGTTTGGCTTCATAAATCTCACTGCAGAGTAACAGATTTTGTAGACGTTTTTCATTTGTCGGACCTTTGTTGTTGTCATCAAGTCACTTGCTTCAGAGATGAGGCGGCAACCCTGAGTTTAGCACGTACAATGTTTTTCTCCAAGCAGCTTATTTTGTTGTGGGCTGGTCCAGAGAATTGCAATGGCACCATTCAAATCACGGTAGTTAAGATTCTATCAGCATTTTATAACCTATTATTTTCAGAAGTGTATTACTCAGCCAAACAAAAAATCCCTACTCAAGCTTGAAACTTGCAGCATACAAGCTTTTTCAGAACAAGAGCAATTTTGTTAGAAAATGTGTGTAGGGGTAAATTACTTTGGATAGACCTGCTTCACAACATCATTATAATTAGAATTGGTATAAAATCCTGGCTTCGTTGAAGTCAATGCAAATTTTGCCATTGATTTTAATGGAGCCAGAATTTCACCATATGTTTTTAAGCTATGAATAACTGAGGGCAAAAACTAGCTGCTTTTAGATGCTTTTCTCATAAATCAAACAGTTTAGTGTTTTTATGTGAACATTTTCAGTAGTAACAAGTATATTTATCTCAAAATGGAGTCCAGTAAGTGGTCATCCACATCAGAGTATACAAGGGTCCCTGCACTGGAATTTACCTCCACAAATACCTAAAATGCATTAAAAAAGCTGTTTTGCAGACAAAAGTCACTGCATTTATAAACAAGTTGTGAGTACTGGGACTACACAATGATTCCTTATTGTGAGCTCAAATGTAAAAAGTGAGTTAAAGTTCATAAGATGTTACAATGACCTATAATTATTGCCTGGTTGGCAATTAACCATGAAAAATAGGTTGAGTTGTTTTCAGTAAATGAATATTATAAACAAGTGTAAGAGAACTAGAAAAAGAAGCTGAATTAGTCCAAACAAAAAGGACTTGCTGATAAGATTTCAAGGACTGTTGAAACCATGCTTGGTAAAAACAGAAGTTAATAGACCAAAATTGGTGTGATGGATATTAGGCCCAACTGGTGGATGAAATAATGGAGGGATGAATTATACCTCCCAATTGTCCCCTTTGTGGGTTTCTTAAAAAGAGACTGGGGCAGGGGGAGGAATGGTTTTCCTCCAACTCAACCCTTGACCTGCCAGCACTGCAACTCATCTAAAGCACTTTCTTCCTGAAAGGAAGGCTGGCTAGTCTTGCTCAATTTCACCTGTCAGTGCTGAAGGTCGTCACATTATCGTGACATCCTGTCGTCAGCCCATCAGTGGGGATATCTAATTGCCAGCACCACAGAGGCACATAAGATCCTGTTTTGCCTCCCTTTCCTGTTGTGTTCCTTTCTACCCCACTATTTCTTTCCTCCTCTCTCTCTCTCAGATTTTCATCAAATCCTGAAATCAACTAAACTGCTTCCACCCAAGCCTGCCCTGTCCAACCAGATGTCCCTGACCAGAAAGTGAAGCAGGGTCCAAGCAATAGGTGCCATAGTCGACCTGCCAGCAAAGCACCCATTCATGACTGACCAACCGTCCAGTGTTCCAAAGACCTCAACAACAGTTGTATTTTCCCCATCTTTTCTATCCTACCTCTCCTCCTCCTTGTATGTGTGTGTCTGTTGGAAACAGGAGAAGTGAATACCCTTTATACATCAGGACTCAAAGTAAAATTAACTCTTTCATTTTCATCAAAGAAAGGTTGTTCTGAAAATAAGATATTACTGTTTTGCTTCCAAAAGGTGAGACTGTAAAGGTTTTGATAAATTGAGTGATTATGCAAAACAATCATAGTTTTAATATAAATGCTTGTTTAAATTTCTTGTTCTTTCTTGTAATGAACTTTCAACTTCAGAATGAATGCTTTTGGGTGTTTGCCACGTAAACTAAGGTCTCCGTGTTTAAAAAAAAAAAATTTAAAAAAGGCCTGGACCTCTTTATATCACTTTTTATGTTGGACAGTGAAAGAATTTGTAACACTTTTGACCCTTGCAATTAATACAACCTACCCTGCAGTAATTGTTGGATGTCAGTGCGACTATTGAGAGCAACAAAAGCCACTTAGTCTTAACTTGGGGAAATGAATTTTGTGTAAAGTAATGAGGACTTTATTATAATTTCAAAATACAGCTCTGCCTTTGCAATTCACCCAGAACTTTGACCACCAAATGTGTATATTGAATGCTTATAAAAAAAAAACTATTTTAACAATAATAGTAATAACGGAGCATTCCAATGTAAAGGGCCCAATCCTCCTCCTTGTGATTTAAAAAACAAACAGCCATTTTCATTGAATCCAATATGAACTGAAAAATCAGGAAATTCTGAGATAAGGCTGTCTCTATAGCTCTTGGCCATATCCTGACTGATCCGGCAGTTCTCACACAGGCAACATTTTCAGTGAGTTCAGGGGGAGTTTTGCCTGCTTAATGACTGCAAATCCATGTAGACCTAGTCATACAAATAGAAGAGCAATTTCTATGAAAAAACTAATCTTGAACTATCTCTGATTTTTTGGTTTGATGTTTACTTTCCACAAACATTAAAGTGATTGAGATTTATCAGCTTGAATACTTTTGAAAGGCAAATTTAAAGAGACAGTGTCAACCCAAAAATCACCTCTGGAAATATTAGGCCTACTCTTGTCACAACTCTTGTGATTACTGTAGCCGAAAAAGATGAGGAGAAAAACTGTTGTGTACAGTTTCTTTACATTGTACAGAAAATCCTGTCAAATGCAGTTTGCCCTCTACAGTCAGTCAGTTTCCTATATTGTTTGTGCAGATCTTTTGCACAGCAACAAAGAGAAAAAAATCCAGATAAAAATAAGAATGTGATTGATTTATTATTGACTTAACCACACTGCCTTTTCAAGCATTCTCAGGGGCAATATTAACACCTGCAATTACCTTTAACTCGTTTATTTAAATTGACTAGATTTCAGATTAATGGTGTTCCTTTAATCTCTAATACTCACATTAGGATTGCATGTTAGATTGCAATATTAGAAACTTGTGCTGTGTATATTAATGACCTAAACCACCGACTCAGGAATTGAAACACTATCACGGCCTAGATAATCCTGTCCCTTAGTAAAGCCCACAGGAGAGGCCTATTGGGAAGGGAATCATTGTAAGGCTCCTTTGCAGAGACCTTCTCCCTCCCCTGCCAGGATCATATCCTTGGGGGCAGGGTTTGCTTACCGCCCAAAAAAGGCTTCAGAGCCCACCTCCAAATCAGGTGATCTACCAGAGACCAGGGCCATTCAGATAGAGGTCCTGTGCCTCTCTTCCAGACCTGGGCCCTAGAGAAGCTGCCAGCTATCTGACAGCATGGGTCCATTGGTTCCCCACTGTGCTATCCCTGGGATTCCAGGGCAGTTCCATGGAAAAGATAGTGCAGTCCCAGATTTTTTTTTTTCTGAGCAAGGTCCCAGAGGTTTGAGGGGGACAATGTTTCCCCAAACCCTAGCCCTTCGAGTCTCCATCTCACATGGATCCCCAGGCCCATGGAGAAGGCTCTGTGTGGGCTGGGAGGCACTGTAAAGATGACCAAGTCCCCTTAAGTGTAGTAGGAGGGAAATCTACACACACACAGAGGGTCCCTCCATGTGAGGATGTCAGGACATGATCTGGGTCCATGTAATGTGTGTGACTGGGAACAGATGCATAGGTCTTTGGGTGCCCTCTGGACAGAAACTTCACAGCCATAACCCTCCAGTCATACTGGTGCACCCAGAGCGGGATCCCACCAACCTAGATAGCAGAGTTTGGGGATAAGTTCCAGTGCAACCCAGTTACATTCTCAAGTACAGACATGCCTGAGATGCTAGGTGTGTACTTGTGCAGCTAGCCCCTCCTGCTGCTCATGCCACCATGGCTACACTTCTGGTTTTAGTGTACTGGCTCAATCAGAGTGAGTGTGGTTATGTCTGCTTGAACTGCAAATTATACCTCCAGCTGAATGTGTAGACATACCCTTAGAGACAGAAGCACTTCATTGTTTATATTATTCATGTGCAGACTGCAACATTCTGTCCTCTACATGTTGTTCAGCATTATTCCTGGATCTCTTTCAGAGTGCTTCTCCTCTGTGAATAGCTAATAAACAGTCCACTGGGAATATTCAAACTTCAGAAATCCAGTGCCTGTGGAGCTGAAGAGAATGTCACTGGAGAACCAGGCTAAGTCTAAACCAAAACACACTCTTTGGCCATCCAAACAACACGGGAAATGCCAAACCCATCACAATCCCTGGCCATGTTCCTTTTGTAACGCTGACAGACCCTGGTTGTTGGCAGGGGGGGATCGAACCTGGGACTTTTTCTCTTGAGCTTAGTGTATGAGCCTCTACTGCAGGGGTTGGCAACCTTTCAGAAGTGCTGTGCTGAGTCTTCATTTATTCACTCTAATTTAAGGTTTCGCGTGCCAGTCATACATTTGAACATTTTCAGAAGGTCTCTTTCTCTAAGTCTATAATATAGAACTAAACTATTGGTGTATGTAAAGTAAATAAGGTTTTTTAAATGTTTAAGAAGCTTCATTTAAAATTAAATTAAAATGCAGAGCCCCCCGGACCAGTGGCCAGGACCCGGGCAGTGTGAGTGCCACTGAAAATCAGCTCGCGTGCCGCCTTCAGCACACGTGCCATAGGTTGCCTACCCCTGCTCTACTGCATGAGCTAAAAGCCAGATGGCTGTTAGCTAAGGCTGTAGAATAGACTCATTAATGTCTCTCTAAGTGGTCTCGATCCCACTAGATGGGATAGAGCACCACACCCAGGAGGTGTGTGGGTTACACTTTCACTTAGCTTAAATCTGTAGTACACCCCTCTGCCCTCCAAAAGATCTCCCCAAAAGCAACCAAATAAATATAATCACAAAGCATTTTATTAGCAGGAAAAGATGCGTAATTCAATGCCTAAATTCTTTATAATCAATTATGTGTTCAGCTCACGCCCTGATCCATTACATCTACCAGAGGGGACAGTTTGTTTTAATAGAATTACAATATGCTCACAATTTGAGCATATTATCCTTTAGTTGTGAATCTGAAGTTAGACCCTCTTTGTGCTAAAATTGGACCTTTTTCATGTGAATTATTTTTGATGTAAAGCAACACACATTTTTGCAACTGTCCATAGTTATTATTATGAAAAAATTGCATGAAATTTTGCAAAAATATCTCCATGATCATGAACATCCCTACTCTCTACCAACTGCAGTATACTACAGGCTATACTGAGGGGCATTCAGATTTATGCTCCACATTCTGCAATATATCATGACTAGGGAGATAGTGTTTTCTTGTATCTTTATATATAAGCAATCTTACTTGTAAAAACTGTGCTTTCAGCTATACTGGTGCACAAATCTTGACTGTAACAGAGTAGTCCAGGTGTGAAAGACCAGAATTCTGTCCCAGGGTGATGTAGAAGCTTTATCACAAAATTTCCTACTAAATATTCATTTCCATCCTATATCAGTATTGTAAGATCCACATAAAGGAAATATTACAGTATGGTTTTAAAAAGTTATTAAAAATAGCATCCGATGTCCCTTAATTTATTCTCTGTGACTTCCATAGCACAGTTGCTCCATTTGCAAGCCAAAACTAGGTTTTGTTAACTGCCAGCAGCTCAACCTGGTATCTTGAAATCCAAGCTGTGCTCTTTGTTTTGTTCCTCACCACCACGTATTCAAGAATCAAAATTTGGCTGGAATTCTTGTGGAGGCGGCATATACCCTAATACAGATTGTTTTATTGCAACTATAGTGGTTTTTCAGTGTGCTGACTGCACTAGTCATTTTAAACCGTAAGTAAAGTTAGCAGATAATTTTAGAAGGAAGATATATGCAATAGGAGGGTGACATTTTTACAGAGTAAATTTTCTGATCACAAGCATAGTTGGGTTTTTTAAATCAAATATTAAATATTGGACAAATAATATTCACATGAATATAACATAACTGTCAGAATTAAATGCAAATCTTATTTTTCAACTTAGTTTCTCCTCCTAATTTCTTCACATCCTTATACACATACGGTACATCTGCACTGCAATCAGAGGTATGGCTGACACATGCATAGACACACCAAAGCTAGCTAGCTTGAATAACAACAGCAGTGAAGCCATGGCACCATGGTCTGTACAACTTTGCCTAGGAGCCTGGGTATGTGCTTAAGCAACCCATGCTGCTGAGACTTCATTGCTCCTGTTATGTGCGCTAGCTAGATCAAAGCTAGTATCGCTGCATGTGCTGCAGTGACACCTCTGATTATAGTGTAGACATACCCATAGACATGCAGCACACCCACTCGCTCACTGTCTCGCACATGCCCACATAACCAAAACTAAATAAGCAAACAAACAATAACAAACCAGCAACTAAAAATCCAACGAACTAATTAAGCTATTTCCCCTGTAGTCTGAGAAGGAAAGGAGAGAGAACAAGATATTTTCAAATATTTGGGAAGCACCCAGAGAATACAATGAACAGCTAACTAGAGAGAAAATGTCTCCAGTAAGTGACCCTGGTATATAAAGCTAAAATTCTAGCATAGAGCTAGTTCCCAAGGGTGACTGGTAATTGTGCAGTTTTTATTAATAAGTTCTGTAGAGTTGACTGTGTTGCATACACCTATATTTTATTCTTAACTGCACTTAAAATTTTAAGGTTGGAAATATATTACACCTGGGGAAGAAAGTTGAACTTTTGCCTCTGTAATAAGATATACTGCAATTACTAACATTAGCAGTTTAATAGAGTTGAATAATAAATGAATGGACAACTTTGTTTGCCCTTATGTCAGCCTTCAGACTACCCCTAGAGGTGGCATGAGGGGAGTGCAGAGAATCGTTCATTGATTGGAGAACCCAGCAGCCACAAATTAATACTCATTTCACAATTATTTTTGAAAGCATACACCCAGAATATTGATATGTTCAGTAGCCAGCTTCCTCCACTACTGAGGCATTATCCTATCTAATGCAATCCTCACACAAATATCTATAGTCAGATGGAGTTAATGTATAAAACACATATCAGTAACTTAAAGCTAGAAAATATTAGAAGGAACTTGTAATTATCCCAAAAACAAGCATTACAAGCCCAGAAAATTCAAAGTTAAGGTTAAACTTAAAATGAATCCAAACATCCTAAAGTGTGGAAAGGCCCAGTTACCATGCCCAAAAGCCTTAACTCTGCCCGCTAGTGACAGAAAGAACAGAGGGGAATGCAAAAACTAATCTATTATTAAAAATCTGTTTAATCTAATATGGGACTGCAAACACTGAGACACCTTAAACATAATTGTGTGGGGGCTTTATTAACTGTGGAGTTTATATATAAAGGTACCATGAGGGCCACTTGATCTTGTGCTATTGGATGTGGAATTAGGGATTAAAATTTGTGATGAATTAAGACTGATCTAATGTGCATGATCTAAGTAAAAATAGATGGTAACATTTCACTGATGTATTTGATTATATTAGTTGCATTAAGGACCCACATCACATTTGTTTGAACCCTGAAGTAACCCTAGGGTTTTTACTAGTGTCTTACTATGTGTTTTAATAGAGTCTAGTGCAATGGGGCCCTACTTTTGGTTCAAGCCTATCAGCACTACTATGATACATGTAATAAGTCAGAGTCATAGCGTCTCAAAGTTTAAGGCCAGACGGGACCAACAGATTGTCTGGTCCGACCTCCGGTATATCACAAGCTGCCAACACCACCCAGAACCATGCACTAAACCCACCAACCAAAATTAGAGCTAAGTATTACAGCTCACAAAAGACTAAACTATTATGTGCCACAGACAGAGAATTGGAGGAACCAAGATGCACCAATTCCCAAGCTTCCCCTCCCCCACAATGGCAGAGAAATGATTATGTGAGATATACTCTGATAATCCTGGAAAGTAAACTGCACCCACATGCTGCAGGGGAAGGTGAAAAACCCTCAAAGTTACTGCCAATCTAGTTATATAAATAAAAAGAGAATAAGGAAGGATGAGGTTTGGCTGCTATGCAGTGTGGATGGAAAAGAGCTTAAAGCTCATGTATATATGGCCAAAAAACTAAATACATACTTTGACTTGGTTTTCAATAATGGAGATAATATGGAACATGTGCAGGAAGGCAGTATGGCTGATGGAAATGAGTGTCTAGAAATTACCACTTCTGAGGTGAAAGAAAAAAGTAAAGAGCTTAATGCACTCAAATCGCGAGGACTGGATAATTTCCAACCCAGAATACTGAACAAAACTGGCACGTGAGATTGCTTATCTAGTAGAAGGATTTTTAATAACTATCTATTCAGGGTAATACCATATGGCTGGAGAAGAGCTAACGTATCTATATTCAATAAATGGAAAAATGTGATCCAGTCAATTACAGACCAGTTAGTCTGACCTCAGTACTATGCAGGCAGTAGAACAAATTGTGAAGGAAAGAATAATTACATTCAAGGAGGTAAACAGTAAAGGGTATGTAATTCAGCATGGGTTTACCAATGGTAGATCAGGCTAAGCTGATTTCCTTCTTTGAGAAAATAATGGGGTTTTTTTAGATAAGGGAACTGCAGTAGATCTAATATACTTGGACTTCAGTAAAGCATTTGACATGGTACCACATGGGAAATTATTAGTTACATTAGAGAAGCTGGGGATCAGTACAAGAACTGTGAGGTGGATAAAGAGCTGGCTAAAGGGGAGAAGGCAACAGGTTGTGCTGAAGGGTGAATTATCGGACTGGAGGGAGGATTCCTGTGGAGGTCCTCAAGGATCCAGCTTGGGGCCAATCTTATTCAAATTTTTCTTAATGACCTTGGCACAAGAAGTAGGAGTGTGCTAATGAAATTTGCTGATGATACAAAGTTGGGAGGCTTTATCAGCACAGAGAAGGCTCAGAATATTATGCAGGAAGAGCGGGATGACCTTGAAGGCTGGAATGACAGAAATGGGATGAAATTTAATAGTACAAAGTGAAAGGTCATGCACTTAATGTCTAATAATAAGGATTTCTTCTACAAATGTGTGGGGCGGGGGCCGGGGGGGTCATCGGTTGGAAATGACAGAGGATGACTATAAATCACCATTGTGATGTGGCTGCAAAAAAGGCAAATGTGATCCTAGGAGGGTCTATCAGGAAAGGAATTTCCAGTAGAGGTAGAGAAGTATTAATGCCATTGTGCAAGGCACTGATAAGGCCTCATTTTGAATACTGTTTACAACTATGGTTACCCTTTGAGAGACTGCACCCCATATTCTCACAATAATATTATTATGATATGATTATGGCATATTTATGATGCATTTTATGTAAGATGGGTCGTGTAAGGTTATGATTTGCTGAATATAATTATCCTATTTGTATGCATGTATCATTTTTGTATCTGAAGTTATAAATACTGACTATGTATCTGTACTTCAAATGTAGTTACACCTGGGTAACACCCACTAGACAAGATGATTTCACTCTAGACAGTGGGTGGGGAAGCGTCTATTCAGGGCAATGAGCCATTAGGAAAAACAATAGCTTAGGAGAAGCTTATCTCCCACTTGGTGAGCCTTCCTGAGAACACTATAGACAGCCTGTAAGTAATGGCTGCTATGACTCTACAAGGACATGTGACCAGGCCACATGATGCTGGACTCCATCTTGGGAGTATTTTTCCACAAACTGGGAACCATGCTTTGAAACAAAGGGTTCCTGCCCTATGCTAAAGCTATATAAGGCAAGGAGTGACATCATTGGTGGTTCTTCACTCCCCACGTAAGAAGACTCCTGGAAACACCTGAGGAACAAAGACTGAACTGGAGAAAGTGCTGGACTCAGGCTAAAGGGATTTCTTGCCTGTGTATGAAACACCTGGGGAATCCCAAGCTGCAAAGCAAGTGTAGCTTGCGCCTTACAAATCTACAAGTCTGCCTGTACCATCATTTAGAGTGAGATTGGTGATGAATAGCAGATTCTATTTGGTATATTAAGCTTAGTTCTAGCCTAAATCTCCCTCGCTGCAATTTAAGCCCATTGCTTCTTGTCCTGACATCAGTGGATAAGGAGAAAAAATTATCACTATCCTTTTTATAAAAACCTTTTACATACTTGAAGTCTGTTATCATGCCCTCCCACCCACCCCCCACCCCAGTCTTCTCTTTTCCAAGCTAAACAAACCCAATTTTTTCAATCTTTCCTCATAAATCATATTTTCTAGACCTTTCATCATTTTTGTAGCTCTCCTCTGGACTTTCTCCAGCTTGCCCACATTTTTCCCCAAAGTGTGGTCCCCAGAACTGGTCACAATACTCGTTGATGCCTTATCAGTACTGAATAGAGTGGAAGAATTACATCTCATGTCTCATTTACAACGCTCCTGTTAATACATACCAAAGTGATATTTGCTTTTTTTTTTTTGCAACAGTATTACATTGTTGACTCATATTTAGTTTGTGATCCACTTTAACTCCCAGATCCTTTTCTGTAGTACTCCTTCCTAGACAGTCATTTCCAATTTTGTATTTGTGCAATTTAATTATTCCTTTCTAAGTATAGTACTTTGCATTTGTCCTTATTGAATTTCATCCTATTTACTTCAGACCATTTCTCCAGTTCATCAAGATTATTTTGACTTCTAATACTGTCCTTCAAAATATTTGCAACCCCTCCCAGCTTGGTATCATCTGTAAACTTTATACGGGTACTCTTTTTTCCATTATTCAAATCATTTACAAAGATGAATAGAAGAGGTCCCAGGACAGATGCTTGCAGGACCCCACTCTATATGCCCTTCTAGTTTGATTGTGAACGGTTTGCCAATCAGTTGTTTATCCACCTTATAATAGGTTCATCTAGGCTGTATTTCCATAGTTTGCTTATTAGAAGGTCATTTGAGACAGTATCAAAAGCCTTACTAAAGTCAAGATATATCACATCTACTGCTGCCCCCCATTCACAAACCTCGTTTCCCTGTCAAAAGAGAATATTAGGTTGGTTTGACATGATTTCTTCTTGACAAAACCATGTTGACTGTTATTTATCACCTTTTTATCTTTGAGGTGCTTACAAATTGATTGATTATTTGCTGCATTATCTTTCCAGGTACCAAAGTTAAACTGATGTGTGTATAATTCCCTGAGTTATCTTTATTCCCCTTTTTATAGGGAAATTCTATATTTGCCCTTTTCTAGTCCTCAGGGATCTCTCCCATCCTCCATGAGTTCTCAAAGATAATCACTAAGAGCTCAGAGATCTCTTCAGCCAGTTCCTTAAGTATTGTAGGATGTATTTTATCAGGCCCTGTGAACTTGAAGACATCAGATTTGTCTAAGTAATTCTAACTTGTTCTTTTCCTATTTTAGCCTCAGTTGTTACCCCATTTACACTAATGTTTCCTATGTTAGTCCTCCAATCACTGCTAACTTTTTTGGTGAAATCTGGAACAAAAAAAGGTATTTGACACTTTGGCCACTGCTGTGTTTTTTGTTATTGTCTTTCCCTCCTCATTGAGTTATATGCCTGCCATCTTCTAGGTCTTCCTCTTGCTTCTCGTGTATTTGTAAAATGCTTTCTTGTTACCCTTTATATTCCTATCTAGTTTAATTTTGTTTCGTACCTTGGCTTTTCTAATTTTGTCCCTACATGCTTGTGATGTTTTTTATATTCATCCTTGTAATTTGACCTAGTTTCCACTTTTTGTATGGCTCTTTTTTAATTTTCAGGTCATTGAAGATATCCTGGTAAAGCTACTGTGGTCTCTTACCATCCTTCCTATCTTTCCAACACATTGGGGTAGTTTGGCTTTGCACCCTTAATAATGTCTCTCTAAAAAACTGTCAACTCTCCTGAACAATTTTTTTCCTTTAGACTTACTTCCCATGGGATCTTACCTACTAATTCTGAGTTTGCTAAACTCTTCCTTCTTGAAGTTTGTCTTTATTCTTCTTTTTTCCTTCCTACCATTACTTAGAATCATGAACTATTTCATTTCATGATCATTTTCACCCAAGCTGCCTTCCACCTTCAAATTCTCAAATAATTCCTCCCTATTTGTCAGACTCAAATCTATAATAGCCTCTCCTCTAGTCACTTTCTCCACCTTCTGTAATAAAATGTTATCTCCAATGTTTAGATGGATGATTTAGACACAATAAATCCTGTATTTGGCAGGGGGTTAAACTCAATGACCCTTGCAGTCCCTTTTAACCCTATGATTCTATATATTCCAAGAACTTGTTGGATAATTTGTGCCCTGCTGTACTGTTTTCCCAACAGATATCTGGGTATCTGAAGTCTCCCATCACCACCAAGTCCTGTGTTTTGGATGATTTTGTTAGTTGTTTAAAAACAGCCTCATCCACCTCTTCTTCCTGGTTAGGTGGTCTATAGTAGACCCCTGCAAAGACATCATCCTTGTTTTTTACCCCTTTATCCTTACCTGGAGATTTTCAATGGGTCTGCTTCCCATCTTCATCTTGACCTCAGTGCACATGTATACATCTGATACACAAGGTAACACCTCCTCCCTTTTTCCCCTGTCTGTCCTTCCTGAACAGGTTGTACCCCTATAACCAATATTTCAGTCATGTGAATTATCCCACCAAGTTTCTGTGATGCTAATTATGTTGTAATTGTAATTATTTGCTAGTATTTCTAGTTCTTCCTGTTTATTCCTCATACTTCTTGCATTGGTATACAGACATCCATATTCATTATATTTTCCTTCTGTATTCCCTCTCATCTCTCCTTTGTTCCTGCTGTGATTGCCCATGTTCACCCCAGAATCGGACTCTTCACCCAGATTTCCATGTTCTGGACTTAACTGTGTGCTTTTGTTTCCTGCCCCTGTCAAACCTAGTTTAAAGCCTACCTCACCAGGTTAGCCAGTCTGTATCTGAAGATGCTCTTCCCCTTCCTTAATAGGTGGACCCCATCTCTGCTTTGTCCTTCATCTTGGAAGAGCATCCCATGGTCGAGGAAGCCAAAGCCCTTCTGGCAACACTATTTGTGTAGTTGTGCATCCACCTCCAGGATGTGTCTGTCCCTGCCCAGGCCCCTACCCTTCACCCCAAGGATTGATGAGACCACCTGCACTCCCAAATCCTTCACCTTCAATCCCAGAGCCCTGTAGTCATGTCTGATCTGCTCAGGGTCATACCTTGCGGTATCATTGATGTCCACATGGATGAGCAGCATGGGGCAGCACTCAGAGGGTAAGACAATCTTTGGCAGTCCTTCTATAATGTCTTGGATACAGGGCCCTGGCAGACAGCACACTTCCTGGGGTGCCAGGTCAGGCTGGTAGATGGATACCTCCATCCCCCTCAGAAGGAAGTCGCTGACCACCATCACCCTTCATTTCCTTTTGGGAATGGTGGCTGTGATCCTCTGGGCCTTAGGGGTACGTGACTTCTCCTCCTCCACCTTTGAGGGAGAGTCCCTATCCCTCGTTGTCAAAAAAGAACTAGATAAATTCAAGGATGATAGATCCATCAATGGCTATTAGCCAGAATGGACAGGGATCGTGTCCCTAGCCTCTGACTTCCAGAAGCTGGGAAAGGGCAACAGGGGATGGATCACTTGGTGATTACCTGTTCTGTTTATTCCCTCTGGGGCACCTGGCATTGGCTACTGTTGGAAGAAAGGATACTGGGCTAGATGGACCTTTGTCTGACCCAGTATGGCCGTTCTTATATTCTTATTGTCAGGGCAGCATACCAGGTTTTTTATATCTATGGACAGTGAGATTGAATAGAGGTGGAGCACTGCCTGCTGTCAGAAGTAACCAGCAGCCAGCTTCCTCCTACTGGAGGAGCCATTTCCTCCTCCCCTGATGGTGCTACTGCAGTCCTCTCCAGCTGGATTGTTTCCTCAACCTTGGAGGTCTCCATATGTATATTTTCAATTATTTTCTTGTGTGCACGGATGTTCTTTAGCCTAGCCACATCCTCCTGTAGTTTTCCCACCAGCTTCCTGAGAGATTCTACCAGTAGGCACCTCTCACAGTGGATGGTATCTCCAGCATGGCTTTCTATGATGAGGAAATGCAGACCACAGTCTCTGCAAATCCACACAAGGTCCTGGGCAGGGGCATCCATGGTCAGGTTCTCTATCTGGACACAAGTGTAGGTGGAGGAGTCAAGAACAGTATTGGCATTGGTAGTGCACCCTGTCTGAACCATGCTGATTTTATTCTTTCTCCCTTCTACTCCCTCTCAAATACCCCTGTTTGCTAGCTCCCTTTGGTCACTTAGTGTCTGGATTTTAAGCCCTTCTTTCATAGGTCAACCCTGTCCCCTCTTTAACACATGGGGGAAGGATGATCAAGGGTGATTAAGGGTCAAGGGACAGGAAGCTAGAGCCTTCCTAGAACCCACTCGGGTAGCAGCTAGCAGGTCTCTGGCCCCCACTCCCACACAGTCCCCTGACACACAATCCCCAACAGATCACAATGTAAACTTTAACAAAAGCCAAAAGAAAAACCAAACAGAGAAACAATCTTACCTCAAGAATTAGTGCTCACTCCTTCTTCAGCAGGGGATCTCCCTCTCAAACTCCCCTGTTTGCTGCACCCTGTTCGCTAGCTCCCCTTGGTCCCTTAGCATCCAGATTTACCTGTCTGACTGACTTAATGACAGGCAGAGAACAATGAAAGTACATTTGCATATAAAGAAAACAAATCAATCTAGCTAACAAGTGGCAAAGGAAACAGTTTAATGGGCAACTGGGGGACAGAGTCTGCACCCCTAGAAAGTCCCCCTGGCTCTCGAGGCAAAGACAACGAACTATGGGAAATGTAAGGGGGAGCAAAAAGACATTCTAGTTATCCATCACTTAGGGACCAAAGGGGACAGCACCCTCTGATTCTGTGAACATTGGATCCCCTAGTCTGGGGAGCTGGAGATGCTGGCAACTTGATGTAAAAGAGAAAACTGCTTAGGCAAAGATTGTAACTTGCAAAAATTAAGTTTTAGTCACTAGAAAGCATGTTTTGTTTTGTTTGTAACATAACATAAGAACATAAGAACGGCCGTACCGGGTCAGACCAAAGGTCCATCTAGCCCAGTATCCTGTCTATCAACAGTGGCCAATGCCAGGTGCCCCAGAGGGAGTGGACCTAACAGGCAATGATCAAGTGATCTCTCTCCTGCCATCCATCTCCATCCTCTGACAAACAGAGGCTAGGGACACCATTCCTTACCCATCCTGGCTAATAGCCATTAATGGACTTAACCACCATGAATTTATGTTCTTATGTTCTTATAGTCGTGCCTAAAATCTTGCCAGTCAACAAAGAATTTAGAAGTAATAGATGGCACAACACTTACATTAATGATGTCCTGCTCTGGTGCAGAACCAAAGAGGAACATGATATCAGACTGAGAAAAGTCAGGTCTAATTTCAAAAAGAGCTTGGAAATATACTAACATAATTTCTTTATAGCAACAACACTACAGCTAAGATATTTGAGCAAGTATAAACAGACAGGGTTTCCCTCTCACTCCCAATACGCCACACACACATTTTTTGACAGTTTTGCCCCTTTTTGGAGTTTACTATTATTCTGCTGCCTCAGAAATTCTAATATATGGAACAAAACCCTGAGCTGGATGTTAGGATATAGATATTCAGGCCTGTCTGCAAAGGCCTATACTTTAAGAATTTAGGTGTATTCTTATCACTTAGCTAGTTATAGAGGTATAAAAGAAAGAATCAAAATCACTGTCTGCCGGTGTAATGGCCTTCTCTTACTGTGACAGTCTGAGGCCCTGTTCTTAGGCTAAGGCCTCTGGCAAAGCAGCAGAGGCAGCCATAAGCTGGGAAGTGTATGGTCACATCCTTACATTCCAAACTAGTCACAATGAAATACGATGCTATTGGGCTGTTAGGAATACAATCCTGTCCTGATAATATCTATCACCCCCAGAGAAAGGGAAGAGTCTCAAAGATTTAAAGAAAACTTAGTTTGATAGCATCCAGTCTGGCAAGAACTCACTTATCAATAGCTGGGGTGTAAAATCCTCATTTCTGTATTGTTCTATCACTGTAGTCTCCACTTCCCTATTGTTTGTCTGTATATTCTCTGTCTGGTTCTGTTTCAGAGTAGCAGCCGTGTTAGTCTGTATCCACAAAAAGAACAGGAGTACTTGTGGCACCTTAGAGACTAACAAATTTATTTGAGCATAAGCTTCCATGGGCTACAGCCCACTTCATCAGATGCATAGAATGGAACATATAGTAAGAAGATATATATACATACTGTGACAAAGTTCCTCCTCTATCTTGGTGGGTCCTGCGCTTATTGGCGGATTTTCTTGCCGCAGAGATTCACCATGTGGGTTGGGGAACAGCCCAGAGACCTTCCCCTCTGGGAGAACCCACAGTCCAGGTCAATTGGGAGGTTTGGGTGGAACCCGGGCCCGCCCTCTACTCCGGGTTCCAGCCCAGGGCCCTGTGGACTGCAGCTGTCTATAGTGCCTCCTGTAACAGCTGCATGACAGCTACAACTCCCTGGGCTATTTCCCCATGGCCTCCTCCAAACACCTTCCTTATTCTCACCACAGGACCTTCCTCCTGGTGTCTGATAACACTTGTGCTCCTCAGTCCTCCAGCAGCACACCCTCTCACTCTCAGCTCCTTGCACCTCTTGCTCCCAGCTCCTCACACTCCCACCACAAACTGAAGTGAGCTCCTTTTAAAACCCAGGTGTCCTGATTAGCCTGCCTTAATTGATTCTAGAAGCTTCTTCTTAATTGGTTCCAGGTGTCCTAATTAGCAGGCCTGCCTTAACTGGTTCTAGCAGGTTCCTGATTACTCTAGTGCAGCCCCTGCTCTGGTCACTCAGGGAACAGAAAACTACTCATCCAGTGACCAGTATATTTGCCCTCTACCAGACTCCTGTACCCCACTGGTCTGGGTCTGTCACAATACAGAGAACATGAAAAAGTGGAAGTAGCCATACCAACTGTAAGAGGCTAATTAATTAAGATGAGCTATTATCAGCAGGAGAAAAAAAACTTTTATAGTGATAATCAAGATGGCCCATTTTAGACAGTTGACAAGAAGGTATGAGGATACTTAACATGTGAACTTGTCAACTGGGCCATCAGGTTTTTTTCTCCTGCTGATAATAGCTCATCTTAATTAATTAGCCTCTTATAGTTGGTATGGCTACTTCCACTTTTTCATGTTCTCTGTATGTATATATATCTTCTTACTATATGTTCCATTCTATGCATCTGATGAAGTGGGCTGTAGCCCACGAAAGCTTATGCTCAAATAAATGTGTTAGTCTCTAAGGTGCCACAAGTACTCCTGTTCTTTTTGTCTGGTTCTGTGATTGTTTCTGTCTGCTGTATAATTAATTTTGTTGGGCGTAAACCAATTAAGGTGGTGGATATAATTGGTTAAATAATCATGTTACAATATGTTAGGATTGGTTAGCTAAATTTCAGTAAAATGATTGGTTAAGGTATAGCTAAGCAGAACTCAAGTTTTACTATATAGTCTGCAGTCAATCAGGAAGTAAAGGGGGGAATGGGAACAGGGAATGGGGGTGGGGGAATTGGAATCATGTTTTGCTAAGGTGGGGGACTGGGAACAGGGACACAGGCAAGGCTCTGTGGCGTCAGAGCTGGGAAGGGGGACACTGAGGAAGGAAACTGGAATTATGCTTGCTGGAAGTTCACCCCAAAAAACATTGAATTGTTTGCACCTTCGGACTTCGGGTATTGTTGCTCTCTGTTCATGCGAGAAGGACCAGGGAAGTGAGCGGCTGAAGGAATAAGCCCTCTAACACTGGATTGTATTTAGAGACAGTGCAATTTATTTTTTAATTTAATTTATCCAAGTTTCCTTCAAAGATTATTATTCCCAGGCTTCTCTCTATAGGAATTCCTGTCTCTCCTTCTAGCTCTGTCATGCCTTAGAAAGTAACTCAGCCTTTTATCATCTCTCATTGAATCTACTGATAGCCACCTAGTCTGGTTGCCATGATGAGTCAGCAAAACAGCTCTGCCCCATCCATATGTAAGGGTCCTAATGCCTGATATCCTATTACAGAAACACTTCAGTGTTATTTGAGTTAATGCTTTCTTCAATTAAAGAAAAGGCTATCATGAAGATGGCAATATTTCAGCATAAATAGGAATTATAGAGATTCCCTGAGTTATTGGATTATGGTTACTTTTCTAAATTCTTGCAACAAATGTCCACAAGTAACAATATCTCTTAGAGTTACTTTAGAAAGACTGTGAATGGCTTTTGGAGTTGTGCTACATTAAAAGAGAGAAGCTAAAGGAGCTGTTAACAGGAGCTTCTATTTTCAGTGATTTTGATTAAAACAAATCAAACTGATTCATGATGCTTTCCAAAGTGGACTGGGTGCTATTTTGTTAAAAAATGATGCTCCAGTTGCTTTTGCTTCCAGATCACTGACTCAAAGTAAAAATATAATTTCCAAATAGTAAAATAGATGCTCACTGTTCTTACAGAGTGAAATGTTTAAACAATATATGTTTATGGAAGACACTCTAACATGGAAATAAACACAAAACCTCAGAAGTCTTAAAAGACTGACTAAAGTACACATATGCATGCACATGCATACCCACAATTCATAGATTGCTTTTAAGAATGTAAGTATTGGTTTAAACTAAGCACTGTGGCATGCAAATCCTTAATCGTGAAGATGCATCCTCTACAACATTTACCAGAAAGTGAGAGGAGTGTGGAACCAGATGTAGAAGAACAAATTTACATGTTTATTGAGAACCTATCAATCTTTACTAAATAAATTCGTCAGCCCATACAAGAAAATTGAGGGGACACAGAAATAAAAATCGTTAAAATAATGATACTTGAGGGATGGCTAGAGTTAAAGAGAGATGTTTCATCATACTGTTCATGATCATTACTGAATTAACAGTGTAGGCTGATGTAACTCTCAATGGAAGGGAAAAAAGTGATTCCCTACAGTCTGAGTTAAGAAATGCTACGTTGCATTCATGAAGAAGAGCTGGGTATGAAGTTATGCAAAAGAGAAATCCTTTAATGGCCTGGTATAAACCCGCAGATTGATTTTTTTGAAATGGTCAGTGTGTCAAATTACCTCCGTCATGACAACTTAAAGTATCATTACTTCCTGAAGGAGTACCAGAAAAACCATGGTAAAATGTATCAGTGACCACAACTGAATACAGCATTGCAGGTGATGGTGCACCATTGATTTATATAGTGGCATAATAATATTTTCAGTATTTTTGCTTTTTCAACCGCCACTGCACATTAAACAGTAGCTTTCATGGAGCTGTTCAAAATGAGGCCCAGGTCTTTTTCCTGAGTGGTTACTGTGTAACTCCAATGTATGTGGGTAGTTCAAATGCCATTTTAATTGGCTTCTCCTCCCCAGTTGCTGGGTTGTAAGTGTGTGTGATTTGAGAGAGGTTGTGGGGAGTGTGATTGAAACAAAAAGTGTTCATTCCGTGGGTGGTGCTGCCCATCGACATCTCTGGGGGCAGCAGATGTTGCTATGTGAGGGCTCTGGCTGTTCTAAAGCTGGTTGGAGTTTTAGACAATATGTTCTAACCTCGTTCCTTCAGACACCCCTGATGTTAGAATACTTCTCAAAATTCATTACCTTGTATTTTTCAACAGGCAGGCCCAATCTGACACAATCTAGCCTTTAGAATTCTGAAGAGCAAGTGAAAATATGACATGGGGTAAAATAGGGAGTGTTGGCAAAAGAAAAATATTCCCAGCTCCCACACAGTGCAGCCACTTAATGAGCATGAGTACAGAGGGAATCAGAAAACACCTTGGAATTTCTACTAGAATCTGAAAAGGACATTGTCTCAAATATCCTTGTCTACAATTGAATGCACTGAAATATGTTCTAACCCGCAAAAGATGAAACTACTGACGTGACAGGTGACAAGACAAATCAGATACAAAACTCTGTAGTACATCTGAAGCAGTTTTTTCAGAAGCTGTGACCACACACAGCGGATGAGGAATGAGGTACAGAATGATTAAGGGATCTGTAATGTCTTTGGGGCAGGGACTTTGGGTCACTATGCATTTTTCAAGCATCTAGCATAGTGAGGCCCTGATCTTAACCCAGGCCTCTGGAATCTACTACAATATGCATATTGGACAGTAATCATAATTAATAAAGTGACATAAGGAGGTAGTAGCAAAGCCAGGAATAGAATCCAAGTATCCAGACACCCAGGCCCATCTTTTTTGCCATTTCCTATGATCTTGATTGTGCAGCTAGATTTAGCTCTAAATGAAAAGCATTTGCTATGTTTCTAACTTGCCTTTGGACTCTTTCGTTCTTGTACCTTAAATATAACAGATAGTCTTTTAAAGACAGTGAGACCCTATCAACCTAAACCACAGCCTCCCACTTCCCCTGAGGGTGATGACACATTATTTTCCTAACAAAGAGAATCCCTCAATTTAACAGCATTCAATTGTGTCTAAAGTGGCCACAGATGTTGACCACATCTAAAATAGATTTAGTGTTCTACAAAGGGAGAGGTCCTTAAAAGGTAAATGTAACCAGTGTGTGTATGTCAAAATATTCATGTCTCCAATGTCTTTTATAGTAAGTTTTATACGTGTATTTGTCTCATTGCTTGCTGCAAGAAAACCACAGAAAAAGACTTTAAGGGGAAGCCACAAACCATGCTCTTTCTGAAACTTCTATAGCATGTTTGTTTCCATCTGACATTTTCTCAATGTACTATTGCTAATATTGTATGATATTTGCTCCACGTACTAGGTGTGATGTAGACATACTGACCTAGTATTCTACTTGCCCATCTCTTCTCTTCTGAAGATCCCCTTTGTCTTTTGAAGATACAATCCATAAAGCTCTAGGTCAGCCTTTTTTCAGAAGTATTTCTTTGAAGAAATGCATATAAAACCTTTAATATATTTCATATGACCACCTGAGATAATGTGTGAGTATCAGTGCACATAGAATTCTGCAGAAAGCCCACTAGTGCTTCCCTAAGACATTGGGTCTTTGAGTGTCATAGCTAGTATACTTGAGAATTCATGGACAAGGCTCCAGGCAGAATCTGTTGCTTGTTTATATTTTGTGATTGCAAGGCTATACTTCCTTTTCTATCACCTCCACGTTTCAGAACTTCTACCACTTTGTACTATGAAAAGGATTCTGTGAACCAGGAAAGATTACTAGTCTCCAAGACTTGGGAGTAACTTAAATTCATGCATGCCTGGATTGAAAGTTTAAAGCCTGCGGTCATATTATTGAAGGCTTTGCTCTGATCACATCCAGTTGATCTAAATCCTTGGATAGGTGGCTTTCGTGGAAAACTGAGTTGCTGCAGGAAGCAGTGTTGTTGATTCAGCAGTAGCATTTTGTGGCTCCCTGATCCTGGGGCTGCAAGGTGCCAGTCTAACCCTCACTGCAAAAAAGAACAGCCTGAAGTCTGCTCTGCTTTATGCCAACTGCCAATGGCACACATGGAACAAAAAGCAATCAGAGATCATTCTGACACCCTAGCCTAGTCCTATTTTCACCAGTCATATGCTGTGTGTCAGAGACCAGGATGGGGGTGGAGTAGAACTCACTATGGTAGCCCTACATCACATGGCAGATTCTTTAGGTCCGTGATCTGCAATGTATATGGCTACGTAGTGCCAGCAAATTAACACAAAGGAGCTTTGATGTGGCCACGAATCTGCCCCAAAGGGATTATGAAATGGGACAGATAAGGAAGGGCAAGGGTAACAGTAGTGAGTTTGTGTTGTTGCCAACTTTTGGTATGTGTACAAACTCATGTTTTCATCAAATTAAAGAAAAAATAAACAGGATCACTCATTTCTTGTGGGTGACATGAAGAAGCAGCATTTAGGAGGCATATAAATGGGATGTGTGCACATGGCTTTTGATGAAGTCAATAGATACCATGTATGCACATCTAAAGATATGGTCCATTATAAATTAAAGGCAGAAAAAAGTTAACATCACAGCTGGCATATTTGTAAGTGCATGTGTGCTTCCCTAAGCGGATTTTACAAAGCTCCCTGAATATTGTACGTGTTTGTGAACCAATGGTTGTAGTGTGATGAATTGTTCCCCCTGGGTACCCAGGGTTTAATTAGAAAACTCTGGATAAGGAACAAGTAAGAGGCTTAGCTTTCCAGTTTGGATGTTTCCTTTTCCTTATGTTGTTCTTCTGTAACTTATAAAAGAATAATTCTTGGTGTAGAGGTGAGTGCTTCTTTTGCACAGCATATTTTTCATCTACGAATCTGCAGGGAATCAATTTGAGATGCAGAAGCAACAAGTGAAAAGGAGTTCATTAAATTGAAATGCCATTGAGAATCACACTGATGACTCAACTTCAGATTAGAAGTAGAGCATTACAATTAGTGTCTTCACAGAAGAAAACTTGAAGGGGGATCTGAATTACTGCCCTCGCATTACCAACCATTTATTCCTTTTCTGTTGATTATATAAAGATTTAACCGTGTTAACATCACATGCAACATTCTTTGTAACTGCTGCCATATTTAGGGGGGAAATTTACAAAGAAACAGTAGGATAATTCTTGTTCATTTCCTTACTTCCTCTGTTGAAGAAGCAAAATATGCAGTAAATCAAACCAAGTCATACTATGACTGTGCTCTGAATTATGGAAGACTCTTTGACTATGCCTGCTCTAGGAACTGAACAGACACAATCTGAACTAGTGTGTTCGCACCAATGTAAGGGCCCACTTTGCGCAGTTCACACTAGCAGTAGCCATGCTATTTTGGTTGCTTCAGCACGTGTGCTGTAATCTATTGCTATAGTTGTGGTGCCCCCTGGGTACACAGTTCCCAGCACAGCTTCTTGAAGCAATGGCTTGTGGAAAATTTCAAGAGGTGTTCTGGAAACTCAAGTGGTTTGTGAGAGAAGAGGGCAAATTCATACAAGCTCCTGGGAAACTATTAATTCTCTGGGGAAACTCCCATAAACTCATACTGGTACCAAATAGCACCAGTAACCGAGGGCATCTGGGAGTTTTTCCTTGGGGAATTATCAGAGTTTCCCAGGAGAGAATGTGAATCCTTTTCTCAATATAGAGTCCAGGATGACTGCTCAGCTGTGTGTATGTGTGGGGGGGACAACAGGCACCTTACGTAAAACTACTCCTGCACATCCTTTCCTGTATCTCAGCGTAACTCCTTGCCAAAGCACAGGCCAGAATTCTGTCTTTTCAGGTCTTGTAGAAACCATTGCACAGAGTGAAATGCCAAAGTTGTTGTACTGAAAACCCTGGCTGTAGGTATTAGTAACAGCTTCCAGGCAGTTCCAAAGACAAAGTCGCACACAGTTGCTTAGTAAACAAACATTCAGTACACAAAGACTGCAACCAGTTTTTGAAACATTTCTTAAATAACTCCTAACACAGAAAGCTATTACGTAGTAAATCTATAAGTGTATCTTCCTATGCAGATCCCCTCGGCTATCTTGCTACCATCAGACCCATTCATGGAATGAATATTTGGTTTGTAACATTTGAATGGCAATGTAAATAGAGCTGGTTTGGAACCAGAATTTTTGTTCCTCAGGAAATTGACATTTCAAAAGCTAATATTTTTTTCATTCTAAAGTGAAATGAAATGCCAAAATTTTAAATTTTCCTGGGAAACAAAAATTTTTTTTGGGGGGGGAATGTATTTCATGTCAACTAATCAGGTTTCAGAGTGGTAACCATGTTAGTCTGTATCAGCAAAAACAATGAGGAGTCCTTGTGGCACCTTAGAGACTAACAAATATATTTGGCCTTAACCTTTTGTGGGCTATAACCCACTTCATCAGATGCATGGAGTGAAAAATAAAGTAAGCAGAATATATATTATAGCACATGAAAAGAAGGGAGTTGTCTTACCAAGTGGGAGGTCGGTGCTAACGAGCCAATTCAATTAAGGTGGAAGTGGCCTATTCTCAACAGTTGACAAGAAAGGGTGAATACCATACTTTTGTAGTGCTAACGAGGCCAATGCTGATACTCACACCTTCTTGTCAACTGTTGGAAATGGGCCACCTTGATTGCATTGGCCTCGTTAGCACTACAGAAATAATTTTCCTTCCGTTGGTATTCACTCCTTCTTGTCAACTCCCACCTTTTCATGTGCTATAATATATATTCTTCTTACTGTATTTTTCACTCCATGCATCTGATGAAGTGGGTTTAGCCCACAAAAGCTTATGCCCAAATAAATTTGTTAGTCTCTAAGGTGCCACAAGGACTCCTCGTTGTTTTTTCATGTCAACTAAAACATTTTATTTTGATAAAAGTGAAATGCTTCATTTTGATTTTGACCTTTTAATTTAATTTTATATTCTATTATCTTACTGTATTTTTTATATTTTCATTTTATAATATAAAATAAAATATCAAAATGAAAAATCATTTTAAAACAAAACATTGAAATGCTCTATTCCCATTGAATCAAAATGCTTTGCTTTGTTTGTGTTTTCCATAAAATTTCATTGAAATTGACAATTTCCTGTGGAATATTTTGATTTCAATGAATTAGCATTTTCCGATGGAAAAACATCGTTTTGGAACATTTTTGGCCAGTTCTAGATGTAAAGCTTTCACCATAACATTTGCATTTGCACTCCTGTTCTTTAGCACTCAGATTCTTGCCCCTCTCATCTTCCTTCAGAGATGATTTCTCAGTCTGGCGTGTCGCTGGATTTCTTTAGAGCTTAAAAGAAAAATGCAATGTCTCTCAGTAAAATATAATTCAAATTCTTATCACGTTAGCAAGCAAAAGTTTGGTGGCTTCTCCTAGCTAGCAGTGTTTCAGTCCATGCTAACAGGTGTTTCTTAGCTTGTGTTCAGATAGGAAATCTGTAACCAAAGTATTACATCTGTTGAGACCCAATCCAACAGCAAACACCTCTCCAGGTCTTTTGCTGATCAGTTGAACCGGTAGTGGTTTCCTTGAAGAAGCTGGTCACTGAAGAAGTAGCCACAGCTGAGCATCATGTTTGCAATGTTACTTGTACAGGTAACAGGTTTCAGAGTGGTAGCCGTGTTAGTCTGTATCAGCAAAAACAACAAGGAGTCCTTGTGGCACCTTAGAGACTAACAAATTTATTTGGGCATAAGCTTTCATGGGCTAGAACCCAATTCATCCGATGCATGGAGTGGAAAATACAGGAGCATACATGAAAGGATGGGAGTTGCCTTACCAAGTGTGAGGTCAGTCTAACGAGACAATTCAGTTAACAGCAGAATACCAAGGGAGGAAAAATTAACTTTTGAAGTGGTAATGAGAGTGGCCCATTTCAGACAGTTGACAAGGAGGTGTGAGTAACAGTAGGGGAAAATTAGTATAGGGGAAATTAGGTTTAGGTTTTGTAATGACCCAACCACTCCCAGTCTTTATTCAGGCCTAATCTGATGGTGTCAAGTTTGCAAATTAATTCCAGACCACATCACACAATCCATTGTCTACAGCCAAGCTCTAAGATACAATCGCATTTGCTCCGATCCCTCAGACAGAGACAAACACCAACAGGATCTCTATCAAGCATTCTTAAAACTACAATACCTACCTGATGAAGTGAAGAAATGGATTGACAGAGCCAGAAGAGTACCCAGAAGTCACCTACTACAAAGACAGGCCCAACAAAGAAAGTAACAGAACGCCACTAGCCGTCACCTACAGCCCCCAACTAAACCTCTCCAGCGCATCATCAAAGATCTACAACCTATCCTGAAGGACGATCCCTCACTCTCACAGACCTTGGGAGACAGGTCAGTCCTCGCTTACAGACAGCCCCCCAACCTGAAGCAAATACTCACCAGCAACTACACACCACACAACAAAAACACCAACCCAGGAACCAAACCCTGCAACAAAGCCCGGTGCCAACTCTGTCCACATATCTGTTCAAGGGACACCATCATAGGACCTAACCACATCAGCCACACTATCAGGGGCTCGTTCACCTGCACATCTACCAATGTGATATATGCCATCATGTGCCAGCAATGCCCTTCTGCCATGTAGATTGGCCAAACTGGGAAGTCTCTACACAAAAGAATAAATGGACACAAATCTGACATCAGGAATCATAACATTCAAAAACCAGTAGGAGAACACTTCAAACTCTCTGGTCACTCAATAATTGACCTAAAAGTGGCAATTCTTCAACAAAAAAATTCAAAAACAGACTCCAACGTGAAACTGCAGAACTGGAATTAATTTGCAAACCATCAGATTAGGCCTGAATAAAGACTGGAAGTGGTTGGGTCATTACAAAACCTAAACCTATTTTCCCCAATACTAATTTCCCCCTACTGTTACTCACACCTTCTTGTCAACTGTCTAAAATGGGCCACTCTCATTAGCACTTCAAAAGTTATTTTTCCTCCCTTGGTATCCTGCTGTTAACTGAATTGTCTCGTTAGACTGACCTCACACTTGGTAAGGCAACTCCCATCCTTTCATGCATTTATACCTGCTCCTGTATTTTCCACTCCATGCATCTGATGAAGTGGGTTCTAGCCCACAAAAGCTTATGCCCAAATAAATTTGTTAGTCTCTAAGGTGCCACAAGGACTCCTTGTTGTTTGTGCATGTAAGTGACTTTGAGCAAATTTGACCCTCATACAGTGGAGTTCAAAAAGCTGGCTAGAAAAGCCGCCTAAGCAATGACTTGTGTGCTATGTGACAGTAGTGGGGAAATTGTGTCCATCATTGGGGCTAACATGCCAGTAATCCCTGTCCATACTGGCATTGCATCAATGAAGACTGGCACCACTGTATATTGGGAGACAAGTGCCAGTGAAATTAGGGCCCAATTTGACGACAAAGGCATCATCTGCCTTAAGTAAACATCTTTTCTTGGAAGTGTCTTTTAAGATGAAGTTCATGCGAGCAGAAACAAATATACAAGTAAATTCCCTTCTTGGATTAAGGCTTCCTTGAATGTTAAATAACATCCTTGTCTCCTCAGGAAATTGCTTGTGTTGAATTGTCAGCTTAGCAGAATATTTTATAGACACAAAAATTAAATACACTACAATTTAAACAAATACAATTCATATCAGACTTCAGTGAAACTACCAGCATTTAGATAAGTACTATTTGGTGAAAGTAAAGGTTGCAGAACTAGGCAGTTAATCAATGTGGAGTCATTTGGGTATATACAATTGAGACTGTTCATTAACAGCTGTAGCTCATGACACCTTAACACAAAGCCACAAAGAGAATATAAAGAGGATCTCGAGTTACAAGTGAGAGAGCCATGAAAAGACACCTAGAGTGTTGACAGTAATTTGATGCACACTGCCCTGGATGAAGCTAAATGATTCATGATACTCCGAGTTCCAAAGAGAGACAATGAAAAGCTCTCAGAGAAGCAGGGCACTGCTCAGGAGGAGCACAAGTCTTTATGCCATGTAAGGCTTTCCTCTTGCTTGGCAATCCTCTGTAATTAGGAGAGCCAACCTGACTAGTGATGTTTATTGTTATCATAGACTCTTTAGGGTCATAGTCTGCTTAACTGTTATCTTTTGATTTCTTGTCTGTGATAAATAAACTTTGATCTAATTGAAAGTATTGAAATTGCTGATTTACTTACAGGGAGACTCACCGTCATACACCACCTGCATGTAAATAATCTAACATCTGACCTGGAAGGAGGTGGACAATTGGATCAGTATCATGCTCTACAATAGAGCTGGTCAAAAATTTTCCATGGAGCAGTTTTCCATCAGAAAATACTGATTTGACAAAAGTGAAATGTTTAGCAGGACCATATTAATCTCGTCAATATTTTCAATAGAAAATTATTGAAACAATTTATTTTGATAAGTTTGAAATGCATCATACAATCATTTCCACTTTTATGAATATAATATAAATAGAGGCACTGAGGCCCAGATTTTTAAAGATATTTAGGCATTGTTCTGCTCAGAGTTGCAAGGCCTAAGTGACTTTTAAGGTACTTCTACACAGCAGATGGTATCTCTAATTGGGCGGTCTACCAGACCAAGTAGACATACACGTGCTAGCTCTGCTTGGGCTAGTAGACAGCCCAGTTAGACATACCAGCTGCTATGTAGAAGTACCTTAAAAGTCACTTAGGCCTTGCAACTCTGAGCAGAACATACACATGCTAGTTCTGCTTGAGGTAGCACCTAAAATTAGTAGCATAGCCATAGGTGCCTGGGCAAGGGGTCAGGTTAGCCACCTCAATACAATCCCAACCACCCCTGGGTATATATTTGGGCCAGCTAGCCCAAGCTACTGCTCGTGCTGTCTAAGTCACTTTTGAAAATGGGAATTAGCCATCTATGTCCCGTAGGACTTAAAATACTGAGCAGAGCAGTTCCTTTAAAAGTCTGGGCCTGAGCGATCACAACATTTCCCCAAATTGTAGAATAAATGTTGATGCTCATGTTTTCTCCACAGCTTTAGTACCAGAAATAGATTTTGCTTTGCAGATCCTAGAACAGTTGATTATATTCAAGATCATTATATTTAAATTAGAAACTGAATGTGTGACATGTCCAATATGAAAACATATGCTGAGTGGAATTTTTTTAAAATGGAAATGTCCTTCACATTTTACATAAATTAAACCAAAGATAAACCAACACATTGGGGAAAATCTTCCAGTGTTTCCAGGAATATAAATTGTTCCTAATTTAGGAAGTCTGGATAATTCTATTCTTAGCCAAAACCTTGAATAATCCAAATTAGTCAAGGATGTTCCAGACATTCAAATATGTGTTGAGGTTGAAAATGATGGTTTGTAGATGTGTCATAAGCCAGATAAATAAAGAGAGGAAATCTACACATTACTGGCCTAACGGATGTAGGCCAACATTTACTCTACTCTACAGTATCTTCAGGAGGTATTGGCAAGTCTCCTGAATTCTCCGCTTCTATGCAGCTGCAAGCAATCACTGTTCAGAGAAATAAGACATTTTGGGGGAAAGAATTTTGTCCTAGCACATCTTTTTGAAAAACACTTTTATAGTTCCTCTCTCTCTGATAGGCAACCATCTCATTCTCCCCTCTCTACTAGTGTTACTGATTCTCACAATTGCATCACGAGTCTCCTGCTTTGAGCCAGTCAAAAAAATTAATCAAAACATTTTTTCAAGAGAAAATGGCTTTTTGAAAAAAACAGACATTTTTGCACACACAAAAATATTCCATTTTCATAGAAAATTTTCAGATTTTCATCAAAAAGATTGAAACTTGAAAAAACCTACTGAATTTTTAGCTTTAATTTTTGTATGAAAATCTGTACACTTCCATAGAAAATTTTTGATGAAAATGAATGTTTCATTTTCCCTGACTTTTTTTGTAAGAAAACAAATCAATTCCTCAACTTCCTTCTACTTATGCTAGTTGTTGCCTTTTTTAACATTTCCCATGATATCATAATTGCTGGTATCCAGCTGGCAAATTTTCCTTTATTCAAAATGGCTGATATCTCCTATTACTTTCAATAGGGATGAAGCCAAACTGCCCTCAGTCAAGTTGGCTATCATTTCCCTAGAGTTATCCTATTCCCAAGCAAACATTACAAAGACAAACTAACTGGTTATTACGAATGCACCCCCACTTCCCCCCCCCCCCACACACACACACCTTTGTTCTGGTAAAAGAGGAGAATTTCTAGATGATTAAGCCTATAAGACTCACCAGTTGTGCAAATAAACGAGAAAAACATCTATGCCAAACTTTCAAAGGTACTCTATAATTCTGAGTATCCAACTTTAATCCCTATGAAAATCAGGCTATAGGTATCTACAAGTTGGGCATCCAAAGTTGGTGGCTACTTTGGGAAATTTTGGTCTAATATCTAGGTCTATTTTGATATCCAAATACTCAGCCTGGGATGAGCCCTTTGGACGTACAATAGTACATTGGTGCATGCTTGATATAGGTAATAAACAAAAGAATGTGTTTGTTTATTTTGCATTTAATTATTTCCCTTTGTTGAGAGTGGTGCAATGACCAGTTATAATTAAATACAGAGCTCGCAATAGTTTTTGTTTGTTTATTTGTTTTGTTTTTGTTTCTGCGGTGATGATGGTTGTGTTTTGTGGCTTTCAGTTGCTATTTTAGACTAATGGACTTCAGATTCCATCAAAGATGATCATTTGAATAAACCAGGAATCTTGTTAATATTTATTTATTTCCTGTCTAGCCATGAGAGTAAAAGAACTTTCATATACTTCAAGAAGAAAATGTGTTGGCCCTTAGGACACATGCCAGGCTGAAAATCCCAATACAGCTGCAACTGAACTCAGTACCAGAGGGCTCCAGTTATACAGTTTAACAATCTTAATCTTTTTAACTTTTACCTCCATCTGCATTTCAAAAGTATGTTGATTTATAGCTTCATACTCCAATGTATGAAATTAATGTTTTTGCACTCTGAATGGCTTTGTATGTACTTTGCATTCTGTTTCTCTAACCTGGTACCTTGTTAACAAAAAATAATAAATATTTATTATTAAAATTAATAACTCAGGCAGACTGACTGCTTCTGTAGCAAAAGGACAAGGTCACTATCTTTACATTTTGTTTTTTTAAAGGGAAAGTCTCTGATTGTAACTTCAGTGATTACAAGCTGAAAACTTGGGACCTCTTTCTCCTCTCACTTTCACTAATTTAATACCAGAGTAACTTCATCGACTGTAGGAGAGTTACTCCTGGTTTACAGTGGGGTAAGTGAGATCGGAATCTAGCATTTTGTCCTTAATGTGCCCCTTTGTAACTTCTGATCAGAGACATCTCTGATGGGAAAAGTATGGAGCAGGTCCCTAGCTGGCGTAAATCATTGAGATCAGTGGAGCTAGGCTGATTTATACCATGTGCTGTGGCTCCATGTGATCAAAAGTACCATGTATGCCATGATATCAAGGCAAAACTAGAAGTGTATTAAAGTTTCAGTTTCATCCTTAGCTTTCAGCTTCCTTCATTTAGTGAACCCTGTCCCATCACATTAATCAATTATTTTTTTCTCTTTTAATTGCAGAACGTGTGGGCATGAGGCAGACAATATGGCATGGACAGAAGGAGCAGTAAGATGAGATAAAATGATGGTGTATACATCATGCAAATTAACCCAATTGCTTTGTGTAATTGAGAAGCTAACGGGATTTTCTCTCATCGTTAGTGAGACCTCCATTTTGGAAATTCTACAACCATATTGGACTGCTCTGAGGCTCCTCCATTTACTAACACAGCCCCTTTTAAACTTTCTAAAATTGTTGAAGAATAACGAGTGGGATTGCAGCCCTCCAATCCACTCATGGAGCCCTTCTGCATGCAGGTCCCCATCCTCCTGTTCCAGGGCACCATTCCCCTCCTCCTCTGCACCAGTTGGAGGCCATTGTGCATGTCCAGGGTCAGTGCTGAGGGTGGAGGAGAGGTGAACAGGTGTGGATAGGCAAACGGGTGAACATTATCTCCCCTCAAAGGCCCCTGGAGAATCCCAGGAAAAGTACAGAGGGTATACATCACACGACCATGGCAGCATCATTCTGTTGCAGCATAACTGTTTAAATAAATGGTCAATCGATTGTTAAATAGTCCAGCAGATCAGTAGGTTGCTTATAACAATTCATAATGCATTCTACTGATATGCTTATAACCATCTATTATACATGCTACTCATGTCTATTACATACTTACAGGAGCTGTTCATCACTTATTAACCCTTTATAAACCACTGATAAATGAAGCCTTAATATAACTTGTGACTTCAAAGCTATATGGAGCACACATTCCATGTCATTCTTCAGATACTGCAGTGATGAATGCTGTAGAAATGTCTATATATAAATAAAATAAAATAAAATGTGTTTCTGTGTGTGTGTGTGTGTGTGTGAGAGAGAGAGAGAGAGAGAGAGAGAGAGAACAGGGGGAGTGGGGAGCTGCACTTGGTCCATATGTGCTATAGATTCCAGGTAGGGTGACCAGGTAGCAAATGTGGAAAATCGGGAAGGGGGTGGGGGGGTAATAGTTGCCTATATAAGACAAAGCCCTGAATATCAGGACTGTCCCTATAAAATCGAGACATCTGGTCATCCTAATTTCAAATCCTAGCTCTAACAGGTTCTGCAGCACAGCGGTGGGCTGGAGCTGTGTGGTATGACTGAATCCTACAGCCAGAAACCCTCTGCTCAGATCCTTAACTGGGAATATCACCTTCCTGAAGGCTGGCAGTAAGTGGCTATGTGAACATCCAGGCTTGCCCCTTCCCCAGAAATTGAGTCTATGACTCAGGCTCTCCACAGTCAGGGCAACCTTTGAAGGGCAGCGGGTGGGTTTTCTGCTTAGTGTCTCTGTGACGTTGCACTCTATATGGTATTATGAAAATATGCTAATGTAACTGGGATATGCTTCATGCAAAAGGTTACTTGTAAGGTATCATTTCAAAGCTTATAATCTACTGAGTGTGATCATCCTATTTGTATAAATGTACCACTCTTGTATCTGAAACTAGAAATATGAAATATAACTCTGAGGGCCTATTGTAATTATGCAAAGTGTGGGCCATTAATGGTGGTTTGGAATCTTGATGACTCCCATTAACCAGGACAATTGACTGCAGATGGCTCTGTTTTACCTGTAAGTCTTCCTGTATATGTGTGTGCTGGCAAGTGAGTAATGAAGTCTTACAGTGACATGTGATCATGTCACCTGAACTGGAATCCATCTTTAACATGGTGTCTTTCCATTGAGAAGGAGGGGGTGGGAACCCAGAGATGGACAAAGGATTCCCGCCTTATGCAAAAGATATATAAATGGGTGGAACAGAACAAAGTGAGGAGCCATCATGAAGAATCCCCTAATTACCACCTGAGCTGGAACAAGGGCTGTACCAAGGGAAAGGATTGTGCCCAGACTAGGAAGGCACCAGTCTCTGAAAGAAACGCATTGAAACATCTCTGAGGGTGAGATCTTATCTGTATTCAGTTTCTTACTGTATTAGACATAGACTTGCATGTTTTATTTTATTTTGCTTGGTAATTCACTTTGTTCTGGCTGTTACTACTTGAAACCACTTAAATCCTACTTTCTGTATTTAATAAAATCACTTTTTACTTATTAATTAACTCAGAGTATGTGTTAATACCTGGGGGGGGGGGCAAACAGCTGTGCATACCTCTCTATCAGTGTTATAGAGGGCGAACACTTTATGAGTTTACCCTGTATAAGCTTTATACAGGGTAAAACAGATTTATTTGGGTTTAGACCCCACTGGGAGTTGGGCATCTCAGTGTTAAAGACAAGAACACTTCTGTAAGCTGCTTTCAGTGAAGCCTGCAGCTTTGGGGCAAGTAATTCAGACCCTGGGTCTGTGTTGGAGCAGACGGGCGTGTCTGGCTCAGCAAGACAGGGTGCTGGGGTCTCGAATTGGCAGGGAAAGCAGGGGCAGAAGTAGTCTTGGCACATCAGGTGGCAGCTCCCAAGGGGGAGTTCTGGGATCCAACCCGTCACAGTCTCCCTCTGCTTCCCTGATTTTTAACCTTTAACCTTTACTCCCGTCCTTGTGTCTTCATTTATTGTGCCCTGTATTCACTTGTGGCCTGGGTTCAATGGCTCCTCCACCTCAGTTGAGGGGTTGGGCCTTTAGCTTTGGGCAGACTTAGGCCTGCTATCTCCCAGTAACCGCAATAGGTCCACAGTCAGGGCAGTGGAGGTGAACTGTTTCTTCCCTGGAGAGTGACAGCTGGGAAGACTGAATTTGCAATGTGGCCTAGGGCCAGTGTCCCTGACTGACAGATTTAAAACAGGTTTCAGAGTGGTAGCAGGGATGTATGCAGTGTTGAAGCCATATTGGTTCCAAGATATTAGCGAGACAAGGTGGGTGAGGTAATATCTTTTACTGGACCAATGTCTGTTGGTGAGAGAAACAAGTTTTCGAGCTACACAGAGCTCTTAAGGGCTGGTAAGCTCAAAAGCTTGTCTCTCTCTCACCAACAGGCATTGGCCCTATAAAAGATATTACATCACCCACTATGTCTCTCTAAGATTTGAAATAGAACTGTCAGCCATGGAGGGGCACTTTGAGAGTGAAAACTGAGGAAGGCAGATGAGCGGGAAGAGTCTCCCACTCCTGCCCCCCTTTGCAACCTCCTGAGACATCACAGCTTGTTTTTAATACAATTCTGTTAGTCCTCCCCACAGCAGCTCTGCAGAGGTTGCTGCAGCCCTTTATGGCATTGAATGGGGACAAAAAGGCATCACAATCTACAGAGGATTGCTCAAAGGTTTAGGAAATTCATTATTATGTGTTCTCTTGCCCTCCCAGTGGCTCCTATTACTAGGATGTGGGCCTGGAACCCCTTTACCTCCCATTCACACTATTTGACTATCTAGGGCCTGCTTATACAACACAGAGAGGCTTTCATAAAAAATTGGAGCTGAGGATTTGACCTTCATTTAAGAACTATATTATGCAGGTTAAAAAAAACATACACAGTGTGTGCTTTGTGTGAGTGTTTGTTGGGGGGTAGGGACTTTAATTAAAAACAGGTGTATTTTATAACAGTGGCTGTATAAGTATTACAAAACAGCAAAGATAACATTTTCTCTCTTCACTAATTTATCAGGCATGTGGCATGCACTCTTCAGTTTCAATTTAACAGAGTGCAATCTTTAACCAAGGAAAGCTTCCCTCAAACCAGTTCAGCTTATGAACTCCTTGAACTTTTAAAGAAAGAACAGCCTAATCTTCCATTTATTTTGTACCCTGCAATCCTTCCAAACACCACACTCTTACAATGTATTTCCTTCCCAGCTCCCGCGTTTCCAAACTGCATTCATTCTATTTCTCACCTTTGTCTGATGCTTGTCTGATAGATGTTTTATAACATTTAACAGAGTTTGGGGAGTTATATATCACCAGGAGCACAATGATCCAGAATCAGTGTTACGAGAATTAAGTTGTTATTCAGGCTATGTTGTATGGTGTATTGGTTGGGGTGAAACTTTGATAGTACCTGAAGAGATTAGAGGTTTTATAAGGGAGTTAGTTCACTTTTAACATGCCTTTTCAACAACTTCCAATAGCAAAATGAAAGAAATTACACAGCATATAGTTTCACTTTTATAAATGCATTGGAATGAAGAAAACATTCAGTCTGTAAAAACCTTCCCTTTTATTCACAATTATCTCATCTTCCTTCACGGCTAAACTTTTAACTGTTTTAAAAGTACTTTTCTATTGAGATTTCTTCACTTCTTTTTGTTATACATTGTGTGTAGTACTTGCGATATTAACTGATGCATTTGAAATATGGAATCCTGAAATCAGGTGAGTAAGTGGAATAGGTTTTAAATATTGATTTACATTCTATTTATAATTTCTAGAGGCCACATTTTAAGATGGCTTCTGGATATGTGCCCATAAAATTGCATATTCATCCATTTGTATGTGCCAAAGCCCCATGCATGTGCACATGCATATACAAAGGAATACACCTACAAATATTATGGGTACATTTTTGAAAGCTGCCTGAAAATCCATCTCCTAGGCCCTGAACCAGCAAAGCACTAAGCCCAGTGCTTAACTTTAAGCATATGATCAGTCCCATGTCAGTAACATAGTATGCATGGATGGACACTTTGATTCTGATCCAGAAAAGCATTTAAGCACATGCTTACCGTAATTTGATTTCGGTGGGACTACTCATGGGCATGGATCGGGGCCTAAGTGTCCATCCAGGTACAGTTAGCTATTGACATGGCGCTTATTTTTTTTAAAAAAAATATTTCATTTAAACAAAATCTTTGCAATTTACTTTTAATTATTCATGGTTCTGATTGATAAGAGAAAAACGCTGCACAGGGAAAACATCTCTTGGGAAGAAATAAGGTCAGTGAGCACCTTAAGGGATATTATTAATTCCAGTACAGACTGTGCTATCAGGCTAGTAACAGTGCTCTGATTCCTCGTGCCAGGCTTTCCATACTGCAGGAAATGGTTGTGCTGTGGAGACACCAAGCTCAGCCCTTTTCTAAAAGAAGCATGTGACTTATAGTGCTCAACAGCAAGCCTTTGGGCCAATTAAGATTCAGCATCCATGGCTGCTTCAGGAGTCCACCAGAGAAAGGTAATCCTCAGGTGGCACACAGCCACTACAAAGTTCCTACACCTCCCTCCCCCAACCACCAGTGCAAAAGGCATAGCCAGGCAAAGGAAGCTCAGCTGGGGCTTCCCTGTGACCTGGTGATTTCTGGCTTCTGGAATGCCTCCTTGAGCCTCTGTGCCAGCAGCATAAATTAGAGCAGCCTTGAGTCTGCTCTAATTTACAGTAAGAGCAGGCCTGGTGGCCAAATGGCTCCAAAACTAGGGCAGTACATGTTGTACTTGTACCCGTCCTGAGTTGTGTTCAGCTGCAGCTCAGGATCTGGGCTGGGAGGTTAGACACCGGAGGATAGTTGGCAAGGTCTCCAGCATCAGGCAATAGTTTCTTTAGGCCACATATGTTGGATTTTGCCTTTCAACACCTCACTGTAACTTTATACACACTGTCTGGGTTTATTTTAAATCCCTGTATTACGGAGTGTAGTTTATAATAAGCTGTCCTAAAACTAATTTCCAGGAAAGGATTCTTACTATGTATCACCCTGCACCACTTCCATTGCTGCAGAGTGTCTGTTAAGGTCATGATGCCAGAGCTCAAGCAACAAGAGTGTATTGCAAAGAAGCTGAATTCTCCTGTTATTTTGACTGCACTGGTGAGAAAGGCCAGATGTGCACGTGGCAAAGTCCTCTTACAATTTACTCTCCTACCTCCACCTTTTCAAACAGAGAGGAAACAAAGCATTCTTGACATGAGATTAAAACCTCACGCTGAACATGGCATCTAAACCCAGTGGTAATGGACACATTAGAAATATGAGTAGGAGGGAGGTTTTCAAAGGCACAGTTGAGAGTAGGACACCTAACTGCCCTTTTGCCTTTGAAAATCATCCCTAGATAGACTTGGTGTTGCCAGCTTCCAGGATTTGCTTGCCAGTCTCTGGTGTTTTTCATAGAGCCCCAGATTCTGGAGTCATGTGGAAATTGGTAAATATCAACTTTAATTTTTTTTAAAAACTATATTTCCAGCCCTCATGGTTGCAGAGAAGAGTTTGAAAACGTGACCTAGGTGCCCCCTAAATGTTCAAAAAACAGAAGGCAAATAAAAGATCTCAGAATATATATATATATTTTAAAGTCTGATGATTTTTATGCCAGCAGGCCTTGACTCATGATTTGTTAATATATGGGGGTGGCAATACTGTAGACAAGATTAGATGGAACTAAAGATAACGGCATAATGACAAAAACAACACTGCAGACTAAGCACGACAATTTTTACTTGTTCATCTTTAAATGTACCACTCACTGATTAGAGTCAATGGCCCTGATTTTCCTATCACTTGTAAATCAGAACTAACTCCGTTCAAGTCAACAAGACCTACACGGGTTCAAATGTGGTATAACTAAGAGGAGAATCAGGTCCAACGGATCACATTTGGCAGTCACATAAATGGTTGTGTAAATGACTGTCAGATGTAAGTTGAATGTGGCTCTAAGTGGCAAAGTAGTACAACTTGCAGTGATATCTAATTCTCACTCTGGCCAAACTGTGCTCTGTGCAGGATCCAAGAGACCCGGGGAACAAAAATGGCTTTACCACCTTTGCATTCACCAATCCTGGGGCCAGACAGGAATCTCCAGTAATGCCAGCTTTTTAGCTGCTTCAGACTCCCAGGCTGGTGCAAAACAACTGAAGGGAGGGTTGAGTATCTGGTTCCCAGTATTCATGTTGGGCTTCCATAACTCAGCTCATAAACAGCCTGATCTCTATTTAGCTGGGAAATGTGTATTCCTCTCAGAGACCCAGAACACCATCTCTGAGCTCCTGTTCCACTCTCCCCTAACATCACAAGCCCCTTCTCCCCAGAGTTCCATCTGTGGAAGGGAGCTAATTCTTTCAGGGGACCAGATCAGTGAGGCTGCTAAGGCAGAAACCCACTAACATCTCCGCAGTGAAGAAGTCTTACCAAGTCTGACTGGCACAAAGCCAAGTGCCAGCCAGCCGGGGAGAACCTCACAGCGCCAACTTGTTTAAACGTTTTTAAAATAAATGTTGGTCAAGGCAGGGCATGCTGCCCTGAAGTGAATGGAAAAAGACCCATCCTGGGAGGAAACCAGATATTTTAAAAATAGAAGCCTTTGCCAGGTCTCTCAGCCAAGATCAGGCACCTGACCAGTGATTTGCAGGTGCGGCAGGCTGTTCATTTAACTTTTGACAGGAGTCCGCTTCAGCTCTCAAAATACGAAACTGTGTTTGAAGCTGAGACTTTCCTCCCATTGCTACCAAGTACAGTCCCAACACTACTGATGTGCATGGCATGAACAGACCAAACTGACAGCTAGATGGGGGTGGGGTACTCACGCGCACATTCACACACTGAAGCTGGACTAGATTATCCTTGTACTCCTTCCTCACCCCCATGTACTCCTTCCCCACCCTCACCATTTGCACTGCTCCAGAAGCACAAACTGGGAGGGAGGAAACTAGTTGCAACTCCCCAGCTGGTGATTCGTCCAGTGCTGGGCAGGCCCCCACTGGTGTAGAGCCGCAGTAGGCAGCTCCTAGGCCGCCCCCTGCATTCTGTAGTGTTGGGGGCATGTCAGAGTCCAAAAGCTGCTCTAAACTCTGCCAATGTAAAACTGCCTGAGCGACAGTGACCCACACTTGAGCCTCTGACACTCTCTCCCCATCTGCACAGTGCAGCCTGAGTCTAACGTTGCCAACTTTCTAATCACAGAAAATCGAACACCCTTGCCCTGCCCGGCCCCTGCCCCTGCCCCGAGGCCCCACCCCCACTCACTCCACCCCCCCACCCCATTGCTCGCTCTCCCCCACCCTCGCAGGTGCACGACAGAGTGAGGGCTCCAACTAGGGGTGCAGGCTCTGGGATGGGACAGAAATGAGGGGTTCAGAGTGCGGGAGGGGACTCCAGGCAGGGGCAGAGGTTTGGGGTGTGGGGGGGTGAGGGCTCCAGTTGGGGCTGCGGGCTCTGGGGTGTGGCCGAGAATGAGGGGTTTGGGGTGTAGGAGGGGGCTCTAGGCTGGGGCAAGGGGTTTGGAGTGTGGGAGGGGGCACTGGGCTGGAGCAGGTGGTTGGGGTGCAGGAGGGAGTGAGGGGTGGGGGCTCTGGGCAGCACTTACCTCAGGCAGCTGCAGGGAAGCAGCTACATGTCCCTCTGGGTCTGTACACTGCCCCCGCCTGCAGGTACCGCCCCTGCAGCTCCCATTGGCCGTGGTTCTCGGAGGGACATGCCAGCCACTTCCCAGGAGCCGCGCAGAGCCGGGTAGGGAGCCTGCCTGCACCACCAATCAGCAGTGCTGACTGGAGCCACCAGGTCCCTTTTTGACCGGGTGTTCTGGTCGAAAACCAGACACCTGGCAATCCTACCTGAGTCCAGTTGAGAATCTGGGCAACTGTCTGTGAGGGAAATGGACAAAATGAGAGAAAAATGTATGACAGTGCTCCTGTGGTTTTTACACTCATGCTAAGGGCTTTACAGACAATTACAAATTCAAGTCCCTGCCTTGAGCCGTTTACAGTGCAGGTGAAAGAAGGGAAGTGGGGTGCAAGGCAATTGACTGAACAGCGCAGCTAAGCATACGTCTGGTTAGTGCCATGTTTTTGGTAACGATTTTTTAATGTCTTTCACTCTCTGTCTCATGAAAATTCACAAAGGAGAAGACTCTCAGAGGAGGGTCAGGGTTTAAAAGGCCTCTTGGATAAAAAAAAAAGGGTGTTTTAAAGGAGCCCAGGGCAGAGGGCTGGCAAACAGGGTCAGTGATGTGTCTCAGACATAGCAAGCGGTGTGAAAGAAGGCGCAGATGGTGATATAAAGGCTTTATTGGCATGCATTGGGGATGATCGTTATAACTCACTTGTGACTTACCACTCATGAGTAACATGGCCAAATGAGGGCCAGTAAAACATTTATAAAACATTTATGCCACCACAAACCATCCTGGGTTTGGTTTATACTGCATTTGAAGGAAAAACTCTTTTAGCAATTTAAAACAATATATTTTTCATATCCACCTAAAGCCAAGCTGCTTTAATACCAAGCATTCTACTGTACAGGCACAGGAGGAGAGAAAAAAATATACTAATGAATTTGTAAAAGCTCTAAAAATGATTTAAAGCAGTGTGATTTGTAAGCTCCTTCCCCCTGTATTGGGTGGGGCTAGAAATAAATACTTTATGCCATTAGAAAGACAGTGTTGGGGATTCCCAGCTCTCCAGTGAAATGAGGCATGAGTTTCTAGTCCGGAAGGCTCACGAAACCTAGGACTTTAAAATGTTCCTTCGCGTAGAGCTGACAGCCTCAGTACTGGACATCAGATCAATTTAATTTTCACATTTTATGGGAAAGAAGGAAATATTTTTGTGACAAATCCATATATTCTGGGCCAATGGGATGGGGACACAGGGAGAACTCAGGGTATTTAGACAGGAGGCAGCTAGAATCTGGCAGCAACATTCTGAGGCATGCAAAAATGAAGGGAGAATGAGTGAGGTTAGGTGCTTGCCGGTGCTCCATGCTCTGCCCCATTTTCCCTCCTCTGCAATGACACTGTCCCCTGAGCGGCTCTCACTGCACTATTTAAAGTGTGTTCTTCCCATAATGCTTCCCTGTGCAGTGCTCTGGGAATGAAGGCACTGCCTGTTCCTTGCACTTCCTGGCTCTGAAGAGCCATTATTTAGTCCTTAGTGTCTCAGACTGAATGGCAGTGCAGGTCTGAGGCATAAAGATGTGATAAAAATAACCTTGAGCATTTAAAATCCCAACTTCTGCCCAATGCCAAGTCAAAATGAACTGGTTATCTTGAACAGCATTGTGATCTCTAATTTAATGTGTGTGTATAAACTGGCTTTACTGTCTATTGTCTAAGCTGCCCTGGGGTTGTGTAATTCACAGGTAATTAAGTTCGGTAGAGGTTATTGAAAAATAGAAAATGATGCCAGCCTACCTCCCTTTTATTCACTTGACAATAACACCATGGTACGATTTAAAATGTAGCTCCTGAACTGTCGCTTACAGACACACACTGAAGGAAACTTTAGGTAAACCAAAAACCTAAAGGGGCCCTGCCCTCCCTATGCCTCTGAGTGAATTGTATCATACCAGAAACCTGTCCAGAAATTCACAAAAGCATGATTTATTGTCATAAAAGGAGCTCAAGAGTTAAGAGCTCAATCCTGAAGTCATTATTGAGGTACAGCTCTATAAAAGTCAACTGGAAGAGTGCCAGGACATTTTTAAAGTCAATGGAAGTTTTGCCTAGATAAGAACTACGGTCATAGAGGACTAATTCTTTGATTGGATACTCACAGGGTAAGGTACTACTCAGTGTGTTGAAGGGTGGCAGAATCCAGGCCAACATGACTTTTGCAAGGCCACACTACAGATCAGTGGCAGAGCTGGTTTAAGAACTCAGGATTTGTTAGTTCAGTCTCTGTGCTCTTAACTACTAGCCGACACTGCTGCCTATCCTTTCCTAATATTTCCCACTCATATTCAATCTCGTTTTTCTCTGATGCAGCTCAGTTCCATTACTTCCTGATCTGTCCTCATTGATTCCTGAGAATAATTGATGCCTCAGCTCTCTCTAGTGTTCCTACCTATTTGTAGCCATCACTTAGCACACACTCTTTGAGAGCTCTACACTAACGAGAGTGGCTTGAAATTTTCCTAACTTTGAATGTGGCAATGTTTTTCTTTGACAATTCGCTATTCAATGGAAAATAATTTTTTAAAAATTGACAAAAATGTTCATCAAAATGTTTCTGTTTTTTTGACCCACTATAGCGCTGTCTGGGACTGAAAAAATTCACTGAAATTTCAAGTTTGAAAAATCAGTTAAAAAATAAATTCAAAAAAGTGTTTATGGTTTGTTTTTGTTTTTACCAGTTCTGGTGGTATTGTGGCCCAATAGGTGATTTAAGAATGGAGCATGAGTCTTCAGTTTGAATTTTCTTACTTTAATATTTTTATATTCAGAGGTAACCTTTCACTTAGTTTTTGGGGTTTTCAGTGCCTCAATCTCTTTCACCCCACCCTCCAAAAAAATAGAAATTAAAAAATACATTAAGAATCTATCTTAGAAGCATATGAGATTTGACAAAATAAACTAGTCTGTGTACATGTAACAGGGTTGGCTTTTGCCAATTTTGTAATGTTTGGCTTTTGTAATTTTGCAATTTGCTTTTGACAAATTTAAAAATAACTATTTACTCAGTCAGTTTGAAAGTGCATGTTGGTGACATACACCCCGGTGCAAAGAGCTAGCACAGGGTCTGTGTACCACCTGAGTCCTGCTTAAGGAACAGTCCCACTGGGCAGGCCCTGCACAGGATTGATTATCATCTTCTGTGAATAAAAAGGTAATTTTTAAAAAAACAGACTAAATACTCAAAAAGCCAAGGCCTGGTCTCCACTACACAGGTGTAATTCCAGAATAACTCCACCAAAGTCAATGGAGTTGGTTCAGATTTACCCCAGTGTTGCTGAGATCAGAATCTGGCTTTAAGTCATGAACAAAACATGTCAGCATTTTAAGAAGAATGCATCTGATTTACTTAGACTGCCAGTTACAGCCTACCAATGAATGGCAGGGAGCCATCATAAGGCTGGTATCTATACTGTGTGGCACTTTAAAATTATCTGACATTAAATGACTCAGTAGAGAGTTTTCAAATCTTAATGGGCTGGTTGTTTTAAATTAAATTAAATTACATCAGGGGCCCAAGTCCACATCAGATGCTATGAGCGTGCAAAATTTAATTTGAAATATGAAGTCACATTGAGTTCCTGTTTGTGAAAACACACACACATCAGCAACTCAGAAATCACAGCTTCTAGTTTATTGGTAATGTATGTAACTGACAAATAGTAATGGAAATGCGTACACAGGCCACAGTCATAAATCTTGAAATCCCCTTATTAGTATTACAGTAACAGAGGTGGGCCTGGGATGCAATATTCAGGGGCAGTTATAGCTACAGGGTCAGAGTGAGGGTAGCAGGCCTAGATGGAGGACGGCACAGAAGGAATCAGGTTTGTAAAGTATCCAGTACTGCCAACCCCAAACATTTAACAGTCATGAGCTAGGTCCTCCAAAATTAAGAGATTGGCTTAAAAATCATGTGAATTGGGGGGGGAAAAAAGTTGGGTTCTTTTTATTTGCCTTTTGTTTTTGGAACCTGTAGGATGCACTTGAGTCACAGTACAAGCTTCTCTCTGCCAACGTGAGGTCTAGAAACCTTTTTTAATGAAAGCTGAGATTCTCATGTAATCACGTCTCGGGGGAGAAATTTAAGTAAAACCTCAAATATCACAAGAGTTGCAACATGGTCGTGAGAGATGAACACTGCAAGAGCAAGACACTAATACAGCAGGTAGAATCTGGAAAGAGACTGACAGGCTTTTGAAAAATCTCTTTATTCATCAATAGTATTAAGCAGCAAATATCAGCTTGGACTCCTTCAGTCTCCTCTGCTTGTATTTCACCTGTCGTTTATATCATCCCTTTGCACACTGACTTATCTAGCTGCCATTGATGTCCCTGGGAGTTTTGCCATTGCATTCAATAAAGCCCTGATCCAGCAGGGACTTAATCACATGCATAATTTAAGCAAAGGAGCAGTCCCAGACATAAGAGAAAACAGTGGTTTATTTGTAGGGGTAAGCCACCAATATAACCCACACATCTGTCCCATCTGTTTTGCTCACTTTGACCATTTAACTTCCCAGCCAGCAGTGTAGGTATTCTCTGCTCCTCTATATGTCTGAAACAAAAAAAATTACATTTAAAGTCTTGTACTTGCTTAAATGCTTTACTGGATCATGGCTTAAAAGGAGGAGCAGGTCCCTCACCTGATGAAAACACATCTATTTTTCAACCTAATGTTCACTGAAAAGAACTCAAGCCTGTCCTCTGCACCCCGTTGTGCAACTCCTGATACAGCTACAGCATCTCATAGTGGTGACATGTGTACAACAGAGGAGAAAGAGGCTCCCTGATCGGGTATTGGAGTACCCGGGCTGGTGTATGCTTTCCTTAGGCCTGTCTTACACCTGCAGCTTGTACTGTAACTCCTCGCCTAACGTTGTAGTTATGTTCCTGAAAAATGCTACTTTAAGTGAAATGATGTTAAGCGAATCCAATTTCCCCATAAGAATTACTGTAAATGGGGGGTTAGGTTCCAGGGAATTTTTTTTTTGCCAGATAAAAGACATTATATAAATATACACTATAAGTTTTAAATAATTTTAAACAAACAATTTAATACTGTACTCACCAATGATAATTGTGAAGCTTGGTTGAGGCAGGGGCGTAGCGGGGTCGGGGCACAGGGGGCTTGCCCTGCTCTGCCCGCCCAGCCCTCCTGCCGGGGAGCAGGGTTGGGGCGCGGAGGCTGAAGCAATGGGGCAAGCCCCCACATCCTGACCCCGCTACCCAGCAGGAGTGCCAGGCAGGCGGAGTGGGGCGAGCCAAACAACTTTATAACGGAACATTGCACAACTTAAAACAAGTATGTTCTCTAATAAATCAGCAACCTAATAACGAAACAATGTTAACTGGGACGACTTTAAGTGAGGAGTTACTGTGCGAATGTGCCTTGACAACATAAACACCTTAGTTCAAAGTCTCCTGAGTTACACCAATGCAACCCATTGTTTTCAGTGAACTGAAACAGAGAATCATGTGACTGAGCGGAGCATTTGGCTCAATTCCTGCCTTTTGCCTGTTCAAAGGTGCCAAATAGGGAGGACTGTTTTTCACAGAACGTTCATTAAAAGAGTGGAACTATAGCTAGTAACCAGGGAGCTATGTGTCAGTCTCTAGGCACAGCAATGAGTCCCATAACCTGAATGTATCTCTTTTGTTCTTTGTTCGCTGATAAACTATTTCTCTATTGACTAGGAAGAGGCAAACTGATTTGAGCCTGGCTTCCTGCCCTGCCCTACTGCAGAACCTTTGCCATTTCTTAGAAACAAATCCAGTTTATGGGAGTTTGGAAACATTTGGATAAGTATTTATTCAATGCAAGCTTTTAGCTGGGATGGGGCCTGGAAGTGCCAACATGCCCTAGGCAAAGTTGTTCTCATAACTTTTCCAAGTAGGGTGGGAGGCAGAAATATTATGAGACCTCCAGCCCAGTTTTTCTGTCTCAATGGGGACAGAAGAATTAAAACAAGGATGAGTCTGACCCTAGATGGTTCAAATAAGCAACTACTTATCCAAACTGAATCCAAATTCTGAACCTCCCGATGTTAAACCATCCTTGTTAATAAAGTCGGAGCCTGAATGCAGCCTAAGTATGAACATTTTTCAGAAAGTGTTTGGCAGATTACTGAACTTTGGAAATTTACAATGCTGATGTAGTGAGACTTTTTAGCACTATTTGGCGTTTCCTGAGGGATACAATATTCTCTTGATTCATGGGCACATAACTCCCATGAACATTAATGGGAGTTGCATGGTCACACTGAGAAGTGAATATCCCTGGCATGACTAAATTAGAAAGATTCTTTTCTGCAGATTGTGAAGTTTGTCAGTTTAATATAAGGGAATCACTTTAAAAATGTTTCAACATACTGTCTGTCAGTGTTCAGGTCTGAAAAATTTCTTTCTGTAAACTTTAGTGAAATCTTGCCCAGCCCCAAATGAAGAATGAAAAAATTCCCATCCTCCAATTGTTGCACAGAGGAGTTTACATACAGTGCTTTACTAAAATGTCCCTTTCAGCCAGAGAATTCAGAAATTAGTGTCAGGGCACTACGTGTTAATTTCATCCACAGGAATCATTAATGAAAAAAAAATTTCTTCTAGTTGTTCAGCCAGTGGAACACCAAGGCTAGAGGCTAAAATAGTGGGCCAGGTTTTTTTTTTCTACACACACACACACACACATGCACCCTCTCCCATTGCAGACAAAGGACATTGTGTGCACATTTCAGAGGGGAGAATTTATAGGCCAAATCCTAGAGCATAGGTTTTCAACCTTTTTTTCATTTGCTGACCCCTAAAAACTTTTGAATGGAGGTGTGGACTTCTTTGGAAATCTTAGACATAGTCTGCGGACCCTCAGGGATCCATGGACCACAGGTTGAAAACCGCTGTTCTATGGTAACGAGAACCTTGTGTGGGTCTGGTCCTAATTTGTGCTGGGCTGTAACAGCTACAGGGGGGCTGAAAATTCAGCCAGGATTGATATAGGACTAGGGTATCCTGCCCATCCTCCCTTTCTTCCATCCACACCCACTTTTCCCTGCTACGCTGGCAGCAGGGGAACTGAGTTCTGTAAGAGCCCCAATGTCGGCTGTATGGCCCCCGAGAATGAGCCTCACACTAGGATGCTGCTCCCAGGGCTGGGTAAACCAGATTTAGAGCCAGTTTACACCAATGGTGCAGCTCAGACCAGCTTCATTGCACTGAAATACCTGACACAAAAGGTTCAAATGACATAAGAGAAAACAGTGGTTTATTTGTAGGGGTAAGCCACCAATATAACCCACACATCTGTCCCATCTGTTTTGCTCACTTTGACCATTTAACTTCCCAGCCAGCAGTGTAGGTATTCTCTGCTCCTCTATATGTCTGTAATATACAGTGCCTTGCATTATCATTGGCTAAATTGCTTCTGACATACTGTTTTAGTCCCAGTTGTATCTTCAAAACTTCTGTGTGACTTCCTTCTAAACAAGAAATAAGAAGAAAACCCTTGTTCCCTGGTGATGCAGCACTGAGTCAGAGCCAGAACACTAGTTACAATGAATAATATTCCAGTTCAGATGGGTTATGCACTGAAATATTCTGGATTGTTTATTGCTTTAAATCTTTAAGAACTGTATACAGCAGGAGTTCAAACTTCACAATAACAGAGGAGGTGGGAATTTAATCTTTCAAAGAATCTAAACATTTAATTGTCGCATTAATATTTTACATGACTACCAATCTTCAGCCACCTGTTAGCAGGAGGTAGACAGTTCTTGTGGTTGCAGTCAACGCAAAGGTACTACAGCGCTTAGTGTTTGGTGCATGGCATGTGGTAAGGAGTTTAGATCAAGCTGTAACATTGCTACCACAATCATAAATCTGCAACAGAAGGATTTTATTTTAGTCAAAAACGTAGAAATGGAAGAGTTCAGTACATGGTGTACTAACGGAAAAATCTATTTCATGCCTCTGTGGCCACAAAAGTGTCTCTATGGTAAAACTGGTGCATTTCTACTGCACGAGGGAGGAGACTGGATTGTGTGGGGATCCTTGCACTACAAAACTAAGGGGCTGGGGCGGGGAGGCATGACCAGGCCAGGGGAAGGGCAGGCCCAGAGAATCTAGGACTGTACAGATGGAGGCGCGTGATAACAGGAACAGAGGCTGCTCCAGTCAGATGGCTGAAATATTCTCCATGGGAATACTCTGTGGCCTTTAGGAGAAGGATTCTCTCTCCCCTGTGCATCTCCTCTGCCCAGCCCAATTATTCACTCTGGGCACTGGGGAGGAGGGTGGATTTGAGCCAAGTTGTCCATGCTGCACAAATGGCAGCTTCCCAGGTTGCACATATTTTTGTGCTTTGGTTGTAGTATATACACGTAGCTCTTCTCTAAAGTGTGCATTAGAGGAAGGGACTGTAAAAGGGCTCTCCTAGCTTTTAGACTCCATGCCCCTCCTGAGTGTGAACTGGAGAGGTGGGGCCAGATTCTCCAATAAGAATTTTGCCCTGTGTGCTTCCATTCAACCTGTAAGATATTTCAAATGACTTGCTATTAGCAGATACGTAACCTTCTAAATATGCACCCAGTGATAAAGGAAGATCAAATACTGTTCATAGCAGTATTCTGTGTCACATTAGGCACTCTTATCTCAGGAAGAAAATAATGCCATATAATGCTGAAAATCAAGCCATCTTCGATGCTGTCGATCATATGCACCATAATGGCCAATATCCCATCTGGAGAGTCTTGTTTGCAGCATCTTGCTGGGCTGTAATCTGTAATCTGGTGGGATTTCCCAGGGTTTTGCCCGCTCAGCAGTCTGGTTTATTTTAACCAGTCTGATTATCAGCAAGTGCACTTTACAATAATAATGAGACAGCAGTTAACTCAACTTGGCATGTCTGTAGGTAGTCAGTCACTAGTGACAAGCTTCACGGGGACCGAGCCGGCATGGAAACAAGCCTCCCTTGTTTGGTGAGGGTGAAATGGAACTTTTCGTTAAAGTCCCTTTTGTTGAAGTCTTAATGCTCTAGCTTGGGGTGGGATTCATAAAACACATTATGAGTCATAAAAGGGTCAACAATTCCCTTTCAAGTGATTAAAGCAACTCATGCTGCTTATGGAGACTCTTTTTTTTCCTTTTTTTTTTTTTTTTTTTTTTGCCAGCTTCATGAACTATGTTCAGTTCACTTGAAGGGTGAAATGAAGCTGGATTCTGTTCAAGGAATAAAGAGGAAGGCTTAAACTCCAGAAATGGGCTGCTGTCTAGGAGGGGAAAAGAAAAACCCACCCTAGGGCAATCCTTCAATTCTTAAAGATTAAAAATAATGGCACAGTAAGCAACTCACTTGGGTTGTTGTGGACAATGATTAATGTGTTTTAACCTTTGTGCCTCCATGACCCCAAAACCTGATCCTATGGATTTCCTTTTCAAAAAGATTGGTACCTTTGTGTTTATTCAACTTCAATTTCTGAATAGTGAACCAGTATTATTATCATCCCTCAATTCATATTAATCAGCTAGTTATGCAGAGATAGATCTTTATGAACAGAGGTGAGGAGAATGGAATCAGGACTGGCCAGACAATTAGAGTATCCACGCAAGACAAAAAGCAACCTTCTCCCATCTGCGTGCAATGGTTACAGTGTGTTCTCTAGTCAGAATATGTAACAGTGTTAATGCTTGCAAAATGGAGGAGTTTTGTAGTTGCTTCTATTTAACAACAAAAATAAAAGATGCTTTTATTTCTGTGAAAGGCTTCTTTTTATTTTGGGTGGGAAGAGATAAGGATAAAACAGCACAGATTTATACCGAGCTGCTCCACGGGCTATTTCACTTAGGAAATGACCCAACTAGTCATTGACCTCAATGGGAGTTTTGTCTGAGGTTTCAAACACAGATCCACATATAGGCCCACATTTTATTGCTCCGTTTCCCCTTTGGGAGATCATATGTCCCAAAAGGCAGCAGAAATGGCATGGTAAGCCCACAAAAGAGAGATATGCATCCCTTCAGAGCTGCAGAGCTGGGTTCTATGGGGCCTCCTCCACAGTAGTATGGAGAGGATTTTGGAGGGAAGGGGCAAAGGGTGATGCAGCAGCTGTGGAAATACTGATGGCCAGAAGTCCAGCTCTTCTGGTGCTGTGTGGCCTGAGGGTAGGATATTTTGTCGCTACTAAAAACCTCTGTTTAAAGCCCATTTACTCTTGTTTTTCATAGATGGATGGTATTTGGCCCAGAGTGTAATACCGGTTTTGAATAGGCGCTTTGTGACTCTTTATGCTCCATTAAAGAAAACAGCTGTAAATGTATCCATGATTTACCAAAGATTGTGGTGCATTCTCCATCACTGGTCATTTTTAAATCAAGATAGGATGTTTTTTCTAGTTCAAACAGAAGCTATTTCATGGGAGTTCTATGGCCTTTATTATACAGGAGGTCAGACTACATAATCACCGTGGTCCCTTCTTGCCTTAGCATCTATGAATCATTCCTCACCCATTCCATATAGCACATTCTTGAAGCCAAGCAGCTGCCTCTGCCAGTCACCTACCCTACCACTGGTGTAAGTTCTCTTACACTTGCTTCTGTTTATTGTCCCCGTACTCAACTGTGCCATAGCTCTGCTCAGTGCAGCTGAGTAGAGGTGGAGGCAAAAAACGTTGTTCTAAGTTAAACTCGTTTGTAATGACCCTGTAGAAGGCATTATTCTGGCCTGGGATTTCCAGAGGGCAATACACTCCAGCCACAGACCCCTGTGCTGGGGACCTTTGCAGGGATGTCATAGAGCTGAGGAAATCCGTGACCCTTTGTGCCAAAGGAGTGGTGATAAGTGGCCTCAGCATGGGTCAGGATCTGTCCCATAACTTTTTGCTTAGATTGTAAACTTTTTGGACAACGATTAGATCTTTCTGTGTGTTTGGACAGCAGTAACATGGAAGCTACTGGAATATGGATTATGCCACTCACATTAGTACTACACACTACACTACACATCTTCCGCTCACACTTTTTGTACATCTTCCACCACGTGCAGATGTACTGTTGCTCCAGGCACCACCGGCTCTTAATTTAGCCCTTAAACTCTCTGTATCACTATGAAATCACTGGACCACATACTGCACTTGCATAGATCCCTTCAATTCCACTAGAATCATAGCATTGAATGGGTATGCATCAGCATAGAATCTGGGTGAAAGTCTCAGAGGATTCAAATTTACAATTTTATGTTTAAACTAGTTAGTTATTTGTTTTGAAAATGGACTTTTGTAACTATTACTAGAGCTTTTCTTTATTGGTCTAGTTTTGACATTTTAAGAAATAAAAAGCCACTTATTACAATTTGAAAAACAGTATATTCAGATCCCATCAATAAACCTGCTAAATTCAATGTGGTGTCCTGGTTAACTCTATCCCCAGTTTAGCGAGGACATCTGTTTTCTGGACTGCCTGGTACTTAACAAAATGAATCATTTGCCTCCAGTCATTTTGAATGGATTGCATGTTACACAGCCTAAATCTTACAGCAATCTCCATGCAATCTGTTTCGTATAACCAGTGCTTATTGTTGTCCATGATTCCACAGTCGGCTGAACCCTCTCTCCACAGCAGAATCTTTCTCCAAGCATCTTCAGCCTCCAAAGCCATCTCCCTCTATGCCTGGGCATGTTCTGCCTTCCAGCCTTGTCAGAGACTACACATTGCCCAGCTCACATTACCTTTATGGGCCTCTTCTGGTCGCTATAGTAATACCAGACAGGAAGCATCCATGAAAGGCACTGCAGCGACCCTCTCTGCACAGGAGACAGAAGGCAGAGTGTGAGCGCTTGCATAGTATAGATCCCTGCAGGCTGAAGAAAATTACAAGAGAGGAGAGGGAAGGGTGGGCTTGGCAGAGAAGGATGGAGGGAGGGGATGACAAAGGGGCAGGGATGGGTGAGCCGGTCTTTAATACATTTCTGCAAAGGGCATTTTTGTTATTTTTGTTACTTTTTTATTTATTTATTATTTCCTTAAGAAGACCAATACTTCCCTTCATGGCTTCAGTCATATTTATGTATCAACTGCTCTAAAAATGATTCTAAGTTGTTATTGAGCCATAGGAGAATATACTGAGGACTTTTAAAATACTTTGCGCTACAAATTCAATAGTGCCTGACATAGAAATGGGCCTCCAGGTGCTGCTGTATGCTGAAAATATCTGTGGCTCTGCTTTAGAGCAGGACTGCACCCTGATAGCATTTAATCATGTGCTCAAAGTCCTGGCATGCAGATATACACTGTGGGCCCTGAGGAAAATATCCTTTTGTGTCTCTGTACTGGCTATTCCAGCCAAAGCAAGCCCGCCCTCCTGCAAAGACTTACCCATGTGCTTAATTTAACACACTGTGTGTAATCTCATTGACTCCTTAAATCTTTTCAGGATCAGCACCTAAGAGTGCACAGAAACTGGTACAGTGGTGCTCTGCCAGTATGGGGAAAGTGAAAGGCCAGCCTCCAGAATCTGAACTTGTAGTTCATTACTTTATTTGTTTATTTTATTTTCATTTCATTTATTTATTTATTATTTGTATTGTGGTAGCTCCCAGTGTCCCCAATCAGGATCAGGTCCCCAGTGCTTGGGCAGTGCACTAAAGTTAGGTAAAAGAAAGATGCTGCCCTTAAGGGCTTATGGTCTCAAGCCCAGATCCTACAAACAGAAAGGGATCATGACCCAGATCCACAAACGTATTCAGGTGCCAAAAATCCCAGCTAGGAGACACCATTCAAATTCTCTCTCTTCCTCCACCAGAGGAAATTGAACCTGAGTCTCCTACCCCCTGGGTGAGGGCACTAATGGTTATAAGGTTACCAGCATCCCCTCCTCCTGCAGCCAGTTTATGTGGGGTAAGGCAGGTGCTGCCTCATTCCCACAAGAAATGCTTTGCACATCTAAGCTGCCTGGTTCTAGGTGGCGGGTTCCGGTTCATGGATCGTTGAGCAGATATAGGAGCCTCTCTGCAGCTGGGACTTAGGCATTTATCTCTGTGAGAGGGGAGTGACTTAGGAGACATCCCACTCAGTGGCATTTCCCATTGACTATAATAGGCGGCTCCTCACGTGATGGCTTTTGTGCCTTGCTCTCTCTCCTCATTCATTTTACAAGGCGCTGAGGCTCCTAACTCAGGCTTTGTAGATCGCAGTGTTGGACCTGAGTTTTTCTAGGTGCCTAAAAGTTAGGCACTACGACACTCAGCATTGCAATACCTAAGTCTCTTTGTGGATTCAGGCCCATGAGCTTACAATTACAACACCTCCCCCTGTATAAATGTTTGCAGGATCAGGGCTAAAATAAAGACAAGATGTTACAAATGGGAGTGGCACAGAACGGGGCAAGTGAAGGGAGGGGGAAGACAAGAGTCACAGGGACACATGGTTAAGTAGGCTAGCTATATGCATAATTCATAGAGTTCAATATTTTATGATGTGTCAGAGAAAATAATGGAGCTATGAAATATGGGGGGTGCCAAAGTTTGAGGCGAGATTATGGGGCCAGAGTGGGGGTGTGACTGGTAGATCTGTAATTATGCAGCTTCCCCTACAAACTGGGACTCTATAGGGTGGGGCAATGAAGTGCTGCAGTTCAGCATGGGGAGAGGATTCTTCCCACATCCCTAACACAGTAACAACCTTGAGCAAGCTGGGCTAGGAACAGGGCAGCAGACTGGGTCCTAAGGAAGGAATTTAATTGATCCTCCAGGAGCAACACGTACTCCTTTTTGTTCTTGTTTTGATCAGCTCCTATTTTAGCCACAGCAGCTCCCCCATCACTCAAAAGGTAGCCCAAAGCGGAATTACCATTTCACACACACACACACACATCCTCACTTACATCATTTCCTCACTTTTAAAAATAGTTAGGGCTTGTGATAGGATATATAGACTTCATCTAGAGATTGGCAGGGAAGAGGTTAACCCTCTCTGTAGTGGAATGACCACATTAGCATGCCCTGAGTGCAGGGAAGAAGCAGGGCTGAGCCAGCTGTAGAAAATTAATTAATTCCTCTGCTTACACTATAAGGAAGATGTGTTGTACTCAGCTTGCTTTGATAGTGGGAGTCAGAGGCTTTGACTGGGGTGGGTTTCCCTTTCCTCTGGCACTTGGCTGAAGTGGGCCACACTTTAGACTTTTGCTCAGGAGTGCAAAGAAACAAGCTATTCTTCAGTCCTTAACTCTGGACTTTTGCTGTGGGAGCCCTGTTGTATGTGGTTCTGGTTGCTAAAGGGGCAGGACATTCTTTCCATCTATTTTATTGACTTATGAGAGGGCACATAAGAAATGTATTTAAACTCCAGGATTGTAGAATTCTTTCCTGCTCACGGTAGCCAGTCAAATATTGGCCCTGCAAAGCAATCCTCTTGCTTCTACCTTATCCCTTTCATGCAGGTCTGACTCTGGTCTAGAAAGCAGGTAGGGAATTTCCAGGAGAAGCTGTTTTCCCACAAGATTCCTTCTATTTCCTGGGTCTAGATGAGGAAGCGAGATCACAAGATCTTTCTCCTGAGAATTCAGATTGTTGCCAACTCTCCTCATCTTATCCTAAGTCTTGTGATGTCTGGTGTTTTTAATAAAGCACCAGACCCCGGAGATGTGAGAATCTCTTTTTAATTAAGAAAGCTACGTTTCTAGCTCTCATGGTTAGAAAGAAAATGGGGAAAATGTGAGTGGCCTGTAACATAGTCCCAAAAACCAGAAGGTGAAGAACCCCCAAATATATTAAAAGGCTCATGGATTTATAACCAAAACTGTACCATGATGTTGGGGGAGATGGATAACTCATGATTTTTTGAATGGCTGGGGTTGGCAATTGTGAGTTGAACATTGCCACGTCTGGGATACAAGCAGGAACTGCCAGACAGGCCAAAAGTTGGAAAGGGAAAAATGTACCAAACTTTCAAAAAAAAATTTAAAATTTGATTTTTGTTTTGTTCTGATTGGCCCTCATTTTAGTCAAAGCAGTTCCCCCATCACTACAATGTAACTGAAATATTTCTCATGATTGCACTTTGAACTTTTACTTGTATTAAACTGAGTTTAAAATGTAATCTGACCCCATGCGAACAGCAACTACAATCAATCATCTTAAGAGTCTGCTCCCTTTTGTTCCCATGATTGCAAATTAAAAAATGTCTATATTAAAAGATAGGCAAGAAAGTAGAAGCTGCAATTCTGGACAGATCAAAACTGTATCATTTAAAGAAAACCATCTTCTCAGCCTAGAAAACTCAAGGATAATTGTGCCTGTTTGCAGGGATACAATAAAGTTGTTAAAAGTGCCCCAGATACCCTGACTGTTTTGGATTGTTAAGGGATGTTCTTTGTGTCTCAGGAGGTGATATGCACCATGTGTTGCATGAGGCAGTTGCTGCATTTTTTATTAAATAGGTGAGTAAATAGTCACATAAACCCCATGTGAATGTGCAGAGCAAAAGTTAGACTTTGCCTCTGGACAAAGCAGCCTTTCCATATGTATTTTCCCTTTGGACAACTTTTTTTTCCCCCTTTTCCAAAGTAGCCTCATATATTTAAATATGATGGACTTTTCTGCTGACTTCATCTGTGGTAGGGTATTCATTTTTCCCTTTCAAGTAAAGTTCATAGAAAACGCCAAAGCCTTGCTATTAACTGACAGGGACTTATTCCAAATGCACAGATGATTCCATTCTTGTTTAGTTTCCTTGCTTGCAGTAATGCGTGTTCATTGCTCAGCCATTACGCTGCTAAACATTTGTCAGTAAAACAGTGGGAAAGTTCAACCCTCTCCAGTGATTTTTTCCCCCTCAATTAAAAAAGTCAAAGCTCCCCCCAGAGTTCTGTGGCTGCTCAGAGTTGAGTTGCAGCTGTGACTGCTCTGGCCTAGGGGTGGGGGAGCTAAGCATAGATAGTCAGAAATTTAATTGTTCTTATTGTTCTTTTAAAAAAGAGAGAGTGTATTGAAAACTTCCATGTGGACCTGTGCTATCTAGCGCTCTATTTAAAGGTGTATAAAACTGGTCTACTTACACCTGTGATACTACAGCTGGTCTTAGCAATTTTGTGTGGTTCTGGGAAACAATTTTTCCTCCCCTCCCCAGAACAAACCAATGGTTGCTTACTACCACCACCAGGGCCGGCTCCAGGGGTTTTGCCGCCCCAAGCAGCAAAAATTTAAAAAAAAAGCTGCGATCGCGATCAGCTCTACCGCTGCCGCGTCAGTCTTCAGCAGCTGGTCCTTCGCTCCGAGAGGGACTGAGGGACCCGCCGCCGAATTGCCACTGAAGAGCCGGACGTGCCGCCCCTCTCCGTTGGCCGCCCCACGCACCTGCTTGCTGGGCTGGTGCCTGGAGCCAGCCCTGACCACCACATCACTATGCACAGGACTGGGCTAAGGCTTTGGGGGCATGGGAGTGAGCTGATTTTTTGGGCTATGCTCCAAATGTAAACTGTTCAGTTTCTGTGAGCGGTCATGTGATCCAGTGGGTAGGGCACAAGCTTGCCACTCTTGAGACCTGCGTTCTATTCCTGCCTCTTCCATTGTGACTGTGTGTCTCTTTCTTCCGATCTTATGATTTAGCTTGTAAGCACTTTGGGGCAGGAGCTGTCTCTTACTGAGTGTCCCTGACCTGAACGTTTACAACTAAGTAGCACCAGGGGGATTCCAAATTCAGTTGGAGAAATATTAGGATTAATACAATAATGTGAGTGTATGGGGAGAAAAGGGAGAGTCTTTTGATTCCTTCCCCACTCCTAATCTCGTGCTGCACAAAGGGAACATCTGCTGACACTGATTTACAGTTTCAAGGCTATCTTTGCCAGAAAAAGGGATAGAAACTTGGGTTGGGATTTTCAATGAAAGCTTAAGATTCTCCCTTCCATTCTAGGTCCCCCAAAGCAGAGCCCAAAGGCCCAGATCTTTGTTACTAATGGCAATCACTGAAGGCAGAGCCACTGGAGGAAGCATAACTAAACAACTGCATGGCTAGATTGGGTGCAAAAGGTGTGTGGGGGGGGGGGGGGCATCACGGGCTAGGCACAATCCCAGTCTATGCGTTCCTAGGGCACAAGGTTCAGGAGAGTCTAGCGTGGACAGTAGGGTAGGCTCCCAACAGGGACAGGGAGAGGAGAGATGAAGGCAGGGCCATAACCTTGCTTCATCTCTGCATTGGCCACCAGAGCAGGGTTGACATGGGGGAGGTGCATTTAGACCTGTAAACGAGTATAGCATGGATGGCTCATACTCATAGTCCATCAGGCACTGATGGAGACCCAATGCCACTGGTAGCAGCACCCTCCCAATGCAGCCTGTGGCATAAGCCACAATCGCACCCTGACTCAAGATACACAGTTACATTTTAAAGAGATTAACAATTAAAACTTTGCTTTAATGTCCATCCTAGCAATATGCCCCTCAGAATCCATGGGCCATTCATGGGCTCTCACTCCACTAGCCCCAGACTATAGGCTAATTTGGATGAGGTCTGTGTTTTCTAGGCTCTGGTACAGCTTTCCCTGCCAACCCCTCTCCACACTTACAACTTATTTTCATGGACTGGATTGTTCTTCATAAACAGTAGCCCAATTGTATTACACAGAAAGCCAATCACAAGCTAAAACGAGAGTACCCTGACCACAGTATATTAATCACTATGGAGTTTGAATATTAGGGCTATGGAAAGAGGCAGGAAAGAAGAAATTGCAATAGTCAAGGTGAAGTAATGCAGGCATTAAAAGCGGTTCAGAAGTGGGAGGGTCAAAGTACTGGCAGATTATGGCAAAATTCCAGGAATGGGAATAGACAGATTTACAGAGCCAGAGTCCTGCCTCTGGGGGTGGCCACTAAATGATGCTTCAAGGAACCCAAAAAAGAAACCCCATAATGCATCTACATTGCACAATGCTATCTAGGGGGCCAAAAATTCTCTCCTGACCTCAGGAGCAATCAGCTGACACCCTGAAGCATGAGATTTGATTATCTTAATCTCTCTGAGTGTATAACAAGAAAATATTAGCTGCTACAAAATTACCCAGCCAATCTGGAAATCCAGCCACAGTACTTTCCTCTTTGACTGCTGGTAGCAGTGAATGCCATGGGCTGACACCACGCAAGGCAGAAGTATTTCTTTTATTGCTTTACATTTATCTGCCATTAACTTTGGGTGACCCCTCATTCTCTATAATGAGGCATCTTCATTCAGTCATCTTCGGACGCACAGAGCCCGGTCATCGAAAGAATGAGTTGTTGAGGTCTTCATCGATAACTATGGACAAACATCATAATGAGGCATCCAGGAGATGAAGCACTTACCAATTTTCTGTATTTTTATTATTCTCATTACTACTACCATAGTTCCTAGGAGCTGTGATCACGGACCAGGACCCCGTTGTGCTAGGTGCTGTACAAACATAGACCAAAAGATGTCTCTGCCCCAAAGAGCTCACAATCATTTCACAATCTTAAATACAACAATTAGCCCCACCTCCACCCCTTTGCTCTTCTCCTTTCAAAGTTAAATAACCCATGATTGTCTGCCTTTCATCATGTATAAAGGCCCACATACCTTGCTGATCAGCATTATAGCAATGCCTGTAAATGCAAATAAAGAAACAATCTCTGTTGATTTCTCCAGACCTTTTTCCTCTCTGCCATGTCCTTCTCAAAATGAGGCAACCAAAACTGAACCCACTGCTCCAACCAATACTGTAGCCATTGTTCAGTGTAATGTCATTACAGAGTGTTCAGTTTCATTGAAATTCTCTTTTAATTCGCCCAATCATCCTATTGGATTTTCTAATTACTCCTGCACACTGGGAAGACATTTTCACTTGGTTCTCTGAGATGTCTGCCCAGCCCTTTTCTTCAGAGGATCCTGAATGAAAAGTTTAGACTGTTTTTGCTAGTGTTCATTAACTTACACTTACAATTCTCTCCTGTGTCAGAGCTCTGCTCATCACAGCAAAGATGCGAGCAATGTCAGGGACTAAGCTACAGCTCTCTAACTCTCCAGCTGATTCTGTGCCAGTCCCAAGTCTGGAGCACTGTAGGAGCTGCTCTAAACTATGCCAGCTGGCAGTGGTCACCAAGGGACCTTGCACCAGTGGAAGATTGCCAGGACTCAACATATTCTGGCTACGCCCCCACCTCTCCCTCTTCTACCTCAAAGCATCACCTAAACTGGGGCTAGAGTAATGGCATAGGTGCCAACTACACCACATCTACATCCACTGTGGATTCTCTGATGCTAGGGAAATCCAGATCAGCAAAATTATGTTCACGGCATACACACAGAGAAGTTAGATAAAAATCTTCAAATGTTCTTGCTGGAAGGTTGCCTTGTAACACTACTTTATTTCTTAGAATTCAGAAAGACAATGCATAGAAACCCAAAGCAGTGAGAGACAAAGCAGGCTGCTCCCTAAGGCAAAGGCACAACTCACCCCACCTCACTGTCAGCTGGCTGGCTGCAGACTAACTGTGGTTAGACTGAGATCACTCACTTCCTTGCAGAGGCCCACAGCCTGCAAGCAGGCCCCAGAAAAACCCTTGAAATTTAAATTGATAGCTTAAATTTAAACGCAGTTTTCAGTATACCACAGACTCAAAGGCGTTGATGAGGGGGAAAGAATGGTCCATGGTATTGTGTACAAGTTACATTTCTTTTCCCATCATGATGCCTAATGACTATAATTCCATGGAGTTCCTTACAATTTTTTATGGCTTCTAATGACTAAAACAACTTAGTGTTATCAGCAACCTCCATCAGCTGACTATACATTTCTTCCACTAAATCAGTACAATATTGTAACCCTTTTGGCCCAAGCAGTTTGCCAATATTTGGGTTGTTTCTGTTAGGAGGAGAAATTGATGATGGAGTCAGGTGTTTTGTTTGTTTTGTTTTTGATGCAATCTTGTTTGTTTACAAAGATGTATACGAAGTCCTATTTTCCGGTACGCAAAAGGAATCAACAGGAGACGCTTTATTTGCTCACAATTCCAAGCCTCTTCCCAGCTAGCACGCTGCCCAAAAATCTTTCTCTCTTGGCTTACTCTCTAGGCCACATCATTAATGCCTTCTTTGCTGCCTCCTTGTCTTTCCTGCCACCTTCCTTGTCTGCCTCTGGCTGCTGTGGCTGATTCTGACTGCTTCTGACTTGCAGACACACGCAGCTTCTCCAAAATAATATCCAGTCTCTGCATGTGCATTCCGAATCCAGGGAAATCCCCACAGATTCAACTCTTACTCTGCCTTGTCAGGCTGGTCTGTGATTTAGGTAGTGGCTTCTATTGTTTCAGCTATCACTAAACAATGGGGCATTTAACTCTTCCCTCATTCAGCCTGAATGGAAGGTGCCTATCATGTCCACCAATTTAAATGAGTTTTGCAATTGTCCATAGATCAAAGAGACAGGCTCTGGAAACTATCCAACCTCCAGTATAACAGTATTAAATAGAATGGTTCCAACAGAAACCCAACATTTATTGACCTATTTCCACCATGAAGAGCAGCCATTCACTATGAGTCTTTGTTTCCTAATCGTTATCAAGATTTTAATCCATGAGAAGACTTTGCCCCTTTCCCCATATTTGTCTTCATATCTTTTATGAGAGGTCTTATCAAAGGTTTTTGAAGAGCCGAGTAAATTATATGTAGTAGGTTGACTTTATCTTTTCTTTTATTAAACTGTAATAGATTTTCCTTTGTGGAAACCAGACTGATTTGGTAGCACTTATGCCCACTTAGCACAGGTGTGAATGACTGTACAAGGTGTAAGGGAGTGGAGACTCAGGCAATTTATCTTTAAGTAGACACTCCATCAGATTGCCCAGTACTGAGATTAGCTTTACTAGTCTATGATTGCCAGGATCACCCTGGACTTTTTTTACTTTAAAGAGAAAGAGTTTGAAGCTTGTGTTTCTTTTGTCACTATCTCCACTGTTTCATTTCCTTCAGGTCCCTTAGGTGGATTCTATCTAGACCCATTAATAGTATCCAGTGGGGATACTGCCTTTCTCCATAGGTTTGTTCTTAATAATATCAGATGGTGCCATGGCCATCCGATCTCACAGAAAAATGCCTTTTAAAAAGGAATTTTCCTGTCATCTTTTACAGTAAAGCCAGATGTACTTTGTCTGTTACTTCACTGTGCTTCTTAAATGGCCCTACCCCTTGGTAGTCTAAAAGGACCAAAGCCACACATACATCCATCTTGCTTCTAATGTATTGAAATCATTTTTAGTTATTGCTGGGTTTCTAATAGCCATATCATTTTGCCCTTTTTATTCCATGTTTATACCTAACTTGGCCTGGTTTGCTCCATTCCCGTTTATTTGTGATGTTTGGGCAGCTTTTTCTTTTTTATCTAAAAGGTTGGGGGGGTCTTAGTCATAATAAACTTTTAATTTTCTGATTGATTATGCAAGTTATACTCTTTATGATTTTCAAGATTCTACAAGCTGTCTGTGAGGAAAGAAAACTATGTGTGCATGGTGAGGATTAACTCCAATATCTATGGCTTTGAGGGCAAACTTAAGGTCTGAGGTTAGTGGCAGAGTCCAACACATGGAGCAAAGGTTGTTGTTTTTTTATTCCTGAGGAAGAGTATATGCAAAAGTACATCTGGGCATGACGGTAAAACTTTCAAAAACACCTGACTGGCTTAGGAGCCAAAGTTCCACTGAAAGTCAATGCCCATGTTCAGGTGAAGCTTCTGAAAACATTACCTGACACTGTACCACTTACTGCTGCTTCACAAGAAGTCTCTAGAGCAGCAGAGGTAAAGATTTAAGAATAGAATCTCCTTTGTCATGTACGTAAGGAGAGTACCTCAGGACAAGGGACAGAGAATGAACACGTGAGAGTGTGGCTCTCAGCACAAGACAGGTGGCAACCATATGTCATAGCAAATTAAAGAGACCCAAGCCTAGCAACTGCTAGTTTTTGACAATGGATCAGTTGGGGGGAAAGATAAGAAAAAAAAATGTTGAACGCATGATAGAGAGTGGAAGGTAAAGCATAGTCAGAGGGGCAGAAGTTTGCTGTAAAACACAAACAAGGGAATTCAGTATGATAAGTTCAAAGAGAAATGCCCAAATAGCTATCTCCAGTAAACCCAATAAACAGCACAGACAAGATCTTTTTGTCATTCAGAAGGTAAAAGGAGACTTTTGATCACTGAAAGGTGAAATGGAAGAGAAAAGCAAAGCAAACAGGGAAATTACTAAGGATTTCCATTTTTTAATTTGTTTAACACTTTCCAAATTCAATAGCAGATGTCCAACGATGGCTATTCAATGACCACAGGGCTGGTGGCAAGGCAGAAGCATTACATAAATTAGGGCAATTCAAAGCCAACAAATCATGTAAGGAATTAACCCTGATTACCAGAGTAGACTAGAAACCAAATGTCAAAGACAAGAGCAAACAACCCACTCCAGTGCTGATGAGATTCCAAATTATTATAAAGCAAGTAAATGTGGTACAATCCCAGCCTTCCAGATGGGGAACAGGGTTAATCCATTAGAAGAGAAGTGCATAAGTATCGAAAATCTGGAAAAGGATAAATCAGATCACTTTTTCCCACCCAATCAGAATTAAGAATATCAAGCATAGGATTAAAATCAGAAAGCCTTATGAAGCTTAGTTTGGTTGTATGGGGTATTGAACAATTCTGTTACAGGCTTCCTACAACCCTCTTTACTAAAATCTTTTTGTGGGACAGAGAATCTGTTACAGATATCTCTCACATCTGGCCTTTCAGAACATCTTTTTACAATGTTCTACATACATGACTAATTGCTACATATTAACCTGTCCAATCCCATCATGGTCAAGGCTGCACTCTGCTGAAGATTTCTGTTTTTACAGTGTTCCTGTACTACCCCATTCCCTGAAGCACTGTGTGTCTATAAAGCCTTCTTGTTTGCCTCTTCATTGCACATGGATTGAATGTGCAAAGGCAATCAATCAGCAAAACCAGAAGCAGAAGAGGCTCCAAGGCAGAACATACAGAATGTGAATGTGCAGAGAAGGCTTCAGAACTAAGACCACTGTTGTCTTCATTCATGTCATAGCTTGGAGGAGAAGCAACTCTAAGATTGTTAAATTTTACCTTAAGATGGAAAACAAGCAAAATGATACTGTGATACAATGATAACACACTCACATTTTGATTTTCAGTATAATGGAGTGTCACTGCCAGTGAAATGTGGGGTTGAAAAATAATCCGTTTTGGTAGCAAAACTACAAATATGCTAAGAATAAAACTGAATATATACAGGAAACCAGGCAGTAGTAATAAAAAGCATTGGCCTGGTCTATTAGTAGGATGGGAAGTCAACAAAGCAAAAACAGGTTTTTCCAGATAATGGAATTGGTGATTTAGTATGTGGCACTCTTCTGAGTCAATATTGAACTGATGCTTCAGCATGGGATAAGGGGAAGCTACATTGCTAGAGGTGCTATAAAAGAAAAGTGTTCTTTAAAAGATTCCACTGTGCCTTGCACAAGAGTATGGGATATTAATCATGGTATCCAGAGCAAAATTTGTATATTATATTATATTATATTCAGAGGGCACTTAAAATTCTCCTGTAGTTTCCGTGTTCTTCATTTTCTCCCCTAAACTACCATGTACTTCTGCTGCTCTCTGTTTATCAGCTCCTTTGATTTCACCCCAGAGCTGGCTGCAGCTGAAAGTACATATATATATGAGTTTGGAATGCCCTGTTACTCGTAAATAAATTGTACAAATTATCCCAAATGAGACCTTTATTCCACACCATTATATATCCTGTATATACCAAATAGAAAAAACACTTTTCAAAGTCTTAAATAGTTTGTAATATTTTTTATTGGAGCTATTATTTTGCATTCCTCCATTTGCAAAGCCTTAGGTCCTACTTAACTTGGAGCACATGAGCAGTACCGCTGATTTTGATAGGACTTCTTGTTTGTTTAACGTTAAGCACATATTTAAATACTCTGCTTTAATCCCTCCTTATGTGGAAGCATACCCCTGACCATTTTTGTTGCCTTTCTCTGTACCTTTTCTAATCTTTAATATAACTTTTTTGAGATGGGGCAACCAGATCTGCACTCAGTATTCAAGGTATGGACCTAGCATGGATTTATATGATGGCATTATGATATTTTCTGTCCCAGTATCTATCCCTTTCCTAAAGGTTCCTAATAGTCTCTTAGCTTTTTTGACTGCTGCTACACACTGAGCATATGTTTTCAGCGATCTATCCATGATGACTCCAATGTAGTCCCCATCATTTTGTACATATAGTTGGGATTATGTTTTCTGATGTGCATTATTTTCCACTTATCAACATTAAATTTAATCTGCCATTTTGTTGCCCAGTCACCCAGTTTTCTTAGATCTTTTTGTAACTCTTCACAGTCAGTTTTAGACTTACGGTAACCATCTTGAGTAATTTTTTATTTGCAAATTTTGCCACTTTGTTGTTCAACCCCTATTCCAGATCAGTTATTCATATATTGAACAGCACAGGTCCCAGTACAGATCCTTGAGGGACCCTGTTATTTAACATCTCTCCATTGTGAAAACTGACCATATATTCCTATCCTTTGTTTCCTATCTTTTGACCAGTTACCGATACATGAAAGGACATTTCCTCTTATCCCATGACTTCCTCCTTTGCATAAGAGCCTTTGGTATGGGACTTTGTCAAAGGCTTTCTGAAAGTCCAAGTACACATTATCCACTGGGTATTCTCCATATCCTTCTCCAGATTCTAGTTTGCACTCTCAAAAATTCTAATAGATTGGTGATGCATGATTTCCCTCTATAAAAGCCATTTTTGACTCCTCCCAAACACATTGTGTTCATCTATTTATCAGATAATTCTGTTCTTTCATATAGTTTTAAACAATTTGCCTTGTACTGAGGTTAGGTTTACTGGCCTGTAATTGCCAGGATCACCTCTGGAACCTTTTTTTAAAAATTGGCATTACATTAGCTATCTTCTAATCATCTGGTACATAGGCTGATTTAAATGATAGGTTACATACCACAGTTAGTAGTTCTGCAATTACATATTTGAGTTCCTTCAGAACCCTTGGGTAAATACCATCTGGTCCTGGTGACCTATTACTGTTTAATTTATCAATTTGTTCCAAAACCTTTTCTTTTGACACCTCAATCTGGGACAGTTCCTCATATTTGTCATCGGAAAAGAATGTGTCTGGTGTGGGAATTTCCTTCACATCCTCTGCAGTGAAGACCAATCCATAGAATTCATTTACCTTCTCCTCAGCAGCCTTGTCTTCCTTCAGTGCTCCTGTATAACCCTGCACCAGAACTGAAGGGGTTAAAGAGCAACTCTGGGTCCAGATGACCCCAACTACTTGCACCTGCAAAGCATGCTCCAGTGGAAGTGGAGTTTAAAAGGAAGCCAGACAGCTCAGAGAGGGAGTGACAAAGCAGTGAGAGGATCTGCCCTGGGAGTTCCTGAGAAAGGATGTTGCAGAAGCCTCTCTTGATAAAGTGGAGTCTACCTGCTGGGCCCAGACAGACTGAAGGTGCAATTAGTAACTTTTTCTATTACCTTTTCACTACAGACTGCAAAACTAGGACAATAGAATTGGGGTAGGAAGTGGCCCGGGGCGGGGGGAGAGGGGGACAGCCTTAAGGTGCTCCTGGGTGTTGGACCACTGGAAACTCTCACAGGGCCCTGGGCTGGAGCCCTATGGAGTGGAGGGCTCGGACTCCCCTACATTCCCCTTCCACATTAAGAAGGGACTGAACCCCTAACCACTAGGTGATGCTTCCAACAAGTACCAACCATCACACTCCTTTAGCACTTTGATCATCCAGTGGCCCCACGGATTGTTTGGCAGGCTTCCTGCTTCTGATGTACTAGGAAAAAATGCTGTTAGTTTTTGTGTCTTTTGCTAGTGGCTCTTCAAAATCTTTTTTGGCCTGCTTAACTATACTTTTACATTTGCCTTGCCAGAGTTTCTTCCGATCTATTTTCCTCATTAGGATTTGACTTCCAATTTTAAAGGATGCCTTTTTTGCCTCTAACTGCCCTTTGTACTCTGTTGGTTAGCCATGGTGGCCTATTTTTTGGCCATCTTACTATTTTGTTTTGTTTTTCTTTTTTTCTTTGGGGTATACATTTCATTTGAGCTTTTGTTGTGGTGTTTTAAATAGTTTCCACGCAGCTTGCAAGCATTTCACTCCCTTTCACTCTTGGGTACAGAGGAGCCATTCAAAACCTTTGATTAAAGGACCCAGAGTCTCTGAGTCATTTTAAAGTGACACATCTTTAAAGCCTGATAGCTAAACTCCTTCCAGGACTACTAGTGAGTACTGGGCCATATTGAAAAGCAGGGAATCTACCCTTTCCAATGGTAAAACGTTCCTGTTTCTAGCATGTGAGTCACTCAAAACTTGTGCCATAACCCAGTTTGTGCCTGGGATTGTCTCTAGCTACTAGAGTACAAAATATCCAGTACAAAATATCCAGCTAGAAGAGATACAGGGAAGTTGTTACATCCTTCCTCACTACTTTTTGTGCAATAACGAGGATAAACAAACAGATCTAATGGAAGTTAACATTGTCCTGCTGCTGTTACAAACATTAGGACAACGGGATTACTCACTTCAATAAGGCCAACAAGATTTGGCACATTTATGTCTTAAAGAGACCTATGGTGAAATCCTAGCCCCATTGAAGTCAAGGGGAGTTTTGCCATTGCCTTCAATGGAGCCAAGACTTAACTTACAAGTTCCAATGTGTATATACATTCTTTTTGTTTTGTTTAATACTCTCAGGTATTAATTTTACTCAAAATATATAAGACTGAATTTTCCCTTCAGTTTGGGATCTTCATGGAAGATCCATTTATTAGACTTTATCTTTAAAATAGGGTTTAATCAACCTGTCTTTTTGGTCTATGTTATTAATTATCATCACTTTATTTCAGTCACTCTTTTAATGTCACATCAAAGGTCATTTGGAACAGTGTGATAATAAGAGGAGTTGATGATGATAACTGGAGGAATTCACTCATACTGTGGGTTAATATCATTTTGATTGAAGGGGCCTTGGAGAGTAATTTACAAGGGGTTTTATAATTTTTTCAAGGCCCTTCACAGCCTAACGCCACCCTAGCTATCATCTCTCATTTACTATTGAGATGTTGGCTACCGCCTCTGATCAGCCCAGGATGCCAGTCTGCATTGCCCGCTTGTTACATTTTCAAACATGCACCTTCGTGCTTTCTTCCATGCTGCCCCTCCCCATTAAATCTCACCCTGGCTTCCTCATTATCCACTGTCAAATCTCTCCTCGAAACTCTCTTTTGCTGCAATGCCTACAAAAAACTTGATAATTAAGCGGCTGGTGTACTGAGACCACTGCCTGTCATGCTGACCAATAGTGTCTCATTGGTTTCTCATAGTCCCTGTTTGTCTGTCTGTCTCCATCTGTTGTCTCTTTGAGGCAGGGACCATCTTTGTGTTCTGTCTTTGTACAGCACCTGGCACAATGGGGTCTTGGTCCACGACAAGGGCTGCAAGGCACTATGGTAATACGAATAATAATAATAGTAGTAATTAATCCTAAGGGATATTAAGGAGGGACAACTAAATAAATGTTGCTTTTACGGGTCTGTTCTGAAAATGAGACGTGACCCCAAACCTCAGCTCCAGATGTTCCTAAATTGTATGGGGAGGGGACTGGAACCTAGTGACCCACAGGAAGGAAGTTCAGGGGGAGGATAATGCTCTTCGCACAAAGCTCCTCACCAATTTTTCCACTGGGAGGATAGAGTCATCTGTATAGAAGCCCTGTGCCTCCATGCTAGCTCTGTGCTGCCAGCTGTTCCTCCATCCCCACTCTGACAGCACAGAGCCAATATTCAATGGTGATGGGACACCCATGGCTCCAGCTGTCCCAGGGAATCACAAAGTCCTGAACTTCAGGGGCTCTGTAGTAGTAAAGAGAGTACATCTGGGGGTGCCAGTCTGACTGGACTGTCCACTCCTCCATCACCACACTCACTAACCTCTCCCTTGGCTCCTGCCTGGATGGAACCTGGACCAGAGGAGCGCCTTCTGCAGGGCCCAGGAAAAAGAAGGGATAGCACCATGGAAGTGGCTGATCTCCCTTTCTGCCTCAGGAATGAGGAAATCTGGGTATGACAGAGTCCCCTCTGTTTTTGGATTTGGGGGCTGATCCTGCCTCTGTAATAATCTGAACCAAGACCCTGGTCTGAACACCCCAGACTTTGTGCAGGGGTTGAAATCCTGCTATGAATTTGGCAGCTTGGGGGCAGCTATGTTAAAAATGCCATCACTTGTTGATGTCATATCCTACGTCCTTTTTCAATAGTTGGTTTAGAGCAGCTCATAGCCCATTCACTCCAACCTGGCTCACCAGGAGGAGCCCACAATTCACCAAGTATTGATGTGAATGTGTTGCTTTCAAATTATGAGGTAATCTATAGTCTTGGTATGCTGCATTCTTGGGTTTATGGACACAGTACCAATAATATAGGGTTCCAGAAAACAGAGTCCAGCCAATGCAAGCCCTGGTTTCAGTAGCATGAGATGGTTGAATTGTTTCCAGTAATCCCCCCTCTGTATGTAATCACTCCAAGAGATGCTGGACAAGTCACGCTTGCTGCAAGCATGGATACAGTCCTGAACTCAGTGGGCACTCTGGGAATTTCAATCACTACATCTGCCTCTATGTTAGCTCTAGGACTGATGGTGCTGGGAAATTGCTGAAATGACTTATATTCTGAACTTTGCACTATTTCATATTTCTGAAGCTGATTCTCTGACATGGAAAATCTTTTGTCGATGACCCACTTCTTCCCCTTATCAAAGTGCCATTTATTGAACCTACATTTCTAATTGCATGGCGAGGACTATCCGTTTACATTCAGTGGTAGCAAAAATTCATGCTACAGTTAAGTTTACTGATTGACTGCGTTGGCTTCCATGTCCAAGAGACTCAGGGTAGGTTGCTAAAAGAAAATGGATGTTTGGCAGCTCCCCACCCAATTACAAACAAGAACAATAACAATAAAAATTACCATCCGTAAGGCAATCATTTCATGACCCCGAAGCAATAATCTTGCTGCTGTTGTTAAATAGAAGACATGAATGGAAAATCGATTCCAGATTTATCCCAGCAGGGAATTAAGTATATTTTTTTAGATATAATGAGTTATGAGGTCATCGTTGCTTATGGCCCATTCACAATTCTTGTCTTCCTTGCAGAGACATTTTAATTTTAGAAGGAAATGTGACTAATGCATAGGACTTTGATTCTAACTGTGTGCTTTTTCTTATACTAATGTTAACTGAACCACCGTACATTTTTTCACAAGCGCAGAAGCAGCAATATTTTTATTAACCAACACAAAAAAAAACAATTAAAAAGACAAAAACAAAACTGCAAATCTGGGCTCTTTACTGCACAAAGCATTCAGTGCTTTTGTTAGAGATGGCGTAGCAAGGAAGGGAAAGTCACCATGCATGCAAAGCTCTTCAGAGTTGGTTTAGCACCAGGTACAGTGGTGGTCAGATATCACACACAACATTTAACCCAATTTCTTTCAAATGTTCTGAAAAGATTCTCCTGTCTACCGAGGTTTTACCGGCAAATTTGGGGGCATGTTACCAGTTTTATTTCTGAAGAGAGAGGGATGCTGAAAATCAGCCTGAAAAAGGAGCCCTGGCTGCTACTTTAACTATGGAGAGACTAGCTTCTCTCCATAACACCACTCTTAACTTTGTCTAGAGAGATACAAGATCTAGTAATTATACACACAGCAGGCACAAATCAGGTAACTGTGCATATTAATTACCATAATTATACATCTGCAGTTTCAGTAAACCAATCTGCGTGTGCCATTGCAGTAACTGTGCAAACAAACTGAGTACACAATTCACATGCATATTTTGTATGTTCAATTGCATGCAAAGGCTCAGCTTTTTAAAGGTATTTGAGAACTACTCCACTCAGCAGTGCAAAGCCTAAGTCCCGTATTCAGAAATGACAGGTACCTAGGAGCCAAGTCCCATTCACTTTCAAGAAGACGTAGGCTCCTAAATCACTTTTGAAAATGGGATTTATACATCACTTGTAATGCTGAGCAGAGCAGCATCTAAATACCTGGGCCTAGCTGCCAGATTCTCTGATTTGCCGCGTTTACACCTGGCAAAGCAGAGACGGGGAGATGCTGGGAAGGCTGTTATGGTTCCTTGATTCTGTGCCTACCGGGGCCTTGGTACTAGTTAGAGCAGTATATGGACTGGAGGGAGGGATAGCTCAGTGGTTTGAGCATTGGCCTGCTAGATCCAGGGTTGTGAGTTCAATCCTTAAGGGGGCCACTTAGGGAACTGGAGTAAAAATCTGTCTGGGGATTGGCCCTGCTTTGAGCAGGGGGTTGGACTAGATGATCTCTTGAGGTCCCTTCTAACCCTGATATTCTATGACTGTTCTAACCTACGCTAGGGAGCAATGGTCCCCATGAGACAGTCTACTATCAGGATACCCAGTGGGAGGATAAAGTGGTATGTCTATACCTCTACCCAGATTCCTATCTCTAGCAAGCCCCCTGGGCTGGGGCAAAGATCAGGGCCAGCTCTAGGTCTTTTGCCGTCCCAAGCAAAACAAAAAACAAAACAAAAAACACCTCACCAAAATGCCACCCCTAGAATTGTGCCGCCCCAAGCACATGCTTGGTTTGCTGGTGCCTAGAGGCAGTCCTGGGAAAGATGGTATAGAACTGGCATAGCTGGCTTCTACGGCAGCTGGAGAGATGCCACTGTTTCTATTCCCTTTTTGCTGCTGGAGCATAGCAAGGTAGAGAATCTGCTCCTTACATTTTTTTAAAAAACTCTTTCCCACATTCTACAGTGGTTGGGAATCAGCTCTGGAAAAACTAGACAAGCTTTTATGACTATCTGGCTGCTCTCAACCAGATGCAGCTGTTTTAAAGCCTATATAGAAGCAGGTGAAAGCAAAGGCACTTAAAGACATGCTTGCACTGTTAAAACATTTTCATTATATTGTAGCAATATTTTAGCAAGGATTCTCTTAATGATGTTTTGGAGTCTCTTTATCCTCTTCTCAAGTTTGAGTAATTCACTGTTTCGTTAGGCTAATTGTTATTAGAGGTTATAGAAGTATGAGGGCCCACATTCCCTAGCTTTTATGGTTGCATATTGGTCGTATTCTAGGTTTTTACTCATTTTTTCCTGCGGTTGTATTCTGTGTTCTTTTTAACGAGCATGATGGTTCTGTTTTTTAAAGTCTGAATAATGGGAGACAATAGAATTAGGAAGCATGCCTTATGGCTGGTCACTCATCTGACAAACATTTTGCTTGTAGGGCCATAGAATAAATTGTAACCATAAGATGTGAGTGGGCCACTGCAGAAAGATATGCCAGTTGTGCTATCTTCTTCCTCAGTTCCACCACCATTGCTCTTTATTCCTTGCTACAATAGCAAATGATGGGAAGGAAATCATGATCCTCACTTGAGTTTGGCTTTTCTGGCCCTAAGCCAACCCTCCAGTTGCCCCTTCATAAATAATCCAGGCTGCAGTCAGTTACTGAGCCCGATTATCCTGGGCTGACTATCTCCATATTTCATAACGTGGCAGTCACATCTACATTTTTATTTCATGCTGAGATAAATGAAGAATTTCCTAGCTAGAGGCCCAAAATATCCTGCCATTCACAAAATGTAGTAGGTTCAGCATATGCTGACTGAGCCAGAGTCTTGATTTCTTAAAGTGCAATTCAACCTTAGTCTGTGGTCAACTCCATCCTTGATACATTTTCCAAATAGGTCCCATATCGGCATCACACAAAGGCAAAAGAGCACGTTACTCCAGGTCTGGCAGCTCTTCCAAGTTATATTTTCTATCACCAAGAGGTTACGTTTAAAAAAAAATCAGGAAAACCCCCACAACCAATACAGGTAGCAACATTTGTTAGCATGAGGCATGAATGTCTCAGAAAGGAAAGGCAAGTCCCATCCCTGCTTTTTGGCTGTGCCATTTCAACTCCGCTAACATTTTTTAATAAACCATTCCCATCCTGTTTGTGTTTACTCATACATGATGCTCCAAAAAGATGCAATTTAATACAAATACCCATAGAACTGAACTTGACATCTGAATTCAAAAGGTAATACCTAACTAATTTTCATTCTCATCTATCTCTAAATTTAGCATAATAATAATTAATGCCTAGCTTGTGTATAGTGCTTTCCATCAGTAGATCTTAAAGTGCTTTACAAAGGAGATCAGTATCATTACAAAGCATCATGCAGGACAGAGCCTCTGATCTTTTGGTCTTTGATTCCCTTTAAATTACATCAAATATGGAATGAGGATTACGTCAGTCCAAAAATGACAGCAATGTCTTAAATAAAGCTGAAATCCTTTAGGGAGTGTAACAGTAAAGTTTGCCTGGGGGCCTTTACATTAAAAGAAATGTGTAAAAACACTTATATCCGACCATCTGCCTAACAGCACCAGGTTTGAAGGTAAAGGCACTCATTGTATGTTCCACGTGAAGGCTGGATTAACATTTTTACCCAGATAGTCTTTTGCTGAAGCCAGAAACGTTGTTCAGAATAAAATGTCTTTGAATTACTTAGATATTGTGGGTTTGCTGCCATTTTTTCTTTAATATGTCTTTATTGCTTAATATGTGCTTTGCTTCATATATGGGAGTGCATGATATCACTGATGTAGTATCTGAATCCTTTGAGAACCCTAGCAGTCCAGATTCCATATGGCAAACTGGCACTTTGGATATAACACTATAAATCCAACCACTCCTCTGGCATGACTGAAAAAATAGGCGTGCTGTGAAATAGCTCAGTGTTGGGTAATGCTAAGGAGTGGAACTCCAGAGGCTAATAGTTCTTGCAATGAATGGAGACTATGGCTATAAAATCATGGTGGATTTTTTTTTTAATGCTACAGTCATTTAAAATAGCGTGGCTTTTTAAGGTTCAAGAAAATACTTGTAATGTGTTCTCTTCTGAAGACAAAGCCTACCAAAAAGCCTGAACATTTCAATAGCCTTTCATCAAGCATCATAGCCCACTGGGAACTCAAATTTGAGAGATCACCTGCTTCTAAACGCCACATTTTTCAAATGTGGTGCCTACATTATTCCACTGTTTGTGCATGCTCCCACATCAGTAGTAAATCCTATTTTCACCCACAGGTTTTTATGCATAATTGCATAAGCAAGCTGACCCTTCAGCATACGAACTATCATGCACAAATTCAGGATCTGCTTGAAGAGATTTTGCAGTCTAAATGTAGGCACCCACATTTAAAAACGGTGACCTAAAGTGTGTTCTAATAATAATTAATACTCAGTATGTGCATAGAACTCTTAATTCATAGATATCATGGCCAGCATTATCAGCATCTTTGGAAATGATGCCATAGAATTATAATCCATATATTTTGCTCAACCCCAGGATTAGGAATTCGACTTGTAGCATGCAAGGTCCTAATATGAACAATTCCTGGATTCAGTCGGCTAAAAACGTTATGCTAGGTCCCATGCAAAATATTTTCTGACCAAATCCACATAGCTAAGTCAATTAGAGCATTGGGGGTGGAGGTGGATTAGAATATAAAAAGCTGAAGTTGGTTATTATATATATAAATAAACGTAATATAAAATATAAAATTAACATGACAAAAAGGAATACTGAACCCTCAGTACAAAGTGTACTGGGGATGCCAAAGGGAGTACTCTGTAATTGCTGCTGCAGCTTTGTGCAGTAAGAACAGACAGGGCTCCATACGGAGGCCAGGAAAGGGAGTTAGTATAACTAGGGCATGCAAGAGTTTTGAAGTGTTTTATATAATATGACAAGCTGCGATTCTTGCTGATTTAATGATGTGCAGAAGAACAAAAGCACTAACTCAATAATGAGCTGATCAAATATTTCTGCACCTCCCAAAGTACCTGATGATTAGACGGACAATGAAGAGAAAAACTGGTGCCTAAATCTCTCTCCCAGGGCTGTAAATACCTGTGGATCCAGCCATTTACCTCTGGAAATCTGCTTTCCTGGCCTGATTAGCTCAAAAATTACAAATGATTTTGAGTCTCATCCTAGTCTCCAACTGATGTTTCCCCAGTGCTTCCGGAAATGGTAGCCACTGCTCCAGAGGCTGTGATACACCGCAAAAAAGGATCTGTGACAGCGAGTCTCAGAGCTTGGGTCAACTGACTTGGGTTGTGGGGCTCGTGCTGTGGGGCTAAAAATAGGAGTGGAGATGCTCAGGTTTGGGCTGGAGCTTGCGCTTTGAAACCCAGCGGGGGGGGAGGGGGGGAGAGTCTGAGAGCCCAAACTCCAGCCCAAGTCTGAATGTCTACATTGCTATCTTTAGCCTCGGTTGACCCGGGCTCTGAGACTCGCTGCCAAGGGGTGTGTTGCTTTGGGGATGGGGGTTGTTTTGTTGTATTGCGGTGTAGATGTACCCAGAGCGGCCTAGCAGTGTAACAGGTGTACAGCAGACCAACACTGAGCAGCTGTGGTAGAAATGTGCGAGGAAGCGTAACATAACACCTGCCCAGATGATGGACACAATCCTCCTCTACAATCCAAAGTGCAGAGCTCCATTTCCCTGCACAACCTGAAGCAAGTCACTGAACTCCTCTGTATCTCAGTTTCCCATCTGTATAATAAGGATACTGGCAGTGCTTAATTTGTAATGAAAGAGGAGCCAGGGCTCAAGCAATTTTTTTTATATTCATAACTGATGCAGCAATCCCAGAGGTGCCGGGGCTATGAACTGCCAAGCCTAGAGGTGCCGGGCTAAGCCCTGTCAAGACCTGGCACAAATTAAGCCCTGGATCCTGGCACTGCTCTACATCACAGAGATGTTGTGAGGATAAATACATTAACGAACACTCGGCACAGTGGTAATGGGGGCCATAAAAATACGACAGTCTGGAGAGAAAAGCAGTCAAAATTATTAGTAAGACATACAAGTAGAAGAGGGGGAAGAGGCCTATGGTATGAGACCATGTAAATGAATGCCTTGTAAATGATGTTCCTCATCATGCTGAGTTAAACATGCCATGCAGTGCAAAGGGACTGAAACACACAAGTCAGTTTTGTTGTTAATGCAACATGTACTGCGCACAACTCCCTATGCACCACTTCAAAATGTGCCTGCCCTTGTCACATGGCCTCACACACAGTGAGCCAAACTATTTAACAATATCTATCTTTCCCCGTTTCACAGGTCACTGCTTGTTATAAACAGTCAGTGTTTTCCCCAGAGATTTATTGTGAAAGGCAGCCTGGAAAATATTTGAACAACATTAAAGACTCGCATTTTGCTTCTGTGCAGGAGTAACAGTACATATGATATAGGAGCCAAAGAATTTCAACATTTAAAATACATGCTTTATCTGTGCGGCAGGATCCTGGTCCCCATAATTCATTGCAGCATTTTCAGTATGAGTTACACAGAAAGTGGCTTGTTCACTGACAGAGAGAGCAATACCACAAAGTTAGCTGTGTTGATTCCAATCAGTATTTGTCAATTCAAACTTGTGAACTCTCAGCAACCAAATGCTGTCCAGGTTTATAGAAGTCAGAAAGCTACTGCATACCAGTTCTGGTCATGTTCCTCAAGTTCAGCTTTAAGTTATGTGCTTCCACTTGATCAAGTCCCATGTATTTTTACTTTTATTAACACAGGAAGCTTGCTGTTGGCAATAACTCCTTGGAATTAACATTTTGGCACATTTTGTGGTGCCTGTTGACGTTTCTACTGCATGTCAGTCAAAGCTCTTTAGTGCTTTCCTCATAGAAAAAACTGGGTAGAACTATCCCCCTGCAGACCTCTACCAATACAAACAATGCGGCAGTAACAGTAAAAAAGAATAGGTTCTGCTGTAAATACTTTTATAGCCGGCATGGGTGATTTACTGCCCACTTAGTTAATCCCTATAAAATGGCACAGCTGAACACCTTTAAATTATATGCATACAGATGACTAATTAAATACACAGTTAAATGGCTTGACCTGGCACAATTCTGACCATTAAAACTATTAAAGAAATAGAGCTTGCGTTTCCCTCTAGGCAAAGGCTTTTGATGAATAATTTTTGTGTAGCGATGGGCTGAAGCAGTTTGGAAGAGATGGAGTCTAGTCACTTGCGAGCAAGAGGGATGCGTTGCTACTCACAAACCAGCTACCTGCCACCCCCTTTGACTTCTCTGCATTGTCAGCACCCACATTGTTGGTCTCTAGGTTTGAGACAACTGTAATAAGACAGTGGAGGGGGGAAGTTGGGGGAATAAATCAGAAATGTTAAAAACTTGCCAAACATTTTATTACAAAGCTCAAAAGCCAAAGTTAAATAAAAAACCTCTTATGGTGTCTCAGTCCAATTCCAAGTGGAGAGGCACCGACATGACAAAGGGGACACCCCTGTGTTTGGCACTCCTGGACCTCAGCAGTCTCTGCAGAGAGATTCATGACTGCATCAGCATGGAGAGAGGCATGGCCCCTTCTCACTCCAGAAACTTGTTGCTCCAGAGCTCAGGCTCATTGATGAGGCAATGTGGAAAAGCTCATCTTGCCAATAACGTACACATCCAGGTAAACAGTGGGCTTCCGTTGACTGGGATGTCAGTATGGCTTCTTTCATGAGTGCTCAAATCAATAAAAAATATTAAACATAAAGGTTCTAGGTTTTGCTGTGGACCCTGCACGCTGGCTCTGAAGGCACAAAGGGGCCGCATAGCTAGTGATGATTCCCTACTGCTGCAGAGCCAACTAGATGACCCTGTATCCCACTTCCTGGTGGCCCCTGTGGCCAGAAGGGGGTGTGGTCAGAGCTCACCGCACTCTGACTATTCTGGGCAGCTGCAACATTCATTTCCGGGATGCAGGAGGTCCAAAAACATCTTTGCCCCTCCCCCTACGTTCTTGCCCCAAGTTCAGATCAGCCAGCATGGAGAACTGGGAAAGGTTAGAACAATTAGTGTAAATTCATTTTATTTCAAATGTCAGGTTTGTGGCTAGATCTCCTCCTGCTTCTGCACTGAGCAAACACTCAAAGTTTACCTCCCTCTTTCTTTAATTATCTTTCTTCTTCTAGCTTCTCCTCTATGTCCTGGCACTGGTGCTGGTCTATGGGGGCAACTCCAGGTAGCCAGCTTTGGGAGTCACTTCATTCAGTCTAGCCTGAACTTTTTGGAGGGCTGCATTCTGGTGGCCAGGAAGAGGATTTCAGCCGACATTTTGATACTGACTGAACTGGATTAAATCAGAAACAAAACAATCTCAGAATGAGATAGTCAAACCTGTGCTTTCCTTTGAAAGTTTGCTCGGCAGTTTCTATCTTCAAGAGTCTGCCACTTGCACTTCTGTTTGCTGCAGTTGTATTCATGTGCACTAGACTAGAGCAGATATCCCTTTGTCACCAAGCACAGTTTAGGCCCTGAAATTACTGTACTTCTACTTATTTCAACAGACCTAATTCTCCAACAGAAGTACTATTTGAACTGAAGTAATTAAAAAGCTCTGCCATTATGGCAAGGCACCTGCTTCTATCAAAACCTCATTTAGCTTATCGTTCTGCTTGACTTTCTGTAATAATTTCTGAACAGACAAGTTTTTTGTTCTACTAAGAACATTTTTCTTTGAGAAATAATTATATTAATTATATATGTTCTTGGGCCATGTAGGCTGTAAAATTGAACTGCCAAGAATTGTCAGGGGGAAAAAGAAACATAGCATATGTAAAAATGATACTGAACTTATAAAAAGGGAGAGTGAAGTATTTCATGTTTGAGAGGGTGATAATGAGACCGCTTGCAGCCAAAAGTTTTAGCAAAGTTACAGTAACTGGAGCTCAGATGCAGCACAGGCACCTGGGCTAAGGGAAAGGCAAACAGCGACTGATTTATGAATGCCAAACCAGCTGAAGTTTGTAATATGATTTCATATGAAACTGACTCCTTTCACAAACAGTCCAGCTGCTTTATAAGGTATATGCTGAGAATGTGATTGATAGCAATTAACTGGGTTTTCTTAGTAAACACAGACCATAGGCAACTGCATTAAATATATCTGCAGTTGTACCATTCCCATTTAATTTGCAGTGCTCAAATTGTGGGGGTATACGGGGCTATGCCACACTCTACTTCTCACTGCTGCTGCTTAAGTGAAAATGTTAAAAAGTGTGGCGGGGGGGGGGTATTACTAGTATTATGATTCCATTGCAAGTATTTATTAGTACTGGGTAAAGTATTAATGGTGAATATTTTTCTTTGCAATTTGACTGCTATCACTTCACAATGCTCATGAGCAATTTCTCAAAATGTAGATATGTTTTGATGAAATTTCAAGCAAAAATATTTGTGGCAGTAGATAGCCTGCAAACCTTTTGCTGCAAGCTTTCCGTTGCTCTTTCAAATGTCAAGCTGGGCTGCTCGGTTGTGATTGATCACGTAAGTCATGTGGTATTGGTGTTCTGTTTTCCTCATTGGCTGAGCCTATCCCACATGCCAGGAGGATTAGCAGGAGCCCTTTTGACTATTTCTTTGGCGGTGATGCATTTGAGACCGATAACGAACATGTGCTCTCCTAGAGTGAGGTATGGAGGCAGAGAAGCAGATTCTGGGTTAACTGGGGCCTAAACCAACTGGGGTTTTACAAACAGTAACTAGCACTTTGAATTGCATCCAAAAGCAAATTGGTAGCCAATACACAGTATATTGAGCAGGTGTTTTTATGCCCTTATTGGTCTGTCCTTTTTAAAGGGCAGCAGCCAGATTTTGCTGTAACTGAATATTCTGGGCTCGAAGTGGAATATTCATTCCCTCCAGCTTTGACACTGCTCCGACAACTCCAGAGACATTGCTCCAGACATGCTCAGTCTTTTCTGTGAAATATACTGGAAGGTGCCTCACAGAAGACACTTACTTACCTCTGAAACCTGGTGAAGGCAGCCTGCTCTAATCATTAGCTTAAAGAGATCCACTGATAAGAACCTTTCAGACACAATAGCTGAGACTAACAAAGACATCCTAGTTTCCTCCACAGCCACAGCACAGAACCACAAAAACACCCTGTAGCACAATCAATTGGATTCCTCAATGGTCTTCTCTCAGTAACACTGTGATCTCCTCTCTTCTTAATTCATCTGTCACAGGTCACTGGTGAACTGTAGTGACCTGAGGGAATGCTCATGGAAAGTGGAGCTTGATTACTCCCAGACATTCTATATGAAATGGGTCACTGCTTGAGCCAGCATAGGGTCTCGGTTCCTGACACAGAGACAATTAAATAAGCCAGACAAGCATCGGACCACCCAGACAGCACGTCACCTGGACATGCAATTACTTTGTGTGAAGGTGACAAGAGAAAATTAAATGTAAACTCTGCACTCAGTCAATAGATATCACACTAGTTTAATGTTTGAATGAATGAAGCCTCAGATAGGGAATTTTGTTTCTCAAATGCCTGGCTGGTGGGTCTTGCTCACAGCTGGGTCAACCTGATCTCCATTTTTGGAGTCAGGAAGGATTTTTTTCCCAGATCAGATTGACAGGAACCAGGCGGGGAGGAGTGCTTTTGCCTTCCTCTGTAGCATGGGGTGAGGGCCACTTGCCAGGTATATCTCCCCAAATCAATTCCTTGCCATTTCAGGGCCCTGAGGCATTCGTGCACCTTGGGTGCACCCTCCTAGTCTCTGCCTGTCTTGCATAATAATTTAGTCTCCGGAGGGCTGTAATACTTTAATCCAGTCCAGGTTATTAGTTTCAATACAAGGGTAACTGCGTGGGAATTAATGGCCTGTGACGTGCAGGAGGTCAGACGAGATGATTTTGTGGTCCCTTCCGACCTTAAACTCTCTGACTCAAACAAGGCGTAAGTGACAGAGAAAAGAGAGGGTTTACAATCCTTCAATCCAGGTGATCAACTGTTTGTTCCTAACCTAGCCCTCAAAATCTCAGTGGGTTGTTCAAGTCCTTTGCCTGATTAGAAGAGTTTTATCTAGATACTTACTTGTCCCTCATCACCATAGTATCTAAGTGCCTTTCAATCACAAATGGATGCTATCCTCACAAAGATAGCAAGTACTATTTTATAGATGGGGAACTAGGGAAAGGGGTGGATTAAGTGACATGCCCAAGGTCACACCGGAAATCTGTAGCTGAGTCAAGAATAGATCTCAGGACTCTTGATTTCCTGTCTAGTACCTTTCCATTAGACTGTCCTTTATGCCGTCCCTGATTGAATGAGTTATGTTTGTCCAGCCAGGAAACAGGAAACATGTTACTTCTGTGACCAATAACAGTAGAACACACATCATTAACCATGTGAGGCAGCAAAACAGTATGAACAAATATTTTTTGTGAATATAACCAGATGATTCATTTTGCTGGTATTCAGCAACCCTTTTATTTACATATTTACAAACATTCTGATAAGTGAGTTTTATTCACAAGAATATTTACAGAAAGCAAAAGCATTGTGCATACCAATGCAATAAATGTTTGCAAGAGTATTCGCATCAGAAGTGCCCCTGAGGCTGTTTTGAAAAGCCACATTTTATCGTTTGCACAACGGATCAGTCGAACAATTACAAATATTAGCTGATAATTCGTGACTGGAAGACGTTCTTTCTATAGATAAAGCTTGTCAATCAGGGAACAAAAACACAACCAAGTGGCTTAGATGTGCAATATGAATACTGAAGATTCATACTTACCATTCCATGAAAAAGCTATTGGTTGAAATTGGTTCACACAAACTGTTCATAGAATATGGTGAAAAATAAGCAAATTCATGAAAATCATAACATGTTGCTTGGATAATTTGCAAACAGAAAATACTATATTTTGTTAAATAGATTGTCTAGTTCACTGTGCCCAGCTCCAATAACAACTCACCAACACAGCTTAAATACCAAGTACCAAATTCACAATCATTATTCCAGATTAAATATAATATTCTCAAAACATTCTGGAAATACATTTTGAATAAAGTATAGGAAATCACAATTGGCTGTTGGACAATTTTTGAGCAGAAAATGCGGCAAAATGTGCTGAGTAAATTATTCACTGTGAATTATCCTCTCAGATCTATAACTAACTTTGACAAGATGTTTCTTAGGAAAATCCCTTTAAAGAGACAATGTACAATTATAATATGTTAGAGAAAAGGGACATCTTAAGTGCCTTCTCTGTATAATAAAGAGTACCTAATTGACTATATGTCAAAATTGAATATATTTAATGGGTATTTCAAGTATGGGGGGGGAGGGAGATACTGAAAAAATAGACTCTTGTGCTGAATAATTTACATTATTTCACCTCCCCTCTTGATTCTCTGCCCTCCACAAAGGCTTTATATTACGGTTCCACTGGTTTTGTGCTGGTTTATGTTTACAGTGTTTACCTGTCAGTTTTGTCTTATCCCCCAAATTGTTTGCCATCTTCTGCTGCAATTCCTCGTTCTGATTGTAATCACCTAATCCTCTCTGGATACCAAATTCCCTCGGATGTGGATCTCATGTACCACTTAAACATCATTCACATATTTCCAGTATTTCTTACAAGTTAACTTTGTACCAAGAATGGGAGGGAGTGGGGTGAAAAGGCCTCATAGCTGACTGCTATCCAATCCACAGGTCATTTTAATTCTGTCAAGCTAGTGTTACTTGTAGAGTGCATTTGTTAGTGAGCAAGTGTGGATGGAATAGTTTAATAGAGAAAATCGCTCGTGTGGACGTGTGTCTTGTTCACAAATCCTGATGTCGGAGCCACATATGCTTTTGTCTTTATGACAACGTGTATATGAGTACTATGTGAGGGAGAACATAACAGAATAGACATTGGTAACTCAAAATGAGAGAGGGTCATGGCATGTGGTGTGCATGCTGTTGAAGTGAAAGGCATGTGACCCACCTGCTTTTCGGCTGTGGCATACCATAAACTAGCATTGACATGGCACAGCTTGTTGGCATACCACAGTGCAAAAGCAGGCATGTGATATGCCATTTACTTCAACAACATGCATACCATGTGCCCCAAAATTCTTCAATCCCTCCTGCTTTCTTTTAGAACCTAACAACTTGCTGACAGTAAACATGGTTTGATGGAAAGTCCAGTACAGAAGTTACATATTTCACCTACTTGTGATATATAATTTTTGGGCGGAGGGGAATAATTTGGGTCATGGAACAGTCTTTCATCTTAGCCAGTAGCATCCAGCAGGGACATAAATGTGATAATTATAGGACAGATCCTGCAACATTAAGTTGTGTGAATAGTCCCATTATGAACAATCCTACTGAATTCACGAGTACATAGTTACTTAAGAATTGCCAAACAGGTCAAGTCAATGGTCCAACTAGTATGGTATCCTGTCGTTGGCAGAGGCCAGGCTGAGCTACTTCAGAGGATGGTACAAGAAACCCCACAATGGCAGAAAATCACCCAGAAAAGATCTTGGCTGAGAAAGTTCTGAACAACTGGAAAGGGGAGTTTATGATAGAAATTGCAATTGGAGTTTAACTCAAGAAAGCGTGCTTGCTTATGCCTGCATGTCTTCAGCTGACGTCAGTTCATGTCCCTGTGCACCTTTAAGGACACGTCATGGCTCATAATCCAAAATACAGTTTGTGAAGTTTAGGAGCCTTGGGAACTTCCTAAATAGCAGCACAGTTATAAATTGCAAGGCATTCTAAGCTATCATTCTAATAACTCAAAGGAGGCAAAAGCTAAAAAATTGCAAGTGTTTTGCTGCTGCTCACGATTCCAGTTTAGCCACAAAGGATTGTATCCTTTTGTGTAAGTTGCACTGAATGCACATAGCCGGAAATTTGTTGTCACTCGTTCTATTAACTTTAAGATTATCCTGTATATCTTCCCCTTGCTTTGTACGTACAACCTCTCACGCACCCAAACTGGAGGAGAAAAATATAAACCAACTCGTGCTTAGAAATGCCACTTCACGTACAAGATGATCAGAGAGTTCCGTGAGTCTGATGGAGGAAATGGCTAATAAATGGCACAGGGACCCACCATGTGAGAAAACGAAGGAGCATTGTATAAACTACAAACCAGAGGAGTAGAAAGCGGCCTTTTCTGGAACAGGAGCCCTCAGTACAAGGCAAGTCTTTAATATCTGCAGCATCTTCTCCTTTTACGAAACAACCAACTCATCCCCAGTGCACGCCGAGTGTTCTGACCTTGTTTCAAGCTTGGAAGGAAGCCGAGCAGTGATTCTCCTCCTGGCAGCGCCAGGCCCCCCAGGTTTCACTTGAGTTCACCTTCAGTTCACTTCACTCTCAGAGCACTGAGTTCAAACATTTGAATTGAACCTGAAAGAACGTTTCCCTTGCTCCTGACATTCTGTGGTGAGTCAGACTATACATTGGCTGCTTAAATCATGATATTGCTCAGCTTTATTCCAGCCTACATTAAAATTATGCCTGTCTGTATAACTGCTGCCCATGGGTCCAAAGAGGGAAAAGGCACTGGGTCTAGTATTTTTTTTCTTTTCAGTTCTGGTACTTGAGTAGTGATGGAAGGCACCAAAATGACAGTTCTAGAAACTGAAGACATCAGGTTAGCTATAAAATAAATACAGCAAGGGCAGCTGCCGTGCCAGCTTCTCCACCCCACCCACGCAACCCTGGTTTGGGAAGCTCTCCTCTCAAAGTGAAAAGTTAATTACTTTGCTATGTCCACTGAGTCCTTAGCATCCTTGTCAACAGTCCCAGTGAGGCCAATTTGTACTAACGGTGCTGAAGTAGGCACTCAGTTATAATGCTGAAGACCTTTACCTACCATGGTTAGGAGAGCAGTAAATGTCAAGATTAGACAGACTAATTGATTTATTTTTGTGAGATGAACACCACTTTGGGAAAAGGCAACCTATTGTTCACTAACCCCAGAAGGGATGGAGAGAGAGACAGAGTGGGCAGATGGTCAGACACAGTCACGAGGAATTTAAAGTCACAGTTCGGTCACAGTAAAACATCCAGAGTGTGGGGGTTTATTTTAATGAAATGTCTTGTGTTTGTACTCTCTGCCACCTCCAGCAAATCATTACACTGACCAGAGGAAAGAAATTTTGTAAAGATTCACTGGAAAAGAGAGAGCATGCAGTGAATTTCATAGTAAATGTAATCAATTCTAAGGCCACAAGTGACCGTTATGCTTATCTACTCTGACTTCATGTATAACCGGCCACAGAATCTTACCCAGTAATTCCTGCATCTAGTCCAAAAAATGTGGTTGAGCTAGAGCTGCGATCCTCAACCTCTTCCATACCAGGTCTCCTGTCCCATCTCGCTGAGATCTAGCCAGGACCCACAACCCATTTAGAAATATAGGAAAGGCAGGATAGTCATGATCCACTAACATCTGTTTGTGGCTACTCCAGGTTAAGGATCCATGAACCAGAGCATACCATGAGAACAGGGGAAAGGAGCTATTGTCACTCTGTCTGGAATGGCTCACCACTGTGAGTGACTATCTCAGGGCAGACTTTCAGAAAAGAAGTGCAGACACCCCAAACTGGTGGTATGTTCTAGAATTAGATTTCACCAAGCCAGTAACAAATGTGAGCTCCTGGATCACTATACCAGTCTTACCATGGAGTCACAGACAGTACCCTTAGCCTCTCCAGCCTATCTTGCTACCAGACAAACTGAACTTTGTGATAAAAGGTTACTTAAACCTAGTATCACACCACATCAGGTTTCTCCCAGTTCCAAGAGACAAGTCACTCATCCCATATCAATTGGTACTCCAAAGACAACACTGGCAGCCAATTCTATAGTAAACTAACTATAGGTTTATTAGCTAAGAAAAAAGAATTAGAGTTATTGAGAGGTTAAAGCAGGTAAAATATAATAGCAGGTAAATTACAATTTGTAACTCCAAATGGTGGCAGTGTTGTATAAACACCAGTTTCCCAAAAATCTTTTCCAGGGTTACCCAGAATAATTCTGGGGATCTCCATCTTCTCATTCAGTTATTCTGCCCTATTAGAATCCAAACAGTCCAGAGTCAGAGGAACTTTCTTTAAATCCATATTTATATCTTCTTCTCACAAAAGACAAGCTGACAGTCTCTCTAACCACGTGGGCTTTTCCTTTGATGACGATGCATGAGGAATGGACTTAGACTTTTGACCTCCAACCATATACATAATGGCCACTGGCTTTGAAATTAGCATTTTCTGTTAAAGTCCTTAATCCTTCATTAGCATTTCACAAAGTTTCTTTGGTGGGTAATTTAGTTGCAAAGGTATTTACCATATAAATGTTTGCTATTACATTATGACAGGAATAGATAAGCGAAAACAATACAAGTAACATCCCATTCGTTTTATTAAGTTTAAACACCCAAAACATTTATACATTTACAATCACTTTGATTTAATATACAAGTGAATTGACCTGAATACACTCTACCATGACCTGGTCAGCCAGCGTCACAGCTACATTCACAACATTTCATTTATTTAAACTTATCTTCTGTGCCTATTTCATATTCTAGGCACATTCTGCACACTGAACTTTAATAAAACACTTTAGGAGATTCCTAGAGCAAGGGTTTCAAGAACAATGTGATGACTACAGTTTGTACATGTGTTATTCTAGTTACTTGCATAAATTATCATCCAAAACAAGACTCCCTTTGAATAATGCAGCCAAAATTGGAGCCATAGTTAATACAGTGGTAGTGGGTGTGGTGTGGAAGAAGCAGTAGTGCATGCTGATTCTCCTGAATCAGAATGAAAGGACAAGTTGTTTAAGCCAATACCATTCTGATCTATGAGATCAGTTACATCAGTAGTTCCTTAGGCAACATTTTTGAGGGGGAACATTTACAGCACTGTATCTTCTCATTCAGAATTACCTCATTCTGATAGAGCATCCAGAGCTGCCTGTTTCTCTCTTCCCCCTGCTTAACCACCAGTGACATTGCCAATTGCCTCTAGTGCATAGTTTGTCTGTCTGAAGAAGCAAGTATGTCAATATAGGTTGTAAACCCAAGATCTCTGCTCCAGTCACATGCAGAGAAGTTGCGGCTAAAATTCAGGTTAAACATTAGGGACAGGATTCTCAACTGGCGTAAAGCAGCATGGCTCCATTGAAGCCAGTACAGCTTTGCCAGTTCATACGATCTGGAACTAGGTGCTTCTGAAGTTGGCAGCCTGCCTCAAACTAGCTGATCTTAATTTTTTGCCCCTGCTGTCTTTTCCAAATCGCTTTCTACTGGAACTGTCTCAGCAGTTCTGACTCAGGGTTACCTCTGTTACAGACACTGACATCTCCTTATGATTTGTATTATTCTTCCGAGCCCAGTCATCTACAACATAGCAGGAATAACAATCACTCTGTTTATCAGTTAATATAGCCTAAGCTCATCTCATTCTGTCATAACAAAATAAATAGTCTTTTTTCTTTCATTCATTTACAGTCATTCCACTGTACTATATACTTTTCATCAGACCCAACTGATATTTTTAATAATTATTGACTTAACTATGAGCCAGAGATACTACAAAATTTTGCATTTTTGACTCAACTTGCCTCATAGCCATAAAATTCTAGGTCAGATATTTGTGGCCCAAATTCATTCCCCAGAAATAACTACATAGCACAGTGGTTCTCAACCTGAGGCCAGTAGGCCACTTGTGGCCCAATCAGCACAGACCTGCGGCCCATGTGAGATCCTCAGGGCCATACGGGTATTATTGAATGTGGCCCACATACCATATTGTGGGCTGTATATGTGGCCCACAATGGTAAATAGGTTGAGAACCACTGACATAACATATACCAAGTATGGTCTCTTCAGGATTCAGCACCATTGCCCCAGATATAAAGGAGAGAGCAAGAGAGAGATACAAGGAGGGTCATGGGGGTGGTTGGGAGTCATTGTTGGAGACTTTCTCTATGTCTATTGCATCGTTTTTCTGACTCCTCCCCTCAGACCAGCAAGTGTCACATATGTCACATATTCGGTATTAGCCCATAGAAGCTCTATCCAGTTGGCATATAGTTTAAGTTTGCATTTGTTTGACCGCTGTCAATCAGCCTGATTTTTAATCACTAACATTTTATTATTGTTGACAGTACATCAGATTGATCTTTACTTTTTGTTGTTATGTTGGAAGGGAATGGGATTGCACATAGTTGTTGCCCAGAAAGAGTTAGTGAATGTGTTGTCCATGTCTATTTGCAATAATCACTCTCCTTTGTAGCAATTCCTTAGACTGTCACTTCCTCATGAGCTCCCTTATCTGAGTCAACTCTTTAAAAAGTTGGCTCCAATCACATAATTGATGACACCAACAGCACAGGAATAAAACACAAGGAGGCAGAGAGGGGTAATCTTTAACTGTTTGGTTTGAATATTGAACATGAAAAGTCTGGACGTTACACCAGTATTACAGCAGAGTGGAAATTGCTTTACAGTCTGACACTGGGCAGCCGAAAGCCTGATGTTACAAATGATGTCACCGTGCAGCATGATAGAAAGCTCACCAAGCCAAGAAAAATCAGCCAAAAATATGTTGGTGGTGGTTTTCCTTTTTATATATTTTTATACTTTTTCCCTTCTATTTGTTTCCTAGTTAGGCAGCACCTTCAATATACCAAGCTGCTCCAACATTCATTTTATCCTGCATTCCTGTTACAGTAGATGCACACCTCTTAAAATATCCGTGTAATTAGTTATATCTTCATAGAATAGTTTAGTACTAATGGAAGATGCTAGAGTGACAGTCTGAGAGACTGAGGTCTTCTTTCTTTGGAGTAGTTGCAACATGGCAGGCATCAATGCAAATGTTTCCTCACTACCTCATCAATTCACCTCCCCTCAGCCACCTCTGAGGGTGACAGCCCATTCTGTTCTTCAGCCCACTTAGTTCTTGGCCTCTGGGACTGGTAACAAAGGTGATAAATGTAATGATAGTCTCTGTGAGGTAAGGACACCACCTTTCATTAGCCAAGGGACTGTGGTCACCTGCTAATTTCTTGAAGGCCACTGAAATCACCAAAAGAAGTTTTGTTACATTGTCTGCATCAGTCAGTGGCAAAAGGAAAGGGGTGCTATCTTTCCGGTGATATGGGATCTCCTTAAATGTGTGTTTATTAATATTTTGGAGGAGACAAGTGCCTTTGCATTTGAAAATGAGGTTTCTCTAACCTTTCTGACCTCCATCTTGGTCATATGCCCCAAGAAGGAATTCAAGATCACTGGTTGGGAAGATTCAAGTAGCCTGGCTTTCCACTCCTCCTTTCACTTTGTGTTACCATTCTCCTTCCTGTGTCTTCCCTGAACTCATGGCATACTCCTGTAGGCAGGGAGAGGTACTCCCAATATGATGCACTGCTCTTTCTCGAGATCAAGAATCTTACCTCAGCAATCTTCTATCCCCTTCTGGCTAAAAACTAATGCTGCTACTGCTGAAGTGAATCTTTTGGGCACACGCCAATCTCATTTATACTGGTGCAAATTCTGATTAAGTCTGTTGGAGTAAACTGAGTTCCTCTAGACTTGCACTGGAGTAAAGAGGACAGACTCTGGCCCACAGTGTTTCACTAGCTTCACAAAAGGTGAGTTTTTGTATGATTATGTATAGAGTGATGTCCAGAAACTCTGGAGCTCTGTTTTCAGGAAGTGTTTAATGAGGAAGGACACTATAAGTGGAGGAAGGAATAGTGCCTTAATGTTACATTGTCTTGGTTCTATTTCTCTTTTTATGTTCGAACACTGAACCATCTGTAGAATAATAAAAGATTAAATTACTGATATAGCTAGTTAGCTGGTTTCTGTGAATAGTAGATTATAATCTCTCTCTCTCTCTTTCCCTGTTTATGTTGTTACACTGTCAGTGACAACAATAAACCGATACAGAAAAATCCAACAAATAATCTATAGCAGTGCCCCACCCATTACTAATGAGAATCCGGTTCTTCTGGGCCTTTGCATTATGCCATAGGGTAGCACAGATACTTCAGAGCGGTGCTGCAGATGACCCTTCTTTCTGAAAAAAGCCAGACAGCGATTAGGGCAAAAAACAAAACAGAACTATAGTATTAACATGGTTAGCGTTTCCAGTAAAAGCTGACGCAGTTCTCTCCTCTTCTTTCAGAACTGGGTGGGGCATCCTCCTTATCATGAGAAAGTCCAAAGCCAGATGTATGTCTTGCCCTGCAACAAGTAAACTTCTGATTTTCTTCCTTAAAATATCAAAGTTACATTTGCTGGTTAGGCATGGAAAATCTCCAACTTTCCCATGCAGTTCACACCCACTATATGCTTAACCCATAAATTATTCCTCACCTATAGTTTACTATGTAAAACTTACCATCAATTACGTGTGTGTGTGTGTGTGTGTGTGTGTGTGTGTGTGTGTGTGTGTGTGTGTGTGTGTGTGTGTAAAATATAATATAATACTTCAGTTAGATAGCTGTCTGAACAATTAAGTACCTCCATTGTGATTCTGAGTAATACTCCCCCAGGATCTACTGATACAGTGCTTTCCTAAATTCTGAACCTCCATGCTAGAATGCTATTACTGGAAATTTGCTCTCAAGTAATTCCCTATAAAACTTTTGGGATATTTAAAAAAAAAGGCTTGGTAAAGAAAAAAATATGATCTTAGATGCTGCATCCCTTTCTCCCCTCATTTCTTCCTTTGTTTTCCAATAATGCCAAAAAAAAAAAATCAGTCCTTTATTGTCCTCTGCAGCTCAAATCCACAGGCACCACAGGAACAAGGCTCATAAATCAAGATCTCACCACTGTCTCCAAACCAGATGATAGTGCCACTGAATCCATCATTTTTTTTGCAGAATAACTTCCTCATCAGAGTTCAGGGGATCACGGGGCAGACCTACCAGCATATCAGCTTTGCAAACTCACAGAGCTTACCCCTGACCTCGCCACCTAAGGCTGCAGCCATCTTGGCAGTCAGATCTCTCTTTGCCTCTCAGGATGTTTGTAGAGTTCTACCAATGTATTGTAATCACACCTTCCTTCCTGTCTCCAGCACTTGTAACCACATGAGCTGTTGTGACACTGACAGATCAGCCAACCTGTGCATGATCCACAACAACTTAACAGGAGGCATTACAATTGTAATCAAGACACTATGTGAATTTCGAAGAGATGTACTAGACTAGCAATCATCAACTCATTCATTTGAAGTAACAGAAATCAAGGATAGATGCTAAGTGTATTTTCCTGTGTTTACCTATATCTTGTTAGAATTTTAACAATGTAACCAGATTAGTTTGTAGATGCTAATTTCCTTTCATGTCTTAATTGCCATAATTATGTATGTGACTGTGTCCAGTTAACCTTAAGATCAAAAATGTAAGATATTGCAGGAACTAATAATATTATCTATATTGTCTTCAGCTTAACTATCTATGTTATAATGGGAGACGGGCTAATTGCCTTATGTGAATGAATGTAACTAGTTTACCTGTGTATGAATAGGAAATAGAAAATTAGCTTCAAAGCAACATTCCACAGGTGATCTGCATGGCCTATTCTTCCTCAGGTTAAGGCCCTGCTGTGACAATTTCTGTGAGGAGGCTTGTCTGACGGCTAAAAAAGCTATAATAGAGAAGCCTCGCGCCTGATCCTCCCATCTCTAGTGTGCTTAAACTTTGAACAGGGAAAGTATAAGTCATAAGATGGAGATCTTCCAAATAAATATTTGGAATACTCTGGAAAATGCATGGAAGGACTCAAATAGTCTCTACACCTGGACTGCCTTTTGGACTATAACCTTTTAAATTGTTTCCAGAAAGATGTTTACAAATCAGCAGCCTCATCATCTCTGCTATGAAAGTGACCAAAGGACTTTACACACATGTATATTGATCTTTTAACCTAGGGGTAGGCAACCTATGGCACGTGTGGCGAGCTGGTTTTCAGTGGCACTCACACTGCCTGGGTCCTGGCCACCGGTTCGGGGGGCTCTGCATTTTAATTTAATTTTAAATGAAGCTTCTTAAACATTTTAAAAACCTTATTTACTTTACATACAACAATAGTTTAGTTATATATTAGACTTATAGAAAGAGACCTTCTAAAAACGTTAAAATGTATTACTGGCACGTGAAACCTTACATCAGAGTGAATAAATGAAGACTCGGCACACCACTTCTGAAAGGTTGCCGACCCCTGTTTTAAATATTTGTAACTCTCTTCTTTCTTTCTCCTTTTATTATTAAACCTTTAGTTACTAAAGGATTGGCATCCTTGTGATTATTGGGTAAGATCTGAGACTCAGATTGACCTGGGGATCACTGTCCGGTCCTTTGGGATTGTTGAACCTCACATTTGGTGAATCAGGTTTTCAGTAGCTCCTTACTATATTTGACGTGGCTGTCTAGATGAGGGCCAAGGGCTGGAATGCCTAACGGGGGACTGTGTTTTGGCTTCTCGTTAACCAGTGTGGTAGTACAGAAGCTCTTTGTTACTGGGTTGGTGAATCTAATTATAGAATAAACCACCAGTTTTGGGGATTGTCTGCCCTATTTCTTGCCGTCTGCCCTAAGTGTGTCATTCTCAGTGCAGCCCATCCAGGCACCTGGTCACAGCTGTGAAATAGTGTAAAGCCAGTAGCAGTGAGATCAAAATTGGGCATATGTCCTCTTTGTTTCCATGGTTACCAAAACATAGTCATAAATTAAATCCTATTCTTCAAAATTGCCTTTCCGAATGCAAAATCATCAGCATTATTTACCCAACAGATTGCTAGTTATCACTTCCGCTAGCTCCAGGAAAACAAACTATAACAGAAACAGGGAGGCATCTACATTATGAGCATCTAGGAAGAAATGATGTCTTTTTTTCCTAAAATGGGGGGAAATGCAGTGACTTTATTTTCTCTAAATAACCCAGAACCAAAACCTGGGATCAGACATTTCTGAACTTTGGAAGAATGTGGATCTGAGTCTAAACATTGTCCCACAGGCCCATCTCTATAGTTTGTTCAAAGTATGGCACCTTGACCACCTGCTCTCCTTTGCTTCTGTCTCACTGTTCTTCGGGGGTGTTGTGCCTTCTAGGGCTTCCTCCTTTCTCAGTAGGCTTCTGCTGCATGCCCCATGTCAGAGCATCTCTCTAATGTGAGATCACCTTCCCAGACCAATTCTCCTGCAGGTGGTGAGCCCAAGTGCTGCAGACTAACCTGTTCTGAATGAAGGAGTCTGTTAGACCCCTGTGTAATCTTGGGGACTTTATCTCCTGCTCTTCAGATTGTTCTCTAGTAAAAAACCTGTGCCGCCCAATGGTTTCATTCGGCATTGGGGACCAATAGATTATCAGGACTCCTAGGACCGCTGTGAAGCTTGAGGCAGGGATGAGTTTCAGAGTGGTGCAGAGCTCTCTGCCTTGTTCCCCAATAAGGCAAAGTAATAGTCTTACTTTCTTGCTATTGTCATCCTCCTACATGGCCAGGTCTGTGTACAGCTTGAACTCCAGCTTCCACCACTGGGCTAGGTTTGTGTCTGCAAAATCCAGGGCTCTGAAGGGCTTCAGACCAATTTCATGGTGCCCATTGCCAGCTGCCGCACTGCAGAGATCTCACAGCTGAAACAACATGCCACCATGTTTCATTAGCAAAGAGTGAAGCCGAATGCGGGTTAAGTTGAACAAGTAGAACATTGTTAAACCCTGTGCACTGCTCTGGCTATGTGGCTGAGTTACTTCCATACTAATGCCCCGTATTCCCTGTTCCACTGGTGTCCTCTCGTAGGTTGCAAAAAGTATATTTTACTGACAGGAAAATTTGAATTATCATGTTGATGCTGTTTGGCAAAATAAAACAAGTGTGTGAATAAAACACCTGATTCAACACCCCCTGAAATCTGTGTGAGTCTTTTGTGATGGATCTTTTGTGATGGGACTACAACTCCCATCAACCCCCATCCCCTCTTCACTTCCCTTTCCCCTGGCCGGTAAAAGGGAAAGATCAGGAAGTGGCCAGGGTCTGGGGGGAAGTGGCAACCTCATGGCAAGCCCCAAGCTGCAGAGAAGCCTAGGGTTGCCATCTGTCTAGGTTTTCCCAGGATTGTCCCTCTTTTCAGGTAACTGTCCTTGGAAATCTTTAAGGTTGCTTAGTATACACTGCCAGCTGTTCAGTTTTATGGGCTCAGCATCATCCTGGATGTCCCAGTTTTTCATACATCAGAGATGGCAGCCCTAGAAAAGTCAGATGCAGAGAAGAATCCCCAGGAACTGTACGCCCAGCCACGTGTGGAACAGGCTGTGACTGCTGGCCATTACAGCTGGGTGCAGGTCTGTGAGGGACTTATGGGGGAGCAGCAGCAGCTGGGCAGGGAGCCAGTGCAGAGGGGCCCCAGTGAGAGACACCAACTGAGCGTGACCTGGACATCCGCAAGCTCCTATTTGCTTGAAGACAGTCTGTATTGGAAAGGGCACCAGGCACTAGGCCCACTTTTGATCAGACTGCCCACAGGAGCCCAAACTTTAAGCTGTAACTGTTTAACCCTCTGTACCTAGTGTCTTTACAGTTTTTCCCTTTCCTGCCGCCCAGTAAAATACCCTTTCACTGAACCATGTGTCTGAGTGGTTACGGGGCTAGCACCCACAAGCCTTGCTGCTGAAACACCTATAGTGCTTGCCTCAAAGTTGTGGTACATCTGGCACCCTACTGGCACCTTAGCAGTTTGGTGTACTCCAGCATTGAGACGCCCCAATAATTACACTTTCCATTGATGCCAATGGATATTTGATCAGTCTCTTAATGAGTCTCTTTCCTCTTCCTCCAACAACAGGCAAATACCCAAGCTGAATAAAGGAGAATTACAGACCATGAAGATGACTGAAAACTGTGCTGGATGACAAGATAACTGTCTACATATAAAAGAATGTAACCATTGCAGAGGAGGTATATAGAGTGGTCCACCCACAAAGATGGATCATAGTTAGGAATAAAACTAAGCAAATGAAAATGTAGGCTGAACGTCAGATAAAATTTCTCAAGGTAAATTAGGGAAAGCCCCATCTCTGGAGTTATCTAAAATTAGGCTACAATGTGTGACGTTACACTCCATATTCTTTATGGAAATATGCTTATGATATGGATATGGCATAACTGAGATATAGTTTATGCAAGATGGCTCATGTAAGATATCATTGGAAAGATTATAATTTGCTGAATGTGATTATCCAATGTGTATGCCTGTATCATTTCTGTATCTGAAGTTAGGAATATTGACCATGTATCTGTATTTCAAATGTTCTACTTTGGGTGTCACCCGCACCTAGCCCTTCAGGTACAATGAAAAAGCTAGACAAGGCTGATGGCCCATCAGCAAAGACAACAGACTGAAAGAGCTTAGTCTTCCTGTGAACGCTCCACACAGCCTAGGAGTAATGGCTGCTACAACCCTGCAGAGACATGGGTCTGAGTCACCTGGTACTGGACCATCACCCCTTCCCCCCCACCCCCGGAATGCCAGTGTTTTTCCACTGGAAGACAAAGGGTTCCCACCATACACAAATGCTATATAAGGCAGGGGAGTGACATCATTGTGGTTCTCCTATGCCTCCCCGCCCAAAGAGACACTGGGCAAACACCTGGAAACAAGAACTGAACTGGGGGGAGAAGAGCTGAGCCCAGGTTGGAAGGGTGTCCAGTCTGTGAGTGGAAATACCTGAAGTTTAAAGTTGCAGGCCAGTGCTGTTGGCTTTCAAGACTCTCTGTAATCTGCCTGTGACAATATTTAGGGTGAGAAATTACTATTTGTAGCCAATTTTTTTTAGTGAATCAAGCTTGGTTTGCATGTTTTGTTTAATTTGCTTAGTAATCTGCTTTGTTCTGTTTGCTATCCCTTTAACCACTTAAAATCTGCCTTTTATAGATAATACAATTTGTTTTGTTTATTATTAAACCCAGTTTGTGCAATTTCTAACTTGGGGGGGCAAGAAGGTGTGCACATCTCTCTTCACACTGAGGAAGAGGGTGAATTTTTATGAGCTTGCGCTGAGCAGATTTTTCTATACAGCGTAAGACAATATACCTTTAGGTTTATCTCCCAAAATATCACCTGAGTGCTGGGTGAGTCCTCTCACACAGAGCTGACTTCAGCCTGTGTCTGCAGTGGGGCGTGACCCTACTTGTGTGCATGTACTGCAAGAGGCCGGAGAGCCTAATCCAGCAAAGCAGACTGGCGGAGCAGGAGAGGCTCAGTGAAACCCCAGTACATCAGGAGGCATCCCAGGTGTGTGTGTGGGGGGGTCCAACCCATCACACAGTGTACTCAACATAATAAAGAAAATGATTTGGCATTGGCAGAAAGATGCACAAAGTGGCCCGGGTCTTTTATTTCTCTAATTTCTATAATACTACAAAATCCATGTCTGGTAAAGTTTAATAACCCAGGATAAATATTATAGCTTCCCATGTTCTTACATTTTCCTAATTAAAGTTTTCAGCAAGACAGATGTTCCAGCTGAAGATACCATAGCAGTTAACAAAAGTAGGAATCAGAGCCAGGTCATTTCGGAAGCATAAAAATAGAAGAATAACTTTTTTCATCTTTGCCATGTTTCACATAAAAATATATGACAGATGCACAATGCTGTTCTTTAAAACTTCTTTCCTGTATGCTTTGTAACATATGGTGAAATTTCCCTTCTAATCCTACAATCTCCCTGCACCTTTGAGTTTCTGTATTGATTAATCCAGTCCGTAAAAGATGTTCTGCTAGACTGGGTGAATGACCACACCCCTTGGCAATTTTCAATGTCCCTATTTAATATAATCTTCCTGAATGTTTACAAAGAAAATCTAACTTCATGAAAATAGTTTAAGTCTTTGGGTTCACAAATTACCCAGATTTGTATCCTGTCCTTCTCGTACCATACCCAGCTGTTCTATAGCTCTTACAACCTCAAGACAAACCTTTTTCTAACCTGCACTTGTGAATAGGATCATGCTATTGACAGCCTCACTCATTCATTTTGTTATACCAAAGAACCCTTTTTAAAATCCTAGAGCCACTACTTAGATATTAACTTACCCAACCCTACTGAGTGTGGAAGTCAAAGGGAGCTGCAGGTGATAAACACTTCTGAAAATCAGGCCACTTATTTGGATTTAGGTGCCTAATTTAGGCATTCAGGTTTAAAAAATTTGGCATTAATATTGAATGTTAACAATGTGCGATGAAGTTTATAAGTACAGCAAACACTATAGTAGCAACTTTTGGTTTTTATTAGTGAATCTTAAAGCTCCAACCAAGTCAAAACACTAATACAACAACCTACAGTGCCATACAGTTTCTAATGCAATATATTCACTGCAGGTCAGTTATTCCCCTTCTCTGTGTCTTTGTCAACAACTGATCACTTGTCTCATCATTCTTACAGCCATGAAGTATTTCATGTACTCCAATCATCTCACACTTCTTTGCTGGATAGTAATACAAATGGTCTGTGATCATGCAACAATCTGTCCTTGTGAATGGCTGTCACTATTTGAATCCCCAAATCCCAGTCTCAGAAAAAAAAAGGCATCCTAATTCCTCCATTTTGTGCATTGAACAGTAGCTGCCATAGAAGAAGGTGACAATGTATTCTAATTGTCTGCACTCTGTTTAGTTGTTTAGACTGAGGGGAGTATGGCTACAAATTACTAATTAATTTTGGAAGACACTATTTATATTCATCTTCCCTTAAATGTCAATGTCATCTGCATTTTGGCTGCCCAGGTAAATGGAATTCTCTGCTTTTTCTCCTTATAAATGTCAACCTGTCTTCTTCTATTAATCCAGCCTTTGTCTCTGTGATTTGGCAGCAGAGCCACATAAACTACTGCTGCTGGATCTCTCCAACCTGCCCCCCAGCCTCAGTTATTCTCTGCATCTGTGACGGTCGCTGGAAACTGTAATAATATCATTAGCAAAGTCAAAATTGGCAAATTTCTAAGCTGAATGCATATTAAACTGCCTGACCTTATCTCCCTTTCCTCACCAATAAGACAAGTCACTATTTAGTGAGACCAAATGTGCCAATAGCTGTTTTTAGAACCCATGAATTATATGTAGAAGGAAAGGGATACACATTTAGGCCCCAGTCCTGCAAACTCTCACGTAGGCTTAACTTTAAGGAATAGCCACATAGAAATCCATGAGATTATTTACAGGCACAAGTGTTTACAGGGTCAGGACCTAAAACTGCAATCCGATTAGTATTAGTTACACATGACAATTATTTTCTATGCTTAGCAACTATATAGATTTTAAATTGATCATACTATTTCTTTGTCTTTCCTTTAGGGCTAACTCCTGCTCACTTAACTCACCTGACTTTGGTGAGACTAAACAGGGTGACTACGATTTGGCCTCCATTGATGTTTGTTTAAATAACTCTCTGCCCCTCCAGCGTGGAGCCTGGAACTTAAGGGTCTGTCTACACTGCAGTTGGACACTTGGGGCTGGCCCGTGTCAGCTGACTCAGGCTGGCAGGGCTTGCTCTAGAGGTCTATAAGACTGCAGCATAGACATTCGGGCTCAGGCTGGAGCCCGAGCTCTGGGACCCCGCAATGGGGGAGAGTCCCAAAACCTGAGCTCCAGCTCAAGCCCAAACTTTTACACTGCAATTTTTGGCCCTGCAGCCTGAGTAAGCTGACATAGACCCGCACGGGTGTTTAATTGCAGTATAGACATTCCCTAAGACGCATCAGAACTCCTGTGGTTCTGTGGGCAGGAATAGGGAAGGACACACAGGAGTTTGCACCCACTATGGTGAACAGCATAGCTCCACACCATTTCCCTGTGCACTGTTACACCAGGAGTGGGTCAGGGCCTGAGCATATCAGGTGAGGAGAGAGGCTTGGGAAAGGACCAGTGGACCTGATATTTTATGGATCCAATGGCCATTGCCCCTTCCAGAGGCCCTTGCCGTCTCAGTGCTGTTTTGTGGTTGTTCTGTAGCTTCAGAAGGATTCCTTCCCTTTCCCCTACAGCAATCCCCAGCACACAACTCACTTGCTGTTCCTTCCACGTGTTGGCCTATACGACTGATCACTCGGGAGCACCTATTAAAGTATGAGTGCCATGACCAAGTAGAACGAATACCCCAACTTAAGACAGTTAAATGATCTCAAAATCTGCTGTGCAATGACCTTTAATAGGAGTGACCAGATGGATATTGCCAGGGAATTTGGGACTTTTTTATATTTTCAGTGGAGACCACTGCTCAATCTACTACATGAAAGCGAGTTACCATTTCACAGAGTTCCAGCTAAGTTCAGCACAACAAGGACAGCAGGAGCTGGAAATAGGTCTTAGATAAACTGTCCCTTGATTTTAGTTTCGTCCCTCCAGCTATGACAGCATGAATAGGTTGTCTTCTCAAAACTGGACATAGTCTCTTGCCTGCAGATAATCTGCAACAAAAGCAGCAAAGAATTGCACATGTTTATTTGACACTTGTCCTGATCTGAATGGGAATGGAAAGAACACCATTCTAACTGATTGTTCCAGACATATCTTGGTTGCATAAACAGCTGCTAGTAAATACGTTTATCAAGGCAGCCATAATTCTTGAGACGATGCCACAATGGCTCTCTAGTGATACAGTCAAAGGCTACGTGAATTAGAAGAAGCAACAGGAATTAAGGAAGAAATTAGATAGAGAAGAAAGGAGGAGAGGAGATGTGCAGATCCTTAAAGGTGAGTTGGCAACCTCTGATCTTAATGAAGGCCAGGGAAACAGGGGAGTGAAATATGCAGTACTGAATGCCAAAACATTTAGCTTTTACATGGACTAGGAAGTTCACAGGCTTTCCATAGACCTTAATGGAAAACTCACAGGGTTTTTTTTATAAGCAGCACACAATATATTCACCCATAGAATATCAAATATTCATTTTACAAAGGCAGTACCATGGAATTCCAATTTTATGATGTTCTCCAGGAACACCTGCAAACCTATATGAAATCAAGGGCTCAGATAATCAGGCAATGCCAGGGAGCATCAGTCCTGGAGCTCAGAAAATTAGGGTCATACTGTATTGTAGCTGAGGATTTAAGGCACAATCATTTTCATTTTGAACAAAAAACAGTTATGGAAGGCTAATGGTTTTGGTGATTTCATTTTGCTTTTCTCTTTAGCAGTTTCTAGCAGCACAGGGCCATGTAAACAGAAGAACATTTCAGCTGTATTCAAACTTCTCATGCAAACTCTGTTTACAGTCCAAGTGAGGTAGCCTTATGACAGTACTGTGTGCTCTAGCAACTCTTGTTCTTTTGTCATTTTCTGTAAGTTAGTATCTAACGGTGATTTTCAGTACTTTTGCCATGTGTCATCTTGGATTTTTTAGTTGTGTTATTTCAATAGTAACATGTTCCAAATGGAAGCCATTTCATTGCAGATCTCAAAAGATACAAAAGTAAAATAATTTCAAGAATGTTGACTGCATTACTAGAGAGAATTTCCAAAATATACTTTCTAGACACATAATAAAATGGGGGTGGACAAAACAGTTTGGGAAAAACAGCTTGAATAAAATACAGATGGAGCAGAATCTTTGCCCAATATTTAACCAAAGTATTTTGAAGGATCATAAAAAGTCAGAAAACCCAATAAAAATGCACTTCTTGGTTTCATTTGTAAGTGGAAGTAGCAATACCAAAATTAGAGCTAAGCAGAAGTTGTGGTTTCCCATCCCCTTCCTCCAGGAAAAAAATTTGATTTTGGGGGGCGGGGGAATTGCAAAAAGAAATAAAAAATTGGAATATTTTGGCTGAAAACCAAAATAGTTTGATTCAGAAATTCTGCCATGGTGTCTCGTGGGAGCTATAGTTCAGGAGCCTCTTACTCCTTTTTTACTCTATGCAGGATTTCATGGCTGGACTACTTCTCTCCTCTTGGTGAGGTGAGCTGATGCATCATGGAAGACCCATGGTTGTGGGGAAAATAGACACTTTTTGTGAAAATCTGATTTTTCCATTAAAATACTGTGTCAATGGAAAATTTGCAACAAATCCTAGCCAAAATACTGCAAAGAAGACTGTTCTCATGGTATTTCTCATACAGCTGGAAGCACAAAATACCAGAAATCTTGTGACATCTTGTTCTCATGTTTTCCAGTTCCATTTTTTAGACTTAAGAGGTTTGGATATTGAACAATAGGAAAGTGTTCAGCATTGGTTTAATTCTCCTTTGATTGAAGTCAATTTGACATCAATGGGAAGCTGGTTTGGTCAATGTTTGAATATTTTGGAAGGATAGAAACAAACCTTTGGAATTTATGATATTCATCCGTAATTGCTGGTCAGTTGGATTTTCCCAACACACCATACAACAACAACAGATGCATGAAACTGCCTGCAACAAGCAGTTAACATGCCAAATAAACTGTAAAATTATGATAGAAACCAGTTATTAAATCCAAATTCAATGTTACGTTTGTCATTCTGTCCTCTTTAATCCACTGCATAGGGTCAACATGGAGTCTTAGGGCTTGTCTACACTACCTGCCAGGCAGTGATCAATCCAGCGGGGGTCGATTTATTGTAAATCGACTTCTGAGCACTCTTCCGTAGACTCCAGTACTCCACCAGAACGAGGAGCGCAAGCGGAGTCAACAGGAGAGCGTGAGCTGTCGACTTACCGCAGTGAAGACACCACGGTAAGTAGATCTAAGTACGTCGACTTCAGCTACACTATTCATATAGCTGAAGTTGCGTATCTTAGATCGACCCTGCGCAGTAACATAGACAAGCCCTTACACACTGTCTACGTTACCGCTTAAGTCAATGGAAGTTACGCTACTCAGGGGTATGAAAAACCACTCCCCGAGCGATGTAACTTACATTGACTTAACACGGTGTCTACGCTGCACTATGTTGGCGGGAGATGCTCTCCTGATGACATAGCTTCCGCCTCTCATTGAGGTGGATAATTATGTTGACGGGAGAGTGCGATCCCGTTGATGTAACGAGTTGTCACCAGACGTGCTAAATCGATGCCGCTGCATCGATCACGGAGGCGCCAATATAGTGCAAGCCCTTAGTCTGCATTCCTTGGATGCCCAAAACTCCCTCTAACTTCCCTTTGAAGTTGGTAGGACTTTAAATTTCATGTGCTACATAAAGCATGTGAAATTATCCACCATTCTGTAACAGACACCCACTGCAAAATGGGGCAGGATTAATGTCATGGTGAAACTGAACTATTCTCGTTTCTCTTGGTTTGTGTGGGGGTTTTGTTTTGTTTTGCGTTTTCCATGAGGAAGTGTAGTGTGTGCATGTGTGTTAATGTCCTTTTTTTTTTAATGAGATTTTTCAAATAAAGAGGAGAAAAATCACCAGAGGAGTATGTTTAGATGATGCATTGAATTGTAGCTCTGGGTCCTATATAAATACAATTTAGAAAATGTTTAAAACTGGGAGTATTGGCCTGAGAGTAGTGCATATGTGGCAGGACAGTTAAGTCAGCTGGACTAAGATAGGCCTCTCCCCTTCCATACCTCATAATTTTCTATTTATATATTGCATCGGATTTTCAAAAGTGCCTGCCTGTCTTAGGAGCACAAGTCCCATTGCCCTGAAAAATGGTCTGCAGAGGCAAGGTATTTTTAAACACATTAAATACTCCGAAGCAATTATATGGGACTTAGGGAGCACAGGGGATTCATTGGAATACAAGAAACTTTCACATTTAGATCATTGGGTCACATCCCACTCAGGTTGGTAGTGACTGAAATTTATCATCTGGTGCCTGATGACAGCTTATGTGAAATGAGTCGGGGGACTGAGGCAGGTGACAGCATCAAAAGGATCAATCAGAATTGTCAAAAAGTGGTGGCCTAAATGTAAATCTCCTAAGCAAGAAGTCTAGAGATTCAATGAACATAAAGACTACTCAACATTTGCACTTCTAATATAGTCCAGTGAATAGGATATTCCATTAGAAGGGAGGAGATCCTGCAGCATGTTTTGATTCCATCAAATCAGGATTTTCTTTTAGACCAGCTACAGTTATTTGTCTCTATGCTCACATTACTAACAAGGATTCCAATTAGTACCAAGTGTGGTGGCATTTTTGAAATGTGGACATTTGTCAAATAGAATTAAGACCTGCTCTTTATACCAAAATAACACTAATGCTTCATTTGAATTAATAAAGTTTTTTGGTGTCCATTAGGGTTAACAAAAAAAACACCCTAACGTTCTGTATACCAAAGTGGAAGAGAACAGATACAAATAAAGACAATGTTATGTTCGATCTGTGTCATACTCTCGCTAGAACTTTGGTGGTTTAATTTTCTAAGGAGATCATCAAAAGTACCTATTCGGGGGTGGGGGAGGGAGAGATAAATAAATAAAACAAATCACTGTGCCTAATAATTTTCCTCATCAGTCTTGTCTCTGACTAAGATGACATTTTGAGTATGACATTAATGCATTTTGCCCTTGTTATCAGACTCTCTGTTATAATACACTTGGATATGAATCTGTTCTATTGTGACTCACAAAGCCGTTGAAATCCCATGACAATTACCCTTGTTATTATAACACCTTTAAAAATATTCCAAAGTAACCCAAGGATACTGTTATAAAGAACTATACTGGCCATTATCTTTTATATTTGTGTTCCCATATTGTAAGCACAATGCTGAAATATCTTCAACTTTTTTGGCTAAAAAGACATAACTTTCCATTTTATACTACGTGACTGAATCTTACTTAATTTTACCAAGTCAGACTCTTAGAAATAATTTCAAAACCAAAAAACATAATTTCAAAGACCAATTAAGGTTGACTGAGTGGCTGAGTTAGCTGAGTGACCACAATGTATTTATCTAGCATGTAATTCACAAAATCCAAGCATTTAGGACTAGATTGTGCATCTTTATTCATGTCCCATTTACTCATGTCCCACACACAAATAGTCTCATTGAAGCAAATGGGTTTACCTACATGATGCATTAGAACTCCACAGTCAGGTCTTTACCCCATTCAAACGCTCTGGCTAGTAACAATGTAATACTACTTACATAGTGTTTGTTCATCTGTAGATCACAAAACATTTTATCATTAGCATTATTAGCCCAGTTAGACTGTTACCCTACATAAGTAAAGTGTAGAGATAGTGGGGGAAAAGGTAACTAAATTTTGAAAAAAATTAAAATGTTTTTATTTCATTTGAAATTTTTCATGAACATTTTTGTTTTGCACCCAAAATGTTTTTATTTCCTGTTTCAGAGGGGTAGTCGTGTTAGTCTGTATCCACAAAAACAACGAGGAGTCCTTGTGGCACCTTAGAGGACTCCTCATTGTTTTTATTTCCCGTGAAATTTTTCATGAAAATGTTTGTTCTGTGACCAAATTTTCTGAACAATTTTTTAAAAAATTAAAGAATTTCATTTTGGAGGGGAAAAACCCCATTTGCTCTCTACTTATTTTTCCTTTTTTCCACAGGAAAATGAGAAACAAAGAGTTTAAAAGTGAAAAAGTGAAAGAAAATAACCCACCTTCATGTCCTTCCCCCCGTTCATCAGTGAAAAAACTTAAATGGAGAAACTTTTGGTTTTTTTTCCATTTTCACTTACTTTTTTATATTTTATCATTGAACGAGGGAGGAAAAAACTACAAGTGGGATTTTTTCCCTACATAAACAAAGTTTCAACAAAAACTGAAATTTTGTTGCAAAATGGTGTTATGTCAACAAGCCACTTTTTGTTTAACAAAACACCAATTGGCCAGCTCTAGTACAGAGATTTGGAGCAAGTTATAGGCAAGGCACCAGGGTCTAGTGGACAAGGGACTGCCTGACTCAAACCCTGATTCTGCCATCCTTACTCAACTTTACTTCAGTGGGATTACTTGAGGACTAAGGTACTACTAAGTGTGAAAATAGTGGCAGAATCTGGCTCTCATGGATTAGGATTCTATTCCCTGCTCTTCCACAAGCAGAGTAACTAACTTTAGTAAGTCACATATGCTCTGTGCCTTGATTACCCCATTCTAAAAAGGGAATAATAGTTCTGGTCACCCTAGTGATGGTGACTCTACCTTACACTGAGTCCTAATAGCTCTCAAGGACAATTCTGGCATCAGAGGATCCTGGCGTGCCAGGACTCACCAGCCACCTTCCAAATCCCAGTGTCCAAAGCAGGGGTGGTGGAGGAGCTGCTGCAGCAGTTCTATGCCACATAAGGATTCCCTAATACAGAGGGAAACCTGCAGCTACAGAGCTGCTCCAGTAGAACAGCACAAAGCAGAACAGCACAAAGCAGACCCCATATGCCAATCAGAGCCCACATCATCTAGTTCCTGGAGAATGCCTATTAGCTGTACAATGATTTTAAACACACAAAGAACTTAAAGACAGTACTGGTTCTATCTCTTAGGTAGTATGGGCAGCAACTTGGGTATTTGAGGTGCTAAAGTCCAAATGTTCTTGCTTCATAGCCTAGTTTATGAAAACTTTAAGGAGGGCCTATTGAAAATTGAGAAATCTGAGTGAGATGCTGTTTCTCTTAATCTTTGTGTTATTCTTGACCTCTCTTCTGAAACTCTGCCAAAAGGTACCATGAAATTAGTGTTGGTCCTGCCTCAACGTATGGGCCTAGGACACAGCCAGTAATACGAAGTTAGTTAGTAGAGCTTGAGTTCATGCTAAGCACAGTGTACACAATAACTGAGTTACTTTTAGGGGAGATGAATTGTTCAAAACCAAACGATCTGTGGGGCACAGATTAATTCACTGACTGATTATTTACAAGATGAGTCGCCTACTCTACACATTTTGCAAAATAAAAGCTAAAGATTTATGTGAACGCAGCTGGTGTGTTTGGGAGGATTTGTGAGCCTCAGTTTCATATGAAAGTCTAACCGAGTCTTGGAAAACATTTGGCTTGCTGGGGACAAGGAGATTTCTGGGGGCAAGTGAGCACCAAAGGGGCTCAAGCACAACCAATCTCGTTTAAAATTTATTACAAATATTTTCAGAAATTCTCCATCTCAGATAAACAGCTACCCTCTAATCTAAAAATGGTATGGCCAGCCCCAGAGCATTGTCATGTATTGGGGAGGGCTGGAAGTCTGAATCTTTTAAAATTAAAATGGTCTGATTTTACTCAAAAACCATATCTTGTCAACTCTTTCCTACCATGCCCCCTTCCTAAACCATTGGAAACTAAACAATGCACTGAATCTTACATGTTCACTTTACCCCAGTGTCAGAGTGCCTAGTGTTATAGGGCAGGTGGGAAATAAAGATCTTCATTGGTTATTCTATGATCAGCTGGGAAGGCATTAAGGTGAACATTGGCTATTATGCTTGCAAACCATAAACTATGAGATTTACCAGAGGCGCTGACTTTCTCATTTCCCCAGGGGTGCTCAACCCCAGCTCCATGCCGCCCCACCCCTTCCCCAAGGCCCCACCCTTGCCCCATCTCCTCCCACCCCTGCTCCGCCCCAATCCACCTCTTCCTGTCCCTGCTCTACCCCCACCCCACCTCTTCCAGTCCCGGTCCACCCCCTCCCCGAAGCATGCCCCGCCCTCACTCCACCTCTTCCTGCCCCCACTCTTTCCCCCCCCCCAGCACCTCCTGCATGCCGCTGAACAGCTGATCACTGGCGGGAAGAAGACGCTAGTGGGGAGGGAGAGGAGCTGATCAGTGGGGCTGCCAATGGGTGCTGAGCATCCACTATTTTTTTTCCGTGGGTGCTGCAGTCCCTGAGCACCCACTGAGTCAGCACCTATGCCATTTACAGCCCTGCCATAAATAACTCATTGCAATATGAATTCTAAATATAGGAAATACTACATTAAAGTAAATATCATGGAATATCACAGGGTTGGGTTTTGTGTGTGTGTGTGTGTGTGTACAGGTATGCTTACATATATATTTAACAATTTGGGATCCTAAACCATTTTTAAAAAATATTTACAAAAGTTACAAAAGCTTGTTAGTTAGCCTTTAAATCTCCATAATTTTCTTTTGTATCTAGAGGTTATGTTTTAGTTCAAGCCCAATCATAATCAATCAGCATAAGAGCTGGACAAGGATAGCCTGACAGCTGGGTTTTAGGAAAAAAAGCTCTTCTTCATGCGTGTTTTAAAATCTTCACTGTTAATCTTGCCGTGAAATCTCAGTTAAATGATTGTGGAATACTACATCAAAGTTATCCAATGATCAGCAATGTGACTTATTTTCTGTCAGGCACAACTCTGTCATTTTTAGCTGATGTCTATCACAGCTTCACACAAAAACAGCTTCTTTTTTCAGCTGAGCTCTAGTGCAGCTTTGGATTCATGGCATCCTCTTCTTGTTTGATGAGTTTTAGAAGAGTCCAATTGTTATTTTGTCCCCAGAGCAAAGCGAAAACTGGCTTAACCTGATAACGACACAATTTAGCTGCCCTATAAACAGTCATTTAAACTCCATGATATGTGGCTGCGGCGCGGCCTCAAAATTCAAGCAATGGAAATGACATCATTATCAGACAACTCTAGATGATGAAAAATGGCCTACATTACGGAACAATCTGAACCCAAGAAAACTTCAGCTATCAGTCATTACCATTATATTGTACTTGTCTCTATCTGCAAATTTGGCCCTATGATGAGGTTGAACTTGCAGGGGAAAGAAATACAGTTTCCAAAGAATGTCTTTATAATTAAGCAATAAGACCACTCCAGGGGCACTGCATTTCTAGGGGGATCACTGCATGCCTCAGGCACAAAGAGAAGTATAAGGCTTGAAGGCTAAGGGATTTCAGCCATGCAAGAAATGCAATAATCCTCTATAAACGTGCTCCCTGGGGTGCTCTTAAAATATGAATCTTTTGTACTTAGTCATTTTTAAAATGAAATCAATCATTTTATGCATGTTTCCCAATATATACCTTCTGCTATGAGCAGTAGGTTGCAGCTATACTGTTCAATACAACTTTATTCTAACATCTTTCCTACAAACTGTGTCCCCAAAGGGTTTAAAATAAAAAGTGACAGCAGCAAAAAGAAATTAAGAGGGACAAGTGGGGGGGAGAGATACGTTTCCGTATGAGATTTGAGAGCAGATGGAGATCTGATAAAACAGAGAGCTACAGAAAGGCTGTTCCAGATGGCAGGGGTAGCAGAGAAGGATCTTCCATCAGCAGTGGGGAGATTATGTGACAGTACAGAGAGGAAGCCAGTGAGTCCTGACACACACCAGGAGCAAGTCCAAGGAGGGTTTTAAAAATGGGAGGACAAGTTTGAACTGAATTCTGAAATGAATGGGGATGCTGGAGATGTGGCAGCAATTCTTGGGAGAGTGGCATGATTCGGGGAGTGCTTTGGTCATACATGGGGCAATGTGGTCATGGGCAGCAGTGTTTTGAGATACAAATACCTGTCTTAAAATACTTGTATATAATTTGTGCTGTGCACTTCCTGTTTTCAACTGGGACAGGAAAAGAAGGTATGAAGGTACTGCAAGAAAGCTTGTTCTCACAGTGCATCCAGGTTGGCTGAAACCAGAAAACAGTGGAAATCTTATAAGAAAGTCTGTTCTTATGAGATATTTGGAATAAACAACTGGGGAACTCCAAATAATTCTTTGAAACCAACTGATTGCTAATTATAGTCATACGCAGTGCTGCAAAGGAAACAGGCAGCTTGCAGAACAGCAGTGTGCAATCAGGATTTATTTGCATGTGCCATCCACCAATCCTTATATATGGAGCCTGATTCTGCTTCCACTAAGATACTGCGTAACTCCCATTGATTTCAGTGTGAGCTGGTTCAGCTCCTTAAAGCTGCCGCATTCTCTCATGTCAGTCTCTTACACAAAGAATACTCCATCTTAAACAATATGATGTTTTGTCAACTCTTTCCTCCCATGCCCCCTTCCTAAACCACTGGAAATTAAACAATGCACTGAATCTTACATGTTCACTTTTCCCCAGGGTCAGAGTGCTGGGTGTTACAGGGCAGGTGGGAAATAAAGATCTTCATCGGTTAGTCTGTGATCAGCTGGGAAGGCATTAAGGTGAACATTGGCTATTATGCTTGCAAACCATAAACTATATGAGATTGGTGCAAGGACCACCCGACATGCAAAATGTTTACAATGAAACCCATCAGATTTGGAATTGGCCAACGTTTTTTGAACCAAAAGTGTTTTTCATCAAAAAATGCCCTTTTATTAAAAACAAAAAACACTTCATCCAAATATGTTGATTTTTTTCAGTTGTTTGGCTTGTGCAAACATCTTCATGAACCATTTATTCAAAATTATCATCTGAATTAGCAAAAACATCAAAGCCATTATTGGAATTATCATCAAATTGGGTTTTTATAACCAAAAACATGTGGTTTCCAGTCAGCAAAAAATGTCAATAACTCTTCAATAAAAGTTTCAGTGCCATTTTTGATAAAGTTTTCAATTTTAAAAGTGACAAAATTTTAATTTCAAATCTGATGAAATGGAAAGCACTTTGATATTCAAAATTGGTCTTTTTAAAATATTATGAACAGATGTACTTTGGAGCTTTATTATAAAAATAAATCGCAGAGGGAGCCGCGTATGAGGTGGACAACACATTAACACAGGGGTGGCCAACCTGTGGCTCCAGAGCCACATGCGGATCTTCAGAGGTTAATATGCAGCTCCTTGCATAGGCGCCAACTCTGGGACTGGAGCTACAGGTGCCAACTTTTCAATGTGCTACAGTGTGCTCACTGCTTGACCCCTAGCTCTGCCCCAGGCCCCAGCCCCCACTCCACTCCTTCCCCCAAGACCCCCGCCCCTTCCCCTGAGTCTGCTGTGCCCTTGTTCCTCCTCCCCGAGCCTCCTGCAAACCACAAAACAGCTGATCTTGGTGCAGGGATGGAGAGTTAGGTGCTGATCGGCAGTGTTGCTGGCAGGTGGGAGACACTGGGTGTTGTGGGGGGAAGCTGACAGGGCGCTGCTGATGTGTTACTGTGGCTCTTTGGCAATGCACATTAGTAAATTCTGGCTCCTTCTCAGGCTCAGGTTGGCCACCCCTGCATTAACACTTCCAAGATAGCTCCATTTCCAGCAGTGCCAATTCTTGCAATGTTATCGCAAGTTTTGGGATGTTTTGTGTTTTTCTTAAAGCTCCAGCTCCTGGAGTCAGGTGATTAAGGAGGTAAAGAATCTCAGCTTTCATTTTTTAATAATATAAGTTTCATCCCCTCATGTTTGGTGGGGGGGAAGAAGCTTGAAAAATGTGACCTATAAATGCTCAAAAAGTGGAAATGAAACAAAAAGAACCCCAAATGTATTATTTTTTAAATCTCACTATTTTTAAGCCAGTCTCATGAATTTAGTGGGGCAAGCCTGACTTGTAATTTTTGAATGCTTGGGATCAGCAATAATTCATCTCTTCTGCAAAATTCAAACTTTTTTTTTTAAGAAAAAATGAGTTTCCAGTTCTTCTTGTCACAAAGATCTCCATCCAAATGTGAACTGATACAGTGCTGCCATTCTAAGGCTGCAGGCAGCCAGCCCAAATTATAGGTGGAAGAAAGGTAGGAACTACCCCCTTTCCTCACAATGGGTTACTAACTGTGAAACTTAAGGGTCATTAATTTAAATATTACTATTGATAACTATTTCACTACTAACCATTTAGAAAAAACTTCCAGCAAGTTTGGCATTGTGGGCAAGTCTTTGGAAACTCTTGACTCCTAGTCAAAAGGTTCCTGAACTGTAGAAACTTAGGGGGTTGTGTCAAACCACACAAAATTCAGGGTTTTGCATGATGTTGATGAAACTCAGTTTTGTGGGTGTTTTAATTTGAAACTGTGGGTTCATTCATGAGGTGCAAATCCATGTGAAGCAAAACAAAGAAAAATTCTCATAAACTTCCACTTATCTTTCTGTCTTTAAATGTGAGCTCAGGATGGGGAACATCCCTTCTTGGCTGTCTGTAAAGCACTTCAGAGAGACAAGGTGGATGAGGTAATATGTTTTATTGGACCAGCTTCTGTTGGCGAAAGAGACAAAAGAGTTCTTCTTCAGGATCTGTGCAATGATGATAGCCAGAGGTGGACCCTACATACTCACTGCAGTACTAAAGGATCTGTGAACTCTCTCATCTCTGTCAAGTATGCATGTAACAAACATATGACTAGCAGTATCAGGCAAAGTCTGAGGTGCCCAATAAAAACAAATTAATATAAACCTGGCCCGTATACAAAACCATGGGGGGAGGGATAGCTCAGTGGTTTGAGCATTGGCCTGCTAAACCCAGGGTTGTGAGTTCAATCCTTGAGGGGGCCATTTAGGGATCTGGGGCAAAAATCTGTCTGGGGATTGGTCCTGCTTTGAGCAGGGGGTTGGACTAGATGACCTCCTGAGGTCCCTTCCAACCCTGATATTCTATGATTCATGCCACTCTGGAGGTGGAAACTGATGTGGTGAGAGATTATCACTTCCAGGAATCAATGTTCTTTGATTACTTGCTGTAATTAAGGTTACTGTGACTTAACTATTATATTTTGAAGATAACCTAAATAGAAACCAGAAGAACCACAGGTGAAGTCAGTTGTGCTCAGAGATCAGACTTACACTGCCTTGGGTCACATGATGTAACTGAGCAGCAGGAAATGTCATGGTATCCTTTGTCTAAGAAAAGAGAAAACCACATTATGAGTTGTTGGGCCAGTTAAGACAGCTCACTGGCTGTTGGATATTGCTAATTCCAATGGGTGCTTATTGCAGAAAACGGCTATTGTTGAGTTTGTTTCTTTTCCTTAATCTATGGGTTTATCTATGTTAATGGTTTCGGTGGGATGGGGAATGTACAAAATAGTGACCTGATCCCAAGCCCAGTGGTGGAAGTTTTTCCCAGTGGTATCTGTGAGCTCTGGCTCAATCCTTAGCATGGTAGATATTGGCTGAACATCAATAGGTCACTATCAAAAATGAAGTGCAAGGGTCACTGAAAACAAGACAGGCCAGAATTGCTATAAAGGAGCCAGAATGACTCAGTCTAAACAGTTCTGTGAGAAAGCCAGCAGCAAGGAGAGGGATAGCTGTGTGCCCCCACACTGAGAAAGGATGTGGATGTGTGAGTTCTGCTGTGAAACTTGTTTCAGTAGGAATGAGACTGGGATGCTGCTAGCAAGGACGATTGGTACCGATTTCTCTAGGAGCTGGTGTGGAGGGCTGGGTTCCTATAGGTGTCACCAAGGAGGAGCAAGTGGAGGAGACTAGGCTAGTCGTACATGGCAGCATTTATGAGCTAGGGAAGTTAATGCAGAAGACAGGGATTTCTATGAACCCGAATATCAATTACAAGAAAACTGAGATAAATAGCAATGATCAGGAAAAGGGTCACAGGGGAAGGGAGGGCACAGAGCTCCCTGGCTGTATGGATTAAAATGATCGGAGTAATTGCTTTCTATATTCATAGCACGCTCTGACATTTCCCATTAGAAACCTAACCCTAGGAAACCTGTTAAGGGCAATGATCTTAAAAGATAATGCTTCATGGAAGGAAGGACAGATGCTGGTTGACAGTGGCTTTGATAAGTTTCATCTTGTGCTTCTGCTGGAGAACTTGTAAGCATGTTCTTGCCCAGAAGGAGCCTCTTACCAGCCTCTGGGGAGCGCATCTAGAATGAAATTCTGAGAACAAGTGATCCATAGATTGCATCTTACAATTTTAGCTATAATTGTCTCTCAGTGTGATGCTGAATGGCATTTGAAATTATGCCAAGGCTAGTCCTGCTGCTTCATCAGCTCAGCTGAAGGGAATCAAGGCTTGGGATCTACTCACTTCTGCTTCTGTTTACAGCCTTTAACGCCATCAGTCTGAAGTGCTCCTCAAGCCTGCTCATTGACACTACCCCTAAATCCTGAGAAGGGATCTAAACCAGAGTTCCCTCAGTGCATCTTATGCTAGTGGGCTCTGGGTACAGATAGGTGCCTACCATGGAGGAAGGATCTAGCCCCTGCCAGTGCTGCCAGGCAGGAGTGGAGAAGGCTTCCACTTCCCCCTGCCACTTCAGGCTGTCTGGGGGGACTCCAGGGCTCCCTTTAATCACCCTTTCTCTCTCCTTTCTTTTTTCCCTGCTCTCTTTCTTTACAACAACCAGAGCTTGTGGGTAGGTCTCTAGGGGAAGTATATCAGTGTGTGCAAATACTGCGGCAAGTCCCTGTGAGCATAAAACCTCTCTGCACCGGGTATCTGTTTGCACTGAGTTCAGTTCAAATGATGGTTTTGATCTGTAAATGCCTGAATGGCCTTGGGCCACCTGCTTGAAAAGCCGTCCTTCCTCTAGGACCTGACAGCTAAGATCAGTTAATGGTCTTGCTTGCAGAACTCTCTCTTTCTCATGGATTATCAGCAGGTTATTTTGGGGGTGTTTCTTCATGATACAACACCACACATTTGTTCCACCAGCTTTTAAATCAGGCAAAGAGGCAGTAATCTAGCATGGAGGGTTCACTGCTGTAATCTAGCCTGGGCTAGCCTGATAGTTTTAATCTCTTCCAGGAGCAGTGGTACGGTGTACAGCGGAAAGGAACAACTGAAGACTCTGGGCTCGCCATCCCAGAGCAGGACAAAGGAACTCTGAGGCAACAGAGTCCTGCACTTAGGCTGGAAGAATCCCATGCACTGCTACAGACTGGGAATCTGCAGAAAAGGACCTGGGGATTACAGTGGACGAGAAGCTGGATATGTGCCCATGTTGCCAAGAAGGCCAACTGCATATTGGGCTGCATTAGTAAGAGCATTGCCAGCAGATCGAGGGAAGTGATTATTCCCCTCTATTCGGCACTGCTGAGGCCATATCTGGAGTATTGAGTCCAGTTTTGGGGCCCCCACTACAGAAGGGATGTGGACAAATTGGAGGGAGTCCAGCGGAGGGCAACAAAAATGATTAGGGGGCTGGGGCACATGACTTATGAGGGAACTGGGCTTATTTAGTCTGCAGAAGAGAAGAGTGAGGGGGGATTTGATAGCAGCCTTCAACTACCTGAAGGGGGGGTTCCAAAGAGGATGGAGCTAGGCTGTTCTCAGTGGTGGCAGATGACAGAACAAGGAGCAATGGTCTCAAGTTGCAGTGGGGGAGGTCTAGGTTGGATATTAGGAACAACTGTTTCACTAGGAGGGTGGTGAAGCACTGGAATGGGTTATCTAGGGAGGTGGTGGAATCTCCATCCTTAGAGGTTTTTAAGGCCCAGCTTGACAAAGCCCTGGCTGGGATGATTTAGTTGGGGTTGGTCCTCCTTTGAGCAGGGGGTTGGACTAGATGACTTCCTGCGGTCTCTTCCAAACCTAATCTTCTATGATTCTATGAACACTGGTTCAACATGGTAAATGCAATCTTCCTGGATGAACCCACCCCTGCAGAATCTCAAAGAAGGCTTGTTACTAATCAACTGCACCGGTTTACCCAATCCCAGGGGTGAGGTGTATCGACCATCAGTACTGAGCCCCCCCAAGGGCATATAAATACACTGGCCATGATCCTTAGCTGATGTAAATCAGCATGGACCCACTGATTTCAATGGAGCTATGATAATATATACTAGCTAAGGGTATATAGTTCATGGCAACGATTTCCTGGCTGTTCTGTTTGGAAGCAAATAGGACTGTCAATGTCTTGAATTTACCTTGTCCCCTCACCGTTTGAACGGCAGCAAGGATTCAAGAAAAAGAAGATCCCCTAATTGGGAGAGATGTGTCCAATCAAAGTAAAGGCAATAAAAACTTGACCTAGATTGTGTCATTGATGGGGAGTGAGCAAAGGTCTAAAGATGAAAACCCACAGCACATTCTTAAGCTGAATTGTAAAAATCTAAACCAACAACAAATTCTCACAAGAAATCATTTTAGAAGTTAAAAAATGAGTGACCAAGTTCATCACTCATGTACAAGCCCAGCAACATCAGGGAAATTACTTCAGGGAGGAATTTGCCTAATAGTATATACAGCATGTATATGTCACGTGATCTAATCATAGGACTGAAAGCAACATAGGAATTATATGGTCTATTCAAGCCTGTAAGGAGTGTGAACAAAGAATATAATTACACATCAAGCCCATTGATTAACCAATTACTAGTTAAAGCAGATTTAGACTTTAAATTAATTTGGTTCTGAATTCTGGGGATTTTTGGACGAAGATAAACAGTGTTTGAAGATTAATTATCCTTGTCTAAGATGAAGGCACTCATTTCAATTTTGTTAGCATGTCGAAAGACTCTGGCTGGTGCAAGGAACGTGGCAGACTGCAAGTCTCAGCAGTATTGAAACGCATGATTAAAACAAGTTCTGAGACTCAATCATTCTAATCCTCACAGAGTGTAGGGATATGGCAGGTTACAATGTGCAATTCCAAATTAATATTTAAATGAAAGACAGACTAACGTTTACCTAGAGGAGAATGTGTGCTATCTCCAAAGGTTCAATGGCAGTGCAGTCAGGGAGTTAGAAACTCAGCAGCAAGGAAATACTGGAGCAGAGCTCTTTGTGCACGTTTAATAAGGAATTGAAAACAATTGCCAGCCATGGTGATTTCTTCCTTTATTGCATTCAGATATACAAGACAGTGTCAGGGTGGGAGAATTATGGCCGTAGACACCCCATTAATGGGCTACACGACATTTTACCTCTAGGCCACTGGTTCAAATCTAATCTAGGGTAGGTAGTAGCTGAAATATTTCACCATCGATAGCTGTTTGGGAGCCCAAATGGCCATGGCACAAAGTGTGCCTGAGAGAGGCACTATGCCTCCCAAAGCTCTCTGGGCTGTAGTGGGAGGACTGCTCCCCTCTATGACCTGCCAGTTCTGCTGGCCACACCAAGGTGCTGGGTACTTTGTACCGCCTTTTGGGAAGCTAGTGCCCACTAAGATCAGGAGGGAGAGCTCAAGACAGCACTGGCACTGCAACTGTGCTTGGTGCCTGCACAGAAGTGGGGGCAGGGGAAGTAAGGCTCCCTCTTTGCACCCCCATGCAAGGGCCAGTCACCAGTGGTACCCACAGCTGAATGCATGTTATGCACAGTGCGTACCATTGGCAGGGGTGCCAAGCTGAGGAGAAGCAGTGTTGGCTGTCCACTGCCCACTCAGGTTTGCCCTGCAAACCCTCTATCGTGAAAGAGAGGCCATGGGGCCAAACCTGAGTAACACTGTGGCCCTCATGCACCAGGCCACAATGTCACTCAGCTTTGGCTCTGCTGCCATGCCCTACCCCATCATGATGGAGGGCTTCTGGGCCAAACCTGAGCAGGGACTGGGGCAACCAGCACTACTGCTCCTCACTGCTGCCATGGGGCCAGCTCCCGTACCAGGGGTCCCCTCCCCCCAACTGCCCATGTCCCCTCTGCTCTGCCCACAGTATTCACTCAGCAACAGCCCTAAGAGCTGCTACAAGTAGGGGGAGGGGAGCTGTGGTGAGTGCCTGCACATGGGAGCTGGCAGGAGGCAGGAGGGGGTTTTGGGTGTATCCCGGGAAGAATGTCTGAGGGCACCCCTGCCAGACAATCAGCACTTAGTTAGTTAGCTGCCTGTAATAAGTTGCATCCCTAGGCAAATGTCTTGGCAGCTGTTGTGTTCTGGGGTGCAATCTGGATAAGTGAAGAGTTGTGTCACCTCTGACCCTGTAGCCCTTTAGTGCCTTAAAAGCTTTGCTATTGAAGCTCTCTGCCCAGGCTGCTCGCAGTCAGCAACAAGTATGCACCCTAGGTCTATGTATTGAGCAGCCATGATCAAATGCTTTGGATCCAGGAACCTGTCTGCAATATCACAGACTTCCACTGGTCTCCAGCAGCCTTGGTTAACAACTGGTAAGGTGACATCAAACTTTCCCCAGCCCCAAATTTCCCCCAGAATATGTCTTCTGAAATATCCAGCTCTGTCCTGGAACAAACAGAAGAATGTTATGGTTCGTTGCTTCTTTAAAGAGTCAATATCCAACAGTTTGCCGGTAACTGGAATTTCCAAACAGTTCAGGTCAAACACAGCACTAGAATGGTTTAAATTAAAAATAAAACAAGTTTATTTAATTCTGAAGATGCAGATTTTAAATTGATACAAGTATAAGGATTAAAGTCAGAAATGGTTAAAAGAGAAACAAAAATAAAACACTTTCTAGTGTCTACAACTTAACAAGCTAGACTTGGTTCAAGGTACTGATTTCATCAAGGTGACTGACCAAACTCCTGGCCAGGATCTATCTCCTAAAATCAAAGGCCTGGTACCTTTGTCTTCTTAGGTGTAAGATAGATAACTTGGGATTTGTACCCATCTCTTTTATAATCCATTGAATCATTGAAATGGATTCTTCTGAAGGATACCGCCAGTCTATTTCCAGTTGAGAGGTAAGGAAAATAGAGTCTGTCTTGAAGGAATTGTCCTGCTGCTTCTTCTCCCACTGGAGCTGTGCCTGCCAAAATGTATTTTTTTTTAGTTTCTGTCCCCTTCAGTACAACTGAATGAACAGGTGATTGTCAATCTCCTCCCCACTGTGATAGTGTGAGGTTTACCTCCACCCCTTGTTTGTGATATGTATTTTATTGTCTTTCAAAGTACTTTGGAAGTAACTCCCAGGTGAGAAACCACACTCCTCTGTCTCGGGTAGGGTAATTCCTGGTTGACTAGCAAACACATTTTAAGAATTATAAGTTTCAGTTTTTGTCCATAACTCTGCATCAATTGCTTGCACCTACATTACACACTGATAATAAGTGAGTTATAAGCTTTTCACTCATACTTAGCATGATACTTAACAGATACAGTTCATGACAATAAAGAATTAAGGTATACTTGAACAGCTGAAATTCGTTAGCAGATATCAGGGTGCCCCTTGCTCTCAGGCTGTTCTTAATGTGACAGTAGCCCTAGTTACAAATAAACCCCCAACTTCATTCTAGGACAGGAGTGGGCAAAGATTTTGGCCTGAGGGTCACATCGGAGTTCCAAAACTTTATGGATGGCGGGTTTAGTGTATTAAATTGCTCCCCATAGGAATATGCTACTTACAATGTACTACTTATGGCTGCCAGTCCTGGTGCTCTGAGCAGCATGGTAAGGGGGCGGGGAGCAGGGGGTTTGGATAAGGGGCAGAGGGTGTCAGGGGACGGAGCAGGGGGCAGTTGGATAGGTGTGGGAGTCCCAGGGGGGCCTGTCAGGGAGCAGGGGTGTGGATAGGGGTTGGGGCAGTCAGGGGACAGGGAGCAGGGGGGTTGGATCGGGTGGGGTTTTGGGGGGCGGTTAGAGGTGGGGGTCCCTGGAGGAGGCAGTCAGGGGACAAGGAGCGGGGGGGGGTTGGATGGGTCAGGGGTTCTGAGGGGGGCAGTCAGGGGGTGGGATTGTGGGAGGGGGTGGGGGCCAGGCTGTTTGGGGAAGCACAGCCTTCCCTACCTGGGGTGTAGTGTACTAAATTGCTCCCCATAAAAATGTGCTACTTACGGTCTACTACTTATGGCTGCCAGTCCTGGTGCCCCGTAAGTAGCACATTCCTACGGGGAACAATTTAATAAACTACATCCAGCGGCTCTTGCAGCCGCGCTGCCTGGTGGTATGGCGAGGTGAGGCTGTGAGGGAGGGGCCAGGGGCTAGCCTCCCCAGCCGGGATGTGGCCTGTGGGCCGTAGTTTGCCCACCTCTGTTCTAGGAGAACACTTGTGTCACAGTGTCACTCACCGCTAGATGCACCTCCTCCTGGCTGCTCTGGGGATTAGCTCCACTCACATCCAATGCCCCCTTCTGTCACTCATTCATGCATCTTGCCCCTTATCTCTTTCTCTCTCTCTGCAACTCAGTGTGCTCTCTCTTCATGACTTGGCCTTCTGGCCAGGTCACTGTATGTTTCCCCCTTCCAGGGGACCAAAGTCCCACTAGATGATTCTCTAGGCAGTCTTCTGCTCCACTGACTGATCTGTGCAGCCTCTCCAGTAGCTGGTAAAGATCCTGGGCCTACCCACTACTCTAAGTTCCACCCCAGGGACCCTACAACCAGCAGCCAAGGTCTGCACTGTCCCAAAGCTTGCTACTATTTCCCTAGGCTGCTCTTACTATGTCTCTATCAGACCCTTTCTCCACCCTCCTCTGAGTACACCCTTTCCTCGGGGCCAGGATTTCTATTCTCCCCTTGGTTTCCCCCTTTCCCTAAGGCTAGAGAGTGACTGCAGGCCTCCACACTGCAGCCCCTTTCTGCTGCCAACTTCCTGGCTTTATCTTTCTCAGCTGGGCTCTACTGCCAATCAGGGGTTGCTTATCCAGCCTTATTCCCCACAGGTGTAGCCTATCAAGTTAATTCTCCATCTCCCCACCCCACTGCCTCATTAATCCATTCAAGGCTGGTGTGGAATGAACACCCCATCACAACTTGATGGAAAGGATTTTTATAGACTGATGAGCAGGGAAGTTCTGCTATCCTGCTGGATTTAGTAAGTAATCTAAAGCCTACTTAAGATCACAAATTTTCATTTATGGACTGGCAACTGTAATCAGCAAAATTACCAAACTGTCGTTTAAGAAACTCAAAGAGAGTAATCACACTGCAATTGAAATGTTAAAGGTAATTCCAAACCTGTCTGCTGAGTGCTGATTCCTTGCCAGACAACCACAAATCAGCAGGAGAAAGTGCTTGTTTTGCGAAAACGCAATGCCATGTTTAGCAAGTAGTGTGTGACAGCTGGTGTCGGGCATAGCAGTTCATAAGGGGGAGAGAAAGAGAGGAAAGGATCTGTATTATCATTTGTATTACCATAATGCCTGAGAGCCCTAGTCATGGACCAGGACCACATTGTGCTAGTCACTGTATTAACAGAACAACAAGATGGCCTCTCCCCCAAACAGTTTACAATCTAGTGTGGAATAATTGCCAGAGACTGCAATTGCTTTTGAACTATTCCATCAGCTCAGGACCCATGTTATACTGAAGGTGGACTTCAATGGGCCAAACTCATCTTTGTTGTAATGTCATTGAAATAACTGAATTTGGCCCGACGTGTTTAGAATCATAGTTCTTGGTTGCCCAGCAGCTGTCCTGCTGTATGGTGCATTTGATTGTAAAACACAGTGGACTGCTGGTGTGTGGCACTGCATTCAACAGAAGCTTCCTGATGCAAAAAGCTCTTAGATAATTCACAGACTTAATGCTCAGTCATCACCATCAGAAGAACTGCTGCTGCAGAATCCTGCACATTTCCAATGCTGAGTCACACAAAGAAAATGTAGCACGAACAGACACAATAAGTTGGGCCAAAGGGGGATTTCTAGAGCCCACAGAAGCAAAGCAAAGCCCACAGCAGCTAGGACTGCAGGGCATAGCAAAAAAGCATAGTCCACTGACATCAATTAATGTTCCCACGTATCATAGTTTTCCTCTGTGTTCAGTGGGGATTCTATATTTTATTTCTCAAACCCAGAGGATGACCACAGTGGATCAGCAATTACGTATATTAAGGGAGCTATGCATTTTGAGGAGTGCTGAATCGGCGCTGTTCATTTGCTGTAATAATAGATGTGACACTAACCTCAGAATGAGTGCGATTTTTTTTCTCTCACAATTTTCTGACTGGAATGGATCAATGAAACACCCACAATGTAACATGGGTTTCTCACACTCTAACAACTACTTAACATTGAAGGACTCTACAGAGGACAGCAAAAATCTTCAATTTGTAAAAGAAGAGGGTAGGTATATGCCCTGTTTCTTCTTCTACCTATAAAACTTGTCCTGAGAACAGATTTATGTTGTGATGTTTCCATTCTCATTGTAATCTATGTTGCAAAAAGCATGTGTTATTGAAGCGTGAAGTTCTGTTAGGTATAACTAAACCTGGAGCCATAGGCTCAAATCCCAGAAGTCTTGACTCAGCCCTTCAGCCATTAGAAGTTAGATAAATGAAATTCCATGCTCTTTGTTTGTGTGGGTGTATGTCTTTCAGCTGGGACCTTAAAAACAGAGGTTATGTCTGTGCTGTGTGATCATTCGAGATCCCACTGCATTTCTCATAAGAACAGGACCCCACTCTGCTAAGTATTCTACACACACAGAACAAGAAGATGTTCCCTGTCCCAAAGAGCTTATAGTTGAAAGCCCCACAACTGTGCACTGGTGCTAACTGTACGTTCCAGTGGTGCTAATTGTATATACATTCAAAGCAGTTTGGGTGCCTTTGAGAGGAAGGATACAGTATGAAGCTCAATTATTAGTATTACAGAGGAGTGATCTGTGTCCTTGACTGTAAGAGCATCTCCGCAATTTTCTGTGGTTAATATTTTATGCACTAGACTCACATTATATTCATCAGTGTGTTACCATGAAGTTTCTAGGGGCCCTCAAGAAAACACACACACACACATTACATACACAGAACATGGCTAATTTAAAGGCAAAATAAACAGTCGGTGGATTTTGTTTCTTTTCACTGAAGTAAACAGGTAGGATTCATCTGGATCCTTCATTCAGAAATATGGTAGCCATCTTCTTTTCTCCCCCTTCCTCTCTTCTCTGACTCATGCTTTCTTCCCCCCTTTAGCGTTCTCACATACATCACTTACTTGTCCTCTATTCAGTTGTTAGGTACAACAAATTGCATCCCTTTAAAAATGAAACAAATATTTAACCTGCAACTTGTAAGGAGTTGCATTAAAATGGGTGACCAGGGATGGATCACTGATGATTACCTGTTCTGCTCATTGCCTCTGAAGCACCTGGCATTGGCCACTGATGGAAGACAGGATACTGAGCTAGATGGATCTTTGGTCTGACCCAGTATAGCCGTTCTTATGTTCTCATGCATCTCCAAACTGTGATGTTGGATTTATCATGTGACATTTTTAGTGAGAAAAGCATACATTAACAAATAGCATGAAGCATAACCTCTTGCATGGCTCAGTATGAAATGTCTGACTGAAATGAGAGCACTTGAGAGAGTTCTGTGAGTTGCAAAGGACCCAACTTCCTTGTGCCTTTAAAACCTGTGGGGGCTGGAGAAATAGGTAGCACAGCACCCTAGAAGTGGATCCTACACCACCACCACCCCAGCTGTTGGGGAAGGGATCATAGATGAGGAAAAGTGAACATGGCTTGGATTCCCTTATGACCAGCAGCCACAACAGCTGCTGAGAGTTACTGACTGCTGGAACATACTAAAGCAGCCAAAAGGCTGTTCTAAATTTATACTGGGGCCTGGACTAGAATGGCCCCATGGTTGAAGCCATCTATGCAAAATAAAACACCTTTTGCAGCCCCGTGAGTGCTACTCAGCCACAGCTCAGAATATGGCACTTTATATCTTCTGGGCAAAGGGGGCAAAGGCATCAGAGACCCTGCAAGAAGAGATGTCTGTTCCCAGGTGAGCCACAGTTTGTGGTGGATCTGTTCAGTGCACCACAACAGGGTATGTGGATTGCCAGGGCATCCACACTGTAAAATAAATACTAAATTACACAGAAAAAAACCTACCTTAAAAGAATATTATCAAGGCTGCAAAGTCAAGCACTCAAAAGTTAGGAAATGCCAGAAGTAAGGTAGTATGTGCAACCTTAATTTTACCCCCTTGTTTTTCCCCAGAATCCCAGCTCCTTTTTAGCTCTTTCTCCCCTTCCCTCACCCTCTTTTCCCCACCCCACTATTCCCAGTCTCCTGCCCCGCCAGTCCCATTCTTTCCCCCACCTCAGTGTCCAAGTTTCATTCTCCCCTTGCCAGCCTCCAGCCCCAGCCTCCTCCCTCCCTGACAGGTTCCTTATCCGAGTCTACTCCCCATCCCCCATCCCCAGCTCCAACTCTGGTCCCTTCTGCATTCAAATCAGGCAGCTTCTTTTTCTATGCTACCTATGCCTAGCACACGGGTGGGGGCATTGAGAGCACAGGCCCACAGCAGCCCAAAACTGGGAAAGTCCTACTTAGCCCTGCTCAAAATCTTTGGGAAATGTAGCTGCAAAGTTCTAGCAAGTCTCTATTGAGTATGTGTGAACTGTGATTTTTCCAAAGGTGGACAAATTTAGGTGTGCTATCACAGAGATGGCAAAAGGCACATCCCTGACACACATGCCCTGGCCAAAATTCAAGTCCCTGCTCCAGAGCATGGGGGTACTAGAGCTTCTCCAAGATAAGGTACTTGGAATTTTTTTAACATGGGCAAAACAATGTATTTTTCCTAGCCTTGCTCTTGGAAATGGCTGAACTGTTTTGGCTGAAATTTTCCAAAAACACTTAAGTTGAGGCAGGCATCTGTCATGCATTGAAAACTTTGTAAAAATTACAATTGGTCATTTTAAAGCCTAAAGTGTTTCCTGATCCTCCTGCTTGCAAGCTAGGGGGCTCTGTAACAAAGCATGTGATCAGAGTCAGTTTGCAGCGGACAGACAGCCTACAGTAAGGTAGGTTAAGCTGTGTTTCTCTGTTTTAGGGAGCAGCCTGCTTTGTCTCTCTCAGGTTTTGAGTTATTGTGTGTGATTATTCCGAATTCTAAGAAATCAAGTAGTGTTACGTTGCAACCTTCCAGCAAGAGTATTTTTTTTGTTTTATATTTAATTATGCTGTCTGTATGCTGTGAACATAACAGTAACCAGCATGGAAAATTTCAGCCTAAATGCTTAAAGGCTGGCAAAGTTATAAGCAACTGGAAAAAGGGTCTTACAATGGGAGCATTAGGCAACCTTAATAATAGGTAGTGCTACCAGCCTGTGTATAACTATAAATCATTCATTTCAGCCCCTGTGTCTGAGAGGAAACGATCAGCAACTGCACACCCAAATGTCACACTTTTCTTCAGTGAAGTTACTGTGCTGTAGAGAACCAAACCATTAATTCATTACCATGAGCAAGCATATGGCTGGAGGCTCAAGTCTGTGCCAGAGCCCCTCAGAAGTAGCAGCTCCTGATGCAACTCCCTTTTAGGTGCTGAAAGCCTAAATTGACGTGTCTGCTGTTTTAAGTGCAGCTGTTTATTTTGCAGCATCCTAGGGGCTGAAAAAGTTACACGCCCCAACAAAAAATAAAAATGAAATTTTAGCGTGTTAAAATGGCACACTGGGACTTAAAAAAGGATTTGTTTTGCTAAATTAAAGTGGACCTGAAAGGCATCTCTTCCCACTCCAGGTTCCTGGCCTCTGCCCCTACTCTACTTGTTTTCATTTGGCTCAGTTCTGGATTTATCATTAACAGTGCAGCCTTTCGCTTTGTGTTCTGTAGTTGTTACTGTGATTTATTATTTCTACAGTGCCAAGGGTGGGCCAGTCACTGTACACACTAGTGTAAGAGGGGAAAGAGGCCAGATTCTACTCTTGGTGACACCAGGGGAAATCAGGAGTGTCCTATTGTTAAATATTTACAGCACTGCTAACCTGCGAGGATGCAGTGGACTAGGCAGCCAGTTAAAATACAGCATCTTTTGAAAGGTTTTAGATATCCTAGATTATACTGAGTATTCAAACTATGCCTCATTCCTACAAGAAGCATGGGACAACGTTAATCCATGGGAGAAAAGATAGTAGTAAGAGAGAAGTACAAATATCCCCTTTATAACTACAAAATGGTAAAGTTGTGAATATCCTGACGGGCTGGGCTGTGTCCTTTGCATAGCTCTGGTGGCCAGACAACATGTTGGGGAGATCCGTAGCCACTCTTCTGGCACTTTGCCCTCCTCAGGCAGTGAACAGCAGCCAGAATATGTAAATGGACATCTGAGGTGTCCCCTGATGTAGAGAAATCCTCAGGTGGCATAAAGCTAACTCAGCCAGCTCTACACCACCCGCTTCTCCTCCTCCACATAAGGAGCATGTCAAGGGAGCGAGAGGTGGAGACCAACCAGACTGCACAGCACTTTGGATGATCCTCAGCCAGCAGCATGGTGTCTATCAGCCCATTGTACCTGGTCTGACTTAGAGCAGCCATTAAGATGCTTTAAACCATGCCGGAGGATGTTTTGACCTGTAGCTTGCCCCAAGATTAGGAAACCAGAAAGGTGGCTTAGAGCTCCCTTCCCTCCTTTCCCAGCTGGGCCAGGAAGGAGCTTGACACAGCTGAGGATTTAGCCCATTGAATGTTGTATTTGACACACCGGACCGTATATTAGTTTGTCTAGTCCAGCATCCTATCCCAGGTAATATTTAGTTTAACGTTTCAGAAGGAGAAAAACCTGTAGCGCACCTAGTGCTCTGTGCAATTCTGAACAAGGAAGGGAGCTACCTCCTGACCAGCCCCAAGCAACCAGTTTCCACCATGATGAGCAAAAGCTGATCCTTGAATAGCTTAGCTGCACACGTTGTTAGTGAGCATGAAATTATCCAGCACTTTCTAAACATCCAGCTACCAGTACTTGACATTCACCTTCTGCAGCAGGGAAGTCCACAGGCTGTCTGTACAATGAGTAAAGTCATATTTCTTTTAATTCATTTTAAATGTAGTGCCTTTAATTCCATGGAGCCCCGTTGTTCTTGCAGTCAGGAGGGGGCTGATCAGTTGTCACTGTGCCCTTCAGAATTTTGAATATTTTAGTCAAGTCCTTTCTATTTCTGCGCCTTTCTAATAATTCTAGGTGTCTTCAATTTCTCATTCTTTAGAATATTTCTAACCAGCTCAGCTGATCTTCTCTAGGCCCCTTCTATTCTCTGCTGTATCTTTAAGGTGAAGTGAACCTACCTAGAGGAGTGTACACATTTGTTAGACATAATGGGCTAACATTCGAACCTTGTGCAAAACTATTGGAATCAGTAGTTTTGCACCTGCTTACCTGAAGGCTGACTTTATCCCAAAAGAATAAACCTCTGCAATAGTTTAAAGTTTGCTGTAAATTAAACGCTGCCAGAAGTTGGTCAAAAAAGGGGCTGTACATTTCTGACAGAAGCCACCATGGTCAAGCAGCGTGGTTCAGTGAAAATGGCCCCAGCCCAGGAATCAGGTTCTGTTCCTGGCTCTTTCGCTGACTCTTGGATTAATCTCTTGCACTCCCATGGCAGCGAGGCTCCTGGGTCGACAGCCTGGGTTGACAGCCCAGCCCTCCCCACTTCCTCAGAACCTGAGCTCCAGCCTGAGCCACAACTTCAAAGCATCCAAATTGGGTCGATTTTTAGAGTATTAGCACGAGCCCTGCTAGCCAAAGTCTATCGACCCAGGCTGGGAGGCTAATTGCCATGGGTTCCATAGACAGACCCTCTGTGCCTCACTCTCCCCAGCTGTATAATGGAAATAATAAAACTACCTACTTGCATTTGTGAAGAGCTTTGAGAGGGACAGATAAAAAGTGCCACAGAAGTGGTAAACACTCAGAGAACATAGTGATAAGACCAGTAGAAACACCTCGATCTTCACTCAGCAATGGTGCAAACTAAGACTGTCACTTAGCCACCCAAGGACCAGACATAGGGAGATCATATCTCGAAGATGGATCTCTAAGTACAGGGCATTCCATCAAGGAAAAGGCCCATGGAGGCTCAGTGCAGCAAATGATGTAAAAGCAAGCGCAGCTATACGTTGATACAATAAAGACCCCTCCCCAGCCTCACTGTTACAACACTGTTGCCACCAAGCCAGAAGCCTCACATGGGGCCATCTGTGTTGTAGACCTACCAGCATTTCAGCACTGGTAATCTGCAGTGAAATGCCTCACTGACCATTGTATAATACAGTCATTTAAATGAAATAGCATGCTCAAGCTACACCAGGAAATTGACTCATTGCTAACAACAGAAATGGGGGCTCTGTACCAGCGCTGAAAATGATTGCAGTAAGTTTCAATCCTGCTTCTTGTTAGACCTGGTCAGGAATTTTTCAGCAACCCATTTTTTGGTTGGAAAATGCTGATTCATCAAAAGCGAGACTTCATGGAAATGTATTGGTTTCAAAGAAACTTTCATTGGGAAGGTTTCTCAGCTCTCAGATGGACTTTCTGCTCAGAGAGAGATCAAGCAGATGAAGGATTTGAAGCTTGAGCACCATATGAGAGCTCTAATCACTCAGCTCTTGGCTATTCTGGTATGACAGTCACAAAAAAATTCAAAACATGTTGGGTTCATCCCAATGCAGCACAGGAAAATTATCTGAAATCTTGAAAATTTTCACAGGGTGGAGAAATCATTTCCTGTCCAGCTCTGCTTCTTGTAATATGGCTTTGCCCAATCTGCACTGGCAGTTAAATTGTTTTCTGCACAAGTTGAGAACAACCATTGCCAACAATGATCAGTTTCCTAGTTAGATGGGGCTTGATTGTAGCAGTATTCGGGTGATGTGTCCTTTCCCCAGCAAAACTCTTCTTGTGTTAAACTCAGCTAGAAGTAGTTTAGTTTAGTAGCTATATATAAATAAAGATAACATATGGAATGTCTTATAATAATTCTTAGCACTTAACTCGATTTACATATTCAGAGCTCCATACAAACATTCATCCTCACAATATTCCTGTTAAATCGGTCTGTTAAGAATTCCACTCCCTATTTTACAGATAAGGTTAAGTGACTTGCCTAAAAATCACACAAGTCAGTAGCAGAGCCAGGACTAGAATGCCTGGCTTCCTGTCTCTCAGCCTCAAGATCAGTCCATTAGCCTATGTTGTCTCTATAATGATAAGTCTTCCTCGTGCCCTTATACCTTGTTACTATAGCAAGATAATTAAGCGCTCTTTCTAGCTATCCTCTTTTACTCAAACAGTGCACTTAGCTTAGCGTGGTATTTATTAACTACAATGAGTAGTTTTAAACAATTTGAAGCAGCTGCTGACCTTTCCCGTGTGGCTATAGTGCTTGGCTAGCATTGTTCTAAATTTAATGATGCCATGCAGCTCAGATCAGTCTCTTTTAGAAAGAGGTTTGTAACACAAAACATAGCCTCCAATTGCAGTCTGAACTAAGAACAGGCCCAGACTTGAGCTAACACAAATAGATGTGCACTTCCTCCTCCGTTTGAGGTAATCACAGTGGTTTATTAATTGTACGAGCAAGGTCACTGATTTACTTGTCTGCAGAAACTAAGGCCTGATCTACACTAGAAAATTAGGTCAGTTTAACTACGTCAGTCAGGGGTGTGGAAAATCCACAGACCTAAGTGGTATATTTAAGATGGCCTAAGGCCCTACGTAGACAGCACTAGGTTGACGGAAGAATTCTTCTGTCGACCTAGCTACCTCCTCTCAGAGAGGTCAGTTACCTACACCAACAGGAGTGTCTACATTGAAGCGGTACAGCGGAGTAGCATTTTAAGTGTAGACAAGCCCTAAGTTAGCTGCACCATATCTGGCAGGTAAGTAAATATAAGATTTCATATTCTGGTACTCCTGGTACTTCTTGGAGAAGCATAAATATATACCTCCAATTTAAAAGATCAAAGTATTGTTACATGTTAATATCTCAATTGCCTCGGCTGGCTTGACTAAAGATTATTAGAACCATAGGGCAACCAATGAGTTCCCTGTAGCAAAGAGATCCTGGTGCTAAACATCACGCTGGCTGTGAAGAACGGACTCTTGAGAAGAGGGTTGAAATGAACTGAATGAGACACCATGGCACAAAAGAAATATCTCCACGCAGATTACTAAAATGTTTCAGGTTTCAGATGAAACCATCCTTGAAATGTTCTGATTTAAAAAATACATTCTTGAGATCCTAGCTGCCAACTAATGTCAGAGGCTGCCATGCAATTTGCCCTGAATTTTTTTCCTGGACTGGTACTAGAATAGGATCAGGATTCATTCTGAAGAAATAAGAACCTTTAAAAGCACAGCAGGAAAAAATAGCTTATAAGTACTGTAATACAAGATGACTGGCGGTTTGAATTGTCTCCCTGTTCCAAATTCCAAGCACACTTGGAGAGAGTAGGATGAATCTTCTGGTTTGTGAGCTACTGAATGATTACCAAGGGTTGGTGTTAACACTGAATCAGGTGAACAATTCAAAATGGCAAGTTTAGTCCCTTCTCATCTTTGTTAATTGTCCTTGAACAGACTCTAATTTGTACAAATGTGTTCACTATTTAAAATTGTTTGACCAATGTTTTGTATAATACATTTCAACCTGTGGCTGAATTGCAAATGGTTCTCTGAAAGTATTCCTTCAAGTACTGAGTTTGATATTCAAGCTGAATGCTTGGTCATCTGAGTCACATGGTATTATTTTTGTTTTCTGGTTGGGTAACCTAACATTTATAAACTATTTTGCTTCCACCCAGTACAAATTTAATTTAATCATTGAATGATTTTGTTTGTTTGTGATTAAAAGCATCTCAGCCCTAGGCCCTGACTTTGCTCAGCAAACATTCATAGCAGCAACATGAATGTTCAGAGAAAGTTATTATGCAGGGCTCCGAACAGAGATGGAGCTACATTCTGTTTAGAAACTGTCAAAATGTTTGCAAATAATTTCCCTCAGTATTTGCACAGTTCTAGCAGGAACCAGGCTTTACAGAAACGAGCTAACTACTTCGAATCTGAATGTAGAAGAAAGTTTCTGTGATTTATCACCAATGATAGCCTGATCCTGTAGTCTTCACACAGACAAAGCTCCTCTAACAACAGTGGGAGATCTACCTGCATAATGACTGCAAGACTGAGCCCCATGGCATTAAGGGCCTGATCCTGAGAGATTCTCGGCACCATATTAATTATTATTTGTATTACAGTTGCATCTCAGAGCCACAATTGAAATCAGGGTTCATTGTGCTAGGCACATTACAAATACATAGAGCTTACACTCTAGACAAATGTTAGAAGGGTAAACAGAGTCACGGAGAAGTGAAGTGATGAATTTCCATTGAGGTTAGTGCAACTCCAGGGTGCGCAGCACCTTCCAGCATCAAGCCCTAAATGAGAAATAAACAGCTGAAGCTGAAGAACTTTCATATGGACCCTGTTTTCTGCCAAAGTATTTAGTAATAAAACAAGAGAAAAATAAAGAACAGAAAATAGACAGAATTGCTTCTCAACAGAATGAGGCAAAAATCAGATCTGCTGTCCTTGGGTGCAACACCAGGTCTGAATTTAGCACATTTTTAAAAAAAAATTTCCATGAGACATTAGTGACTTTAATAAATCCTTCCCTGATGTATTAATTAAGCAGGGTTTACTGTAATATATTATATACACGTTATACCTCACCTGCATAAACAACAGTATTAATGGTATAAATTACAGCATTCATATTAATGTATTGTGGGCATCCTGACCAAGGCAAAATGCTTAATGGCCTTCAGCAAGCACTAGACTTACAAGAAAATGTTGAGAGAGAAAGATGCTTTTTTAGAAATTGATACATTCTGTATGAACCCATTAAACCTCAAGAAATCGTTTCTCTTTTCTAAAAAAGAAGATCATAAACCCCCAAAGTTTTGCATGTTGCACTATTAATGCTAGTTCATTACCTTCAGCTAGACTTCAAGGCTTTGTAACGGAAATTGGCTCTGATTTTTGAGATATGCATTACATCATAGTCTTCTTTTAGGGCATTATGTCATTCCTGCTGAGACGCATTATCTAGGGTTGGATCAGCATTAGCGATTTTTGTGGGCCTACTGCAGTGTTCCCAAAGTACTGCTGGGAACCACAGATTGAAATCTGAAACATTTATCTTTTACAAAGCTGAAAAAGAGCAAAGAAGTTAACATCAGGCACCACTGATTTCTTTAACCCTCTCCTGACTCAGCTTCTTATTGGAGCTTGGTTTTAAAGTCTTTGAACACTGAACAAATGTGGTAATCTTTAAAAATTTACATTCAAGGGGCCACTTTACAGCATTTCTTCTCAGGACCCTTGCTGCACTGCTGCAGCTGCCAGTGTTACACCACACAGGTCTTTACAAGATGTCGACGTGAGACAAATTGCACTCATATATACTGACAGTGTATGGTATTCAGAAATGTAGAGAACATGTGTTAAAAATGAAAAGGGGGGTTGCAATGGGAAGCTGTGTGTGAGACCTGCCTGTTTCTAAAATTATTAATGCAGACTCAAACAATCCTTACATTTCATTTTCAGAGGTTTATAGAGATCCTACATATACATCCTGATTCTTTTGAGGACACAAAGGCAAAATTCTGAAAGGTTTATACTAGACAGCAATTTTTATGCAGGGAGCTGAGCAGATATTATCTCTTCTCATTTCAACCATGAAATTAGAAGCCCATTTTGTCTCACTACATCCAGAGCAGGATTAGAAACCGTGCCATGGAGGGAATAGGCAGGTGTTTTCAGGATAAAGCAAGGATATTCCCAAAACCCCAGAGAATCCCAATACCTCTCTCTTCACAAAAGCGTAATTATAAAACGAGGCTGAGGATACGAAAAGGAAATGGAATACATTCAACCATGACTAAATTACAAGTCCCCCTCTTATTATAAACTGACTAATGCTATTCATTGGAGGGCTTTTTCCCCTCTCTGCTCTAGTTTTACAGAGATTGTGTGTTTCACTGCTTTGTCACATTTAATAGTACTTTAAGACTGTCTGCTACATTCATATTGCTTTTCTAGGAAGGTTGGGGGTGGCACCTGTGTACATTAGAAAGTAATGGGCACCTTAATAATCAGAACGGAGGAAGGGAGGGGCGTCACATATACTTGCCAGGAATCTTTTTCCCATTTTGACTTGATGCTTCCCTTTATGATTTGAGCCGCTTCCTTTCAAATCACAGTCTGAATAATAAAGCACTAGAGAGCAGAGCAAAACATTCACACTTATTTGGCCTTCTCCCCTACCGCTCCATTGGTAAGGTCACATTCTGGCTCTAAGTCACACTCTCCCAGGCAGCAAAGTTTTATGATTTGGGGCTAAGCTACCTTTAATGCTTAATAACAGCATGATCCCTTTGGGATACACAAGGAAAGCCATTTTCTTAGTTCATGCTGTGCTTTGTAGTGCTGCCAGGGTTTTGTGGGTAAGTCCTCGCTAGATCTTCACATGCTACTAAAAGGCAGACTCTGCCTTTTAGTAGCATATTAAGAGCTAATGAGGAGTCAAAATATATAGCAACAGATCTGGTCGACAAACAGAAAAAAAAAAACATTCATAAACATTTTCACAAAGAAATGTTCTGTTTTGACAGAAATGTTATGAAAAGTTCCAGTAATTCATCCAAATTAAAGGCATGTATATCAGTAGAAACCTGTGAATAACTACCTAGTTGTAGAAACAGCACAGAAACCTACATATTGAGGAATAATTAACAACTGACCTTTGCAAAAGGTTGAGGAATAATACTGCATATAGTACAATGGTAGCTGACAGTACCTCAGAAATGAGAATCTTTATGATCCTGCATAGAGCTGGGTGACATTTTTCAACGAAAACTTTTTTGTGTGTGTGTGAAAAATACAGATTTCATGATGCTGAAACATTTTGCAAATTTATGTCAATTTTGCCAAATTTTCTCAATCAAAAAACAAAACAAAACAAAAATTTTGAAATAACTGAAACTTTTTTTTATTCTAAATGACTTTTTCGTTTAGAAATGTATCTTAATTTTATTTTTAAACATCATATTTTTTAAAATGCTCAAAACTGAAACAAAACATTTCAGTTTGGATCGAACCAATTTTTTAATCTTTTGATTATTTAAAAAAAAAATCATTGTTGGCTTGACTGGAAACAATTTCTTTTGTTGTTTTTTGGAATGGCCAACAAACTGAATAGCCAGTTATTTACCCAGGTCTAGTTTGGAAAGTCACAAACTGTACGGGGGCTACAATTCATTGATGTGGGGAGAATCTATTTATTTTAGAACACCACACCAAACTCTGCTGTCAAAACAGCATAAATCTGGATTAACTCCAGTGACTGATGCTGAAGCTATTCCAGATTTATGCTGGTATAAATGAGAGCAGAATTTGGTCCATGTAGTTCAGTGGGCGGCACCACTCTGACTAAGGTTGTGTCATGACTTCTTTTTAAAGGTCTCCTTTTCTAAGTCCTCTAAAATCGACATGTTTAGTCAAATTCCTTTGAAATTTGGTGTGCCTCAGGAGAGTGCAGGGTAACATTAGTGATTCAAATTTGGGTCATTTGACCTAGGGGTTCCTGATCTACAGACTCCCCCCCCCCCAAAAAAAAACCCCCAGTTTCCTTCTGCTGCCTAGTACTGTTAAACTGAGAGATGATAATGGCTGGGTGAATCTCAGACCTTGCTGAGATTGCTGGCTGTGACTACAGATAAGTCAATCACAAGCCCCTACCTGAGACAAAGAAGTTTTGGACTGAGTGTCTGGGGGTTGCCACAATTTGTGAGTCATGGGTGGCAATTTTATTTGGGAGGAATATAATCGAAATATTTGGAGGAAGAATAGCCATGTGAATGCTTCCAGAGAGGGGAGGGGCATTAGAGGGCAGAGGATTGGGGGAATAGTGAGAGAGAGAGGTCTGGGGTTGCAGTGAGAGGAGAGGGGTCATGGGGACTGGGATTAATGGGGATGGGAAATGGGGGAGAGGGGAGAGGTTGGTGGCTCCAGTTACGGAGGTGTGGGGGAAGGATAATGTGGGGGCAAGTGGTAGGAGGATGGGGGAGAATAGAGGCAGGAGCACCTGTCACCACACATACTGCCCTCCCATGTGTGTGCCCTGAGCTGGGGGACTCTTGCCCCTCTAAGAGGGCCTGAGCCCCCTTCCCTGCCCCCTCATATAAGCTGGGATTTCTGGGGGTGTCTGAGCCCCTCTCACTGTCCCCGGTGTATGTACCAGGATCTGGGGTAGGGGTTGACCATTTACAGGGGATGGACCTGAAAAAACAGCAACTTTTCTAAAAGTTTCTAGGTGGGGTTTTATTTTGGTTTTGTTTTTTGTTTTTGTTTTTGATCAGAGCTGGGGATCAAAGTATTGCTGTGATGCATGTCAAAATGGTCCCAATCAGTCATTTTTTACCCAAGGTAGTGCATGCCACCCACTAAGTCTTTGTGGGGACCCAGATTGTGAATGGTATTTTAGAATATGTTCACTTCTTTGCTTGTATAAATGTGCAGTCTGGAAGTGGTGCGCATGGGCCAATAAAGAAAAACCCAGGTGGGGGTTTCTGTGCAGCCATGTTATGCTTGCCTGGATAGCACGAGTGAATGTGCCAACACCATTGTCCCAGTGAACAACCCACCACTGACGTCTCTCGTCTGAACCTTTGCACACCTGTGCAATAAAGATTTGAGATCTCATGTTGCTTGCTACAAATTGTCTGTTATACATATAATCTGCTTTTATTTTATGAGGCGTTTTACTGTGAACACAGCAGAATAGTCAGCAGACAGTCTTACTGCATGTTTTGTTGTATCAGGTGGAGAAGAGCCGGAGGACTTTGTGTGAGTGGGAGGGGGCAGGGATAGGGAGAAGGGTTCTGGCTGAGGAGGGGGCAGGAAATGAGGACAGGTGATAGGCAAATCTTGGATTGGTTGTTTGAGAATGGGGGAGCAAGTGGCTACTTTCTGATCTCAGGGCAGATTAATGTGGTATTTCCAAAGACACAGCAGTTTGGAACCAACAGGGCTGGTAACTTGACCGCAGCATGGAGTGCAGCATGACATGGGGATTGCTGGCTACAGGCTGATTTGGGAGGAGAGAGGTGGCCTGCATAGGCATCATGTTGTGCCCACTCTACAACATTTAATTGATGACTTAGAAGGTTGTGATCTACTGGACTCTCTGGTGCTTCATGCACATGGAAATGACCTGAGCCTCTAGCAAACAGAGCTAACTACCGCCTCCATCATTTAGTATTGCTACACCTGACACTGACCATACTCGCCTTACCTGGAGCGTGTGCTGATAATAAATGCTTAGCCTGTTGTCATATCCCAGATCACTACTGACACTACCCTTTGCAATAAACCCCCTGTGCCCTGCTAATTACAGAACATACACAACTCTGCACTGAAATGATCCATACTGGATGCTGAAGGTACACATGCAACTCATCCCTTTGCTCGCACTCATTGGAGGGTGCAAAACATATATCTCCTCATATCACAATCACGGCTTTGGCACACACCTCCAAGTAATCCACATATATCACAGACACAGCTTTACCAAGCAGGCCTAACTCATGCCTCCCCACCTACTACACTGACTGCACCGGGAGTGTATACAAATAATTTCAGCTGCCAGCTCCAAGGGACCAGAAGGAAGGTGGCACGGGCAATATTTGTTTTTCCTTTCAGCCATACAACACAAGACAGCTGCTGAAGAAGCTCTCACTACTGGCACCTGTTCTGTCCCCCTTCACACTGCTTTCCCCTCCCACCACTACTCCCAACAAATGCCACAACTCAAATTCCCTTGAAACTGCTGAAACTCTCCAACTATAACCCTGCTCAGGCTAGTACGCTGACCCCTGATCCCCCAGTCGTGATCCACCTCCAAGCTGCCAAACCCGCCTTCTACTTTTTCTCTAGCAGGTACCCTGGCCTGCCTACAGTAGGTACCAAATTACATGTACCTTTTATACATGCAATCCCATGTGTAAAGTGCATGAAAGTCTAACTCATGAATTTTAACTTGTCATTCTCCTTTTAAATATTGTGGCTCATAGGTAGTAGGTGTGAGTTCTTTCCAATACACAGCCGGATGCTTTGTGCACTTTCTATAGCAATCTCTCGCTGCCCGAAGATCTCAGCTCCACACCACCTCCGCTTCCTGGGAGTATACTCTGTTTAAATAATTCTCTTCAGCTACAGGAGGGACAAAGTTGCCAAAGCCCTGTGCTATAGAGTCACACCAGCATCAGTTAAGAACCCAAGGCCAACTCTAAATTATATTTGTGCTTTTGTCATTCACAGTCAGACACTTCACCCATTATTTAAACAAGGATTTTTTTTGTCTTTTACTGATTTAAAACTGTAATTTTTTAACAATGTGAAATTATAAACCCTAGGCTTGATTCACCACTGCATTACTCTGGCTTTATGAGTGGAACTCCTTTGATTTCATTCTCCATTGACTTACCTTCTCCAGTGGGTTGAATATGTTACAACTCCTGCCCTGTGCCTGATCCAGTCTGTTACAGCCCCAGGGAGAGAGTTTTAGTTCAGGGAGTAGCAGTTCATAACTAACTCTAGAGGTCCGCAGGTCAATCTCCAGTGTGTCAAGATGGTGGCAGCCACACTTACACTGATGTAAAACTGGAGTAACACAGTTGTAAATCAAGATCCTTTTGGTATGTGTGTGAACTTAGTATTCATGAAAGGTGCTAGACTGGCAGTCAAGGAGACTGAAATCCCTTTCTGCAGCACAGCTACAACCTGGTATATTCTGTACCTCAGAGCCTGAGAAACCAACATGCTAGTAGCCCTTCCAGTTTGGCTGATAATTGGGTAGAATCTTCTCTAAATGCAGAGCCGTTCTGGTCTGTTGGGCAAATCTGGATTGAGACAATTTTTTTAAATGTGTGTTTTGCCCCCGTTCAAGTTGAGTGCCTTCTTTGAAGTTGCTCTGGTTTCTGGGTTTCAATATTTACTCATTAATTTATTTTAAAAGAATGCTATTTACAAAATAAATCCAGACCACTGTGTCATTATTACCTATTGTGCAAGCTATGTAAAGTCATTGATGACCATTTATAGAAAAATACTGTCCTGTGCTCATGTGTCAACATTACCCAATTTGGGCCTGATTCAAAAGTTATTGCAGACAATAGGAGTCCTTTCATTGACTTCAGAGGGCTTTGGACCATGGCTTTGTTGAATAGCGGGCTCTCAGCTGCTTTAATGAGACTTTATGGAGGCTAGGAGATTTGGGTGAAGGTGTTTTTTTTTTTACAAAAATACCCACAATAATTCAACTTTAATGGCATGATCACCTGCCAGATTTCTTGATTTTCAATCAAAGATGTTTTTGAACTGGTTACACATGAGCAAAAGTAAAAGGAACATTTGTAACTAGTTGCATCAGCTGCTCATTTTGTCATCTTGTAACTCAAAGGCCATGGGGATTGTCACTCCCAGGGATCTTTGTATGCCGAGCATCAGCCCAGACTGAAATTTAAATCCATGATCTCCGGCTCTGAGAATGAGGTGTTAGAATAGTACTTTTTTTGCTCAGTGCAACATGAGAGTTTGAAGAAGAAGTGCTAATATCTCCATAACTATGCAGTAGGTAAAAGATACACTTATATTATATTTCCATGTAATGATGATTTGCAAACAGACGTTCTCCACATTGCACCAACTTGCATAAGGGGGAAGAAGGAAATGTCATGTGACAGATGAGGGGACATGTGCCCTGAGGATGCAAAGTCTATACAATGCATGCATTACATTGCATTTCATCAGAAATATGCTGATATATGGGAGAAAGAGCTACTTGAAGTCAGTAGCAAAACACATCCTGAGCAGCGAGTAAATGGTCTTCACGCTTCCTCTCCTGAACTAGAGTGAATTGCATAGGGTTGTAGTTTTACGCAGAGAAGGGCTCTGAAGAAGAATAGGGCGGCATGGGGGCAGTCTCTTATGGAAATAATTACGGAGCACTATCATGTTCAGACTCAGATACTACTCCAAGCCAAATATTAAGCCAGGCAGGCAGCCAGTGTTTCACAAAAAAACTGCTTGTCCGTTGTCTGGAGCCTCTTCTGCCTCTGTCTGCAACTCCAAAAATGTAATTTGTCTTCTCTTCTGCTCCCAGCTCCTCCTCCCTTTCCTACTTCTAGCTGGTCGGTATCCTTGTCCTGGTGCACCCAATCAGCACTAGCAGAAGCAACACCAGGTCCACACCACTCCCATTGAGCAGATACAGAGCCTGCTGGGGTGCAACAGCAGCATGGAGACTTGGCTGGTGGTACTGAGCAGGATCTCCAAGAACCTTTGCCACCCTTAACTGGGGTCCAGGACCTGCCTATAATGATCAACACAAGCAACTGCTTGGAGTCTCCCATTTTGGGGTTTCCTGTGTTGGTTGAGAGCTCCAGCAATTCATTAGTCAGGTTGAACCTCCCATCTAGTCACAGGATGTGGTGGGGAACTTAATTCCCCCCCGGTCAGCAAAGCCAGCGCAGAGAGTATGCCACTCGGAGGAGGCCCGCTGTGGTTTTATTGCTTAGTGTCCTGCAAACTGTAAGCCCATACTTGCTGGGGAGACTTAGTGTTGGCGGGTTGTGAAGGACATTCCTCCTGGCCCTCATCCAGTAGAAGTGAAGGTCTAAAGCACGAGAAGAAAGAGGGGGAAGGGAATCCTTTTACCCACATTTTCCTTTTGTCTTTAGTTTCACTCTGCTCAGTGACTTTATTATAGCTCATTGACAGGCTGAAAGGCCGCCTGTATGGGGAGCAACATGAGCTGAACTGACGCAGTTTTAAAAATGAACTCAGTGAGGTGAAGAGATCATTTTTCTCTCCTGACATTTTCATCTACTTAGATGCTTAATTATCTGTTACCAGAATGTCTCCATGTAAGCGCCAGCAACTTCACCCATTAGCAATTAGTGAGAACAGTTATTCTACTGAACTTTGTGCAGTTGAACAAATAGATAAATACCATCCCCTCTGAGCATGAACACATGGGGACAGATCCTCAGCTGATGTAAGCTGTCAAGTCGCCGTTGAAGTTAATGGAGCTATGACAATCTACAAAAGCTGAGGATCTGCTCCAGGGAATTGTTTAAAAAAAGATATAAAAGCATTTTCCTACAAAGAATTGCTGCATCTCCTCTTATTTTGGGTATTGATTCAGTGACCATATGCATTTCTATCCCGTGAATAATCTGAGTATTGATCGACTGAGTAGATAAATTTCTACCCTGTTGAGATTTTGGGTATTGATCCAGTAAGCCAATACATTTCTCTCCACACCAGCAATGCCAGTAAGTTTCCCTGCAACTTTTCTGTGTTCCACGGTAGATTTGGAGAGAATCCACCTTCTTATTAATGTCTCCAGCTCTAAAGTATCAAAACTATTTTAAAGAAGGGAACTGATTAAGAAGTTCAGACTTATGAGTAATAACTTCCACAGGGCCATTAAAACTTGCCAAGGGAAGATTCATACCATAAAGGCGATGTAGTAATTAGAACCTTTTTATCAGCTGCAGATAAAAGAACCGCTCCAGAAGTAAAATGATCACTTCTTATTTTTCTGTGTCTTTGTGATACCACAAGGTTAGTGTTTCTCATAGTTATCTGCACATGTATTAAGTTAGTTTTAGGGGGCAGGAAGAATTAAGGAGAGTCAAAATGTGTGCTAAAGGAAAGGGGGAAATCATTTAAAAATGTGGGTGGAAAGAGCATTTTCAAAACTGTTCTTGGAAAGTGCTTGTTTTTTTTTAAAAAAAAAAGTTTGTTCAACTTTCTGCAAAAATGCCATGGTTTATCATTAATGTATTAGTTTTCTTCCACAGGAATTGCTCTCTTGTTACCGAAAAGTTGCCTTTTTTTAACATAGTCCTGCACAGAGCTCCCTATGATTTTGATTAAAGTCAAGAGACAAAAAGGTCAGCTTCATCCATGTTTATGTCTGTGATTACCAGCTGGACGCTGCTATCCTCGTCTGTCAGGCAGTATGGATGAGCCAGCCAACTAGAGGGTGGAGTTCAAACGGAGTAACCCGATATAGCTTATCAGATATCTCAGAGCTGTAGGTGTGAGGTAGCTTGAGATACCTTTGCCGTTAACTGACCCAGCTCATAATGTCTGTGCATCTGAATCTGGTCTCTGCATGTCTGAAAACTGTAATATACTAATCCCTTTGCTGCCTGGGGCTCCAGGGTATAATTTTTGAGAACTGTTTGTGTGTGATGGCTGACACATTTGTACATGTATAATTGTGTGTGCATACACCCTGTGGTAACTGCATACACAAATGATTAGCTAAACCACAAACTGGTCTTCTGTACTCGCAATTGTGGTTAATTGTGCACTTGCCCTGTGGTAAGTACCACAATAATGGCACGTGTAATTTATACTCAGGTACACTTCAGTCACCGTTCTTCACCAGAGACCCTGCAGGAGGGAGCCAGACAGTTCTGCAGCTCCCCTCACAGTGAGAGGAGCCTGGGGACTCCAGCAGGAGCTATGCTACCACTGATTGAGCCACCAAGCAGCTGCTCTACAGCAGCCATAAAGCAGCGGTTCCACAGGAGTTGATGCTGCTTCACTTACCTCATGAAATTCTGTATAGAACCTGGCACCTTGACAGTCTCAGCAGTGAGACCAAATGAGAATGGAGACTATCTGCCTTAGGCTTTTACATGAACTAAACTACCCTGGCACCCGTGGAGGTGTTGTGCCCAGCAGAGTGGCATGTGTAAACTTGCACTCTCAGTGCTATAGATAGAGGACTTCAGACTCCAGAGCTGTCAGCCAAGCACCTTTTATAAGCACTTAGTTCACACAGAAAATAAAGTTAGGGCAGGTCACTGCCAAGCCATGGACACATGAAGATGATTAATGCAAAGGGTTTAAGAATTCATTAAAAGTGGCTCCTGGATGTTTGTCAAGTTGGGTTGATAAGGAGCAGTTAAGCAGAGGCTTACAGTCAGTTCAGAAAGGCTCCCTGTAGTGAATACCCACCAAATTCCTGCTGATTGTTAACAAAAAGGGCTCATTGTAGTGAGTAATGCCATGGTGCAGGCATTGCCGATGTACATGGTAATTGGGAATTTACAGCAAAGTATGCAAGGACTTTGGTTTAGATTTAGTCCTTTTCTAAAGGGTTGATTAAGCCACATTTAAACAGGACCTTAACAATGACAACAGTTACTCACTGGAACCTGAACGTAGTTTAATTATATACAGTCAGGGTGATTTTAACCCTTGGCTCTAGCATCAGGACTGCTGCGTGATATACTCTGTTCTCAGCACTGACACTATGGGATGAATGCAGGTGTACCATGAATGCCAAGCAAGATTTTTCCTAAAACTGCCATTGGGCTGAGTGAATCCTGTTTTAAATTCATGAGAAAGGCTTTTTTTTAAAAAAAAAACCTTTCCTCCTAATCCTTTCTGCTTACTAGCAAATAAAAATGCTTTCATATTCAAGAGCTGCTTCCACTCTCCCTCAGCTCAGCTTGCATCTGCTAATGTAGCTATCCCTGCTCCTCCCCCAGTCCTCTCAACCTTCTCTCTTTCACTTGCTCAGAGCAGCTGCAGATTTTTTATGAAAGTCATTTTTTTTTTCAGAGAGATGTTTAAGGTCACGTAAAAGAACTGCTCAATAGACTGCACAAAGCAGTTCCTCACAGCAATGCACAGAGGCTGATTTGCTGTAGAGATGGGCCTGAGATGTGAAGTTGGGAGATGAAGTGAAACTAAGGGAGGAGTTAGACAGGCAAAATGCAGTTACCCAAACAGCAATTTGGCCAACACGCTTAGACTCAGACCCCTCCTACTGTGCAAAGCGCACACAACTAGCCAGGACCTGTTATCTGAAAGACGTGTAAAGGACAGACTTTTAAAAACAAAGACAGTCTCATCCCACATGCAATGGGGCCTCCGTGTATTTTATATTCCAGAGGAAAAATCTTGACATAACGCAGCTTTGATTGTGCGAAAGCCATCTGTAATGCGGAAAAATAAAGGTTATTTGCCTATAACTGGTTCTTTCAGCAGATTCTCTGTACTGATCCACACATCCTATTGGATCCTCCCTTCATCACCTGAAGAATTAATGGAATATCCTTTGAACTATCTCCCTGGTGATATTAAGAATTTTTATAACCTTCTCACTAATAACTGAGGCTTAGGATGCAGAATTCTCCTCTGTACAGAAGAAATTTCACTAGCTATTTGAAATGCTGGAGCCTTAGCACAGAGGGAGAATGAATGCCCCGCAAGCTAGACAAATTCTGACTGGAAATAAGGTGCACATTTTAACAGTGAGGGAAATTAAACATTGGAACAATTTACGAAAGGTTGTAGTAGATTCTTCATCACTGGCAATTTTAAAATCAAGATATGATGTTTTTCTAAAAGATATACTCTAGTTCAAACAGGAATTCATGGAAATCCTATGGCCTGTGTTATACAGGAGGTCAGACTAGATTATCACAATGGTGTCTTCTGGCCATATAATCTATTAATCTAAAAATGAAGGTCTAATGGAACCAGCCTAAGACCGCGGAGTGACACCAGTGTCTAGTCCACTAAATCAAAAAATGCTGACCAGCTCTACCAGATGCCTCCTGAGGAATTTGATTATTTTTTCACTCACCCACATCTGGTTCGTTGGTGATAACTGTCACAAAGAATCTAAAAAGATAAGTAACCATTACTAAAATGGTAGCTGCTTCTGAGTGCTGATCTCAGTTTTGAAAATCTGGTTACTTCATTTAGGTGTCTAAATGGGAGCTGGTGGGTGCTCAGGTCTTTTGAAAATCTGACCCCAATTGCCTGCAGTAGAGTTAATTTATGATGGCAAGGGACTTAGGTTTACCCTTATTTAGATGACTTGTGGATAAGAGCTCAATCATTTTGGGAAGTAAATTCTATCCTACAGTCATTATGCTTGGGGGTATAACTGCTTACTTAATCACAGTGATGCAGACATACTGGACTTCGACCTAATGTGTTGATACGTCTTTTATGTTGACACTTCTAATGTTTCATTAATTAGACTGCAGCTGTAACACCTAGGATGCTGACATACTTTCTGGGCTAATTCTTCAGATAACATTTCCCACTTACCTGTATTCTCTCCATCATAATTACATATTTGAATATTATGTATATGTTAGCTTCTCTGGGGAAATGTCAATAACACAAATTATAGGAATCTCCTGCCTCCTAGCTATGGAATTCTCTACTTATGACCCACAGGGGTAGGACCTTTAGTGACCTCCAGAATAAAAGGCACTTTATAAATAGTGGCTGGAACCAGGACTGTTCAACTGAAAAAAGCAACAGAGAGTCCTGTGGCACCTTTAAGACTAACAGATGTATTGGAGCATAAGCTTTCGTGGGTGAATGCCCACTTCGTCGGATGCCCACTTCGTCTAGCTTGCAGGGCATTCATTCTCCCTCTGTGCTAAGGCTCCAACATTTCAAATAGCTAGTGAAATTTCTTCTCTACAGAGGAAAATTCTGCATCCTAAGTCTCAGTTATTAGTGAGAAGGTTATAAAAATTCTTAATATCACCAGGGAGATAGTTCAAAGGATATTCCATTAATTCTTCAGTTGATGAAGGGAGGATCCAATAGGATGTGTGGATCACATGCATCCGACAAAGTGGGCATTCACCCACGAAAGCTTATGCTCCAATACATCTGTTAGTCTTAAAGGTGCCACAGGACTCTCTGTTGCTTTTTACAGATCCAGACTAACACAGCTACCCCTCTGATACTTGACTGTTCAACTGTGTCTCATTATTAGGCCTTATTCTGTTAAAGGCGATTCTCCTGTAGCTCAGGAGGTAGGCGCCTGTGTTTTAGAGCAGGCACATATGAGTGCTAACCCTGTTGTCTTCATCAGATTCAGAAGGGCTACTATGTGTAGCATAGTGGCAATGGTTAAGTTCTCAATGGGCATGGATTTGTTACAGTGTAACTATTTATTAACCACATTCTTTAAATTCAACCTGCCTCCAAGCACATTTTCTATTAATTCTACCACTTCTTCATGCGCTGCTGATGGGGGGACATGATTTCTGGAAGTAACACATTACAGTGGTCTGCTTCTAACATTAATGAAAAGGCATTGGCATGATCCATATGTTCACAGTGGCTCTAGGTAGGTCAGGATTTGGGAAAACATTGTGCCATTAGGTATCTCAGTGTGATCCATTCCTCATTCTTACACTCATCTACAGGAAATAAATTTTAAATTCAACATTTTCAAAGCACTGCAGCTGGATTTAGCCACATGGGTAACAAAGCCTGAGAAACATGCAGCTATATCCTATGGCCATTCTGTATTCTGTTACAGTTAATTGTTATTTACAGTTCCCAGTATTTCACTGGGGTTTGTAGGGTATGGATATAATACAGAATTGGTCCCCAGTTCAGCAACTGCATCCATGTGAGTGGACTCCAACGGAAGCCCATGAGTCTCTGCATGAGCGAAGGGGGTCCTCCTGCAGAGATGCAGGTTTCAGGATCAGGATCTTGGAGACTAGCTAGAGAATCCAGTCAATCTTCCTTGCTTGAATATCAGCTTCTGACATTGATATTCTCAGGGGCTTCAGTGGTGAAGGTGGGAAAGGACAATCCAGTCCAAGATCACTGATGGTTTCTCAAAGAAGTAATTAAAATCTATTAGGAATTAGTCTAGAATGCCAGCTGGTACTAATGACCATCTCAAATGGCATGTTGAATTAATTCAAGGGATGAATAGGCCAAATTGTCTAGCTACTTCAGATGGTGTTAGTTCACACTGTTCACCTGGGACACTAAGGCCTGGTCTACAGAGCTAGGGTGATGCAAGGCAGCTTAAATTGACCTAACTCTGTAAGCATCTACACTAAAATGTCACTCCCGACAATGTAACACGCCCGCTACACCAACTTAATAACCCCACCTTCATGAGACGCGTAGGTAGTGCTTAGGTTGGTGCCGACACAGTGTCAGTGTAGACATTACATTGCCTGTTGCTGGCTTTCAGAAGCCATCCCACAATGCCTCACACTGACAGTTCAATCAGCACAAGTACTCCTGGTGAGGACACGCACCGCTGACACAAGGAGCATAGTGGGGACATGCAGAAGCAAGGTGAGGTGGCTGTACGTCGATGTAACTTAGGTCAACGTAATTTTGTAGTGTAGGCATATCCTTGCAAATTAATCACACTTGAGTTTGTTGACCTTGATAAATGTATTCTAGTTACTCACCTCTCTCTTCATTATAAAGAGAAAAAAAAGAATTTAAAAGAATATTTGTAGCTCTGTCATATGGGTGAGTGAGAGATTACCTTTGCTATTTATTTATCCAGCTAACCATTAATTGGTGGTGGTAATCGTTTAATGTTCAGGATCGATCAGGTATGATGGCAGCTTGGGAATACCTAATAAACAATGCAATTAACTAACTGCTAACCTGTTATCTGAATAATCTCAATTTGCACATTGAATCCCTGAAGAAGGCTAAGTGAACTGGAAAAGGCTTATTTGTGCCTTTAGGCCAAATGCTCAAGAGGGTGCAATGAATGTGCAGACACACACTGACACTGAGATGCCCACAAATGGAAATTGTATACCTGTTCAGTGCTATGTACCCATGTTAGCCATATTGTTTGTGCAAATGTAGGAGTCTGTGACTGCACCCAGTGCATGCTCCTTTGAGAAGGCAGTCCTTACTGTTCAAATTTCCTTTTATAATGTAATGATAATAACGAACAGTGCGTGCCCTTGAAACATTTCCTTTTAACTTTCTAACATTCAGTAAAGTATCAACAATACTAGCGCCATTCCCTATTCTACATATGATGAAAAATGGCACTTACTGGACAATTCCTTACCTACTGCAGAAAAGGCAAAAGGAAGCTTTTTAAGGGCACCTACTGTATTTATTCTGTCACTGTATTAGGTTAGCTGACTATTGTTTATTATATTTATTGAAGACGTATTAAAGAATTCTATGCTGCTGTTTTTGACATGGCCCACCTGTCTGAGAACCTACTTTACTACAAGAATTAGAGCAGCCACAGCCAAGTACAGTTGCAACAATACTTGTCTCATTTGTTCCTTAGAATTATTTTTTGGCAAATATAATTCCTCTCCATCTCCTGCCTTTATTGCAGTGCAAGACTGTAGCTATGCCAGGAGTTAATGATTATGAGATGAGCATTTATCTCACGTGGTGCCATGTTAGCTTGTACCAGTCTCAAATGGTTTTTGCTCTTATGCACTCTGCTCTTCTGCCAAAAGTTGAAGAGAAGTAACCATTTGTTTTCCAAGAAAGAAAATCCTGTGATTTGATCCCAATTAACAGTGCTCATTTTTAATATCATCCTTGTATTGCTTCTTTATTTTACCCCAACATCACGATTGCATACTTGACAGACACTACCTTGTACCCTTTAAACTCTATTGTCACCTGTGCTGAGATATTTAATTCAGGATGTGCTGAGTAAAGAATGACTTTCTTATACTTTTGACTCCAAAGGAAGAGGTCCCAAGGATGACTGATTTTCTAACATACTTTTCCCAATAACTGACATGCACAAACTGCCCTGCTTGCAAACGTTTGCTAAGAAGCTTTTCTTCTGTATTCTATATTCTTTCCATTTGAATTGAGGCTTGTCTTTCATTTTTTGTTTTATGCTCAATGGAGCCTCTAATTATTGTAATCCAGTCAGAACTGTTTACAGTATCATGAGTGCCACCATTTGCTGTGAAATTGAAGATGGCACTACCGTGAACAACCAACTCTGCTAATGTAATTATGATTCCTCAATTAACTTTCCAGCTAAGTAACTAGCATCTATGATCCTGGTTATCAAGTGTCTTGCTTCGGATCTTAAGTGCATTGATTCAGGGATCAAAATGGAAGGAGTTTTTTCCCCCAAGGGTGCCTTCCACAGTATCCAGGGATTTTCATCTCTGAAGCATTAGATATTGGCTGGTGTCATATGTAAGATGCTGGACTATATAAACCAATGGTCAGATCCAGTATGTCAAATCCTATATTGCTAGCTGTATTGTCTGACTGAAAATTGGGAGTCAAATAAAATTTGAAATGTTTAAAATTATCTCCTAAGTCAAAGTACATTTGGTGCATCAATGGTGTAGGGATGTGGAGTGGAGAGAGCTATTCTATTTACTTTAAAATCCAACCAAAAAATTAGGCAGCAAAATACAGAAAAATATTAGTCTCAGAGATTCATTCTGTTAGATTTCCTGCCTCAGTATTTACCAGGCCTCACTTCCAGAAGCAAAGCTTCTCTATCTCAGTGAATACGATCCATTGAAGAAAGGAACCCCAGTTCACATCCTGTACCTTTTTCTTTTGCACAGTTCCCCTTTGATCTACTGTAAATATTAATTTAATTATGAATGCTGCATTAGCTTCCCTTTCAATATATTTATTGTTCTTCCTTATTTTCCCCATGGTTCACTGAAGAGAGCATAATTTCTAGAATTACAAGGCCCATATTGTTACTACTAATAATAAATATTTAGCACTTGCTTAGCACATTTACATCTCAAAGCATTTTACAAACATTAACTATTTAATCCTCACGACCCTTCTGTGATGTAGATATAGTAAATAAACCCCATTTACTCTTTGTCCTTTAATGTATAGGATTTTCTATAGACGTTATTGAACAATAGACTATTGTCCAAAAGCTTACTGTAAGTAAACATTGTTACTAAGTTTGATTTACCCAATTAACTCAATTAAAAATATTGCTTACAACTTTCTAGTCATTTTTTGTTCTTTGTTCCCTAGGCTAGCATGAAATATAAAAAATACCTTGTCATTTATTTGTTTTGCAAAGCATATATATATATATATATATATATATATATATATATATATATATATATATATATATATATATATATATATATATATATATATATATATATATATATATATATATATATGATACTGATACCTAAAAGGGTCTGTGGTATTAAATAAATAAAACAAAATAAATTCTGATCTGAATTAACCAGTATGATTCTTAAGGCCTCAATCTTGAAAAAGTTAAGCACATGCTTAACTTCATACACTGAGTAATTCCATTGATTTATGTGGGATTCCTCACAGAGGGGATAATTAAGCATGTGCTTAAACCTTTTCAGGACTGGGGTCTAAATGTAGCATGACTCCAGGTTTGCAATAAGAAGCTATTTCAGGAGAAACAGAAATGCTAAACATTCTAATGATGAGTGTGGAAAATTAAAAATCATGGACTGAAAGATCGTTTTACCAAGGAAGAGAGTCTGCTCATTTGCTTCATGCTGAATGGTAAGTCTAGAAAATGGATTTTCTGATAACCTTTTTTTGTGAATCACCTGAAAATGAGTTATGGTGCCAAAAAAATTACCTACTATCTGTGTTACTATGTGATGGGGTATCGACTCCTCACAAGGCCTGTAGGGGTTAAGGTGACTAGGTGGACCAATTATCTGCCTAGGCTGCATCTGGAGGAGGAGCCAGGAAGCAAAGAAGGCTAATTCAAAATGAAGCTCAGCTGGACAGGAACAGGAGGGGCCTGTATAAAGCCCAGTAGCTGAAAGTAGAAAGGGGCTGCAGAGAGAGAGGATGCAGTCACTCTCAGGGTGAGAGAAGGCAAGGTAGGAAGTAGCCCAGGGATACAGTGTTAAGGCTTAGGACTGTGCAGGCCTTGACTGCTTGTTGTAGGGTCTTTGGGCTGGAACCCAGTGTAGAGGGTGGGTCTGGGTTTCCCTATCAGCCCCTGGAGAAGTGGCAGGGCCGGCTCCAGGCACCAGCTTGCCAAGCAGGTGCTTGGGGCGGCCACTCTGGAGAGGGGCGGCACGTCCAGCTATTCGGCGGCAATTCGGCGGATGGTCCCTCACTCCTGCTTGGCTTTTGTTTGTTTGTTTGTTTTGTTTTTGCGCCGCTTGGGGTGGCAAAAACCCTGGAGCCGGCCCTGAGAAGTGGCATCATTAAGGGAAGACTGCCTGGGACAGACGGTCCCGAGAGACTTGGAATACCGCACTCCCCTAGAAGGGGAGAACTACATGGACCTGGTCAGAGGACGAAGTGGGTGCAGTCGAGTCCCGAGAGAGAGAGAGACAGAGAAAGAGCCATGGAGTGAGCAACCACAAGAAAGTGCGTTGGACTGTCAGCCAATCCCCAGATGCAGCCAAAAGGAGGCATACCAGTGATGAGGAGAACATCCCATGATATACTACTTATATAAAACCAGCCTTAGCCAGATTTCTGCCCCAATATCTAGAACTAGAAGTAAGAAATGGACTCTAAAATGTCAGGAAGAACATCCGAAATAATAAAATCCTACTACTATTTCTATATAAATCTTAAGCAATAGGGTTGAACTTGGTGTGATGCTGTCTAAAAAAGAAAACTCAGTTGGATGGATGTAGTACAGCTTATTAATTCTATTTAAGAATGAGTAACAGAACACCTTTCAATGGGGACAATCCTATGGCATATATATGAAGTGCCTATACTGCAGCCTCCATTTATTAAACATACTTTGAGATGAGGCAAGGCCCTGAAGGCTTTCCTCACCCTCACTTTATGCTACTGAAACCCTGAGAGGCACAGTTGAAAATGCCGAAAGGAAGTTAGTGTGGCACAATAAAGCTCACAGCCATCATTGTTACATTCTCACGCAGCTGACCATGAGGTTCAGCTCAATATGCAGCATCTAGACTGCATCAGCTCAGCCTGATTGAAACTACACAGAACACAGAGGAAGAAACAGTCCCTGCCCCATGGGGCTTGCAGTCTAAATAGAGAAATAAAGAAACAACCTCCCTCTTGCTCACCCATTGTCTGCTTTATTGCAAGTGTTTTTAATGAGCATGAAGTAGTGACAACATTAGCTTAGGAGGGACAACATTGGTAAGCTGGGCAGTAAATGAATCCTGACTTCTGTGCTGCAGGGAGAAGCTGCTCCCATCTATCCCAGATGCGATGAAAAATCAGACTTGTTCCCAGAGAAATCAGATCCACAACAGTGATCAGAGGACCAAACAGTGAAAGTAGTGACATATTACATAGACAGAAAAAGATGTTAACAAAACTTTTCTAAAATAAACCCAACTTACTCATTTAGTTTCTTTCTCAACAATTAACTAAAGGAAGAATGTGCAAACTTTATGAGAACACTGATTTAAAGAAAAAGTCTCTCTAAAGCCTGGACCAGCAGGGAGCTGCACAGCTAAATGTACTGTGTCAGCCAAACAAAAGGAGAAGACAATTGAACCAGAGTTTAGACACCGTTGATAGATGCTAGATAGAGAAAACTAAAGCAGGTAGATAAAACACCTCATGCCCTAATTCCATCTGTAGCCTCCAGTCACAACAGTGGCTCTGTGTTTGAAATGCTTAGCTTCCTAGCCAGCTCCACCAGCCACACAACTAAGGGCAGGTCTACACTTACTTCCTGGTCCGGCCATAAGCAATCGATCTTCTGGGATCGATTTATCGCGTCTTGTCTAGACGCGATAAATTGATCCCGGATCGATCCCGGAAGTGCTCGCTGTCGACGCCGGTACTCCAGCTCGGCGAGAGGAGTATGCGGCATCAACGGGGAAGCCTGCCTGCCGTGTCTGGACCCGCGGTAAGTTCGAACTAAGGTACTTCGAATTCAGCTACGTTAATAACGTAGCTGAATTTGCGTACCTTAGTTCGAAGTGGGGGGTTAGTGTGGACCAGGCCTAAGAAACAGACTCAAGAGTGGGATGCCATTGCTACAGGTACTGCTGGGAGAATTATCACTGCTATGACCTGCAGTAAAGACAGAGGTAAAAACAATATTGAAAAGCAGTGATAGATTTACAATATCAGCAAGATTATTTTTGCTGTATAGAACACATTTATTCTCAGCACTAGCAGAGTCAGAGTTTTTCCTCTTAAATGTTAACAAGCTCCTTTAACAGTATTAAAACGATGGGCAAGTCTACACTACAAAATTAAGTGGATCTAAGTTATGTCGATGTACAGCCAGCACAGTAATTAAGTCGTTTTTGCATGTCCACACTATGCTCCTTGTCTTGGCGGTGCGCCTCCTCAGCAGGAGCACTTGCACCGATTTAACTGCCAGTGTGGAGCATTATGAGACAGCTTCTGAAAGGCAGCAACTGTCAATGTAAGCAACACAGTGTCTGCACTGACATTGCGTCGACCTAAGCGCTATGCCTCTCATGGAGGTGGAGTTATTAAGTCGGTGTAGCGACTTACAGACTTATTAAGTTAGTGTAGACACTTACAGAGTTAGGTCAATATCTGCCTTACATCGACCTAACTCTGTACTGAAGACCAGGGCTAAATCCCATAATCCTTGTGCCCCCCTGGTTTAGCAATAGAAGCAGTCCCCATCCCCACCCCCAACAACACCATTTCCAGGATTCAGGTAAAGCTGCCAATAGTTGCTGTTAATTAAGAAATTAAAACAGAACATGGTCAACCAGCTTGCTCTATGCAGCATGGAGGAAAACAGTTCATTTCCATAACCATGACTAGCAGTTTTGTGCCACTGGCAGTTTTGTGTTTCAAAATCTTCATAACTTTCACATACTATGAGCTATGTTTCTGTCCCACTTCAAGGCCAGCTCTGAGACTGCTATTTCTAGGGCCAATTTCATCTGCCTATTACTTTCCTCCTGCTTTTTTCTATATCTCTTCCAGACAATAGAAGGCACTTAAAAACATAGAGTAAATCCAAAATGCAGTGTCAAGTGCTAGCTAAGTAACACAGTACCCCACTGGTTCACCCAACAAACTGAATATTTATTCCAGATAGGTGGACAACACTGTCTATAAAGGCTCAACTTGTCCTTCAGAGAAACGTTTGATCATTATTATTATTAATTTTTTTTTTAATTCTGCAGTAGAGGCAGCATCACCTCAGGTTTGCTTCAGCCTCCTCATTTTTATGACTGATGTGGATCATTACTTGAGGTAATGAGGTTAAAATCTCTTCAGTTTTCTGAGCCAACACCTCTTCTCTGGAGAAAAAACTCTGAGCTTGATGTCTTTCAGGGATTAAGCCAAATGTTAACTGCAGTTCTACTGTAATGGGAAAATCCAGCAGACATAAGACAGAAAAAAAATGCCAAAAAAAAAGGGGGGTGGGGAGGAGGAAGGAACAGAAAGGGAAGAAAGACACTTAGAGCTGTGACAAACTACTGTGCTGGAGGAAAGGAAGGAGAGATATAATAGGAGGCTCAGTCAGATGTGAAGGCCCAGTCAACTGTTTATACCATAGGCAGCGGAGCCAGGGAGGCCACCTGAGTCTTGGCCTCACCATTTGTTCTATGCTCTTGCTAGTTGCCAATCAAGAAATGTAACCTTTTTGCTGTGCACATGTGTGCAGCAATTCTGAAACTAGCAGCCATGCACACTATGGCTGGGAGCACGCCCTGGCCAGCTCCTGGCTCCTACTCTGCATGTGGGGGCGTGCGGCATGCCAGGCCCTAACTTGGCAGCTGCTGAAATCATGACAGTGCCTCAGCTCTGGGGACCAGCCAGGAAGTGGGATAGACCCATCACCCAAGGGTGAGGCTCACCAGCAGGGAGGGGTAAGGTAAGGAATGGGGTGCGGGAGGCAGGAACTCTTGGGAGGGGACAGTAGTAGGACTCCCTCGAGGGCTGAGGCTTCTGGGAGGGGGTGGGTGTAAGGGCTCGTGGTCTGGGAGTAAGGCTGTTGGGGGGGGGCACCTGAGAGGGAAAGAGGAGGGTCAGTGCAGGGAAGGAGGCGGCAGCACAGCATGGAGGTGGCATTATGGTCCCACACACACACACACACACTTTAAGTGGTGCTCCACAGCCCCTGGTTTATATCGACATTTTAAAAAGCAGGCACAAATAGCCAACGGGGCAACTGTTTGCAGACAGTTCGGAGCTGGGCATACATGGGATTTTGAGCGAAGTGCCCTGAGCTCTCTGGGTCCCCCGTGCCCCACACAGGTGGGTTTGGGGTATAGAATTGGGATGAGCTTTCCAAGAGTGTTTTCAAAAGCAATTTGGGGCTCCCAGGGGCTGCTGCTTAGCTGAGTCAGAATCATGGCCAAGTTATGAACTGCAGGTAGCCTCCCATTGGCTGCCTCGCAGTGCAGAACCCCTGTAACCTGTCTCCAAACAGAGTACAACACTCCAACAAAAGGTGATAAAAGGCGATCAGGCAAGAGAAAGATACACCATGACACAGAAAGGAGTAGACGTTTTGATGAGGATTTAAGCGAGGCTGGAGAAGGCTGACAGAGACGGGCACTCGTACAAGTCCGCTGGAAGAGGGGAAGGATTGAGTTGTATACATAGGAGTGGAAAAATCAGCTGGGGAGACTGCAGGCAACCATGCTGAGTTTGTAAATAATGAGGCCACTCAGGGAAAGAAGGAGGTGAGCAAAGGAGGCCCCCTAGAAGAGGAGATGCCTATATCCTCTTCCCAAGAGCTTTGTGAGAAGAGAGAACAGTACCACAAAAGCCAAGGGAGGACAAGATACCAAGGAAGAGGGACTAACCAACTGTACAGAAAGCAGCAGAGAGGTGAAAAAGGATGAGTATGTAGTGTGGATCCCAAGAACAGGTTACCACCAAAATCACCAAGATTTACATCACTCCACTTACATTGTTTGAGGAACTAAAAATGCTTCCAGATTGTATCAGTTCTTTAAAAATGTTTGAGAGAGAGAGAGCAGGAGAGAAAGAACTGGAACTATTTCCCATCCACTAGACTTGAGATCTACAGGAAAATTCTTCTATTCCCACAATCCATTAAATGTTGAAACAGCTGTAATGCCAGTACCCATTTTCAGGACTCCATTGGGCCTAAGCAATTTTGAATACCCTCCCTCCTGAATTCCCATTTAATTAAAAAATGTGTACGTAAATATAGTTGCACTTCCAAATTTACCACTCTCTCCATTGTGCCAAGATCCATTGCCTTCTAAACACTAGTCATCTGGAAAACGTGAAAATAAATCCCTTGGGTTTCATCTTTTACAGGATCAGACAGATCAATTTTAGCATGCTGGCAGTTACTGTGCAGGACCATTATAGACCAGTGGTTTTCAATCTGTAGTCCGTGGATCCTGGGGGTCTGCAGACTATGTCTAAGGGGTCCGCAAAAGATTGTCATTACCATAGAAAAGTGGTTTTCAACCTGGGGTCTGCAGACTATGTCTAAGATTTCCAAAGGGATCCACACTTCCATTCAAAATATTTTTTAGGGGTCTTCAAACGAAAAAAAGGTTGAAAACCACTGTCCTAGCTGATGTGTTTCCTTACCCCTGTCCTTCAAGATGCTTCTTTTTTCCTCTCCTGATTGGTCTGCATTGATTTTCCTGGGGCTCAACTAGATAATACTGTTTGTCACTAGAGATGGCGCATGGGTTGCTTCTGGTTTCTTAATCTCTCTTTTGTGTCTCTTCATAATCAATGCATTGACTCTCTTCTGTAGTTTTCCCACTAGGAGAGAGAACAGCATAATAGTATCCACTATAATTTCAACAAGAGGAACTGGTGCTAACTGAATGGTGTTCTTCTGCCTACTCAAGACAAAATAGCAAGGTTTGCATTTGATGTATGCTTATTTTTCAGTTGATATAAATATATCTATTCTATTATCTCAGGCACATGGGCAGAAGTGTGAAACTCAACTGTATTTGGTTGACCAGAATTAGCATGATTAAACTACCATCACCACAAACAGGGGCCAGATCCTCAGCTGCTATAAATCAGCATAGCTCTATTGGCATCTGTAGAAGGTTCGTGCCGGGGCTCGACCCTCCTGGGCAGGAGGGGAGCCACACCGACTCACTACCGCATCCTGTCTTTTCCATAACAATATAGAGTAAGGGACCCATTCTATAACACTTAGTCTGGTCAGGCCAAGGAAATCCAGAAAAACCTCTCCATTCCAGAAGCTCAAGTATTTGATACTTATTTTCCTACTGATCCCTGTTTTTCCTATGGTTTCCCATCCATTCCACCCTAATAACCCTGAAACCACAATTTCTTCGGTGCCCTCCAGCAAAGAAATCTGCACGCTTGTGCTAAGATAAACAACATTAGATCTGCTTTATCTGGAGCATCCCAAAGAGTCATTCTGGGAAGTGAGAATTGAAACCTGTCTACAACAAGGACTGGTTCATTGTGATTTGACAAATGTGACAATAATGACTGAGAGGCTGAAGAAAGTGTTTTATGAAATAGAATTAAAGGGAATAATGTTTGGGCAACCAATTCCTAGGAGCAGACATAGGTCTAATGGTATATTATGGATATAAACACCAACAAGGAAGAAGAAATGTTTAGTGCATGTAACTAGGAGTAATAACTAAGATGAAATTGAGCAAAAGAAAAAATTAGTCTGAATATTATCTGAATATCCTCTGAAAGCTGAAACTAGACAAATACAGGCTAGCAAGAAGATACAAATTTTTAACAATGAAGGCGATTGACCTTTGGAACAACTTACCTAGGGATGTGGTGATTCTGTATCACTAACTGTCGTTATATTAAGACTGGATATCTTTCTAAAAGGTAGGTTATAACTCAGATAAAAGTTATGGGCTTGATGCAGATATTACTTGGTGAAAATATATGGCCCGTGTATGCAGGAAGTCCGACTAGATGATCAGAATAGTCCCTCTAGCTAAAAATCTATCAGTCTCTCAGGAAAAATGTCAAAACATTGAATTCAGTGATGTACACTGCCTGCAGATCTGGCTCTGGGAGAGCAGCTCAGAGTGAGCACTTGAGAGCCAAATCCAAAACCTGTTGAAGTCAGTGAAAAGACTCCCTTTGACTTCAATGGGCTTTGGATCAGGACCTTATAGTGGGAGGAGATATAAATACTGTTTTGCTGGCCAATTATATCACGTCCACCAAGTATTAGGTGACACTGCCCTCAAAAGGCCAAGACAGAGTAAGCAAGCTCTTATTGGTTAACTACTAAAAAAATTATTAAAGGAGGGTTAAGCACCTAGCTAAATGCATTTCAAATATTAAGCTGTAAAGAGCCCCTGAGTTTCTGCTTGACATTGGACTATTCAGGAAGAGCGTTGCTTTTTCTCTAAAGCCACAATTAAGCTGGAGGTGAGATTAGATGATCTCATGGTCTTTTCCAGCCTTAAAATCTACGACTCTGTGAAAGTTGTGGACTCTCCAGCACTTACAAAAAGTGATTTTGGGGGGAACCCAAGGGGAGGGCCATCTCATAGGCCACAGAGCTGGACGACCACCTGGGCCACAGCCCAACCACTTTTTGGCTGGCCACAGCCCAGCTCAGGGCAGGTGATCTGCAACACCAAGGCCAGGAAGGGGGCAGGGCATCATGGGGGGAGAGCCCCGCCTGCACACCCTCCTCCCCTGCATCACACACCCTGCATAACCACCCCCCCCCCATTTTAAATGGCACTCTGCAGCCCCCCCGACTCCTAATGCATTTCTAGTTCCCCTACATGTTTGTCAATGCAAACCAAAACCAGTCAGAACAATGTGCAACACAATCATCACAGAACGTCATGTGCAAAGCAAGAACAGAAAAGAAATTAAAAGGAAAAATCTTCTTCCATAAAACCCTTGTACCATATCTAAATTTGTCTAGAACATTAACATTAAAGAAATTAAATGTGCACCATGAAGTCCTCCATTAGCTGGGAGAATATTATATTAACATCAGCTATAGAATACAATTAGAGTTTTATAGCATCAGTTATGCTCAAGGTATCAAAGTGCTTTGCACAGTTTGATACTGACAGTGCAGGACTCAGTAGCCAAGACAGGCTCAGCTATAACTCGGGCACTGGAAATGTGTGCTGGGGTCTGGATAAGGGTACTGCCCAGACGAGGGTAGATTTAGGGTCTGTCAGTTAATTTTGGTATTCACAGTGTTTTCTGCAGAATTCCAGTTTGCATTTTACAAAAGGATGTTGCTCGCCCTTGCCACATAGCTGCAGACGCAATCTTTCAAAGGGGAACCAATTCAGTGCTGTTTTCCTGAGTCTGCACATGGAAACAACAGCTCTGAAAGCTGGGGACTGCCACATTCATTCCAGCTGAGGTTTGACTCTGAAACCCACTGACGACAATTTAAATGTGCCCGTGGCCAGCTGACCGTTTTAACAAAACCACAGTGCTTTGTTCCCTGTGGTTGGATTTGTCCTAAAGGCTCTTTCAGAAGGAAGCAGTGAGAAGGTTTTAAATCTACAAATCATTTAATGTTCTGTAACATTTTTTGGTCCTTTCAGAGACACGATGGTAGATAATGTAGATGGATCATTGGTCTGTTTCATTATGACAAATATCTTCCTCCTTATTGAGGGCCAGATTTAAGCCTTTCGCCAGATTTAAGCCTTTCCCTCCCCCCCACCCCACCGACATATATACCCAGGTGGAAATGGGGGTTCTGTAGCACTACCTGCCTTCCTTGCTGACCTGGCTGAGCCCCATCCACATATCTAGAGTCCACAGGCCTATTCCTGCTCCTATTCAAGTCATTCTCATTGCCTTTACTGGGACAAGATTGGGTCCCAGGCTGGGAGAAGGCAGGGCTGGCTCTGCATAGGGAAGATGCACTCTGTCCTCTCTCTGGCCCCACAGAACTTAACCAGAGAAGACAACACAGGGTAAAACTGTAATATATTTTCTGCAGAGCCTCCTGTCTCACTCCAGCTGTCCTGGTGGCCTGTCTGGCTCGTAGCATAGCTCCTATGGAGCCATACTGCCAGAGAACCAGGAGGGGCTGCCAGGGAATGGATCTAGTGCATGGGCAATGGACCTCTGCAGAGATGGCCCTGGCCTCAGGGAGCTGCAAGGTTTGGGACAAATAGGGAATCTTCATGCGGATTTCTTCACCAAAAGAAGCCCCTTCCCAGAGCTTTGTTTTGCAGCAGTTTGAAATCCCTGGCACTTTTCCTCTTTGAATTCAAAGAACCTTCTCTGAAGCGTAACATCACTGGCTAACAAAAAGGGGACAATCTGGCCACGGCTGTTTGTTATTCCCTCCCATCTATTGTTCCTTCTTGCCAGGGGTTCACCTGATCCAGAAGTGTTCCTAGTTTGCCATCTTCCACTGCAACAGGCTCAACACATCAATTCTATATTGATCTCTTGAGGGCAGAAAAGTCAGTAGCACTCAGATCCTGGCCCGCTCCCTCAGTTTTACCAACTGGCAATTTGGGTTATGAAAAAAACATCATGCTGCAGACAATAGGCCAGATTCTCATTTACACTGGCATAAATTCAAAGGAAGCCAGTAGAGTTGTCATGATGTGTAAGTCTGGAGTAAATGAAATAAGAAATTAGCTCAGTTTCCACACAGGACACTGCAGCACACAAGGACATCGCTTGCCCTTTCTTTCTGGCATAGTGGCACCTTGCCATTAATATCTTCCTCCTTGTCCATGCTAAACAAAACAGACATTTCAGTACAATCCACCAAATTTCTATGGAATGCTTTCATACCAGACCAAAGGAGAACCAAGGCCTAAAATCCTTCCCAGGCATTTTCTTAGCTAGCTAGACATCTTGTGTCTAACCAGATAAACCCTGTTTGCATTTTGAGAGTATGGTTGCAGGCAGGCAAAAAGTTAACCTTTCAAACATTCTGCATAAGGTCATTCCCATAATCAAAAGGAAAATAATCCTCTTTCTCTAGATAATTGGCTTAGCTAACCAATGATTTTACGCTTCAGACAAGGCTCTTTGAATTCAAAGAGGAAAAGTGTCAGGGATTTCAAACTGCTGCAAAACAAAGAACTGCCTAATGCTGCGGGGAGAGTATTTGGGGGGAGGACTCTTTTAAAAAAGAAGCAGCATGCTCCTGAGAGAACAAGGATACTTCTCTGTCTAGACTTTTTACACCTGTCATACGCTCATCTCTTATTCGAAGACTGAGCCAACATAACCACAAGCTGTGTGACAAGTGTTCTGAAGAAGCAAACATGTGACCAGTGGTGTGTGGTGTATAAGTCAGTCATTTTCATGACCTCGTTTCTGCTAAGCTAGTGATCAGACATAGCTTGCTGCTGCTTGATCTGGCTACAATGAGGTAGAATAGTGTAGTTAAGAAAACCTACCTTAGCATATGAGAGGCTCCAACCTCTCTCAGCAATCACAATGCCAGGCAGGAACACAGAGCTACCCTTTGCCATCCCACAAAGCCTGCAGCTCTGGACACCCCTCATTCAGTTGATAAAGGATGTAAAGGAGAATCTCAACTTTCATGCTAAAAAGGCAGCACAGTCTAGTAGACTAAGCAAGGGACTCAGAGCAAGTGACTAATCCCAGCCTTTGTCAAGTCACATGGGCCACAAATTCAAACCCAGTAGGCTCAGCTGAGCCACCTATCTGTGAGGTGGGGTTTTAGGGGCTTACATTTATACGGCCATATTTGAACATGTTGGGCTTAATCTATCTGGGCCTCGGTTCCCGCATCTGTGAATTAGGGATAACAGTACACCTATCTCACAAAGGGGTAGTAGCAGTTAAAGAGTGAATGTTTTAAAGTGCTGTATGAATATTAAAACTCAACAGAGTGCACATGAAACCCTCCAGCACCTGAGATCCAGCATACCCCCAAACCACAGTTTAATTGAACAATTGTCCCCTGCAAAACTTCAGTCTTCTCCCCTTTCCTCTTCCCTTTTTGAGTTCTCTCATTCAGCTGTCCCCTCCATTCCATCAAATCCATCATCAGTCTTTCATGCCTGACCAATCTGATTGCTTTCTATGATGAGATAACTGGCTCTTTGGATATGGGGAAATTGGTGGATGTGATATACCTTGACTTTAGCAAAGCTTTTGATACAGTCTCCCACAGTATTCTTGCCAACAAGTTTAAAAAAGTATGGACTGGATAAATGGAGTATAAGGTGAATAGAAAGACGGCTAGATCTTTGGGCTCAATAAGTAGTGATCAACGGCTCAATGTATAGTTGGCAGCCGGTATCAAGCAGAGTGCCCCAGGGGTCAGCAATTTTGTGACACTAAGCTGGGGGGAAGAAGTAGATACACTGGAGGGTAGGGATAGGGTCAAGAGTGACCTAGATGAATTGGGCCAAAAGAAATCTGATGAGGTTCACAAGGAGAAGTGCAGAGTCCTGCACTTAAGACAGAAGAATTCCATGCACTGCTACAGGCTGGGGACCCGACTGGGTAAGCGGTAGTTCTGCAGAAAAGGACCTGGGAATTACAGTGGCCCAGAAGCTGGATATGAGTCAGCAGTGTGCCCTTGTTGCCAAGAAGGCCAACAGCATATTGGACTGCATTAGTAGGAGCATTGCCAGCATATCGAGGGAAGTGATTATTCCCCTCTATTCAGCACTGCTGAGGCCACATCTGGAGTATTGAGTCCAGTTTTGGGCCCCCCACTACAGAAAGGATGTGGCCAAATTGAAGAGAGTCCAGCGGAAGGTAATGAAAATGATTAGGGGGCTGGGGCACATGACTTATGAGGAGAGGCTGAGGGAACTGGTCTTATTTAGTCTGCAAAAAAGAAGAGGGGGGGGGATTTGATAGTAGCCTTCAACTATCTGAGAGGGGGTTCCAAAGAGGATGGAGCTAGGCTGTTCTCAGTTGTGGCAGATGACAGAACAAGGAGCAATGGTTTCAAGTTGCAGTGGGGGAGGTCTAGGTTGGATATTAGGAAAAACTATTTCACTAGGAGGGTGGTGAAGCTCTGGAATGGGTTACCTAGGGAGATGGTGGAATCTTCATTCTTAGAAGTTTTTAAGGCCTGGCTTGACAAAACTCTGCCTGGAATGATTTTCCCTCTGCTCCTATTTGTTCTCCAACCACACACCACTATTATTTTTATTTATTATTCGTACTATGGTAGCACCAGTCTTGTGCTCACTTGTGCGGTGTAAACAAGGTAGCAGGAGTATGAATTCCAGGCTCAGTCTCAGAGCCACTAACACTGCTTTGCATTGCTCCAGCTTGGTATAGTAGACCTTAAATTGGCCTAAGTAGCCAATTGAGGATCCTCCTTGTTTAAAGAGAAACCTTGAATGGCATAAAGCCAGTCCTGCACCTCCACCTCTCTCCCACAGCCTTCTGAGTTCTGAGGAAACTCCCTTGAGCTCCTCCCCTGCCTTTCATCCACAGAAGCAGCTGCCCCCAGGAGCCTTCAAGGGGATATCTTCAATACAGAGCACTACAGACTAATTAATCTAGCATCATGCTGCATTAATTTCCCCCCATCATATCTACTGGAGTTTGGGGAGAATTATGTGGGTCCCTCTACCCCCACACACAGATCACCTGTTGGCCTTCCTCTGCTGCTCCGTTCCCAATCCTGATTACCAACCATGCAGAGGGTTCTCTGTATTGTGAAAAATCTCTCTTTTAACAAGTTTTCCAAGTGCAATAAATTAATGGAACAATCCAGCCCTGGTGAGGGAGGGAGCAAGGAATCTAAGAGTCTCCTAGAAGTCAGCAATGGAAAAGACTTACAATTCAGAACCCTCATTACAATCCTTTTCTAATCATAATTACAACCTATGATGGCTGGAAATCCTCTCTTGTAATGGAGAAGATGGCCGTCCAGGGCATGTACTGTTCTTTGCCTGATTCCTTTATAATAAAGTGCTCCAGGATAATCACATATCTGGACTGGCTAAATATTCCTATCCCTGCAACTGAAGGCAGAGAATGCTTCATGCTGTTGAAATGAACTGCTTGTTCCACTTTAATTGTAGGGACTGTTCATTTTAAAGTTACATCAAGGGAAAGAAACTCCACCGAAGGTTATTAAAATAAGCAGTATTTTGTTATTTGTCATATTTCTCATTTTTTGTCATTCCACATTTCAGTATTTTATAATAAACCTGCATGGTACCCTGAGGTTACTTCGTTGTTTGTTTTATAAGGTGCCTCATTCACCATTCATCTGGGAAAGCAGCATTGTTTTTGAGTCCTGCATCCCAAATCAGAACTCTTTATGAGCCACTCTATATAACACAAACAGAGGTACCCTCTGGGCACCATATAAATTAATAGCAGAAGTGTATTTCTTTTCAACATAAATGTTTCATCCAGGAAATTTGATTTCTCTGATGGAAGAGTTTCTCTTAATGAACTTGGCACTGTGGGCACAGACTGTTATCGAGGTATTTGTCTTCTACACGCACACCACGAGCTGGTCTGCATCACACTCGGACAATGGAGTTCCAGTACAGTAGCCTCTGTTGGCCTGATTTTCCAAGGTGCTGAACACTCACTATTCCTACTGAAGTCAGTGGGACTTTGGGGTGTTCAAGGCCTTCTGAAAATCAGGTCATGTATGAAAAAAAAACATGAAACAAAGATAGCAATGCAGCTGCCATTTCATGGACAGTCACTTCAGACAATGATCCTTCATAATCTGACCATGTCTATCCATGTTGCAGTGTCAATAATCACCTTTTTTAAATGATGGGCTTCATTCTTTTTTCACTGATTTGAATCAGCAGTAACATGGCTGAAATCAATCCAGTTACATCAATATAAAACTGAGAGAAGTGAGAGAAGACGTAGGCCCAGCATACTTACTTGTGATCTAATCAATATGGGTAGTTAATTGTCTCAGTGCTAAGCTTTCCTGCCTATGAGGTCTGACATGTATAATACTTGCTAGGAATCCTTGTCTTGCTCATTCAGTTTCCTGAGCAATCTTCAGATATGTTCGTCTCTTGGTGATCACGTTCTAGCATCTAGGAAAAAGCAGAGACGTCTAAACCTACAACAATTTAATTTAAGAACATTTGGAATGGAAGGTGACCTTTATTTTAAATCTATGTCCCCCAAAGAATTTTAGGACATAAAATCTACATAGGAATTGCATTCCATATTCTGATCTCAGTTACACTGGTATAAATCCAGAGTAATACCTCTGACTTTGATTAAGTTACTCCAGAGTCATTCTCATAGAAATGAAAGCAGAATCTAGCCCCTATAAAACCCTTGCTTAAACAAATCATCACCCCAGAACCTAGGTCCCAGTTCTGATCTTTCAACTGTTTTACACTGACTTCAGTGCACATACTCCTGATTTAACTGAGGTTAGAATCAGGACCCGAGACTGTCATATTGCAGATTCACACCTCCTCAGTTCAGAAGCCTATTATTCTCTGTCTTAATATTTTTTCTTATCTTTTGTTGCCCTGATGAGAAATTAGAGTGCTTTCCCTCTCCCTGCCCTCCCTCCCCCTCAGTTAACAGGTTGCATTATGGTATTGTATAGCTAGAACATCCAATACACAGCCAGTTAATGATTGTAAAGGAAATATTGAAATGTGTTAGACTAGTGAAAATTATCATGGATTAGCTGTTTGGTGCATCTTCTGACAAAACTGTGTATTTAGACTCTAATTGAAGTGTAGTTCTCTAGGCTGCAGGACCAATGAACGTGAAACGCAGTGAATCTCGCTCCTCAGCACTGACGTGCAAACAAGAGAAATATAATGCCTACTGTATTTTTCAGTTCACCGATGGAGTTTTCTGAATTCACCTGTCTGCTTCATGGTTTTACTTTGTGAATTTAATTTCATTTAAACAAATGGAGCAAAACATGTGGGGGGGACTTCTTCAATTCTGGAAAGCGAATATCTGAGATAGACATTCTGGACCCCACTCTGTATGCTTTTTGCCTCCCCTTCAGTGCAAAGCAGCAAGAATACTGGCTTAACCAACTACTTGGGAATTCCCTGAGTCAGAAGAGATTCCCAGGTGGCATACAGCCAGTTTAACAGCTCCCGGCACATGGGACAGGCTATGGTGTCCTTATGTCTTGGCAACTCCTGAAAGCCATGGAAAGCTGGTGTAAATTAGAGCAGCCTTCAGGCAGTCGTCTCTCTAGATACTTCCCAATTTTCTTTTACACATTTATTAATATCTCAGCCATTTTCTCTTCTATACTCTAAAATAATCTCTAACCCACAAGATTTAGCCCTAACAGTTTCTCATGAGTCCAGTAGGGGTATAATTAAGCCTGTTACCCTAAAATCTAGCATTTGTAGTGCCAGATCCCTTTATCTGGTTCACTTGGTGCAGGACCTAGGGTGGGTAGGGAAAGATGGCTCTAAGCCGGGATGGGTATGGAAATTGTATGGCGGACCATGAATGCTCATGAAATTGGGGTTGGGATGTGAGAGTGGATGAGGGTTCCAGCTGGGGGTGCAGGCTCTGGGGTGGGGCCAGAAATGAGGAGTTCAGGGTGAGGGACGGGGCCCTGGGCTGGGGCAAGGGTTTGGGATGCGGGGGGGGTGAGGGCTTCGGCTGGGGGTGCGGGCTCTGGGGTGGGGCTGAGGATGAGGGGTTTGGGGTGCAGGATGGTGTTCCGGGCTGGGACCAAGAGGTTCAGATAGCAGGAGGGGAATCAGGGCTGGGGAAGGGGGTTGAAACATGGGAGGGGGTCAGGGGTGCAGGCTCCGGGCAGCGCTTACCTCAGGCAGCTCCCAGAAGCAGTAGCATGTCCCCCATCCAGCTCCTATGCGGAGGCACAGCCAGGTAGCTCTGTGCGCTGTCCCATCCGCTGGTGCTGCCCCTGCAGCTTCCATTGGCCGCAGTTCCCGGCCAATGGGAGTGGTGCTTGGGGCGGATGCAGTGTGTGGAGCCCCCTGCTGTGCCTACGCATAGGAGCCAGAGGGGGGACATGCTGCTGCTTCCAGGAGCTGTGCGGAGCCATGGCACATGCAGAGCGGAGCACGCCTCCGACCCCGCTCTCCAGCTGGAGCACCGGAGTGGGAAAAGCCCCAGACCCTGCTCCCTGGCGGGACCTTGAGAACCAGATTAAAACATCTGATGGCCTGGACGCAGCTCGCAGGCCGTAGTTTTCCCACCCCTGCTCTAAGCCATGGCCCCTAAGGCTGCTGTAAGTTACATTGGCTAGAATTGCCCACTAAGCACTGCTCCACCATCCAGGAATCACTGAACTTTACTTTCACACACACTCCTCCCCCTTCACACCTGTAGGATGGCCAGGGATGCCCCCTATATGTGAATATGAGTGGATGACATTCAGGGACTCTGTTACTTTAGGAGAACCCCCAGAAGCCTGGCTAAGGCAGTCCTCCATGCCCTATGCACTAACAAAGAGAATCAAAGAGGACATAGCCATGGACCACAATCTGGCCTGTGACATATAACAGTCCACTTAAGCACAGCTCTATTAAAGGAATAGGGCTACTAAAAATATACTTGTTTGTGACTCAAACCAAAAGATCCTGTATGCAGAAATACAGTGAAGCTTTTTTAAACTAGCTAAAACAACACGTCATCAGCACATTAAGAGATGTACTGTAAAAACTAGATTAACTTTCTGGGCCTGGTGCTGACCTTAGAGCAGTTTTGAACATCCTGACTTCAATGGGAGTTACTCCTGATTTGCATAAGTGTAAGTGAGATCAGAATCAGGCCTATTTTCTGTGTACTAAATCAAAACTGATTTAACATAAATGACAAAGCCCTGTTAAATGACTCTGTTAAGAAATATGATGTCTGAAAGGTAAAAAAACTTACTACAACTTGGTTACGCTTTAACCCAGTCTCTACTGTCTTGGGAATTGCCTTATTTTAACGTTCCTGTTTCTTGCATTTGTATTCAGACAACTTAAAAACTCTCCCCAAGTGACCACCTTATTACTTTCAGTGGTTTGGGGCCAGTTTCTTCACCCAATCCCCAAACCTCTCAACCCATTCTAGGAATTACATGTCCTGTTTCACTACTGCTGTACATGATAGCAGATCTCACCACATGGGTAAAAATAGTAAAGGACGTATTTGTCAATTTTTCAGTATTTTCAAAGCCACTAGTTCTGGCTAACTGCTAGAGGAACCATTTGTGGATTGATCTCCATCGCAAAGTACTGTGTCACCAGATCTCACTGTTCTACAACATGCTGCAGCACGCTGATGGGCAATATAATCTATATGAAAATGAAGGAGCAAAATATATGCAAAGCTTCACTGCTGGTGCAGAGGGCTGGAAAATATGTTGTATAGTACATCATTTCACTGGAATTTCTCATTTTCAGGACATTGATTCTAATATTACTGCCGTCATAGTGTTTAATGTCCCTATAGTGGAATTCCAGCATTAAAAAAAAAAAATCTATGGCTCATAGCCAGGAATGCATGGCGCACTAATTTTGACCTGTCTGCCTATTTTAGGACCTGTGTCTAGCTGTGTCGGGGACTGAGCTCCCAGGCACTGAGGTGTCAAATAACTGGTGAGAAATTTTAAAATAAACAAGCACACACTCAATTCCAACATTTTTAAAGTATCTGTAGAAATTCTATAACCACAAAAGGTCTTGAGGGGCAATATGCCTTCTTTCTATGTTCTTTCAATATTTTTCCTTTTGTTTGATTTTAATGATTGTAAAGTGATTTAAGATGTCCTCAGGAAAGACACTTTACATTGTGAGAGATGGAATTGTTGGTAACGACTAAGAATCACCTGTTGACTGAAAACTCACCATTTTCACTTAGGTGTTCTCTGTCTTCATTGTTGCCTTAAATAATTCTGTATCCATGGTATTAATTAACATTTCTCTGCCAGGTTGAGGCTGGCCCTGTATGTCTTTGAAACAGAGTTATGATTTGATACACAGAAAGTTTAAAATGGGTTAGAATGACACACTTCCATTCTCATCATGTTGTCCTCTCTCTTTGGAAAACTGAGTGATGTTACCCACACTAGGAAATATGCCGTGCCATCAACTGTTTCTTATCTATTATACAACTAAAACAATGGCTTTGTAGCCAGCTTTGGAAGTGCAGAATAACACCAGAATGCAGAAATAAATATGACTCCTAGCACAGGATAAAATGAGAAGATTCCTCCGGGGTGGCCAAGCTGTTAATTTGAAAAAACCCTTAGGAATGTGTTACAGAGGCAGAATGGGGAATTCCAAGCGTAGGAGTTTCAGCTCCCCCAATAAGCAGTAGGATTTGCCAAATATAGAGTTTCAGCTATAAATACCGCACATTCATGTGCCCTTGAATACTGCCGGTGAGCTGGTGGCTGTGAGATAGTCATTCCTGAACATGTCTCAGTAGGCCAGTTTGGGAGCCAGACAACCTTAGTGGTTACTGTCTATGAGGTAGCTGTCTGGGAATACAATCCTCAGAAGAAAAATCACCAGTTCTAGACAGCTAGATCCAGACTTCAAGAGCAGTTTAAAGTTTCTGTGTTACAGGTTATATATCGTGAGCCAGGTGCTCCAGAGAAGCTCACGGTGCATGCAAGTGGGCAGGAGCATAGGAGGCTTTCTGCCACCTTTCCACCCCCTGATCTCTGGGGCTACTAGGGGCCAAACTGCCCCCCCACCCCCTGCAACCTCAAGTTAGAGCATCCTCAGGGCTGCTCTGTCATGCACTGGCAGATGACAATTCCCAAAGAGTTGTTCCACCAGCTAGGATCCCCAGTGTGCACCAGACATACCACCAGCCCACTCTGGAGCAACCGCTGTACTGGGGAGAGGGGCCAGGAGCAGCTGTTATAGCCAGCCCTAAGCCAGCTGATGATTTCTCTAGGCTAAGAGAATGTCTAAAGACAGTGTTAAGTCCCCATTGTGGGGTTGATTTTAAAGCATGGGTGTCATGTAATTGGTCTTACATTTTGTTATTAAATTTTGTCAGTAGTCCATATGACATACAGAAATATTCAGATCTGAACCTGACCTGTCTCCTAGCAAAGCCTATGAGACACTTGAGCCCCATGCTGCTGCTGCTGCTGCCAACAACATAAGATATTCCTGTTTTCACGTGTATTTACTAATGACATTTCTTTAAATTTCTACAACAACATGAGAAGCTACAGCTGCTAGTAGGGGATACACATTCATATACACAGATATCTAAGGAATTAAGCTGCACCTTTTTTATTTTGGTGTTTTTAACAGTTTTGCAAAACAGAGTTTCCAGCTATAAAGTGTCCTGATGTCTAGCAGTATTGCTATTTATCGGCGAAATCAGGGTTCAAGTCTCACGCTGGTGCTCTCATACCCCAGCTGGGGAAGCTCAGGTAGGTAGAGTGTGTGGCGCACCCAGTCTCTGTGAAGCGATATCAGCAGCACCTTCTGAGGTCACGTATCCACTTGGGCTACCCATCACCCAGAGTAACAGAAATCTGACCAACTGTGTGAGGCTAGAATCACAAGAGGCAAGGCCATTTCACCCACACTCTTCCCAGTGGCTATCAAAACTGAGGATTATTTATTTATTTGCTTGTATTACCGTAGCACCTAGAAGCCCAGTCAAGGACCAGGACCCCAATGTGCTAAGCATTGTACAAACAGAACACAGTCCCTGCCCCAAAGAGCTGACAATCTAAGTCTAAGACCAAAGACAGATAGATGAGGGAGTACAAGGAAACAATGAGATGATATTGGTCGGTATGATAAATTGTGGTCTCAGCACACCAGCAGGCTAATCATTGTCAAGTTTTTTGAGGGCATCTCAGCAAAGGAGAGTTTTAAGAACAGATCTGAAGGGGAACAATGAAGTGGCTTTGCAGATGTTTATACCAGGTGTCAATGACTTCTTTTTTTCCAGTTTAGCACCTGGCAGAAGAATAAGACAAATACTGAAAGGCCTCCACAATCAATCAGAGCCATAACCTCCTGCGAATTTCCCTTGGACATAGTGCAGCCTGTAGTGCAATAGTAACCACAGCTCAGCTGGTCTGGGACATCAATCTGGGTAGGAATAACAGGTTTGTATGGACTTTCATTGAGATTAAACAAAAGGATCCCAGATTCTTTCCTAAAAGAACAATGACAGCTCTGGAAAAAAAAAATCCCAAACCTCACAACAGAGAGAACTCTCCATGATGGGCAAGACTCACCCACACAGGACAGGCAATGGGTCCTCCAACCCACATGCAGGACAGAATGTGCCAGCACTGAAGATGGGAGAATGCCCTAGACCAGTACTGCTGCCACCAGACTGCTTTGGGAAATCCAGCAAGAACCACATACTTGTGTGCATGCATTGTAACTTGTCTGCCCTAACTAGGAGCCAGCCACACCTGGGAAGCTTTTATCCCAAGATCACCCTCATGGCCAATTATCACAAAATGATGGGATGCATGCATCTCGACAGTACAAGGACTACATGTACTTGTATCCAATGAATTTCAGAATTCATTCCGTGTCCTGCCGGCATGCTCTCTAGCCAGCAGAGCTCTTCACTGCAATCCAATGCAACGCGTACACCTTTGAAAAATGATGCTTTCAAGCCTGCCCTGTGGTGCAGTAAATTTGAAAGTGCTCTTAATAATAATCAGGATCAACATTGACTGTAATGGTCTTCAAACCCATCGTATAATTTCATTAGCTACCCAACACAGATGCAAGCAGGGGTGATGTCATACTTTTTCCCTTGCTCTGAAACCTGAGTCAGGCGCCAGAGATAGAAACCAGTTTTACTGCCTCTAATCAGATTAAAGCTTCTGGCAGCTGGTGATCGATAGGTGGTGGCCGGAGCAATTCAGAAATGCACGGGGCTAGCACAGGTTCTCAAGAAGACACAGCATTATTCACATTAAGGCAAGGTTCTTGCTGACTGCACACAGGACTCAGACACCATGAAATGCCTGTGAGCATCCTGAATCAGTTAGAGCAATTGCATGTTTCAGAGCACTCCTGCCAGCACCACCACCAAAAGATAGCACTGTGTCACGGTACCAGGCAATTCATGTTCTGACACTGCAGTGTCCTTCCTGGAGCTCCCACAACTGTACTTTTACAATGGCATGGCCTAGGTATCTCATGTACGAATGTAACCACCGCCACATGGGCCTCCGGACCCTCATGCCCATGGTTCCTTCTGCTCAGCCCATCTCTTCTTGGTACAGTGGTCACCATTAAAAAGTCAGCATTTGTCAACAGCTACCAAATGGTGTTCTCTCATACAGAGAATAGGAAAAAATGAGGTAACTTTATCATGTCTATTGGCAAATTGTCTACTTTTTTAATTGCCTACACCACATTTCACAAAACTCAGACATAGCAAAGCCAAAGACAACCAAACAAAAAAACCCCAAAGAAGCGAGAGGAATCCATGGCCATTGACTCCTTAACAAGACTTTTTCAATACGCTGAGAAGATGCAATTATCTCATCATCTGAATATTGCAGTGGTAGAATCAATGCTACTTAAGGAGTCTGACAATCAGTTAAGCACTCTCCAGCTATTTGTGCAAGTCAAAGCAATCCTGTGTAAAACATTGATTCATGCAGAGATATCATTAAAGCTCCACAGTAGTAGTCCCCTAATGGATAGGGAGAAAATGAATTTATTCCAAGTATGGAATTCTGATAAAATCAGACTTGCATCTTCCTCTTCAGTAGGATATGGTTTATTTTTATAGGCTAGATTTCCTCATGATGTCATCTACCACAGTGCGAGAGATCATTCATCCATATCCCTACTCGCCATAACCACCCCTGGCCCCAGCACATATCCTCCTAACTACATGTTAGGGGACAGGCCAAACCTGTGAATGGGAGCAGAGCACATTAGCATCATAACAATCACATTATACATTGAATAATGCTTGAAAATCTGCTTTAGTTTTCACTTAGAGTCTCTTAGTAATAACTAAACTAATGAATATATCAGATAAAAAATCGGAGTCACATACTGTCCCTGAATGATTGTCAGTGGCTGTACACCTGTGTTTGCAGTGGCTTATAGAGGCTGCAGGGTTGAGAAAATTTTACTATTCATTTCATATTTTTTTCTGAAACCATGTAACATCAGTCAGGATATTATGGGCCTTTGCAGGATTTTCAGTTAATAGTAATTACAATCATGTCTAAAATAGTGTGGGACAATTTCATTTCTGGTATGATTTGACTTCACTGGAATTACACAAGGAATGAATTTGGCCCTGTGTGTGGATAATTAATAATCTATCAGTGTCTTGCATGAGTGCTCATACTGAATCATTCTACCATCCTTTCAAACAGTGGCATCACTAATAAGACCATTAACTAGAGAGAGAATCAAGTCAAGCTGAATTCGTGTTTTCATTATTTTCATTTATGATTGGTTTTGAGTTCAATTGTTAATAGATGCCAGTGGTGATTCTGGCACAGAAAATGTGTATCTCTTAATTTTCATTAAGATGCCATGGGGGTGATAGTAAATTCACAGATGTGACCATTTGGCCATAAACAGTCCCCTTGGAATTAAAGAAACTACAAGGTATATTTTCATCTTGACACATACAAATGTTAATCTGAAATAATTTAGATAATGGCATAGAGAGTACACTTATAAAGTTTGCAAATGATACCAAGCTGCAAGGGGTTGCAAGTGCTTTGGAGGATAGGATTATAATTCAAAATGATCTGAACAAACTGGAGAAATGCTCTGAAGTAAATAGGATGAAATTCAATAAGGACAAAATGCAAAGTACTCCACTTAGGAAGGAACAATCAGTTGCACACATATAAAATGGGAAATGACTGCCTAGGAAGGAGTACTGTGGAAAGGGACCTGGAGGTCATACTGGACCACAAACTAAATATGAGTCAACAGTGTAACACTGTTGCAAAAAAAGCAAACGTCATTCTGGGATGTATTAAGAGGAGTATTGTAAGCAAAACACGAAAAGTAATTCTTCTGCTCTACTCCGCGCTGATTAGGCCTCAGCTGGAGTATTGTGTTCAGTTCTGAGTGCCACATTTCAGGAAAGATGTGGACACATTGGAGAAAGTCCAGAGAAGAGCAACAAAAATGATTAAAGGTCTAGAAAACATGACCTATGAGGGAAGATTGAAATAAATTGGGTTTGTTTAGTCTGGAAAAGAGAAGACTGAGAGGGGACATGATCACAATTTTCAAGTATATAAAAGGTTATTACAAGGAGGCGGGAGAAGAATTATTCTTCTTAACCGCTGAGGATAGGACAAGAAGCAATGGGCTTAAATTGCAGCAAGGGAGGTTTAGATTGGACATTAGGAAAAACTTCATAACTGTCAGGGTGGTTAAGCACTGGAATAAATTGCCTAGGGAAGTTGTGGAATCTCCATCATTGGAGATTTTTAAAAGCAGGTTGAACAAACACCTGTCAGGGATGGTCTAGATAATATTTAGTCCTGCCATGAGTGCAGGGGACTGGACTAGATGACCTCTCAAGGTCCCTTCCAGTCCCATGATTCTATGAATTATCTGAGCTGTGTGAAATGTAAAACTATGAGGCCCCAATCCAGCAAATGCTTAACTTTAAGCACTTGAACAGAGCCACTGAATGCAATGGTTAAAGTTAAGTACATGACTCGTGTTGGCAGGATCAGGGCCTTAAACTACCTGGTTTCAGGTTTCATTACAAACTCATGCCTAATCCCTGGCTCACTGAAACATTCACTAAGCTTGACAAACCTTTCAAGCCAACTGAGTTGAGTTATGAGTGAGCCTGAGATTATATAGGTTTTCCCATTAATACCATGCAAAACTCCATTTCAGATTATTTCAGTATAAAACCAAGCAGTTTGAATGACTCTGGGCCCTGAGTTTGGGGCCTCTTTGATCCTAGACTTCCAAGCATTAAGCAGTGGGGATGAAATTGCACAAGTTTAAATATAGAAAAATGTTTGCATGAACCTCTGTGAAATGAAACCTCTGCTTTTTTAAAAGCAAAGCTTTAGCAATGACATCATTTCAGGATGCTGCTACACTTGCAGCTCTGGCAAACAGCAATGAGGTAAGCTCCTGCATATGAAAACAACATCTAGGTGCATCCTACTGCCAAACTGACAAAACAAAGGGTCAGACTATTGTGCCTCACTAACTGGGGTACTGTCAGCCAGTCTGAGCCTACACTGCCACCAATAATGAATAAACACATAAAAGACCAAGAACACAACAATAATTGAGATAAACAATTCATCCCCACAGTAAGGGGTCATGGCTTGAATCTTCAGAACAGAGGCCAAACTGTGATTTGCAATAGGGAAAAGTGAACATGCTGCTGGGCCCACCAAAGGGAGAAAACATTAATGCAACTGAAGAAAGTGAAGAGGAGTGTCCTGCCTTCCTGTATCCTGAAAGAACTTGGACATAATGTGGCAGAGACACCTGGAGTGTCCCCTTCTGCAGAGATGGTTCTAACATGAAGAAACTGGTTTTATGCTTTTCTTCCCCCCCCCCCCTCCTTTTCTTGAATTTGAAAGAAGAAAATCTGGACAGAAGATGCACACTCTATCCTACCATTTGTCCTCATTCTTCCTCCTCTACCTGTTCTTTCTTCCTCTATTCTTTGACTAAACTACTTCTCAACATTCCCCATACTAGGAGATATGTCTGGATAAAGAATCCTGAACAGAGGGCAAAAGCTTCCCCAAAAAGGGTCTGAATCGCAAAACTAACAATACAGCATTTCTTCAAAGACTGGACACAGCTTGCGTGCTAAGAAAAAGAACCTGTATGGCTAGGGTAATGGTGCTATGCAGTGACACTCACCATAACCATATTTTACTTTCATTGCTTCCTATATGACTTAAACATATAAGGTTTGGGCCATGTCCTTTATTGCCCCAGTGTCCACTGGACACAGTGGTATGGGGATGGGGCTGCAGAGGAGAAAGTTGCAGCTCCTAGATTCTGATTTTACTCTATCCTCTGTTCCAGCATAATTTAGAACAACGTACAGACTGCTCTAAAGCACGTGCATGGATTGCTGTCTAAAAAAGGGAGTTGCACTCTTGCCACACTCCCGTTGTCCCCAGCATGCCTCCTGCACCAAGAGCGGCAGGACAGGTATCATAGGCATTAGCTTCACTGGAGACTCCCTGGCATTAACAACAAGGAGTCTGGTGGCACCTTAAAGACTAACAGATTTATTTGGGCATAAGCTTTCGTGGGTAAAGCATAGCTATGCATCTGAAGAAGTGAGGTTTTTACCCACAAAAGCTTATGCCCAAATAAATCTGTTAGTCTTTAAGGTGCCACCAGACTCCTTGTTGTTTTTGTAGATACAGACTAACACAGCTACCCCCTGATACTTGACACCATCCCTGGCATTAGCTTCACTGGAGACTCCCATGCAGTGGGGGAATTGTCATGTGGGCAGATCCAGCAAGCTCCTGACCCCTTTCACTGCCATAGCGACACAAAGGAGCAGGAATGATCAAGAACATCTGGCCCCTTACTTTCCCTACTGATCTAAGTATACTATGCTCAGAACATTTCTGTACGTCTGGCGAGATTAAAACTGACCTTCTTCTATGTATCATTTAACAATCACATGTGGAGCACTCTGAAAAGTGAGCCCTGCTCAGCATCCTTGTGCTTTGACAATAACCCTTCTTTCTGGTCAACTTCTCAGAAGTGCAGGGATTGCAAAATATTCAAGCTAATGGTAGAGAAAACTCAAGATAGTGCAAGGGTATTGCTGGAACCTGGCAAGAACAGAAAGAGTCAATATTAAGCTCCTCTTGAAGACCCTGTGGCCAGGTGCCAGAAAGAGCAGTCTAGCTTTACGGATTGGAGCATGCCTGCCTTCATCTTGCTTTTACAAGCTATACCCCCATGGACTTGTTCAATACTTCATGGCTCTTTCTAGATGATACCAAGCATTTTTGGTGCAGACTCCGGAAAGAGTCGTTTTTAATTTGTTTACAACACCACCAAATGTCTGCTTTCTCTGTATAAATTGCTCAGGGCAAGCAGTAAATCAGTGGTTAAATCCAAATCCCTCTTCCTTATAACTTTCAAGCAACAGGCAGAAGGTCACAGGTATGAAAAGACAGATTAATGTTTATTATTATTATTTATGTGAAACCATAAGTGTTCATGGTGCATTAGAGTCAAATGAAACATGAGGTAAATTTGCTTCCTTTTGATAACTCTCGTGTTGGTTTCCATCCCATTCCTTCCCTGTCCTCAAATTTTAATATATTAAATCACACACAAAACCTCTAAAGCATCCATAACAAGACGTCGATATAACAATAAGCACATCTAATGATATCTCTTTCCAAAGACCCCGTCTCTCAACCCTTTGTTTATAGTTTTGAATTATGTCTAGTTTAGATTGTAAACTTCTTGGGGTAGGGACCTACGACTTTTATCAGTCTGTAAAATGGCATGCACACCTACAAACAATTAAGCATGATACAAATAAAAGGGGTGTTGTGCCCAAGAGTGTTTACAACAAAAAGGCCCAGTCCTGCAATGTGATGTGGACCTCTGTGCGTGCACAGAGTCCCCACTCCACACATCACATTGTGGGAACAGGGCCTCAAAGAGGCACCGAAGTGATGAGATGCACTAGTGGATTCAGAGGAGAGAATTTACTTAATTGTTGGGGGGTTTGTAATAAATAAATATATTATTTCATGTGCTTGAGCACCATCAGGAGGGGCCTGTGCTGGACAGAGCACAATTACCTGTTAACACTTTTTTTTTTGCAACCTATGTGAGCCTCTGTTTGCCAGGGTTTCCTCAGCAACTGTAGCTCTAGAACCTTCTACATAATAAATTAACATACAGTTACGACTTAAGCTGCTACATTTAGCACTACACGCTAAAATAAAGCATACTACATGCAAAGCAGACTGAGTTACAGTTCCTATGGAAACTAACTGATTTGTGGGATTAAAATCTCAATTTTAACACTTCATTAACAAAGGTGTGTGCACGTGCGCGTGGAAAAAGTGCCCAAAGGGGAGACTATTACATACATGACAAACTAATCCATTTTTTTTCTAGTCTGAGAATGTTACTTCAAAATGTAACAGCTCAAGCTTGCAGTGAATTCTGATTCATAATGTTTTGAACTAATTTAAGGGTACAAAGAGCAATAGAGTGTTACTGGTAACACTGTTTACACAGTAAAGTGAAACAGTGTACATGCCAGGTATCTTGTATAAAATTAATTGGCTCATTAACCTTAGCCATATCAACCAAGGTCAAATACAAGAATTCATGGCGCACAGTATATATATATAGATTTCACCTTTGTTCTTTTAAACAAAACTCTTTGTTTAACAGCAGTGTGAGTAATTTAGGAAGAAAAGAACAATGATGTTGAGAGACGGAAAATTCCAGATAAGTAAGTAGACATGATGATTAATAAGAAAGCATATAAAACATTACCAATATTGAGATAAAATGCAAATCTTATTTTATTGTTCTTTTCTGCTGGCATATTTGTATATGTACTTTAGACCTTTTTGAAAATCTCAGCTGGTTAATCTGGATAAACTTCAGATAAACTTTAAATAACCATTCCGAGGGAAATTCTGGCCCTGTTGAAATCAATGGGAGTTTTGCCACTGACTTCAATGGGGCCATGATTTCACCTTCAAACATTTGGATACTTGTAAGAATAGAACCTGATCCTCAAATGTATTGAGGTTTGCCCATCAATTGTTTCCAGGAAGATAACATAATCAAACTAAAATAAAAACCCACAAGCAGGCAAAGGCCACTTGCCATGCAAAGTGACTTCAAGGATCATGTACTGGGTGCAATAAAATTTACCTTTTGTTCTAGGAACTTTCCCAAAGATTAAATACAGAATGCAAACTGAGATGGAGTCTGTGAACCGGAAGAAATATGCCACAGTCCCCAGGGGAATTACCTGATATTCACTTCCTGGTTTCCTCACTATAGGCAGAAGCAATTCGCTCTTAATGGTAATGTAAGCGATTTTAGCTAGATACCAATGGGACATTTAAAGAATCAAAGATTAAAAATAAGGAATTGCTGTAATAATGTCACTTGATGAGTGCTGAAAACACTCAGACTTTGGCCCAGCCCTGCTTCAATGCGCTCAAGGTGTACTACTTTTGCAGTTAACCCACCCCTTGTTACATTATTGCTTGCTTATCATTGTGGATTAAGCCATTAAATTTAGTACCCTGTGCAGGAATATATGATACCACACATGCAAATGAATCTGTTCCAGTTCCTGTGGAAATTATCTGACACCTTAGCTTCAGTACTTTTGGTAAAGTTAAATGAAGAGTGGTAATTGGAACAGAAATACACAGTTTGGTCATGATTAGCAGCAATGTGTTCAAATGTTTTATATGATTAAAATCATAGAGCCGTGTGATGTGCTAAATGGACAGTAACACTAAGGATGTCCATAATTGGTATTATTTATCTATTTCTATTACATCAGTACCTAAAGGTCCTGACTAAGTACCCACTGCACTAAGCACTCACACACATCTAATGAAAAAAACAGTCCTTTCCCCAAGAGCTTCCAGTCTAGGGTCACAGTCTTCCTACATCTTAGAATCATAGAAGATTAGGGTTGGAAGAGACCTCGGGAGGTCATCTAGTCCAACCCTCTGCTCAAAGCAGGACCAACACCAACTAAATCATCCCAACCAGGGCTTTGTCAAGCTGGGCCTTAAAAACCTCTAAGGATGGAGATTCCACCACCTCCCTAGGTAACCCATTGCAGTGCTTCACCACCCTCCTACTGAAATAGTTTTTCCTAATATCCAACCTAGACCTCCCCCACTGTAACTTGAGACCATTGCTCCTTGTTCTGTCATCTGCCACCACTGAGAACAGCCTAACTCCATCCTCTTTGGAACCCCCTTCATGTAGTTGAAGGCTGCTATCAAATCCCCCCTCACTCTTCTCTTCTGCAGACTAAATAAGCCCAATTCCCTCAGCCTCTCCTCATAAGTCATGTGCCCCAGCCCCCTAATCATTTTTGTTGCCCTCCGCTGGACTCTCTCCAATTTGTCCACATCCTTTCTGTAGTGGGGGTCCCAAAACTGGATGCAATACTCCAGATGTGGCCTCTCCAGTGGCAAATAGAGGGGAATAATCACTTCCCTCGATCTGCTGGCAATGCTCCTACTAATGCAGCCCAATATGCTGTTGGCCTTCTTGGCAACAAGGGCACACTGCTGACTCATATTCAGCTTCCTGTTCACTGTAATCCCCAGGTCCTTTTCTGCAGAACTGCCGCTTAGCCAGTAGGTCCCCAGTCTGTAGCAGTGCATGGGATTCTTCCGTCCTAAGTGCAGGACTCTGCACTTGTCCTTGTTGAACCTCATCCGATTTCTTTTGGGCCAATCCTCCAATTTGTCTAGGTCACTCTGGACCCTGTCCCTACCCTCCAGGGTATCGACCTCTCCCCCCAGCTTAGTGTCATCCACCAATCAGTAGAGTAGCTGGAGGGGAGCGGGGCAGCGGCCGCTCCCCCACTGAGCATCTTGGCGCCTTTTTAATTTTTACTCACCTGGCGGTGCTCTGGGTCTTCAGCAGCAATTCAGCGGCAGGCCCTCACTCACTCCGGGTGTCTTCGGCGGCACTGAAGAAATGCCACCGAAAACCCATCAGTACTGGCAGGTCCTGCTGCTGCCTGGACCCCTGCTCACCAGCCGCCCTCCCACCAATGGTGAGTGGGGGGGGTTCAGTGACTGACGATGGGGGTGGGTGTGCAAGGCTGGTGGTGGGGCCAGCCATTCCCCATGCTGATCCATCAGTTCAGGCCCCGCTGCGTGCCGGCTCTCGGCCAGCAGGGCCCTGCCCCCACATTCCGTTTCCAGCAGGCTCTGGCTGTCTGCTGTGATATGCAGTGGCTGGTGAGTGTGGACAGGCGCCAGGCGGTGGCCGGTTATGTGTTGCCTCTGCTGCCCACTAGGGTGACCAGGTTTCCAGTTTTCGAGCACCTGGTCGAAAAGGGATCCTGGCAGCTCCGGTCAGCACTGCCGACCGGGCCATTAAAAGCCTGGTCAGTGGTGCTGCGGAGCTAAGGTGGACTAGTCCCTACCTGTCCTGGGACACCGCACTGTGCCCCGGAAGCAGCCAGTAGGTCTGGCTCCTAGACAGGGGGGCCCCCGCCCCGAGCACCAGCTCCGCACTCCCATTGGTCAGGAACCCCTCATTTCTGGCCCGACCCCTAACCTGCACCCCCAGCCCAGAGCCTGTACCTCCTCCCACACCCTAACCCCCTGCCTGAGCCTGGAGCCCCTTTCCCATACTTCAAACCCCTCATCCTCGCCCCACCCCAGAACCCGCACCCCCAGCTGCAGCCCTCACCCCCTCTCACATCCCAACCCACTGCATCAGCCTGGAGCCCCCTCCCGCACTCTGAACTCCTCATTTCTAGCCCCACCCCAGAGCCCGCATCCCCAGCCGGAGCCCTCAGCCCCTCCTGTACCCCAGCACCCTGAGCCAGCGTGGTGAAAATGAGTGAGTGAGGATGGGGAGAGTGACTAACAGAGGGAGGGGGATGGAATGAGCAGGGGAGGGGCCTAGGAGAAGGGGTGGGAGAGGCAGGGGGCGGGGCAAGGGGTGTTCGGTTTTGTGTGAGTCGAAAGTTGGCAACCCTACTGCCCACCCATTGGCCCTTTAGGTGCTCCTCCTTTCATTGTCCTTTCCCTGCTTTGCCCCTTCATCCCCCCTCCCAGCCCCGCTGCTCCTCCATATCCCCCCGGCAGAGTGCATCTCGCTCCCAGCGCTGTGCGGAGAACCAGCCCCTGGTCAGAGTATTCAGCTCACCAGCAGCCTGGCCAGCGGGCTCCTTCCTTCCCCCATTGTGTCTGGCTGGGTGGTGCCCCGGGAAAGCCCAAGACCCTCCGGGCCCGGGGCGCTGGCCAGGAGGAGCCGAGCCCTGCATGTGCCAAAGCCCTGCACAGCACTGGCACGGGGAAGCCTCTCCACCCCTCAGCTAAGCTCTGGAGTGGGGAGGAGCAATTTCCAGCCTGTTCATGCCCTGACCCTGCAGGATCCACAGCAGCCCCCAAGGCATAGCACCTTCTTCACGCCCCCCCCCCCGCCCCGCCCTAGGTCCTGCCCCCAGGAAGCACGGGGCTGCAGCCCCTGCAGTCAGGTTCCCTGGGCCCTGGTGCACAATGCATGCTTAGGGATTAACCCCTTCCTGCCCACGCTGTAACCAGGGGACAGGAGGCAATTGGGTTATGTCAGTGGCCAGCAGCAGCCTGGAGGTGTTAGCTGCCTTTCAATACTGTATGGGCAGGAAGGGACAAACTGCTTCCAGCCACAGGGGAGCCGGGGGGGAGATGAGGGGGAAGACATGAGTTCTGCAAAGACATGGACCGGGTCATCCCTTCCCCCACACCCACTGCGGCTGGAAGCAGCTCCCGTCCCTTCCCTCCTTCATAGTGCCAAAAGGCTGCTGCTGGTCACATTCTGGTGTGAACCCTGGCAGAAATCTGGGGCAAAGGGTATTGTGACCCTGCATGCCTGCCCCCCTCACATGTTGCCTCGGGAAGACACAGAGCCAGGTACCAGGAGAGGCAGGTCCGTCCTGAGGGCCCTGCCAGGAGTGGAGGGTTGAGAGCGCCGGGCAGGGAGGGCCAGTCAATCACACACACACACCCCACGTGAAAGAGGTGTACGGGAGTGTGTGTGTGTCACCTCTCCTTGTGTGAACCCTAAAGCCTTAAAGATAAGAAGGTAAACAAAGAGAATCCAGCTACGCAGTATATCTTTTTAACAGGGGCTAGTCAACTTGATGTTAATTTGAACGTTTGTACTGCATAGTTCTGATTGCCATTGAACTCACTTGAATACAAGTAATTTTACCAGGTGTCCCGTATTCAGCATAGGGAAATATGGTCATCCTAGGGTTGGGGAGACAGACCAGCAGCCTACAGGGCCCTATTTTATTTTGAAGGATGATACTTTTCCTCATTATAAATCTATTTTAGAAGGAGAGGTTCATATCAGCACACCTGGTTGAAGGATTGTACCCAAAGAGTAGATGTCAATAGTTCACTGTCAAATTGGTAGGAAATATCCAGTGGGGTTCCACAGGAGTTATTCCTGGTCCTGTGCTATGCGATATTTTCAGTAATAACTTGGACAATGGAATGGACAGCATGCTTATAAAATCTGCAGATGACACCAAGCTGGGGAGATCGCTAGAACTTTGGAGGACAGGATTGGAATTCAAAGTGACCTTGGCAAATTAGAGAATTGGTCTGAAATCAACAAGATGGTATTCAATAAAGACATGTGCAATGTACTGCGCTAAGGGAGGAAAAATCAAATGCACAAATACAAAATGTAACCACCTGACTATGTAACCACCTGACTAGGCAGCAGTACTGCAAAAAAGGATCTGGGGAGTATAGTGAATCACAAACTGAATGAGTCCACAGTGCAATGCTGTTGCAAAAAACTGCAAAAGTCATTCTAAGATGTATCAACAGGCGTGTCATATGTAAAACACAGAAGGTAATTATTCTGCTCCACTCAGCCCAGGTGAGACCACAGCTGGAGTACTTTGTCCACTTCTGGGTGCCACACTTCAAGAAAGATTTGAACAAATTAGAGTGAGACTAGAGAAAAGCCATAAACATAAGAGGTTTGGAGAACATGTAGAAAGGTTGAAGGAAATGGGAATGTTTCTTTTTCAGAAGAGAAGACCGAGGGGGGACACAATAATAGTCTTCAGATACGTTAAGGGCTGTTGTAAAGAGAATAGTCATCAATTGTTCTCTATGTCCACCAAGGATAGGACAAGAAGTAATCAATTTAGTTGCAAGGGAGATTTACGTTGGATATTAGGAATAGCTTTCTAACTATAAAGGTAGTTAAGCACTGGAATACGCTTCCAAGGGAGGTTGTGGAATCTCTGCCCTTGGAGGTTTTTAAGAACAAATTAGACAAACACCTGTCAGGGATGGGCTAGGTATACTTATTCCTGTCTCAATGTAGGGAGCTGGACTAGATGAGCTCTTGAGTTCCCTTCTAGCCCTACATTTTCCTGACCTCTGGCTGCAGGAGATGGTTGTCAGCATGTTACAAAGGTCTAATTACCACACACTCCCTATATCCACCCCAAGCCAAAGATGGACCAAAATACTACCCCCTCCCTGCTTTTTGCCTGCTATGAAAAGCTAGCTTAAACAGTGGCTTGGGGATTCTCCCAACACAGGGGAATCACTAGTGGCACAGAGTGATCATAAGTGGGGGGGTGTAAGGGGAGGGTGTGGCCAGAACGCTACATCCTCAGCTGTGGAATGAGCCCTTAGGGGTTCTTGCAGTCAAGCATAATTTAGAGATGCCCTAGGGCTGCTCTAAATTACACCAGGGTCAGTTCAACCCACAGCAACATCCAGGAACAGGAAAAAGCAAGGTGGCTGGTGCAACTGAGGATCTGGCCCAATATCCAAAGCATTAGTAGAGCTGGAAACCACGGAATATGGTTATTGTGAAGGCCATGAGATCCTGAGCCAGCACACAAGATTCATCATCAGTATGGACAAAGAAGTCATCAAAAACTATCAGCCTCGATGATTTCAAAAGAAGGCCAGACAAGAGCTCAGTCAGGAATCCTGTACTGCAATGAACTGACTAGTACACCACCCACATACCATGCTAGATGGACACGTTCCAACAAATCTATCCTTTAAAACATGACACCTCCTGCACCTTAGGTCTAATTTTAAAAAATGAAGTACACTGCGGGAGACAGCTACATCAACACAAGGCCAAGTGAATCATCCAATCAGATCTCAGAGTAGAGTCAAGGGGCTCATCCATGGTTACATTGGAGATGGTGGTGACTTCATTAGCTACTGATCTGTTGAACAGCATAAACCGGTGACTGGGAGACTAGGGCCAATGGGACAGGTAACATATGTTAAATAGCTGGCTTGTGCCTTGATGTTATTCTCCTCTTTCCTACACAATATCCTCCTCGCTATTTATATATAATGTTCAATGAAAAGTCCACACTTGTGTTTGATTAGCAGAAGCCATGATTCATCACCATATTCATTTTTAGTAATGAAAAAAGCTGCAGCACAAACACAGATGAGACTACTTTTCAACTTGGTAGCCCTGTAACCTTTGTATGAACTTGGGAAGTTGTACAAAACAACGGCAGACTCACCCTACTGTGGTTGATTCACCAAGTTTTCTGAATGCTGCAAGATTTTGTCTGATAATATCTGACACTACCTCCTTTAGAGAATGCTCATTAAAAATAGATGGCAAACACCATTCCCTGATCTACAATTTTGTTGTTGTTTTGAACACGAGATGTAAAAGTCACACTATTTATTGTAAAAAGTTTTTAAAAACAGATGTTATCATTTTGATATATGTATCAGTGAGTATGAAAAACAAAGGGTGCTGGTCAATTATTAACTTGTTTTTCATTATCTACCCTCCATAGTCACAGCCGCCAATATTATGATTTCCATTCAGCTTGTAGGGTGAAAGCATGACACTCCCTCTGAGGCTACCAACAATAGCTCCCAAGGATGAGTCAGTGAGTGAGTATAGGGGGATTATACCTGTTATGTTCACAGGATAAACACAGAGAATTTAGATAAAATTATAAATCCTCTCGTGGGAAGGTTGCAATGTATCACTACTTTATTTCTTATAATTCAGAACAATAACACACAAGAACCCAAAACCAGAGAACAAGAAAACAGGCTGCTCCCTGAGGCAGCTAGTCACAACTCACCTCACCTTGCTTTAAGCTGGCTCTCTCCAGACTTCTGACTGTCTCAGATGATCCAGATCACATGGCTTCCCTCAGAGCTCCCTAGGCTTCAAGGATCAGGAAATCCCTCACACTTAGTGATAGCTTATAACTTTTAACCAGTTTCCTATACACCACAATACCAAGCCCCAAAAACCAACTTGCCTCAACTTTCTAATATACACCATCTCTTCCAGCCCAGGGGACAGCAGAGTCCTGGGGTTATTCCTAAAGCCCAGGTCATCTGCTCAGCACTGTCACATGTTGCCACAGCACAGAGCCAATTACTGACTTCTTAAAAGATTATTTGGGTAGCACGTATATAAGGACATCAAAATTCTCCACCCTCCAACACCAATATAGAATTTGTGTGCTGTTTCTCCTCAGCCCGGCACCCCAGCAGACCCTCGGCCAGAATTTTTGGTTCCCTCTACTGTTACTCCTCTCACTCAATTATTTTCTCCTCAGTTCTGTGTTTGTCTCACTACTTTAATGATCTCAAGTCTTCTCCTCCTGCGAGGCACTTCAGCTGTGTCAGCAAATAGAGGCCATCGAGCTGGCTGAAACAGCCAGCTAGGATTTTCTTAGTGTAGGGGAATAAAGCTGGAGCAGTTGGCCCTATATCATTCCTCAATATAGGGGGTGTTTTGGGGGAGTGTTGTGCATGGGAGAGGGTATGGCAGGAACATGCTACATTCTGGCAACCCCTGTCTGTCCGAAGGTCCCTTGGGGGCCATTGCAGTTAGGGTGTAATTTTAAGAAGACCTGAGGCTGCTCTAAACTACTCTAAGGTCCAAACTGCCCCCCACAATTGGCCCAGGATCAAGGACCCACAACCAGCTACTGGCCTCCACTGCGCCCAGTCTCCATTGCACATAGCAGAGGAATAAGAACAGCCATACTGGGTCAGACCAAAGGTCCATCTTGCCCAGTATCCTGTCTTCCGACAGTGGCCAATGCCAGGTGCCCCAGAGGGAATGAACAAAACAGGTAATCCTCAAGTGATCTATCCCGTGTTGCCTATTCCCAGCTTCTCGCAAACAGACTCTAGGGACACCATCCCTGCCCATCCTGGCTAATAGCCATTGATAGACCTGTCCTCCATGAATTTATCTAGTTCTTTTTTGAACCCTGTTATAGTCTTGGCCTTCACAACATCCTCTGGCAAGCAGTTCCACAGGTTGACTGTGCATTGTGTGAAGAAATACTTCCTTTTGTTTGTTTTAAACCAGCTGCCTATTAATTTCATTTGGTGACCCCTAGTTCATGTGTTATGCGAAGGAGTAAATAACACTTCCCTATTTACTTTCTCCATTTCTCTATTTACTTGAACCCAAAGTCCCAAACCAAAAATTCTCCAATCCCCATCTTATTTTTAAAATTCCGTAACCACTTGCTGATGACAGTTTGTGGGGCAAAATGAACATCAGGTACTGCTCTGTATGCCAGCTCTGGCACTTTGATATTTGCACTGCAATACAGCTAAGATAAGATGACAATGTGTTTTTTCTCTATCACTGGTGTTCATTCTTTTTAGGGATTTTCCCAGGTTACACCCCCCACCCCTCATTTTGCCCACTTTATTTCCAACCAACCTCTCCAAAGGCTCCATGGCGTGTCAATGCTCAATGCTAGACAAAAGACTACAGACCTGTCGGTGCTACTCTGAGCAGTAGCCAGGCGTCGTCTGCAATGAGTGAGATGTTCTATCCTCTAAAAGGGCTGAACTCGCTGTCTTTGTAGGCTTGGCACCTAAACTCATATCAGTTGCTATCAGACGACTTCCTCACACCTTGTCGATGTACCAGAGCCTGATTTTTAACCTCAGAGAGTCCTGGGGGGTTCAGTCACCATGAAGTTTCACTCCTTGGTCTCTCTCCTGATACTGTCTTACAAGGGTGCCAATTGTTGCTATTTGTGGAGTAGAAACAGGCCCGAACATGGAGTGCACCCACTGGTTGGAGTGCCTTGGATTTGCTACCCTTATACAATGCCTGGGGCCCGCGAACAACAACTGTCCCAGCCACTTTAATGTAGTGGTTGGTTGCAACAGCTGGAAGCAGTTCTACAACAGTGTTTAAATGACAGTAGCTGCCAGTGCCCCATCTACGCAAGCACTATGGATACTGCTAATACTGGAGGAGCTGCACTGGCCTTATCAACAATACCACATTTTATAAAAAGCCTAGTGTAGACAAGGCCTTTGTTTCCCAACTTCAGTCTGAGCAATTTCCAAGCTAAAAAAAAAGAGAAAGAGAAAGCGGAGGACTGGAGAGAAAAGTGACAAATAAATACCAGACTAAAGAGGAAAGCCACAAGCCAGACATTCCCAAAGAGCAGAAAACACAAGAGAAGGTCAGAGAGGATAAAACAGGAGTGAGGGCCAGGGTGAAAAATACAGCAAAAGGACTCAGTTGGGAGTTGTAGAAGATACATGCAGGGGTAAATACAGTGAATCTCAAAGTTTGGGGGCTTAGGCAGTTCTGACTTATAAATCAATACATCTGAGTTTTTCCTTTTGAAAGTGGTGGTCACCCTGAGCCATCTCCATTCCCTGGCATGCAATGCAGAGTTAAATGATCTGGGGCCAGATTCATTCCCTGCCTTGTTGCTCCCTGGAGGTGGTAGGTCTGCCTGTAGCAGTGGTGCAGGGTCAAATCATCTGCAGCCCCGGCTCTGCCAGGTGACGCAGGGCTGGCTGGCACAGTTCCAAAAGTGGGCATAGCCAGCCCAGGAGGGAAGGGCTAGAAAGTGCCCTGATTCAGTGCCTCTCTGGGGCAACACCAGCCAACAGGGCTCCACTGGAGCCCAACTAGATTTTAAATCTGCTTCCTCAAGATGAAACTGCCAGCATAGTGAATCCTGTTGAGTGGAGTGCAAGGGAGGTGCAAACTTCACACCCTTGCACCTGCGGGAGTGAATGCAGACCACCTAATGGAAAATCTGATCCACCCTGTCATCGGACACGTTTCCCAGATTCATGAGCAGGTAACTGGAGCAAGCAGACAGACTATCTGAGTGGCTCATCTCCCCCCATACCGCAACCTTTCCCAAATCACTATTAAAAAGCAATGATTGAAAGCCATTTTAGTCCTTGTTATTCCTGCATTATAATTGCTTTTGAATGCCATTTTTTTCTTTAATTACCCCTTTCTACATATACATGGGTGTAACTGGAGCAAAAATATGATACAACATTGCAATTGAATTACAAAAGCATTGCACACAGCTGTCCCATTAACTTCATAGTGGTGATGTGTTATAAAATGCAAAGTGCAGAAGAGGGGGCAGTAATTTGTTTATAAATATGTTAATTAGGTGGAGCAAATGCCATACTGCCTCGGGGGGGGGGGGAGGGAAAGCACTGATTGCAAACTGTGCCTTCTAGCATGGATTTCACAGGGCAAAATGTAGTTAATAAAAACTACCTTTATGTTTCCTATTACTGCTTTTTAGCATAAATAGCTAATAACCAATTTACATTAATGGTATTGGCACAAATGTACATTAGGCTCTTTTTGTTTGTATTTGTTTGGCACAAATGTACATTAGGCTCTTTTTGTTTGTGTTGCTGAAGTACAATTCTACTGCCAGATTATTGTACTTGGCCATTTCATTAACTGTAATGATCTAAGAAACAGATAGAGTTCCAAGGAATTTTTATATGAAAAAGAAATTAAACTGCACATCTTGTTAAAAGCTTAGATGGTGCAAAAGAATATGTGAGCCTGATGGGCCAAATCTTGTTCCTCCATCACACACACAAGGGTGCAGAGAGCAAAGAAACTGTTGCAAAGTTCTTCTGCACATGGGGGTAGGATTCCAAGTACCTGCACACCATGGTTCTAGAGTACCATGGTTCTGTGCTCCAGAGGGCGCCCTGACCAGCACCACTATGAGGGCTGAGGTGGAGCCATGCAGGTGCCATAGGGAATGGGTCAGTGAATCTACTACTACAGTGTTGAAAACAGGACTTGCTTCTCTATAAATTGGCTACGTTTACAATACCAGCTCTCTTCAGTTATCAAATATTCTCCCATTCATAAATGATTTAGAACACACTCTGCTTCACTATAATGAAATCGTTCTCCTGCAGCTAAGAGACATGCATTATAGTTTCTTCTGCTTTTCATCTCAGATGTAGGAAGTGATGCAGAACCTCATATTGGGCTTACACTATAGTTTCTCTGCACGCCCTGGATAATGGCCTTCCAACTTGACATCTTGACAAAGAGACCACTGGAATATAATAACTTGTATAGGTTCAGGTGACAGGTAGAGAAAGGGTCTTTATGGCCTACTAAATCAATGTTCCTGCTAGCCAAAGGTCCGATGTAAATGTTGGCAAATTACAGGCAATGCACATTCGTGCCATACAGCCCAGTGTGCTGAAAGAATGGAGGCTTTCTATTTCAGGCTCATTCATCTGGGACCTTTCATAGTCACAGGGTCTTTCTTTAATCATGCTATGTAAGCAGCTGCTGTATATATTGAAAGCCAATTTTCCTATATACTTAAGTTTGTCACTGGAGGGACAATAAGTCATAAATCTATTTCCAATTTCATTATCCTTTATATGATATTGATACAAAAGCATCCTTTCCCCTGATCTGCTTGTTTTTAATGTGACGATTAGAAGAAAGATTTCTTCTTTTTATACCAATTGACACTGGGGGGTTTCTTTTTCATCCACACAGATACTGGCACAGGCACTTCCTGTAGCAAAGAGAATTTTGGAGGAGGGATGTCTGTATTGGTCACCTTGCCTTGGTGCTAAAGATACCGGGGTAAAGGTTGCTGTCATTTACACCAGTGGAACTACACTGGAATCACTGTGGTGAACTGAGAGCAGAAATTTGTCCTCTTATTTTAATCTGTCCAGTCATAAACTCATCATCATCATCATCATCTGAAGTAAAAGAGCCATGTTAAATATTAGTCAATTACAATCCGCTCTAACCTCAATAGGAGCAAAATTATTCTAGCTGATCTATATGACTGTGGCAGATCTTGGCCTCGGACTGAGCTCATATCAATACAAATCAGAAGTAATTTCCTTTAACTGAGCTGAGTTCTAGTGGTGTAAAAGTAGTGTAAATGAGATCAGAATCAGCCATTCAACTCCAATATATTACTCTCCCTACATGCACAGAGCATCAGTAAGTAGGTAAATGTGATATGCAAGTAAAGATATAATAAGACAATACTTTTTCTGCAGAAAAAGTAAAAAACTAAAAAAAAAAAGTCACAGAACACTAATAAGAACATAAGAATGGCCATACTGGATCAGACCAATGATCCATCTAGCCCAGTATCCTGTCTTCCGACATGGCTCGTGTCAGATACTTCAGAGAGAATGAAGGACAGGACAATTATCAAGTGATCCATCCACTGTCATCCAAGCCCAGCTTCTGGCAGAGGTTTAGGGACACCAGAGCATGGGGTTTTATCCCCTGACCATCTTGGCTAATAGCGATTGATGGCCCTATCCTCCCTGCATTTAATTAGTTTTTTGCTTTTTGCCTTCACAACATCCCATGGCAACAAATTCCACAGGCTGACTGTGCTTTATGTGAAGAAGTACTTCCTTTTGTTTGTTTTAAATCTGCTGCCTATTAATTTCATTGTGTGATCCCTGATTCTTGTGTTATGTGAAGGGGTAAATAACACTTCCTGATGCAACTTCTCCACACCATTCATGATTTTATAGACCTCTATCATATCCCTTCTTAGTCTTATCTTTTTAAAGCTGAACAGTCCCAAACTTTTAAATCTCTCCTCCTATGGAAGTTGTTCCATATTCCATATCATTATTTTTTTTGTCCTTCTCTGTACTTTTTCCAATTCTAACTTACCTTTTTTTGAGATGGGGTACCAGAACTGCACGCAGTATTCCAGGGGTGGGCGTACCATGGATTTATATAGTAATTTTATATAGTAATACGAAAAAGCTTTGTTATTCAGCAGGAATGGGGGGTGCCGGTAAGTCAAAAATTCTGGTTAACTAAGAGTTATACTTACCAATGGAGGAAGGGAGTTTGGGTGCAGGAGGGGTTTTGGGGTGCCGGATCTGGGCAGCACTCACCCCGAGCAGCTCCCAGCAAGTGGCGACATGTCCCTGCCGCTCCTAGGTGGAGGCACAACCGGCGGCTCTGCATGCTGCCTCCATCCGCAGGCACTGCCCCCGCAGCTCCCATTGGCCGTGATTCCTGGCCAATGGGAGCTGCGAAACCAGCGCTCAGGGAGGGGTGGGGGCAGTGTATGGAGTCCCCATGGCCGTTCCTCTGCCTAGAAGCAGCAGAGACATGTCGCCGCTTCCGGGGAGCCATGCGGAGCCAGGTAGGGAGCCTGCCAGAAATCAGAAATGCTGGTTTGCAGAGCTTTCCAGTTGGTAAAGTGCCAGATAACACAGCTTTTACTGTATGATGTTTTCTGTGTTCTTATCTGTCCCTTTCCTAATGGTTCCTAACATTCTGTTAGCATTTTAGATTGCTGCTGCACATTGAGAAGATGTTTTCAGAGAACTATCCACAATAACTCCAAAATCTTTTTGAGAGGTAAGAGCTACTATAGATCCCATAATTTTATATCTATTCTTAGGACTATGTTTTCCAATGTGCATTACTTTGCAACTATCAACATTGAATTTCATCTGCCATTTTGTTGCCCAGTCACTCAGTTTTCTTAGATCATTTTGTAACTCTTCGCAGTCAGCTTTGGACTTAACTATCTTGAATAATTTTGTATCATCTGCAAACATTGTCATCTCACTGTTTACCCCTTTTTCCAGATCATTTATGAATATGTTGAACAGCACTGGTCCCAGTACAGAGAGAGAGAAAGAGCGAGAGAGAGAGAGAGAGAGAGAGAGTGATTCCCTTGACCATTGCCAGAGGCAGGACACCAGACTAGCTGCCCGAGTGGCCTAATCTGGTAAAAATGTTCTTTACGAATGTTGCAGAAAAATTCTTAATATAGTACATGCTTTGAGTCAAATACTGCTTTTATTGACACTTCAATGGGGGTGTTTTCTTCCCAGCTGATATCAGTAAAGATGTCTGAGTGTAAAGGAGAGTGTTATTTGGCCAATTATCTCTAAAGTTGTGAAAAACTTATTTGAAAGCAAAAGAAACAGTTATTTATTGCTCATCTCTAAAGGTAATAACACTGCCACTAAAAATAACTCAACAGAGGTGGAGTTGCAGTATGGAACAGTGAAACCCAAGATGCTTTTGGCTATTAATATTCTCATAAGATTATGCTTTTTCTATTGAAAACAAATTTAATATGCCTCTCAACACTAAATAATTCACCCAGGCTTGTGTGTGGGTGGCAATTTTAAAGTGCTTCCTATTCATCTGCAGCATGGAAGGGGTTACAATTTTGGGAGACACTGAAATTTATGTATCTGCAGGATGGGCATGGTGCATCCAGCTACAGTAAACTGTGAGCTGCCCCATACTTCTGAGCTGTCAGTGTCAACATTACCCCGGAGAGACTGCTGTGTCTGGGGGAAATTAGAGGTGATTCAGTGTTCATTGTAGGTCATTCCAGAGCCTCTCGAAAGAACAAACAGCACAACAGAATAAGATATACCTAGAAGGCTCTGAGATGTGCGGGAATCTTTCTGTTTTGCAGATAAATAAAGCAGACTGCCCCTCCCCCATCCCTTCATGTTTGTCATGTATTTTTCCTAGTTATACTGTATGAGGAAAAAGCCAATTTCTTTGTGCCTCCGAAATAATGCCTCTTACAAGAAAAGTCAGGGCAATCAATCTGGCTTTCCCAGAAAAGCCCTATTGATGGATGGACCTCAGAAAAGCTTGGGTGCTGATTGGAAGCTTATCCAAGCTTATCCAAGCCTTTTGAAGCCTCAAATGCCCCCCATGTTATTCTTAGAAAAGTCTTGTATCTGGGAGTCCTACAAACCTAGCTTAATCTGGCAACTAAATTCGCTACAAAAATAAGATCTAAAAAAAAAAAGGTACAGATCTAATAGTACAGATTCACTTAGTGAGAGAATCAAGGTCAGACGAGGAAGAGCTATTAAAAAATCAAGTGCAGTGTGCACTGTATCAAAGGGTTGTGGATATATTGTGTAGTTCAACCTACAATTGCCTGCAGTCACTGCTTTACCTGCATTATATTCTAACTTAACTGCTTTGTAAAGTGCTTTGGCAGAGATAAGTGTGAAAGGAGCTATATACAACCAAACTTTGTTCTAGTCTATATACAAACTAAAGGCATCAGTAAGAGTACATATCACTCCTTGCTTTATGCAGATTGGAAAATTTCATTGTAAAATGATTGATCAGCTTTATTTCAAAGGAAACTTTTAGGGTAGGATTCTGTACTGTCTAAAAGGCTCAACACAGAACTCACAGACAATGGGGAAAGGTGGGCTAAGTCATCTTTAAGCATCTTTGTGCTTTCCCAATCTTGGGCCTAGAGAGGTCCTGGCTTAACTTTGACAGCCCTGGGGGCCTACCGAAGTTACGGTAATTTCAGTACTGCATAATGTGGCTCTCCCTCAGCCCCATCCCTGGCCCCTCCCCCTATCCCTTCATGCCCCTTACACCAGGGCTTGCAAGGGGGTCTGCGGAAGATAGTCTTTTGGCTATCTTCTGCAGCACCTGCACTGATAAAATCCTTTCTCCACCCAGAACCAAGCCTTTTAGGGCTGCTTTATGCCACTCCGACCCTATCACCTGGCATGACGGGGCCAGAGTAGGGGTGAGACTCTCATCCTTAGATTTGGCAGCATCCTAAAGCAATTTCAGACCAGATATGGGAGCTCCCACTTGCCCCTGTGCAAGGCCTCACTTCTTAGAGGTTGGAAGACTCTATAAAGAACACAGCTAAGGATGAATACCTTGGAAGTACTATACCCTTCTGAACCAAATGCCAGCATCTCGGTGTTCTGAGCATTCCATTTCAGTTACTCATTGAGAGGGAAACAGAGCTCCCCAAATTCGAAATGTAATCATACTATATGGTCAAAAAAATTCTATGATAGGGCAAGACCACCGAGGAAATCATTGAAAATTTCTATCCTCCCCATTTCCAACTTTAAGTAATTATAAGTAATTATCCCTTCTCTAAAGATACCGCATTGACTGGACTCTGAGACTAAAGACAAGCATAACCTCTGCAAACCATATATTTTGTTCATCATGGAAGAACAAAGAAACCATCTGAGGCAGTTTCATATACCCTGGAGAATGGGAAAGACTTCTTAAAAGTCCATCTGCACCAGTTGGTAGGAGAAGTGAGGGAAATATTGAACAGATAGTAACCAGTGGCAGGGCTGTATGGTCCTCCTCAAGGTGAGGACAATATAGGGTTTGGACTGTAAGACAAACAAAGTGGAAATGTATTCTATTGCACAAGCACAAATTCAAACATTGGTTCAGAACTGGCAAAGTAGTCTGGAAGAATTGACTTATCAGACACCATAAAAGCTGCTGCGAAAGGGCCAGATTAATAAATAATAAGCAAGAAACTTCTCTCCAAAAAAAATGGTTTCAAATAGGAATATCCTCCAATAGAACAATCTAACATGCAGCTCAAATCCTACACAAACCAGCAAGTGGAACCGTCCTCACTTGCCCTAAGGGAACTGTGCTATCATGGAAAGGCTACATACCATTACATCCTGCAACTCAGTAAATCTCTCCCATGTCAATCCAGTCTTATTCCATTCATAATAGTAACTGAATGAACTCCTGTCAGTGTTGAATGTATTGCCATGCCAGTATGTCTCTGCACTCTTTCTGTCAATTCTACTGGATTCATTTGTTTTTTACATTATAAGATGCCTTGTGTTTTTTTAAAAATTGTGAAATTGAAATCTCAGGCCCTTCTGAGCCTTTCAGAGTCCTCCAGGATGGCCTACAACTAGGAGTCTCATTTGGAGGCTTCAGGAAATACTACTTACCTCAGAATCCATGGGCTCAATGTGTCCAGTATTAAAGGCTGCTGTGCATTGATGCATGGACATCAGATTCGAAGGATAGTTCTGCACAGGTATCCCAAACCTAGATGCTGTTCTGCATAAAAGCCTTGCTCTCCCAGACTGGCTTGAAAGAATAGCACCACTATAAATAATTTCTAAAAGTAAATTACTTAAGTAAATACCAAACTGAAATTATATTGAGCCATGGGGTTTTCTTATCTCCAATCCCTGCCTCAACAATGGGCCCTCAAATGGAGATGTTTTCCCCACGTTAGCTTCAGCAGTCAGTCTCACAGCTTGAGCTACTATTCTCTCCTTTGGAGGCACAAATGAGCCTTTTAAACTCTACATATTCAGCCATGCAGTTCACACACTACACAGTCCTATCTCTTTGCTTCCCCTCTGACCAAAGAACCTATCAATGCTTCCAACCGTGTATTCTCTTCTCGGAAAACTTTTAGAATGGCTGTGAGTTTCATTATCAACTAGTCAATATAATGTTCTCTGGCACAGGCTCATTACATTTCACTGGTCTCTTTGTGTAAGTGCTAGAGAATACTTAAGACAGTTTCTCTGTGATTAGCTATTTATTCTTCTGTACATTTTCTGTGCATCGCCCTTCTGATGATGCTTTCTGCGTTTCTTGTAAATGCCATGTTTTCTAGTCTTTTGTAACATTTAATACACTTATTTTGTTACCCTCTGGAATTCTTTCTTGTAGATAAAGTATCCTAATCTGGTCTACCCGCAAGAGGGGGGACTACATTAAAATCAGAGGCACAAGATGGGTAATTTATTAATAAAGAGTCATTTTATTGATATAGGGGTTGCCCTTCAAAGTGCAGGGGGGCTGTACAACACAGTAAAAACAAAACCAATAAGATAAAATGCAACGCCAACCTCCTAACCTTCAAACGCATAAATGTAAATAGAGTCAATTTTTAAAAAGGAAAATTAAGAGATTTGAAGGGAAGGTGATAATATAGGGTCAGGAGTAGCCCTAAAACCCCTCTATGAGGGGGAAGCTCCCAGACACTTTTAAAAAGCAGAGAGGAACAAAATGAAACTTACTAGGGCAAGTTTCACCCTAGAGAACCCACCATAGCAAAAACACAGTCACCTGCTGATTTCACATATAGTGGGGAGATCTTTAAATAATATACATGCCCTCACCACAAGCTAAACGAGCAGGTATGGAATGGAGCCAGGGTCAACAACATTTTCAGAAAACAGTAGTGTCAATTTCAAGTCAACCCATCACTTAAATTTCTTCTTTAAAAGATACTGGGCAGATATGATTCATAAAGTTTAAGGCCTAAAGGGACCATTAGATCATATAGTCTCTATATATCACAGGCCATTAAATTTCCCCCACTTACCCTTGTATTGAGCTCAATAACTTGTTTGACTACAGCATATTTTCCAGAAAGGCATCCAGTCTTGATCTGAAAATATTAAAAGATGGAGAATCTACCACTTCCCTGGGTGGTTTGTTCCAATGGTTTAAAATGTTTGCCTAATTTAAACCTGCCTGGTTTCAGCTTACAGTCATTGGTTCTTATTATACCTTTCTCTGATAAATTAAAGTGCTCTTTAGTACTCAGTATTTTCTACTTGTCAGAGGTGACTTGATTACAGTGTGTAAGTACCTTCCTTTTTTTTTTTTATAAGTTAAACATATTGAGCTCTTTAAGTCTCTCACTGTAAGGCATTTTCTTCAGCCCTCTAATCATATTTGTGTCTCTTTTCTGAACTCTCTTCAGTTTTTCCAAATCCTTTTTTTAAACATGGACGCAAGAACTGTACACATTATTCCAGTATCAGTCTCACCAATGCTGTATACAGAGGTAAAATCAGCTCCCTCCTACTATTCCACTGTTACCCTTATTTATACATCCAAGTATCACTGGGATGGGTTCTCCCCGGGGTTCCACCTGGAACTGGGGTACCACTGAGCCCTCTGACCCACCAACCTGTGCTCCCTCTCACACTGTGCTGCTGTGACAAGCTGCAGGCATGCTCCCGGTTTTACACTTCCACCAGCATACACACAGGTAGGGACACCACCCAGCTGCAGTTACATGCAGGCTCCAGAGCTGTACCATCCTGCCCTGGTCCAAACCCCAACCAGTATGAATGTATTATCCAGTTCGCCGCCTCCTCCTCAATGTGGAGAGGAATATGCAATGGCCTCTCTGAGCTAAGATTCCCACACACTTCACTCCAAACTCACTGGTTTAGATTAAAACATAAAATAAATGGATAACTATAAAAGATAGATTTTAAGATTATAAGTGATAGCAAACAGATGAAAGCAGATTACCTAGCAAATAAACAAAAGTGCAACCTAAGTTTAATATACTAGATAGATTGGATATGAATAGCAGATTCTCACCCTAACTGATGGTACAGGCAGACTTGTAGATTCTTAAGGCACAAGCTGCATTAGCTTTACAGTTTGGGTTTCTCAGGTCTTCATACACAGGCTAGAAATCCTTTTACCCTGGGTCCAGCACTTTCCCCAGTCTGTTTTCCTCAGGTGTTTCCAGGAGTCTTCTTGTGTGGGGAGTAAAGAACCACAGATGCCGTCACTCCCTGCATTATATAGCTTTAGCATAGGGCAGGAACCCTTTGTTTCAAAACTTGGTTCCCAGACTGGTTTGTGGAAAAATACTGACATCCCAAGATGGAGTCCAGAATTATGTGGCCTGGTCACATGTCCTTGTAGAGTCATAGCAGCCATTACTTATAGGTTGTCTGGAGTGTTCTCAGGAAGGCTCACCAGGTGGGGGATAAGCTTCTCCTAAGCTATTGTTTTCCCTAATGGCTCATTGCCATGAATCAGTTCTTTCCCACCCACTATCTAGACTGAAAGCATCTTGTCTAGTGGGCATCACCCAGATGGAACTACATTTGAAATACAGATACCTAGTCAATACTCATAACTTCAGATAAAAAAATAATTCATGCATACAAATAGGATAATCATATTCAGCAAATCATAACTTTTTCAATGACACGTTACATGACTTATCTTGTACAAAATGCGTCATAATTATGCCATAATCATATCATAATAATATTACTATGATGAATATGGGGTGCAGTGTCACAATCGCATTAGCCATTTTTGCCACAGCATCTCACTGAGAGCTCGTGTTCAGTTGCTTGTCCGCTATGACTCCAAATATTTTTCAGAATCACTGCTTTCCAGAATGCAGTGCCCCCTTCTGTAGATGTGGCCTGCATTCTTTATTCATAGATGTGTAACTTTGCATTTAGCTATATTAAAACATATTGTGTTTGAATGGACCCACCTTACCAAGAGATTCAGATTGCTCTGTATGACTCCTTTGTACTCCTCATTGTTTACTGCTCCACAATCTTTATATCATCTGCAAATTTTATCAGCCATCTTTTTATATTTACTTTCAGATAACTGATGACAATGTTGATTAGTATTGGGACTAGTACAAATTCCCAGTTGACAACTACTTTTTTGAGATCTGTCAGTTACCCAATTCTTAATCCATTTAACGTGTGCTTTATTGATATTGTGTAGTGCTAATTTTTAATCAGAATATCATGCAGTACTAAATAAAATGCCTAAATATATTACATCTGTGCAATTACTTTTATCAACCAAACTTATAATCTTATCAAAGAATGAAATCAGGTTTGTTTGATTTGACAAGTTCTATTTTCCATAAAACCATGTTGGCTGGCATTAATTATATTTTTACTATTTACTACTTTAGCAACTGAATCCCATATCAGCATTTCCATTATTTTGCCTGGAATGGCTGTCAGGCTAACCAGCCTACAGTTAACTGGGTCATCTCGCTTGCCCTTTTTGAATATTGGTACAACATTAGCACTCTTCTAATCTTCTGGACATAATATAACTGTGCTGTGAAAAAGCTGCAAGAGATGGGACTGTCCTCTCAAAAGCCCTGTGATGAAGGGGGTGAACGATCAAGCTTTGTGCTCCCAAGGGCATGTGTTGCTATTGCAACGTCATCGCAACACAAATAAAAGTCCCTCTAATGTATATTATGCAGCTATAAAAAGCTTTTCAGATGGCACCATGGAAAGAGCTGGTCCAAAGAACACCAAGATTCTTACCCTGACTCACTCCCTCTGAACAAGTTCCCTCAATAAACAGGAACATTAAGGAGGTACCAACCTCCTTGCACAGACTGTGTCTTTCCCATGAGGACAAGGGCGCTCTAACACATCCAGCTAGCAACACTGCTCAAGCATTCCACCAAATCAGACATCAAACTTTGCAGGATCCATGATGCAAATATACTTGTATATTATTAGTCTAGCGGTGATGTTGTCAGTCGTTCTCAAACTTTTTGTATTGGTGACCCCTTTCACACAGCAAGCCTCTGAGTGCAATCCCCCTTATAAACTAAAACACGTTTTAATATTTACCACTGTTTTAAATGCTGGAGGCAGAGCAGGAGGTGCAGGTGGGGCTGGAGGGGCTTGGGCTTGGGCTGTCAGCCTTGTGAATGATGCAGGGCTGACAGCCTGAGCTCGGCATGGATGGGGCTGACAGCTGGTGACCTCCTGAGGGGTCATGACCCCCAGTTTGAGAACCTGATCCTACCTTGTCTGGAAATCATCTCTTAAAATTCTCTCGTGGAGAAAGGATGATCCAGTAGTCAGGATGCTAACCTAAGACTTGGGATAACTGGGTTCAGGTCCCTGCTCTACCATGTCCTCTGTGACCTGGAGCAAGTCCCTTAGCTTTTCCATGCCTCAGTTCCCCATCCGTTAAATGAGGATAGCAGCAGTTCCCTACCTCATTGGGGTGTTCTCACAATCTTTGGTGTATTTATTCTCAGGCACTCAGATACTACAGCGATGCGGGGCATAGAAGTACCATAGATAGGAAAGACTCCATAAATACACTGAATAACATGGGAAATAGGCTAGACCATGAGGGATACTATATTTCATATCCCTCATGGGTAACACACAATTGCCCATTTCTATGACCAATTCCCCCTTTTCTACGTACAACTTGAACCATGAGAGGATAGTTACAAACACACCTGCACCATCCCTTATCCAGAAGAACAATAACCGCTAGTCAATCAATTCAAAAGCTTGTACCAGAACTCCACTTGACAATAAAAAGCTATAACAAAACCTAAAAGTTGTTTGTGGCAAATCATGCATGAACCAAAGAAAACCCTCTGAAGCCCATGCCTTATGGGTAGCTGTCAGTGGCAGAACTAATCTTATATAATGACCTGTGATCAAAAACCTTAGAAGGTTTGGAATTGGGTTCAGCACTCAGAAGTCTGGATACCTGCCCAAACCTTATCCAGTCTCTTGGATCTAAAACTTTTGAAACAGGCTCTCAGAAGATTTCCCACACTTCCTGGTTCTGATTGGGATGGGAATACCACAAAAATGTCTCATAAAATGGAGAATGCTCCTGGTCAGATTTTTCAAAGATATGTAGGCTCCTAAAGATGCAGATAGGTGCCTGGGGGGAAACCTAACCTGCTTAGGAGCTCTTGAAAATCCTGTTAGGCATTTTTCTGCATCTTTAGGAACCGACATATCTACATTCCATCCAGAACCAGGAAGTTCAAATGAGTACAAAAATGAAAATTAATGGGGCAGAGGATTATCCAGACTTGACTCAAACCCTGGAGGTTTGGTTTGGATATGATTCATGTTTTGGGCAAAAGTTTAGGTCATTTCTTATTTCATCTGAAGCAAGTTATTGTGATCCCTAATAATGACATTGCTGTACATGGCCATCCCCTTGCAGCTGATGTAGTCCTAACCTTTAGAGCATAGCATTATTATGCCCTTATCACTGACCTTAATACAATGTAATATTGACAGTAAAACTATATAAATAGCTGCTTGTTCATGGGTGGTGACAAGAGTAATGTTCTTGAACAACGATACCTTGTGTCAGTTTGTGGTACCTAAAGGTAAAGAAACTCAAGAATAGGAGAGTCTGGAGTCGGAGGAGAGTGAGATCAGATGAACAAAGACCCGAACCAGGATAAAAAGTAGCAAAGGGTCATGAAACCCTAAAAAGGGTCTTGTGAAAGCTCAGGGAAATGGATAAAATATCCCTAGAACAGGGGTCGGCAACCTTTCAGAAGTGGTGTGCTGAGTCTTCATTTTTTCACTCCAATTTAAGGTTTTGCGTGCCAGTAATACATTTTAATGTTTTTAGAAGGCCTCTTTCTATAAGTCTAAAATATATAACTAAACTATTGTTGTATGTAAAGTAAATAAGGTTTTTAAAATGTTTAAGAAGCTTAATTTAAAATTAAATTAAAATGTAGAGCCCCCCGGACCAGTGGCCAGGACCCGGGCAGTGTGAGTGCCACTGAAAATCAGCTCGCGTGCCGCCTTCGGCACGAGTGCCATAGGTTGCCTACCCCTGCCCTAGAACATATGAGATTATTTTTTTTAAGAAGGGTAATGATAAAAAAATAATTGTAGGACCCAGAAAGAAACTAATTTAACTAAGGAGTTTGAATAGGACTCAGCACTTTTGGCTGGAAAACAAGAATTCCATTTTGCAAAAAAAAAAATTAGTTTTTGACATTTGTTTTTGTTCCAATGCAGGAAAAAGTGAAACCTTTTGAAATTTTTCACACAAAAAAAGACTCACTGCACAATAGCCAATAACTCAGTAATTAGGACAATTAGCTGGGATGTGGGAGATCTGCCTGATTGGAAGTAGGGACTCAAAGCGAGGTCTCCCACATCCTAGGAAAGTGCCCTAACCACCAGAGAGAGAAAGAGAATGTTCATGTCCATCTGTGTGTCCATCCCCTTCAGAAATTCCATCCTGGACCTGAGAATCCTTCACGATTGACGTTTTGTCAAAGCCAATATGTTTCCCTGAAAAGCTTCAACTTTGACAAATTGGCAGTTTCTGACCAAAAAAAAAAAAAGGGTTGTCCAAAATTCCCAACTAGTTATACTCAACACACTGAAGAAAGCATAATTGCCATTCTCTTGGAAAACCAATGTAATTCAGATAGCATTTTTTCCTTTAGTTTTCTGAGAAAAGAGAAACATTTTCAAAGTAGTAAAGTATACTTGAAAAATATACTCACCAGTCTTGCCAATTTCTCCAATTTCTCTTTGAAATAATTCCCTGGATGCTTTCTTTGAAGGGGGGGAATGTCTTGTTCTACCGAATGCCTGGAGGATAGCTAATGTGACACCAATTTTTTTAAAGGGCTCCAGAGGTGATCCCGCGAATTACAGGCCGGTAAGCCTGACTTTAGTACTGGGCAAACTGGTTGAAACTATAATCAAGAACAAAATTGTCAGACACATAGATGAACATAATTTGTTGGGGAAGAGTACACATGGTTTTTGTAAAGGGAAATCATGTCTCACCAATCTACTAGAATTCTTTGAGGGGGGTCAACAAGCATGAGCACAAGGGGGATCCAGTGGATATAGTGTATTTAGATTTTCAGAAAGAATGGAGAGAGGTAAATAGTGGTGTCCCCCAGGGGTCTGTACTGGGACTGGTCCTATTCAACATATTCATAAATGATCTGGAAAAAGGGGTAAACAGTGAGGTGGTAAAATTTGCAGATGATACTACTCAATATAGTTAAGTCCCAGGCAGACTGCAAAGAGCTACCAAAGGATCTCTCAAAACTGGGTGACTGGGCAACAAAATGGCAAAATGAAATGCAATGTTGATAAAAGCAAAGTAATGCACATTGGAAAACATAATCCCAACTATACATATAAAATGATGTGGTTTAAATTAGCGGTTACCACTCAAGAAAGATCTTGGAGTCATTTTGGATAGTTCCCTGAAAACATCCACTCAATGTGCAGCGGCAGTCAAAAAAGCAAACAGAATGTTGGGAATCATTAAGAAAGGGATAGATAATAAGACAGAAAATATCATATTGCTGCTATATAAATCCATGGTATGCCCACATCTTGAATACTGCATGCAGATGTGGTTGCCCCATTTCAAAAAAGATATATTGGATTTGGAAAAGGTTCAGAAAAGGGCAACAAAAATTATTAGGGGTATGGAACGGCTTCCATATGAGGAGAGATTAATAAGACTTTTCAGCTTGGAAAAGAGATGACTAAGGGGGGATATGATTGAGATCTATAAGATCATGACTGGTGTGGAGAAAGTAAATAAGGAAGTGTTATTTACTCCTTCTCATAACACAAGAACTAGGGGTCACCAAATGAAATTAATAGGCATCAGGTTTAAAACAAAAGGAAGTATTTCTTCAAACAACGCACAGTCGACGTGTGGAACTCTTTGCCAGAGGATGTTGTGAAGGCCAAGACTATAACAGGGTTCAAAAAAGAACTAGATAAATTCATGGAGGATAGGTCCATCAATGGCTATTAGCCAGGGTGGGCAGGGATGGTGTCCCTAGCCTCTATTTGCTAGAAGCTGGAAATGAGCAACAGGGAATGGATCACTTGATGATTACCTGTTCTGTTCATTCCCTCTGGGGCACCTGGCATTGGCCACTGTCAGAAGACAGGATATTGGGCTAGATAGACCTTTGGTCTGACCCAGTTCTTATGTTCTTATGTGAAGTATTTCTAGGGTGCCCCTCAGCATGGTATCCAAGCACATTGGAGTCAACTCATGTCAGGGCTGTCTTCTCCCCACAAGAATACTAGAAGGAACCAGAATTGCAGTTCTCTTTATTCTTCCATTATTCGTCTGGCCAAAACCTGACAATTATAAACAAATATGACCTGATTCCACTGGTCTACAATTTTTGAGAAGTCGTCTGCTTCAGAGATAAAATGTGCTATTTATTATGTATTTTGATGTGCTGAATTCAAATATGACAATTAAAACAACTGATTGGCTACTGTTTCTAAGATATTTAAGTTTTTACATTTTATGTCTATGTATATTGTGTAGATAGTAGAGTTTTAATCATAAATTGTAAACCTAGGTCTTTTCATGTGTTTATGGTTGCTTTACATGATAATATTTCACCTGTCCTGTTTATGTAACACTTTAAAAATCAGCAAAAGGGTTATATAAATAAAATTTATTATGAAACAAAAGGCAAAAAACTATTCTGTACGTAGTTTAGTCCTATTCAGTGTCTACTCGGCGCTTCTTGGCTTGTCTCTTGTATTCATTAAATGGAGCATCTCTTGTCACTGTCCAGCAATAGTCTGCAAGCATTGATGGGCTCCATTTGCCCTGATAGCGTTTCTCCATTGTTGCAATGTCCTGGTGAAATCGCTCACCGTGCTCATCGCTCACTGCTCCGCAGTTCGGTGGGAAAAAAATCTAGATGAGAGTGCAAAAAATGTATCTTTAGTGACATGTTGCAACCAAGGCTTTTGTATGCCTTGAGGAGGTTTTCCACCAACAACCTGTAGTTGTCTGCCTTGTTGTTTCCGAGAAAATTTATTGCCACTAACTGGAAGGCTTTCCATGCCGTCTTTTCCTTGCCACGCAGTGCATGGTCAAATGCATCATCTCGAAGAAGTTCACGAATCTGAGGACCAACAAAGACACCTTCCTTTATCTTAGCTTCACTTAACCTTGGAAATTTTCCATGGAGGTACTTGAAAGCTGCTTGTGTTTTGTCAATGGCCTTGACAAAGTTCTTCATCAGACCCAGCTTGATGTGTAAGGGTGGTAACAAAATCTTCCTTGATTCAACAAGTGGTGGATGCTGAACGCTTTTCCTCCCAGGCTCCAATGACTGTCGGAGTGGCCAATCTTTCTTGATGTAGTGGGAATCTCTTGCACGACTATCCCATTCGCAGAGAAAACAGCAGTACTTTGTGTACCCAGCAAGAGAGCAACAACCTTCAAATCGCCACAAAGCTGCCACTGATGTTGGTCATAGTTTATGCACCTCAAAAGTTGTTTCATGTTGTCATAGGTTTCCTTCATATGGACTGCATGACCAACTGGAATTGATGGCAAAACATGGCCATTATGCAGTAAAACAGCTTTAAGACTCGTCTTCGATGAATCAATGAACAGTTTCCACTCATCTGGATCGTGAACGATGTTGAGGGCTGCCATCACACCATCGATGTTGTTGCAGGCTACAAGATCACCTTCCATGAAGAAGAATGGGACAAGATCCTTTTGACGGTCACGGAACATAGAAACCCTAACATCACCTGCCAGGAGATTCCACTGCTGTAGTCTGGAGCCCAACAGCTCTGCCTTACTCTTGGGTAGTTCCAAATCCCTGACAAGGTCATTCAGTTCACCTTGTGTTATGAGGTGTGGTTCAGAGGAGGAGGATGGGAGAAAATGTGGGTCCTGTGACATTGATGGTTCAGGACCAGAAGTTTCATCCTCTTCCTCTTCCTCGTCTGACTCAAGTGAGAATGATTCTGGTGCATCAGGAACCGGCAGTCCTTCTCCGTGGGGTAGTGGGCGTATAGCTGATGGAATGTTTGGATAATGCACAGTCCACTTTTTCTTCTTTGACACACCTTTCCCAACGGGAGGCACCATGCAGAAGTAACAATTGCTGGTATGATCTGTTGGCTCTCTCCAAATCATTGGCACTGCAAAAGGCATAGATTTCCTTTTCCTGTTCAACCACTGGCGAAGCTTTGTTGCACAAGTGTTGCAGCATATGTGTGGGGCCCACCTCTTGTCCTGATCTCCAATTTTGCAGCCAAAAGAAAGGTGATAGGCTTTCTTAACCATAGTGGTTATACTGCGCTTTTGTGATGCAAAAGTCACTTTACCACAAGCATAGCAGAAGTTATCTGCACTGTTCACACAAGTACGAGGCATCTCTGCTCACTTTGGCTAAACAGAAATGTGTCCCTTTGCAAAATCAAACACTGACAAATAAGAGAGCACGACACTGTTTGATTTCTAGAGCTGATATAGGGCAATTTGTTCAGCAGAGTGATGTAAGCTTCGTTATGATTGCATCATCCATGACTTCTAGGAATAACATGATGCAATTCATATCATGTATGACGCAATACCAGCTTCAGATTGCATCATTCATTGTTTTGCCTAAAAAGCAAGTACTGTCCAAACCCAGTCATAGATTTATTCATAGATCCAGTCAAAGATGTATTTTAGTCATTTCTGGTTTAAATTGAGATCCCTTCCCTTATCCTCCGCCATTCCCAAGTCAAGGGTCGTATATACTGACCCAATAGCATATCTTGAAAACTAGAGCCAATCAACAATTTTAAGCATCATTTTCATTCTCAGTGACCCAGAATTAGTAAAGTTTGACTACATTTATTTCAGAAGCATTTTGGCTGTAGAGCAGTGTTCTTAGTCCCATTTAGGTCTCTTAATGCTTTTCTGTAATTGTGAAGGAACTTTAAAGTGGTCTTAAATGTAATTTATTTCCCCTTTAAGGCCCATCATCCACTGGACTCTGGGATAAAGGGGCCTTAATGTAAATGAGAATAAGGCCCATAATTTCTTCATACAGACATCTTTCTAGACTGACTTTCTGACAGTTTCCTTGTTTATATTTGTGACTGAGGGGGTTAATGTCCACAAACTGATAGTGTAAATTATTAGCTTTTAGTTATCATTAGCAGTCTCTCCTCAAAGTAATCTTTGAGACAAACACACTTAACAATTTAAGAAGGTTGGGCATTTCTGTGGAAAACCTGCACTTGTATGAATCAGGTAATATAGGACCTGACCCTGTAGTTTTTATCCAAGCTAAGCCCATTGAAATCAATTCTTACATTTGCACGTGCCAAATTAACCCTTTGAGCTTATAGTCACCCATTTTGCATGCATAGTTGCAATAGTGCAGTTGCTTGATTGCACATGAACCCTGGGCTTCTTTTTTACAATTTAAACTTATTTTTTTAATTGGCCCTTTTTCTGCATTTCTGCTCATGCAAAAACTGAGGTTTGAGTGCATAAACTTAATAGAGATGTAAATTAATTGATCTCTATGTGTAGGCAAAAACTTGGATGTGTGAACATCTAGATTGTTCTTAGACTTTTAGAGAAGACACTGGGTTTTTTGCTCTCTTTGAGATGTGTGTTTTGCTACTATACATGTCTAATTTGGGAAGTTCACAGTTCCATTGATCTCTAGATGCAGTGAAGATTCTGATTCAAGAATAAGACTGTTGCCCAAATCAACTCTAATAGAATTCCATTGTATATCATTTGAGCATTCTGAATAAGCTATTAGATGTGACTCTCTCCTAGACTTCTAGGAGTTGGTGGTTATATAGTATACCGAGTGAGTTATTCTGGAGGTAATTCTTCCTAGAGTTTAAATAAAGTCTCAAATTTGGGCCTATGACCTTGATATCATGAAGTACTAATGCTCTCTATTCAGGCAATACAAGGGCAAATGTTGATTTGCTAGAATTATAAGAATATTTTCAATTAATAGGATATATTAATGTCTAAAATGTACATTAAAGTATTTACACTCTCTCCCTTCCCTAGAATAGTCAACTCTGTGTGTGTGAGAGAGAGATTTTTTACTTAATAAATGTGGTATTATGTCCTGATCCTTTAAGCAACTGATTGATGAAAATCTGAGTTTTGTATCAGCCTTCACCATATTGACATTTACTAGTAAATTTAGAGCGTGATGCAGGGGACTTACCCACACAGCTGACATTAAAGTTAATAGGAGCCACAAGGAAAACAAAATAACATTCTTCCTCTTGGACAAAAAAGTAAATATATATTGAAAGTGTTCAAATGACTTTTCCCATTAAAATCAATGTGGAAGACTTTGCATCTCAGTTCATCAAACTTGCTGCCTGCAGAAATGAGTGAGTTTAACTGGGATTTTTAGTTTTATTTGCTTGCCTGTCTTGTTATTTGATTTGGATGGGTTTCTTTTTTTCTTTTTCTTTTTTTTTTTTTTTCTGGTGGGTGGGGTTTTGGCTTTATAAGTACAATGTTCGTTTCTCTGAAGCCAATTCCACTGGTTTTGATAGACTAACATTTTGAAAAACCATTCCTTAAGACAATAGAAAATGCAGCAACAATGCCAATAGTAACTAAAAAAATCCCAAACATCCATCTTTCACCAGGAAAAAAACTCCTAACACAGGGCTGTGGCTAGAATGACAGCACTATGGTTTTAGGTGACTTTTAATCAATGACTTCTATACTGACAATCTGTGAATTTCAACTTTCTGTCCATTTCTTACAATTTGATTAAGAATGGTGTTGCTCAGGTAGACTTGTTCTTTTTCCAATTGGAATGGTATACATGACAACATGCAGTAGTTTATAAATCCATTATAAGATAGGCAGTAGATGTGCCCCAGGGAGATTAAACTGACATCTAAGCTGCATTCACATCAACAAGCTTACATGCATTGATCCTAAATTTTGTTGAAGAGATTAGGTGTTAGTATTGACATCTCCAAGACCAAAGCTGAGAAGAAGAGAGAAACTGGACTACTTCTCAACCTGGCAACTGTCCCTTATTCTTAGAACTGAGTGAGTCAGTTCCACACAAACCCAGGCTCCTTTCTCTTTATTAGTGATAGCAAAGATGTTGCACCAAATGCTCAGCTGGTTTCATTTAAATGAGCATATTGCATTGACTTAAATGTACCCACCCTGACTTAATGCAGCTGTAACAATCCCGCAGATTGAATCATGAAACTGAGGATATAGATAATATTATGTAATAAAGATTAAATGTAGGTCTGATGTTGCTAAAGACATGAATCCCACATCATCGTTATCTCCCTCTGTTGCAGCCTTTGTTCTCATGTGTGTTCTGGCAGGTTAGGAATATGCCAAGTCACTCAAGAACTATGCCCAGCTGATTTTATGCCTTAGTGATTTGCCCCAGCCGGGCTGAGCATTATAGAATCATAGACTCATAGACTTTAAGGTCAGAAGGGACCATTATGATCGTCTAGTCTGACCTCCTGCACAACGCAGGCCACAGAATCTCACCCACCCACTCCTGTATCAAACCCCTAACCTATGTCTGAGCTATTGAAGTCCTCATATTGTGGTTTAAAGACTTCAAGGTGCAGAGAATCTCCCAGCAAGTGACCCGTGCCCCACGCTGCAGAGGAAGGCGAAAAAACCCCAGGGCCTCTGCCAATCTGCTCTGGAGGAAAATTCCTTCCCAACCCCAAATATGGCGATCAGCTAAACCCTGAGCATGTGGGCAAGACTCTCCAGCCAGATACCCAGGAAAGAATTCTCTGTAGTAACTCAGATCCCACCCCATCTAACATCCCATCACAAGCCATTGGGCATATTTACCGCTAATAGTCAAAGATCAATTAATTGCCAAAATTAGGCTATCCCATCATACCATCCCCTCCATAAACTTATCAAGCTTAGTCTTGAAGTCAGATATGTCTTTTGCCCCCACTGCTCCCCTTGGAAGGCTGTTCCAGAACTTCACTCCTCTGATGGTTAGAAACCTTCCTCTAATTTCAAGTCTAAACTTCCTGATGGCCAGTTTATATCCATTTGTTCTTGTGTCCACATTGGTACTGAGCTTAAATAATTCCTCTCTCTCCCTGGTATTTATCCCTTTGATATATTTATAGAGAGCAATCATATCTGCCCTCAGCTTTCTTTTGGTTAGGCTAAACAAGCCAAGCACTTTGAGTCTCCTTTCATAAGATAGGTTTTCCATTCCTCGGATCATCCTAGTAGCCCTTCTCTGTACCTGTTCCAGTTTGAATTCATCCTTCTTAAACACGGGAGACCAGAACTGCACACAGTGTTCTAGATGAGGTCTCACCAGTGCCTCGTAAATCGGTACTAACACCTCCTTATCTCTACTGGAAATACCTCCCCTGATGCATCCCAAGACTGCATTAGCTTTTTTCACGGCCATATCACATTAGCGGCTCATAGTCATCCTGTGAGCAACCAATACTCCGAGATCCTTCTCCTCCTCTGTTACTTCCAACTGATGCATCCCCAGTTTATAACAAAAATTCTTGTTATTAATCCCTAAATGCATGGCCTTGCACTTTTCACTATTAAATTTCATCCTATTACTATTATTCCAGTTTACAAGGTCATCCAGATCTTCCTGTATGATATCCTGGTCCTTCTTTGTATTGGCAATACCTCCCAGCTTTGTGTCATCTGCAAACTTTATTAGCACATTCCCACTTTTTTGTGCCAAGGTCAGTAATAAAAAGATTAAATAAGATTGGTCCCAAAACCGATCCCTGAGGATCAGTAGCAGCAGATAGCTCATCTCAATTGATTGGCCTCTTACAATTGGTATGCGTACTTCCATCTTTTCATGTTCTCTGTATGTATAAATATCTTCTGTCTGTGTGTTCCACTCTATGCATCTGAAGAAGTGAGCTGTAGCCCACGTAAGCTTATGCTGAAATAAATTTGTTAGTCTCTAAGGTGCCACAAGTACTCCTGTTCTTTCTATGTAAGTGTGTAAACTGATGGTGCAACTGAGATTTAAAATGGCATGGGGCCGAGTGTAACCTGCAGTATGATTTCTGAAGGAAGGGTTGTTAAGAAAAGGATTTTTTTTTAAATATAGCTGTGTATTTCATACTGTTCTTGTACTTCCACTGTTTTCATGCTCCAAGGGTTTTGTACAAATGATCACTGAAGATAGGTGTGATGGGTTCGGTCACAGAGACCCCTTTGGGACTGTCACCTGATGTGCTGAAACTACCTCTGAGCCTGTTTTCCCTGGTAGTTTAGGACTCCAGAACCCTGCCTTGTTGAGTCAGACACACTATCATGATGCAACACAGACCTAGGCCTGGTCCACGCCCCCAGAGCTGCATACTTCAACCAAAAACTGTTCAGCAGGTCACCTATCTCCAGCATCCAGAAACCCAGTTCCCAATGGGATCCAAACCCCAAATAAATCCATTTTACTCTGTATAAAGCTTATACATGGTAAACTCATGAATTGTCCGCCCTCTATAACACTCATAGAGAGAGATGCACAGCTGTTTGCTCCCCCAGGTATTAATCACTTACTCTGGGTTCATTAATAAACAAAAGTGATTTTTTTAAGTATAAAAAGGAGGATTTAAGTGGTTTCAAGTAATAACAGACAGAACAAAGTAAGTTACCAATCAAAATAAAACAAAACACGCAAGTCTAAGCCTAATACATTAAGAAACTGAATACAGGTAAATCTCACCCTCAGAGATGTTCCAATAAGCTTCTTTCACAGACTAGACTCCTTCCTAGCCTAGGCCCAATCCTTTCCCCTGGTACAGTCCTTGTTAGTTCCAGCAGGTATCTTAGGTGGAAAACAGAGGTGTTCTCATGATTGCTAGCCCCCTTTGTTCTGTTCCACCCCCTTTTATATCTTTGGCACAAGGCAGGAATCTTTTGTCTCTCTGGGTTCCCACCCCTCTTTCTAAATGGAAAAGCACCAGGTTTAAGATGGATTCAAGTATCATGTGACATGGTCACATGTCCTGTGAGACCCCAGCCTTCATTCTTCCAGGGCTGGCCTGCACGTCCCCAGGAAGATTTGCAAGTAAACAGAGCCATTCACAACCAATTGTCCTAGTCAATGGGAGCCATCAAGATTCCAAGCCACCATTAATGGCCCACACTTTGCATAATTACAATAGGACTTCAGAGTAATACTTCATATTTCTAGCTTCAGATACAAGAATGATACATTCATACAAATAGGTTGAACACTCTCAGTAGATTATAAGCTTTGTAATGATACCTTACAAGAGACCTTTTGCATAAAGCATATTCTAGTACATTATATTCACACTTATAAGCATATTTCCCTAAACATATGGAGTGCAACATCACAATAGGAACCAGTGAGAACAGACACAATTTTCCAGCGAGGCTATAGAGCAGTGCATGTATAAAACCAAAGAAAAAGCTCTTGGTAGCATGGGGTCCATATCTCCTAACACACACCTATTCTTTCTCCTCCGCTTGATGACTTTTACCCTGCACTCCTGAGATCCAGTATTTTGCCTAAGTTTAGACACTGATTGATAATATCTGCTCCTTTAAGAGTTAAACATCAGTAGAACCAGGCTTTCCTCTGCCAAAGTCACAGAATCAGCATAAAAAAATGTGGTTTGCCTCTGGCAAAGTGGACAGGAAGAGAGAAAGCCCTGGTTCTTTTCTCATTCTTGCCCTACCTTCCATGGTTCTTTCCCCTTAACTCTCACATACAGACTCAGCTCCCAACTCCCTACCACATGTCGCTTTGACAGGGCCCTGGCGGAAAACAGTTCCCCAGAAAAGGTCCAGACTTACAACTGAGCTCAAGGCAGGCCACTAATCCTATAAAGGTAAGGGTTAACACATTCTCTGCCAGCCTGTGGGTGGGATCCATACACTCTGTCACAGGCTCATTATGTGGAGAGAGGCCAGTCACAAATATCAGATCTTTATCCAAATTCCTTCAAAAACGTGGGGGTATTCATGTAACCAAGATAGTGGGTAGGTAACATTCAGAACCAACATTTTGGTTCAGGGCCATTAAAAGGGGAGTCTGGAGAATAGAAGTGAGATTTGCTAAAAAAGAAACTAGAGAAAATTAAATTGGTTATATTTTAGAGTATTATGCATTTTTCTCTCCATGCATCACCTAGATTTGTCTACATTTAATTATGCTCCACAGATAAGATAATCAGCTCTGTGTTCTCCATTCAAAATCTACCTTCTAGTTTTAAAGAGCTAGCAGAGGCAGGGAAATATCTTGAAATGGAACAGGCAACCAAGTACCAAGGATAGTTTTACTGTACATTTGTCAGTTACCCAATTGAAACAGGGCATTAAATGTAACTGAGGATCTGATAAGATGAGGAATTTTTCATGTAATGAAAGCATTCAGAGACATAAGCTAAATGTGCCTACTGGGTCTCCAGTGATTTTAATAATATGAATTATAGTGTGTCTTTAAAAACTCAAGTGCATTGTAAACCATTCAAAGGAACATGCTAAATGCAACCCTGGTGGAACTGTGCTGGTTTCAGTGGAGTTCCACTAAGGATGAATTTGGCCAAAGTGCTTTTAATTTAACCTTGCTTACTTTACTTTTCAGTAAACCTGATGATCTCATTGTTAGTGGGTTTCCACACAGCAACAGGATAAGATTGGCTGTCTGGCTGAGTCAGCTGCTCACTTGTATAATGTTTGCTTTGGGTAACTCTGCTCACAAAGAGTGTAGTTCACCCTTTTGCAGAGGCCCAATGCAAATATTATTCAGCTTCTTTAGGTAACAGAGGAGGGCATCAAAGAAAAACAACTTGACTCAAAATAAGACACTTTTCCCCTGACAAATAGGAATCAGTTGTGTCTGTTCTAAGGTGGCAGGAATGTGTTTGCACAGCACTATCACCTTAAAATTCCTCATTCCTTGCAGGAAGGAAGTGCCTTTATCACAGGAACTCAGTGTTTATTCTACAGAATTCACCCTCTCGGACAGGAAATGCCATTTAGGGATAGAGGAATTTTAAGGTGACAGGACTCTAATTAGGTCATAAGGCTCATTGCAATGCAGTGCCACAAACAGCAATGTGAAGTAGGGGTTATGATATAGGTTATTGGGGTTTAATATTTTCAATAAGTGCTATTTGGTAGCAGGAAGAATGGTCTACTAGACAGGGCACTGTTTGGTCATTCAGAAGTTCTATGGTCAATTCCTAGCTCAGACAAAAAGCTACTATTTGACCTTAGGCAAGTCACTTTATCTATCCTCTGACTCAATTCTCGATAGATAAAAATAGAGCTAATACCGCCCTATCTCTCAGGTATATTGAAAGGGTAAAATGATTATGAGGTGCTCAGATACTACAGTGGTGGGCTGTTGTGTTTGTTATCATTATGCCAGTGAGTGACAACTACACCTGAAAGTCTAGAACACTGAGCCTAGTTACTTAGTGAGAGGAGCTTTTACATACAATTGTAGAGTCAAGATTGTAAAACAAAAATCTGCCGTACATTTAGCAAGTTAAACTTTAAAACTAATGGCCCAGATTTTATTATTTTTCCCATTTCTTAAATAAACATAAAGAGCACTCTTTCCTCTAAAACAACTAGTTTAAGTGGTACTCTAAATTCTTATAATTCTGTTCCACTCAAAATGTGTTTCTACATGCACAAAGGGAATTAAAAAATAAATAAAAGGGTAAGATTCTCCATAATGTACGTGTGAAAATAATGAAATAACTGCGCGACACACACAAAGCCTCTGAAAATTTACTTTTCCTCTTAATTTTATTTCTACTTTGTCTTTTTAAATAAGTAATTTCGGTAACAGCCCACCTTATGCCACTGAAGAAAATTACTGTATTTCATGAGACATAAAACAGATTTCCTGTTTATATAGGAAGCTCATAGGGATTATTTTCAAACACACCCCACTAGTGACTCAGAATCATGTCCATTTATTTATTATCATCATAAAGTTTATTAGAAAATCAAAATCCTTAAAGCAACTATTGGTCACAATATGACTCCCAGTGGCCACTACATCATTGGATTTTTACAGAGAGTTGCATTACAGCATAATAATTTACCATACTTTATGCAGACAAGATGTGGTAAAAATATAACTCAGAAAATGAATAATGATCAGAAAGGGGAGAAGGCAAGAAAAAAGCATGCCGCATAGCCAGCAGAGAAACAGCAAAGATAAATATATAACTCAATCAAAAATAAAAGTTTATAATAGCTTAACCCCTGTTTATTACAATTTGTTAATAGTGACTAACAGAGTACAGTGGCATTGTTTACAGAATTCCATACAAAGGAGTAAAGTATAAGACCCTGGTCACCCAGGATGAAATTCAGAGGGCCAGCACCAGGTCTATGCAGCACCTAAAATTCATTTAACCCCTCGGAACAGAGTTTATGTGGGGCTGAAATGGTGCTTAGGCATTGTGCTGGCCCACTGCACAAGGGTGAATCTCACCCACAGTGAACAATTATAATAATGGCCCACTAAGGACAACAGACAGTTGCAAAGTCCAGTGGGCTACCCAGCATACAAGGTGCTGGTATTCATGAGCTCACAGAGTCCAGGTGGTCATGGAATTCTCCTACTTGTCTTACATAGGGAGGATAAATTTGGGATGAATTGAGTGCTGTTGAAAGCTGAAGGAAGCTGAGGATCAGTTCCTGGGCCATGAAGATCAGATCTTCAGCTGGTGTAAATCAGAAGAGTTCCATTGAGGTCAATCATTCTTTACAAGGACAGTCAGAGATACTGGACCAGATACTCAGCTAGTGTAAATTGGTCTAGCGCCACAATGTACATATAGAAAGCAACAGAGAGTCCTGTGGCACCTTTAAGACTAACAGATGTATTGGAGTATAAGCTTTCGTGGGTGAACGCCCACTTCGTCGGATGCATTCACCCACGAAAGCTTATGCTCCAATACATCTGTTAGTCTTAAAGATGCCACAGGACTCTCTGTTGCTTTTTACAGATCCAGACTAACACAGCTACCCCTCTGATAATGTACATATAGGTATGTAGCAGCCAATATGGAACCACACCAATTTACACCGGGTGACGAGTTCCAGCATCTCTCTGATTATCCCCAGAACAGGTTCAGCAGCATAAACTTCCTTACATTGCTCTTCACAATGTAAGAATTCCATACAAAGGAGTAAAGTATAAGACCCTGGTCACCCGGGATGAAATTCAGAGGGCCAGCACCAGGTCTATGCAGCACCTAAAATTCATTTAACCCCTCGGAACAGAGTTTATGTGGGGCTGAAATGGTGCTTAGGCATTGTGCTGGCCCACTGCACAATGGGGCCATTGGCCTTCCATTGTGGCTTGGATGGTCCATCCCGAAAGAGAGTGAGAGAATGCCTGCTGGGCTGGTACACTCAATACCCATTCTGTCCTTGATCTCTGTGCTGGTGCTGTCCACAAAGTTGCTCATTAGACTCAATTGTGGTGATAGTTTTTGTGACATGGACATTTGTCTACTAGAAATTGGACAGAGTCCAGTCAGTCAGGCCAGATTCACTTCACTCATATGCAGTGGTGTTGTAGCCATGTTGGCCCCAGGAGAGAAGGTGGGCGAGGTAATTTCTTTTATTGGACTAACTTCTGTTGGTGGGGGACACCAGCTTTCGAGCATCTCTCTCACCAATAGAAGCTGGTCCAATAAAAGATACTACCTTGTCTCTTGCATTTCACTTAAGCAGCTAAGTAGCTGTCAGATGGTAGCAGTTTTCAGTCGTACGCAGTTGCCTTCCAATGGGACTTGGGCTTCTAATTCCCTTAGGCACTTTTGAAAACCCACCCATAGACTTTAGGCCACTGTTTGAATCCAGGTCTTTAGAGAGTCCTTGGGTGCTTTTGAAAATCCCATGCTACACCTCTATTCGAATAACATGAGCTATCTAGTCTCCAAGCATTATTGTCTTGACACAATGAATTAATATTCCTACACAGACTGTTAGGAAAAAAACAGTCATTATTTCTTGTCATTCACCACACATTGTGCATCTCAGAACTGGGCATGGCTGATAAATTGGAATGCATGCAGGGTTTCCTGCCCCGTCCCCTTGCCAGCCATTTGATGCCAGAGCATAGCTCTGTGTATTCAGCCCCAAATCCCACCTATTCACTAAACACTGGGAAATGTGGACAACATCATTCACATGGATAATTTCTTTAAACCTTTTAATAACCTTGTGAAGAAAAAATGAGTGACCCCTGCTGGTGAACTAATATCTGATTAGGAAAGAAATGACAAACTTCAGCTTGTGTTTGGGTTTCTTCTCTACACTGTCAACAAATCTGGAAGATTATACAACATGGCTTTGTTTCATAACAGCATTAAAGCAACAAGGATGTCCAAAAGGTTAAGTGCTGCTGTGCCAGGAAGCTGGTGGTAAGTGACCCAGGTGAGGGAAATCAAGTGAAGGCAGTTCAACTACTGCTATACTGGTCCCGATTCTGTGCGGATTGACACCCCAGGCAATCCCACTGCCGTGAGCTGAAGTCAGTGGGAATGCACGTGACATAAAATCAGCACAGGATATGGCCTATTGTGTGAAATGAGGCTCCTGAAATGGAGGAACTGCAGGTAAAATCCTTATATGCACTACAACTTGGAGAACACAGAGAAAAGGAATATTTTTTTAAAAATCACGTCCTGGACCATTTCGTATTTAATTAGTGCCATCAAGTACACTCTCTAAACAGTAGGATGGAATAACAAGGCATTAATTTGGCCCAGTATCTGTGCTATAACAACTCGTTTACAAGCATTGTATATGCATTTTATATTACTAATCTCTGCATTTCAAAATTCTAACAACATTAGGGTGGAGTTGCTGATATATGGGTTCCTTTAGTATAGTATTATCATAGCAAAACCTTTATACATGCAAATCAGCATATCTTGGAGGGAAATAATCTAACACCTAGCCAAAAAAACATAAGGAATAGCAGACAGCAAATTAGACACAATTTTGCAATGCTGTATGGCATTAAAAATGGTCAGTACAATTATGGGCTGTATATGGAGAGGAATCATGTCAGAGCAATAAGATAGCAATCCCTTTTCTTTACAGCTGTGTTGCAACTGCGCATGACATACTGTATTCAGTTCTGGGTACCTTTATTACCAAAAACATACTAACCAATCGGTGGGAGTTCAGAGAACATTATTAGGGAGCTGAAGGGACTGACTTTCTATGGGGAAAAAATTCCTAGGGAAAAATGCATTATTACCTCATCAGCCCCTTGGTCTGTTTTGCCCACCTGTCTGTCATGTAGATTTCGAGCTCTCTGGGGCAGAGACTGTAGTCTTTGTCATACAGTGCTTAGCACAATGGGGCTTTGATCCTTGACTGGGTTCCTAGGCATTACCATAACAATTATAATAATTGTTTATCTGAGCTAAATGATGCCTGAGGAGAGGGCTGGGGGCAGAATAAAGACTACACATATTTCAAGGGTACAAACATCAAACAGGGAGAGGAATTATTTAAGGTAATCAAATGAGATTCAATAAAGAAAGGGGGGAAATAGGTCAAATATCAGGAAAAACTTCCAGTGAATGAGATATATTAAGCTGTGGAACTGTCTGCTTTAGGTATGTCTAAGGCGCCTACCATCTTGGTTTCTAAGCACCATACAAAATTAAGCCTTTTCCCAAGAGAAGTGATGGAAGCCAATTCATCTGAGACATTTACAAGTGGAGTGGACAAAGGAGAAGTAAACAGACAATAATCTCGTATTGGCAGAGAGGTGCCTCCTAGGTGACATAATAAGTCTTTTCCCCTATCTGCTATGATTCTGTGATACATACAAAGCCATTGTTGACAGCATGATCAGCATTAATGGTTTTGGAGTCTCATGCTCCTTGCTATTTTTGCCACATAGAACTGAGCAATGCAGTGTACATTTTAGGCTCTTGCTGAAAAGGAAGGGATTCCTCAAGTCCGTGGCTAGGCCGGCAATTACAGTACTTAAACTTGTAAGGGGACAGGTTTCAGAGTGGTAGCCGTGTTAGTCTGTATCAGCAAAAACAACAAGGAGTCCTTGTAGCACCTTAGAGACTAACAAATTTATTTGGACATAAGCTTTCGTGGGCTAGAACCCACTTCATCAGATGCATGGAGTGGAAAATACAGTAGCAGGTATATATACATAGTACATGAAAAGATGGGAGACAGGCCATTCCTCGCTTACAGACAGCCCCCCAACCTGAAGCAAATACTCACCAGCAACTACACACCACACCACAGAAACACTAACCCAGGAACCAAACCCTGCAACAAACCCCGGTGCCAACTCTGTCCACATATCTATTCAAGGGACACCATCATAGGACCTAACCACATCAGCCAGACCATCAGGGACTCGTTCACCTGCACATCTACCAATGTGATATATGCCATCATGTGCCAGCAATGCCCCTCTGCCATGTACATTGGCCAAACCAGACAGTCTCTACGTAAAAGGATAAATGGACACAAATCTGACATCAGGAATTATAACATTCAAAAACTAGTAGGAGAACACTTCATCCTCCGTGGTCATTCAATAACAGAGTTAAAAGTGGCAATTCTTCAACAAAAAAACTTCAAAAACAGACTCCAACATGAAACTGCAGAACAGGAATTAATTTGCAAACTGGACACCATCAAATTAGGCCTGAATAAAGACTGGGAGTGGTTAGGTCATTACAAAAACTAATTTCCCCCATACTAATTTCCCCCTACTATTACTCACACCTTCTTGTCAACTGTTTGAAATGGGCCACCCTCATTACCACCACAAAAGTGATTTTTCCTCCCTTGGTATTCTACTGTTAATTGAATTGTCTCATTAGACTGACCCCCCACTTAGTACATGAAAAGATGGAAGTTGCCTTACCATGTATATATACCTGCTACTGTCTTTTCCACTCCATGCATCTGATGGCCCACGAAAGCTTATGCCCAAATAAATCTGTTAGTCTCTAAGGTTCCACAAGGACACCTTGTTGTTTTTGTTAAACTTGTAAGTTACATTAATACAGAGCTTAGTGCATTACGGTATTGATCTAAAAGCTGCTTATTAGCATATAGATAAATGCTAGTTATGATAAGATACATGGCAAGTGGAATGTATGTAGAAAGTAAATTGCAGCTTGTTTCAATACAAAATATCAGCAAAAATGTGATTCTCTAAGGTAAAATTATACTCATCATCACCTGGCAAGAGGTCAAGCATGCTCCAGCTTCATGGGCTCCATGGAAAGCGTGGTAATAAAAAGCAGAGGGAACCTACCTTTGGAACTTACTGTATCAAAGCTTTTTCCTTAGACCAGCTTTTTATGTTCTTCTGTTGCATTTTACAATAGCCAATTTGAAGAGGGAGCATTAATAAACTGATCTATTCTCCGCAACACCGGTTTCATATTTTTCATCTCTTTCCTGCTATAATCGATAGTAAAAGAAAGATTGGACTGTAAGTAAAATGGTTCATGTGAGCAGTCAGTGGCACCTACTAAAAGGCTGTTTTAAAGACTCTTAATAACAATTAACATCTTTAACTGGCATGTTTCAGCATTCAGTTTAGCCAGATTTAGTGCACTGTCAACTGGAATCTGCTCCTTCATATCATGCACCTTCAAAATGCAGCAAACTTCTCATTTTTGCAAAGCATATTGTATTGAGTATATCTTTAATAGCATTTGTTGTAAGTCCCTATCTCTCCATTAATTTTTTGGGCGCATAGAATCAGTGGCAGATTAGCCACTGGGTCAACAGGGCCCGTGCCCAAGGGCCCCAGCCAACTGGGAGGCCCCGGAAAAATAGGCACCCCTGTGCCCCAACCCACTCTGCCCACCCAGCGCTCCTGCCAGGGAGTGGGGAAAGTCCCCGCACCCATTTCCCTGGCAGGAGCACTGAAGAGAGACGGGGGGACTGCAGGCGGAAGGGGTGGGGAGGGGCTCCCACTTGCTCTGGCCTGTCCCAGGGTCCCACAAAACCATAATTCGCCTCTGCATAGAATGCAGGAAGTTTGCATATTAGTCAGACTACATCAATCTCCTGGTCATTGGCCAATGTGCTGAGCAACCCCTCTATGAGTTGCTGAGCACCTCTGACTCCCACTGAAAGCAATGGGTCTTGAGAGCACTTAATGCCTCACAAAAAGTTGTCAGCACCTTGCAGGATTGATGATCTGGAGCATTCCTCTCTCCCACTCCCCACGCCAGGTAACCGGACTTTTGGTGTCCGGTCAGTACATCTGACCAGACACTGTACAGGTTCCCTTTCAATCGGACTTCCTGGTTGAAAACCCAGACACCTGACCACCCTATCCCATTGCAAGAGTAAGGCCAGCTTTGCCTTGGCCTGACAATCATTTCCTCTCTTCACGCATTCTGAATGACTGCTCATAGACCTCCAAAATCTCCTGGGGGTCCAGATTAGAAATGTCCATGCAAATGGCACACAGCAGCATGCTCCTCATCAAAACAAGGCAGACAATTATACAGAAAGGGGGCATTATGGAGAGTCACCACAAAAGGTGACCAAATGGTTACTTTCCTCTGGCAACTTCTCAGTCATCACCAGCTAGCCTACAACTGTCTCCACAACTGGGAAAAAGTGCAGACCACACCAATCTAGTGCAAGGAAATAATTGTGGTAATGGGCCAAATTACCTCCTGCTATTCAAGAGTGTTACCTGGGGATTTGCTGAACCCAAATCTCTTGGTAACTTTACTCTTTGTGAGGCAGTGGCAGGGAAAAAAATCAAAGAGGACATGGTCGTCTGGCCATAGATAGTGATGCAAGCAGGCAAACAAAAGTACTTTCACTCAAAGCTTCTACTTTATTTAGTCTCCACCAGTTATACACATCTGCAACAGGTTAGTAGAGCACCCCAAATTACTCATATTTACCCAGGATCTTGAGGAGGTGGTGAGTGGGTAATTGTTCATGTCCAGTGGCCAGCCTTCCGTCTGCAGGGGAACTTGAGACATGTTCAAGTGTCCACAGAGCTCAGATTTCTTCTTCTTTTTATGCCCAATTTGTTAGTATTACAGTTTGTTCATCAAAAAAAACTGCTGAGCAGAAGCTAAGTTACGTGTGGAATTTTCCAGCCTGTCGTTTTCCATCAGTTAACCAGCAGTATTTCCCATAGTAATAGCTAACTATTGCCAGACTTTCCATCTTGCAAAACGCTCAAGTCAAGAGGGCATAGGGTCATGTTTACTCGTCTCTTCCCCCTCCTCTCCTGGTCTGTTAGTTGTGCTAAGGTTTCAGAAAGGCCTCCTTTTAGCTGCTTTCGGCAATAAACATAACAATTGGTATTCCAGCTCCTGGCAGTGGTTTAAGCATGTTACTGGACTTCAGGCTATCAAAAATCTGCTCCTACAACAGAAGCTGGCGTATTACCAGGTCATTTTATCCAAAGTGTACCAGCAGGATCATTAGCAGTATTTCCAGCATCCAGGTCCTTAATGATCCCTGCCTATCAAACCACAGGACCCTCAACCGAGCAGGCAAAATTCCCCCTTGACTTTAGTAGGGCCAGGATTTCACCCCAGCAGTTTTGTGCAGTAGAGCACTGATGGCAAACAAGAACGCCAATTCTCCTTTCACTTTTTCACACCCCTGAGTGACACTGCTAGGTGGACCTATGGGTTAGATGGAGACTAGGCCTGAGCCCAACAGTAGGGGTGCTTATTTGTTCCAATTGCAACAGTCAGGCTGTGCTGTAGACAGGTGGTAATAACTACCAAACTAGATGAGACAGGCATCAGGGACCTATAAGTGAAAGGTTTCATCCATTATTGACAGTTTCATGAGCCATTTAGCTGCCAGCAGCCTGTGAGTTTTTTATTTTTCTCATTAAAATATCATAAAGACTTCTAAGAACAATGGGGGAAGATTTTTGTAGGAAAAGATGAGAATTAGCTTCCCAGTGGTGCCTTGGAAAATTTCCCCCATTAATGTTTTACCCATATCTATCCTCTGGCCTATGAAGAATGCATGATTGCTAGAGCCTAACTGTGTGTATAAAAAAAAGAAATATAATGTTCAAGCAACCTGAGAAATTTTTGCAAAAAGCCTTTGCAGAATTTCTTGCCACATCCTATCACAGAGGTTGCTCTCATGCACCCCATGCTAGTTTTCCATAGGCAGCAATTACTATACACTGCATTCTGATACCCTTAATTACATCGAGCAGTACTTTACTCCAAGAGAAGTCCCACTGAGTCAGTGAAAGTTTTCAGAGAGTGAGGTATTACATAAAGGCAACAGAATCTGTCCTATAAGAAGGCATCCATAAGCACTTGGACAGTGAAAGAAAGATCATACTATCTCGTCTTCCTTCATTATTTTGGCTTCTAGTTGTTCCATGTTACTAGGAACTCATCTCCATGCAAACTTTGTCATATAATTCATCCAACTTACCAGAGTCCAGCTGTAAACGGTTTCAAATATCCTGGGAACTTCTGCAACACACAATGCAAATTGAAAAGTTCAAGTATGGTGCTAATGCAATAAAAGAAGGCGAATATGATTCCAGATCTACAGTCTGTGTAATGCCTTTAGGAACTGCTCCATCAGCTTGATTTAGAAAATGATTGTATTAGCTTAAAATAACTAAATTGGATAAGAGGGAGAGGAATTGTTTGGTGTAAATCTTGTCTCTGGGTTCCAAACTCCTCCAAGCAAATGCAAATAAGAAATACATACACATAAACTGTCAGTTTTCCCAAAAGGGGATCTTTTTTCAAGGAAGAAAATGTCCATATCAGAAATTTATCCTTGTGTTTTTGTAAGGCTAGAAACCTTTATTGGAATTCAGCAGGAAGGAACACTGGAAGAGAACCCTCCAGTACAAGATAGCAAAGGGCCATAAACACTAACACCATATTTTCCTGGCATTATCTTTTTAAAATAATGGATCTGATTCTGGTGTAAATCAGGACTAACTCAGTTAGTGTGAGCTGAGCTACACCAGTGTAAAATTAGTATCAGAGGAATCAGAATCGGGCCCAATAACTTTAGTATGGATCACAATCAATAACCAATAGAGAGAAAAAGAATATGGGAATGCTAGCTACCAAAAATTCTTAAAAACCATAAGAGTATTTAGCATAGATCTGGCATTAGAGCGAGATCACACACAGTTCCCCAAGTTAAGGCAAGAGCATGTTCAATGAATATGTGCTCCAGTCACAGTCTTTAGTCTGTAAATGACATTAATAGCTATTCATTTTAATATTTGTCACCAAACTTCTTTTTAAACATGCAACTAAATGCTATTCAGCTAAACTGAATAGATCTGTGAAATAATTATAGCTTCTTGCAACAAAAATGATTAGCAAAAATTATCAATACAGCTGGCCATATAATGCTAAACAGCTGTCAAGAAGTGAAATCTGAATTGACATTGTCATATACTTTTGGTGAAGCCAGTGAGATCCACTCCACTAGCACAGAAAAGCATTTTTAGTTAGTTAGTGTTATTTAAAGCTTCACTCACTGACTGTTCAATAGCCAGCTTCCTATAGATTACTGTCAAACAGAGTAGGATGGCAACCATCTGATTTCGAAAGATGATGGTGGAAACTTCAAAGCAGTTCAGTTACTGTGTGTCCAGCTGCAGCATTGCCAGGGGCAAAACAACCCAATTCTTGAGCAACAGTCCCTGCATAGATTATGCAGGCATAAAGTGCAGGGCCAGAAAATGAAGCCAGCATAATCCTAGCGCTTAAGGCCTGCTGTGCTTTCCTGTTTGCTCTCCCCTGCCTCGACTCCCTCTCTTCAGCCTCTGACTCCCTGGCACAGCACCACCCTCCAGTGTAGCCTGTTGGCTAGCTGCATCTTCCCAACTTGCAATCAGCGCCGGCTCTAGGCACCAGCAAAACAAGGTGGTGCTTGGGGCGGCACATTTTTAGGGGCGGCATGGCCGGCTCCAGAATGCCGCCCCTAAAAATGTGCCCCGGCCGCCCTAGCTCACCTCCACTGCCGCTCGCGCGCCGCTACTCGCCCTCCCTCCCAGGCTTGAGAGCCTGGGAGGGAGGGGGAGAAGTGGCGCCCGCGCCACGGCCACTTGGAGTCTCTCCCTCCCTCCCAGGCTCTCAAACCTGGGAGGGAGGGGGAGATCCCGAGTGGCCGTTTCGCGTGCCGCTGCTCCCCCTCCCTCCCAGACTTGAGAGCCTGGGAGGGAGGGGGAGAAGCGGCGCCCGCGCCGCGGCCACTCGGAGTCTCCCCCTCCCTCCCAGGCTCTCAAACCTGGGAGGGAGGGGGAGATCCCGAGTGGCCGTGGCGCGCGAAACAGTTGAGAGCCTGGGGGGAGGAGGCAGGGCTGGGGATTTGGGGAAGGGGCAGAGTTGAGGCGGGGCCAGGGGTGGGGGTAATTAAAAAACGGGGGGGGGTCGGCCAAAATTGTTTTTGCTTTGGGCGGCAAAAATCCTAGAGCCGGCCCTGCTTGCAATGACAAAGTTGGAAGTTTTCAAGTCCCTCTTGAAAACATCCTCAAACCTGAGCCTAGGTCAGCCCAGTGGTTCTAGTCCATTCACATGTTCTCCGTAGGGGAGCCAGTACTCTGGCAAGTGAAATAATGAGAAAACAAAGATAGCACTTTTCTTCCTCTCCCTCTCCTCTGCCCAATCAATGCTCACCAATCCATTCCCCACCCACATTTACAATATCAGCTAATAATACGTGTTTGATTGTACCCAAGGAACTAAAAGAGCCTCACAATGTCTTGGCTAAAATTCCACAGTGATATAAATGGGGTATGAGTTACACACTGGTGTAACCCACTGATGAAGGGGTGTTGCAAATACCCATCAATGTCTGATCTCCCAAGAGTCTGAGTCTATTATAGCCCCAAACCAAAAGAATAGGTTTGTAAACTTAACCCTGTAGCAGCTCTGGATGTCCCTGCTTCTATCCCTGGTGTGTTGTCCAAGATGACAGACATCAGAAAATAGATGTAGGTGGTGATGTAGTGTAGGGTTACCATCCGTCCGTGTTTCCCCGGACATGTCCGGCTTTTGCGTCTCTAAATAGCCGTCCGGGAGGAATTGGTAACAAGGTTAAAATGTTACCGGGGTTTTTTTCTCCCTCGCCTCCCTCCCTCCCTTCCATGCAGAGTGCGGCTGATGATTGGGCGGCTCGGCCGATTGAACCGCTCCCATCGGCCTCCAGCAGCCAGAGCCCTCCCCTGCTCCCCCCTCCCTCTGCCTGCAGCCCTGTGTAACACACAAACTGACCCACGGGGCAGCGTGTTTTGCAAACACGTGGAGCCAGAATGGTAAGGGGAGTCCGGGGGAGGGCAGGCAGGGAGCGGGGGAGTGTTGGATGGGTCCCCGGCCTCCACCTGCCACCCCCCCGTCGTGGGGCCCCCCTCCCTGCCTCTCCCTTGTCTGCTTGTACTGCCAGAGCCAGCAGCAACTGCTGTCTGCTGCCCTCGGGTCCTAGCGTCCCCCATCCACTAATGGGAAGACAGGCTGCCCTTACCCTGCCCTTCCACCCTAGCCCTGAGCCTCTCCAAAGCCCCAAACCCCTCAGCCCCAGCCCTCATCCCCCCACACCCTAATCCTCTGCTCCATCCCTGAGCCCCCTCCTGCATCATGAACCCCTCATCCTCAGACCCACAGCCCTCATCCCTGCATCCCCACCTATCCCCAAACTCCCTCCCAAACCCCCTCCCCCCTTCCCACACACCCCCTCCTGCCCTCAAACTCCCTCCCAAAGCCTGCACCCCCTCCTTTTGCACCGCCTCCCACCCCCAAACTCCAACCCAGAGCCTGCACCCCTCACCCCCTCCTGCACACCCACCCCCTGCCCCAGCCCGGAGCCTGCACCCAGCACCCAAACTCTATCCCAGAACCTGCACCCTGCACCCCTCCTGCACCCTAATCCCCAGCCCAGGACCTGCACCCCAGACCTCCTCTCCCCACCCAATCCCCCTCCCAGAGCCTTAGGCAGGTGGGGGGGTGGGTTCTGGGCACCACCAAAATTTCTACAACCCTGCCACCCATGCGAGTGGATAAGGGTCGGGGCAGTCAGGGGACAGGTAGGGTCCTAGGGGGGGCAGTTAGGGTAGGGGGTTCTCAGCAGGGGGCAGTCAGGGGACAAGAAGCAGGGGGGGTTGGGGTTCTGAGGGGGGCAGTCAGGGGGTGGGAAGTGGGAGGGAGTGGATGGGGCGGGGCAGGGGCGGAGCTAGGGCGGGGCTTCCCCCCCCAGTGTCCTCTTTTTTGATTGTGGAAATATGGTAACCCTATGTAGTGTAATATGCATCAAGGTGGCATTCAATGAGTGTGCAAAACAAGTGTATCTTACTTGTCGAGGGGGCAGAAGAGGGAGCAGCAGGAAAAAGGAACTATGACAAGATAGCTGGAGGCAGGGCCATCCTTAGGCATACGCGGCATATGTGGCTGCATAGGGCACCCAAAAATTTGGGGCACCCTGAGGTCTTAGTGTCCACCCTTCCGCCTCTTCCTATCCCTGTTCTGATCCTTCCTGCAGGCTCCCATCACAGCTGGCTGCTGCAGCCTGGTGAGTCTTCCTCCGGAGGGGATCTAGTACTTAAAAGTGAAAAAGTACTTCCAGCCTGCCAGACCTATTAGCACAACACTGAAACTGTTAAAGAGCCATTCAAGTGGTAATGAAGCCATTTGACAGGCATTTGCCAACCCCCAGGTATATACAGTCAGTTTTTGAATTTACTGACAAATACAGTTGTGCATTACTGTAATATTTACTCAGAACATGTTAGTCTACAGGACCTTAGTTTAAAATTTTCTTTAAAAATATTTAATTAGTGTGTTGCTGAAGATTATAAAATCACATCTCTAAAAAATCCTTGCATAGATTTTTAGATGCACAATCTGACTATTCATCTTTAGCCTTAAATGCTTGGATCTTCAGACATATAGTTTTTTTTAAATAAATCCTTCAAAAGACCACCCTTATCTAAAATACACATGTGAGCCCAGGCTGCCATCAGGCATAAGGTCACCAGTGTAATAATATTGCATAGGGCCCCATAAATCCTAAGGACGGCCCTGGCTGGAGGCAACCTTTCTTGGGCCAGATTACACCATGAAAGTATAGGCCCATGTTGCTGTTTCAGCAGGCGTGTTGTGCTCCTCTTGTACTCTTCCTGGAGCTGGACTCAGGAAGCGATTTGCATTGCACAACAACAACTTTATTGACCCTTTTAACTTATGAACAGTGCTGCATATTCTTCTGTGCCGGTAAATAGCCCCCTTTATAGTAACCATCTATCTACAGATACACAGCTATCACCCTTACATAACTAGGGTGACCAGATGTCCCAATTTTATAGGGACAGTCCCAATTTTGGGGTCTTTTTCTTATATAGGCTCCTATTATCTCTCCCCACCACCCCCGTCCCGATTTTTCACATTTGCTGTCTGGTCACCCTATACATAATACTCCCATAACAGATGCTGCCTGCTGACTGCTCCACAAACACAGGCTTAGTCTCTGGACTCCTAGGGTATGTCTTCACTACCCGCCAGATCGGCGGGCAGTAATCGATCTATCGGGGATCGATTTATCGCGTCTCGTCTAGACGCGATAAATCGATCCCCGAACGCGTTCCCCCATTGACTTCGGAACTCCACCAGAGTGAGAGGCGGTAGCTGAGTCGACGGGGGAGCCACAGCCGTCGATCCCGCGCCGTGAGGACCCGAGGTAAATCGATCTAAGCTACTTCGACTTCAGCTACGCTATTCACGTAGCTGAAGTTGCGTCTCTTAGATCGATTCCCCCCTCCCCAGTGTAGACCAGCCCCTAGGACAGTGGTTCCCAAACTTCAACAACCTGTGAACCCCTTTCACTAAAATGTCAAGTCTCGCGAACCCCTCCTAAAAATGAATATTTCCAGGGATTTTCTCCTTTATCTGAGTATAAATTATAAAAGCAGTGATCTGGGAAATATAAAATTTGTTTTTATGACATGCATATTACACACTATTTATTATTTATCATTACAGTATTTTTATTACGTTATGAAAATGGCGACACTCTTCCAAGATCTCACTTTCGTAGCTTGTATCACTTTGAATAAGCCTGTTATAAGACAAGGCTCCTTTGTTTCATCAAGGAGTATCAGATGTGAAATGTCATGACGGTATTTAAGAAGCCAACTCAAAGAGTTCCTCCTACACAAGCATTCAGGTCTTGAGCAGTCCAGGCAAACAATGCACATTACAACAAAGCTTAAACTTGTTCTTCATAATAATTAAAAAAAAAAACAATACTAGCTGCCTATTTAATTTTAAAAACAGCAAAAAGTATCCACCTCCCATTCCATTTCTTATAATAGTCTTGAAGTTTAAATCTCCTCAGTGTGATAGATCTCCTTGCTTTGATCTGCTTAGCTCGTGGAAGTCCAGTGGCTCCGGGCTGCTGGCCCCATGCTGCCCGGGGTCCCTAGGGACAGCTCTGTCCACCATTAGGGAATTTTTTTCCAAGAACCCCCTGTAACATTTCGCGAACCCCCAGGGGTTCACGAACCCCAGTTTGGGAACCACTGCACTAGGGATAGCTCCATCACTCTCCTAATGTAACCCATAGCTATGCTTACTCTTTCTCCATTACCTAACCCTCTCAGTTCTCCTCCCACACCCAGGCCTCCACCATGCAACAGTCTGTCTCCCAGCCCTACACAGCACCTCACAGTGTCCAGAACTAAAAATATCATTGGGTATCCTCCCCGCACAGTCTTTCCCTCTCCCACTGGTGAATTCCATGGAGGAGCTTCAGCTAACATGGTGCTCCTGGGGGGAGGGAGGATACAGTGGCCTTGTACCCCCAAAAAGGTTAGTTCCACAGGGGCTGGAGGCAGAGGGGTGCACAGCTAGCATGCTCCCATTGCTGCCCCCTGGAGCTGCTAACAGTCACTGCAGTGCTGTGTGAGTTTAGAACTTGGCCCTACCAGTGATTTTTTTCAAGGGCACACAGGAAGGGAGCGTCAGAACTAGGAATAAGAACCCAGATCTCCTGACTCCCAATCCTGTTCTTTAATCACAAGATCGTTGTCTCCTTCCTCTGCATTTGCCAACTTTATTCCAGCCTGCCCACGGCAACATTCACATTGCATAGCACTGTTCTCTTCAGAAATGAAAATCAATAAAAAAACTAGCACAGATTAAAAGTACAAAGCACACAAACCTTCCACTATCTGTAACATTCACTTAGAAAGGGCAATAGTGTTCAAGACACCTACACAAACTGAGGTAGGTGTCTAGAACAGTAACTGTTTTATCAGTCCCACACTACTTTCCATTATCACTTCCCTTCTTACAGACTGAACTCTTATATCACGCTTTTCTTGAGAGCATATCAAGGTCTAACATTCTGTACCAGCCAGTGAAAAATGGGAAGGGGAGTATAATTGCTGTAACAACTAACTGTTTATGTACCAGACAGACCATATTACTGGATAAATACACCAAACGAAAATCCCTGGGAGAAGAGCAATTATGCTAAGACTGGCTTATCTACATGACATTTGATTAACAAAAATGAAGCTAAACAAAACCGCGATTTCTCTTTGGCAACCTGGGCTATTGCCTCATTGCAAGATAGGGCATCAGTAAAAGAAAGCAAAAACCCTATTTTTAGATACCACAACTGTTTTCCCGCTACCTGTTCATGTATTGCTATCAACTGCCACCTGCTGAAACCTTGCAGAATGAAAGAGCCGTCTGTGCGATTGCTGCCATCCCTCCTAGGGAGCTCTGGCACCCTAACACACTTGGTGCCAGGTATCCAGGGACCTCCATTAAAGGCCTCAACGTCCAATTCTGTTAGGACAGTACAATGGAGAATGTTAGCAAGTTAAATACTGCTTTTAAGGCAAGAGAGTGAAATCACTGAAGTCAATAGCAAATCTTCCATTGAGGCCAGCATTTCATCCAGAAACTTTATTAGCAGGTGCCTTCCATTTTTGACTAGATTCACCACAGCAGCAAATAAAGCGTACTTTAATTAGCACATCATGTAAGAAACTGCCCATACTGCCAGTAATCTGGTGTCCTATAGTTCCTTCCACAAAGATATAGCTACTCTATACAAGCAATTCAGCATGGGAGCTCTTCCTCTTTCTTGTCACTCGCCACCCAGCTCGTGCAAAAGGCTAGATTTACAAAAAAGTTCACAGAAGATTTTCACAAGAGTCTAGCAATTCTGGGTGCCTAGCTTAAGACCCTTTAAACAGGTCTGATTTTTAGAAAGTGCTGTGCACCTGCTCATGTATGCAATCTGATCTCTGACTCCTTGCACGTATGCATTGTAATACTGCCTTTCATTCCATGATCACACACTATTATTTCCTCAGCACCTGAGCCTCATGCAGTACACAGGATGGACAGTGTGTGGTGGAAAAGGTACCTGTTCAATATTTCTTTTAATCCTCACTGTTCAGTAGGTGGGTCCCAAAGCTATAATCGGCGCCGCATCCAACCCATGCACTGAGACCATGATCTAAAGCCCACTGACGTCAATAAGGGTATGTCTACACTAGACGCCAGCTGACTCAGGCTAAGGGGGTTGGGCTAAGGGGCTGTTTAATTGTGGTTTAGGTGTTCAGGCTTGGGCTACAGCCCGAGATCTGGGATGCTGCCACCTTGCAGGGTCTTAGAGCTCAGGCTCCAGACCGAGCCTGAACATCTACACTGTAATTAATATTGCATATGCATCCGAAGAAGTGGGTTGTAGCCCACGAAAGCTTATGCTCTAATAAATTTGTTAGTCTCTAAGGTGCCACAAGTACTCCTGTTATTTTTGCGGATACAGACTAACACGGCTGCTACTCTGAAAACTGTAATTAAACAACCCCTTAGCCTGAGCCCCATGAGAGCAAGTCAGCTGGCATGGCCAGACATGGGTTTTTAATTACAGTGTAGACATACCCCGTGAGTCTTTCTATTTACTTTGTTGGAGGTGGGAAAAGGCTATGAATGAGGCATCGGTTATAATGTGGAGCAGTAATTAACTACTACCCTCTGGTTCTTCATAGGAACTTGTGCTCACTATCTGCCTGATGCTGGCCTCTCAGCATGAGTTTAGGACCCATTCATAGATATATTCACCCAGGAGAGCACTGAAGATATGATGAAGACTTTGGAGGAAGTCCAACAAAGTTGGGTGGATTGTGGAGGAGGTGAAACACGGTTGGGTAGACTTTGCCGTGGAAGAGATCTTTGTGGAACATATTCAGGAACACCATGACTCACATCTTGGTTTGCCATGTAATGGAGAAAATAAGAAGGGTCCCAAAGCTCTTCTTTTGGAACACTGCCTGTGTAATCCCCACAGCATCATGTTCACACTGGAGGTGTGTTGTTTTGGCAAAGTAAGATTTTTCTGTACATAACTGCGGGAATAATGTTTGGATTGACATTCTTTTGCGGGCCTCTCTGATCTCATATTGTTTACAGAGAGATGGGGAGTGGAGAACTCTTTTTGGAACAGTTCACAGGTATCTCAAGACATTAATCTATTTTTTTCTGCATTTTCTGCATGCACAATGTAATGGTTTGTTTTTCTCTTTTTCAGACAGAAAGAAGTATCTTGATTCAAAGCAGTGCTAAAGTACAAGGCACTGCCAGATGTTACATAAATGGTGATGTAATGCTAAAGTATTTCATTACATATGCAGCTCTGCTCTTCAGCCCAGGAGTGATTTATTATATTTTGTCAATCCCATTTTATGTGCCCACATCATTTTTACATCATTTTTCTTCCTGACATTCTTTACATTTTCACAGGAGCACATAGAGATAATATCATAACAGCGGGCAATGAAGTTAACATTTTACAAATAATGTTACTAATAAATAAGTATGCCATTGAGGGGGACATGGTCTATCTGAGCTAGTGAAAAGCAAATTTACCTCTGAATGATCAAATGGGGGGGAAAGGCCCATAGTCCCAATGATAAAGATGAGTTTGTGTTCACTCAGAGCTTATTCTGCCTTCACAAGGCAGCAGGAAAATGCAGTTCTTGGCTCCTCTCAATTTACTCTTGCATTCTCTTTGGTTTTTTTAATGTGCTTTCTGTACTGTTGGCTAAATCAGATATGCCAGCTGCTTGTTCAAATAGATTTCACTGGCACATGCAATGAGATCAACATTTGAGATCTCTTTTGACTAAAAAAATGTATATTGGAGTACAGAGTGTATTTGTTTAAAAAACAAAAACTTCCATCAAAGTTTAAGGTAAAAAACATATCTGGAGACATCATTTAACATACAGAGAAAATAAATCCATAAACTATCAACTGAAAAGAAAGGAAGGTCATGTAAAAATAAACCTGTAGTAGATTGATCAAATGCATTCATTCGGGAATGCAGATAAAGTAAACGCCCGCTTCTAATGAATAGAATACCAAGAATCTTGTTAAACAAACTGAAGTAGAAAAATATTCTCTGCCTACAGACAGGCATGAACCTTTATTATGAAAGATGTTGCACTGAGTAGCTGCAGGTGATGATAAAATAAAATTTCCCTTTTCCAAGAAATATAGGGGAAATCCTGCTCTGATTATGGTACTGTAAATCCAGAGTAACTCCATTGTCTTAAGTGGATTCACTCCACTTTACACTACTGTAACTTAGAGCAGAATTTGGCCCATCATATTTAAGGCCCTGATTCAGCAAAGCAGTAAAGTATGTGCTTAAGTCCCATTAACTTCAATGGAATTTAAGAATGTGCTTAAAGTTAAGTACTTGCTTAACATGCTTTGATAAACCCCCAAGGACTAGATCTTCACAGTACACTCAAGTCCTAATCTAAAACCCTTCCATGCAATGGCAGTCCTTCCACTGTCTTCAATAGGTTTTAGATTGGGCCCTCAGAGTATTCATCCTTCCCCAAAATATACTTAACATATATGAACAGCATTTGCCACTTGTCAATCTCAATAAACGTCACAAATCTGGAACCTCGTTTTCTACTCACAGACATCCATGAGTAGATCTCTGGGCTTGTCTTCACATGGACACTCAGTAAGGGTTGGTCTACACTGGAAATTTACATCGGCATAGCTATGTTTCTCAGGGGTGTGAAAAATCCACACCCTTGAGCGATGTAATTAAGACGACCTAATTGCCAGTGTAGACAGCGCTAGGTCGATGGAAGAATTATTCATCAACCTAGCTCCACCTCTCAGGGAGGTGAATTAACTACAGTGAGAGTCTACACTGAAGCACTACAGCGGCACAGCTTTAGCATTTTAAGGGTACACACAGGGTTTAGTACACTTTAAAACACTACAGTGGCACATAACTATACTGATGTAAATTCCTAGTGTAGACCAGGCCATAGCCAAAGTATATTAAGGTAAACTGAATATAGGGCTTGTCTACACTGAAAAAACACACCCCTGAGCTCAGCAAGTTTCAGCGTTGTAAAGCGCCAGTGTAAACAATGCCACCACTCCCAGTGCTGGTAGCTACGCCTCTTGTGGAGGTGATTGTGACTACACAAGCCACGTTAAAGTTCTCCCGCGGCAGCATAGTGTTGCCAGCATAGGCGCCGACTTCCCCTTTGCCTGGTGGGTGTTCGACCCACCACCACCCCTGCCCCTGCCCCTTCCCCACCCTCACCCTGCCCACATTCCACCCCTTCCCCAAAGTCCCCGCCCCCATTCCACCGCCTTCCCCTGCCTCTTCTCCGCCTCCTCCCCTGAGCGTGCCACATCCCCGCTCCTCCCCCTCCCTCCCGGAAAGTCCAAAGTGCCACCAAACAGCTGTTAGGCGGTGGGAAGTGCTGGGAGGGATGGGGAGGAGCGGGGACGCAGCGCGCTCAGACGAGGAGGGGTCAGGGGGAGCTTGGCTGCCGGTGGGTGCTAAGCACCCGCTAATTTTTCCCCGTGGATGCTCGGAAGTCGCAACTGAAGATGCACAGAGTCGGCGCCTACGGTTGCCAGTGTAAACTAGCCCTAAGACCCTTGTTGCTGCCGACACTGTTGGCAGAAGGATTACATATATAATAGTAGCACATAGAAACAGGGCCGGCTCCAGGCACCAGCTTGTCAAGCAGGTGCTTGGGGCGGCCGCTCCGGAGAGGGGCGGCACGTCCAGGAATTCGGCGGCAATTCGGCGGACAGTCCCTCACTCCGCCTCGGAGCGAAGGACCTCCCGCCGAATTGCCGCCGCAGATCGCGATCGCGGCTTTTTTTTTTTTTTTTGGCTGCTTGGGGCGGCCAAAACCCTGGAGCCGGCCCTGCATAGAAACCTAAACCAAGATGTAAAAGGTTAACCAATTAACCGGTAAGCATTAGGCTTAATGGTTAACTAACCTTAACCGTTAACCCCAGTGGCTCCACGCCAGCCGGAAGGACCCCAGCCCGGCAGGAGGGACCCCAGCCCTGGCCGTGCTGGGTTGGCCAGCAGGACCCCAGAGGTATAGAGAGGTTAAGTAACTTGCCCAAGGTCATGAAACACATCAGTCACAGAGCCTGTAAAAGATCCCAGATTCCCTGGCCACCAGTCCCATGTGCTATCCCCTAGACCATTCTACTCCTCTAAATATTCACCGTACCATAAATAGTGCAATCATTAGTGTAGACAGCACCTCCACTGGTGCTATATCTTTAGCGTAGTGGTAAGCTGTTGTCTGGTATGTTATTATGTTGTTGATCTGACCTGAGGGGTTAGCAGGAAGTTCAATCCTGCCTGTGTGTGCTGGGTTGGTACTTGCAGTGTCATAACAAATTTCTGTGATTCTATAAGCGAATATTATATCTGGTGGCAGCAGCTTTAAAATGGTAAAAGCACTTTTGCCTAAGAAGAAATGTACTGGTCATGCTGATGAGTCTAGAACCTGTGAATACTTGACAAACTTTGAGCTGTTGCTGTCTTTGAATGAGTGGATTTGAATGCTGTCTTTGAATGAGTTGGGCACCTGCAAGTCCCAGTCCCGGCTCCACAGGCGAGTCCCTCCTGACCCGGGCAGAGGGGAGTGGGGTGGGGAAGAGGGGAAAGCAGCAAGCGACGGGGGGGGTGGGAGGGAAGAGGAGTGAATGGGGGCAGAGCCTTGGGGGAAGAGGTGGGGCTGCCCGAGTGGGGCATCGGGGTGAAGGGGCAGGGCAGGAGTGGAGCCTTGAGTGGGGGGAAGAGGTGGGGCAAGGGAGGTTCCAGCACTCCTGCTGGAGTGTCCGGTTTTTAAATATCACAAAGTTGGCAACTGAAGAGCACTGAAGAGCTGCCCAGACACCTGTTACTATGTGTCTGGAGATATTGATGGCTGGAAAACCACTATGCTATGGACTCACAATCTGAAATAAGTCTGACCCATGGGGATGAAGAGGAAGAAAATTTGTATTGCAGGAGTTCAGCTGATGACTATTAATCATCAGTCATTGCAGAAAACAAGAGAAATCCAGCTTCCTCTGAACTTGGGGATCTTTGTGTACTAAATGGAACTTTTGTTGTGGCGACCAATATTTCTAATGCTGTTGTATTGGGAGTGGATTTCAGCCAAGGGCTTCACAAGAACTTCTGGGGTGTTAATAGAACACACTTATCCCTGCACAATATTCATATACCCCTGCTGAATGTGGGTAGGAAGAAGTGTGGATAGTGGGGAGCAACTCTTGGACCTTAGAGGTGCATCTACCATGCCTACAGGGTAACAGAGAGAAACTGCTCCCTGTGCTGGCTCAAAAGAAAGTGGTGGTGAAGCAGGTCATCAAGCAATAATACCACTAAGGATAAAGCACTGCTGCAGTGAACCTGTAGGGGTGTTTGGAGCTATCTATATCAGTGGTTCTCAAACTGGGGGTCGGGATCCCTCAGGGGGTCGCAAGGTTATTACATGGGGGGTCGCGAGCTGTCAGCCTCCACCCCAAACCCTGCTTTGCCTCCAGCATTTATAATGGTGTTAAATATATTAAAAAGTATTTTTAATTTATAAGGGAGGGTTGCACTCAGAGGCTTGCTATGTGAAAGGGGTCACCAGTACAGACGTTTGAGAACCACTGATCTATATGCAGTTTAGCAGAACTCTATTTCCACCTGGACCAAAGGGGGTGTTCTGGGTAACAGCAATTAATATATCTGACCAGGAAGTGCAGCTAGTGAAAAATCAGACTAGGGGACAGTGTCCAGTGTAGCTGGTGTCTCAAAGCCTCTCATGGGGCAGAGAACAGAAGCTGTGAAGCAGCCCAATCAATAAAAGAGTTAGGGGTTGACTTGATAGAAGCCACTGTAGAAGGCAATGAAAGGAAGCAATCAGAACAGCTGCTTGTATGATATCCTAAAATGTTCTCCAGGAATAATGAACAGCTTGGGAGATATGATCAGGTGCAACATCAGATTGTGGTTAAGCCAAGGAGAGTTCCTATGAGACAGCCCCCAAGTTGGATTCCCCTGGTTATCAGCTCGCAGTGAAAGAGAAGATAAATCGTATGTTGGAGGATGGCTTGATTGATGAGTTTGCATCACCTTGAGGCAACACCAACTATAGTTGTGAAAAAGCCCAGTTTAGACTAGATGATATGCATCAATTATAGGAGAGTTAATTCACAGACAGTTCAAGCTGGCTACCCACTCCTTCATAAAGCAGACACCCTGGATAAAACGTCAGGAGCAAAATATGTTTGTAATTTTTATTTGGTATCTGGACACCATCAGATTAAAGTGGCCCTGAAGATCAAGAAAAAACTGCCGTTGTGACATCTTATGGACTGTTTCAGTTCTGCAGAATGCCTTTCAGACTCATAAATGTACCAGGGATGTTTCAGAGGGCAGTAAATGATCTAACCCAAGTTTTGAGAATTGAAGACATTCTCGTGTACTTCATTTGTTTCCACACAACATGGGACGAATGTCGGGAAGGAGTGAAAAGGATTCTAAAGCTTTTTAAGGAGTCAGGATTTAAACTTGCAGGAAACAAATTTCAGTTTCCTAGAAGTCATATCATCTCCATAGGACATATAATCAGTAAGAATGGGTTGGAGCTCCAACCCCAGAAACTGAATGTTATAAAGGCAAAGAAGGTTCCTACATACCTGGAAGAGGTACAGTGATTTGTAAGCCTCTGCAGATTCTACAGGAGATTTGTAATAACTTTTGCAGAGCAACATTATACCAACTCACTAAGAGTAACTTTGGATGGAGGAACACCAAAAAGCATTTGAGTCACCTAAGGACGGACTTCTAAACCATGCTGTGCTTAAATTCCCAGATCCATCCCATCCATTCATAGTAATTACTGATGCCTCAAAGGTAGGGTGACCAGATGTGCCGTTTTTAAAGGGACAGTCCCGTTTTTTGGGACTCTTTCTTATATAGGTGCCTATTCCCCGCCCCCCCCCCCCCCCCCCCCCCCCCCACACACACACACTCCCTGTTCCATTTTTTCACAGTTGCTATCTGGTAACCCTACTCAAAGGTTACTGTCAGATTTGCACTTGAACAAATTTGTGAGTTTGGTTCCTGCAGACCAGTGTCTTTTGGAGGTCACAAGTTAAATGAAAGGGAAACCAAGTATTCAGCTACAGAACGGGAGTGTCGGGCTATTGTGGAGGCCCTCATGGCCTATGTGAACAGGCGTTCACCCCACACCAGCATGGAGGGGGTGAAAGTGGCAAGAGAGGCCAATTAGCCTTAGTCTGCACCTGCTCGGGATGTAAGGGGAAATTAGACTGATTAAGAACAAAGCTCAGCTGGGCAGGAATAGGCAGATCTTCTATAAAGCCTAGGATTTAAGGATGGAAGGGGGCTTCAGTGAGGTGAGCCTGGAGTCATGTTCCCTGATACAAGGGGGAGATGAGGAGCCTGAAAAGGGCAGGGTAGAAAGCAGCGCAGGGAGGAAGCAGTAAGGTCGGAGAGTAATAGACCTGAACTGCTGGTTCGAGGGTTCCTAGATTGGAACCTGGTGTAGAGGGCAGGCCTGGGTTCCCCTACCAGCCACTGCAGGAGTGGTGCAGTCAGCGCAGTGGAGATGGAGACTGCCTGAGACTTTGAGGAAGGAGACTGATAATACACCTGAAGGAGAGGACAGTGGTGACTTGGCCTGAGGGCTAAGCCACAAAGATGAGGCACTGCAGTTCCTGACTAGTGAGAAAGGGGCCACAGAGTGAGTGACTGAGGCAACAGACTGAGCGACTGCAGGATGGGACACAAACAGTGAGGAGCTGATTCCCCAGATGAGCCACAAGGAGGCGCTACCAAGCAGTGTGTAGCAGGCGCCCATTACAGCCTATAATCCCTATATAGTGGGTGTGGAATTCACAGTGTACACAGACCACAGTGCCCTGCAGTGACTGCTTACAGAGCACAACCTAGAAGGACACTTGTGGAGAGGAATTCACAAACTAACTGAATATACAATCACAGTGCACCATAACCTGGAAATCAAAATGTGGAGGCAAATGCTCTTAATCAGGAGAGGGCAGTGAGAATAGACCAGCCTGGTCTTGTGAGGACATCTGTCAAAAACAGCCTAAGGACCTGGAGAAGTGTTCAGTGAGCCAACAGATCTACCGAAGGAGAGCCAGACTGGGGAGATTCAATGCATTTTGGGAATGATTATGCATTGATCCGGCTGCCAACTTCCCGGTGTATGAAGGTAACAGGATTGTCTCACCAGCAAGTTTACAGAGAATGGTATTGTAGTGTCTTCATGATAATGAAGCACCTGGCCACCTGAGGTATGAAAAGATACTGAGCCAGGTATCTAACTGATTTTTTTGGCTGGGTATAACCACAGATAGGAAAGTACCCAGCCCATAATGTCTTACCCATCAAGAAAGAACAGCACCATCAAGGAGAGGCATAATTCCTTTAGGAGAAATTCCCCAACCTAGTAAGCCCTAGGAGTTCACACAGATTGACTTAAAAGGCCCACTACCAGAAACACCAACTGGAAATCAGTGTTTGCTGCTAGTATATGACATCTCCAAACATGTGGTGTCACAACCACTGAAGGTTAAAAGGACTGAGACAGTTACAGATGTATTGATGAAACTTGTAGCGTTGCTGTTCAGCCCACCAAACTGCATCTGCTGTGATCAGGGGAAGGAATTGGAATCACAGTTTTTACTCAAAGTTTGACAGCCTCTCCAGATAACCAAGGTGAGGACCAGTGTTGCCCACCCTGTGTGTGGGAATGGCGAGAGTAAACTGCACTATTGGTTCTATGTTTAGAATCTTAGTCAGTGGAGACTAATGAGACTCAGATACAAATTCGCCTCTTTTCATGTTTGCCTATAATACCAGCCAGCACTCAACTATCCTTTACTTTCCTTATGAGATTATTTTGGGACCCCGCAAACCCATGCTTCCCTGTGCCTTGATGTTCAGGCAGAAAGAACTGGCAAGGCTCCCCGCACCTACACAGGTGGGTGATGTGGCGGAGTCTTATATTAGTGACCTGAGGACAGCATTCCAGAAGACAGAGGAACGGATGAGCCAGCAGTGAGCATGCCAGGCACAAGACCCCAGGAAAAAAGGAAAATTACATGCCCATCCAGGAAAGAGAGAAGGTGTGGCAACGCAAAAGGAAAAAGCATCTTGGAAAAAATCACAGACTTACACCTTTTTGGAGGAGACCTTACACAGTGATTAAGAAACCAAACAACTTTGGTTCTGGGGAGGAGTATGTTACTTCATCCCTTCTCAGGGAACCACTTACTCCCTCACCTTTCTCCTTGCTAGCCCCATTGGCTGGCACATGGAAGGGGTGGAGCAGAGTCCTGGCTCCACCCATTCCCCACCCCTTGCTGTAGGGGTGGGGAAGTACTAGAGAAGTACCACAGCCCTTGAGCTCACCCCTGCACCCAGAGCTGCAATGTAGGTAGCCCTAACCCGGCCACACAGCGTGGGCAGCCCTTACTCCAAGGCAAGGATGCATTAGGGCTAGGTACAGTCTAGCACTTAAGAAGGAAAATGAAGTGATGGCCCTGCCAACCTTTCCTGTAGGAGGAGATGTGCAACCCTGTACTTAGTGAAAATAGAAATGAGCTGTTTTTAAGAAACTCTGGCACACATGGGGACACAATCTCTCAGTCAATGGGGACAGGCTGCTTTTCTTTTCTCATTGGAGTCAAAAAAGGCTATTATCTACCCATTCATGAGATTTAAACTGGAGCAAATAGGAGTTTGATTTCTTTTCAGATAAAAGAAATGATGCAAATGAGAATTTTGTCTTGCATGGAGGCATCACAAAGTGTGAGATAGAATCCGTCTTGATTACAATCTTCCATCATTTTGATTTTATAATTACTGAATGGAATCAATCAGCTTTAAATTGTTACCTTGGTGAAAGATTAAAATATCATTACTTGTCGTACATACTTCACACTTTAGCAGATTTTAATAAACTGAATGCATGAGAAATGGTTGCATTATCTTTCATGGTACTGGGATGCTAATGACATTCCTATTGATTTTAATTCACATTTGTTGGTCGAAATTATTCAGATTCAGGCAAGGCATGAAGTCCCATAATCAACACTAACAAATGAAGACTGCTGAACACTGTAATGGCTAAAATGAAATCATTAATCAGAAATATCATAAAATAATTGCCAACAAGCTAGGGAGGTCTTATCTTCCTAATGGTCATCTTTTATGGTATACTGATCTGTTTATAATTTGTACATATTGGTGATTACTCTATCAGAATATTAAACAGGAGTGAAAATAGCATTACAAAATAGGCAAGACTGGGAGGTGCCAGGTGATCTAATTGTTACAGCAGTTCCCGATTGTGCATATAAATGTATGAGTGACTGTCAGGGTTCAGAGCTACTTAGCCACATTACCTGCTTCCATCATGTTGGTAATCAGATAACCAGGTAGGAAAAACTATCAGGGAGAGTAGCCTTTTTAAAAAACCTTTTGTTTCTTTGATGATGCTAAAGCCTTTCTATCACAGCTTTCATCACGCTGGCCACATCAGGTGGAATTTCATAGACTTTGGCAGCCAGCAAACTGCTGAGGGTAAACATCAAATGTTTGTGTTCTGCAACAAACTTTAGTGGAGGTCCAGACTAACATTTACACTCATGTTAGTTAACTTGAGTTAATTGGCACTCAATTAAATTGGGTTAAAACAGAGCCACAACGCAAAGGAACCATAATCTGGCCCATATACTTTTTTTAACAATACAGTAACTCCTCACTTAAAGTCGTCCCAGTTAACATTGTTTCATTGCTGATCAATTAGAGAACATGCTCGTTTAAAGTTGTGCAATCTTCCCTTATAACATTGTTTGGCAGCTGCCTGCTTTGTCCACTGCTTGCAGAAAGAGCAGCCCGTTGCAGCTCGCTGGTGGGGACTTGGAACCAGGGTGGACCGGCAGCCCCCCATCAGCTCCCCACTCCCCTAAGTTCTCTATGTGGCAGCTGCCCAGCAGGTTATCAATTGCCAGCAGTTCAGCTGTCCCTCCCCCCACTACCATGTGCTGCTCCTTCCCTCTGCCTTGGAGCTGCTCCCGGGAGTCTCCTGCTTGCTGTGCAGGGGCAGGGAAGAGAGGGGCTAATGTCAGGGTGTCCCCTTCCCCCCTGCTCCTGCCCCCCGCTTACCCCAACTCCATAGAGCAGGGGCGGGACATGACAGGGTTCAGGACAGAGGGAGTTTGCTGACAGCAGCTGCTGTCTCAACTTGCTGATCTACTTAAAAAGGCAGTGTACTTAGAGTGGGGTCAGCGTACTTAAAGGGGCAATGCTCATCTCTCTCTATCTCTCTCACACACACAGGGTGTGTGTCTCTGTCTCTGTCTGCCATGCTGTCTCCCTTCCCTCCATGTGTGGTGCCTTGTAGAGTGTGAGGCTACATTAAAAACAATGTGTTGACCCTTGAGGGTTCAGCAGAGTACTAGTTCATCATTTAGCAGTAAGGCATTCCCTGGGAAATATTCCACCCTCTGACTTCACCACCTCAACCAAGCTTCACAATCATCATTGCTGTGTACAGTATTAAATTGTTTGTTTAAAACTTATACTGTGTATAGATATAGATATATATATATAGTCTTTTGTCTGGTGAAAAAAATTTCCCTGGAACCTAACCGCCCCTATTTACATTAATTCTTATGGGGAAATTGGATTTGCTTAACATCGTTTCGCTTAAAGTCGCATTTTTTAGGAACATAACTACAACATTAAGCGAGGAGTTACTATATATAATATTATATTTAAAACAAGTGTTAAGAGAATATTAAGATAGCGACGTCAAGCCCTGAAAAGATAGGAAATGCCAGAATTAAGATTGCCCTTGCAACTTTCATTTGCCGCCCTTGTAAAATGCATTTTGCTACAATCTTACCCATTAAATAAGAAGTGTGTGTGTGTGCTATGAATATAACCCAACTCTCCTGAGTTCCAGTATAGTGCCTTAGCCATGAGAGAACATCCTCTCGCTTCCCATTACCCTCAGTCACTGTAAATCTTGGCATTTCTTAGCTTTCAAGTGCTTGACTTTGCAACTTTAACATTCTTTTAACATAGCTTTTTCTTGTTTTATGTAATTTCCTCATTTTTTGAAAAAGAGGACAGAAATGCCATCATATGGAACGTATCGTACCCCCCTGCAAGGGTCAGCACCAGGGTATGAACTAAGGCCCTTTGTGTCCTCTACCTCTTGAGCTAAATTAACTGTTAGAAGTAGTAGGCTGTCATCCTCTTTGGACCAACCGCTAAAGGGGGATGCAAAAGACACTTTTCTAGAGGCTTGAACAACCAGAAGTGATCTTGTTCAACCTCTCAGTTAGGCAAATATCCCTTAGTTGGGTTTCTCCTAAGGCAAGGGTAGGAGGCCATGCTCAGTAAGAAGTGCTGTGAAGAACACAGCATTATTAACAACAGCCAGCAGAAGAGATGAGACTAAAACTCTTAGTGGCATCCCACTCCAAAAATCTTCTCCAATGGAGGAACATGATCAGTGCAGATGGAAGGTCAGGGAGGGTTCTGGAACATGCAGTCATGTGGGTACAGCCCAGGCATTGGACATTAGGAGGCCTGGGTTCTACTCTGAAGTCCTCCATAGATTTCCTGGGTGATGTGCACAAGTAATTTAGGTCTAAAATTTCAAAGTTTTCCACTAATTTTCAATGCCTCCATTTTTTGGTACACAGTCTGAGACACATAGAGCCTGATTTTAAGGGGCCTTGAAAACCCACAGCTCCTTCTGACTTCAACAGGAATTGTGGGTGCTGAGCCCCTCTGAAATTCAGGACCAAATTTAGGCACCCAAAGTTAGTGGATACTAAAAAAGTAGGGTTTAACCTCTCCATGCCTCAATTTCTCCATCTGTAAAATGGAGATAGCAATATTTACTACTCAAGGATTATATGAGACTTAATTCTAGAGCTGTGCAGGAACTAGATTTTTAGTTCTGGAGTTTCACAATTTCAAAATTTCTTCCATTCTGGAATAGAATGAAACAAAAAAAAATTCTAAATTTCCCACAAACTGAAATTCCACGGGGAAAATTGCATTTCACCCCTTTGTAGCCTACTGGTTGCAAACTTCTGTGTGTCATTCTCTCTCATCATGCACAAACTTTCTGCAGTTTCAGGTAGGACTGCAGTAGATGTTGCAATGTCTATTGCCTGGGCTTGTTCCAGGTTCGATGCTAAAAGGGTTTGTTATTCTTTCAGTCACAACTCTGCAGCTATCCACTTGGCAGTAGCTTCTTTGTGGAGAGTGTTGCTGAAAGTAGCATTCCACACATTTGTTTTGTCATACATAGCTGTTACAGCTGCCGTAATATGTGCAGTCAGGTAATACTTGGTCAGAGCCTTATCTTTTGTGCAAAAGTGCTCATGCTTCCCACAGTCCTTGATAAGAGATTGCTTGATGACCATATCATGCCGTACATCACTGAAGGGCCCGGCATTCTGATCCACTGCTCCCTGACTATCATCTAGGGTCTGATATATATCTAGCTTCTCCTCTTCCAGAAGTCTGGCTTCTGCTACATTTACATAACCCCATCTAGCACAATTCACATGACCACCCTGGAAGTCTAGTGAAATCCCCTTTGCAAATGTCTCAAGCTCCAGGGACTTGTTATTGTCTCTCTTTCCACTATGTAATCCATCAGTAGTTGGGAGAAATCCGTTACATTTCTGTTCTGGGAAGACTATATATCTGAACAGCTTTTTCTTTGGGTAACATAAATGACCATGAGCTGGTGGAGTGATTGGGTCAGAAAGTCTGCCATTTTATAATTTTATAATTAGGAGGTAGGGGTCTTTTTATCTGCATAATTCTGTAAAAAATAGTAGATAGAAAACCTTTTCTCAAATCAGTCCATTCTACAAATAACGACAAATATTTTCATGTGTTACATGGTACAAACAAGTTCATACTGTCATGTGGCTATAGACTGTTGCTTTAACCAAAGGCAAAAAAGTACGGGAAAATGCATAAATTATATCACCTGAAGCTAAATATTTCCCAAACTTTCCAAAACAGTACTATTTTGAGTACATAGTTGTATTATCAATTATATCTAGAACCGATCTGCCAATTTTGGTCACAATTAGACTATGTTTCTTCAAGTTATGGCCCTTTTTGTGACTTTTTTTTTTCAGATTAGGTGCTCAGTAATGTTTACGTGATACAGAAAAACTGCACCACTTCTGGCATCTACGTCACCCTGGTGATAACCCCCCAGATATTTACCTAATGTGGTAGCACTGAAATTTTTCTAGCTGATGGGGAACCCTAACTCATTAATAAGACCCCTTTTAAAATCTTGCTGGTAGACGGCAATCAACTCTGACCTTCAACTTCACTGCCACTGCAGTACCCACAGATAGCTGTATGTTTCCATCCACTGGGCAGCATAGAGAGAAGAAATATGTAGCAATTTATTATAGAATGACATAGCAAGCCCCCATCCTGATTTCAAAATGCCTGTTTTCTTGGTGCATATTAAAGATGGGCCTACGGGCCAAAGTTCATATCCAGATCTGGTTCTGAATCTGAATTTTCCTAAAGATTAGGGCAATTTGTATCCAGAGTGTTAATGCCGCCTGTTATAGAGAGTGGGGCCAGCTACAAAGGGCCTGAGTCTGCTCTCATTTGCGCTGGTGTGAATTAGAGTAACTCCACTGAATTTAACTGAAGCCAAAAGGAAGGATGGTTTTGTGGTTAAGGCACTGAACTGAGCTCGGCTCAGTTAGGACATAGGAACTGCTGTACTGCATCCTTATGGTCGATTTAGTCCTGTAACTGGCAATGGCCTTGTCACTTCATCTCTCTGTGCCTTGGTTCCTATTTGCCCTGTGGGCTGGAGAGCCTGAGACTAAGCCAATCCTGATTACAGGGGGAGCACCACCTGTGAGGGTTCAGGTGATTTCTGTATAAAAGGAGACTGCAGAGGTGTCTATAGAGACTGAAGGGAGCAAGAAGGCTCCTGCAGAGCCCTGAGCCCACAGGGGGAAAAGCTCAGAGCAAGAAAGGAAACTGCATAGAAGAGAGTGAGGGGAAGAAAGCTCTCTAGGCTGAGAGGCCTGAGGGAGACCCTGATGAACCAGAGAAGTGACTGGGAGACCCAGAGGAGAATTTGAGAAGAGAGGTAGGAAATGGCCCAGGGAAAATCACAGCCACGGGTAAAGAAGCAGACCTAGCTCTTTGATATAAGGCCCTGGGCTGGGGAATGAGACTGGTTTCCCTACCACCGCCATGGAAGGGGGCATACATACCCATTGTCAGGGCTGTCAAGTCCTGCAAGGGGGCAGCAGGCTGAGCTGAAGACTGGCTAGGAAAGAGCCGCAGAGAGGGCAGAAAAATTCTTTTGTTTCTGTTAAAGCATTTTTGGACTTTTAATTTGGGACAATTATGACCCCAGAAGAGGTGGACTAAAGTTGGTGACCTGGCCAGAGGGTGGAGTTAGCAGGCAGAGAAACTGCCACCAGGCAGGAGGGATCATTGTCAGGGGGTGCTAGCCCAGCAAGAGAGCTGTAACATCAGACCTGGCCATGAGAGTGCCTAGCATTAAGTAGCCACTGTGCTACAGTTCCCCAGCTGTAAAACAGGGATGATAAAACATGATTTTACTACTACCTGCCCAGTGAGACTATAGGCTTTTGGGGCAGGGGTATTTCACTATGCCTTTGTGCAGCACCTAACATCTGTACTAATAACCTCTGAAATGTTATAAATAATTAAAACTAAAATATATTTGTCAAAAGAATAAAATACAGCTTGTGATGCATTTTCCTTCTTCATTTAAGGTCCAATACTGTGAGGTTCTTAGGCCCTAGTCTTTCAAACATTTATGCATTTGCTTACCTTTAAGCCCTTGCGTAATCATTAATATCAATGGGACTAGTCTGTCACCTTTAAAGTTAGAGCACGTACATGAGTGGCAGTAGGGTAAAGAGCGTTAGTGCCTTTAAGTTTTGTGTCTAAGGGCCTTTGTGCCTCTACAGTATTGCACTGTATGCTGTTGTGAGCAAGTGGACACAGAATATGAGTGGCTCTGGTAGCAGTGTAGAGTAATAGAGACAAAAGGATTTGGGATGTGCTGACCAGGTGATTGCTTGAAGTTCACCAGGGATGAGCAGATTTTAGGGTAAAATGTTCTAGTAGTGTAAATTTGAAGTACGTGGAGCTGAACCAATATATTGCAGCTAAGGCTTTGTCCCTGAGTCAGTGTTTAAATTTACCAGGGTTAAGCACATTTCACTGCATCATTCTATAATATTGAGTAACATGCTTCAAATGTGATCGTTAGCTTCATTTTTCTCTCCTGTCCCCTACTCCTTTCTGGTCTATTGCTTCTGTTAGCTCAAACAAAGCTGTCTCACAAAGTGGGAGAAAATATATAGAAAGAGAACATTTATTTAAAAGTCTCTAACTCTAGCAAAAGGCTAAATACCCCTATAGGAAAAGAAGATTGAACCAAGCTTGAAAATGTAACTAAGAAAACCACTAAAACAGCCAACATTTCAGTGCATACTGCATTAGAATGCCAAATTACAATTATGTTGGATTATAAATGATAACCATATCCCTATGTAAAATGATACATACCATTTACCCCAGTTTCTGTCATGAGAATGGAAGATGTGTTAACCCTTGATAGCCTCAACAGTCAAATGTTCCGCATAGCTGCTACTTCTGTCCTAAGAGAGCAGACTGAGTCTTTAAGTCTGCTCTCCAAGCAAGTTTAGGATTCCATTTGCAATCCAAACCCAGGATCCACCCAGACTGCCCCAAACAATTTTTCTTTTTCTTTCCATAAAATCTTGAATGTGCATCTTGTGAATTGCTTTGGCAATTGGTATGCAGCCAGCAAAATGTTCTCTGATACGTGCCTATTAAACTTCATGGGCAAATTAAAGAAAATGTGGCCCTATCACAAATAAAATATATACACTCCCCAGGAAGTCAGCAATGCTTGTTTATTCCCCCTATAACAGTTCTGTAACATTCATCCTTTTTCCTTCATATCCAAAGGCACAAGAAGAGACATTAGTATTTACCTTGTCAATGATTTGTTGCTTAATGGCACCCTAACAAGTTTGGTAATGTACTCTATATCCACCTCCATATGAGCAATTAGGATACATTATCAATAAGTATAATGCATCAGTAATCTAAGGGATCCTTTATACCAAAAATGAACCAATACAGGAATATCCAGATTATCCCATTTTCAGTCACCCATAGGGTGCTGAACATTTATTAAGTTGCATCAAGCTTCATAGTCTAACCGACACATCTCCTGGGTGTGGTGTTCTGTCCCATCTAGTGGCACTGAGACCACATAGAGCGGGAGAGAAAATGAGTTTGCACTACAGCCTTAGCTAATAGGCAGTTGGCTTTTAGTTCATGCTGTAGAGGCTCATGCACTAAGCTCCAGAGATCGTAGGTTCGATCCCGCCCGCCGACGACTGGGGTTTGTCAGTGTTACAATAGCACCCCTTGAAGCATCACAGCAGGACTGAAACACAGATGTCTGACTCACAAAGTAAAAGGAATAATAAAACTTTACTTTCTAGATTTTTGGCCTTTGGAGGCCTTTAATTATACTACCATTTAAAAAAATCTATAACATTATGACAGTGACACAAAACCAATACAAGCAAATAAATTCAGATTTGAAAAATCACTGCCACACTACATCAAACCTGAACAGAATAAAATGTGTTGCTAAACTAAAGCCTCATTAAGCTATCATGTACTTTTCCTATGGACATTGGTCATTAGGTTTTCTCCTTTTTGTACTTGGGGAGTTCCTGGCCGTGTTGAAGTCAATAGGAGTTTTGCCATTGACTTCAGTTGGGCTAGGATTTCCCCCTAAGAGTTGTGTTTTGCACTGTAGACACAACTCTCCATGAAGTGTGTTGCACTGCCTCCTCTGCACTGCTGCAGAGTTATTTTGTTATAATCACAACGTGCTGTTAACATCTTTATACATATATACAATATGATGCAAAAATGGCAGCCCTATCACTGCTATATATTGTTACAGAAGCTATAAATGCCTTATGACTCAAGGATCTCCAGCCAGAAGAGAAGAGCTAAAAAAAACAAATGCAACAAAATTGCCATCTATAATTTAAATGGGCAGCATTCCCATTGAAAAATGCATTTCAATTTAAATTCTATTAACAGGAAATTAGGAAATCTCCCATCACAGTGTTATTGTTTATTTTATAATGAAAACTAAGAACATAAAAATACTATCAACACAAATGTTTGGTAGACCCAGAAATAAATTAAACCATCCCTATTATGTTTTCCCTCCCCCCATGCCTATCTTATGATTTAAACATATGAAAGAAACAAAACTATTAAAGACACAGTGCATATTGAGATTGAGAGCCAAAGCCTTGTTGCACTGAAGTAAATGAGAAAACTACCATTGACTTCCATGTAATCAGAATTTGGCCCTCAGGTACCAGCTGAACCTGAATTTACAATATAGATATCACAAAAGAAGAGCCTGATCCTGCATTCTTTGCACACCCAAAACTTGCATTGACTTCACTAGGAAATTAAAAATGTTATATTGATTATCATTTGTAAAACAGAAATATTGCATTTACCACACTGATCTGTATGTAGTAATGTTTAGCCCTTATATAAATGTAATCTACTCCCACTTTAAGAACCTGTTTACACTGCCAGAGTGATATAAAGGGGCCTTCATGTAAATGAGACCATAGGATTTTAATCACTGCTGTTTAGATACCCATGTAATGTAGATACATTCAATAAACCTATTAACTCAATAGTCTAGTAGAGAAGATTCAGTGTTTGTATTCATGGAGCTGCCATTAACTTGGGGGGGAAATTATAACATTGTTTAACGTATCCAAGCCTCTTTGGCCTGGAAATGAGACTGAGACCCTCACAGGATCAGATTTTCTCAGGAGTTTTCCAATACTTCCGTGTTTCAGCTATGCTGGAAATACCACTATAACAGTCTTTCTCATAGAACTTTTGATCCACTTTGGTAATGTCTGAAATCAGGAAGTGCACGGGGATACAAAAATGGAAAGAAAAAAAAAAAAAAAAGCTAACCAAAATCTTTTTCACAGCTCAAGAAAATAGGAAGATATAATTGCCTTCATGGTTGCAATGTACCTGATCCCTGCAGTACAGCCAAGAAAGCTTTGGGTTTTGTCTGGTTTGAGTATGGTTTGAAGATTCAGCATAGCTTTTCTTTTATCTGCAGTGGATCAACCATCCCTGAGTTCTGGTTTTATCAAAGTTTGCTTTTACCATATTGTGTTGTTAGCAAAGTATTTTCGTGTTTACAGTAAAGAAACGTGACTTGCACTGTGGTGCTGCTTGTTTTTCTAACTCATACCCCTTCCCTATGCCCTGAAACCTTAGTCTCTGTAACACAATAAAACTCTGAATAGTGTAAATAAAAAATGATACTCTATAACAGTGTCAACACACATAAATGTGATGGTGCCCTTCAGTGAACTGTGTTTTATAGGAGAGTCCCTGAAGGATGAAGCCTGTCAGTAGGATGATACCAAGTCTGGGGTGATGTTTTTTAGAAAGCAAAACCTACTTCACCTTTAGAACATCTCTGACCTCTGCTCAGCACACGGAGGAGAGGATGACTTTCATTGAGCTGGTTATATAGTTCCCTGATTCTACATTGGCCTAGTACCAGCATGATGTAAAGCAGTTGTGGGACTGCTCTGAGTTATATCAGTGGGGGATTAGCAGAGCTGAGTTCAACTATGATTCCCTCTCTCCATTCCCAAAACCCACCCATCCATATCCCTATGCCTAGAGGGAGATGGGACAGCAGGCATTAGGAGGTGGTTCTGCTGGCTTTATGCCAATAGGGAATTCCCCTTGCCAGAGGAATTTTCTGCTAGTTTTTTACAGCCAGAATCCATCCCATTTGTGCTGTCTATGTTAAAGGGGTCAGATCAGAACAGAGACTCTGACCCTACGTTTTAGAACAGTGGTTGCCAAACACCAGTATCCAAGACCCCATGTGTTCAGTGATTCCTTGGCTGCAGAATCTACCACTTGCCACAGAATTATGCTCCAGAATCTAAGCTTTCATTAAAAAAAATATGGTTTCTACTCAATGTTGTGGCAGAGCTAACCTTCCCAACAGGGATTCTCTGCAAACCTGTGCATTGCTGTCTTCCCGATTCTGCAAACAGCTTCTAATAATAGTTGTAAGAGAGGTCTGAACTGCTTCAAACATAGCTCTGGGGTTTTAACTCTGAAGCCCAGCTATGACCATTTAAATGTCAGTATTTCACTTCTGATCCTTTTAGCAGAAACATCCAGCTAAAGGGCTTATCCGTGACTGTAGGATGCAGTAGCAAGTACTAGGGCAACGTGCAATGGGGTAGCAATATGCCATTAAAGCTTTTGGAGAGGGAATGAGAAGAACAAGATCCTCTCAATTTCAAGGGGGCTATTCACCTAGTAAGGTGCAATTGAGTGTAAGAATGGCAGAACGAGGCCCAGAGTACTCCCCTTTATTATAAGCACCCGTGCCTCTCCATGCTCCTCCATGCACCATAACGCACCCTTCATCATGGAGCTTTCCTAGGGCACTGTAATTGTCTTCCTAGTTGAAATGGTTCCCATCTCTTCAGTACAACCAATTACGCTGACTTTGAATGTTTCACTGTCTAACTTTGCCCATCTTATCTATTACTCTACAGGCCTACTTTGTGCCCAGCTGTCATAGCTCCCAGGGGCTCATCCTACATCCAGGGATCAGTGGAGCCCAGGAATGCCTTGGCTATGCCCCCCACTCCCATGTAGACAGGGGGAGATGTAGGACTAGACCACCCAAAGATTCCCCTACACCAGAAGAATGCTCAGGGAGTTGGGTATGCCAAGCTTATGACTGCTTTGCACAGAGGGCGGCACAAAGCTGACTTAGTGGACATGAGAATCAAACTTTTTATGTCACGTTAAGATGTGGCTTTGTGGATGTCAAATGGTTTCTGGTTTGTATCCAAAAGCTAGAGATGTGAGAAAATAAGCCTCATGACAGGCTCAACCAGAACTATTGAGACAAAATGGATAAAAGCTGGCTAACGGATAAGTCTCAAAATGTGTGATGCTGTGGCCAAAAGAGCTAATGCAATCCTGGGATGCATAAACAGGGGAATCTCAAGTAGGAGTAGAGAGGTTAGTTTACCTCTATATTTGGTACTGGTACAACCGCTGCTGGAAGAGAGTGTCCAGTTCTGGTAGCCACAATTCAAGAAGGATCTTGATAAACTGGAGAGGGTTCAGAGAAAGGTCAAAAGAATGATTAAAGGATTAGGAAATATGCCTTAGAGTGATAGACACAAAAAGCTCAATCTATTTAGCTTAACGCAGAGAAGATTAAGGGTTGACTTGATTACACCCTGTAAGTATCTACATGGGGAACAAATGGGCTCTTCAATATAGCAGACAAAAGTATAACATGATCCAATGGCTGGAAGTGGAAGCTAGACAAATTCAGACTGGAAATAAGGTGTAATTTTTAATGGTGAGAGTAATTAAGCATTGGAACAATTTACCAAGGGTTGTAGTGGATTCTCCATCACTGACAATTTCTAAATCAAGATTGGATGTTTTTTCTAAAAGATCTACTCTAAGTATTATATGGAGAAGTCCTATTGCCTGTGTTATACAGCAGGTCAAACTAAATACTCAACAATGGTCCCTTCTGGCCTGGGAATCTATGAATCTAAGAGACACAACACATCTCTCCATAAAAAATACTCTGATACCAGAGTGATTGCTGATAACTGCCTCAGGAGTCAGGGAACAAATTGATTATCTGAGGTTTGGAAACGTTAGCTTTATTCTCAATGTATTTAAGAATATAAAAGCATGGGGTTGTGTCATGGACTATCTTGGCTAATAGCCATTGATGGACCTGTCCTCCATGAGCTTATCTAATTATTTTTTAAATCCTTTTATGCATTTGGTCTTCACAAAATCCCCTGGCAAAAGTTTCACAAGTTGTCTGTGTGTTGGATGAATAAGTACTTCCTTAGGTTTCTTTTAAACTTCCTGCCTATTAATTTCATTGGGTGATCCCTGGTTCTTGTATTATGCATTTTCTCCACATTATTCATGATTTTATAGACCTCTATCATATTGCCTTTTATTTATCTCTTTTCTAAGCTGAACAGTCCCAGTCTTTTAAATCTCTCTTCATACAGAAGCTGTTCCATACCCCAGATCAGTTTTGTTTCCCTTCCCTGTACTTTTTCCTATTCTAGCATATCTTTTTTGAGATGGGACGACCAGAACTGCATTCAGAATCCAGGTGTAGATGTGCTTTTTTCTGTTTTATTTATCCCTTTCCTAATGGTTCCTATCATTCTATCTTTTTTGACCTCTGCTGCACATTGAGAAGATGTTTTCCGAGAACTATCCACAATGACTCCAAGATATTTCTTGGATGGTAATAGCTAATTTAGACCCCATCATTTTGTACCTATATAGTTGGGACTATGTTTTCTAATGTGCATTACTTTGCACTTATCAACATTGAATTTCACCTGTCATTTTGTTGCCCAGTCAGCTAGTTTAGTGAGATCCCTTTGTAACTCTTCGCAGTCAGCTTTGAACTTAACTATTTTGAGTAATTTTGTAGCATCTGCAGACCTTGCCAGGGCCGGCTCCAGCTTTTTTGCCGCCCCAAGCGGCGAAGGGGAAAAAAAAAGATAAAGCCGCGATCTTCGGCGGCAGCTCTACCGCGCTCCTTCATTCTTTGGCGGCAATTCGGCGGCGGGTCCTTCCCTCCGAGAGGGACTGAGGGACCCGCCGCCGAATTGCCGCCAAAGACCCGGACGTGCCGCCCCTTTCCATTGGCCGCCCCAAGCACCTGCTTTCTGCGCTGGTGCCTGGAGCCAGCCCTGGACCTTGCCATCTCACTGTTTACCCCTTTTTCCAGATCAATTATGAATATATTGAACAGCACTGGTTCCAGTACAGACTCCTGGGGGACCCAGCTATTTACCTCTCTCCACTGGGAAAACTGATCATTTATTCCTATCCTTTGTTTCCTATCTTTTAACGAGTTACTGACCCTGAGAGGACCTTCCCTCTTATCCCATGACTGCTTACTTTCCTTAAGAGCCTTTAGTATGGGATCTTGTCCAAGGCTTTCTGAAAATCCAACTACACTATATCAACTGGATCACCCTTGTCCACATGTATGTCGAAACCCTCAAAGAATTCTAATAGCTTGGTGAGGCATGTTTTCCCTTTGCAAGAGCCTTCCTGACTCTTCCCCTACAAATCACATTCATCTATGTGTCTGATAATTCTCTTCTTTACTATAGTTTCAACCAATTTGCCTGGTACTGAAGTTAGGCTTACTGGCTTGTAATTACTGGGATCACCTCTGGAGACTTTTTTTAAAAATGGCATTACACTATCCTCCAGACATCTGGTACAGAGACCAATTTAAGTGATAGGTTACCTAGCACAGTTAATAGTTCTGCAATTTCATATCTGAGTTTCTACAGAACTCTTTGGTGAATAGAATTTGATCCTGGTAACTTATTATTGTTAAATGTATAAATTTGTTTCAAAATGTATTGTATTGACACCTCAGTCTAGAACAGTTCCTCAGATTTGTCACCTAAAAAAATGGCTCTGATGTGGGAATCTTCCTCACATCCTCTGCAGTGAAGACTGATGCAAAGAATTCATTTAGCTTCTCCGCAATGGCCTTGTCTTTCTTGAGTGCTTCTTTAGCACCTTGATCATCCAGTGGCCTCACTGATTATTTGGCAGGCTTCCTGCTTAAGATGTACTTTAAAAAATGGGCTGTTCGTTTTTGTGTCTTTTGCTACTTGCTCTTCAATTTTTTTTTTTTTTGGCCTGCATAATTATACTTGTATATGTGACTTGCCAGAGTTTATGTACACCTCTACCCCGATATAACGCGACCCGATATAACACGAATTCGGATATAACGCGGTAAAGCAGCGCTCTGGGGGGACGGGGCTGCACGCTCCGGCGGATCAAAGCAAGTTTAATATAACGCGGTTTCACCTATAATGCAGTAAGATTTTTTGGCTCCCGAGGTCAGCGTTATATTGGGGTAGAGGTGTACCTTTCTGTTTTCCTTAGTAAGATTTGAGTTCCAATTTTTAAATTATGCCTTTTTGTCTCTAACTGCCTCTTTTACTCCATTGTTTAGCCATTGTGGCATTTTTGGTCCTCTTACTGTTTTTTTTTTTATTTATTTGGGGTATACATTTAGTTTAAACCTCAGTTATGGTGGTTTTAAATAGTTTCTTTGCAGCTTGCAGGCATTTCTAAATTCTATCAATCCCCTTCTCTCCCATTCCCATCTTTCTTAACACTTTGGGGCAAATTCAGCTCTGGCATAAACAGGTAAATCCTATCAACCTTCAAAGGAGTTGCACATGCTTATGCCAGTGGTGAAATTTGCCTTTCACTATTAGCTCTCTTAAAAACAAACACTGATGGCACCTAGACTGTAATTGTCTCATTGCACATGAGTTCTGTAAAAAGTAACTATCTACCTAGTAGTGTATGTGGTGCTTCTGATCTCAGTGATTTTTGGACTGCTCTAATATCCTTTGACTAAATCCTTTTTTAAAAAATTCACCTACTGCAAGAAAAGCCGCTTCAAGGCGAGATGCTCACCATGTTTAGTATCATGGCACGCTGAGACAATTTAGGGTAGTTATGATAAATGTCCTGACCACTAGCAAGAAACAAACTGTTTCACAGGGACATATGATTTAACACATTTGTACAATTATCTGGGGCATCATCTTGCTGGCTATGTCCTGTCTTGTTTTTACAGTATGTTACAAATACAAAACCTTAGATAGTTATGCAAAATGGACACTGGCACTTTACACACACACACACTCACACACACACACACAAAAACACACCTACACACATAAATTCAAGGAAGTTTTACTAGGGCTTTTTTTGTCATATAAAAAAGGAATTGCTTCTGGCCATTCCCACACTTGTCCTATTAGCAAATTTGAGTAAGAAGCTATGCTTTATAAAGGTCTGGCTCATTGGCTGTAGGATACTGCTGCAGCATTGGTCTAATAGAGAGAGGCTGTCACCTGCCTGGATGGATACTCGATGGCAAAAGGAAAAATTATTTGAATTGAGGGGGAAATAGAGCCTGTCAAGCCAAAATGTAATGAAAGCTCAATCCCAGCCACTGTCTGTGGCATAGATTCTGAAGGCCCAAGCATGAAAATGCTACCTCTCTAATACAGTACCATTGAGAAAATGGGAGCATATAGAGCTAGTTAGGAGTAGAAGAAAATAAGATCAGAGACGCACATCAGGCTTTGAAGGGAGGAGATGGAGTTTAGCACTATATATCCATGTCTTCCTTAACATTTCTCTCTTCTCTTGTTTCCTTCCATGTTTCAGCATCTCTTCCCTCAGATTTCATTTGCATTACTTCCTTTTTCAACCACAGCCTCAGTTCCCTATAATTGCTTCTCCTAACAACCCCTGTATTTCCTTATTCCCATTTCTCCCTAAACAATTCACCCTGTTTTCTTAAACAAGCTTTCCATTCCATCCTACTTTGATTCCATTAAATCTCACAAGCTAAGTATGGTTGGCCTCAGCAATGAGATGGGAGACCTCCAAGGAACACGGAGGTGCTGGAGGAAGTGATGCTGGTGTGTTCTTATGTATCACTTTCCCTTCTGAGTCAGAACCAAACCAACGTCCCAGAATGGTATTAGGGAGCACACAGCTGCTGGAGGTGTAATTTTTAAATGAAATGTAACCCATGTCCTAACCACTTTGATCCCATGGCACTTTTTAGAAGAACTGGGATGTCCTTCTCAGGATCCAGTTCTGGTCATTATAATCTGCCTGGCAGTTTCAGTTGTATGCAGTTCACATCCTGCCCTATTGTGAAGTGCTGCTATTTACTATTAAACAGCTGCCATATTCCACCACAGAGGGGGCTGCATTTCAGTGGCAGGTAAAGTGATCCCTATATCCCTTGCATTCCTCAGAGGCTTGTGGGCTTAATTAATTGATTAATTGCTTGGAAAGACTTTGAGGATCTCAAAGTCATTCTCGACAGCCAAAGTATTATTAATAATTATTTATTTATTTGATACTAAAATGTTCCCTTATTCTCAATGCCTCAATATTTCTCGCCTTCCTTCTCCTTCTTCTCACTTTAAGTGCTTTCATGAAGATATTTCCGAAGGCCAATGAACATGTTCTGCCAGGGACAGAAGTGTGACCTCAGTATATGTCCTGCTTACACTGGAACCAAGGTCAAGATCCTCAAAGGCATTTAGGTGGCCTAACTCCCACTGAAATCAGTGGAAGCTAGGCACTTACATACCTTTGAGGATCTGGACCCAAGCTCATTCATATATATACAGAGGAGAGAGAGAGCTCATATGATGGATAATGGTCGTCTATTCTCTATGTATCATGATAAAGCAGCATTGATCCCCTTGAGGTCTGCGGAACGGAAGAAGAATGTGTAACATGGACTCTGACTTCATTTTATGGCTTAATATTAAAATAATTGGAAATAAAATATGAACAGGAATATCATAAATAGATTGTAGTCTGAGCTCTGCTTTCTATCTCTTTTCTACAGCTTTCATTTATCTCTGTGTCCTGACAATAGACTCTGTGTGGCTATGTCTACCCTGTTAGTTTCCTTCAAATTTCCCACCAGTGCAGTGCAACCAGGGGTAGTAACTGTGGGAGAACTAGTGTAGACTGACCCCCAGGGCCAGTGCTTCCATTTAGGCAACCTAGGCGGTTGCCTAGGGCACCAGGATTTGGGGGGGCGGCAATTCGGCGGCGGGGGGTCCTTCCGCGCTCCGGGTCTTCGGCGGCAATTCTGTGGCGGGTCCTTCACTCGCTCTGGGACCCGCCACCGAAGTGCCCTGAAGACCGAGAGTGCGGAAGGACCCCCCCGCCGCAGAATTGCCGACGACGACCGGGAGCGCAGAAGGACCCCCGCCTAGGGCGCCAAAAACCCTGGCACCGCTCCTGCTGACCCCTGGCATTTTAACTACCAAGTCATTGAACCCTGCTCAGAGTACGTCTAGAGAAGTTGCTGTATACAACGCCAGTGGCTGTCCTACTCTAATGTTCCCACCATTGCCACAGCCAGTGATACTGGAAGGGTGAGAAATTTGAAGTAAAAAGCTAGTGCAGACAGGCCCATGAGGTTCAGTTTCTAGACAGCATGTGCTCCTCATTCTTTTGGAATTATAAATATCACAATGGAGAGATGATGTAAGATACAACCAAAGCAAAGCTGCAGCCTTAATACTCAGAGTTAGTGTCATTTGTCTTTGCTGACACTGATCTTGCTTCACAGGTTTCCTAGAGCAGCACTCAGCTCTGTCAGCAAAAAGGGGTATTATAAAACATGTATATTGTAAATTCTAAGGGGAGAAGTAAAACATTTCTAATGGTTCAGGTGTACTCAGAGAGAAAAGGAGTAGGAGTTTTGGTCTCAGAACCCAGTTAGTTTACAGTGCAAAAATACTTGAGGTGATTTCAATTAGTTATTACAGTTTATACATCAAATCAAAAACTGGTACGTAGTGGAAAGTTGGTCTCATGGTTAAGGCACTGGGCTGGGCCCCAGGGGTTTGGATTCAATTGCCAACTCAGCCATAAATTCCCATGTGACCTCTGGAAAGTCACTTAATTGCTCTGTGTTTTATTAGCACAAGCTCATGAGTTCCTGCCTTGGCTAAAGACAATTATTAATGTTTTCTTAATAAACTGAGCACTTGATCCTGAGAGGTGCTGAGCTCCTACATCTCACATTGACATCAGTAGTCAAATCCAGAAGCAGTTGCTGAGCAGGTGTGCAGGCTGGTGGCCAGGGCCCTGCATGTCTGCAAGTTTCCATCCTGAGAGGGCAGGTTTTCTCAGCAGCAAAGCTGATTCAAAGATGCCCAGCCCCACCCCTCTGAGTCTGTAACTCCACCCTCACTGTCCTACATATCCATGGAGGTTGCTAAGGAGTGAATTAACAGAGGCAATACCTCTTCTGATGGCTCTGCATAGGGTTCAGGCTCTCTCCAAATGACTATGAATCAGGAAAATACTGTTGTCCTTTGCCAGCAAAGCCATCTGGCAGCTCCAAACCAGAGCTGTCAGCCTGGAACAGGTTTCAGAGTGGTAGGTGTGTTAGTCTGTATCAGCAAAAAGAACAGGAGTACTTGTGGCACCTTAGAGACTAACAAATTTATTTGAGCACAAGCTTTCGTGGGCTAAAACCCACTTCGGATGCGTGCAGTGGAAAATACAGTAGGAAGATATATATACACACAGAGAACATGAAAAAATGGGTGTTGCCATACTAACTATAACGAGAGTAATCAGTTAAGGTGGGCTATTATCAGTAAGAGAAAAAAGACTTTTGTAGTGATAATCAGGATGGCCCATTTCCAACAGTTGACAAGAAGGTGTGAGTAACAGTAGGGGGGAAAATTAGCATGGGGAAATAGTTTTTACTTTGTGTAATGACCCAGTCTTTATTCAAGCCTAATTTAATGGTGTCCAGTTTGCAAATTAATTCCAATTCTGCAGTTTCTCATTGGAGTTTGCCCATTGAAACTAAGGGAACCCACTTTCGCAGGACACTACAACTAGAAGGGAGAGCAGCAGCGCCTCTAGGAACCACCAAATCCTCACTCACGGTTACCAGTTTTGGGGGGGATGCTGTGTCTGAGCCCCTCCTCATCCCTCTGCCTTCCCTGTGGAGGCTGCACTGCATGCAACTCTAGGAGTCTGTTGGCTCCTTTGTAACAGGGAAAGCAGCAGGATCCTCAAAAGGTAGGTGGAGGGGCAGAGAGGTCATCTGCCCCCCCTTCCGGCATGCAGCAGGTCCAGACTGCAGAGTAGCTGAGGATTTTCTCTGTGCCTTCCACTAGGCCCAGTCAGTATCAGAGCTCCTCTAGGCAAGGAAGGCAGGATTTGGGCTTAGTACTGCTGAGCATCATGCTGTATATGAGCAGGCAGGATAGAAAGGAAAATCAGTGGTAGAGTCCTGTATTTATACAATCAAGTACCAAGATTGGTTTATTGTTAAACAAAAGTTTTCTGATAATATGAAATTAAACTGACAGGAAATAACACACATGTTAAAAGAACAGGAGTACTTGTGGCACCTTAGAGACTAACAAATTTATTAGAGCATAAGCTTTCGTGGGCTACAGCCCACTTCTTCGGATGCATATATCAAGTTTTTTCATGAACTTGATGGATTTCCACTCCATACGGCTAAATGCAGTGCCTTGCATAATGACAGGTTTCAGAGTAGCAGCCGTGTTAGTCTGTATCCGAAGAAGTGGGCTGTAGCCCACGAAAGCTTATGCTCTAATAAATTTGTTAGTCTCTAAGGTGCCACAAGTACTCCTGTTCTTTTTGTGGATACAGACTAACACGGCTGCTACTCTGACACATGTTAAAGTGTGGAATGATAGATGCTGCAGGATTTGCTTTATGTAAATTTGATCTGGCACTATAGTCTGCTACTGATTTGATAAGGAACGGAGCTCACACACCATCTCAGCAAGTCTGAACATGTTTTCTCTACTGTTTTATTTTCTGCTACATTGACCTCAACTGATAATTTCCCAGTAAAACCACAATAAATGGGTTATGTCACATTACAGGAAATCACAAAAGCCTCTCAAGTGACTGATTTTCAGGAGCTTTCCTGATTTTGCATCAAATCTTTTGCCTTCTCAATCTGCTATTGCTTCTGAGTCAATACTGGAGCTTTATAAAGCAGAAAATGTCAGATTTTAAAGTAACAGTAAAGCTTTCTTATTAAAGGGTTTCCTTTATCTAAACAAATTAAATATATAGGGCCTGATTTTTCTCTCACTTATAGTATAACTCCACCCGCTTCAACAGAGTTACTCCTATTTACAACAGTGTAAGTGAGAGGAGAATCAGATGCATAGTAAACCAAGTCATTATAATCCTTTTTTGGAAACGGTCCCCCCTTTTCCACTCCTCCCCCCCAGAACAGATGCCAATCCTGGAATTCTCCACTACTTGCTGTAGATCTCATTACTGAATGCAGGCAATAAGAACTGAACCAAGGTCCCTGGAATGTAGTCCTTTGCATGCTTCTCTGCAGTGGCTTATTGTGCTTTCATACCTAAAAAAGGCAAGTGTGGGTGGTTGCATTAGAATGGGAAGAAAAATAAGAAGTGAAGTCATAGCAAACTCTGTGTCCCCTCATACTGAATCAGAGGGAAGAGAGACACAGACATCCTCTGCCACTCTGGTTATTTAGTTAATCCCAGCAAGTTTTTGTGGAACGGATGTCCAAATTGCCATTATTCAATAAACACAAAACTATAAAGGTATTTTCTGAACAAAATACTTAATGATTGCATTGACTGAACAACTTATACTTGGAATACATACCCATCTATTATAATCCTTATGGAATGTTGTGAATGAATTCCTATATTCCATTGTCTTTATAATGTTGTTGTTTCACTGTTTTAAAAGCTTTTATTTTCAATATTTCTGCCTTTATTGCTGGTATGGATTTTTCTCCTATTTTTGGTCCTTTTAAAATACTCCCTGTACCTATCTACTTCCTTTCAATTTCCTTTCCCCATTTTCACTTTCTTGAAACAGGATGTTTGTTCTTCCTTTTTTCCATTTCCCCCACCTTTCCACAGCATGTCTCTCTTCAATTCCCCAATCATTCACCAACTTTTTAAACTCTCCAGCTGCTGTCTTCCAACTGTCTAATTTATAATTCTCTAACTAAACTTTGTGCTGTTTGTTAACATCTCCCCCTTCTGGACATAGGACTCGTGACATGTCAATTGCACCTTGCATAAGTAACATATATTTTAATAATGTCCCTGTTTATGAATGCAACAAGATGATCAGGTTCTATTGCTATTATTTCTGTAAAGCAAAACCCTAATGCTTTCATTTTCCAGCAGCCATACTGCTATGTACTCTGATACCTTCATCATGCCTCATAAGCTAAACAGTATTGTGCTGGGTTGCTGCTTGGGTAGAAGACCTCCAAGAAACAACTGGACACTGCTGAGTGTGATTCAGTAGGTGGTAGTCACAGGAACAGAATTAAGGGTGGGTAAGATAAACAAATGCAGACTGGAATCTCTCTTTTTCTGACCTTTCCACGTGCCTCACCTGTTGAAGGGCCCTGAGAGATATTTAATCAATATCCCTACTATTGCCCCTCTCCCAGTTCATTAATCAATTGATCTTAAATTTATTCTTGGATGCTTTTCCCAGAATCAGTACTGACCCAATGCCTCAAAATGGTGTTAGAAAGTCCCACACTGCTGGAGATGCCATATGGATGAGCTAAAACCAAGATCCTCACCTCTTGTGATCATTAAAAATTCTACATCACTTTTTGCAAGAGTTAGCGTTGTTAATGCAGGGCGTTAGCCCAAATCTAGTTTGGGTAATTACCTTCTACTCACTAAATTCCCCCTGAAGTTTCATTTGGTTATTGTAATCTTCCCTTCTTGTCCTAAACTCTTCTATAGTGTGCTGTAAACCAGTGGTTCTCAACCTGCGGCCCGTGGGCCACATGCAGCCCAATCAGCACAGAGCTGCAGCCCATGTGACATCCTCAGGGCCATAGAGGTAGTATTGGATGCGGCCCACATAACACATTGTGGGCCAGAGATGTGGCCCACAATGGTAAATAGGTTAAGAACCACCACTGCTGTAATCTAATAAATACTTTGTTTCTTTTCCAAGATGTAACTATTTTTCATTAGTGGATGAAGTACTCCCTGTGAGAAGATTTAATTGTTATGCTGGGAGTAAAACCTTGGTGAAGCTGGTGGGAATAACAGCTGTGCTTCATTCAGGATAAATGTAAACAACAATTAAACTCCTTTAAGTAATAAGATAGTTGAAACAATAGATACCACTACTCATATCACAAGTCACATGGCAGGAATCTGAGCTGTGTGGGTGGAGACAGTTGACTGGAGGCTGAATGCAAACCCGGGGGCTGGCTGGCTGTTTGATGGAGATGTGTGCGTGAGAGACAAGCAACAGATACACCACAGAAACAGACAGAAAATCCCTCCAGTCTCATAAGATGCACTAAATTCTAGTCTTGTTTAGAATCACAGAATATCAGGGTTGGAAGGGACTTCAGGAGGTCATCTAGTCCAACCCCCTGCTCAAAGCAGGACCAATCCCCATACAGATTTTTGTCCCAGATCCCTAAATGGCCCCCTCAAGGATTGAACTCACAACCCTGGGTTTAAGCAGGCCAATGCTCAAACCACTGAGCTATCCCTCCCCCCGCAAATCAAAAAATCAAAAATCTAAAGCCAGCTGAGCACTGGGGGGACTTGTAACTTAGACCACATCACATAATGCATAGAAACTTGATAAGGAAAGCGGTATGGATCATGTTCAAGTTTAAAGACAAAGAAGTTTATACTCAAAAGCAAGAACAGAAGATCTAATTAAGAAGTAGTGAAAGTGTAAAAAAATTCTGTAAAAAAATGTTCATCCTAAATGCTGCATACTTTTACCATTTTTAAAATATAGTGAATCACAGTTTCATTCTCAGTCTTGCTACAAGAACAGCTTGTGACTTAAATCCTCTGCTTTATGGTGCTGTGTATAAAACGCCAGGAACAATAACAAGTTTTAAAAGTGCAATTCACTGAATGAAAAAGTCACATATCAGAAAACAGTACAACTGGACATCTTGATGTTTCTTTTTAACACCAATCAAGTTGCGGTGTTGAAAATCTCAGATTTTCTAAAGCTTGAAGTGTCAAGAGACAAGGGCTGATGTTTTTGACCTGTAAATTGCAATTTCTCTAAGTGTCCCAGAGCTAGCACTGTGGTACAATTTGTCATGATCCAAACAAGATAATATGGTGCTCCAAAAATGCATTATTAATTATTGGTATGGTTAATTAGCATTGCAGTAGCACTTAGGAAGCCTCAATCAGGGGCTAGGCACTATACACAAAAACAATTAAAAGAAAGTCCCGGCCCCAAAGAGCTTGCAGTCTATTCCTTTTACTGCCCTAAGATTTGCATAAGTATTCTCCATTATGATTGTAAATGTGACAATTCAGTATTGTCTGCTATTTTAGACTAGGTGTCCTGTAGGGTTGCCACCTTTCCAATTGCTGGTAACCAGACCCCCAAGACCCCATCTCTCCCCACAAGCGTCCCCCCTTGCTTGCTGGATCATCTCCACTGTCCCCCAGCTGGGCTCCTCTGCTCCAGGGCTGGGACAGGTTAGTGACCTGGTGCCTCCCCCGGCCCTGCGGTAACCGGACTTTTGGTGTCCGATCAGCACATCTGACTGGACACTGCCAGATCCCCTTTTAGACCGGACTTTCCAGTCAAAAACCGGACACTTGGCAACCCTAGTGTCCTGCCTGATATCATTTGTATTATAATGCTGGCAACAGACAATATATATTTCTACCACCCCTTTTGGGATCCTCATGAAAATGAGACGTTTATATTATGAGTAAGCTTGGAAGGTTTTGATTTTTATCACTAAATGTCGCTAAATGTTGATGTCACTGTATGCACACAAACCAATAACAAATATTTTTATCAATAATCATCAAAATATACAGATAGGCAAAGAAAGAAAAATGCTGCCTGAGAACTTATTAGAGTCAAAATCCAATGATTTAGACTTTTAAATTAGGCTTGTTACAAATGGACTACTAGCAAATGAACAGTAAAAACAGGTATGATTTGTTGATTTAAGGCTATTTCCTTTTTATATTTTGACATGTGATGTCGACAATTTGTGTTTTAACAGTTATAAAGCTTTAACTTTTTGAATCTCAGTGTCTGCTGTCATTAAATAATTGACTGACTTCCCCCCTCCCCACAAAATTTTCCTGCAATTGTGAAAATTTAAATTGATAAAAATCAAAAATGCATAAACACCATAATTTTGTGCAACTGTAAAAATTTTAAGATACAAATAAAATATCAATATTATAGGTCAAAATCATTTTAAAAAATCAAATTCTGCAAAGCCCAATTATGAGGTATCCTAATTAGCAATACATTTAAATGAAATAATCCTGTAGACAAAAGAAAGGAGAATTTATAATCTGATGCACAATAAATGCATTAGTTTGACTTATCTACATGTTTATCAGGTCAACTGCCTTCTGATTAAACATGCATAGATGCTTCACAAGTGCTTCTTGGAAGCGTCCCCTTCAATGTTGTTACATCCTTTTAGAAAACACAAAAGAGACACACTAGCCCTAATAGCTCAAGTGATTTTTTCCTTCCAGCCTGTTCCACATGCAGGTTGATTGTTTCTGAGTAGCATTAGGTGAGGTGAAGTGGCTGCAGCAATGGAAAATGACTAAAATCAATTTATCTGAAGTGCTATCTCCAGTGCCTTATTTATGTGATTCTTGTCAATTTCTATTCATTCCAGGAGACAAGAGGACAGAGATGAGCACAGGGCCAGATCATTCCTTTTAAATCAAATAAAAGTGCTCCCCAAAAATGTAAGGGGAAAGATATGCACAAAACTGCACTACAGGAGGGTTGCTCTTGCTACACTGTACCATTGATCAAATTACAGTCCTACCCCATGTGCATAGGCTGCAGTGGGTATAGTTAGTGGTAGCATGGTATAACATGAAGAATGGTATCAAAACCATTGGAAAGGCTGCTCATTTACAGGAGTTGCCAAGCTCACAAGAAGCAGGGTGATATCAATCAGGTCACTGAGAAAAATCAGTATTCTGGCTAGTCCTGTGCTTACTGGTTGAAAGAGAAAGAATCAGTCAGTGCAGGCACAGCTCTCATACTTGTCTGAGGCAGTAGGACACAGGACCGCTGTACATCAGCATGCTGGCAGTAGGCTGTAAGTGAAAGTGATCTTTGCAGAATATGGCAATGGGTGCCAGACTGAAGGTGGCACTAATTAAAAGTTTGGTAAAATGTACCAGTACACCTCCTTTTCCCACAAACAAGTAGATGTTGCCACACTCCTGGCAGTTATTTCAAATCTCTGGATTGAGAGTCTAACAGTATGTCTGAAATGTCAGCAAACACAATGATACAGAGCATCAGTTGGCAGCCTTGAGAAATAAGCATCTGCACAGACAAAAATCAACAGAAATAGATCTATATAATAAGCAGTAAATGGAAGTAAAGAACAAACACCCATCTGAAAAGGTGAAAAGGCCTAACATAACAGGATTTTTCTGTGTTAGCAGGTTAACCAAATATAAGTCACTGTGCAGTTAGATATTCTTTTTTTTTAATCTTAATTGAAAAAAGATTAATGAAGTTTTTGACCCCACAGCTTTTCCTTTCTATTAATTTTTGAAAACTGTAACCTTATTTATAAAGACAGAGAAGAATTTAATGCTTGTGGACTATGATTTTGAATGCTCAGACGTTAAAGTATCATCCCTGCATGAGAAAACTATATGCTGATTTCTTTGATTTGATGTAATGTCAAATTACAAAGACATTTGAACTGGCATTAGAATTAATCACCTCACTGAATCAGGTCCTAAATCAAAACATAATCAGAAGAGTAGTCAATCCTTGCTCAAGCAAGTGCTCCATAGCATGTGTAAGGCCAAGACATAATCGTACATTGACCGGCCCACCAGCTGTTCAGCGCAGCTTTGTCCCACATACACATCCCTCTCCCAACATGTCTGAGTTCCCTGGGACCAGGGTTTAACCAGGACTAGCTGATACCATGCTGCACACTCTTTGCCCTGGCCTACGCTGACATGGTCAGCATTGTGTCAGCTCACTCAAACCTCCACAACTGTGTCTGATGGTGGTTATGTTGCACAATGTAAATGAGCCCTGTGAGCACACCTGGCCCACATGCATAGGAGAGAGCCCTTGGTGCTCAACTTGAGTCTGGTAGTGCCTTGGTCTGAGCACCACACTGCTGCGAATTACACATGCTTCCTCTGTGACAGGCACGCCAGGAAGGCCAGACCCACAGGGAAATGGAGGGGAGGTAGAGGTTGCTAGGAAAAGCTGAAAGAAGATTGACTGATAGGGCGATCCCCAGGGGAGATGGACAGCCTGGGTTGCCACTGGGGGGCAGATGGGAAGGAGAGGCCAGGCTGCCGTGAGGGGCAGATAAGGGGAGGCAGAGGCTAGGCTGTTATTGGGGGGCATAGGGCAGGCTGCTGTTGGGAAAGTGGGAAGCCCAGGCTTTAAAGTGCACAGGGGGAGGTCCAGGCTGCATGGAGAGGAGGGGACACAGGGCAGGGGGAGGCCCAGTCTCACAGGGGAGAGAGGGTACAAGGGCAGCAGGAGGCCCAGGCTGCACGGGGGAGAGGGGTCACAGGGGCAAGTGGAGGCCGAGGCTGCACGGGGCAGGGGAAGACTCAGGCTGCACGGGTGAGAGGGATGAGGAGGCCTGTGACACTGATAGACCAGGGGCCAGCTTTTGCCAAGGCTGTAGGCATCAGCTGAGCACTGACAAATTCTAGCTGGAAACTAGACCAGCTCATCTGTATGTTAGTATTGTTCCAGTTAGGTATTAGACTTATAAAGATGTGTTTAGCTACTATAAAATGTTTGTAACTTGCTGCATGCATTACTCTTTATTGTAATGTCTGTACCCCATGCTATAAGGTAATATGTACGTTTTACTTTATAACTGTCAAAATGCCTGCTCTGAACTTGTGAACCCAGGCTGCAGGAGGGTTACCCCACCCATCAAGGACTATCAAAACTAAGTGGGCCATTGTGAAGCACCATGATACAAAGACTGGGCTAATGGCCCTCACATCCGTGAAGATTTAAATTTTTATTAGAGAATATTTAAAAATAAACGGTACAAAAGATTTGAAGTCAGTTGTCGATCATTGGGGGGAATATACAGAGTATGGGGGGGATGTTGTTATGTTGGGGCTGGCAGCACACATAATACATACACTACATGCAAGGAAGCTCCTCCTTGCATCAGTTTGAATTCTGAAGGAAGGAAATAAAGATAGCTGACATGAAAGTTCTTCATCTCACTTTGCTGTTTGGACTCTCACAGGGTTGGAGCAAGGAAACAAAAGCACAGATCCCCAGGGTCAACCTGGGTTAGCCCTAAAAAGACATTCAGATGTCATCTTTTGGAACCATATAGATTGTAACCCATTTATGTACATATAGTACCTGCTTTAATCTGTAAATAACTCTCATTTCTTTTAGCTAGTTAATAAATTCTTAGTATTTTACTATAGGATTTGCTACAAGCGTTGTCTTTGGTGTGAAATCTGAGGTACAAATTGACCTGGGGTAAATGACTGGGAGCAACCTGAATATTTTGTGAATTTTGGAATATAGCAACCATCTATTACAAAATCCAGCTTGCCTGGGGGGTGGGAAAAACTGGAATGCCCAAAGGGACGGTCTGTAACTCCATGGCAGTATTGCCAACCCCAAATGTTCAAAAATCATGAGTCAGGCTCATAAAAAATCAGGAGATTGGCTTTAAAATCAAGAGATTGTGTAAAAATAATAGATTTGGAGTTCTTTTTATTTGCCTTCTGCTTTTTGAGACTTTAGGGTGCACTGGGGTCACATTTTGAAACTTTTTTCACAAACAAGAGACTTAGAATCTTACTTTTTCTTTAATAAATGATGGCAGAAACCATCATCTATCCACTTGACTCCAGGAGCTGGGGCGTTAAGGAAAACAATAATTACCATGAGACTCATGACAAAATCATGAGAGTTGGCAACACAGACTGTTATAGGACTTTAGAAGTTCACATCTGTTACTGGGTTGGTGAAACCTAATTACAGAACATACCACTAGTTTGGGGTGTCTGCCCTGCGTCTTGAGAGTCTTCCCTGAGGTTTGCACTCACGGACCAGACAGCATGACAAGGCCCAGCCTGGGAGGAAGGACACAGGGGAGGAGGCAGCCCAGGCTGCACAGTGGAAGGGGGCACACAGGGTGGGGGAGGCACAGGCTCCCACCCAGGGCATAAGGTGGAAGGCACAGGGCAGGGAGGTCCCAGTCTGCATGGGATGTGGGGGGAAGGAAGAGGCAAGGTAGGGCAGGGAGAGGCTCAGGGCAGGGGTGGGGGTCCCAAGTGGTACTGGGGAGGGGGCAGGGCAAGGGGGGGGTCAGTGCAGGGGAAGGGGCGAAGGAGGAAGGGGCAGGGCAAGGGGGGTCAGTGCACAGGAGGGGACAGGGCAAGGGGGCAGTGTGGGGGAGGAGGAGAAGGAAGGTGCAGGGCAAGGGGGCAGTGTGGGGGAAGGGGAGGAGGAGAAAGGGGTAGGGCAAGGGGGGCAGTGCAGGGGGAAGGAAGAGGCAGGGCAAGGGGAGGTCAGTGCGGGGGAGGGGGAGAATGAGGAAGGGGCAGGGCAAGGGGGGCACTGCGGGGGGAGGAGGAAGGAGCAGGGCAAGAGGGCAGTGGGGGGAAAGGGGGAGGAGGAAGGGGCGGCGCAGGGTAAAGGGAACTGAGGGGAGGGGCAAGGCCAAGGGGGCCAGTGCGCAAAGGGGGAGAAGGGGCAAAGCGGGGGGGGGAGACAGGATTCCGTAAGGGGGGGGAGACAGGATTCCGTAGGGGCAGAGGTCAGGGGAGGCCCGGCTCACTGCCTGCGCCGCATCGGGCAGTGCCAGTGACCCGTTCCCTGCTCTTCCCCCGCGCTCCTTAGCGGGAGGGTCGCTGCTGCGCTCAGCGGCCGCCCCAGGCCGACAGGTGGCGCTGCCGCGAGCCGGGCCCTGTCCCTAGCCGGGCGGGTCCATTGGGCCGGAGAGGGGGAGGGCGCTAGCGCTCCCCCGCGCGCCGCGCTGTAGTGCGGGGTTCCGGCCGCTGAGGACGTGGCTGGCCCGGCTCAGCTTCCGCAAGTTCCGCTGCGGGCCGCGGCTTACGGGCCTTGCCTCCCTCCCGAGCTCGGCGAGTGAGTGCGCCCGGCCCGAGCTCGCAGCACGCGGAGGATGAGGAGGTCCCGCGGCGGGGGAGGCGGCCTCCGCGGCTCCTGAGACCCGGCATGGAGACGCCCTACAGCGGCGAGGCCCTGGCCGGAGGCGGGGGGCTGGGGCCCGTGGATGTGCCCAGCGCCCGGTAACTGCAGCTCCCAGCGTGAGGAAGGGGGGACTGGGACCCTCTCCGGGGTCTAGGGTGACCAGACAGCAAATGTGAAAAATCGGGATGGGGGTGGGGGGTAATAGGTGCCTATATAAGAAAAAGCCCCAAATATCGGGACTGTCCCTATAAAATTGGTTTCAGAGTAGCAGCCGTGTTAGTCTGTATCCGCAAAAAGAACAGGAGTACTTGTGGCACCTTAGAGACTAACAAATTTATTAGAGCATAAGCTTTCGTGGGCTACAACCCACTTCTTCGGATGCATATAGAGTGAAACATATATTGAGGAGATATATATACACACACGTATATATATCTCCTCAATATATGTTTCACTCTATATGCATCCGAAGAAGTGGGTTGTAGCCCACGAAAGCTTATGCTCTAATAAATTTGTTAGTCTCTAAGGTGCCACAAGTACTCCTGTTCCTATAAAATTGGGACATCTGGTCACCCTACCGGGGTCTCTACTCAGGCTGCCAGCAGGGGGGCGAGCGGAGTCCCTGCGCCGCCTGCTCAGGCTGTATTTCACCCAGTGCCCAGGCGGGCAGAGGGCCTCTGAGCCAGCCTGCGTCCCCGAGTGGATCTTGGTCCCTGTTGCCCCCTGCTTAGGAAATGCCTGTGATCATTTTTCTTTTGCAGGCTGACCAGATACATTGTGCTGCTGTGTTTCACCAAGTTTTTAAAGGCTCTGGGACTTTTTGAATCCTATGATCTCCTGAAAGTGGTCCACCTTGTCCAGTTTATCTTTATAGTACAGCTGGGGTAAGTGTGCTGTTGTTTAAGCCTTTTATAACACTGCTGCAGCTTCTTTCATTTGAGAATAGTTTTGTGGCAATGAATGCCTGGGTTTCTTTCCATTGGGTTTGTAAAAGATTCATTCTGAAAGGAAAGGAAAGAAAAGTTTCGTTCATAATAAGTCAAGGGCGTTTGTGCCTTTTGTGTGCTGCATGACCGGTTGTTAAAGGGAAAAACCTTCCTTGTTTCTGATGGGATGTACATTTTGACAAAGGATAACAGCTCCTGACAGATGTGCAAGAAAAAAGTTGAGATGCTTTGTTGTCCTATCCAGCTACTCGGCCTGCTTTTCCTTTACCCCTTTTCAGATTTTTATTTTCAATGGGGAATTTGTAGGTACTGATGTAGTGATGGTTAGAGTGTAGCTTTTGTGCTTTGACTTTATTAGATAAAGGGTAGTCTAAGCATCCTCTTGCCATGGATGGTAAAAGAATTTGTGTTGTAATGCACAGCTGTATGATGCTACAAAACTAACCATTTAATTGATAATAGAAATACAATGGTAGATGCATTTAAAATGATCATCCCCAGTTCTAGTAATAGTCCCTGTACTTAAGAGGAAGAATATCTTATTAGAATCAATAGTATCTAAAACCCTAATCTTTAAGCATACTTACTGTAGTTTGAGAAACTATAGGGAAGAAGGAAAAAAAATTTTAATTCATTAAAGTGCTTGTAGTTGCTACTTTTAGACAGATGATGTAATGACAAATACTGAGTAAAGAGAATAAATGTGTATCTAGAATATTTCATTTAAGTAAAAATTACAAGTAAGATCAGTGTGGTCTCTTCTTATGCTACTCTCTTCTTTGGAAGGAAGCTAAGCTGCCCTCCACTCTAGAATCTTACTTTCTACATCTATTGTCATCATTAATAGCTTTGTTGGTAGCTGGACCAATACTAATTTAAGCTTAGCTCATAATGAGTTGTGAAAGCTGTGCTATAACTAACTTGATAACATTGACTAATATCAATTAGCTTTATGTTCCCATTTTATTTCCACTTTTGGGTTTTTCACTTGGCTATTTCCAAACAACATAATCTTTTTTTTTTTCCTTTTAGTTTATTTTTTATGGTTGTTGGGAAGGTAGGATATAGGGTACAGGTCTGTCTCATCTTACACGGGGGTTCTGTTCCACGGTTAGCACGTAAAGCAAAAACCGCGTATAGCCAAAACCCCATTGAGTTCAATGGCGGGCGAAATCGCCCGCACTACAGGTATAGTATTAAAATTGTTGTTTTTCTCTTTTTTTTGTTTTTTGTTTTGTTTTGTTTTTGCCGACCGCGTAAAGTTGAAATCGCGCATGTTAAATGCGCGTAAGATGCGACAGACTTGTATACTCTTTCAGGCCAGTTCTAGTACAGGTGTGTGGGTGAGTGGCTTTATTTAGTTTTTATGCACTCAGAAGCCTTCAGGTAGGGGCACCTTAGAAATGAAAATGTAACAGTAGTATTATATAATCATGCTCCCCTTTAAAACTCTATTCTTTTCTACACATTCACTTATTTTGATCCCTGCTAAGTGTGAATTAACAACCATTTGGCTATCCTCTGCCAGACTTGTATGGCTGGCAAAATAGGCAGGACTAAAATTCATTTGCTACAAAAAGCTTACTGAAGCTTATGGCTACTTGAATAGCTGAAATGGGCTATGGGTGACAGAAACATATTGAGCCACTGTTGTTTTTTCCCTCCCGCTAAAGCCAGGTAGCATTCATTTAAGATACAAGTGGAGCTGTAGAATAGTTACTTGTTACGGGGGAGAAACAATTGCCTAGAACTAGTGTGAATAATAAAATAGCTACATTTGAACTTTGACTGAAAGTGCACTTGAACTAGTACACTAATGGAGAATATTTCCCCTAACAGGTCTGCATTTTTTATGGTTTTGTTTCAAAAGCCATTTTCTTCTGGAAAAACTGTGACCAAGCGCCAGGTGAGTTGACTTATACCTAATGCTTGAACACTCACTTTTAGATACTCTGGGACAATATGAATAATGGCTCTAGTAAAATGTTTAGTTGCTTGCTGGAAGTGAAAGGGATGTTTCTGGTTTCATCTGGAAAACATGGCTGGGATTTTCAAAATGACCTAAGTGACTTAGGAGCTCAAGTCCCATGGAAAATTACATCCTGCATGAGCACTCTGTTCTTTACCAACTAACATGCAAATAGCTGTAAATATGAAGAGATCAGTCCTGAGCTGCACCCTGGGGAATGCCTCCTGTACCAGGGACCAAGAGGAGGAGGGTGGCCCAGAGGATTGTATTGTGCGGGAGGGTTTGGGCCACCAGCTTTTCAGCCCCTTTGTGCTGATCCCACAGTGCAGAGGAGTCCGAGCAGTTGTCAGAATGGAGCCTGAAATATGGAGAGGAAGAACTTTTGTCGTCATCCCTTCCCTGCATTCATCTTTATATAAAATAATTGATTGTGCCACTACATAGTAATTTGGAATGTATTTAGTATAGAGGATCTGAACCAGGAAATGTCCTAAAGGTAAATTTGGCTTGAGAAAGCTCATGGCAGAATTTAAAAGAAAGTGAGAGGGGGACCAAATTTCTTGGTTTTGTCATACATCAGGAAAAATCTATCTTTCTGTCTGCTAAAGGTATTAATTTGGTCTTAACTCAAATGTTGGATTTTTAAGATTTTTGGCGTAAGAATAACTTGAGTGGATTATTTAAAAAATAAAAATCGCATCTAACTTTATCTAGTTGTTTGTCTGGTTTAAAACAAGAAAATACATCTATTATTTGCAGTGTTGTTGTAGCCAAGTTGGTCCCAGGATATTAGAGAGACCTGGTGGGTGAGGTAATATCTTTTATTGGGCCAACAGAACTTCTCACCCACTTGTCTCACTAAAATATATCATAAGTAGTTTTATTTTAATAAAAATGAGCTGCATCTCCTGATAAAGACTTCTTAAATCATAATCCTTCAAATTTTAGGTGCATGCTTAATTGTAAGCACGTAAGTAGTCCCAGTTGACTGGGATTAAAATTAAGTACATAAATATTTGTAGGGTCAAGGCCTTAGTTTTATAATGTTGAACAACTTTATCTAGCACTGTGAATGTCTGTCAGATGTATTTTATTGTGTAATACACTGAGTGTTAGCATTTTTTGACCACTAAGTAAATTTGACTTCAGCCTAACTATTGTAACCCATGGATTTTTTTAAAAAAGGCACTAAAACTACATCAAAAGAACTTGCTGCTGTGATAGAAAATGATAAAAGTAAAGAATTTCAGCCATAAAATGTATTTCCAAAAGTAAACATAATGGGTCATTGTGAAGTAGTCAAGACAAGTCAGATCGTTTTAATTTCTGAAGATGCTCTACAGCATACATTTTAATGTTCCTTTAATGTAATGATTGGTATGTGAACTGAATGCAAGATGTTTGTTTGGAAAGCAGGCAAAAAATGTTAATAAAATGTTTTTCTTTTATAGTGGATCAAAATAGTTAAACATGCGGTTGTTGGCTGTATCATTTCACTTTTGTGGTTTTTTGGCCTCACTCTTTGTGGACCTCTCAGGTAACGTACATGCCTGAAAGCATACTTTATTTGTATACACTAACTTAATTTGTTTTATAGTTATTTGAAATAGCAAGTCTGTACACTTAATTTCTTTTTAAATTAAGTGTGTTTGATAGAAATGTACTTTTGTTTGTTTATAAAAATAAATCCTCAGATGAGCAGCCATTATTCAGTTCCTGGTTTGCTACAGGACATCCTAGTTTACTCTTTTAGTGTGGAGGGGTTGAGCGTACTGTGGTGATGGTAATACTCTTAGGTCTGTGTAGAGAAAAAGTCCCTTTAGTTCATTAAGTGGCAATCACTGAGTGATGCAAGGGACTATCTTGACTGATTCAGAAAGGATCAGAAAAAAGATGACAACATTGGACTTCCAGAGGTGAAGAGCTTCGGGAAAGCCTCTCTCTGAATAGTTAATGTGTGGAGATAGGGCTTAAAGCTATCTAATTCTGCAAAGGTTAAGCTTTAGTTTGCCTAAAAAAAAAAAAGGGAGGGGGGAGGTTTAGCTCTTATGATAGCAAAGATGTCCAAATGCGAATCAATTTACTGCTGTTTTCTCAGGTCAGCTGAAAGTTCCAGTGCCTTTGTGAATGATCGATGTTTTCCCAAGCAGAAGCAGTGAAAATGATATGTCTTGTAGTCACTTTTACTGCTGCTATTAAGAAAACTATGCACATTTGTAAAACTGACACTTTCAAACTTCTGCTGCTTGGGAAAGCTACCAGCAGTAGAGGAAGTCACTGGAGTTATGAATGGTGGATGAGGATCCAAAAGTGAGAACTATACGTTGTCTGCATTGAGGCGATTGTATGAGAAGGAGAGTAGTGGAAATCAGCTCCTCAGTAATCAGAAGTTAACAGGAAAAGAAAAGGTCCTTTTCCCAGCCAGAGAACAGGGAACTTCAGATTTATCAGACATTATTGTAATATGAACATTAATTCCATCTTGAGCAATTTGATTCTTGATGCTCTAATAAAGCACGCTACTGTTTAAAAAGTGTTTAGGTAGTTACTACTACTCAATTACTGTACATGATCTATGGTTTGAGCTAGAAAATAGGTGTTTTTATGTGATTTGTCATCATGGCAGAGTCTATCAACAGCTGGATTGCTGGACTACACTTCAGGTTCCCTACCATTCTTTTGAATTGCACAATGTTCCTATTGAAGCCATAGATTAAATTCTTGACCTCCCTTCCATTTAATTTTAGTTGAAACCAGGTATATCAAGCTAGTGCATCATATTGAAATGGACGTGATAAAAATTGGTTTCTCTCTTGTTTTGTAGGACATTGTTGCTGTTTGAGCACAGTGATGTGGTTGTTGTGTCACTGCTTAGTGTTTTGTTCACAAGTTCAGGAGGAGGACCAGCAAAGGTATTTAAATATTTTTTGTTGAAAAAGACCATTATAATGTATAACTTTAAAATGTAACTGGTATTCAGGAATACAGAAGAGGTAAACCTAATTGTTTCTGACTCAAATTCATAAAAGGGATAGGTAAATTATGTATATTTTAAGTTTAAATGTAGGTGAAACTACAATCTGTACTTCCTTTTTTAATGAAATAAATATGCAAACAGGCACACATACAAGGAGTAACAACATGAAAAGGTGTTTGAGATTCACAATGATGAAGAGATGCAAGGAGTTTATCATTTGTATGCAGAAGAAACTTAAAATATAGTATTTTGCACTTGTATAGCACTTTCCACCCAAGGACTTCAAAGTGATTTACAAACATTAGTAAATTAAACTTCATATTTCTGGGAGCAGAGAAACAAGGAAATATTATCCCCATCTTATGGATGTTTCAACTGAAGTACAGAGAGATTAGGTGACATTCCCAGGGTCATATATAGCAACCATAGCCATATTCTCAAAACAAATAATTCTGATAATACCTTTCATCTATAGATCTCAATGTACTTTACAAAGGAAGCAAATATGATTATCCCCATTTTACAGAAGGGGGAAATGAGGCACAGAACTGCTGTGACTTGTCCAAAGTCACCTAACAAGTCTGATAAAAGCTGAAAACAGTTTTTTTTTATAACCAAGATCAGTTTCTCCAAATGTAATTTTTGCTTTAAGGATTTTGTTTGGACTTTGTTTTTCTTACATGTACACACCTGTGGGGAAGGGAAAAGCCCTTTGCATGGTTTTTGTGCAACTTTTAATGTTTGCCATCCAAGTAAGCCATTTTATATTGATGCCCTTTTGTTGTCTTTCCAGACAAGAGGTGCTGCGTTTTTCATCATTGCTGTGATCTGCTTATTGCTTTTTGATAATGATGATCTCATGGCTAAAATTGCAGAACATCGTATCCTTTCTTACCATGTGTTTGGAGTAAAAGTGTAAGTTAGCCTTGTTTCAACTGCATTTTCCTTTCCAGAGCATTGTACTCGTGACTGGAAAGAAAAGAGGAAACAGTCATTCCGAGCAACTAATCCAGTCAAATGCAGGTTATTAGTCACTTTAGGGATAACAGCATCGGCTATACATTTGCTATAAACAATTACAATCTAAATGAACATAATGACAGAAAAATCCCAATTTAGTTACCAGGCCCCTTCAACTAACTAGAAGCCTCTCTGTTCAGTTTCCCTCTCAGAGAAAGCTTGAGGCCTATGTCCCAGGAGTGGTGGATGCTCAGCACCTCATAATATGTCTCTACTGTGCAGTTAACCTGGGTGGATTGACACGTGGGTTAGCCTAGCCTGGTGTGAATCCCCACTGCAAAGCTGTACCCACATTTTTGTATCCTCCCTGTTTATGCAATCCCATGTGTGTCTGGGGTACATCCCATGGTTTCTTGTGCTGAGGTACTCATTCTTTGTCAGTCATTTGTGGTAGCTGCAGGAGAGCTTATCTGTCCTTTGGAAGGAATTGTGGGAAGGACATTAGAGGACTGATTTAGCAGGCTCATCCACACCCAATCTTACCAATTGTCTTCCTTCATTTTCTGTTAGACCGATTTCACTTGCTTCTAAGTTAAAATATAATTTTTGTCTATTCAGAAGGAATCATTTTTTAAATTTTTTTATCTTGATTGCACCTCTCTTTTTTATTTGTCAATTTCATTAATTTTCTCAAGTTTAAATTTTTGTTCGGAAACTCTTCAAAAGCTGTCTATTAACAGAATGTTTCATACTTTAGACATTTCATTGATAAATAAATATTGTAATGCTTCCAGTGAAAATTGATCTAAAATTTTATTTCTGGTATCCAGTTCTTCCTCTTAAGTCCAAATAATTACCAGATTTAACATCAATGTTAAGACTAGCTTATGTGAAATGTTTCAAGTTCTTTCATTGAGTAACATCATTTCAGATATTTTACCTAAGGAAGCAATAGACTTATGGACTTCTGTAATTTAAAATTTTAGAATTATCCAAACTTCAAAGCTTAATTTGATTCAAATTTTACTTTCTTTAAATGTACAATGTTTCCTCTATTGCTCTCCTATGGTATTTACAGTTTCTGGTCCTCTTATATACCTGTAGCTGTGTTTTTCATTATTTTTTAAATAACATCAGTAAATCACTTGTGATCCTTATGAGAATGAGGTGCTGTTGAGATGTGGTTGGGCAGTTGGAAGAGGGTTCATTTGGAGAATCTTCCTTAACTTTGTTTAGCTGAGGGCCATCATGACAGTGCTCTTACCCATGTTCTTCATACAATCATTGCTTTCCTAGGAGTTGCAGATCACAAGGTAAATTGCTTTCTTCTGTAATCTATATGCTGAATTATTGAATGTGTTCATAAAAATTCTGAGAAGAGAGCTGCATTAATTCAAAATGTCCTATCAACTATTAGCAGCATTTTACTTTAATACATAAGCTGAAAGTATTTGTTAAATTTGTTCCTTTTTTACTTGAAGTAGTTTCATTTCAACTGTGACTTAGATATTCATGACCCTTAATAGACAAGCCCTCTGTTCCCTAGTGTTATCAGTCATTGTCTTGTGTGTCTGTCTCTTTCCCACGCTACTTGGAGCCTAAGAGCCAGATTCTGATACCCTCACTTGAGTTGGGTGATACCCCAATTTTCTCTGTAGCCCTATTTTAATTAGTGCGGCTTTTTACTGAGTAAAGTATCAGAATCATGCTGTATGAGGCTTATTGCTGTATTTGATTGGAACTGCCTGTCACGCTCCAGCTAGTTAGTCTTGTTGCTGGAACTGCTGCACTGGCAAATGAAAAGCCGAAAAGAAAATACTGAATTTGTGACACCGCTAGAAAACATTGGCCTTATTTAAAAATAACTTAACTCATCTGTCTGATTTAAATTGGTTAGCCTAGCACAGGGTAGATTAGACCTAAGAAATATGAGAAGCTAATTTTGTATATGTAAATATATTTTGTAAAGATTAGGGAACAATTTCTAAATAAAAGGTTGGGGAGAAATGACACAGGGCTTGAATGAAGATAAATAAATACAAAGAGTGTGGATGATATAAGATGATTCCATTTTATTTTCAAACATTTCCAATGTGCTACTTTGTGGGTGGAAGAAGGGAGAATGGCAAGAGAGAAATTGAAGATGGAGTTCCAGTTAGAAATACTGGGAGTTGCAAACTAAGTCATAGAACGTTAGCGTTAGCAAATAAAGCTTATCTTTGGAGGGGACGGGGGAATACCTTGTCTGTGTCTTATGTTAATAAGTAAAAGGAGGAAATAAGGAAAAGAATATTAATATTCTGTCATGTAAATACTACTTATATTGGAGTGAGGTAGTTGACTTAAGTACTGCTAATAGGATCTATCTGTGTTGCAGGGTGGAGTGCTGTTGCTGGTACTGGCATTGTGTTGCAAGGTTGGTTTTCATATGGCTTCCCGAAAGCTCTCTGTAGATGTAGGTGGAGCCAAGCGTCTTCAAGCTTTGTCTCATCTTGTTTCGGTCCTTCTGTTGTGCCCATGGGTCATCGTCCTATCTCTGACAACTGAGGTAACAGCATAGCAAGGGTTCATCAGCAAAAGTGACTGATATTCGAACAACTGCATTTGTAAACTGCAACATATACCTTTCCTTTACAAGAATTTATTTTACATTATTGGAACTTTTCTTGAGATTTTTGCTTGAAAAATAGATTGGTTTTATATGCACAGTGTTTCTGATACGTACATATGTGTGATTTGATTTTTGTTTGTTTGTTTGGGTTTGCTCTCTCAAGACTCATAAGAAGAGGATATGTTGGACTGTGTGCGGTAGTTTGGTTTCTCTACTAACCTTACAGGCAGTGATGATGAAGATATTGTCTCTCTTGGGGAATACATGTTTGTTCTAAATTTGCAGCTTTTACACCACTATCTTTCTATATAGAGAGAATTAAATCAATAGAAAACATTTTTATAGCAAATCAACTTCATTAATTTCCTAACTGGATGGTTTTTCTAGAAGACTTGTTCTAGTTCAACCACAGATATTGGACTTGAAGTAGTAATTAATTCAGGGAAGTTCTGTGATCTATGTTAATACAGGAGGTCAGACTAGATGATCACGATGGTCCCTTGTGGCCTTATAATCTATGAATCTGTGAATACCTGTTTATTTAAAGTGTCTAAAGTATAGCAAACGTGCAATAGATTAAATACTAGATACATAAACTGGTACTATATGTAGGTGACACTTCTGCCAACCTGTGATCAATACTGCTAAGAATTTGTTCTTTTTATCACAGAGTAAAGTAGAATCCTGGTCCTCTCTCATCATGCCTTTTATAACTGTTATCTTTTTCGTCGTGATCTTGGATTTTTATGTGGAGTCCATATGTTCTGTCAAGATGGAAGCCTCAAAGTGTGCCCGTTATGGATCGCTGCTCATTTTGATTAGTGCGCTGCTCTTTGGCAGCTTCTGGACACATCCGATAACAGATCAGCTTCGAGCTATGAACAAGCCAGCACACCATGAAATCACAGAGCACGTTCTCTCTGGAGGAGTGGTAGTGAGTGCCATTTTCTTCATTTTATGTACGTACTCCTTTTTTTCCCCTTTAAATGATAAACCAGTTAAAAATAATTATATATTACTGGAAGGTCACACACATTCTCTGTAGAATTCCACCACAGTTGCTTCTGTAGGTTCCATGGGTGAGGGGGAACAGCACAGTATTGTAGACCCACAGCTACATTCATAATTCATTGCCTACAAAAAAGGATACAGTAAATCTTTCTGCTTGTGGAAATGATGATCCAGTCTAGTATAACAATAAAACGTTAGCCTTGAAAATGAAGCTGGTGACTTTCACCACCTTGATATGCTGGTGGAAGTTTTAATCACTGATAAAACACTTGCATTATCAATCATCCATAAAGGTTAAAAACAACAACAAAAACATCTACCTCTCTTTGCAGCTGCCAATATTCTGTCCTCCCCCTCCAGGAAAGGGCAGAAAGGCACTCTTATTGGCTATTCTCCTGAAGGTATTCCTCTATATAATTTTATGGGTGATGCTTTGCAGCATAGTTCTCAGTCGTTACCCCGGTTTATTAAAGAGTCACTGAAACAAATCCTTGAGGAGTATGACTCTAGACAGATTTTCTACTTCTTGTGCCTAAATCTGGTAAGTGCACTTTTTTAACTCTAATGACAAATCATAGTAGAAAAAGGGTCAATCTCTTTAAAATTTACTGGCAACTTTTAATATGACCTTTAACTTAGAATCATAGAACTGGAAGGCACCTCGAGAGGTCATCTAGTCCAGTCCCCTGCACTCATGGCAGGACTAAAAAGTATTATCTAGACCATCCCTGACAGGTGTTTGTCCAACCTGCTCTTAAAAATCTCCAGTGATGGAGATTCCACCACCTCCCTAGGCAATTTATTCCAGTGCTTAACCACTATGACAGTTAGGAAGTTTTTCCAAAACTTAGTTAGTTTTGGCATAGTTAACTTAATGGAATCTTAAGATTGAATACATTTTTGCTGGGTCTTCTGTGAAAGACAGGATAGTTTGACTTACAGTTGTACTTGTCAGGTTAATATGAATAGTCATGGCACCTTGTATGTATTTGTATAGCGACTAGCACAAGGGGCCTCACTCATTATTGACTCTTCTGGGCCCTACTGCAATGTAAATATACTCTGACAAAGCACTGAATGCATTTACAAAGACTGGCACCTGTTTCCTGCCCTGAAGACCGTACAATCCAATACACACAAGACACTCAACAGTAATTCAGGAAAGAGTGTTGAAAGACAGAGATCAAGGTATGAAGGATTTCTGAAATAAATCTATTTGAAGAAATGGAGAGGGTGGTTGGTGGACAAGAATTGGGAAACAATTCCAAATGTGTGGCACGTGATGATGGAGATGAAAGATGACTGAGAAACAAAATGAGTAATTGGCAGTAGGAACAAAATCAGAGATGTAGTGGGGGAACGGGAGATCACATAAGACCTAGAAATATGAGCAATGAGCTTGAGTGCCTGCAGATAAGATAGAAAGTGGGAAGTTAGTTGAAGGCATTCAAAGGGGGATGACAACAGAAGTAGAGGGAGATCAGTTTAGTGTCATTTTGGAATAGATAGGAGTAGAGGTGAGAAATGGGGAAGCTGCATGGACTTGACTTATAGTAATTGAGGGGGGAGATGAAAGAATGCACAAAAATGTTAGCAAAGAAGATTCTAGTAATTTTCCAGGAGTGTGAAAGTTTGGGTATGAGGGGAGTAAAGTGTCAACGGGTATGTTGACACTGCAATTGGACAGCCACGGCTGGCCCATGCCAGCTGACTCAGGTTCACGGGACTCTGGCTGAGGGGCTCTTTAATTGCAATGTAGACTTCTGGGCTTGGGCTGCAGCCCGGGGTCTTGGATCCTGCGAGGTGGGAGGGTCCCAGAGCTCAGGCAGGAGTCTGGAACTGGACACTGCAATAAAACAGCCAACAGCTAAAGCCCCGCAAGCCTGTGTCAGCTGTCATGGGCCAACTGCAGGTTGTTAATTGCAGTGTAGATCTACCCAAAGATGACTTCAAAAGTATGAATGTAGAGGATGGGGAAGTTAATGGAGAAAGAAGGAACTGGAGAAGGATTAGGAAGAAAGCTTGATTTTTATAGAGACACAGATTTATAGATAACGATGGGTCATGCAGGAGGAGATATGAGGTAGGTACCATCTTCCTCTCAAGACTAATTCCTAAACTACTTAAAACCTTTAGTTAGCAAAGAAAACAGAAGTAATTTCTATAAAGCAACCTCCATAAATAAAATGTGTAGTGACTGAAAAACACTTTCGTTAAACTACATCTTAATGCAATGGCTTTTTGAAACCTGCTCAGTGAATAAGAAACCATCCATTAGGTGACAGTCTTTGAGTAAACAGCCTTTTGATTTGTTACAAGTAATGCTTGTTTGGGAGGAATTCAAAATCAGTGTTGGGGACAATTATGTTACTGAGTAAGGGGGCTTGTGTAAAGACTTGTTAACAGGAGTACTTTTTTCTGCAGGAGTTTAATGTAACCAATATATGCTGGTTGGTCATATCAGATATCTGAGGTACTCGCTAACCACTTAAGGAGTGCTCTAGCTTTGATACAAATCATTTATGAACAGCAGCTGTCCAATTTTCAGATATTCATAATCCTGCAGGATGGACCAGTCATTATCTGTAAAAAGCACCCACCAAAACATGTAAACAAATGGCTACAGAAGCTTTCATCTCTAGGGAAATTTTTCATCTAAATTTTTCATCTCCCTGTTCACCATTGCCTTGGCAAAATGAATTGGTAAACTGCCTGGTTCCAGATAATTATTACCATCATAATTGATGAGAACTGTCTCCCATGTTGACTGCTTTGATAGACACACTGTAGACTAGATGGGCTTGCAAATTATATTGTCCTTTCAGCCCAAGAGATCAGATCACAGTTGAGCTACATTGCCATGCCAATGTGCTTGAAACTCCCTGCTCAGTACTGTTTATATTGATTTGTTTGTAAATAAAGAATTCTAGTTTCCCATATAGATGCTGTCCCTTTTATAGAAATTACGTTTGTTTGTGCAGAAGAGAGGGGGAGTTTTAAAATGTCTGCATTTACATTGACTTTTAATACAAAACTTAATATTACAATCCATAGTTTTGTTTTGTAGGAGAATAGAGTAAAATTGGTGCAGAAATATTTAAACCCTCTAAAATTAGTAGCGCCCTTCATGGCAGAGCTTCATGCCAACTGCATATGCAAAATAAAAGCACAATTTCATCTCAGAACATGTTACAAGAAAAAAAATCAATTTTTCTTTCATTTTAGGCTTTCACTTTTGTGGAACTCTTCTATGGAGTGTGGACCAATAGCCTTGGTCTAATCTCAGATGGATTTCATATGCTTTTTGATTGTTCTGCTTTAGTTATGGGACTTTTCGCAGCTCTAATGACTAGATGGAAAGCAACCCGCATATTTTCATATGGGTATGTACACTAATTTTTACATAATTATTTTGAAGAGATGCTGCTAGTTAGTTGTAGGTCCTCATTTTTTCCTCTTAAACACAAGGGACTTGGGGTATGTTCCTATTATGAAATCTTTTCATGGCACTTACTATTTCAACACTTTATTACTCCTCCTCTTTCTCCCTGCCCCTCAAAAATGTCTGTCAGTGTTATGAACCCATTGTGCTACTCTAGATCAGTCAGTTTTTCAAAAAGAAAATGAGGTATTACATGTGAAAAATACAAGCAGTTATGTCAGCATGATTGCAGGAAGGGATTTGGAAATGTGTGTGTACACGCTGAGATATTCAGAATTTAATGGGGTATTTAGCCATATAACTCCCAATGAAATTAGCAGAATTATGTGGCTAAATTCCCTAGCCAGCTTGTCAACTATCAGCTGTAATATATGTAGTATAGTTAACTTTTTTAATTGTATCACTATAACTTTGTATTATGAGGACAAGGCCAATTACCACATGGCCATCTTTCATCCCTTTTGTTTACCTACCATCTCTTTATTTTGTCTTTGATTGTAAGCTTTTTGGGGTAGAGATTGTGCTGTGTTGGGAAAGCACCTACCACTTCGTGAGTGCTACCACAGGACAGAGCAGAAAATAATTGTGTAACATATTTGTTATGGTAGTTTGTTCTAACGTGAAAAATCAAACTGACTTGAAAAGGAAATACTGTATTAAATGCATGAATAAGCCAAATAATATTTTCAAATATGATAAATCTAGCTATTCCTCAGTCTTTCTTAAATGTACATTACACTTGTTCACTTTCAGGTATGGCCGTGTAGAAATTCTCTCTGGATTTATTAATGGCCTTTTTCTAATGGTAATAGCTTTCTTCGTGTTCATGGAGTCTGTGGCCAGACTGGTAGATCCTCCAGACATAGATACAAATATGTTAACTGTAAGTTTTGTCATTTTCTTCTGTTAAAAACAGTTTTAGTTACTCCTGTAGAATATTTATTCCGTAATTGAAATTAAGATCCACTTATCTGAATAGTGGGGACTCAAATTATATAATGTCAAGCATTTGTTTTCAGTATGACTTCAAAATGTTTCTTTGCTTTCTATTATATAGTGACTAACAGGATTAAAAGTCCATACGTCTAAAGATAAAAACTTCATTATATTGCCGGCTTCTAAATGTTACCTTCTCCTATTTTAAAGAGAAAAAAAATTCTCTCCAAACCTATTCAAAAGTTAGTTAAATTACAGAAGTAATTTCTTATATTACAATCCTAGTTTTATAATGAATGGCATTTGTCTGTTGGAAAGGGGGATAGGGTGTGGTTAGCTTTGTGAACAAGGCTTTAATTATTTGATCCTCCTGTTACATACATGGAAGGAAGTTCCATTTATCTACAAAATAAACTATTGAATACAGTAACTTAACATTGCATTTTTCAGGAACATAACATCGTTTTGCTTAAAGTAGTAGTTAAGTGAATCCAATTTCCCCATAAGAATTAATGTAAAGGGGGTGGCGGTTAGGTTCTGGGGGGGGGGGGGGAAATTGCCATAAAAAGACTAATATATATATATATGTATGTATGTATAGAGTGTGAGGCTACATTAACAACGTGTTAACCCTTGAGGGCTCAGTCGAGCGCTAGGTCATCATTTAGCAGTAAGGCTATTCCACTCTCTTACTTCACCATCTCAACCAAGCTTCACAATCATCATTGCTGTGTACATATTAAATTGTTTGTTTAAAACTTATAGTGTGTGTGTTGTCCCGGGTAACAAAGTTATATATACACACACACACTATAAGTTTTAAACAAACAATTTAAGCCCCTCATTCCCAGCCCCACCCCAGAGCCCGCACCCCCAGCTCGAGCCCTCATCTTCTCTTCCCCCCCCCCCCCCACCCCTCTGCTCCAGCCCTGAGCCCCCTCCGGAACCACTCATCCCTGGCCCCACCCCAGAGCCTGCCCCCCAGCCAGAGCCCTGCCCTGCCCCGCACTCCAACCCTCTGCCCCATATCGGTACACATGGACGTAAAAAATTCGAGGGAACACTGGTGCTGATTACCGCAGGTAGTCTTAAAACCGTCCTTGATGTATGTATGGGTACAGCTAAATCATGGAATCAAAACTGTAGATCCTGTCTTTTCACAATTTTTGCTTTTTTTCCCTAAGTCTAAGCCTTAACTTCTTAAACAAAAATAAATTTTACTTTTGTTTTTTTTGTTTGTCTTTCAAACAAGTGTGAAATTACCTCTTTCCTCCCATTGAAGGCATTGAACTCCAGTGCTTATATAGACACTTAAATACTAAATTTTAATAGTGTAATTTAAGAGACACTCATCTGGAGTTAAGGCCTATTTTAAAAACATTGCTATCCTATATCTCATACTGAGCTCTGTGGCCACATTCTCCAAATATGAGCTTCCTATTCCTATACCCTCTGCTAGGAGGTGGGGGTTCTTTCTGTCTCCTTCCTAACTGGCATTTTCCTGTTAGTTTTCCAGTCTCTTCATGCAAGAGTGGTGGAGAGTTATTTGTATTCTGGTAGCACCCACAATGTACTACTTAAACCCATAAGGCGACATGGTCACTACCCCCAAAATATTTACAATTTAAGATGAAGTGTGCAGGTCCTTTTTAACTGTTCCTGTATGTTCTACTTGATAAGTGATTTTGGGGAGTTGAGAGAGAACTTTCGCTCTATCCTCAGAGCTTTATTTCTTGTGGGAGAAGTAGACGAACTCAGTCTCACTTTGTTGAAAGCAAAGTTGTCTATGTCTGTACCTGCTGATACTAGATTTTTTTAAAGAGGAAAAGAGAAGTCCTTCATATGAAGAGACGTTTCACTTGTGAGCATTCAGCAGCAAGGGAATCCTCCTGCTATTGTCATTGTTAACTTCAGCTAATTGGACATGCCACGGAAGTATGTTAGATGCTGTTAACAGAAAAAATGTCGTTTTCTAGCAAACAAGTTAATCTGAGTGTTAAGGAAGAAATATTGGATTTAAAGGTTGTGCTTTTTTTCTTTCTTTTCTCCCTCTCATAGCCAGTCTCAGTTGGAGGGCTCATAGTAAACCTTGTTGGTATCTGTGCCTTTAGCCATGCCCACTCCCATGGGGCTTCTCGTGGAGGCTGTCACTCACATGATCACAGCCATTCACACCATGGTCATGGACATGGACACAGTCATGGCCATTCCCACAGTGACCATGGACACAATCACAGTCATGGACACTCTCATGGGTTTTCAGGAGGAGGCATGAATGCCAACATGAGAGGTAAGTACAAATAGTTTAATTTTAAAAGTAAACTAGCCGTCGAAAAACCTTTAAATCAAAGTATCCCTTGTCCACTTTTCTTAATCTCTCTAAAACTTGTTTTCTGGCAGTCTTTTTATATAGCACATATAGAGCTTTTTGGAAACACTTTTTCTAGCTAAAATGTTTTAAAGAATAAACATAATTTGGGATATTCCACTAGCTTCTTCCCTCACACTTAATGTTCTCAGATTTGTGATGGTATGGGTCCTAGAGGCACTTAATGTTGATTTATTTTTATTATTATTTGATCCATAATATTTTTACAGTACCTAAAATGTACTATATGTCTTAAAGACCAAGTAGAACTCCAACATCGATGTATCTAATTTTAGATGGCATATGACAGCTGATCAATTAAAATAACTAGGAAAGGGATGGGGAGTGGAAGAACCAAGGTTAACAGCAATACATTTAAACAGTTACTCTATTTAGACACATTCACCTATTTAATTATTTGTACTTGGGTAGCATCTATAGGCCCAAACTTCTGGTTCAGTTAGTGTTAGCTTTTTTAAAAATAATTAACTTGCCACTTATGGTATGACATCCCCCAGGGTATAGTCTAGACTGTGGAGCCACTGTGTCCCCTTAACTCTCCAGCCTGGGGTGCCTTTTACTCTGATTTGCTATCAGAACAGCCGCTCCTGGCCTGCTCACGCAGCCGTCAGCATGCAAAATCAAACCCAGCTGAAAATATGAATGCTCTCCCAGCCACACATGAACTATATATAGGGTGACACCCGCAAATCCCCCAGTCCTAGCATTACATCCCAGAAATGTGTGTCTTGCACTGCTTCGGACTCCCCCACTTCTCCCCGAGCTGTGTAAGCTCATTAAAAGTCCGTCGTTCTATCAAAGGGAACAATGAGATTCCCCAAGCACTTCAGTCAAAACACGCTGGTTTAGATTAGTTAATAAACGTTTTATTCTTTTAAGAAAGATTTTAAGTGATTATAAGTGGTAAAGGCATAAAAGTCAGTATTGGTTACAAGAGAAATAAAAGATAAACACGGAAACTTTACCAAGCTAAATCCTAAACTTTACCAAGCTAAATAAGATTTGAAAGCAAAAGGGTTTCTCACCCAAAACTTTCAGCAGTCCTAACTGGAAAGCCTTCGTTAGGACCACTCTCCCCAGTTCAATGATGATTCTTTGTCTTTCAAACAATCTTGCTGCAGTGAGAAGAGATGGGGGAGGAGAGGTGGTCAGGGGCCTGTTTTCCCCCTTCATATATCCTGACCCTTTTTACTGGAAAAGTCCTTGCTGGGTGCTGGGGTCAACAGTTGTATTGCATACATGCTCTGCCAGCTGTCCTTCAGGTGAATTGTAAATTTCTTGCTTACAATTCCTGTTGCTGAAGAACGACTGCTTAAACTGATGATTGCTCTTTCACACCTGGCTGGAGCCAGAGTGCCTTTTACTCTGAAAAACTCGTTTGTGGATGTTACCCAGAAGTGTACAGCATGTTACAGTAACAATCATACAATAGAATCTTATAACTTCATACACATTGTTGCTACACACATCAACAGGACAATAATGTTCAGCAGATTATAAATTTTCAAATTGCACCTCACAAGGCATACTTTGTACAAGAGTTATCATAATTTTATGAAAAGTGGTGACCATAATAGTATAGATTGTTACACTGGGATAGCATCTATAGGCTTGAACTTCTGGTTCAGTTAGTCTTGGGTTTTTAAAAATAATTAACTTGCTATTTATGGTCAGTAAGGAAGAAGTGAATTTTGAGAGGATTTGAGGGAAGAGAGTAGTGACTGGGTGGGCCAGGACTGGGAAGTCATTCTGTGTGTTGGTAACATTGGTAGTAGTCTGAACAAAGCCATAGAGATGGTTGTGAGCTAAGTAGACCAATGGGACATTGAGGCTGACATAGTTGTTCATAGTTTTCCTTTACAAACCAGCATGCAACACAGTTTCTACAAAACTTTGTAAACCATGTTTGTCACTGATTCATAATATAAAATAATACTTCTCGTCAGTTCTGCTAAAGACCAGACTAACCTAAAACACAAAGCTGGCAGCATTATTTAATAAATAAATATATATATATTTATTTATTAAAGTGTGGTTACTTGCTGGAATCTTCCTGATAGTATGGAAAAAATACAATATATAGCAAATCTACCAAATATTTGTCACATTAAGTCTATTACAATAAATTTTAGTATGTAAAATGTATTGTTTCAAGCATTTAACTATCACAATGCTATATTATTTTAATTGAGAAGTTGAATGCAATCAAATAGCTTAGATGACTATTCTACCGATCTGAATTTTTTTTCCTTGGTAAAGTCTGCTCAGCTTCTCACTACTTGCATATTCTTTAGTGGGAGCTGAAGTATCAGGATTAATCTCACAAACTATTAGTGTTAAGAGGTTAATATTTTGTACCTTCTAAATGCAAACTGAGAGTACTAGAGTTCAAATGATCTAAAACACTAATCCTAGCAGCAGCAGGTTATGAGAGATGTAAATCGCACCAGAGTTGGAGTAAAAACACAAAATGATAATGGTCTATCTTAATACTTGCCAGCATTAGAAACAATTTAGCACATCAGTAAGCTTTTCTACCATAGGTCCAAGACCAGTGATCCAAGAGAGAATTTTGATCCCTGTACTGAGAAATTTTATTTTAATACTCATGCTATATAGTCCATGTGCTGATGGCAACTAAATGCAGGCACTCAATCATTCAAAATCTTATTTTGTTTCAGGTGTGTTTTTACATGTGTTGGCAGACACCCTGGGTAGTGTTGGTGTGATCATATCTACGATATTTATTCAACAGTTTGGATGGCTGATAGCTGATCCCCTGTGCTCTCTCTTTATTGCTACATTAATTTTTCTCAGTGTTATCCCACTGATAAAAGATGCCTGTCAAGTACTTTTGCTGAGGCTACCACCAGAATGTGACAAAGATCTGCACATTGCGCTAGAAAAGGTCGGAACTTAAACTTGTATTTTGTTTTACTTTAATTTCTTTGTTTATATACAGTCTAGATTTATAATGAGTTTCTGACTGCATTTATTAACTTTTACATGCAATCATTCCTCATTGTGCCAGTTATCTTTGTCTAAGACTCTTGGGCATCCCAAATTGCTTGTCTAAGTTCATCAGTTTTTATAGAGATACATGAGTCTTTTTGGTTTTATTAGTTTAACATTTACAATTTTAAAAATCCATGATTTTTCCGGAATAGACTGTTTAAATAACAATGACAGCCATATGTTGCTTTTGCTTTTATGGACAGCTCACAACCTTGGACTAACTTGGTAACTCTGTAAACCTATCCAGCAGAATGAGAGAGGACTATTTAATACTTAATTGTAATTACTAAATCCGATAAATCTCATAAAAGCGGGACAGGCTTTTTTTTTTTCTTTCTAACTCTAGCATGACCAGATTTCATTTGGCTGCAGTATTCTTTCCTGGGCATGCAGTTGCAGTTTGGCCAGTCTTCCAGTCTACTGTGGGACAGGTTGGCTTGTAGTGAATGGGGCTGCAAAACTGAAGCTAGTTCTCTTCTTCCCATTTGCAGTCTCTATTGCTGATTTTTTCCTTCCCCTTCAGTCTAGGCTGCTTTCTGCTCTTACTAAATCAGTCAAGGCCTGAAGTCTATGGCAGCACTCCACTCCCATTGTTAACTCTTATCCACTAATTGTTGCTCCCAGTGTTAGCTCTTGTGAGTGCCCTGCCCAGAACCCCAATGGGCATAGTCCTGAAGTACATGGCGTGCTTGCTAAATACTTCTAAATCGGGAAACTGGTGTGGGAACTTCCAGGATTCCATCAACAAGAGTAGAAGGGGGACTCCAGCAACAAGGGTATTCAACACTGCTTGTCACCAGGGAATGGGGATAATAGATTCTTGCCACCAGGGAATACAGGATGGAATTAAATTGGATGAGGGAGATCCGTGGAGAGGAAGAAGAAGAGGAAGGTGAGGATTGTGGACTTACGTGATTTAGTGAAAGGAGATGCAAAAGGAAACTGGGCGAAGCAGAAGAGGGAATGGAAGTGAGTGACCTTGAGGTGGGATAAATAAAAACCAGAAACAAAACCGGAAAATAATCCAAATGCTAGGAGTGGGGAGAAAAAAATTAACCAGTATGAAACTTAGTAAAGAAATATTACAATAAATAACCTAATAAAGTTCACTTTAAAAAAAAAAAAAAAAAAAAACCTCACGTGGACAAGGAGGGAGAGGAAATGTGAACATATTAAGTCCAACTAGGATATTGAAGTATCTGTTTATCTTGGTTATCATGGGGATAGGTCCTTAGAAATGCTTGGGTGCCCAAAGCCAGCCTCTCTGCTAGTCTCTCTTTTGATGCTACTATAGTCTGGCCACCAGTTGGGGACTCCACTTCAGTGTCTTTGTCCCTCCTTTTTAGCCCCTACCCACAAATTTTTCATTTTGCCTTCTATTTTTGGCAATGATGGAACACTGTCCCAATTCCAAAAATGTCTCTATATAACAATTTCTGTATATAACGTAAAATGATGGCAGTTTATTTTACTGTATAATAGTATCTGCTGCATGAAATAATTGCCACCAGTAGCTATCTAAGTGTGCAGGAAGGCATAAAGTAGAATATTGCAAAAGTAATTCTTACTGTTAATGCAATTTTTTACAGATCCAGAAAATAGATGGTTTAATATCCTACAGAGATCCTCATTTCTGGTGTCACTCTGCTAGTGTTGTGGCAGGTACTATACATGTACAGGTGATGTCAGATGTGATGGAACAGAGAATTATACAGCAGGTAACCATATAACACTTTCAGAATCTGTTGGCTCTTCATATTTTACGCCCTGTTGATTAACCCTGAATATTTCAATCATAGGCTTAAGTTTGAAGCTGCTGTTGTAATGATTTCCATAGCTAGTAGCTGATGTTCCAGGACAAGCCTTTTCAGTATTGCTCTGCTCCTCCTTCTGCTGTTGTCCTATAAAAAGTTTGTTTGGTGGTAGGCTTTTGACATTTGAAAACAGATCAGCCAGTTTCTTTTGTCTTGCTTTAGAGGTGACCTGCCAAAAGGATTTTTTGGGGGAACCTAGTTTTGTAGTTTTTTTTTTTTTTTTCATGGTATAACAAAAGCCTGAACAAATTCTTCAGGGTGGTGGTGTGGGGCTTTTTTCTGCTTGTTTTTAATCTTCGAAATATCAGAAGTGTTTAGCCTATTTTTCCTTTGTTTTGCTGGAGGACTTCCTGGGGATCTGAGATGTATTTTAGGAACTCTCACCTTAAATGAAGGGGCAAGAGTGACATGTTTTTTATGACATTCTCTCCAAAATGTTCATTAATGCAGTGCTGTTAAATAGGTACTAATAAAAAGAAACAAAGGTTTTAAACAGTCTGAATAAAAATCCCTTACTTTTTCAACAGCTCAGTTTTTTACTCTTGTAAATACAATTTCACTGGTTCTCTTTTCACTGTTCCAAATTAGATGAGACCTGAATTAATAATGTTTTTTTAAAAATGGGGAAACCTTTCCAGGCCATCTTTTTTTATGTTCTAGACATTGCTACCAGCTCTGCCTGTAGTTGACGTTGTCAGACACTTCTCATTATAAAGACCCTGTTTTTAGCCACTTATAACTTTACCAAACTTTAACGATTAGGGCTGAAACTTTCCATGCTGGATGTTTTCCTCCAACTTTAAAAAAAAAATTAAGTTTCAGCAAAAATGATTTCACCATGGTTTGCCCTTGCCCCTTCCCTGTACTTTCCCTGCAACTGGTGCCCGTAGCTGCCAGGAGTTGCTGTTGCACTAGGCTTAGGAATTGAGAGCAGGAGTGTTCTTGATGCTCCCTTTTCTGGCACCCAGGCAGCATGGAGGAGGGAGCAGTTTAATTCAGGAGGGACAAGAGCTGGGCCTGGAAGGGCAGTGTGGGTAATGGAAGGAGTAGAGTTAGGGGGCAGGGAGGAAGACTGGGAGTGAGCTTGGGTGTGGGGCTTTTGACTGGGTAAGGCCGTGCAAGGAAACTGGGAGCCATGAATAAAATGGTGTGTGGGAAGGACATGGGAGCAAGACTGAAATTGAGCAGGAGCTGGGGTGTGAGGCTGGGGCTTGGGGTCCACATGCTATGCCTAAGATTTCCAAAGGGGCCCAAACCTCCATTTGAAATTTATTTGGATCCGCAAATGAAAAAAGGTTGAAAACCACTGATTTAAACCAAACTTTCATAGTCACTATTAATTGTGTGTTCCTCATTTTCTGGGTGCCACTTGCCTTGAGACCCTGGGGTCTGATTTGTGGAAGTGCTGAGCACTGACGGTGCAGTTGAAGTCTATGGGAGCTGTGCTTTGAACGTATAAAGTCCTTATACAATGCTAAGTACTCTGAAAAAAAAAAAATCAGATCCTAGGCATCTTAAATTGGGCATCTGAAACTATTGGATACTTTTTACCTTGATCTCTGTGCCTCAGATCCCCATCTGTAAAATAGGGGTGTTGTAAAGATAGTTTTTGTGAAGCACTCAGATACCATAGTGATGAGTACCATAGTAAAGCCTATGAGGAAATTAATAATTCTGTATTCAGAGCAGGATTTGAATAGTTTGCAATAAATAAGGCTTGAGGACACACATTGAACAGTGAGGATAAAACATAATGTCCATTCTTGCATGAATGAGGCAGAATTCCTGAGGGAATAAATATGTAGTCATATTAGACTATATCATAATTCAGCCCCCTCAATTAAGCATTAAGGTTGCCTGTGCGATTCCTAACTTTTGACTGCTTGACTTTTCCCCCAAAAAAATTCTAGCTACAAATTGAGTCATTTTAATTTTCTGACTGGCTCCTCTCCGGGCCATAATAAATGTTGTATCTAGATTTGATGTGACCTTTTGCGCTCGTCTGTAACTACCGTTCTAGTGTCTGAGTATAATCACAAGTTACAATTAAAGAGATTTAATATTGAATTTCTGTTATGCTCAGGTAACAGCAGTTCTGAAAGATGCTGGAGTGAACAATTTAACTGTCCAGGTGGAGAAAGAAGCCTATTTTCAACATATGTCTGGCCTCAGTACAGGATTCCATGAAGTCATTGCTATGACACAACAAATGGAATCCATGAAATACTACAAAGATGGCACTTACATCATGTGATGTGAAGTTACATTCACCACTGGGATATAAACTGTAGTATTCAATATTTGTATTATTTTGTCAGGAGATCTTGCACATAAATGTACAGAAACAAATATAGTATATATTTGATTTTTTTATAAAAGCTTAATATGTTGAGACTGGATCAGGGTGCTTTTATAAAGGAAATAAGATGGACTAGAACATTTGCTGTATATGTGGAAATAATGTAAATCTGAAATACTGTACTTGGTGTTTATTAAACAGAAATCTTGCTACATGTGTGTGGATGAGCACAAATGTATTCCATACCTTCCCTAAAGTATGGAACATCAAATCAAGAATCATGTTCATGTCAAAATTAAAGGGAAAAGAAAACGCTTTGCAAGAGAAACAAAATTGCCTCCAAAGATACTTTATTTCCTTCAAAATGATTTTGAGGAATCTGTGTGTGCGTGCATGTTTACACATTTATTATGAAGAGTAAAACTTAAACTGCATATGAAGTCAAGGTTTTTTGCAGAGTTTTAGATACAAAAAGGAATATACAATTTTATATTTATTCACTCTGTATAAAACTGATTTCTAACCATAATTTTAGTACACCAAGGCAAATAGATGCTATCATTTTAAATTTATATCAAAATGACTAATTTTTGTAAGAAAAAATCAACTGGTACACATGCTAGCAGTGTGGATGTAGGGAAGAACAGAATTGCAAGTTTTGCCCTTGCACTATTTTGTGTTCTTGTTTACTGGGGAGGCTGAAAATCAATTTGAACCACTATGTAAAATAAACATTTTATACTTTTTTATGATAATTGCAAGTGAAATATTATTGTTTGAAGTGTAAAGTACTTCATCCCTGAACATCCTAACTCTCTCTCTCCTCTAGCCATGCTCTTCCTGTTAAAATGGTATAATCCAGTTATTTTTAGATGCCTAGATTTTTCTCCTTGACAGGGTAACTAATTGTGGAATTTCATGCAATTGATATATGTAAGTTCTATGGCATTGAATATCTCAGTATTGTGAAAAGAGTTATTTCATAGTCAATTGAAGTTAATTCATAAGGAGGGAGGAGCAGCAGCTGAATGAGCTGGTAGTGAACTCTTAGTACCTTATTTATCATTGAAGACTCTTTGGAATAGGTGTGAAGAAGCTCACAATGTTGTTCAGGAGCAGCTGAACAGTATCTTTCCATCAACTGAACACGTACCATGTCTAGACAAAAAAACACTTTCTATTGTGGCTAGGTAATGGAGCCTACCCTAAATCTGTCATCTAGTTCAAAAAACTTACCCATAGACTGGATTTAGTATATTATGTCTCTTGTTATAACAGATTTACTTATGTAAACTATACCATTGTACAGTACTAAGGAAAATGTCCCTGTAATCCATATTAACAGTCTGGGGCTTTACAAGATAAGACAAAATGTGTAAATTTAAGTGAAAAATATTTACTTTAGCCAATATATACACACAACAGAAGAAAAGCCTTACTCACTATTCTGTTAGCAAAAGCCTGGTAATAAGATTATCTACAGTAGTTAAGTGAACACGTGTTTCTTACTGTGTTGTTGGAGACAGACTTCTTTAAAGCTATCAGTTTATTTCCCTGTGCCACACTCATGCTTTTCCTCTTCCTATATTAAAAACACTTAAATGTGTCCTTTGAAATCAGCAATCACAGAATGCAATGGTTAACTTAATGTAACTGAGTAGTGCTTTCATCATTTAGTCCACATATTTGCTCACTGTTTGTTTTTATTGTGGCACAAAGCTTGTCCTCTTTATACAGTTTGGGGAAGATACCTGAATTCTTATATTTTGATCTTAATTATGAAAGACTTGAATTAGTGTTGGTGGAATTTAGCATACAATGACCTAGTAACTACTGTATCATATCAAATTTAATATTTAAAATATCATTTAGCAAACCAACTTCTTTTGTGATCAGAATTTTTCTTGCCTTCTGTATTAATTTCCAGTATATGCGTGTTTAAACAAGGATGTTCCATACCATTCCCTTCTCTTCCAATAGTGCTGAATTCGAATAATTTCTACGGCCACTGGACTGATTTTTTTAAAATGTAGTTGTGTCCAGAAAAAAAGTCTGTAAAAATGGCATCTTTCTTACTCAACCAATCTTACGTGTCTGTATTCAGTTGTGTTTGCAACTTTAATAAGTTTTTACTTCTGTAAGCACTACAGAACCAATACAGCCCTGGAAGTGTGATCAGGATGGTCTTCTGACTACATCAACAGAATTGCTAATGTTCTGATTGCATTTATTTTATTGATGGTGTGTGAGCTAGAAAGAAAACCACTAACTTGCAGATCCTAACACAAATTCAATGTGCAAAGGGGATTTTTTTTTCTGCTTAGATTTTTATTTTTTCATTGTCCAGTTGTTTTTCTGGATGGCTCTGGTCAGCTATGGAACTAGTAATCTTATGTGTTCACAGCTATCATGCAACTTAAACCTGATTATCAGAGGAGGAGAGTAATGTGTTGACAAACTGTTGAACAGGTCTTTCAGACAAAATGTTTGGGACCACTTTCACACATCATGGTCAAGTTTGAGTTGCAGTACTGGCAGTTGTGACTGTAAACTGACCAACCTGAGCAGGAAGCCACTGGCATGTCCTGATAGGCAAAAAGGTATGATTATTTTTTTCATTCAAATTATTAACAATTGAAAAGACCTCTTAATGCATATTAAGGTCTTGTCTAGCATGCTAACATCACACCTTAAATTGTCTAGATAAGGTCTGAGACCCAGGTGAGCGCATTTAAAATGTTATGTGGTGGTGGTGTAGCCTAGGCTCACTCTAGCCTATAATAGGACCAGCTATCAGGCTTTCAAACATATTACCCTGCATTTTAATAAGTATTAAGAGGGCTCTTCAATTGTTTTAGGCTAAAAATTAGAAACCACAGCTTTTTTGCCCATCAGGATAGAGTCAAAGAGAGACATTCTGCCGCTTCCATAGAAACCCTCTTCAGGCTATAACCATATTTTTAAGCAAAGGATTCAGATTGCACTGCACTATCAAGCAGAATTGGACTATAAGATAGTTTTTCAGCTCACACAAGTTCCTGTTCTAGTAATTTAATTTGTGTACAGGTAGATAGTGTTTCATTGTATGTTCTAAATCAGTTTCATCTTTGAAACGGCAACTATCTCATTTGTATATGTGGCAGCAAGTAATGTATATGTATAGTGCAGCCAAAAAAATACAAATATTTTGTGAATGTTTATCATGTACTGCATCTTGACTTGTGCAATTTTTTTAAAGATTTTATTTTCATCTCATGAGATGTATAAATGGGCAGATTTGAACTATAGAAGGTTCAGTTTTACCTTTTGCAACATGCTCGTGTTGCAGAAGATGAACACAGACTGCTACTGCTCATATTAGTCACTACTACAGCACTATGGTATGTTAGATCATGAGCTTTACTACTGCTTGTAATGTACACTTAAATCTTACTAGTTTCAAAGAAACATACTGACCTGTTGTAAAGTGTAAAAATTTGTAGTTTTAGTAGGTGTCTGATACTATCTTACTGACCTTGACATAGACTTTCTTCTGAAAACACTTGCAGCTTTTCATGGAAATCCATCATAACTCACAATGCACATTGCTTTTTGATCTAAAACTGGTTGTAGCATGTGAAAATTAAGACAATACGGTGTATTTATTTTTGTCCATATCTCTATACCACAAAATTAATGTGGTGGGAAGATGCCCCTCTTCTGTAAAAGTATATTATCTTTACATGTTTTGTGGTAGCCTGTGCCAATGCAGGCAGTGGGTTCCTCCTCAGTTCTGGGAGCCACAATGATGATCAATTACCCTCTAGGATTTTTCTTCTCTCTAATATTCTGCAAAAACCTGCAGCTGGCTCTACAGGCAAACTTTGCCCTGTCAGTGGTTGGGCAGGACTTCTGCAGCAGAGCTTCGCTTTGGGAGTAAGTGGAGGTCAGGGATTCCCCATCTCCTTACGTCTCAGGCAACTTCTGTAAGACGTTGTATTCACTGTGCTCTATCCTGTCGTTGGGGAATCACAAGTTAATTATTAGAGCTGATCAGAAAATACAATGTTTTCCATAGAAAATTATAAAAATAATTCGCCAGTTTTTCCAAGAAAAAATTTGAAACTTCACTGAAAACTGGCAGCATTTCCAAATTGAATTTTTTTTATAGTGCCTCCAAAGAACAGTAGTTGGGATGCATCTGTGATGGGTTGGATCACAGAAACCCCCTTGGGAGATGCCAACTGATGTGCCAAGACTACCTCTGCTCCTGTTTTCCCTGCCAACTCAGGACTCCAGCACCCTGTCTTGCTGAGCCAGACACTCCCATCTGCTCCAACAAAGACCCAGGGTCTGAATTACTTGCCCCAAAGCTGCAGGTTTACCTGAAAACAGCTCACAGAAGTGCGCATGTCTTTAGCACTCAGATGCCCAACTCCCAATGGGGTCTAAACCCAAATCCGTTTTACCCTGTATAAAGCTTATGCCGGGTAAACTCATAAATTGTTCGCCCTCTATAACACTGATAGAGATGCACAGTTGTTTGCTCCCCCAGGTATTAATACATACTGAGTTAATAAGTAAAAAGTGATTTTATTAAATACAGAAAGTAGGATTTAAGTGGTTCCAAGTAGTAACAGAACAAAGTAAGTCACCAAGCAAAATAAAATAAAACGCACAAATCTATGTCTAATAAAACTGAATACAGTTCTTACCCTCAGATGTTTCAGTAAGTTTTTTCTCAGACTGGACACCTTCCAGGCCTGGGCACAATTCTTTCCCCTGGTACAGCTCTTGTCCCAGCTTAGGTGGTAGTGTGAAAGTAGAATGAATTATATTGTAAAAATAGAATGGATTAAAGAAATGCTGTATGTACCTTTAAGCAGAAATAAGGAATGTTGAAATACAGGTGTCAGGAAAAGAAACATTAAGGCATAAACAATGAGTTCACTTAAGCTAATGGTGGAACATTAACCGGAGATTGGTAAAAGTTAGTAAGGAAATTAAATATGTATGTCTAGCCTCAGGTAAACTTGTCAGTTCTGCTTTCTTTGTCCTCTTGTTAAGTTCACGCCCTTTTATCTGTATAAAATAAGATAGTGTGGGTCTTGCATGGTGCTCACATTATCTGGGTGTATTAGCAGAGCGCTGTGCTAATAAACAGAGTGGTCTAACAAATTGTGAGTCCTGAATCTGACTTTGACAATTTGGAGGTTCTACCCAGATGGCAACCGTCTTCACTGGGGCCATGTGATTCCTGACCGTTTTTGTAGGACAACCGTGGCAGCCGGCACCTGGGCATTTGGTCCGAGCGGTCCTCCACCTGAACGGAAAGGCGCATGACCACAGTGAAGTCTACACCATCGAACCTGTTGGTTCCCACTCTGTTCTGGTAGGGATCCCGGGATCTGACATCAGGTATCTGGTCAGGTAATTATTTCTGTGTTTTGTCCGGACTGAGGACTGTCCTGTCTCTGTGTCTATCCGTCCTCCCTGTGGAGTGTTTGAGTCTGGGTGCCGTCTCTGTCCAGGGATCGGCCGACCAAGGGGTTCCTGTCCCCCCAGTCTGAGTGAGTGAAATCTGCACAATCGCAGACGCACCGCACCTTGAGTAAAACCCTTGGTGTGAAAGCAAGGGCGATTGAGGCAGTAGCCTGTGGGCTCCTTTTGTGTGTCACACCGGACATCGCTCTGACAAATCCGAATTTCCTTCTTGTGTGATTGGTGTGTGTAAAGTCCTCCTGTATGGGTAACCAGACGTCTAAGTCGGGAAGTTCTCTAAAGGAATGCCGGCTCATTTTATGTATTTTAGGAAGGGTCCGGACTCCTGTAAATTTCTGGGAAAATGGTCTAGGTTAACTCAGGGGGATCCCAAAACTCAGTGGCCACTGTTAGGATCTTGGGACAAAGACTGAGTGGACGTCTTAAAAGACAAACTGGCCAACCTAAAACTAAATTGGCCAGAGGAGAGGTTGATTGTTTCATGCAGTGGTGGGAAGAGGCAAATCGTAGGTGGACAGAATTGAAACTTGCCTCTCTCAAAGATTCAAATGATAAGTTAAAAGCTTTATTGGAAGCCTCCTCTCCCACCACCAGACTGAGCGCTCCCCTTTACCCCGTTCGAGCAGACTCAGATCGATCCCAACCCCTTCATACTCCCATCTCATTGTGGAAGAGGACAAAGAAACCCCCTTGTTAAATTCTGGGGACAACGATGAGGAAGACGCATTAATTGGCTTGGCAGCCTTGTGTCAGATCAATAGACGATCACCAGCCTCCCCAGTTCACGAACAATTCTCAGAGGTCACCAGTTCAGACCAGTCTGGACCATCCAATGCCGCCCAGGCCCATTCCTCTGGTACCGCTCAGGCCTGTAAAGAAAAATCCCTTGTTCCCCTGAAATCCTCCAGTCTGCCTGACTTCTCTGCTTTTTCTTATACATGCAAAGATAGCCTGAATAAGGATTGGGCCAGTTGCTTGCGCTCTAGCTCTAAAACTGTCCAGGCTCCCCTCCGAATCCTGCATACTGGGGGCCAAGAAGGGGGTCCCACTTGGAGCTATAAACCCTGGACTCACACAGAGCTCCATTCAATTGTAAAAGGCTTTCCAAAGCCCCTGGAAAATCCTACCAAATTTGCAGAGGAATTTTTGTTAGTATGCGACACCTATGAACCCTCTGAGGCAGACCTCCTGCAGCTGTGTAAGCTACTTGTAATCCCTAGCGAACATGAAAAATGGTTCACAGCAGCAAATTGGCCTGTCACTGAGCGCCACTCTAATTTGCCAGACACCGGTCCTGACGCTGAATACCGGAAAAAGTGTAAGGACTGAGCTAAAAGTCTACTTGAAGCCATCCCTTGAGTATGGACTCCTAAAACCAACTGGATGGCCATACACTGCTGTAATCAGCGACAGGGAGAAAACCCGGGCGACTATCGCACCCGGCTGACTGATGTTTTTCTGCAACATTCTGGTATACAGCAACCAGGTGAAAATTGCCGGGGCGCCCTGGCTCATGCGTTTGTTAATGGCCTCCTACCTGCTACTGGCAGTATGCTAAAGCGAAAAAGTGTTGGGTGGGAGACCGAAATCATGGACAAATTGCAAACAGTGGCAGAGCACTGCCAACACACTCTGAAAGGAAAGGAGGAACAGTCCTCTCAAAAATTAATGGCCCAGCAAATTCAACATTATTCAGGGCAGGGCAAACAGTACTGGGGACGGGGAAGGTTCCAGGGATGGGGACGTGGTCGAGGGAGGGGTCGTGGAACTGGATTTTTGGGTTTTGGGGATGTTTGTAATTACTGTAAGCAGCCCGCACATTGGAAGAACGAGTGTTCGAGCCAGCCTGATAGCTCTGTAAATAACCAGTTAGACCCCCTGTCGGCACAGCCCGACAATCCCCAGCCTTACTTTGTCCCACAGCAATGACGGGACGCCGGAGAACCTCAGTAAATTTTAGCTCCTTTACTACCTCTCACTCCCACGGGTGAGTGTGTTTTGACTATTAATGATCTTTCTCTCCCTTTCCTTGTTGATACGGGAGCTTCGCTCTCTGCAGTTCGTATTACCGATCTGCCTGCGGTTCCCCGCTCCGGAAAAAACGTGTCCGCTGTGGTTATTACGGGAATCCCAACCCCTTATCCCCTATCAATACCTCTACCGGTCCAGGTTGGTTCCCTTTCTGTGGATCATGCATTCCTTCTCTCTGATTCCACTCCGGAAAACCTTTTGGGTCGGGATCTGTTATGTAAACTTGGCTGTACCATGTATTGTTCCCCGTATGGTGTCTACCTACAAATCCCTCAGTCCTCTCTGAGTGATTCTGTGGCCTCCCTGCTGTCTGAAACTCCCCTTTCCACTCCAGTCCCCTGTTTCCCATTGATCCCGTCCCTTGAACACCTATTTTCGCAGATCCCATCCTCTCTGTGGCCAACCCACCCATCTGAAGTGGGCTGCTTAAATACTGACCCCTTCTGCATTACTGTTGACTCCTCCAAACCCCTGCCTCGCCTGTCTCAATACCCTTTAAACCCCGAAGCAGAAGCTGGCATTGCTCCGGTCATGACTGCCCTGCAGGAACAAGGCATTATTGTCCCCTGCTCCAGCCCCTGTAACACCCCTATCCTCCCAGTTCGAAAAGCTGATGGTAAATCGTGGCGGTTTGTTCAGGATCTTCAAGCCATTAACCACATTGTTATACCCGCCTTTCCTGTTGTCCCTAACCCAGCAACGATTCTGGCTTCTATCCCACCAGGTGCAACTCATTTTACTGTTGTTGATTTGTGCTCTGCTTTCTTTTCTGTCCCGGTTCACCCTGCCTCCCAGTATCTTTTTGCCTTTTCTTACAAGGGGCAGCAGTACACATGGACCACGCTCCCTCAGGGGTATACTGAAAGCTCATCTTACTTTTCCCAAGCATTAGCCTGAGACCTTGCTGACCTTGTTTTTCCGTCCGGATCCACACTAGTCCAATATGTAGATGATCTACTCCTCTGTTCCCCTTCGTTGTCTGCCTCAGAAACTGATTCTTTAGTGCTCCTTACTGCCCTAGCAAAGAAGGGTCACAAGGCTTCTTGCTCTGTTACTGCTCTGTCAAGCCTGTCACACACCTTGGCTTTCTCCTCTCCCAGGGTTCCTGTACACTTTCTCCCGCCCGCGTCCAAGCTATCCTCAGCTTTCCCCGACCCCGCTCCCCACGTCAGGTCCGAAAGTTTTTGGGCATGGCTGGATTTTGCAGGCAATGGATTCCCCAATATGCCTCCTTTGCAAAACCTCTTCAGGAACTCACTCGAGTCTCTGTGCCTGACCCCATGCCGTGGCTCCCTGAGGCCGACTCTGCCTTTGTTTCCCTCAAACAGGGTTTGGCTTCTGCCCCCGCCTTAGGGCTGCCTGACTATTCAAAACTTTTTACCCTTTTCTGCCACGAACAATCTGGGTGTGCACTGGGAGTCCTCACTCAGATGCACGGAGACAAAAACCACCCAGTGGCTTATTTCTCTGCCACTTTGGACCCTGTTGCCCAAGGCTTACCCCCTTGCCTGCGTGCTGTGGCTGCCGCAGCGCGCCTAGTCGAAATGTCCGAATCCCTTGTCCTCCGCTCTCCTCTTACCCTCATGGTACCTCACTCTGTGGAAACTCTCCTGCTACAACGTAACACAAGCCACCTCTCCTCCGCCCGCCTTACCAGGTATGAACTTTTACTGCTGTCGGCTTCGTATATCACCATAAAGCGTTGTTCTCAATTAAACCCTGCCACTCTCCTTCCTTTGTCTGATGACGGTGATCCCCACGACTGCCTTGCAACTGACTCTGCTGTTACGGTCCTGCGCTCTGACCTTTCTGATGTCCCTCTCCCTAACTCTGACCTTGTTTTGTTTACTGATGGTTCCTGTTTTCGAGACAACCAAGGTCGTCTCCTTGCAGGATACGCTGTAGTGTCACCCTCTGAAACTCTAGAAGCTGCGCTTTTACCTTCTGTAACCTCAGCGCAAGTCGCCGAATTAGTTGCCGTCACCCGTGCCTGCTTTTTGGCGGAGGGACGCTCCGCCACCATTTACACTGACTCTCGCTATGCTTTTGGGGTTGTACATGACTTTGGCACCCTCTGGCAAGCTCGGGGTTTCCTTACCTCTGCCGGTACCCAGAGGTGAAAGTAAGCTGGTACGGTCTGGTACGGCTTACCGGCAAGAGCCAGTATGCCATGCCGGACCGCATCAGCTTCCGTGGCGGGGATTTAAAGGGCCCTTTAAATCCCGCCCGCAGCTCGGCACCTGGGCTGGGGCCGGGATTTAAAGGGCTCGGAGCTCCCTGCCGCTGCAGGGAGCCCAGAGTCCCCACCCGCAGCTCCGGCGCCCATGCTGGGGCCAGGATTTAAAGGGCTCGGGGCTCCCCGCAGCGGCAGGGCCCGACAGCCGGGCTCGGGCGGGGATTTAAAGGGTCCGGAGCTCCGCGACGGCCGAAGCCCCGGTCCCCTTAATTTGCCCCTGAGCCCCGGGGGCTCCCAGCCACCTGTGCAGCTGCGAGCCCCCAGCTGATTTAAAGGCCCTGGGGCTCCCAGCCACAGCCGGTGCCCCAAGGCCTTTAAATCTGGAGAGGCCCCTCCTCTTTCGGTTGAGGCCACACCTCTTCCGGATGAGGCCACGCCCCCTCAGGACTCCAGCAGTACCGGTAAATCCTGTAGATTACTTTCACCCCTGCTGGTACCCCTATCAAAAATGGCCCCTACATCGCTGCTCTCCTGTATGCAGTTTTACTTCCGTCTGCACTGGCTATTGTTAAGTGCCCTGGCCACTCGATGACGGATACTGATGTTGCTAAGGGTAACGCATTTGCTGACACCTCTGCTAAACATGCTGCTGCCATAGAACCTTCCCCAGATGCATTTCTAGGTTCCCTTTCTGTTTCTATACCACCGCCGTCCCTCACTAACCTCACCCTGCTCCAAGACTCTGCCCCAGAAGCCGAAAAAGACTCCTGGGTTGCCCAGGGTTGCTCTCTACATCCTGATTCCCTTTGGCGTTCACCTACTGGCGTCTATGTGGCCCCCTTTTCACTCTACCCGTCACTGGCCGCCCTGCTACATGGTGTTTCGCATGTCGGAAAGGAGGGGATGATCTCTGCTGTAACTAAGGCAGGATGGTAGGCCCCCCATTTCAGTACTTTTGCAGCCTGACACTGTGCCGCCTGTACCACTTGCCAAAGCCACAATATTGGTAAACCTGTACAAGTGGCTCAGGGGTTCCAGGGCCTGCCCCAAGCACCATTCTTGCATTGGCAACTTGATTTTGTACACATGCCTAAGTGTCAACAATATGAATTTATCTTGGTTATGGTATGTTTATTTTCGGGTTGTATCGAAGCCTTTCCTTGTCGCAAGGCTGACTCACTGTCTGTTGCCAAACTGTTTGTTAAATCATATTATGCCTGCCAAGGGAATTCCTGCCACTCTGTCCAGTGATCGGGGTACACATTTTACTGGACAACTTGTTCAACACCTGGATCGTGTATTACATATCACACACCTGTTGCACTGTCCCTACCACCCACAGAGCGCAGGTGCAGTTGAAAGATGAAATGGTGTACTTAAGAATAAGCTTGCTAAAATTTGTGACTCTACAGGATTAAGCTGGCCAGCAGCTTTACCGTTGGCCCTTATGGAAATGCGATCCACTCCATCCCAAAGGCATAAATTGAGTCCCTTTGAAATTGTTATGGGATGCCCTATGCGAGCTATGGCTACCATTACTCCAGTCCCAGACTTGAACTTGACTCACAGTATGCTCCTTCAATATTGCAAGGGATTAATGCAAGTCGTAAGTCACTTCCATTCACAGGTTTGAGCCGCCTGGCCGACAGAACCCACCTCTGACGCTTGCCACGACCTCGAGCCGGGTGATTGGGTCTATGTACGGCACCATCATTGAAAACACGCCTTGGAGCCCTGGTGGAAGGGTCCTCATCAGGTACTGCTTACTACCCAGATGGCTGTTAAACTATCTGGCATCACAGCGTGGATACATGCTTCGCAGTGTAAGAAGGCACCATCCCCAGCGAACCAATCATCACCTCAGAACCACGCAGAGTCAATTTTTACTCCAGAAGAAGACGTAGAGGAACAGCCTGCAATACCTTACAATCTATGCTCTCGTAAGGGTTGCCAGAAGCAGACGACGACCTAAAGCAAGGCCCAAGAAGAAGCAGTAGCAAGCCTAGCACCTGCTGCCTGATGGACATAAAACCGTGACTGCGGTTCCCTCAGTTGAGGTTGTCAGAACCAGAAGGGCCTTGCCTCCAACATGCGCCTCTGGTGGTGCCTGTTCCTCGGCTGCTGGTGTCTTAAGGTCTGGGGAGTCCACAATGACAATTCTTTTATCCAGCAGCAAGGGTGGATAGCTCAGACCCTTAATATTTCTAATTGCTGGGTCTGCAGCCACATCCCAGCCCACTCTCAAACTGGTGTTCCTGTCCTGGCAATCCCACTCAATTCCCCAGACCTCACTGGAGAACCTCGTCCGTTTAACAAAACATGGAACAGCAATGACACTTGGGAAGCGGTGGGAGTAAATGTATCTAAATGGATAAGTGTGGTGGAGGGAAAAGGTCATTGGTGTTGGGTGTGTAATGGGACAGAGCTGGATCTGGGAAAAAGCCGTTGCCTTCAGCATATTGTGGCCAATGGTGTATGGGATTATTCGAACAAAACTAAAGAGTGGCCGGCCGGGTATGGGGATATGAATTTTTTCTCGACCTGGGATCAAACAGAAAAATCAATCTCATATTCCCCCTACAGTAACCTTAGTGAAAACAATACAATCTTTCAATGCCATGCAAATAACACTACTCCTCATAAGGAGAATTATCCTGTGCCCTGGGGGATATTACTCCTCCTTTGCAGGCACCTATATGACAAATGGCTGCAACCGACACTTTCCGGCCTTAATAGGTCATCATTGGGTTTGTGGGACCAAAGCTTATACTGCGTTACCAGCTAACTGGTCAGGTATCTGTTATCCCGCCCGACTCTTCCCACAATTCCGAGTGCTAGGGTCCTTCCCATGAGAACGCTTCCGTAATTTCAGGCGAAGAAGAAGGGACTTACCAGATGCCCAATGGTATGTAAATAACATAAGCCCCTGAACCTGGGAAGAGGCCATTGGCGGTTCCCTTATCCCACTTGGGGGAGTAATACACCATGCAAAAAGGCTCCTGAGGTTACAAGCAGTAGTCGAAATAATGGCAAATGAAACCGGAGAGAGTTTAAGAGCCCTGGCCAAAGAAACAGGGGCGATCCAACAGATGGCCCTCCAAAACCGTCAGGCATTGAACATAGTGCTGGCGGCCAAAGGAGGGACCTGTGCTCTCATTGGAAAAGAATGTTGTGTGTATATCCCTGACGACACCAATGAGGTAATAGATCGCGCTAGCCACTTAGAACAAATCGCATATCTTCCCCATGAAGAGCCGAGTTCTTTATGGAAGTGGCTAAGTAACCTGTTCAATTTCTCTGACATAGGAAACTGGTTGTTTCAGGGAGCCCTGACTATCCTGTTTGGAATCCTAATGATTTTTGTATGTTTTCAGTTAATCTCCTGTTGTATCCAGAATTGTGTAAGGCATGCCACCCAGGTGACTGCCCCAAGACAGAGTGCTAATATGATGATTTTGAATATCGCTGATGAACAAAGAGATAAAGAACAGTTAATATGTGGAACCCAGTAATTGTTGGTCATTGCGTAGCTTGACCAAAAGGAGGGATTGTGCAAGTAGAATGAATTATATTGTAAAAATAGAATGGATTAAAGAAATGCTGTATGTACCTTTAAGCAGAAATAAGGAATGCTGAAATACAGGTGTCAGGAAAAGAAACATTAAGGCATAAACAATGAGTCCACTTAAGCTAATGGTGGAACATTAACCGGAGATCGGTAAAAGTTAGTAAGGAAATTAAATATGTATGTCTAGCCTCAGGTAAACTTGTCAGTTCTGCTTTCTTTGTCCTCTTGTTAAGTTTGCGCCCTTTTTATCTGTACAAAATAAGGTAGTGTGGGTCTTGCATGGTGCTCACATTTTCTGGGTGTATTAGCAGAGCGCTGTGCTAATAAACAGAGTGGTCTAACAAATTGTGAGTCCTGAATCTGACTTTGACAGTAGCTAGGGGATTCTTCATGATGGCTCCTCTCTCCCCCTTTGTTCTCTTCCACCCCTTTATATATCTTTTGCATAAGGCGGGAATCCTTTTGTCCCTCTCTGAGTTCCCACCCCCTCCTTCTCAATGGAAAGTGTCAAGGCTGTATCCCTACTTTGAACTTTAGGGTACAAATGTAGGGGCCTGCATGAAAACTGCTAAGCTTATCTACCAGCTTAGCTCTGGTCCCGCTGCCACCATTCTCGATGGATTCCCTCCCTGGGAAGCCTTGAGAAACCTTTCACCAATTCCCTGGTGAATACAGATCCAAACTGCTTGGATCTTAAACAAGGAGAGATTGACCCTTCCCCCCTCCTTCCTTTCACCAACTCCTGGTGAATACAGATCCAAACCCCCTTTGGATCTTAAAACAAGGAGAAATCAATCAGGTTCTTAAAAAGAAGGCTTTTAATTAAAGCAAAAGGTAAAAATTATCTCTGCAAAATCAGTATGGAAAATAACTTTACAGGGTAATCAAACTTAAAGAGCTCAGAGGAATCCCCTCTGTCTTAGGTTCAAAGTATAGCAAACAAGATAAGCACTTTAGTAGAAGGTACATTTACAAGTTGAGAAAACAAAGTAAATCTAAGACGCCTTGCCTGGCTTTTACTTACAATTTTGAAATAAGAGAGACTTGTTTAGAAAGATGGGGAGAACCTGGATTGATGTCTGGTCCCTCTCAGTCCCAAGAGCGAACAACCCCTTAAACAAAGGACACACACAAAAGCCTTTCCCCCCCCAAGATTTGAAAGTATCTTGTCCCCTTATTGGTCCTCTGGGTCAGGTGTCAGCCAGGTTACCCGAGCTTCTTAACCCTTTACAGGTAAAAGGATTTTAGAGTCTCTGACCAGGAGGGACTTTAGTACTGTACACAGTATGGCTGTCACCCTTCCCTTTATAGTTATGACACGCCCCCCAAATCACAGATAGTGTTGGACGTTCGGTTCCACACTGGCTGTGATTTCTTCCTGGAGTTCTAGGAGAAAACAGAGTTAACAAGACACATGTACCTTTAGACATACTACTGATTATATAAAAACTAACAATATGTTTCATTACAAGAACAATTGTTAACCAGTTAACTCTGGGAAACTTTCCCGGGAGAGTGCATCAGCCACTTTGTTAGAAGCTCCCGAAATGTGTTGTATTTCAAAATCAAAATCTTGGAGAGCTAAACTCCACCAAAGAAGCTTTTTGTTATTTCCCTTGGCGGTATGAAGCCACTGTAGCGCAGCATGGTCTGTTTGTAGTTGGAAGCGCCGTCCCCAAACATATGGGCGTAGCTTTTCCAGCGCGTACACAATGGCGTAGCATTCCTTTTCGCTGATTGACCAGTGGCTTTCCCTCTCAGACAGTTTCTTGCTGAGAAACACGACAGGATGGAATTCTTGATCTGGTCCTTCCTGCATTAAAACTGCTCCCACGCCTCGCTCGGAAGCATCTGTGGTTACTAGGAACGGTTTGTCAAAGTCTGGGGCCCTTAGCACAGGGTCAGACATGAGTGTTGCCTTAAGCTGGTTAAAGGCCTTTTGACACTTATCAGTCCACTGAACTGCATTTGGCTGTTTCTTTCTGGTTAGGTCTGTCAGCGGGGCGGCGATTTGGCTGTAGTGTGGTACAAATCGCCTATAATATCCGGCCAAGCCTAAGAAGGATTGGACCTGTTTCTTTGACTTTGGAACCGGCCACTTTTGGATAGCATCCACTTTGGCCTGTAGGGGAGTTATAGTTCCTTGACCCACCTGGTGCCCCAGGTACGTCACTCTGTTTTGGCCTATTTGACACTTTTTAGCCTTAACAGTTAGTCCTGCCTGCCGGATGCGCTCGAAGACTTTTTTCAGGTGCTCCAGGTGTTCTGTCCATGAATCAGAAAAAATGGCCACATCATCGAGGTAGGCAACTGCAGATTCTCCCAATCCTGCTAGGAGACCATCTACAAGTCTTTGGAAGGTGGCGGGTGCATTTCGCAACCCGAAAGGGAGTACATTGAATTCATACACCCCTGCCTGGGTGACGAAGGCGGACCTTTCCTTAGCGGGTTCATCTAAGGGTACTTGCCAGTACCCCTTGGTTAAGTCTAAAGTAGAGATGAATTGGGCATGTCCCAATTTTTCCAATAGCTCATCTGTGCGTGGCATTGGATAGTTGTCAGGACGAGTTACAGCATTTAGCTTACGGTAGTCCACGCAAAAGCGTATTTCCCCATCTGGTTTGGGAACTAGAACCACTGGAGATGCCCATGCACTGGTAGAGGGGCGGATTATACCCATCTGTAGCATGTCCTGGATCTCCCTTTGTATAGCCGCTTGGGCATGAGGTGACTCACGGTAGGGTGGGGTTCTAATTGGGTGAGCATTACCTGTGTCAATGGAGTGGTATGCCCGTTCGGTCCGTCCTGGAGTGGCTGAGAAAATCGGTGCAAAGCTTGTGCACAGCTCCTTTATCTGCTGTCGCTGCAGACGTCCCAGGGTCGTGGAGAGGTTCACCTCTTCCACGCCACCATTCCTTTTTCCTTCATAGTAGACACCTGCAGGCCACTCCGCGTCATCAGTTTCCTGGGCTGTAAACTGGCAAACGTTTAATTCTCTAGAATAAAAGGGCTTAAGAGAATTAACATGGTATACCTTAGGCTTTATGTTGGAGGTGGGGGAGGCTATGAGATAGTTAACAGCTCCTAGGCGCTCCTGGACCGTGAATGGTCCTTCCCACGACGCTTCCATTTTATGGGCCTGGAGCGCCTTTAAGACCATGACTTGGTCTCCTACTTTGAAGGACCGTTCTCTGGAATGTTTATCATACCAGGCCTTTTGCTCTTCCTGAGCATCCTTTAGGTTTTCTTTAGCAAGGGCTAAAGAGTGTCGGAGGGTGTTTTGTAGGTTGCTTACAAAGTCTAGAATGTTAGTTCCTGGAGAAGGCGTAAACCCCTCCCATTGCTGCTTCACCAACTGTAATGGCCCCTTAACCTCGCGGCCATACACAAGTTCAAATGGTGAAAACCCTAAACTGGGATGTGGTACAGCCCTGTAGGCAAAAAGCAACTGCTGCAACACTAGGTCCCAATCATTGGAGTGTTCATTTACGAATTTACGTATCATGGCCCCCAAAGTTCCATTAAACCTCTCCACCAGACCATTGGTTTGATGGTGATGAGGGGTGGCAACCAAGTGATTCACCCCATGAGCTTTCCACAGGTTTTTCATGTTCCCTGCCAGGAAATTAGTTCCCGAATCTGTAAGTATGTCGGAGGGCCACCCTACCCTGGCAAAAATGTCTGCTAATGCCTGGCACACACTTTTAGTCTTGGTGTTGCTTAAGGGTACAGCTTCCGGCCATCGGGTAGCAAAATCCATGAAAGTCAGTACGTACTGCTTTCCTCTGGGTGTCTTCTTTGGGAAAGGACCCAGAATATCCACAGCTACTCGCTGAAAGGGGACCTCAATTATGGGTAGTGGCTGGAGAGGGGCTTTAACCTGATCTTGGGGCTTTCCCACTCGTTGGCACACCTCACAAGACCGGACATAATTAGCAACGTCCTTGCCCATTCCCTCCCAGTGGAAGGACTTCCCCAACCGGTCTTTGGTTCTGTTCACCCCAGAATGGCCACTGGGATGATCATGGGCTAAGCTCAAGAGCTTTACCCGATACTTAGTGGGAACTACCAACTGTCTTTGAGGATGCCAGTCTTCCTGGTGCCCACCAGAAAGAGTCTCCTTGTATAATAGTCCTTTTTCTACAACAAACCGGGATCGGTTAGAAGAGCTGAGAGGCGGTGGGGTGCTCCGTGCCGCCGCCCAAGCTTTTTTAAAAGGCTGTCATCTGCTTCCTGCTCGGCCTGGAACTGTTCCCTTGATGCTGGAGACATCAGTTCCTCCTTGGACTGTGGACTGAGGCTTGGTCCCTCTGGAAGCGATGCAGGTGCTGGGGCTGTTTCCATTGACTGTGAACCGCTGTCCGCTGGTGCACTATGTGGTATTTCAGGCTCTGGCTGAGCCTCTTGGGTAGGGTTATCTGCTGCTTCCACCAGTTCAGACTCGCTGGTGCCCTCTGGCATTGGAGTTGTAGACGGGCTTGCAAGCGCTGGACTCAGTGCTGGCAATGGTTCTGGTGCTGGGTGCGTTGCCAGTTCCGGTTCCGGGACTGGCTTTGGCTGGGTCTCTGGGATTGGATCCACTACGGCTGTTGCAGTCGTTGGCAGGGGATCCGGTTCCACCACCTGTGTTTGGGTCTCCGGTAACACAGACGGGGCCCTGGTGGACGGCTCAGGAACAGGGATGGAGGTGAAAGCTTGCTTAGCCTGGCTGCGGGTGACTATTCCCACCCTCTTGGCTAGCTTCACATGGTTGGCCAAGTCTTCCCCCAGCAGCATGGGAATGGGATAATTGTCATAGACTGCAAAAGTCCACATTCCTGACCAGCCCTTGTACTGGACATGCAACTGGGCTGTAGGCAAGGTTACAGACTGTGACACGAAGGGTTGAATTGTCACTGTAGCCTCAGGGTTGATGAGTTTGGGGTCCACTAGGGATTGGTGGATAGTTGACACTTGTGCCCCAGTGTCCCTCCAAGCGATAACCCTCTTTCCGCCCACTCTCAAGGTTTCCCTTCGCTCCGAGGGTATGAGAGAGGCATCTGGGTCTGGGGTTCTTTGGTGTGATTGGGGTGTAATGAACTGTAATCGGTTGGGGTTCTTGGGGCAGTGAGCCTTTATATGCCCCAGTTCATTACATTTAAAACATCGCCCTGCTAAGGTATCACCGGGGCGATGTTGGTTGATGGAGACTGGTGTGGTGGGGTGAGAAGGCGTCTGGGGTTTCCCTTGGGATGTGGGTGGGGCCTTGGGTTGTCCCCGGTGATAAGGTTTTGTTTCGGCTTGCCCCTTCTGATATTCGCTCCAACTGCTACTAGCTTTTTTCTTTTCTGTCACCTCCACCCATTTGGCTCCAATCTCCCCCGCCTCGGTTACAGTTTTGGGCTTCCCATCTAGGATGTACCTTTCTATTTCCTCAGGAACACCCTCTAAAAACTGCTCCATTTGCAATAGGAAGGGCAACTCTTCCGTAGATTTAACATTTGCTCCTGATATCCAGGCATCCCAATTTTTCCCAATGTGGTAGGCATGTCGGGTAAATGACACATCAGGTTTCCACCTTAGGGCTCTGAACCGCCGACGGGCATGCTCAGGTGTTAGCCCCATTCTGATTCTGGCCTTGTTTTTAAAAAGTTCATAACTGTTCATGTGTTCCTTAGGCATTTCAGCCGCCACCTCTGCTAAGGGTCCACTGAGCTGCGGCCTCAGCTCTACCATGTACTGGGTTGGAGGGATGTCGTATCCAAGGCAGGCCCTTTCAAAATTTTCTAAGAAGGCCTCAGTATCATCGCCTGCCTTGTAGGTGGGGAATTTCCTGGGATGGGAAGTGGTACCTGGAGAGGAGTTGTTAGGATGGTCTGATGCACCCTGCCTAGTCCTTGCTGCTTCCAGTTCCATCTCTTTTTCTTTCAGCTCCATCTCTCTTTTATGGGCCTCCTGTTTGGCTTTTTCTTCTCTTTCTCTCAGCTCCATCTCTCTTTTATGGGCCTCCTGCTTGGCTTTTTCCAGCTCCATTTCTCTCTTGTGGGCCTCCTCTTTGGCTTTCTCTTCTCTGTCTCTCAGCTCCATCTCTCTCTTGTGGGCCCCCTCTTTGGCTTTCTCTTCTCTGTCTCTCAGCTCTATTTCTTTTTCTTTCAGCTCCATAGCTCTCTTGTGGGCCTCCTCTATAGCTTTTTCTTCTTTGGTAGTCATTTTCCTGGTTTTCTTGTGCTGGGTCACACCCCTCTGCAGTTGACTGAAACTGGGATGTACTTAGCTCAGGCTCCTGCTGAGTGCTGCTGAGTTAACAGAGACTTTCTAACAAGCTACTCCCGAGGATGTAAAAAGAAAAAGAAAAAAAAACAATTCACCTTGTAAATTACCTTTACTAGATCAAAGTTTGCTCACTTATTGAACCGTTCTCTTAACAAAGGACCTTGTTAAAAAAAACTTAACACCTCTGCCTTCAGGCAAGGAGAGATAAGATATGCATCTACCTTCAGCTCTGCTTTCCAAGCAGCTGGAAGGGAAAAAAAATCTCTTACTGGCTTTTGGGTTTAAAACGATCCCACCGCTGTGCCACCATGTCAAGGCTGTATCCCTACTTTGAACTTTAGGGTACAAATGTAGGGGCCTGCATGAAAACTGCTAAGCTTATCTACCAGCTTAGCTCTGGTCCCGCTGCCACCATTCTCGATGGATTCCCTCCCTGGGAAGCCTTGAGAAACCTTTCACCAATTCCCTGGTGAATACAGATCCAAACTGCTTGGATCTTAAACAAGGAGAGATTGACCCTTCCCCCCTCCTTCCTTTCACCAACTCCTGGTGAATACAGATCCAAACCCCCTTTGGATCTTAAAACAAGGAGAAATCAATCAGGTTCTTAAAAAGAAGGCTTTTAATTAAAGCAAAAGGTAAAAATTATCTCTGCAAAATCAGTATGGAAAATAACTTTACAGGGTAATCAAACTTAAAGAGCTCAGAGGAATCCCCTCTGTCTTAGGTTCAAAGTATAGCAAACAAGATAAGCACTTTAGTAAAAGGTACATTTACAAGTTGAGAAAACAAAGTAAATCTAAGACGCCTTGCCTGGCTTTTACTTACAATTTTGAAATAAGAGAGACTTGTTTAGAAAGATGGGGAGAACCTGGATTGATGTCTGGTCCCTCTCAGTCCCAAGAGCGAACAACCCCTTAAACAAAGGACACACACAAAAGCCTTTCCCCCCCCAAGATTTGAAAGTATCTTGTCCCCTTATTGGTCCTCTGGGTCAGGTGTCAGCCAGGTTACCCGAGCTTCTTAACCCTTTACAGGTAAAAGGATTTTAGAGTCTCTGACCAGGAGGGACTTTAGTACTGTACACAGTATGGCTGTCACCCTTCCCTTTATAGTTATGACAGAAAGACACCAGGTTACAGATGGATTCCAGTTCAGGTGACACGATCACACGTCACTGCAAGACTTCATTACCCACTTGCCAGCATACACGTATACAGGAAGACTTACAGGTAAAACACAGCCATTTGCAGACAATGGTCCTAGTTAATGGGAGTCATCAAGATTCCAAACCACCATTAATGGCCCACACTTTACATAATTACAATAGGCCCTTAGAGTTATATTTCACATTTCTAGTTGCAGATACAAGAGTGGTACATTTATACAAATAGGATGATTACACTCAGTAGATTATAAGCTTTGTAATGATACCTTACAAGAGACCTTTGCTGATGCTGTGTCCCCTCAATTTTCCAGCTTGGGGTGCCTTTTACACTGCTTAGGGCTTATATTGGTGTAGTTAGGGTGATGTCCATGTAGACAGTGTGTTACTTACATCTGTTACTGACTGACATTCTTCACAAGAAAGGCTAGTAGGCTCCCTGCTGTGAACCTCATGCCTGGCTCACAACTCCACCTATCACCCCAGGGTAGGTGGGGGGGGCTCCCAGCTAGGCTGCCACCCAGACTCTTGGCACACCGCAGGGAGCCCTGCTGCCCTGCCCCCTGACTCCTAGCTGGGCTCCCAGCAGGGAACTCCTTGCAGAGCTGAAAGCCCCGTGGTAGCCAAGCTCTCAGGCCCCTCCCCCCACTGTCCCTCTTAAGTTGGTGGAAGCACTCCTGGTGAGGATGCGCACCACTAACAGAAGGATGGCAGCATGGGCATGAAAAACACAGTAATTACTGTGGTGCTTGTAAATCGACCTAACATAGGTCAACATGGGGGGGGGGATAGCTCAGTGGTTTGAGCATTGGCCTGCTAAACCCAGGGTTGTGAGTTCAATCCTTGAGGGGGCCACTTGGGGATCTGGGGCAAAATCAGTACTTGGTCCTGCTAGTGAAGGCAGGGGGCTGGACTCAATGACCTTTCAAGGTCCCTTCCAGTTCTAGGAGATGGGATATCTCCATTAATTTAAATTTAAACTTAAGTTTGTAGTACAGACATGCCCTGAGTTACCACTCCCAGACTTTCTCCCAGAAGTGTATGCCTGGTATTACCAAGTCCTCTCCTGGACAATACATATAAAATCATATAAAATCTGCCATTTTATTTATAGAACATGATATGCACAAATCCTATTATCTCAAATGGATTTTCCCAAACACTTCACTCCAAACACACTGATTTAGATAAAATAATAAAATAAGTTTATCAACTACAGAAAGATAGGTTTTAAGTGACTCAAGTAATGAGGCATAAAAGTCACAAGAAAATAAAAGTAAAATGCAACAAATGTCTAACTCAGTGGTTCTCAAATTTTCGTCCTGGTGACCCCTTTCACACAGCAAGCCTCTGAGTGCAATCCCCTTTATAATGCTTCCCCAAGGCGAAGCTTGCTTTTAAGAATTCCTGGGTTAATGAATGAGAATGGACACAGTACACTATCATTAAAAGACTATCAGCCACGGATCTAGCCAAGCTCCACTTCCCATCCCCAGGCTCCAACCTACGCAGCCTCACGCTCCAGAGATGAAATTATAAATGCAACAAGGCGTCACATAGTACAAACAGCCTACCCCCATCGCCCCGCCCCCTTTTCGAACGTCTTGAGGAATCAGCGCCCGGTCTCCACGGAAACGCATTCGGGGTGGAACGAGGAGCGGCCAATGACGATCGAGGGAAGACAAGGGGACAGCCAATGAGCGGAGCTCGGTGCGTGGTTTAAACCTGCGGCGGCAGCTGCTGGGAGATCGCGTATTCGTGAGCTGGGCAGCTGTCGGGATAGGAGTCATTCGTACCAGGCCAGGCAGCTCAAGCGGCAGCGGAGGAGCCGGGGTTCTGTGGTGCAGAAGGCGCGGGGGGCCATGGCGCTGCGGATCAGCAGGGTAAGTTGGGGGAAGAAGAGGTCGGGGCCCCGCCGGGCTTCCCCCATGGAGGAGGATGGGTGGCTGCAGCCCTTCCTTCTCCGGGGCGGGGGGCAGATAGTGACCGTATAAGTGGGGACCTATGCGCCTCCACGCGGGATGCTGCTACGGCTCCATCCCCGGGCCCGCTGCAGGGAGCGACGCTCCCCCCCCTCCCGCTGTTTACTCGTCTGGAGCAGGCTCGGGTAAGCTCGGCTAATGGGCTCGCCCCTGCTGCGCCCGAGCAAGTTGCCGCCCAGAGGGCTCCGGGAGGTGCCGTAGTGTCCCCTCCCGTCCAGGCCTGCCGCGCTGACCGGCGCTTTTCTCCGCAGAATACCAGAGTCAACGCCGAGAACCAAGTGAAGAGCAATGTGGCCGCTGCCAAGCGGGGAGCGGCTGCTGCCAAGCCCGGCCTCAGGCCGAGAACTGCCCTGGGCGACATCGGCAACAAAGTGGGCGAGCAGCCGCCCAAAGCGCTTCCCAAAAAGGTAAGGCCTGGAGCCTGCCCCCGCCGGAGCCCTGAGCAGCCCGAGCCTGGCCCGCTCACGCCCCCTTCTCTCTCCTCAGGAAACGAAGCCCCCCAGCGCTGCGGTGAAGCCCCTCGCCAGGAAAGCCACGAGAGCCGCGGAGAAGGTGATCGAGCCGGCTAAGGAGCAGAAGCCAATCCCTGAGCCTGCTAAGGTATCTGTGCGGTGCCAGTCCCCCGGCACGCAGCCCCTGCTCTGAGCTGGTCACAACCAGCAGGGCTCGTGGTGAGCCTGGAGGAGGAACACGCTTCTTCACACTCTACACCTACCATGACCTCACTGACTCCTGCATGGCTTGGAGCCTCCTTCTCCCATCACCTACAAGCTCCCTTCCCTGGGGGAAGGATAAAAGCAGTGGTCAATTCAAGTAGCAGTCTGTGAGTGGATTATTTGACTAACTCATCAGTAGTAAATAAATAAGGTATCTATATGGCCCCATCTGTGCAGTATTCGAGAGCTTGCCTACACTTGAAAGGCTACAGGTGCACCTGTAGCCTTTCTTCTTCTTCAGTGTAGACCCTACCCATGTGAGGGGTTCTCCCATTGGTGTAGGCAATCCACCTCCCTGAGTCTTCAGTAGAAGCTATAGGTGCTCAATCTTAAACTTTCTCCCCAGTTGGAGTCTCCATCCCCAAGCCCAATGGAGACCTCTGGATGTGTGCCAGCAGAGGAGGTGCTGTGCCAGGCTTTTTCTGATGTCTTGCTTGAAGTGAAAGATGTAGATGTAGATGATGGTGCTGACCCAAATCTCTGCAGTGAATATGTAAAGGACATCTATGGCTATCTGAGAGACCTTGAGGTTGGTATGAACAACAAAGAAACAGATCTGCTGCCATTCTACTGTACCCTGACTCTAGTGTGTCTCCATATCTTTGGTGCAATGGCTATTTGGGAAACTAGACCTCTATTCCTAGACTTGTCTTGTAGTACTCCTAAGGTGCAGGAGTCTCAGCAACTCCTTGAGGCAAGCATTTCTCTTAATCGCCCACCTTGTCACTAGAAGGTGGTTAGAGGTAATATATTTTATTGGACCAACTTCTGTTGGTAAGAGAAGCTTTTGAGCTACACAGAGCTGTGCTGTCTCTCAACTTGACTCTCCCCAACAGAATTTGGTCCAATAAGATTCCTTCACCCACCAGGTCTTTCTAATATCCTGTGACTGACATGCTACAAATACACTGCATATAAGAGCTCTAACAGACTCTGAAAACAGTGATCAGCAGAACTAGCATGCTAAAAACTACCAGCACTGGCATTTACTCTACTATTGCAAAGTAGTACATGGCAATTGTTAGCTGTTGCCTTCAAATATCTCTTGGCCAAAGAAGCTAGATTCTGCACTTCTGTTGGTCAAGACTAGCAACCTCCAGTTTTCTAAAGGGTCTGTAGTAGTGCCAATACTCCTCACATGCAGAAATTGCTGTAGTAATAAATATTCCTTCCATGCAGAAGCAACAAGATGTCAGACCAAAATACCTGGCAGGCCAGGAAGTTACAGGAAATATGCGGGCTATCCTAATTGACTGGCTTGTGCAGGTTCAGGTGAAATTCAGACTACTTCCAGAAACTATGTACATGACTGCTGCCATCATTGATCGCTTCCTGCAGGTAAGGGCATGACATGGCACCTTGTTCCTTTGCCATGATTCCATTGCTCTCTCTAGCCTATAGCAGATAAGAGTGACAAATCTGAACCCAGCACAAGCTGAATGTTACTTAATGTTATGCACTCACTATAGCAAAGGCTGATTGCTTTTAATAATCTTCTTGAAATTAAAATTCAGACTTTAGGATCATGACTGGACTAATGTAGTTTTGAGCACTACATTTGTGGACCTAACTTTGTACTTGACATGAATCATTGTGGCTTAGTGTGCTAATAACAATCCTTCTTGCATTTCCTGTAACCCCTTCATAAATTGCTGTCTAACTATAGAGCATTAAAACTCACATTACCTCCTAACTGGCCAGGAACTTGTGTGTTTGACAGTGACTGGCAGTAAACTAAATGTAGTATAAAGACTTGACTTCATCAGCATGGTAGCCAGCTGTCCTGTGACAAACATGCTTATTGGCTTGTATAATTCTTGTATTAAACACTTTTGTACTATAGGACAACAGTGTGCCCAAGAAGATGTTGCAGCTGGTTGGCGTCACAGCCATGTTTATTGCCAGCAAGTATGAGGAAATGTATCCTCCTGAAATTGGGGACTTTGCCTTTGTAACAGACCACACTTACACCAAGTCCCAGATCAAACAAATGGAAAGGAAGATTCTACAAGCTCTAGACTTTGCCTTGGGCCGCCCTCTACCACTACACTTTCTAAGGAGGGCATCAAAGATTGGAGAGGTAAAATTCATGAAGCCTTTATTAAAGGCAACTTATCAGTTTACCTTCAGATCTACTTGCAAAAGTGCTATTCATAAATGAAAAATTCCATCTGTGCTAGCTTCTCCAAAATGCAAGTCTCTTGTCTTGGCTGGTAGCTAGCTGCCACTTTAGAGCTATGCACAAACACAACTGGTATTCAGGGGAATGGAGTTCTTGCAGACCTGACTAGACTGTTGCTAGTACAGTCTAAAGGAGAACCCACAAATGGCAGAAATAGGTGCACTAATAATGGGACAAGACTTGTATACGCTATGCAACAAGAGATGTGGGGCTGGGGACAGTCCTATTCCAGGGGATGTAGAAAAGAAGTAGAATGCCTTTGTTTTCCCCCCCATCAGGGCTTACTGAGAGACAACTAATGCTTGTTTCTCATTCTAGGTGGACCTAGAACAGCACACTCTAGCCAAATATCTGATGGAATTATCCCTGGTGGATTATGAAATGGTACACTACCCTCCATCCCAGATTGCTGCAGCTGCTTTTTGCTTGGCTCTAAAGGTTCTTGATGGTGGAGAGTGGGTAAGTCTCTAGCTTGGTGCCTTCTAGTTTGAGACTAAACTGAGCAAGTGGGTACAATTAACATAGCAGGAGTACCCCCATTGAATTCTGCAGCAAACTACGCTAAACTCAGCCGAGGGTGCATGGTTCCATTTCCCAAAATGGGAACTCTGGGCATAGTACCAAGCAAGTTCCACCTAAATAAGATGGGCTTGTGGAAAGCATGATATCTTTCCCACTCTGGAAAGGGAACACCAGTGTAGATCCTGCTCCTTGAAGTAAGGAGCATATCTTTGCCTCTAGATGATGGTTAATAGGATTGGTGTAAACTCCTGAATAACTCTAGTTTCCTTGTCTTAGACACTAACTCTACAACACTACATGTCTTACACTGAGAGTGCTCTTCACCCTGTCATGCAACATATGGCAAAGAATGTGATCCTAGTGAACCGGGGCCTTACGAAGCACATGGTAAGGAACTTACTTTCCTTTTACAGGATGGGTATGGTGAAGGTGGGAACCAAGTAATACAAAACACTTGGTGCAGCACAACACTTAACCCAACAAACTGCTTGCTGTTAAACTTGGCTGCTAATGAAGCTTAATGGGTAAATACAGACACTCTGGTCTACCTGCCTAGTGTAGATAGTCTCTGGTATGAGCTCATGGAAAAGCTTGCTTAAATGTGGGTTTTGGATATTAGCTGTTCATAGGCCTGTCATGGCACAAGCTGACCAATTTTCAGCTCTTGTCCAATGTGTAGTTGGAAACTGAGACCCCCTCCAAACATCTGGCATTATAATATGCAAGACTTAACCTCATTTTCTTCTCATTTCAGACAGTCAAGAACAAATATGCCAGCAGCAAAAATGCTAAGATTAGCACTCTTCCACAGCTAAACTCTACAGTCATACAGGATCTGGCTAAGCCTGTGTCAAAAGTGGTATAACTTTTTTTTATATAAAACTAGCAGAATTAGATTGAAGTTGGCACCATGTGCCATTGTATGTGTTTGTGCATGTGTGTGTATATATAATATCTTGTCACTGACCTAAAGCTTTTAATAAAGCATTTTATGCTTCTTACTCTAATCATGTTTCCTATCATGTCTAAGTATAATCACTTTCCAGTGACAAATCTTAAAACATAAGAGGCTGATTGCTTATTCTTACCCACCTTGTAGCTCTAGTACATTTACCTGGGGTGCTCAGGGGGCCAGGTGTTCTCTCAACTTTTTTTTTTTTTTTTTTAAATAAACTCTTGCACTAAGAGCAGAGGGTCAATGGGCCCTATAGTGTCAAAGTGTCAATAGCAAAACAGACCCCACATGTACCAACTGTATTTGTTAGAGCAAGGACAGCTCTCCCATCATAGCTGCAGAAATGTTATATTGCACTGTAAAAGTGTGGTGTGGCAGCTTTGCTAACATCAAGCTATAGGTTTATCCTTAAGAACAGTGGGAGAATAACTTACCACTGTGTCTTGCTACAGGTGTCCAGCTTCTCTAGTCATTTTTCCCCTCTAACCTAATGTGCAGTGGGTGTCAGCCTGGAGCAATGATCACCTGGGTAGGTGAACCATACACTGCATCCCTCAGCTGGCAATGTAAAAGTTGTATCTCTCCACAAGAGATACAGTATTGGCAGGTGTCTGTCTCAGTCTAACGGGTGTCTCTTACAAAGAGATGACAGTGTGCCTGCTACTCCTGTCTTGGAATATTAAGTGGCTTCATGATTACCATAAATCCATTCAGAGTTGTAATGGACATAGCTGACTACTAGTAAACTACCTTATGTGGAGGACTTGTAATGCCCATTAGTTGTCTAGTTCACTACTGTAATACTTGCACTCTCAAGTTACTGACCACTTGATTCATCATATGAGGTTCACCAATTCCCCAGGAGTGGACACACCCTGAGGCCAGATCTAAACATCCTGCTGTCAGCCAAACCTTAATAACGATCTTAGATTTAGTAGTAAAAGAAAAGTTACCTATGGTTGAAAGATCAATATAAATACAAGTGATTCTCTGTGTTCATTGTTCAAGACCACAACAGTGCAAGAATCAACTGCTGACTTGTAAAAGGCTCTCTCTCAAATTATGTCAACAGATCAGAATGCAAAGGCAGCTTAGATGTCAAGTTACCCTGGAAAGACTATTCCAAATAACTATTTGGAATAGCTCCATCCTATGTTTTAGCTCTTCAAAGTTTAAGCAGACTAGAGATGAAAACATCAGGCCCAAGGTTTCACTTTTATACCTGAAGCAGCTGTTAAGCATGAGCCCAGCATATGACAGGATTCTTTGTGCACAGGCTGTCCCATCACTTTGATGCTAACATTACCTATGTATGCATAGTAAATAGACTCAGTTAGCTTGATTAACATATGGCAATTAACCAGTCCTCTATTATAAAAGAGATAGTTAAGCTGAAGACAATGTAGGTATTAGTTTCCTACAGTATTTTACACCCTTGATCTTAAGGTTAACTGGACACAGTCCCATACATAATTAAGACATGAAAGGGAATTAGCATCTATAAGCTATTCGGTTACATTGATATAATTAACAGAATATAGGTAAACACAAACAAATCTACTTGGTATCTACCCTTAATTTCTAGTACACCTCTACCCTGATATGACACTGTCCTCAGGAGCCAAAAAATCTTACTGCGTTATAGGTGAAACTGTGTTGTATTGAACTTGCTTTGATCCACTGGAGTGTGCAGCCCTGCCCCCCAGAGCACTGCTTTACTGTGTTATATCCAAATTTGTGTTATATTGGGGTAGAGGTGTATTACAAATGAATTGCTAGTCTAGTACATTGCTGAAATTCACATAGAAGTGATCTGTCTTGATACAGGTTGGCTGGTCTGTCAGTGTCACAAAATTGGACTTTATGAGGTGGCAATATTCAAATTATTTTTATATGTAAATTAAATGTGGAACACATTTAATAAAAATCTGTTCAATGAGATCTGATAAAGCAGCCAGCAGGAGAATTACATGTATTGCTTCCTTAAAAATCTGTATATGTAAGCGCATCACTCTTAGACCTCAGGCTGGTCTTGCACAAGCCTTCAAGAAAAGGGATTGCGTGCATGGTATCTTCAAAAGCAGGCCTGATAAAAGGGGCCCCCAGCCACAGCTGCCAGCAGAGCAGTGGTGTGCAGAGACCCTTCTGGGCTCCCCGCTTAGGAGCTGCTGCCAGAGGGGTGGACTGGTCAGTTTCAAGAACCACCCCAGGTAAGCGCTAACCCCAGCCTTGAGCCCGCATTCCTCACCCAAACTCCCTCCCAGAGCTTCTATCCCAACCCCTGGCCCCAGCCTGGTGAAAGTGAGTGAGGGTGGGGAAGAGATGGAGGGAGGGGGGGTGGAGTGAGCAGGGGCATGGTCTTAAAGAAGGGGCTGGGCAGGGGGTGGGGCTCGAGTCTTTGGGTTTGCATGATTAGACAGTTGGCAATCCTAGGGGCAGGGATGTGGAAGCCCTGGCTGTGCCGGAAGAGCACAGCCGGCAGCCCACTGGGCACCAGCTAGCATAGGCGCAGCACCGCCCAAATGTCAGGTGGACCGCATCCACACGGCTTTTGGGGGCCCACTGATTGTTCTGCCCTGGGGCCTGGAATTTCTGTCAGTGGGCCTGTTCAAAATCACTTCACTTAGTTGTAATATTGTAAATGCACTTAAAAATCAGGAACAAGTGTGAAACATTGCTACACCTCTGTGCTTGGAAAGTGAAGGCAAAGGAGTACTTAAGATAGAATCCGCTTGGCTAGTGCAGTAAAATGTCAGGACAGGGCTGAATTGTGAAATGAGCTGGGTATGAAAGTTGATAAAGAAAAGGACGTGGGCGGGCCAAGTCACACAGCAGCTCTGTGCCTGGCTGGAGTCTAGTGTGAGGGCAAAAATACTGGCGGGTAAAATATGCAATGCATTGTTCAGATTAGCCATGGTGTGGTGCGGGGCCCGAGCACAATAGTGCCCCGTCCTGCCCCGGGAGCCGGGGGACCACCTACCCCCAGAGAGCGGCCTTGTCCACCAACTCCATGCTAGGGAGCAACCTTCCTTCTGCTGTGTCTGCTGGAGCCATTCCCTTCGCTCCTGTGTCTGCTGGAGCCGTGAACCCTCCCCCCGCCCGGCTGGGTCTGCTGGAGCCACGCTCTCCCCAACCACCTTGCTGCCTCTCTCGCCCCTTCCCGCGGGGACCATCCTCTCATCAGGCCTGAGAGGAGAATGCCGAATTACGAGCCCGGGAAGCGACCGTGAGGATTTCTGGTATCCAGCCAGGAGTAGCCGCCGGCCGCGCTCATCGATGGCGCTGGTGACGTGCAGGACGGCGGCGGGCGGTTTGAAGGCGCAACCCGGCGGCAGTTGAGCTGCTGTCGGGCGTTGTTGCTGCCGCCCGGATGGAGCCGCTGCAGCGAGTGAAGGACGCGTCCCAAACCCTGGGGAAGCTGGCGGCTCACAGCGCTGCCGCCGGTGGATCCGTGGAGGCCGGGGCGGCCTCGGGGCTGGGAGCTGCGGCTGGCGAGAAGCTGGACCTGGTGACCCTGCTCCGGTCAGTGCTGCGGCCGCGGGAGTCTCTCCACCGCCCCCAGAGCATCGGCCGAACCCGCGGGTCTCCCAGCCAGGCCCCCTCCGCCGGGCCGGTAGTTCAGAGCCGGACCCAGGGACCCCTGCACCCCCCCTCACACACACCCAGTCCCCTGCCCTGATCCCTGCACCCCCACGACCCCAGCCCTGACTCTTGCACCCCCCACGACCCCAGCCCTGATTCTTGAACCCCCCACGACCCCAGCCCCAAACGGAAGCTCCTGCACCCCCCCCCCCCACATTCCCACCTGCACCCCTCACACCAAATAGGAGCTGCCGAGGTTTGGGTGTGGAGAGCTTACCTGCTGCCCCAACCCTGAGCCCCCTCCTGCATCCTAACTCCTGGCCAGACCCTGCACCTCAACCCCCAGTCTGCTCCTTCACCCCCAGCCCTGTGCTCAGTGCACTCTCACCCTCAGCTCAGTGCAGAGAGAGAGGAAGAGAATGGGCTAAAACCAGGGAGAAGGTAGGTACCCACTCTATGTGGGCAGGGCCAGGACCCCAGACCGGCAGCAGGCTGAGCGGGGATTGGATTGAAATGACCCCTGGGCCAGGCTCAGCCCTGCCCTTTCTCTGTGACACCCGGCTCCTGGAGCCCCATGGCTGCTGCCCTGGCACTCTCCGGCCCGGGCCTTGGCGTGTACGGGAGGGGAGCTGACGCATGCCTAGCCCTGATCCATGGGCCCACCTGACCTAGGGATGCAGCCCGCCCAGATCTGAACCCCTCAGGGTTGCTGATGCACCAGTAGGCGAAAGTAACCATTTCTGGTGGCTTTGCTGATGCAATATCAGTCTGGGGTCCCCTTCCGAAAGAGTAAAGGGACAAGCCTGGAGCCCTTTATTTCTATGCTCAGTAAAACTTCACCATGACATTGTCATATGAAGGTCTGTGTAGCTGAGGTTATGTCTGTGTAAGGGGACTGTTGTTCCCTTACTAAAACTCAGTGGGGGGTTTTTTTGGTTGGCTAGTTCCCACTACCAAAAGGAAGGGGAAGGGTCGATAGGAAATCAGAACCCTGAGACTGACAGTCCCCAGGGGAAATGGGGAGAGGCCAATGCTCCAGGGCAGGGCAAGCAGGATAATGAGGGAGTCAGGAGACTGGGGGGGGGTCGGTCCCGTGTTCCATGTGAGCTGGAATTGTCTGGGTCAGACAGAGTGGGGCTAAGCTAAGGAGAGAGCAGGGACCCGAGTTGAGCTGGGGAGCAGAGCTGTGCCAGTCAGATAAGCAGCCCAGAGAGCCGTCCTGTGCTGGTGGCAGAGCTGCAGCAACCAGAGCCAGAGGGGCCAGAAAAAGCAGCCCAGGGAGCTGGAGCCAGAGCAGCATCAGTGCTGAGGCAGGGTGGAGCTGGGGCTGGAGCAGTCAGTAGCGGGGTACAGTGAGCAGCTGGGGAGAGCAAGGGGGGACCCTGGGCATCAGGCCCAGCACTGGGAGACGCCCCCAGCCAAGAGGCCTTGCAGGCCAGACTTGGAGGGGGATCGACACCCTGGCGGGGGTGTGAGGAGGCTGATGCTGGAAAGAAGGGTCCTGCCACCTAGAGCCTGAGGCCTGGTCTACACTGGGGGGGGGAGGGAGGAGGGAAGGGAAGCTAAGTCGGTCTAAGTTACACAACTTCAGTTATGAAAATAGCGTAGCTGAAGTTGACGTACTTAGAGCTACTTACTGCAGTGTCTTCGCTGTGGTAGGTCGACTGCTGATGCTCCCCCCTCGACTCTGCCTACGCGTACGCGTTTCGCTCTAGAGGAGTCGACAGGAGAGCGCTCGGCGGTCGATTTATCGTGACTTCACTAGACACGATAAATCGACCCCTGCTGGATTGATCGCTTAGAGTGTGTGGCCACCATCAGAGCAAGTGTCCAACCCCCAGCATCCCTGCAGCACAGCCAGGGCCTGAGAAGGAGGCCTGGGACATGTGAGGAACAGACTTTGAACTTCCCTTACATTCCAGAGATGCTGTTGTGGTGTCCCTGTGCCACAGATCAGGGTTATGTGTTTTCCTTTAACCTTTCCCATTTTTTCCTTATTTTTTTAAATTGATTGCTGTTTAATAAATAATATTTGCTTTGAACTGTATGTAATGATCAGTGGGTCAGGTAAGTGTCCAGTGCAGAGAGAGCACCCCGGAGTGAGGACACCTAGCCCCTGCCCTAAGTGAGCACAACAAGGTTGGGGGTTGAGTCCCCCAGGAATCCTGGGCCCAGCCTTGTTGGGGTTATGAGGATTCCGCCACACAGGAGAGTGGAAGGGGAGCCCTGGAGGTCAGGCAGGCCTCTGGGTAAAGGAAGTGGGAGTGAGGACTCCGATCCTTTCACTAGTCCATTTCACTGGGGTAGTGTATAAGCCGGGAAAGTTCCCCACAATAGTGGGCCTATTCCCCCGCTTACATCTGCATTGCACACAAAAATATGTTTTTACACTGAGAGATCCTAGGGGAGGCAAGGCAGTGTAGTTCTTACCTTAACATAAGTAGTTGAAGTAAACCTTAACATAAGTAGTTGAGGGATATAGAATTGACATGCCTACCTACATCAAAATAAGAATTACCTGGGTTAATTCTCCACTAGGATTTTACATCAAGATATCTATCTTGATGAAAATACACCTTTTTTCCCTTCAGTGAAGATGTCACCTGAGTCCATTGAGGTCATTGTTATCACAGTGACTATGCTATTGTAATTCACTACTGGTTTTGGGATGCCTTTAGAATAACAGATGCTGTTAAAAAACAAACCACCCCTCCCCCCCCCCCCCCCAACTTGCAAATATTTTGCTGGGTATGCTGCAAAATACTCTCTTGATAGTGTTTTTGGAGAGGGCTGAGTGTATACTTCCCACAATAACAAATGGTTGGAAAGGAGTTTCTTTAGGTGTCTGACTTCCTTTTGAAGTGTCTGGGATTTTATTTGTTGTATTTATGATGTTTGGAGGCGTCTAGAGCTTTAGATTAGGTGTCTTTTTATTGTTTTAAATCAAATAAATAAAATGATAAAATACTTTTTATTTTAATTTTCTTCTTTCCTCTTATAGACTAAGAGAACAAATGAAACAGCAACTTATGGAATATAATACAACAGTTCATGCAGGTAAGTCTCTTTGTCTTTCTTTCTTTGATTCCTGTCCATTAGCTCCACAGCAACAATGAAGCCAAATGAAGTCTTCCACCACTTTCTGTTTTGTATCACTTTCCTGGCTTCATTCATCTTTAAACCTTTTTTTCCTCTGTCATTCTTCACTGTCTCTATCCAATGCAAGTAAATGTACATGTTGTCATAACAGAAAATAATGTACCTGCATGCTCTATCTTAATTTGACTGATATTGCAGTAAAGTATTAAAAGATGAGAAACCAATAATAAATGTAAACATTTTAAAGTTTTTTTTATTTTACAAACAAGAAGCTTGTTCAGATTTTTATTGAATACCTTGTTCTTGCACTGAACAGACAACCTCTTTGTTTGCAAAGTTATAATTCTGTGACAATGGTGTGCTTTTGGAATTTCAAATTAGACCCTTTTCAATATCATCACCAAGTTAAAACTATAATAAAGGCTTTCAGAAATCTGTTCAACTGACATCTCACATATTCTGTGTAAACAGATTTTTTTTTTCAATCTCGTTAACTTAAAAATACTATTGATTTGCAGGTGAAGAAAGCATTCCAGACCAAGCCATAGAAGAAAAGCTAATTGAGGCGTATGTCTTCTGATAACTATTTTTAACTTTTAAAATAGGGGTAAGGGGAAAGCTGTCATAGGTTCTATTCTTACTGCTCTCCTTTTAATAAGAATGTTGGATTAATTATCAGAGCTTTAATTTCACTTGTGGAGTGTGCAAGGGTAAGCAGAGAAATTTTATTCCACCCCTCAAATATTTTTTCATATGATGTGGACTCTGCTCTCTCATACCCATAGTCTTCAGAGTGTTGGCTGGGATTTAGCTACAAATATCCAAGTGCTAAACTAAATTCCACTTTTAAATGAGAATATAATCTTATGTACATCTCTTAAAGTATTTTACCTATGTTAGGCATTCAGATAGCAAGTTGCATTTAGGGTCCAAAACTACATTTGACTTTCAGGTTACTGGTTCCTCTTTAATTATGCTTTTATAATAAAGATGCTTTAAAAAAGGGAATGCACTCTTGTAAGTGGATGTAGTGATCAGCATATTTCTAATATTTCTTAGAGTTCAGATAAATAAGCATCAGAAGCAGAAACTCAAATACAGATGCTGTTTTCAAACAAATATTCCTAATGATTCAAACGGTGCGAGATACAGAATTCTCTAAATAATGTGTTCTTACTTTTCTTTCTGGTCTTAAATTTCAAGTGCTTGGTTTTTGTAGGCTAAATAATATTCTTTTAATTTAGGGATTTGGGTTTGTTTCATGTGTAATTTCTTCAGTAAAACTATTAGTGTCTCATCATGAGGATTTGAACCCTCAGCTTTCAATACGGCAGCACCAACTTCTACAACTTGGGCTACAAGACTAACTCGGATAGTGGAGGGCTGGCACCATGTGCTGAATCCGGGGGGCGGGCGGGGGGGCTGAGGGGAGCTTGGTCTGACTCACTCCATTTGCCACCTTAGGAGCTGAGGGAGCTCTGTTCCATCTGGTGCCTCCAGAGTAGGGGGAGGAGCTTTGACCAGATGCTGGGGTCAGGAGAGTATTGGGGAGAGCCTCTTTCTTCTCTCTCTCTCTCCCTGCTCTGCTGTAGCTTCTCCGAAGTATTCCTAGTGGATAGGCTATTGTTGCCGCTTTGGTGGTGGCAGGACTGGGCTCTTTAGAATGTTCATTGGGTTTGCAGGCTACCAACATCTTCCTGAGGAGCCCAATTACACTTTACAAAGCAGTTAAATCTGAATGGAATTTCATGGGACAAAGAAAAGGAACTTCTATAGACTAGAGGATTTCTCCCTGCTGAGTATTAAAGGTCTGCTGCAGACAATGGAGGTGATGATGGTTCTTAAAGAAAAGGTCACAAGAATACTTCATAATAGAGAGTTTAGACAAGAAAGGGTTGCTACCCGCTCCCCCTATGATTAGTTGGGGGATGGGGGGCCCTGAATCTGTGAGTTGGTGGGTCTTAGTGGTTCTCTTTAACTTTTGTTCCTCCAAATTATTTTACAAATATTCTTTCTGCCATAGCACTGGAAACCAAGTTGGTATCAAAGCACAGCAAAACACATGCGCTGTGATACCAGTGGTACAATGGTACCATAATCAGTCATCCTCTGCTTTTTAAAGGGGAAATTCATCAATAATATATTGGAAAAGTGTCTTACTCCAAAAGAAGACAGTGTAACCATGTTTTATTTAAAGTGTGTAGTTTTTGTTTGTCTGTAGAATTCTAAAGTCTTCTGCTATTGCATTTGTTTTTAGTGCCACAGAAGATCTGGAAAGAGAAATGGAACAAGTGAAAGTCTCCTTTCAAAACAAAACACTGGTGTTACAAAGGTAAAGCTCTTCTTAAAGTTTTATTCTGAAATTTTGTTTAAATAGTAATGGAACTACATAAGACTTTATTAATGTTGAACCAAGAAGTTAGAGTTGCAAATAACATCAACAATGTTAGAATGGTGGTGTCACGTTTTGGGGTGCAATCCACACTAGTGAGGTTGTGTCAGTACCTGCCCTATAACTCTGGGGTGCCTTAAACGCTCTGCTGCTATGGCTCACGGCCCAGACACCAACAGTCAGCAAACAAGTATACAATGTCGGTTCAGCATTCTGACCCCACCAGCTAACCTACAACACAACAGCCACACCCTGGTCTCCACCAGCCTCGGTTCAAGGTAAATTTCTTACCAATCTTTTTCTTTCTAGCCATGGCAGTCTTTCAGTCAGGACATTCCACAGAAGTACAAGGTGCTGGTTTCTCTTGTCTTCCTAGGTGAAAGATCTTTGCCTCAGCAGGTTTTTCACTTACCATATATACTCGTTCATAAGCTGAATATTTTTGGTAAAAAAGTGACTCATCAAAGAGCGGGGGTCGGCTTATAAACGGGTCTACACCAAAAATGGGAGCGGCAGGAAGCGGCGGCCAGCACATCCCTTGGCCCACGCCGCTTCCCGACGCCCCCATTGGCCTGGAGCGGCGAACCGCAGCCAGTGGGAGCCGCGATTGGCCAAACCTGCGGACGCGGCAGGTAAACAAACCCGCCTGGCCCGCCAGGGTGCTTACCCTGGTGGGCCGCGTGCCAAAGGTTGCCGATCCCTGATCTAATGCATTGTAGTTTTGTTTACCTGGAGCGTCTGCAGGCATGGAGCCCCTCAGCTCCCTGTGGCCGCGGTTTGCCATTCCCAGCCAATGCCTGCAGATGCTCCAAGTACACAAAACGTCCCGACCCGCCAGCAGCTTACCCTGACAGGCCGGGAGCCAAAGTTTTCCAACCCCTGAAATATAGGGTCGGCTTATGAAAGGGTCCTACAGTTTTTGCTATTTTTACCTATCCATTTTGGGGGGTCGGCTTATAAACAAACGGGCTAATGAATGAGTATATAAGGTATATTCAGTTCCCAGAGACTTCAATTACCTTGGCTGCAAGAACTCTGACCCCTTGTCTGTCCAGCGATGGATGCTGTCTTCTCTCTCCTTATATCTACCCAAACTCAGTTTTTTCCCCAGACTCAGATGACCGTATGCTATTCTTCCTTTCTTGTGAACTTCCCATTCCCTTGCTGATTTGTATGTAAATAGGGCTTCCATTGTTTTTGGCCATACCTTGCTTAATTTCACTGGAGACAGGTAGATAGGTTTTCCCCCAGACAGGAAGGAAAGGAACTGTTTCTCCCTGTGTTTGGTCACAGGCTTTGAAGTATAATATCATTAAGTATCCATAATTCCTCATATAGTGTTAATATCTTTGTGAAATGTATGTATTAATCACAAGTGTTGTTAGCTTTCATAAAAGACTTTACTTGATATACTTTTATAATACCGTAATATTGTATGCAGTCAGTTGATTCAATTGCTTATCATTTGAGGTTCATACTACTGCAAGAGGCTGTCTCCACTCACTAGCTGATGGCTTTTTTTACCTTTTATGAAAATATAACTTAATTGTCTCTGCCTGATGACCTGATGCTTGCCAAATACCTTTTAAGAACATAATTCTAGCACATATCCATAACTTTGTACACACCCCCATACATACATCATGCAAGAACATTAATGATCAATGAGTTATTAGTTTTCCAATGATATCTTAGATGTCATCTTGCGGGTATATATCTTGACAACAGTGTGTTACGTGTAGTGAGTATGTCAGGCTTGACAAGAGCTGCTGACATAGCATAATGAACCACCAATGTGCCTCTGTCATGGGTGGCCAAAAAGAATGTAGACAAATATACCTTATAAAAGGAAATGAAAAGGATAAAACAAATAATACTCCAAACCTAAGTCATGGAAGGGCCCCGATCCTGAAAAGATGCATTTTCTCATCTATATTCAAATAGTCTTACTAAAGCTAATAGGATTGTTAACATGAGAAGTTACTTAGATGCATAAGTCTTTGCAGGCATAGGCCCATAAACTGTACATTTTTAACACTTCAGTTGAAGAAGTAATCTCTGAATTTCTTGCACAGTAAATACAATGAGAGAAACAGGAAGCAGGAATTAAGAAAATAAAGCTTGCTTTTTCCAGCTTGGCTATCTAGGAGTTGATCTTCTTTAAGCTATTTATTAGGAAGCTCATTATACAACAGATCAATGAAATTAACAGGAATAAAATATGGTACCAGTTCTGGAGTACAGGTTCACAAAATAAAATAATAAATCCAAATCTCTTCTCTTCCCCCCCCCCCCCCTCCCATTATCAGCTTTTTAGGTATACAGTTGAAAGGTCAGAACTGAATAAAAAGGCATTTGTTTTTGAATGATCAGTTTAAAAATATCTTTGGTTTCCTACTATGGATTTAAATGACAGTCTTTATTAATTTGTGAGAAAGAAACTAGATTTGACTAAAATTTATGAGAGAGAGAGAGAAGAATCTTTTTTGGGAGGGCTGAGGAAAGTGGCAACACTTGCAAAAATGTTGTCTTAGTCTAAGGGCTTGTCTACACACAGAATGCTATAGCGGCACAGGTGTGTTGCTGTAGCAATTCTTCCATTGACCTAGCACGGTCTACATGAGGATTTATGTCAGCTTAACTACACCACTCAGGGGTGTGAATTTTTCAAACTCCTGACTAGCATAGTTTTCTAGTGCAAACCAGGCCTAATTTCCACTAGAGTTGTCTTCCCCTCCCCTTCCCTCCCCTGTCTACTCTTCTACCACATCTCCAGTGAGATCTCAGTGGCTTCAGAAACTCCTTGAGCACAAAATGACAGCTTTCTTCAGATCTTAAATACTGCAGTGCTTCCCAATGTCCCACAGCTGGCTAATCCACAATTCAGCTCCAGAGAGGAGAGCTGAGGGCTTCTGCTTAGTCAGATTGTCTAGTTCTTCCTAACAGAACCCAGCTCCAGGGAGGAGAGCTGGGGAGACTCCTGGCTAAGGAGAAAGTGTGGAACTAACTAATACAGCCCAGTTCCAAAGAAGAGAGCTGGGGATTCCTGCTTACAGAAGTACTGAAAAGGGGTAACTCGCAAAGGAACCAGGAAGCATTCCTGGCCCACACATGGTTTTCAGGCACAGGAAAGAAGAGTCTCCAGAAGGAAGGAGACAAAAACTGTTAGTTGGGCTTAACCTAAGGCGATGAATGTCCCTGGGTATATCTGAGTGAGCTTCTACCTGTGCTTATGGCTATCAATAAATGAGACTCTTAAAAGGGGATAGACGGGCACTCTTGTTTATAGCCAAGGGAAGTGGGGAAGGGTTGACCTGTGGTACCATGTCTGACTGAAAGGGGGTGACCTCCATGCCATCACACAGACCATCAAATTGTTCACTCTGCTTGTATGTTAGATCCTTCCCCCCAAAGTCTTTGTCTGTCTGGTCTATTTAGACTGCAAACTCTTCTGGGTTAGAGACCATTATTCTACATACAGGGCCTAGCACAATGGAACCTTGATCTGTTAAGCTCCCTAGGTGCTATCGTAATACAAATAATTAACAACTGTTAATAATTAACAACAACTTCATTGGAACATAGGGACAGATTATTATTTTTATATAAAAATGCAGCATGTATGGAAAGTGGTGGCTCTCCTGCATTGGTGTTTGATTTCCCCATAGAGCTCCATGTCCCTGCACACCTTCTCTCCTCCTCTTCCTCCCTCCACACACACATTCATAGTCTTGGATTAAGGAGGATTACTGAAGTAACTGAAAGAATTAAAGAGTGGTTGGGGGACATTCTCACTTTAACACACACAGAACCTGGAGGGAGCATATTAAGGTGGGGGTTTTTTTGTTTTTTTTTTATGACCATTTATAAGAGAATCCTCAGATAATACATTTTGGGTATCATCATGTATTTTACATATGCACCAAATACATGAGGAGAAACAGATGCTCAAACTCAGCTTTTCTTTCAGCTTCGTCTACGGTTTTGTTTTTTTTTCCTTTGGCTTTCTCATCAACCAGAATTTTTCCTCTTTCCCCACCATGTGTAGGATCCAGCTTATAGATGCCCTCAGAACCAAACTGAGACACACTGATGCTGACTCAAAGTAAGGTGTTTTTTTGTGTGCAGTGGGTGGGTGGGGAGGTGGACCTGACACTCCAGAGTAGAGAGATTGTCAAACTACCTCAGTAACTTTTAATACGCTTTTCCCTTTCTGTTTGTAGCACAGTTCCACTGGGTAGCTAGAAAGTGGTACTAAGGGACGCTGTCTGAACAATTGGCTTGGACACCCTTCCTTCCCATTCTAGGAATTAAAAATGTTCCACCTCCATAATGCCTTTACCGCTAGCCTGAAGGCAAAAGTTCTAGTTTACTTTTTAACCTAGATTTTCTTTTGCATGATGCTGCTACTATCACCTTGATGCCTAGCAAGTTGTGTACCTTTTGCACAGTGCTAGAACTGTTGAAAATTAAATCCTGATGATCTGATGAGGGTGCATAGAGAATATTTAATTGATTTCTTGAACTGTATTTAGCATAATATACCTAGGGAATAAATGTATACTTTTTCAAGTGCTAAAAGCACATTATGCTTTTAATGATGCTAAAGGAACAGTCTTTCCCTAATCCAAATCATTATGGTTAAAATGTTCATAGTGTTAATTTACGGTTTGGTAATTTAATTATTTGTTCCATCATTAGGTTGATCTTGGAAACTATAAAACACATCATAATGCTTAGTACTGCAATACTTGAATCTCAGCAGGCAAGTATCCTTGGTATTACTAATTATTAAATCATTTTCAGACTTTAGTGGGTTGCCAAAATAACTTTTTTTTTCTTTTTCTTTTTTTTAAATGTAGTTCTGAAAGGTGGTCTGATTTCTTTTAGGAGAAAACGCTAATTTGTCTATATTGTTGACATCTTAGGTTTGAGGTTTATGTTGATATTGAACCTATTATGATGGGGATAATAGATGCTGTAGATTTATGTTTGGGACTGTCTATCTGCTGGAAATTAATCTATAGCAATTTAATTGACAGCTATAGAGCGGAAGGGACATTAGCCAGAGGCATATAACTGCTGTGAGGAGCCTGAAACATGATGCATTTAAATCTACTCTAGAAAGGGAAGTTGTTTTTATTTTGCAAGGCATTGTGTGTTCCACATTTACAGTTTTGATGTAGTCTATATCAAATTTAGTCTATAATTTAAAAGACTGCTAGTGGTGGATTCACAGACTTTAAGGCCAGAATGGATAACTGATCTATCTAGTCTAACCTGCATAATGCAGATCATAGAATTTCACCCAATAATTCCTGCTATAGTCCCAATAATTTGTTGTTGAACTAGAGCATGTCATTTAGAAAGAAATTCAGTCATTATTTAAAGACTGCAAGTTTTCCAGACAGGTCATTCATGGAGCTCTTTTCTGAAACCTCAAATTTTAAAACATCTTTCTTAGTGTTTGGACACCAAAGCTGGACGCAGTATTCCAGTAGTTGCTTCATCAGTGCCTTTTTATAGAGCTAGTATTGCATGCCTACTTTTACTTGAGATTTCCATGTTTATACATCCAAGAATCAGGCTAGCTCTTCTAGCTACAGCTTTACATAGGGGGTTCAGCTGGCTTTCTACCATGTCCCCTTATTCTTTTTCATAATTGCTGCTTTCCAGGATAATTCCTTGTCCTGTAAGTGTGACCAGCATACCTAGATATATAACTTTGCAATTGGCTGTATTAAAGTGCATATCATTTGACTGCATCCAATTTACCAAGTGATCCAGATTGCTCGGAGTAAATAATCTGTTTGTTTTTTACATTATTCACCACTCCACCAATCTTTGTGTCATCTGCAAATATTAATCAAATATTGAAGAGCTTTGGGCCAAGAACCCTCCAGACCCTCACTAGAAAACACTCATTAATGGAGAATCCTCAAGAATTACATTTTTGAGATCTGTCCGCCGGTTTTTAGTCCATGTGCCTTACTGACTTTGTATAGTGCTATTTATTTTAATCAGAGTATGGTGTAGTAGTAAGTCAAATGCAAAACTGATCTTAAGATCTGAAAGTCAAGCTGGATTTTTCCTGGTTCAGGTATCATCACCTTTAACAAATATTCTGCAAGCCAAATTGTGCCCTCAGTTACAACTGTACAGGTCTGTTGTCCTCAGTGATCTTGTACATGTGTAATGAAGAGCAGAATTTGAAAACAGTGGGAATGCACAAGTGGTCTTGCATTTGGAACTTAATGATACACAAACCAAAAAACCATAGTTCTCATTGACAGTAATAAAATTATTTTAAAAATGACTTTTTCACTAAAATAAACAGGTGACTGAATATACAAAGAGAGAGTCTGCTCAGTAAAGTCCCTTTTTACATAGAACTGCACTTTACCGCATATTGTTCTATTTAATTTATTTTGTGTATAGGATTAGTACCTATTAAATAGTACTACAGATTGACAATATATTAATATCAATATGTCAAACCCTTTTTCTTTAACACAGCAAGCACGTGAGTTGGAAGAAAAACTGAATGAGATTAAAAAAAGGAGATTCGGTAAGTGTATATAACTTGCTAGCAAGCATATATTGGCTTGCTACCTTCTGTATCTTTCAGATTGTAAGCTCAAACTTTTGTGACAAGCTTTAAAAAGTGTCTGCTGACAACTACGTTATCTTGTATTCCTGTAAAGCTCTGGTCTAGATGTAAAACTTTCTAAAAATTAAGTATGATGTGTACATGAAAGTGAGCTGGTATGTTGAATGTCTGCAGGCAAACAGGACAGGCACTATGGTTTAGAAAAAGAGACCGGAGAACTTCAAAAGAATGCAGTCTCATTCCACTGTTTCCTACTAAACCTCATTTAGAGTCCTTTAGTACAACAAACCCCTATCTTACAATCCCTCTTCACATACCATTTTATCATACTGTACCTTTGTGTAATGTTTTGGTGGAAAAGTCTGATTCATAAAGATCTCTTCGTAAAGAATAATATTTTGGGGGGAGGGAATGGTTGTAACATGCCTACATGACTTGGCCAGGGGTTGGATTTGGATTCTTTAAAACCATTCTTCAAAACTAAATTACTATATTATATGCAGATCTTTACAAATATCGTACCAGCCTTTTGAATGGCATAGTTTGTTTTGTCAGTAGTTTTAACTATCAGCTTTGTTCTTTTACTGTCAATTTGACATAGGGAAAGTGCATGTCTGTGTTTAGAAATCCAGGGCACCCAAACTTTTCTTCGAACAATCTCTTCACAGAATCATAAAAATTAGAAAGAGAGCAAAATATATTAGGTAAGATGGGACATTATCTGTAAGTCCAGGAATTGTTTGCAGTATGTTTGCTAGGATTTTATCCAGTCTAGTTCTAATCTTTCATTTTCTGTGAATTGAATAGCACTAAAGCAAGCTGGAGAACACAAACTGCTACAGATACACACTCTGAAGAAAAAACAAAAAGAGGAACTAGAGGGTATGGAAGTAGGTGAAATGTTAAAGAGAATATGTAGAAACTTGCAAAAAGAAACACAGATGACTACGTTAATTCAAAATATCTTCCAGGTAACTTAATCTGTTGCTTTGAAAATAGGACAGATTTGTAAGTCTCATTTCTATCGTATCTCAACCAAACACAACTTATGAACTTTTGTAGGCATTCAGCTATTTTTTGGTGATGGATATTTACTTGAGAAAAATACTTTATAGAATCTCTAAAAATGTCTGATTAATTTACTCTTTTAAAATTGTAATTTTTATAACTGCAAACTAGTCTGTATGTAAATATCATGATTTTGGTACTTCAAATACTGAGAATCTTAAACTGTCTTAAACTATTTTTGAAATGATGATTACCAGATTTTTATCCATTTGTTACACTGTTTAAGGTACTTAAATGATATGATGGGTCTTCTAGTTGAATGTCCATTAAATCCCAATTGGAAATGAACATGGGATTGAAAGCCTAGGGTGGAAGAAGGGATAGGAGCATGTTTTGAAGGTTTTGGATATTAAGAGGAGTGGGGCTGATGGCTGTATCATCACCTTCTGTAAAAATGAGTGGCACTGGGAAAAATTTAAAAGGAAGCTCCATACAGTTCTGTGTTGAGTGATCATATGTTTACCAGAGGTTGGTGTGGATGTTAGCATTACATTAGTAACTCTATAGTTAAGTATGAGAAGGTACTTCCATTCTAAGGGACTGATCTAGAACCCACTGAAGTAAAGATAGAGATTGCCATTGTCTTCAGTAGGCTTTGGATCAGGCCATAAGTAAGGCTAAGATTATGTTATGGAGGTTGTGGAAGTAATGGAATCTGTGACTTCCAGTGACCTCCGTGATAGTGGGGGCCCCACAGCTGACCAGCAGCGGGGGATCCTGCAGCAGCCCAAACTCCACAGGCAGCAGGGGACCCTCCCGCAACTGCCCAGCAGCTGCGGGTGATGGGACCCGCTGCAACTGACTGGCCAACACTGGCAGCAGCATCCCCTGAGCTACCCAGCCGGCACCACTGGCGGGGTTCCCCCTGCAGTGGCTCAGCTGCCGCAAGCAGCTGGGCACCCCCGCAGCTCCCAGCTGCTGCCACTGGCGGCGGCGGAGGGACCCCAGAGCTGTTCAGTGGCCCCACAGCTCCCCAGCCACTGCCACTGGCAGGACCTCCCTCCTCCCCCCCCCCCCCCCCCCTCCACCATGAGCGGCCGTCCCCTGCCCCGCAGCTCCCAGCCGGCGGCGGCAGAGGGCACCCCGGAGCAGCTCAGTGCTGGCAGCCCCCGCCCCTCCCCCTGCAGCTTCCCAGCCCTGCAGGGCAGTGGGGGGACCCCTCCCCCCAGCTCCAGTCCTGCAGGGCAGTGGAGGGACCCCTCTCAGTTGTTGCCAGCGAGGGGAGAGGGGGATTAGGGTGCTGGAGCCTCCTCCCTCCCCATTTTGTCAGGGATGTTTTTAGTGAAAGTCAGGGACAGGTCACAGCTTCCGTGATTTTGTTTTTTTTGTTTATTGCCTGTGACCTGTCCCTGACTTTTACTGAAAATATCCATGACAAAATCGTAGCCTTAGCCATAAGTACCTGTTTTCTCTTGTTCTTTGAGTGGCTCTGCATATTCCCACTTGGGGTACTGTGCCACCTTGTGGTGCCTTGCAGTAGCACCTACTAGCAGTGTTCGCTAGAGCCATGGTTCTTAACCTGGGGTTTGCAGACTGTGTCGAAGGGGTCCACTTAGACTGAAAACTGACTGAACATAATTCAATTATATATATACAGACAATAGATTTCCAAAGGGGTCTGCACTGCCACTTGAAATGTTTTAGGGGTCCGCAGATGAAAAAGGGTTGAGAACCACTGAGCTAGAGCACTCTTTTGCTCCTTGACCCTCCCGTCAGCATCACTGATGTACTGAGGGCAAGGCTTTATAGGTGCAGAGCGTTCTCCCCACCTCAGTTCCTTCCAACTGCATGCCACAGACTGATGTGAACCTCTTCGTTCTCGCCGGAGCATCTTTTCTCAATAGTTAGTATGAGTTGTTAGTTTAGTCAGTTAGCGATTCTTTTTCATTCCATGTTACGGTGGAACTAAAGAAACAGAAGAAGCTGGGATTTAAGGGGTTAGGGTTAGATCCAAGTGTGAACGCAAGGGACTTGTGTTCTAAGAGAAGGCCCATTTCCCCAACTCTGAGAGCCTCTTCCACATTCCCCATCAGGAAGAAGATACTAGAAGGCGTGGGAGGACCATTTCACAGATCCTCCTATTCTCCCTCTTCCAAAGACCACTGAGGTTCTCCACAAACAGCCAATTCCCCATATCTCCTGCTGGATCTGTTGTTGTCCCTGGTTCATTCTATCTCAGATCCAGACCCAGATTTTTATTGAGGGAGCTAGTCTCTGGATTCTTCTTCTGACAGTGTGATTGGGACCTGCCTTTGGTCCTCCCCTGGCTGGCATATTCCCACATCCTAGTTGCTAGGGAGACTGGCAGCCCTGGGGCCTATGATTGTACTGGGGACCACCTCAGGAATTTTTTCAGCTATTCTCCACATGGATGGAGAGGTAATGTCTCATCTGCGAAGGATCCAGAAGCCCAGAGATACTTTGATCCGACTCTTCTGGATATACTGATGATTCAGGCAGTGATTCCTGAAGTTTTGTCCAAGGGAGAAGAGGAGGAGGAGGTAGACTCCACTCTTTTATCAGAAGCAGATGGACACGGATTATGAACCAAATCCATCACCTGACAAACATGTGGGGGTGGCTTCAGCCTCCTCTCCAGTTGAGGACGCTATGCAGTTCCACAATCTGGTGGACAACATGGTTTCCGTCTTGAATCTACCTGTGGTATCTTTGGAAGAGACTTCCTGCCTGGTATGCAATATCTGTGGTGCTACAGCTAAGAGTAGGATATCCCTACCCATCATAGATGGACTGCTACAGTCAGCCAGATCCATTTGGTCCACTGCTACATCATCAGCCCAGCTCCAAAAAGCCAGATAAACTGTACCAGGTACCTTCTGAAGGTTTTTCTTACTTTCATGCCAATCCTGTATTCACTTCCCTGGTAATGTCAGCAATAGAGCAAGAACTGAGCAGAAGCACTCCATACCAGCTGATAAAGAGGGCAAAAAGATCAAGTCGTTAGGGAGAAAAGTGTTCTTCCTCGTCCCTCAGTATTAGGGTGATTAATTATCAAGTAACCATGGCCCATTACCAATTCCATTTATTGGGTGGGGGGTGGGAAATTACTTTATTTTTATTTGACCTGCTGGATGACAGAAAAAGGTTGGCTAATGCCCTCTTAGTAGAGGGTCAAAATGTAGCTAAACTTTCCATTTGAGCTGCCTTTGATGTTTCAGACTCTGTTGCAAGCGCATTGGTGTCTGCTGTGACCATTAGGAGGCATGCATGGCACCATTCCTCATCCTTAACTATAGACACTAGACTCAGAGTCAATATGAAAAAAGGCCTTTCAAACCAAGGTCTAAACCTAAACAATCCACTGCATCATCAGCATCCTCATCACGAAGCCTCAAGCCCCAGTTTTGACAAGATATGCAAGAGTCAAAAAACAGTCAACTAAGACCAATCTATCCTTTAATTTGGGAACAGACTAACCTACTTCATCAATGTATGAAGGCAAATTGCCTAGGACAAAATCAGGGGTTGTCTAACTCATCATTAAAAGTTAATTTGACAGCCATCTCTATGTATTACACTCTAGCTGATGGTAGATTGTTGTTTGTTCATTGTTGGGTTAAAAGATTTATGAAACGTGTATTCCTCTGTTAAAGATCTTGCCCCTTCTTGGGACCCCAATTTGAGGTTGGGCCATACTGGTAAAATCGCCCTTTGAACCTCTACCATTTATCTATGCCATTATGGTTAATCTACCTTTAACTTCTTTTCATAAGGACAAGGTAGTTCTCAGACCTGATCCCAGATCTTTACCTGAGGTAGTGTCTGATTTCGATATCAATTAGACCGTTACTTTGTTGTCTTTCCCCCTCCCCCTCCCCCAACGACACACTCGAATAAGGGGGAATCTGTCCTACACACTTTGGATGCCTGGAGAGCCCTCACCTATTATCTGGACAGGACTAAAAGTTTTTGTAAATCTTCTTCTAGATTGTCTTATGCCAAGAACCCCATGAGAGATGCAGTTTCTTCCCAGACTTTCTCGGTGGATTAAACAATGTATTGCTGAATGCTACATGCTGGCAAAAGTTCCGGTACCTGCTGCTATTTGCCAGTTGCTGAAATTTGCAAAGCTGCAACCTCAACTTCAGTTCACACTTGGCTTTTAGGGCAGATGCCAGATTTGGCAAAGTGGTGCTTCAGCCTCTCTTCAGCTAGGACTCTCTGTGCCTGGTCTTATTAGTCTGTCCTATAAATGGAAATGTGCAGAGCCAGACAAAGAAATAATGAAGGTTCTTCTTCAAGTGATTGCATATGTCCATTCCACTGTAGGTGTTTGTGCGCTCCAGTGCACAGTTGTTGGAGAGATTTTACCCTTAGCAGTACCCGTCAGGGTGGCTCAAGCACCTCCTGCTGTCTCATGCATGCTGAGCAGGCATAAAGGGCCAAGCTGTCACTGACCATCCTCAGTTCCTTCCTACTGCTCATGACAGTTGTTGGAGCTCCCTATCCTTGCCTCTACAAGTCTTTAGTCAAAATCTGTAAATAGTACCTGTGTAGATTAGAGTGGGGGGTTGGTTGGTTGGTTAGGTGTTTTTTTTTTTTTTTAAGTTGTTTGTTTTCTGTGGTTCCAGCACCTAGTTTGGATACTGAAGATATGCTGTACTCTCCGGGTTTCAAGCCTTGCCACTCTTGTGATAAGGCAATGCTTAATAGTGACCCTCACCTCAGCTGTTGTAAGTGCTTGAGGGAGGCTCATGTGAGTGACAGGTGTGACATTTGTAAGGGCTTTAAGCCCCGTTCCATCTGCTGATGGCGTTGGTGCCACGTCCTCCATCTGAGTCATCTACCTCAGTTCGGGTACCAAGCACCTCTGTGTCAGTACACATCACGTTTGCCTCTTACTATGCAATCTCTCAGCAACCTAGAGACTATGCTAAATTTGGATGAGTGGACCACCCGTCCCTGTTGAAATAGACTCTAAATCCAACTCCAGATGGGACTCCTTTTGAGTCACCTACAGTGGAATGATCATGGGCAATCACTCAAACAAGAAAAAACTGTTACTAATCTTTCTGTAACTTGTTCTTTGAATTGTGTTGCACATGTCCATTCCACAACCCACCCTCCGTCCTCTCTCTAATGGAGCTGATCTGGTAGGAAGGAACTGAGGGGGGTCGGGGTAGCTCAGCCCTTTATGCCTGGGCAGTGTGTGTGAGACAGCAGAGGGTGCTCAGGCCTCCCCATCAGGTACCGTTAAGGGTAAAAACTCTCCAGCTGTGCACTGGAGCACACAAACTCCTACAGTGGAACACCTCTCAAAGAAAAACAGTTAAATGGTTACTAACCTTTCTGTATTACTTGTAACCAGAGTTCAAGATGGCTCTGCATGTTCACACTTCCCACCCAGCTTACCTCTCTGTTGGAGTCCTTGTTTCGTTCTGTCCCTCTGGCTTTGTGGTGGAAGAAACTGAGGTGGGGAGGGAGCTCAGCCTCCTATATAGCCTTGCCCTCAGTACATCAGTGACACTGTGGGGGGAGAGGGGGAATGGGATGAGAATTCTCTAGCTAACACTGCTAGAAGGTTCTACCACAAGGCACGAGGAGTACTTGTGGCACCTTAGAGACTAACAGATTTATTTGGGCATAAGCTTTCATGGGCTAAAACCCACTTCATCAGATGCATGCAGTGGAAAATACAGCAGGAAGATAGATATATAGATATATGGAGAACACGAAAAAATGGGTGTTGCCAAACCAACTCTAACAAGACTAATCAATTAAGGTGGACTATTATCAGCAGGAGATAATAGCCGACCTTAATTGATTAGTCTTGTAAGGTGCCACAAGTACTCCTCGTTCTTTTTGGTGATACAGACTAACATAGCTACCACTCTGAAACCTGCTACCACAAGGTGGCGCAGTACCCCTAAGTGTGAATATACTGAGCTAGGTACAAGTTACATGTAAGTAACCTTCATTTTTGTAAGCACGTCATTATTTCTTGAGAGGAGATATCCTTTGGGTTGAAATTAATACTTCCTGTTCTCAGCACCAAAATCATATGCATGGTGTTAAAACAACACATTTTTTGTGTTTGGAGTTACTAAAACTAGAGATTTTTTTTTCAGTTCATGTACTTTATGTACTGATTCAAACTTTAAAAAAAAAAAGGCAACAACTTGGGCAACTTCTTAATAAGTGACAATTAAAATAGTGCTTTAACATTTTAGGGGGGGGGGTTAAACTGGTTTTCCTATGGCATTAACTTAATGATAACTGTCTTATTACAGGGCATCATTATTGGAAGTAAAGTCAACTGGGCAGAGGATCCAGTTTTGAAGGCAATTGTTCTACAGCTTGAGAAAAATGTGAACTGTATCTGAATAAGCCACAATACTCTCTTTTTTAAAGCTATAGTTTTTATATAATATGCACCAATAAACCGGAGTTCAACTAGACTGACACAAATAATGGTAACAATAGCAAGACAACTTAAGAGACTTTGAAAACAGGACCTTTCTACAAGTGCATTTCCTCTGCTATGGTGATTCAGATGTGCAATTACACAGTGCAAAACTGAATCATTATTTTAAGGACTTAGATTATAACATTACAGTCTGACCTGAGGTAAGTGCATAGTTGCTCAATCCCAGGAGCTGTCCAGGGAAAGAACTGCAGCTGTCTAAGTCCTGTCTGTACCTCTACACCAAGGAGCACAATGATCTGCTACTGGCTGGCATATTGAAGGGTGGAAACAAGGCTCTGCTTTCTTCCCCCATCTTCCTGCCTGGGAGTGGGAGTAGCAGTCCCCCTGGTGCTGTTCCTCCCTGAAGTGTGACTCTCACTGTGGGATAGCCTGTGCAGGAGAGTAAGGCAGCATCTCACTCCCCTTATTCCTCTGCATCCTTTCCTAAGGACATGTCCCAGTACTGCACATTGTGAAAATAGTAATCGTACAAAGGTTGTGTAGTCATTTACAAAGGCTACCATTGATAACACTTTTGGCCAAAGTGCTACATTGGTTATGTATGATTTAAAACTTCTTTAAAAGTTGAGCTCATTTTATTTTGTATGCCTTCAAAAGACTAAATGATGATCAAAACCAATTCATCTGTGCTGTATCTGCTACTGCAGCTCTCTAAAACCAGCTTCAATAAAAGTTGTCTATCCTGAATCACAACAGCCAATATAGAGAAAATGGGGGTTGTGCAGAAGGCATGTGGGATTTTTATATAGGCCAGGACCTGAGTTTCTATACAATTGAACTTAGTTTTAACTTCATTCTTTACAATTTGACAGATTTGTATCTGGACTTCATTCCACACTTAAAGAAAATTTAAGTAAAAAGTAACATTTTGGATAGGGGAAATGCATTTAGTTAAATAAAAATGCAGGTAACAAAGTCAAAGGTGATCTGAAGTTGGGGACAAAACTCTTAAGATGAGAATGTGACTTCTGTTTTTGTTAAGCTTCAAAATGCAAAAATAGATTAAACTATATACTGTAGTTTAAAGTCTTTCTTAGTAATAACCTCAATAAAATGACTTGTGCTGACTGCTTCCCTTTGTCTTCTCATGAATCTTGGAGTTCTTCAGAATTGGTGATAATATAGAAAATGGTCTGTATTTTTTAATGTTCCCATGTGAAGTAATATGTATGGAAGACTTGGTGCTATTTTAGAGCTTACTGACTTCCTTCTGTCCTTGCTTCTGTTGACTCAGACAGGCATGTTAGTTTATATTTAAGTGACTGCTGACGGAAAATTCAGTATCTTCCATTGTTACAGTTGTGTTGGTCCCAAGATATGAGAGAGAAAAGGTAAGTGAGGAAATGTCTTTTCTTGGACCAGTGTCTTCTGGTGAAAGATCCCAGACCTGAAAAAGAGCTCAGTGTAGCTCAAAAGCCTATACCTTCCACCAACAGAAGCTGGTCCAGTAAAAAAAAATATATATTACCTCAGTCACCAACCTTGTTTCTGTTGAGAGAAAAGGCTGTTTACCAGTCTGGCTTATGGTCCTTTATTCTCCCATCACCTCCAGTCTTTCTCCCCTCTATCCCACACCTGTATCCTTGTTCATGCCTCTGGTATAGACAGGTGTTCACTTCTTTTTGAAGTACTAGCATGCCTGTGCACTCTAAATTGGTATCTGCCTCCTCTGATTTAGCCCCTTCGAAGAGCACGATTGCAGAGCAGGGACAGCAGCAACATTCTCACCCTGCAAGAGCAAGGCCACCTCAGAGTGAAAACACTGTTGTCAGTGGTAATAGCCTCCTTAAATCAGAGAGAAAATGCAGCTGTCACCATTTGTGGCAACAGGGCACCCTTCTTTGAAAGAAAGTATAGTACCCTACTGCTGGTTAGGGCCTGTGAAAGGAAACTGGCCCAATGCTCACGGCAATAAGGCTTCACTTCTCTCAGCCCTCTGGAAGCGACTGCTTCACAGAAGAAGAAGAAGCCATAAACCCTCTAGCCATAGGCTCCTCTGGAAGAAATGCACAAGCCTTGTCATAAGAGGGAAGTGTTAACTAAGTTAAATCTGTCAAGCATAAGATAAATTCTTCGAGTGATTGCTCATGTGTATTCCACAATAGGTGTGCGTGCTCGCCACGTGCACCAGTGTCGGAAGCTTTTCCCCTAGCAGTACCCGTAGGGGAGCGCCCCTAGTAACCCCTGGAGTGGCACCTCCATGGCACGGTATATGGGGCGCTGTGCGCTCCCCCCACCCTCAGTTCCTTCTTGCCGCCAGTGAAGGTGCTTCGGAACTGCTTTGCTCCAGCTTTGCTGTAGCTTGTCCCAGAACTCTTGTTCGTTCAGTGTATGTGACCTGTAGTTAGTACTCGATTAGGTTTGGTTTAGTTTAGTTTAGCTAGTGCGCCCGGGCTGGAGCATGCCCTGCACCCCGGGTTTTAAGTCGTGTGACACTTGTAGGTGCCTGATGCCAGTGAGTGATCTGCATGCGGAATGTTTATGCTGTTTGGGTGAAACTCATCTCAGTGATCGCTGTAAGATTTGCAAGTCATTTAAGCCTCGGACCGAGAGAGAGAGACATTAGGCTCCGGGCTATCCTCATGGAGTTGGCGTTGACCCCAACTGAGGCGCGCTGCTCCGAGTCGGCACCGGGCACCACGATGTCGGTGCGCGGCGACCCCTGGGCGCCAGCTACTAATCAGCATGCCCCGTGGACAGGGAGCAGTGCCAAGAAGAGGCCTTCTCCACCGCGGCACTGGAGTAAATCTGGGGCAGAGCTAGACCCGTGTTGGGCAGTCCTCGATCCCCATCGGCCTCTAGGCCTCCGACTCGGTGGTAGCGGCCTACCTCAGGCACCGGGGGGTCCAGATCTTCCCCTCTCTGGACGACTGACTGGTCAAGGGCAGCTCCCGGTTGCAGGTGCGGGATCACGTGGCGCTCCTTCTGTTCATGTGCGCCAATTTGGGCCTGTTGGTAAACGACACCAAGTCCACGTTAGTCCCGGTACAACGCATAGAGTTAATCGGGGTGGTCCTGGAAGCCACGTCGGCCAGATCCTCCCTCAGGACAGGTTCGAGACCCTGAAAGGGCTCATAGACACGGTCACAAGGTTTCCATTGACAACAGCCAGAGCGTGCCTCCAACTCTTGGGTCATATGTCTGCATGCACGTATGTGATCCACCATGCCAAACTCAGGATGCAGCCCCTCCAGCTGTGGTTGGCCATGGCGTTCTCCCAGGCCAGAGACAGGATGGACAAAGTCCTCACTGTGCCTGAACCGGTGATCACCTCCCTACGATGGTGGTCCTCCCCAGGGAACATGCTACACAGGTTCCCGTTCAGAGGCAGGCCCCCGTCAATGGAACTGGTGTCTGATGCATCAGCTCTGGCGTGGGGAGCCCATGTGGGGGACCTTCAGACCCAAGGTCTGTGGTCTGCACAGGACCTGGCCCTCCACATAAACATCAAGGAGCTCCACATCCCGCCCTCCTTCCCCTCTGTCGGAGTTGTCTGGTGAGAAGGAACTGAAGGTGGGGGGAGCGCGCAGCGCCCCTTATACCGCACCATGGAGGCGCCACTCCAAGGGTTGCTAGGGGCGCTCCCCTACGGGTACTGCTAGGGGAAAAATTTCCGACACTGGTGCACGTGGCGAGCATGCACACCTATTGTGGAATACACATGAGCAACACATCTTGAAGAACACCAGTTATGGAAAAGGTAACTGTCTCTTTTTCTGTTCTTCATGTTACTAAGGTACATGGCTAAAATTAAAATTCAACAAAGCATTTTTTTTACCCTTATGAGCACTGCACTGATTATCACCTCCCTTTTAATAGTAGCAGGTGTGAAAAGTGGTAAAGCTCCTGGTAATAGTGGGTCCCTTGAGAGGAACCTTCAATACCATTCTATTAGGGGAGGAACTTCCACAACCTATGAAAGAAGCTACTGTGGTGGTTCTCCCTAGCGCTGGAAAAGATCCTATCGTTATGCAGCTCCTGTTGACCCATATCATTGCTGCATCATGACAAAGATTTTAGGAAAATTACTAATTAGCCAATTGCAATCAGTGTTCTCACCTTATATAAATCCAGATCAGACTGGATTTATTAAGGATAGACACATGTCAGACAACATTCAGAAAGTACTTGCAATCATCCATAATGCCAGAACAAAAAGAAATCTTTTGTTATGACTTGATGCAGAGAAAGCCTTTGATCGAATGGCGTGGAACTTTGTTTCAAGTCCTGTCCTACATGGACATTGGTCTCAGTTCCTTAAATGGATAACTGCTCTTTACACCACCCCAAAAGCAGCTGAGAGTTAATCGGGTTAAGTCTCCCCTATTTGAATTACACAGAAGGACTAGGCCCACTGTTTCCTTTACTTTTTTCACTGGTGCTAAGGAACAGTTAATGTGTCATAAGAATAAAACTTGGACAGGAACACATCAGAAAATAGTTTTATATGCAGATGATGTAATATTTTTATCTAAGCCAAATATTTCCCTCAAATTAGTTTCTAAAGAAATCCAGGAACTTGGGGAAATGTCTGGGTTTAAAATACATTATACCAAATCTGAAATGCTAGCTATAAGTTTTCCAGACTCTGAAAAGTCACTCTTCCTGAAAATATCTGGGTTCAAATAGGTAACAGATTCTATAAGATACTTGGGAATTCAAATCTCAAACAAACTATAAAAGCTCTATGATTTAAATATCAAACCATGACTTCAGCAAATTAAAACAGATCTGTATTGCTGGGGAAAGTCTGCAATTTCTTGGTTGGGAAGAATTGCTGCAGTCAAAATGAACATTTTGCTAAGTATCTTGTTTCAAAATCTTCCTGTAATCATCTCAGGTAAAACCCTAGCAGGAATACAGAACATGTTGCTAGAATGTATATGGAATAAGAGAAGACCAAGAGTAAGTGCAGATGGACTCGCTATTCCAAATCTTCTATGGTACTATGAAAGCCAGCTAGCTCAAAGCAGTAGTGGATTGGTGGCACTCTAACACTGCCAAAGACTGGGTCTTTATTGAACAAAGAAGTTGTGCCAGTGTAAACCTCACTAGGCTACCATGGATTAATTAAAAAAGCAACCACCCTCCAGAAATTTATACACATCTTTTGGCAAAAACTCTATGGTTTTGATATATTACATCTTGTCTCTTGTTTTTTTTCCTTCCCCATGCCACTTTTAAATAATCCAGATCTTAACCAAGTGACAAACTAGAGCATTTTAAAGATTCAAAGAGCCATAGAATACATATGGTTGGCCAGCTCTTCAGTAAAGAAACTTTTCTAACCTAGTTAGAGATCAAAATTAACTGGCCCACTCTTTTGTAGCACCAGTACTTTTGAGAGACATAATGCTTGACTCAACTTTCTAGCAAAAAATTGTATACAGAAAGATAACTTTAACAGAAGTGATGGCATTATAACTTATTTGGCATATACCGTCTGGTCAAGCCAAGCTACACAGTGTTCTTATCAATTATTTATATATTGAATTGATAATCTTTACAACTTTTCTAACAAAAGTCCACATATGACACTGGGAAATGGACCTGTATAGACAAATTACTCCAGAGGCATGGAAAAGAGGGCCAGCAACCTTAGTTTGTAGCACAATAAAATACACTTTATTTAAGATACTGTTTCAATGGTACCTCTCACCAGTCACGTTAAAATGTAGAGAGAGATTGAATAGGGATAACTGTTGGAGAAATTGTGGTAAAAGAGGAGATTTTATGCATATATGGTGGACTTGTCCAGTCACTGGAGAGCAACAGGATGCAATCTGTAACCAACTACCACTATTTGGTGGATATATTACCAAATGATCCTTTGGTAAACTTCCTAGGGCTTCCTACTGGAAATGATCACACAAAAGGAAATGAATTGATCTTTTGTTTGCTAGTAGCTGCTCAGCTACTGATAGCATCTCATTGGAAAAAGAAAAATAGTCCAACTATAGAGGAATGGTTCAAAAATATGGGAGATTGTGGCTATGGAAATATTAACATGCCAATTATGTACCCAGCAAAATATGGTCACCTTAACTCTGCTAGACTAACAAGCATTCTACTACCAGATAGCCTCTCCCTGTGTAAGCACATGATAACATCACCTCTTAGCCTTCTAATAATACTTCAGACAAGGAAGCCAAGCTTGCTGGGATAGAAAGTTCACAACTCCTTGGAGCAGTGTATTTAAACACCTAGGTCGGGTCTAATAGGGAATGTACAGCCATCGGTGCTGGAAGTAGGGGTTTTGGGAGGGGGGGTGCTGTAGCACCCCCTGGTTTGAAGTGGTTTCTGTCATATACAGGGTTTACAGTTTGGTTCAATGGCGCTCAGCAGCCCACTGTACAAATTGTTCCAGCATCTCTGTGTACAGCATAAGATTGTACTCAGCGTAGTATTCTGCTTGCTAACTGAACGAACACAGCCATAAATATTGTGTATGTGGCTGCCACAATTGTAGAAGAAAGACCGGACAACGCTGGCCTCAGAGAGCTACCAATACCCAGGAGGCGGCAGAGCCCCGCCCTCCAAGAGGCTCTGGCCCGGCCCCCGCAGAAATCCTGACTCCAGCCCCGCCCTCCAGGCAGTTCCAGCTTAGCCCCGCCCCCTGCCGTGGCCCCGCCTCTCGCGCCGGCGCCGTGCTCGCGGACTGGAGGATGCAGTAACTGGCTGCGGGTCACCATGGGCAGCAAGATGGCGGCTGCCAGCAGGGTCGTTCAGGTAACTAGAGTTGTTTCCCCGCGAAGGGGGCGGGCCCGGAGCTCTGCGTTCGGCCGCCCGGGGGGAGGCTAGTGGGGTCTGCCCACCTCCGCCGGCGGCTGGAGACGCCGAAGCAGCCGCAGAGCGTGGACGGCCGGGGCTGATGCCCTTGGCCTGGAGGTGCCGTTGGGGAGCCGGGGCGCTGGCGGGGGCTCTGGGCAGTGGCGGGCCGAAGTGCATCTGGACCCGAGTTCGGAGAAGGGGCGAGCGGCTCTGAGTTGGGGGGACGCTGCGGGGGGGGACGCGAGTGAGGCCGGGCGCGCGCTGGGGGTGAGTGACAGCAGTGGGGGCCTCACCTGCCCGGGGGCGGGGACTCTTCCGCGCAGCGGCGGGAGGGAGTCGGGACGGAACGGAATCCGGACTGCCGCTGCCCACGGGCTCATCCTGGCTTCCATGGGTGATATTCACTTGCCATGCAGTGGCTACAGCCAGGCTCCCTTCAGAGCTGCTGCCGCCCCACGCGCGGGCCTTGTCCTGTCTCCACAGCCCGGCAATGCGTTAAGGTGCAAGGCCCGAGGCTCTGCTCGCACGACCCGTCGTTTCGTTCTCGGTGCATGGAAGCGCGCAGGGCTCGCACAGCAGCCCCTGGGGGGGCTCGCACGGGTGCGGTACGTGGAGATGCCGGCGGCGCCTCATCACCCTGGGAGAGCTTCCTCGAGAGACTCGGAGGAGCTGGTGGAGAGAGGGCGCAGAACCGAGGGAGAAAATAAATCTTCGCTGCTCTTTCTTCAAGAGCCTCTATTCCAATTCTTTCCATTCTGGTTTAGCTATGTGGGCAACAGCCTGCTCTAATTGTCTTCAGCTTCCGCTTTAAGGGACACCAGCTTGCAAATCACACCTCTGTCAAAAATAAGCACCTGTTATTAGTAAAAGTAACCGTTAAGATACATGAAAGAGATTTGAGAGAAAAAAAAATCTTTTCTGTTTTTTCCAGTCTTGTTTCCTTTGTGCCTTTGACAGCACTTGATATGTAGTAGAATTTGCTTTTCTGCTTCATGGACCAAGCAAGTAGGGGCTCTCCAATGTCTTGATGTCCTCACATCCGTTTCTTCCCTACCCCTGTTGACTAGTCACCTGGTCTGTTGGACCCAGTGCTCAATTGCCTGCTTCTCTTGTGGTATTATTCCTACTGCTATAGGGATGCCAGCAAATTGCCTATCTTACAGTAGCCCTCATGAGAAGGAGATTATGCACCCTCAAAATGTCACCTTCCCATAAATGCTTATTTGCAACTCAAAAATTGCTTTTCTTGGGAATGAGGGAAAGCCCTTTTAAAAAAATTATTTTAAAGAAATAAACTTTTTGAAAAATCAATGCAAAAAATATTTTAATGCAGATGGGGGTTGAACTCCACACCTACTAATGTATAACTGTTTACTTCTGAGACTAGTTAACTCTGTCCCTCCATCTGAGCTAATGTGAAAAGGCAGAAAGGAGCCAAAGGTCCCATGATCATAGCACAAAAACATTAGAATCCAATTTATACTGCAGTTATAGTTACTCCTCTATAAGCCATAGTTAGTTGTGTGGAAACTAAAAAAGCATTGCATTTGCTTTACAGTCTAGTACAACTTTGAATCTGAAATGTCACTTGGACAGTCTTAGCCTTGATTAAAAAATAAAATTTAAATTATTGTAAATCTCCCAAATCTGGTGTTAATGAAAGCACAAAGCAACAGGGTCAAAATAATTGCTTAGTGTGTAGCATTCTTGCCATGAAAATCTCATGAACTTTTACATTTTATTTACCCAAACTTTTTCTCTCCCCCCCCTTCCCCTTCCCCTGCCTCCTTCCACTGCTGTGTCTTGTTTTAGGTAGTCAAGCCACATACACCCTTAATCAAGTTCCCGGACAGAAAAAATAGTCCCAAAGCTAAAAGTAAGTATTTCATTTGTAAATAAAACTTATACCATATCGTACTTATTTGCCTTAATATTTACATAAGGACCATGACACATTGTTTCTTTTTGACTTATATGGCTCAATTATTTCTGAGCATTGACCTAGTTTGGTGGCAGCTGCCTGATTTTACGCTTTAGAAAACAGACCATACTTAATGCATAAAACTGAGATTACCTTATTTCCTCTATTGCTCAGGCAGAGTTTTGAGGATCTCCATTTTTATCCTCCTACTTTAATCTTATACTATGAGCTCATTTTGCAAACACTAATCTCCATTTATGAGAGGCTGTGCTAAATTCACTTCTAAGCAGCATGAGTTTTCAATGAAGTTTCCTTGCTTTGTCTGACGTATTTAAAATCCTGATGGTACCTGGGAGGGCAGTTTACTCCCACTATGCATACAGGAAAAAAGTTGTTATATTTAAAAAAACAGTACTCAATCTGACTTTACTGTATATCTGTATATTACTACATTGATGCTTACAGGATACCAATCACCGTCATATGTAGACATCAAAGTTGTCATATTGCTCCTTTAAAATGGGATTGTGTATTGTTATGACTAACATTCCTCTTGACTCAATAAAGTATTTGAAACAAAAATAGGAGATGTTTTTATGAAATTCTGGCCCAATACTTCACTTTTTGTCTGGAGGCTGTGATAATTCCTGGTTCATTCCTCTTTTAATTCAGTACCTGTTCTTAAATATTGGAGTCAAAACTGTTCAGCGCATCTAAAATTAAAGGATCCCTTCCTGTTGATGTCCCCAGAGCTCACCTACTCATTTTAAGGTTTTTCACTGGTGGTGGTAGAGGTAGATATAATGAACATTACAATACTATAGAATTTTGAAAAATGAGAACTTTAATTCTTGGAATCTAATGCTTCAACCCTGGTGTTGGAAGCACTCCATAAAAATATTTTTATTTAAAAAAATAAATAAATTTGGTGACTGTACAAGAGATTGATCTTCAGTTGATGGCCTTCCTGCAAAATATAGTTGGAAGCCACTTTAATTATGCAGCTGCATTTTTGTCACCTGTATTACTTTGAACTGATTTACATTTTTTACTTGAGTAGTAGTACTACATATTTGCTAATAAACTAGCCTTTCTCTTGAGTTCGAATACCAGTTAAATCACAATTGAGACTTGAGAGTTTAGTTTTCCTGTTAATGCCACAAAATATCTATTGGTTGGCTTGATTGGTGGTTTTGACCTGAGTTTGAATTTCCATTGAATACTTTTGTTAAAAAATGAAGTATATTGACAGAATTCTGTGCAGTGTTTTGGTCAGTGTTTGCCCACACCATCTAATTTGTATCCAGTTCCAACACTCATAGACTTTAAGGTCAGAAGGGACCATTATGATCATCTAGTCTGACCTGCACAATGCAGGCCACAGAATCTCACTCACCCACTCCTGTAACAAACCCCTAACCTATGCCTGAGTTATTGAAGTCCTCAAATCGTGGTTTAAAGATTCTCAAGGTGCAGAGAATCCTCCAGCAAGTGACCCGTGCCCCATGCTGCAGAGGAAGGCGAAAAACCTCCAGGGCCTCTGCCAATCAGCCCTGGAGGAAAATTCCTTCCCGACCCCAAATATGGCGATCAGTTAAACCCTGAGCATGTGGGCAAGACTCACCAGCCAGCACCCAGGAAAGAATTCTCAGATCCCACCCCATCTAACATCCCATCACAGACCATTGGGCTTATTTACCTGCTAATAATCAAAGATCAATTAATTGCCAAAATTAGGCTATCCCATCATACCATCCCATCTACTCTATTGAAAATCTTTTTCAATGATTGAATAAACAACTCATTTCTCATCTCTTATTCTTCTAAATCTGATGTGCAAGTTCTGATTAGAGCTAGCTGAAACTCACAATTTTTGATTCATGAGAAATTTCAGCTTTTCAGAAGTTGGGGTTTGTTCTCATCATAACCAAACCAAATTTGTTGAAATATTTCAACAAAACCAAAATTTCAATTTGGAGACACTGAAACATGGTGTTTGTGGAATGAAATATGGGAAACTAATCAGAATGCTGTTCACTGAATGTCAGTTTCATTAAGCCCCTGCTGGGATTCCCAGGGTCTGTGGTCCAGCATGACTCTTCAGCTTCCCTGGAAAATTTTGGACTAGCTTTGGTTGTGACTTTTCTTTCTTTTGTGTGTGTGTGTATAGATAGATATAGACCTTCCTACCTTGATCCATGCCTTTGTCACCTCAAGACTGTTCTGTACACTTTCAATCCATTCATCCTGTAGTGATTTAGAATATGATAGCCTGTATTTTACCATCACATGATACTTTTGTGGTTGGCTGTATACTTGACTGGTTGGCCTTGAGGGCTCTGTTCCTGGGTCCCTCAGTCTCTGGGAAGCTTTACCTATACTGAGGGTATCAAGTATAGTTTCTTCACTGTCAACTCCTAAATATGTCTCCCTGCTGCTGCTGTCACCCACAGTGTTCAGTACCACATCTCTTGCTCAATATACTTGAATCAGATGAAACTCCACATGGCTAAAATTGAAAAACTAATCTTCTCTGCTTCTTATTCTGACCTTATCAGCAACTTCATCATCCGCCTGGGTTGGCAAGCATAGTGTCACATTTGACTCCTTGAACATTTTGACTCATTTAGGATTGCTAAATCCCATTACTGCTTATTCTGCAAAAATAACAGGAGTACTTGTGGCACCTTAGAGACTAACAAATTTATTAGAGCATAAGCTTTCGTGGGCTACAACCCACTTCTTCGGATGCATATAGAGTGAACCATATATTGAGGAGATATATACACACACACATACAGAGAGCATGAACAGGTGGGAGTTGTCTTACCAACTCTGAGAGGCCAATTAAGTAAGAGAAAAAAAACTTTTGAAGTGATAATCAAGATGGCTCAGTACAGACAGTTTGATAAGAAGCAAGTGTGAAAATACTTACAAGGGGAGATAGATTCAATGTTTGTAATGGCTCAGCCATTCCCAATCCCTATTTAGCCCTGAGTTGATTGTGTCTAGTTTGCATATCAATTCCAGCTCAGCAGTCTCTCTTTGGAGTCTGTTTTTGAAGTTTTTCTGTTTTAAGATAGCCACCCGCAGGTCTGCCAAAGAATGGCCAGACAGGTTAAAGTGTTCTCCCACTGGTTTTTGAGTATTATGATTCCTGATGTCAGATTTGTGTCCATTAATTCTTTTGCGTAGAGACTGTCCGGTTTGGCCAATGTACATGGCAGAGGGGCATTGCTGGCACATGATGGCATATATCACATTGGTAGATGTGCAGGTGAACGAGCCACCGATGGTATGGCTGATGTGATTAGGCCCTATGATGGTGTCACTTGAATAGATATGTGGACAGAGTTGGCATCGGGCTTTGTTACAAGGATAGGTTCCTGGGTCAGTGTTTTTGTTCAGTGATGTGTGGTTGCTGGTGAGTATTTGCTTTAGGTTGGGGGGTTGTCTGTAAGCGAGGACAACCCCCCAACCTAAAGCAAATACTCACCAGCAACCACACATCACTGAACAAAAACACTGACCCAGGAACCTATCCTTGTAACAAAGCCCGATGCCAACTCTGTCCACATATCTATTCAAGTGACACCATCATAGGGCCTAATCACATCAGCCATACCATCGGTGGCTCGTTCACCTGCACATCTACCAATGTGATATATGCCATCATGTGCCAGCAATGCCCCTCTGCCATGTACATTGGCCAAACCGGACAGTCTCTACGCAAAAGAATTAATGGACACAAATCTGACATCAGGAATCATAATACTCAAAAACCAGTGGGAGAACACTTTAACCTGTCTGGCCATTCTTTGGCAGACCTGCGGGTGGCTATCTTAAAACAGAAAAACTTCAAAAACAGACTCCAAAGAGAGACTGCTGAGCTGGAATTGATATGCAAACTAGACACAATCAACTCAGGGCTAAATAGGGATTGGGAATGGCTGAGCCATTACAAACATTGAATCTATCTCCCCTTGTAAGTATTTTCACACTTGCTTCTTATCAAACTGTCTGTACTGAGCCATCTTGATTATCACTTCAAAAGTTTTTTTTCTCTTACTTAATTGGCCTCTCAGAGTTGGTAAGACAACTCCCACCTGTTCATGCTCTCTGTATGTGTGTGTGTATATATCTCCTCAATATATGGTTCACTCTATATGCATCCGAAGAAGTGGGTTGTAGCCCACGAAAGCTTATGCTCTAATAAATTTGTTAGTCTCTAAGGTGCCACAAGTACTCCTGTTATTTTTGCGGATACAGACTAACACGGCTGCTACTCTGAAACCTGCTTATTCTGCAACTGTCTTATCACTGCTGCTTAAACGTTGGTCTACTGCAGCCTCCTCATCTCTGGCTTCCTTGACTTTTGCATTACATTCACTCTAGTCCGCAAATTGAGGCTGGGGGGTGTAATAGGCTGGGAAATGTTGCTCCCATGGGACTTGGGACTTCAATTAGGAATCTTTACTTCCACAGGATATTATAATTTTGTAGTCTACTGTGTTGTCAAGTCTAAATCATTTATGCTTATCGTTCTTTTTTTTGTCCAGAGGGATGAATGCTATATAAATATAAACACATTGCCACTAGAATAATTCATTATTGGCTGTTTTGACCATCTAGCCCTCATCATCAAGTTCTTGCATTGCCGTGCAATGCTGACTTATATCACGTTCAAAATCTTCCATCCTTGCAGCTTCAAGGCCCTTCTGACACCTAGTTTCCTACTCCCCCAGCTCATGACCCAAGTGCTTATTTATACTTAAGGCTGTTTTTGTACTTTTCTACAAGTTATTCCATGCCTTCTCTGTCTCCTATGCCTGAAATGTTGTTCCTGATCCTGTGCATCTCAAATTCCTCAAAACTCACCCATTTTGGTCAGCATTCAGCAACTGACCTCCACTCCCTGTTTAGCCTCCCTGTGACCTTCATTTTGGATGTTATCTACAAACTATAGTATATGAATTAATTAAAAATACAAACAAAACATTAAAAATGGGTATAATACAAACCACATTTTGTAATATTTCACAGTTACAACCTTTATCCTCCCATAGACCTGTCCCTTTGTCTGTGGACAACTTGTATTGTAAACTACTTGAGTAGAAATATAATGACCAAACCTTAAAGAATCCCACACACTTATGGCATTTTATAAATACAAATACACTGTGAGGCGCTGTATGTTCTTAATCTGCAGTTATAGCTTCCCAATGTAAGTATTTGTAAAACTATGTACTGGTTTAGGTACCATTGCAACATCAGTACCTAGGTCCTATCCCTTTCTATCTGTGCTTCCTCCTACTCTCAAAATTTTATAGCAATGAGAACATTGATACATTAGTCCCTAAAATTGAAAATAAAAGTATATGGTGAGAAGGAAGGGATTTTAATTCATGCAAGCTTTATAGTGAAAAATTCAACTGCACGACCAGTACCTTCTACTGACTGCACTAATGAATAACTATACTCAAGCCCGTTAAGGTATTAAAATATTCTCTGTACTTCTATACATGGTTTTGAAATCTGGGTTTCAGTGCAGGAATCTCTACAAGCAAGGGTACCACCACTCCATGCTTCAGCAGCACAGATGTCTGTAGGAGACAGACCACCAGCCCTTCAAAACATTTCATCCATTAGTAGAGTACAAGGCACACCAGACACGACAGAATTAGTAAAAACATTACCTCAAAAGTACAGGAGAAAGCTGATGTCAGATGAGGAGATGGAATACATTCAAGTAAGTTTTCTGTTACTACATATGTCCTCTGTCGTTATTCACTATGTTGAAAACTTTGCAAAACAACTTCTGGACAACATGATAAATATCCTTGCTTTTAAACTCTTGTTAACTTTGCACTTACATCGAGTGTTACAACTTAATTTGCAGTAAATACAAACTAAATATTCCTCAACACACAAGTTGGGTAGATAAGGTATCCCTATTTGGCAGTTCGGGATACTGATAAACACAGAGAGACTGTGACTTGCCCACAGTCACGCAGAAAGCCAGTGACAAAATCAGGATTAGAATTTGTTTTGAAGTGCTAGACTACACTTAATCCATTAAACCATGTTGCTTCAATGTCATTACCTATTGTATTTACAATTGTAGAATGTGCAATAAATATAAATAAATATAATTTTAATAGAAATACAATGTACAAAGTGTTGATCCTTTCAATTATGAGTTTATTCATAGACTGAAGAGGCTGAACAGGTAGCTTATGCCCAAAATATAGGTTGTGTGTTTAAGAATAAAAATTACAGACACAAATATTCATGATTTATTTCACTGAAAACAAATTGAGTTTAAATGCTCCCTTATAGTGTTTGCAAACTAATATTGCAGCATTATGCAAGTACATGAGAGGCAGAACATTTAATTGACTACAAAATGGCATTGTACTTGTAATTTGTTTAGTTTTGAGCATTTCATCACCAGATCGTGACAAATTGGGAGATTAGAGAAGAATATCAAAAATATTAAAGAGCTGGAGGGATGGGTTTGAGGCAAGACTAAAAGAACTAAATCTGTATAGCTTGATTAGGTGATGATTAAGTCCACAAGTATTCAAAGGATATAAACATTGATGGCAGAGAGGAATTTTTATATAGGGTGGAAAGAGGGATATAACTAGGAGTAATGGAATTAAAGAAGGTGTGAAATTCAGCCTAAAAGTTTCCCAGCAATGAGAGGTATTAAGCTGTAAAAGTCTAGTGGGGAAACAGTGGAAACATCTGCTGAACACCTTAGATTATTAAAACAAAGAATGTTTAAACAGGAAGCTTGCTTTTTACTGTCTTCTTTGCACTTTTGAACTTGGACAAAGAAAATAACTAGTCAGTTTCTTTTGCAGGCTTTTATTCACCAGTGTAATGCTGCAGTGTTAATTTTTACACTGACCTATATAAAAAGTCACACAAACATTTCTCAGATTTTGTGAGTTTTTTTACATCATCTAAGACCAGTAGAAATTTTGTGTCCCTTCATAAAAGTAAGAAATAAAAAGTAGAATTCTTAAATGTGCAAATAACCCTGTATTGAAAACAGTACTTCCCTACTCAGTAACAAAGTGCAAACCAGCATGTCAGCTTCCCTTTCCTTTAGTAGAAGACATGTAATTGTCTGTTTTTCTTTTACAGCGTGGAGGTCCAGAATAATTACAGAAGATACTTGTTTACCACTGCTGAATGAATTACTGTATTCACATTAAAGGCCTTCCTCACTCTATGAATGTTATAAACAGTTTAATAGCTTTAATAATGGCCCTGTATAAAGGGGTGAGAAAGTTGACTCTTTAGACACTTGTCTTCTAATTTATGTTTCTGGGCCAGCTTTTCTGTTAAAGGCTGATTAAGGTAATTGTCTGAATCCCCTTTAGAAACCTACACTATTAAAATGTAACTTAAGCAATAAAATTGTCAAGAATATCTACTTTTGTAGCTGTTGTTGATCCACGAACAAAGGTCCAGATCTAGTGCAAAATCTCTCAAGCCCATAAGATGAGCATTGTAAAGTTCTTATAATAAAAAGTAGCAATCTTAATGTTCCTACTTTTTAACTTCAGACAGATATTATATAAAAATAAGCTTTGATTCTGGCATCCAGCTGCATGGTGGCTGCTTGCCCTGACAGTTTAAATGCTTCCTAGGGTGAGAACTGCATTAAGATAGAGGTTATCAGCTTATTCTTGGACTAACTTTAGTAATTAAAATTGTGTTTGGAACAGATCTTAAACTCATCTGCCTACAGTTTTAGAGAAAACTACCATTCAGAACTGTTTCTTGCTTTCCTGAGCTTTAGAGCTCAGGTATATCATGGGGCTGATGGGTTTGGCCTCAAGAAGAGAACTACAGGTAGCCTTTACTTCTCTTCGACAAATTAACCATAATCTGGGTACAAGGGAGACTAAAAAATTAACTTGAGTGCCACATCTGTTAAGTACTCCTTGTGCCTTGAGCAATTTTAATAGGTTAAACTACACCACTAGCCCAGTAAGGTGGAGAACTTCCCTTCAGTCCCTTGATGCCTACTAGTGCAGAAATCAGGCTTTTGTTTTATACCTTTTAACCTATTAAAAATGGACTTCAGTCCTTTCTTAGAAGATACAAAAACAGCGTGAGGGGCAGAGTTGCAAAGTTGCAGGCTCATGCTAGGGAAAGGGCTTGCCTCCTATCTTTTCAAGATTGTATCCGAGTATAGTTTTCAGGTTCAGTTGCCAACTAGACCAGTGAGTGCTCTATCAGATTAACTGGTTCTGTATGTTTCACAGTAATTTTAAACACTAAAGCCTTGAAATGTAGTTGCTGACAAATAAGACCCATTTTAAAATAATATGCCATATCTACAGATAGGGATGGGCAATTCTTTATCGGCTCTCTTTGGGTAGCAAAAAAAGCCCAACAACTCACTACCAGTCTGTCTTACTACTTAAACTGTCACTGACAACGTTGTTCAGGAAATAAAATATTCAGTTACAACCAGGTCTTAATGCATCTTCAAGTCCTCCTAGAGACCCATCTCTCCCAACTATCTCATAGAATTTTAAATGTATTGGTGAATTGTGTACACTGTACAACAATACTTTTTTTTTGTCACAGTGATAATGGTAATATTGCTGACAGAAAAATACTAATAAATGTACTGAAGAGGGGAGTTGAGACACACAATGGTTGAATGAACAAGGAATATAGAAGCCAGATCTCCTAATTCCCAGTCATGAGCTCTCATCACAGACCATTCTTTTCCCAAAGTACAAAATGGTGGTGCCAGAACATACTGCAGAGTATAGTAGACAAAGATGAGAGAAGTTTGTTCATATTATTACTATGCATTACCTACACATGGACAAAGAAAAGAGAGTTAAACTCTTAGGTTTGTCTATCTGGGAGAATTAATTTGAATAGCTTCCCCACATCAACACTTACTCCAGTATAAATTTGTCCACACAGTGAGCTATTCTGGATTCTCTTTTGTGCTTTAAATTCACACTTTAATCTGAAATAACTTTCAAGTGTAGACAAGGCCTTAGTTATTTAATGTGTCAATATGAACAGTTCTAACTGGGGGTTGGCTGCTACTTCCAGTATAATTGAGGGAGTGGCAGCAAAAGAATAATTTTAAATCAATGGAATATGTTGCATAGAAAGGATAACACCATGTTAAAATGCAGAGGAGGCAATGAAAAAGAGCATTGTCTTACAAAATATTTTAATAAACTTACTTGTTAAATCAATTGCACATTCCACTAGTCCTGGCACTGGTGGAAAGTCATATTCAGAATGTGAAGCATGGATGTAAGTAGGTCTGAGTCTAAGGAGTATACTATATAATCTGTCCAAATTTTCCTGAAAATGATTCCACTTGAGAGCTGGAATATTAACCATGAAGTTCTGTTCTACAAACCAGTTTGAGGGCCCAAAAGTGCACAACGAAGTGACTGGATTAAAAAAAAAAAAGACTCTCTTCTGCCTTCCAAATCACCATCTTCCTCCAAAGTTCTGAAAACAAAGCAAAAAAAAAATCACTTTGAATATTCAAAGTCAATTTTATCCTTCTACTTCCACTGCTGTTGGATAATCCTATAGCAGGACCCTGGACTTCAGAAAAGTAGACTTCGATTCCCTCAGGGAACTGATGGGCAGGATCCCCTGGGAGGCTAATATGAGGAGGAAAGGAGTCCAGAAGAGCTGGCTTTATTTTAAAGAAGCCTTATTGAGGGTGCAGGAACAAACCATCCCAATGTGCAGAAAGAATAGCAGATATGGCAAGCTTGGCTTGGCTTAACAGAGAAATCTTCAGTGAGCTTAAACACAAAAAGGTAGCTTACAAGAAGTGGAAACTTGGATAGATGGCTAGGGAGGAGTATAAAAATATTGCTCAAGCATGCAGGGGTGTAATCAGGAAGGCCAAAGCACAACTGAAGTTGCAGCTAGCAAGGGATGTGAAGGGTAACAAGAAGGGTTTCTACAGGTATGTTAGCAACAAGAAGATCAGGGAAAGTGTGGGACCCTTTCTGAATGGGGGAGGCAATCTAGTGACAGATGATATGGGAAAAGCTGAAGTACTCAATGCTTTTTAGGCCTCCGTCTTCACAGACAAGGTCAGCTCCCAGACTGTTGCACTGGGCAGCACAGTATGGGGCGGAGGTGAGCAGTCCTCAGTGGTGAAAGAACAGGTTAAGGACTATTTAGAAAAGCTGGACATGCACAAGTCCCTGGGGCTGGATGCAATGCATCCGAGGGTGCTGAAAACTCATGGCGATCGGGGGAGGTCCCAGGCGATTGGAAAAAGGCAAATATAGTGCTCATCTTTAAAAAAGAGAGGAAGAATTTGGGGAATTACAGACCGGTTAGCCTCACCTCAGTCCCCAAAAAAATCATGGAGCAGGTCCTCCAGAAATCCATTTTGAAGCACTTGGAGGAGAGGAAGGTGATCAGGAACAGTCAACATGGATTCACCAAGGTCAAATCATGCCAGACCAACCTGAATGCCTTCTATGATGAGATAACTGCCTCTGTGGATATGGGGAAAGTGGTGGACGTGATATACCTTGATTTTAGCAAAGCTTTTGATATGGTCTCCTACAGTAGTCTTGTTAAAGAAGTATGGATTGGATGAATGGACTATAAGGTGGACAGAAAGCTGGCTAGATTGTCAGGCTCAACGGGTAGTGATCAACGGCTCAATGTCTAGTTGGCAGCCGGTATCAAGCAGAGTGCTCCAGGGGTTGGTTCTGGGGCTGGTTTTGTTCAACGTCTTCATTAATGATCTGGATGATAGGATGGATTGTACCCTCAGCAAGTTCACGAATGACACTAAACTGGGGGGAGAGGTAGATATGCTGTAGAGTAGGGATAGGGTCCAGAGTGACCTAGACAAATTGGAGGATTGGGCCAAAAGAAATCTGATGCGGTTCAACAAGGGCAAGTGCAGAGTCCTGCACTTAGGATGGAAGAATCCCATGCACTGCTACAGGCTGGGGACCGACTGGCTAAGCGGCAGTTCAGCAGAAGAGGACCTGGGGATTACAGTGGACGAGAAGCTGGATATGAATCAACAGTTGCCAAGAAAGCTAACGGCATATTGGGCTGCATTAGTAGGAGCATTGCCAGCAGATCGAAGAAAGTGATTATTCCCATCTATTCGGCATTGAAACCACATCTGGAGTATTGTGTCCAGTTTGGGGGCCCCCCACTACAGAAAGTATGTGGACAAATTGGAGGGATTTCAGCAGAGGGCAAGGAAAATGATTAGGGGGCTAGGGCACCTGATTTATGAGGAGAGGCTGAGGGAACTGGGCTTATTTAGTCTGCAGAAGAGAAGAATGAGGGGGGATTTGATAGCAGCCTTCAACTACCTGAAGGGGGGGTTCCAAAGAGGATGGAGCTAGGCTGTTCTCAGTGGTGGCAGATGACAGAACAAGGAGCAATGGTCTCAAGTTGCAGTGGGGGGGGGGGGGGTGTCTAGATTGGATATTAGGAAAAACTATTTCAGTAGGAGGGTGGTGAAGCACTGGAATGGGTTACCTAGGGAGATGGCAGAATCTCCATTCTTAGAGGTTTTTAAGGCCCAGTTTGACAAAGCCCTGGCTGGGATGATTTAGTTGGGGTTGGGCCTGCTTTGAGCAGGGGGTTAGACTAGATGACCTTGGGAGGTCTGTTCCAACCCTAATCTTCTATGATTCTGTGCTCTTCAGGAATGCTTTTATCTCCATCTAGCCTTGAGCAAGAGATTGTGACTGAGTCAGACGCAGACCTTGATACTGTGATCTGGGCCTGTCACGTCCAGCCCATATTACTGCAATGCACTTTTCAAAGGGCTCAACCTCTCTAGAAATTAAAGGGAGTGCATTTTGCAGCAGCCTGCTGTAGCTGTGTCTCAGCAGCAACCTGTTAGCGGTTCTGGGTGAGCTGAAGCGAGTGTTGGTGGATGTCGGGGAGGAGTTTAAGGTGCCTGTCTCATTCAGGCTCGAGCTCCCATCTTCCCAAAGTTTGGTGTCCCTGCCTCTCACTCACGGGAACGGGCCCAGCCCCTTGCTGCCTGCCTGGTGTGGTCGGACTGTATCCGGCCTAGCCTGCCAGGCAGTGCTTCAGGCAAACTCCTCTGCTGGTGCAGTTCTAGGGGCGGTAGCGTGGGGCCCGCAGCCGCCTCACCCCGCCCTGCTCAGCGAGATGCTGCGCTCCCATGTAGCAGCTCCGACTGGGCCCTACCTCCTCCAGGAACCCTGAGCCGGCTCCACGCGGCGCCTCCCGTCCTGCCCCGCCTGCGGCAGGCGTTTGACGGGGCAGGATCGGAAGGGGCTGACACCGCTTCGGGGCTGGAGCCCAGGGCGACGAGCGTGCGTCGCTTAGCGACTGTTGCTAGAGCCGGACGATGGCGTCGTGAGGAGGACGCCGCCGCTACTAAAGCGCATGCGCAGGGAGCTCGGGGAAGGGGCGGGGTTCCGTGTACGGGGCCGGAAGCAGCGGGCGGCTCAGGCAGTGGCGGTTTTAAATCCCCCTGGGCAGTGATGGACGCGCGGGCGCGAGCTAAGCGCTACGAGAAGCTCGACTTCCTGGGCGAGGGGCAGGTGAGGTCTGCGCGGGGGGCCTGCGGAGTTGGGGGCAGAGGGGTTGGGCCTGCCTGTGCTGTGGGGGGTGGGGTCTCGGCTGGGCGCAGGGGGGCTGGGCCGGCCTGTGCTGTGGGGGGGGGGGGGTCTCGGCTGGGCGCAGGGGGGCTGGGCCGGCCTGTGCTGGGGGTCTCGGCTGGGCGCAGGGGGGCTGGGCCGGCCTGTGCTGTGGGGTTTCGGTTGGGGCTGGGCCTGCCGGTGGGGTGGGGTCTCGGCTGGGCGCGGGGGGGCTGTGGAGTGGTGGGGGGTGTCTCGGCTTGGGGATCAGGGGGGCTGGGCCGGTGTTGTTGCCTTGTGCTCCCAGGATATAAGAGACAAGCTGAGTGAGACAAGGCCACCTGCTACATATTAATTATACAATTGTGTCGCTCATGTGCTGTAGGGGTGTTTCAATTAAAAAAAAAAAAAAGACTTCACTAGGATCTCAGGGGAGGGTATGAACCCACTGGGATAGTATTATACGCTGTTTGGGCTTCACTCTCCTGTATTCACTTGTCAAGTACTCTCCATTCTGGTTCTGATAGCAAGTTGCTCCATAGCACAATGTCATTTCTGTTCATTCTTCTCCTTTTTCCCAGGGTCAGGGGCAACTTGTCCTAATTGCTTTTCGATGCACTAACTTGAGGAAAAATCTTTATCTTACTGCTTACTACCTGACACATTTCAGTAGGAAATGTTTCTCCTCTGTCTCATTGAATGCAAAGTTACTTCTCTTTGGGTTTAGACAAGAGTATATTTTGTGCCTTTGCACTTCTAGTTTGTGGTCACTGAATTAGGGAGAATCTGTCTTGGTTGTACACATTTCATTGTGGTAAAATGGTCTGCAGGTAGGAAGTTCCATGCAGGGATCTGAAGCAGTCCACTTTATTGCTGTTTGTTTGTCCTTCATTGGTGTGTTTGAGATGTTGCTCTAGTATTTTGAGCATCTTTTCGTTTTCATTGCTTGCTTTGCTTGTCAGTGGGTTGGAGGTCTTGCACTTAAGAAATGATGATATATAGCAGTAAATTGTGCTTTCATTTAGATTTAGCTCTCCTAAATCTAAGGCGATTGGGGTAGAGGTAGTATTTGCTGCTTTGGTTGTGGTGGCATTAGAATTTGAATATTCTTTTCTGTATATTGATTAATAGGAGGAAATCATCCCAATTCTGCTCTGTTCCTGTGCAGATGGCATATGTTTGCAGAACTGCAGATGTAGGGTTTCTGTTGGGGGGGCTTATCCCAGTTAATGTAATTTAAGTTGGGCCCCCAATTTCACTCCCATAAGTAAAATGGGTTGTGTTGTTGAATAGCTTTTAGTGGTTAGTTTATTGTGGGGAGGGGAGAGTGGGGTTGTGTGTTTCTATCTGAGTGGAAAGCCTGGAAGGTTATTTCTTTAATTCTGATAGCCCATCTGAAACTTTCTGATGTATTTATAATAAGGTCTAGGTATCTATAATTAAGTCTGTTCCATCTTCAAGTCTCTCAAAGAAAAATGTCCCCTGTTCTGGCTGTTTAGGGACTTTTCTTTTTAAAAAACTGATTCTCTCCCTGCCCCTGCCAAGGTTGACCTGTATTATAGTAGGCTTCTAAGAAGGAGTAAGATTCTTTGCAAATCATCTTGAGTAGATGATAGTACAACTAGGTTCCCAGCATACAGCAGTCAACTTATGAGTCCATTAGTGGGAGTTCTGAATTTGGGAATTGTTCCACTAGAGTTGGTAGGTCATTGATGTATGGATTGAAGAGAGTTGGTCTGGTTCTATTCATGGACTCTTTCTTTATAGGTCTTGAAAGTGCTCTATTCTGGGTGGCTGGGCTTTAGTTATGTTGGTTTGGTTTAAATTCTTTCCAGTTGTGCCACAAGAAACTGGTGTCTATTGCATCTTCAATTTATGCTATGGTGGAGCCCTGGGCTAGCCTATGCAACAGAGAGGTGCTGCGCAGAGTGAGGATGGTGGCAGTTTAAGGTCTGTACTCTGGTTAGCTCCTGTCCCAGAATGAAATTGAGAAGGATGCTGATAAGAGGTGGCCTTGTGCTATGTAGTACCTTGCCACAAGATCAGGAAGGGACAGTAATGACAAATAGACACAGAGGATTAGATCCCCCACAGTGTGTAATCCTATCCTAGGTAGATCATATGAGAGATACCTGAGGGATGTTTTTCTCATGCCCTGGCAACACTTGTCATGCCAATAAAGTCACATTGACGTGAGGGGCTATCATCACGTCTATTGGTAGCTGTAGTTCAGGCCTGCACAACATGCGGCCCGTGTGGGCTCACTGTGCGGCCCGTGGGGGGCAAGCGGCGGGTGAGGGAGAGAGGCTGAGGAGGCGAGCTGGAGGGGTGGGGGGGTGAGGAGGTGGGCGGGCAGTGGCAGGGAGGCAGGTGAGCTGGCGTGGGGGGGGGCTGAGGAGGCGGGCGGGCAGTGGCAGGGGGTGAGGAGGCGAGCCAGGGGGCTGAGGAGGCGGGCGGGCAGTGGCAGGGGGGCAAGTGAGCCAGCGGCAGGGGAGGAGGCAGCTGAGGAGGCAGGCAGGTAAGCCGGCGGCCGGGGGGGCTGAGTACGTGAGCCGGGGCGGTGGGGGGCTGAGGAAGCAAGCGGCAAGTCAGTGGCTGACCTGTTCTACTGATCTGGTCTGGCTCCCATCCCCTCTCCAAGGGTTGCAGCTGTCTGGAAAAACAACAAGGAGTCTGGTGGCACCTTAAAGACTAACAGATTTATTTGGGCATAAGCTTTCATGGGTAAAAACCTCACTTCTTCAGATGCATAGAGTGAAAGCTGTCTGGAGGTGCCTTCCTTCCATGCCTTCCTCATTCACACTTCATTCATTCAACAGGGCAACTGATTACAAAGTGGGGGGAAGATCTTATTCTACTTCTAGCAAAAAGACATTTTTCTTTTACCTTAATTATACTACCTTAGGGGCCAGCTATAACATATTACCAAGGTTCAATACTGCTGTTTCAGCAGGGTGGGGCTGCGGGGGGCGGCGCTGGGGGGGGTGTTGTGTTTCGGGGGGGCTGGGTGGTGCTGGGGGGGGGGGGGGGGAGTTCGGCGGGGCCGGGAGGTTTCGGCCCTCAGTTGTTTTCTTTGGAGTAATCTGGCCCTCGCCGCTTTACGGGTTGTGCAGACCTGCTGTAGTTTGAGTATGGGGTCAGTGTGTGTGCCCTAAGGATGGGGAGGCATCTCTTTTGGGTAGTTTGGGGCAGGGTATGAGTATCGTACTTGGGAGTTTTATCCTTTTCCTCTGGTCTAAAGGTGTTTTTCTGATTTCTGGTGCATTCATCTAGGAATATAAACACTTGCATACCTTGTCCATCTAGTCCAGTATCCAGTCTGACAGAGGCCAATACCAGATGCTTCAAAGGAAGGTACAAGAAATTCTGTAAAGGACAAATACAGAATGACCAGCCCATAGGGGAAGCTTCTGTCTTCATTAAATATTTGGCTTTTGCACTGAACTTTGAGAGTTCTTATCCCTTTTATATCCGGATAAATATCTTTTGATGTTTCCAGTATCCATGTAAATATATTAATTCTGTTTTTAATCCTGTTCACTTTGGCCTGAGATCTCTTGTGACAGCAAGTTCTACATATTAATTACACACTGATAAAAGGAACCCTTTTTAAAACAGATTTAAATATGTTGTCTTTTAGTTATATTGAATGTCCCCTTTTTGTATCATGAGCATAAATTGGAGCCCTTGACTTCCCTTCTCTATCGCCTCCAGTATTTTTGTTAAACCTCCATCATATCTGCTCTTATTGGTCTTCTCTCTAATTTTTTTTCAGTCTCTTAGTTGGGAGTCTCTCCATGAATCTAATCACTTTCATTGCCAATTTCTGAACCCTTTCTCGTAGATCTCTTAATATAGAGTGACCTGAACAGAACAGTGTTCCAAGTAAAGGCATTCCATTGGTTTGTATAATGATATTAAAATATTTTCAGGATATTCTTTCCCATACTTTAGACCCTACCATTTTGTTTTTTGACCACTGCTGTGCACTGATCTGGCTGACACCTGTGACTTTTCTTGAGCAGTTACAATTAATTTAGAACTCAGCTTTGTGAATACATAGTTACTCCTTCCAAAGTGACTAGCCTTGCCTTTCTCAGCAGTGAATTCCATTCATCCTTATGATGCCTATTCACCTAGCTTTGTTAGGTCAGTTAATTAGGATTATTAGTGCCCCACTCTTCTCTAGTCTTGATTAACCTAAATAAGCTTGTCATGTATAAACTGTCACTTTACTGTTCATCTCTTTTTTTTCAGATCACTAACAAATATATTAAACAGAACCTTGAGGCAATCCACTGACATCTGTGGCATCTTTATACGAGACACATAATGGAGAGTCATATAGGCTTCTGTCTGTGGGTGGGCAATTCCAGTCACTATCCATTTATTGTGGGTAGTATCTACCAGAACGCTGGTTCCTGCTTTTACTCCATTATTGGGAGAAGGGCTTCTGCAGAGGAAAGAGCTATGCCTTCTTTGCCCCAAGTATTGCAAGATCCATTGTGATAACTCATTGGATTTTCTGGAGCTGAAGGCCCTCCACCCAAAATACCCTTCTCCCCCACAAACCTTCAAGCTTCACATAAGAGACTATTAGGCACTATGTCCTAGGTGGTGGTAACTGTCATGGCAAGGCACTGAGGGCAAGATAGTTTGAGGTGGAAAAGGTCTAACTCACAGAACACTCTAGAGATAAGGATCAGCACCTTGAACTGGATCCAGAAGTCTGGAGGGGAGGAAAACGGGATTGTGAACATATCTGTTCAATGTGCACTTTTGGCCAAAAACGTCAACAATATTAGGATGCGTAAGGAATGAGATGGAAAGTTATAAAATGCCATTGTAATATTTTCTGTATTAATCAGTGGTTTGCTCTCACCTAGAATAATGTATTCCCCTTTGTTAGTTCTCAGAAAGCTTCAATATTCTGCTTGGATTAGAACTAGCAAGAAATTGCCACACATGACACCTCTCTAGGTAAAACTAGCACAGGGCTCATCAAACGTTGCCTAACCAAGACACTTGAAGCAACTAGTTAACAGTCAAAGACCACAACTCATGTAAAAAGAAGCTGATCATAACCTCTTATTTTGCCAACAATGGAATTCACTCAGTTGGTCATTGGGGGAACCACAGCCTTTATGTAGTAGTTAAAATTCACTATTTATTCAAGGCTTTAATTGACACATTCACTATCACTCAATGAGGATCTGCTCCCCATAGGAGGCTGCTATTCCTGCCCTGTATTTTTTTTCTTCTCCATCCTCCTTCCTCTGCTTCTTTCCCTCCTCTGCCTTTGGGCCAGTCTTCACTCCCACTCCCTTTCCCAGTCTGTCTGCTAAAGTGATCAGCAATGAAATAGTTAATGTTGACACTGAAGTCTCACTGATATTTAGAGTTGACACACCAATGGGGGTGGAGGGGGGGAGAGAGAGGGAGTTCATCTGTCTGTCACTGTTTCAGGCTGTCTGCAAACTCAGGCAGACACCACAACACTGGTTATGGTCATGTTTTGGAAGGCTTTCCTAGCTCCCTATGAGAGCTAGAAAGTTTTTAAACGTGAAAGCTCTGTTTCTGCACAATGAGTGTTGTTTGGATCACACAAATGCATCACAAAGGCTAGATCTGACCTGCTAGCCATATGTTAGACACCCCTGGATTGGATAAGAATATGCACAATTGTTATAGCTACTGCTAAAGAGACTTCAAAGGGGTATAAAACTTCATGCTTCTGTGCTTAAGCCAATCTCCAACAGCAGTTAGAGCATAGTCATGAGGGGCAGGATTTTTTTATGTTGGCCACTGCTGAAGATGGGCTACTGAACTATAAGTTTGATCCATTATGGCAATTTCTATGTCTATGAAGAACACTACATTATTGCACTTACCTGTTATATGATTAATAATAATATTGTAAACAAGGACTACTGTTTTTTCTTGTCTTAGTTTGCCACTGTTTATAAAGCAAGGGATAAGAACACCAATCAGATTGTTGCTATTAAAAAGGTGAGTGTTTTGTGTGCTGTTTTATGTACGTACTCTGCAATCAGGTATCTAGTTGCTCTTGAAACTGTTCAATGGCTTTATCAATTTAAAGGGAAGCTGTGATTATTTATTCCTATGGCACCAACAGTGTGGTGGTTGACCAACTGGTTGACCAGTCCAAATCAGCCACCTCAAATGTTTTCATAATGTAAAATGCTGGCTTCAACACCATTACATTTCTAGGTTTGTGATTGGTCACCCAGCTCAGAAGCTGGAATTTTAAATATTGCAGACCACATTTTGGTGGTCTGTTACTTTTTATTACTTAAAAAAAACCCAAACATGCTTTTCCAAACATAATGTTAGTAGTGTTAAACTTTGGGTCTTCCACACACTTGTGTCCTCTTCAAAAGGAGTGTCTAATGTTTGTCCCCCTCAGATAAAGTTGTTTCCAGATAACCCTTTTAGATGGTCTGGCTATTGGTGTTGGGGGAAATCTTGCTTTTGACAGTCATAGATTTCTGTAATTTAGCCTTTGGAGTAAAATGTTTACAGTGTGATTGGTCTTTTCTGATTTGAAACACCACAACCTGATGAGGTTACAGTAAATTGTAATATTGAATATAAATGTTTTAGATATGCTTTGAGGGAAACTTACTATGATGGGATTACCATAATGAAGAAGCAAGTACCCCTCAGCTTGCTTAATAAGCAAAGTTGAGCCATTTCAATAATGCAGTCAGGTTGTTCAGTATTCATATTGTACTTCTACTACTGCTCCCATAAGGCTGTTGCTGTTTAAAATTGCTATGGAGAACAAACTTGTTTGCACTGTAGAATTGCTGTAAGATCACGTGAAGTTTTGTTGGTTAAAAAATAACTTCAGGACCGAAAAATGTTTAACATGGGATCAATCTGGTAAAATCAGAATAGCCTGTAAATTTGAGGTGGTTTGCAACAACCATGTGGATGCCAGTCTTGATAAAATTCGTACTTGGTATGATTCACCTTCTTGGGAGAAGCCCATTACTGGTGTCGTATGGCTTTGCAGGCCCAGACTGAGGTTGCAGTTACAAAACTCTTTGGTAAGATTGCATTATGTCTGGCTTTGGGAAACATAAACACCTGTTCCTTTTGTAAATGCCAAAGCTACAAATTCACTTCTAAAAATAAACTACTTAGCTATTTAAGATTTTTTGTTAGCATTAAAACTCAGTTTATCTTTGAGAAACTTATTGAGGTTGTCTTCAGGTGTTGAGGAATGTGATTCTAATTACAGATAATACAGCACTTACTATTTCTTTAGATTAAACTTGGACATAGATCGGAAGCTAAAGATGGTAAGTACTTAAAATACTTGTACACCATAACTTGTTTTGTCTTTTTGCCTTTAGTGTGTGACTGTGAACTTCCTACTGTTGCTGTAGAGCAGTGAATTAGTTATTTCATCTGTCCTAGCTGGAAAAGTGATAGCTATATTGACTAACTTAATCCTACTTCTTTGATGTAACTTTTCCACAATAACAATACCTCAACACATGCTGTGGGATGGAAAGAGAAACAAATAGAAAACTTCATATACTTTGCAGTGTTGAACATGATATAAAATCCTAGAGTGTCAAATCAATTGATTTCCATTATCTAAGATAAGTAGATGTAAATGAAATATAAATAGTGGCAAATACATTGAATTTTAAAACTTTTCAGTTTTTAATAATCTTTGGCTAGTCACATAATTATATTAGTTTACAACATTGAGTTTACTGTGTCTTTAACTTCTTTCTCCTTTGATTTCCTGCCCACATTTCTGTTGTATGTTTTATCATAGTGCTGTTGATGTGCATGGCATATTAGATTGGTAAGAAGCTAGTCCTTTTGTATTTCTTTTCACACTGGTGTCCCCAATGTCTCCCCGTTTAATATTATTCATGTATTTCAATCATAGTTAGCAGAAGGAAGATGACTGTAGGAAGAATTAGGCTTCAACTATGTGTTGGTGTGGATCTCATTGTAGGTGCATATGTGCCTCATGCATGCAAGATCCGATTTTTTTGAATAGTGGTGTCTAGCAGGGCCTGTCATACACCCTATGCCTCCTTGTGCTCTCATGCAAGCGCATAAAGAGTAGGGCAGGCACAACCCTCCCTAAGATCACTTTTATTGTCTGTGGCAGCAAGATGGAACCCAGCGAGTGTCCAACCCACTACTCTCTTCAGAGACCTTAAACAGGTTTTTTAAACTTTTTTGGGGAAGAAATTATCTTCACACTTTCATGCAAATGATGTTCCCAAAAAAAGAGATGAAATCAACTGACCCCACTATACACTTGGGTGAGGCACTTTGTGCCAACCACACTTTCATGATGGAATCCAAATCCTCAGGATTTCATCTCTGGCCATCCTGCGACAGATACACATGATGCCCCTTCTGTTTAAGGGGGAGCCACATCCCAGACAGGTGCTCTGTGTGCAAGTCTTTATGTGCCATGATCCAGTACAGGGACAATTGGCTCAAGCTGCATCTCCCTGAACAGTCCATACTGGTTACTTCAGGCCAAGAGATGATGGTTACAGCCAGAGTGGGGCTGGATAAAGCAGCATTGGCCAGCATTCCCTTGAGCACTCCATGTTCTGTGGTCAGGGGATGGAAAGAACGCAGAGAGAGCAGTATTGGTACTGATGATACCGACCACCTTAACGTTGGTGAAGTCCCCAGTGCGTGAGACCTTAGCACTGACAATGCTGGAACCAGTGACTTTGGTTCCTGTGCAAGCTACCTTGACACCTCAGACAATAAAATAACACCTATGCCTGCTCATAAACAGGACTCCAACTTGCATAGTTGTACCGAGCATAAGCGTAGCCCTGAAACCAAAGAGAAGTCCCAGTTAGAGCACATGAAATGTCAGTCCTCCAAGAACACAGTCCCTAAGCAGCTGGGCAGAGCAAGAGCCCTGACACTGATCCTGTTACTGTTACCTGTGATGGAGCTGAGCAAGGACCTAACACTTTCTGTAGAGGAACCCGTATACCATCTGCAAATGTTCCTGGTACTGATGAGGTGGACTGGACCAGGACTGGTGCCTTGCCAGTGCCCTTTGAAGGGAATATACACACCTTGCCATTGCCTATATATTCTTGTCAGCATTGAGCAGAGATCCTTTGCCCCTGCCAATGGAGAATGATCCCAAAGAGGGCATAAGGAAGCCCCCATTCAGAGCACTGAGTGCTGCGCCAAATGGCATGGGAGTGACACTGGGTCAGCTAACAAGGCCAGTACCCATGTAATGTCCCACCTTGGCCATATTGGTCTTATTGGGACCTGTCCTCCCACACCAGATGATCAGAAATTTGTGGTGCCACCTCTTGTTGCAGAACTGAGTTGGTGGAAGGAACCCAGAAACATTCATGGAGTGGTACCATCTTCTGCCTCCTCCCTGACAAAGACTTTAATCATGGATGTGTCAAGTACTGATTGGGAAGCCCACCTGGACAATCTACAAATTCAAGAGAATTTGTCCTCAGAAGACCTGGGGTTCCACATCAAGCCATCAGGTTAGCCTGTAATCCAACAGTGCATTTCTTGTAGGACAACAGCTCTGCAATATGCTACATAAACAAACAAAGAGATGTATGCTAATTTCCTCTCTGCCTGGAAGCCATCAAGTGCTGGACATGGTGCCACCAATACTGGAGAACATCAATGGCTCTTCATCTCCCAGGTGTCAGCATCAACCTGGCAGACTTCCTAAGCAGGCAGGCAATTACCACCATGCCACATGCTAAACTTTTGTCCAGAGTGGTCATGAGTTTGGGGTCGCTACCAGATGCCGCCTTTCTGCAGTGGTCCCAAGGCCTATTTTATGCCTTTCCACCAATTATCCTGACCCTCAGGATGACTTCCAAAATCAAAAGGGACAAAGCCATGATTATTCTCCTAGCTCTGTGCTGACCTGAGGCAGTCTTGGCTGACAGACCTGCTACAAATGTCCATCCAGCCTCAGATCCAACTCCCAGACCTCATCTTGCAACACCATGATAAGATACTCCATCCAGACCTGAAACCCCTGCACCTATTCTATGGCTATTGGCTAACTAAGTACCACAGATACAGAATTCATCTAATTGGAAGAGGTTCTCAATGTGAGCATTGGTCCAGGTCTCAATACTGAACATTCTCTACTACTTGTTGCATTTAAAACAGGCTGGCCTTTTGTTAATCTCTTGGGGTCCACCTATTCAGTGATGCTTGGTCTTTTCTAACCCCACAATATCTAAATTTTTCAAAGGGTTGCTGCACACTTACCCACTGTTCAGAGAACAGAATCCTGCCTGAGATCTCAGTTTAGTCTGAGTCTCATGGAGGCCTCTTTCCAACCTTTCACAGAATGCAGCTTACACCACCTATCTCTGAAGATGGTCTTCCTAGACTATTGCTTCAGTCAGGAGATTGAGTGAGCTTCAGGCACTTATGTCTGTACCTCCCCATACCACATTACATAAGCACAAAGTGATGTTGCAACTTCACTTGAAGTTTGTTCCTAAGAGTGTCTCAGAATTTTATCTAAGCCAGTCAATCAAACTTCTTTTGTTTTTCTCAAAGCCACACTCAGCACTGGGAGTGTGTGCGTGTCCAGGACTTGGCTTTATTATATTGACAGCACCAAACCGTGCACTTCATCTTTCTAGCCATAGGTGGGCACTCTACAGGTCAATCTCTTTTCAAAGAATATTGAAATGGATAACACAATATATCTTGCTGTGTTACTTGCTGGCTGGTGTATCTTTTCCATTAAACATCATGACTTGCTCCACCAGAGCACAAGCAACATCCTCCACTTGTTTTAGGAACGTTCCAAAACTGCTGACTTACAGATTTCTAATGTTGAGTAACCCACTGACCTTTGTCAAACACTATGCCTTGGAATTAGCCACCAGGTCAGCTGCCACGCTTGGGAGAGCAGTATTTCAATCACGGTTTTACTGATATAGCTGTAACTTACTCCCACCATCCTGAAGAGGATACTACTTGACTGTCCCCTACAGTGGGATCTACACTAACATGTACTTGAAGGAAGAAATATTACATACACTACAGTAACTCTAGTTCTTTGGTATCTTGTTGGTGTGGATCGCACATACCACTCTTTATCCTCCTCTCACATGGGAGCATGAGGAGGCAGAGTGCATATGCTGCCCCGATGGACATTGCTATTCAAGAGAATCTCCCCTCTCGTGGATGATGCACATATACAACCACAGTGGGATCCACAGTTATTGCTGGATAAGTAACCATTTTTTTAAAAAGCCTTAAAATTGTTTGACAGGTCAAGATTTGATATACTCTTCTAGGTCTATGCCACAACTTCTCTATTTTGCCAAAAGGGGGCATACACTGCTATAGAAACAGTCACATCATAAGGTGTGAATTTCCACCTACTTGGTAGTTGTGAAGTATTTACTGTTGTCTGCTATGATAATGGTGCGTATCCAACTTTGAATTACAGTGATGTACTTAGTTGCCATTCTGCAAACTGAATGCATTTTTTTCTCACTTTAGTCTAGTTCATAATTTCTCAAACAATCATAAATGACCAACATACAAAAGAAGCTGAATTAGAAATTATTGGTAGCTAAATTGAAGTTTTTATATGCTGCTCCTGCCTTTAATGTGATCTTTCTTTCAATCTAGGAATCAACAGAACGGCCCTGAGGGAGATAAAATTGTTACAGGAGCTAAGCCATCCAAATATCATTGGTGTAAGTATAACATGAATACTACTTGTGGCATATGCTGTAAGTCAGTCCCTGAATACTGTAGATCTAGTCTGCCACAAAGACTTACTGCTGTGATCATGGAGATTTTTATCTTAATTCTTATACTAGCTGTCTTGCAAGTTGGCAAACCATGATAAAATAACTTGCATTTTTGCCAAGTGTTAGTTGGAAACTTTTGCTGTTTAGGTGGGGAGAGAGTCTCAAATCCTGAAAAATTCAAATTTAAAAATAAAATTGCTTGTGAATCAATGCGATGTGGCATTTCCCTGATTTTTTTTGCATGTTGTTCTCTTGCGTCTGCTGTTGCTTAGGAAAGCTGAACAGCAACAATGTGAAACTGACAAGGTCTGTTCAGTTTCACTAATGCTATTTAAAATCCAGTGGGCTGCAGTAATACTTGTAGTTCAGAGCATGCATTTTTTTTAGTTGTTTGACTTTCAGCTTCAGATAAATGTTTGTAAAGGTAAATACTAGTGATGGTTGATTCTCTGAACGGTTGGTTCAGATAGACGTACAAAAGTTCAGATGCTTTATTTAAATATTTTCCCTGGAAGTATACTGTTCTTGCTGGATCTCAAGCCCATTCTTACAGCATTTCCATACTTGTAGCTGAAACCAGGAGGTGCTGAAACACATGAATTAAAAAGCAGTTAACTTGACTGCAAACATTCAAAAAAGGCTTTAGCTTGTCATAAATATAAAAAGGATAGCATAAAATCCCTCTTTGGCAGCTGTACTAAATTGCTTTACCTGTAAGGGGTTAAGAAGCTCAAATCTAGTTGGCACCTGACCAGAAGGACCAATGAGGAAAGAAGATACTTTCAAATCTGGGGGGGGAATTTGTTTGTGGCTCTTTGTTTGTTCCCTCTCCGGATGGAGAGAGAGACCAGGCAGGTACATCATCTCCTGAAAACGTATCTAAAATGACAAAAATTGAAACCTTGTAAGTAAGGCAAGGAAATGCGTTAGGTTATCTTTTGTTTTGGTTTGTGAATTTTCCCTATGCTAAGAGGTGCATTCCTGTTTTGTAACTGTGAAGCTGAGCCAGAGGAGAATCCTCTGTGTTTTAAATCTTTTTTTTATTTAACCCTGTAATGTTACCTTCCATCCTGATTTTGCAGGTGTGATTAGTTTACCTTTTCTTTATAAATAAAGTTCTTCTTTTAAGAACCTGATTGATTTTAGTGTCCTAAAAATAAAGGGTCTGGTCTGTACTTACATTGAAGACAATTGGTTGGTATATTATTCTCAAGCCTCCCCAGGAAAGGGGGTGAAGGGGCCTGGGGGGATATTTTGGGGGGATAGGGATTCCAAGTGACCCTGCCCTGAATTTTTCTATAAATGACTTGGTGGTGGCAGCAGTACTGTCCAAGGACAAGGAAAGGAATTTGTGCCTTGGGGAAATTTTTAACCTAAACTGGTAGAATATAAGCTTAGGGGGTCTTTCATGTGGGTCCCCACATCTGTACCCCAGAGTTCAGGAGGGGGGGAGAACCCTGACAGCTTGTATGTTCGCAAAACAGTTTTGCTCATCCTAGTAAAGATGCTAAAATGAGTTTGTCTGAGTCTTTGATAACTTGCAAAACTTAGAAGTTCTCAATTGTCCACTTATGAACTGAAGTTCTAAATGCTGTATTATGGCCAAGAACAGTTTGCCAAAAACATACAAAGCTGAATCCACACAAACAGACAACGGGTACCTGACAATAGTCGGGGGGAGGGGGCAGAGTGAGGACAGGTGGCTTCAGCAATGTTACTGAGCATGCTCAGTACAAGCTAAGCAGCAAATCGGGCGGGGAGGCATGTGACCTCTTCCCCCCCCCCCCCCCCCCCCGGTCTCCCATCTGCACACAAGAATAGGTAACGCATTTCTGAAAGAGCAAGAACAAGGAAGAGACTCCATCATGCTCTTGTCTGCTCTGTTAGTTTGTGATATAACTCCCACTGTAGTTCAGGCTGTGAAGGTAATCCTATTTTACAGGAGTGTCTAACTCTGTTTTTAAAATATTCTTGGTAAAATGTAGTAGTAATTCATTGATATATATTTTGCTTTCCACAACCAACTCTCTGTACAACTTTTCATGAGTGATGTACCCAAATACTTGGATGCTAACATCTAACCTGTATTGTTAAATTTATTCACCTAAATTTGGGTTGCTGATTATGTACTACATGTAGCCTATACATTTTTAAACAAACTTTATATATGTGGATAATCTAAGCACTATACCCAGACATACAGACACTCTTCTTAACCTGTGTATTATATAATTTTTTAACATTAGCTTTAATAAAAAAAAATTAATTCTGTACAACTACTATGCCTTCCATTCAGGATCTGTTTTTTACAAAGACAAATTATGTAAGCCCTTTAACTTCCTTGTGAAGTGGATAAGACTGGTCATTTCTACTTTACAGGTGGGGAAACTGAGACACCGTTTGTAATTTTCTTATGGTCACATAGCAAGAAAGAGGCAGAGCCAGGCTGAATGTCAGATTTCCCCATACTGCCCTCTAATCACTACAGTATGTTCTCTTCCCAGTATATGCAACTCTGCTCCCCCTTCCTGAAAACCATCACAACACATACTGAAGTGACACAGCATTAAAATGGTATTAAAAGTACTCTGCAGTCAAATATATTTTCCATGTTGTGGTATATTTTGGTTTTCCAGCTTCTTGATGCATTTGGACACAAATCCAATATTAGTCTGGTCTTTGATTTTATGGAAACAGATCTAGAGGTAAGACTGCTTTAGCTGTTGCCTTCTTTTGATTCAATACTTGGAATGTTTTAATTTTCAATATTTTGCACAAAACCATTGAAATACTGGAAACTGTGATAATGTATTACTTTTTCATATTGATATCCAGATGGTATCTCCAAGTAAATGCATTTTGAAAATACTTATATCATGAAAGATTAGTGATTTGTATTTGTAAAAGATGAGACTCTATAACACTTTGTCAGTTCAGGTAGTATCTTTTTAAAATCGGTTTTATAGTATATTAACATTCATGCATTCTTTATTAGGATACAATGCTTTATTTTTTAATACTACTCTAGAGTGTCAGTAGACTTTTGTCAGGAAATAGTTTATTAATCTCATATTTGTGTAGAATTAACATTTTGAGACCCCAGTCATAGACCAGGACCTCGTTGTGCTAGACAATGTACAAATATTTACTATATTTTGTAATTAGTAGTAATAGGCATGCAATCCTGTTTGAATCAGTTCTGTTAGCTTGTGAATTGGTTGCATTCCAAGAAATATAGGTAACATATTATCCACTGATAGTTTTCTGTTTTGCTGGTGTTTGATCCCTATTGGAATCTAAATGAGTAAATATTTGCAGGGGATTTGATATCGCATGTTTTTATGCATTCTTCAAAATAAAGACTGTAGTAAGCAAGAGTGCATGTTAAGTCAATGATGGTTGTGCATATGCAATGACTCTCCATGCTTTATAGGGAAAAAGAGCTTAATTTAATGGCAGTAATCTGTCAGTATGTAATGCAGTGAGCAACCGGAAGAGCATATACAAACATTAAAAGAATAGTTGTATGTTTCGCTAATACCTGTAATGCCTGTCATCAAGGAAGAGGTGCTTAAACTAGAGGAATACAAGATCAAAACAAAGTTAATAGATTACTAAACAAAATGAAAGTTTTTTTTGCTGATAGCAATGTTTACCCTCTCCTTGATGATGTGCTCCAAATACTCATAAGAATTCAAGTTGAGACTTGTAAAATATCAACTATTAGTGTTGATCTATATATTTTCCTAATATGTTAACTTTACTTATCTATATAATTCAAAACTAAGTAAAATCTATTTTTATGACCTAGGATGCCATGACAAACTAGGACAAGGCAAAACAAAGCATTTATTTGTATTTTGGTAGCATCCAGAAGACCCAGCTGGGATCAGGATCTGTAGTGATTAGCATTGTACGACATATAGAAAACTTAATTCAGTCTAAGAACTATTTTAGATATTTTACAAATTTCAACTTGAATTTTTAAGCATGTTGGGAAATGGAAGCTATTGTAGGAATGCAAAGCATTATTAGTAGAAAACCAGTGGAGGGAGCAGTGTGTAGAGGCAGAGAGAATGTTTAAAAAATAGGATGGAGCAAGTTCATGAAAGATCTATACAAAAAAAGAGGAGGCCATTTTTACTTGGATTCTGAAACAAGTGGATTTGTTAAAATGGTAGTGAATAGGTCGTACCTCCATGTGTGTTCAGAGGGCTGTTGTGTTCTGCCAAGGCTAGAGTCTTGGAGCTATATTGAAGGAAGGTAAAATAGTTCAGACAGGGAACACAAAAGTATAAATGAGGATTCCTGTGAAGAAGGACTTGCCACAATAGCATATGCGGTATATTTTGTTGAGGTGGTAGAGTTATAGTTAAGCATATTCCTCTTGCCTAAGAGAGGCACTTTAGCTCTTGAAATAACTAGCTGGAAGAAGTTGAGATTTCAGATCAAGCTTATGTGGTCATGCAGGTAGAGAAAACATGGAGTCAATATAAACTTAACACAAATATGGTATCTGGAATATCCATGGTCTCCATTTAAATTTCCATTCTCCAGTGTAAATAGCTATATTTTTTTCTGAAGAAACAAGAATTTCCACTACTTTTTACACAACCCAGTGGCATAGAATCTTATTAGCAATTGCACCATGTAATATTCAACTTTGCTTAAAGGAAAATAGTAACATTAAGCAAAGAGAATTGTAATAAGGTAATTAAACATAGTTAGATTTTTGGTAAAAAGTTTCATAACCTGCTTTTTCCCAGGTTATAATAAAGGATAGTAGTCTTGTGCTGACACAATCTCACATCAAAGCATATATGTTGATGACACTTCAAGGACTGGAATATTTACATCAGCACTGGATTCTGCACAGGGTAAGTAAGAATACAATACCAATCCACTGTACAGTTAGGAAAGTATTCCCATTTACTTATGAAAGCCTTCCATTTCAAAATTGCGATAGAGTACTGTGGAATAACATTAATATATATAATGGTACTTTAAATCTTTTGATTGCAACTCTTATCTTGGCTGTTCTGAACTGGAAGTAACAACTTTATTGTGATGAAATAAATGGCGAAATGGAGTTTAATAAAAAGGGCTGGTTTCAAATGTGTAGTGGAAGGCTGCTAAATTGCATATCACTTTCTAGTTAATATATTTAAATTAATTTAAATAACTAGTGTACTGCACTTCAGGGAGCAAATGCATCTCTAAAACTTTTATTGTAACTGTCAGAGTAATGCCACAAAACTAAACTGCGGCTCTTTGGCAGCAAAGATATGGTCACACTTAAATCAGCTTTTTAAAGGTGTTTGGAAAATTTGCAGGTCAAGTAGTAGAAGTACGACAGCCAAAGACATACACAGGTGTAATGCAGAGTTTATTTTTGCAAAAAGGGCTTTCTATAAAGATAGAAGCTTGTCTCCTAGAATAACTTTAATACAAGAGTGCCAGGGGAGCTCGTTATTAGTCATGCTTTTATTGATACTGTCAATTTTATTGTCTTTGTCCCTTTCTTGACAGGATCTCAAACCAAACAATTTGTTACTAGATGAAAATGGGGTTCTAAAATTGGCTGACTTTGGCTTGGCAAAATCTTTTGGAAGCCCAAATAGAGTCTATACACACCAGGTAGTAACAAGGTAAGAAATAAAGCACTCTGCTTGGCTGTTGGATAGATGGGTATCTTGTAAAATCAGCTCTGTGCACAAACCCAAGAGCTAACTTTATATAAATGTGGCAATGGGAACCTGAATAACTGCTATAAAAGCTGACCTCGGTGCTTTGCAAGGTTATCTAATTGCTTTTCCGAACTATTAGAGAGACAAGATGGGTGAGGTAATACCTTTTATTGGACCAAATTCTCTTGAGAGAGACAAGCTTTCGGGTTTACGCTGAGCTCTTCTTCAGGTCACATGCAGGTGCATCTGAAGAAGTGAGGTTTTTTACCCACGAAAGCTTATGCCCAAATAAATCTGTTAGTCTTTAAGGTGCCACCGGACTCCTTGTTGTTTTTCAGGTCACATGTGTAAGCTAGAAAGCTTGTCTTTCCAGCAGAATGTGGTCCAATAAAAGATATTACCTCACCCACTGTCTGTGTAAAAAGGATTATGGAATACACGCCTGTATAAGATCTTCTGTAACTCTAGGTGTTGCCTTTTCTCCAGAAACACAAGGAAGTATGTACACTAGTCTTGTAAGTCCTGGTTGTAATTAACTTCTGAAACAACAAGGCTTAGGCTCTTTCTCTTGTATATTAACCAAATTATTTGCCCTGAATGTAGTATTCCTAACCACTCACTCATGTGTCTCTTAGGGTAACTAAATGGTCTTAATTGACATCAGATAGATCTGTTGGTTTTTTTTGTAATATTTAATACACACTTCTAAAAACAGAGTGGGGGTGCAAAGCACAACTGAACTGCCAGAATATTTTTTTCATTTGTCTATACTAATATGAATAGTTGGGATTTATTTTAATGTCTTCTTCTAATGGAAGAAATGAAGCTAGATTTGTGTTAGATATTTCATTAATGGCATAATTGCCAACATTTGGAACTATCTAATTTCTTCCATCTACTAAGCTGTTCTCGAATACTAGTGTATTCATCACTGCAAGTGGAATCTAATTAAAGTGTTATCTTCATGTGTAAGGTAAACTGAATTGTTTTAAGCAGTGATACTAGCTACTTTGCGTTAATAGTAACTGCTAGGATTCATTCTACACAAGAATCTCAGCACTTAAATCATCAGTGGCTGTCACTGTCGCTTTTGAGGTGTCTAGATATTGGCAGGAATTTTGATGCCTACTTATTTTGGTTCCTGACAAATAACCTTGATTGTTTTTCATTTATTCAGACTGCCAGTTATATCTTCTGTCTTTCAAGTTTGCAGTCCAGTTGTTTGCTAAGTGCAAACATGCTCTGCAATTTCGCTTTGTTTTGGGGAAGTGTGTACAACATCAGGATGTTGAACCACATCCTTAAAGGGGAAAAAAAGCTCTCTCCAAGATTTAGATCTTTTCAGACATGAACTTGATGATAAATATCCAGGGAGTGAGCAATAAACATTCTGTAACACTTCTGCTCAGTTAAATACTTTATTTGCATGCTGTGTTATACAAATTATCCTTGCTTGAAAGTGTTCCTGCTTGCTTTTCAGATGGTATCGAGCACCTGAGCTACTGTTTGGTGCTAGAATGTATGGTGTAGGTGTAGATATGTGGGCTGTTGGCTGTATCTTAGCAGAACTGCTTCTTAGGGTAAGCCTCAAACACAAATATTTGTGTTTATCCATAATATAATGTAGCTCTTGTACATAGGTTCTTATGTACTTCCATCTTTTGTATTTTAACCTTTGACATTTATAACCTCATACTATCTATTTTAATTAATCAACAGAAATCGGACATCTCATCTCGCATCACTTTTTTTATTAGCAAAGTCATGAATTGCTTGTACACCTCTACCCCGATATAACGCTGTCCTCGGGAGCCAAAAAATCTTACCGCGTTATAGGTGAAACCGCGTTACATTGAACTTGCTTTGATCTGCCGGAATGCGCAGCTCCGCCCCCCCGGAGCACTGCTTTACCGCATTATATCCGAATTCTTGTTATATCGGGTCGCATTATATCGGGGTAGAGGTGTATATCACTAGTGACTCTCGTTCCATATGCACTGAAGTACAATGTCTAGCAACGTTAAAAGTATGTACTAACTTTCCATGTGTTGTTCTTCCCCTACTAACCATGGACCGGTAGAACAAAGTTTAATGTCAACATCTGTCTAACCTTTAATGTGGTGGTTCTCAGATTTTGTGTATGGCTCATAGCTCTTCCTTGCATCCTTTTTTTTTTTTTTTTTTTTTCCCCCCCACTAGTGACTAACTCCTTTAAGTGGGCCCCTTACAATAGAGTTCCTTAGGAAAAAAGGTAGAGGAAGAGAGTAAAATTCTTTCCATTTCTGTTCAAAAAGCTAAACTCTCTTTAAAGTAGGATAAGCTTGAGAGAAATGATGTTGATATTTAAGAGGGTTAATGATGGAAATGGTAGGGTCCTATTGGACAATCTAATCCAATCCTGCAATGCAGGATACTGCACTACAGCATATTTGCTATTACTTTGTCTAGTTTTAGACAATTTTAAGAGACTTTTATCCAAAATGTCTCTTAAACAGATAACATTGAGAGGAAAATATAAACTAAATTTCACAAAAACATTGGGTGTCCCCTTTGCCTTGATTTTTTTTTTTTATGAATATGTTAGTTACACTGGCTTTTCAGTTTTGATTTCAGTTACCCTCACTGTTAATATTGTTATCTAATTCTTCACGCTTAACACATTAATAGTCACCTTATTCTTCAACTTCTGTCCCAGAACTCTATCTTCTGCCTTTGTGTATTGTAAGTACATGGCAGATTGAATTAGGCCAATTTCCTCCTCCTACTTCCAATGTAGTTTAAACTTGACAAGCACTGGTTAGGCAATTTCTAACCCAGTGAATCAGTACCCCATTATTTTTGCTTAAGTAGAGATCATTTAATTCCTAGTATTGTCATCACCGAATTCATTCTGAAATTCTGAATACAAAACCTAGATGGTCTCAAATATCAATCTTCCTCTTTCTTCACTAGTTGTGGGCATTGGAACGATCACAAAGTTATTGAGGAAAAATTTAAAACATGCAACTATACAGATTTAGGTTACTTTACATGGTATGTTTAAAATCTTTAGTAGGTTAGAAAGAGGCATACCTTTGTATTATCTCACTTACATAATGGTGGTTTAGTTTCATAATGGAAAATCTAGTGATGAGGTTAATGATGTCATGCCTAAATGTAAATGGCATTTGAAACCTATTTAGACGTTATGGTGAAGCCCCAAGCATTCCATCAGTGCCCATCTACAGATAGTTGGTATCCAAAGCCATGTTACTATAACAGTAGAATACTTTTCACAAAGGGAAAAATCAAAGTTGTTCCCCGGGAGTCCAAGTTCAGATGTTGATTAAACCTTTAAATCAGAATGGCTGTTGCATTTGCCTTCTTACAGGTTCCTTTTTTGCCAGGAGACTCTGATCTTGATCAGCTGACAAAAATATTTGAAACGCTGGGGACTCCAACAGAAGAACAGTGGCCTGTAAGTCCTTTAGTTAACAAACCTATCTCAACATTCTCTTTTTTTATATTACTGTTAACTGTTTGAATTAAATTTAAAGTTGTACCAAAATATTTGGAAATTACTTCAAAAAGACTGTTAGCTGAATTTACAAAACAAAGTGCAGCTAGTCCGGGTTTCCAAAACTGTTACTTGGATCAGATACCTGCTAATATAATAGCATGTGGTAACTTAAGAGTGAAAATAAAACTTCCCATAATAGACTTTCATCATGTGGTGATAGCCATGGACACAGAGGAGTGATAATTTAATGCTTTTTTGTTTCATCTTGTTTGATATAGCCACGTAGTTTGTAGGCATTTGCAAATGTGTTTTGATTCAGAATAGTTGTATGCGGTCATACCATAATTCAAAAGGAAATGTTTAAAGAATCTTGCAATATTTTATCATATTCTTGGTGCTTAATGAAAACTTTAACTTTGAAGAAATTCTTGTTTGTAGGATACTTGGCCAAAAGAGAGGATATATTCTGAAATTAATTCACAAATCTTGTAACTCTTCAAAATTAAGAACCTTAATTCCCTCACTTCTACAGACTATACAAGAGAGATGTAATTCATTCATTCATCATGTTTACTGCCACTTTAACATGCTGTGGTGTGCTTGGTTAAAACTTATTGCAGTATAAATGACGTTGCTAGAAATATTTAGCATCATTTGGCTATTTTAAGTCTATCAATATAACTTTGTATGATATTGGGGGAAGAAGAGAGGTGACTTGCAAACTGGATGAAAGCAACAGTAAGATATGCATTATTGCAACTTGAACAGGTGTTAATCTATTTGGCTCAATTCTTTTTTCAAAAGTTCTTCAGTTTCCCACTGCAGAAGCAGTTGCAGAGTATTACTTATGCAGAACATAGTCTCCCACATTGTTGATGCAAATGACTTCCATGTTAGAGAGGCCAACTTAAATTGCTTTTGTCTGAAAATCTTGTGTGTTCTTTTACTGCAAATCACTCCTAGGATTACAATAATGAGAGACTAGAGGGGATTTTTTTTTTTTCTTCAATTTTGTTAGTGTATTTGACCCTCTTAGGGATAGTTATTTTTGTTGTTTCCGTTCTATAGTCATTTACTTTCCCGCTTTGTGGAGGTCTTTACATTGCATAGTAGGAAAAATCCTTTAGAAAGGGTAGTGTGATTGTAAAACCACAACATTGATAAGTTTGTTACCTGAAACTAATGTAATAGTTTTTATTAAACTGACTCAATTTCAGATTGACAGTATGCTTTAAAAGTTGACTGTTACTTCTGATCCATAAGCTGCACCGTGGCAATTCCTTCAGTTGGGGTCTAAGCTTTTCTTTATTTGTTGTTTTAAAATCTGATTCCCATTTTGTTTTCATAGGGCATGTCTAGTCTTCCAGATTATGTAACATTTAAAAGTTTCCCTGGAATGCCACTTCAACATATCTTCAGTGCAGCTGGTGATGACTTGCTAGATCTTCTCCAAGGTCTATTCATATTTAATCCTTGTACTAGGGTCACAGCTACACAGGTATGGTAGAATGTTTGTATTGTATGTTATAGGTTGTGTACATTCTAATACCTCTTGTTAACATCAGTTCAATATCTCTTGGATACAAGGAGTGATAGTTGAGGTTTGAGAACAAATAAATAAGATGACATTTTTATTATAGCACATAGGAGTCCCTGGCATGGACCAGAACCTCATCTTGCTCTGAGCATATAACTACTATAAAACCTTCTCATGCTATGGAAGAGACTTTCAAAGGCATAAATGGCAGTTGGAAGTTAGATGTCTGTCTGCCACTTGTGTCTTTGAAAATCTCCCCCTACGGATCTAGGTTGAAGTTATGAAGATGAAAGATTTGTGGCTCCTAGGCTTTTTTGACACTTTCATTACATCCTACCTTTGCAACACTATTTGCATTACCACTACCATGTCTCCTAGGAACCCTAGTCATTGGTCAGGACCCTATTGTGGTGGGCACTGTACGCAGAACATAGACTGTGCATTTGGGGCAGGAGCCATGTTTAAGTATAAGACAAGAGACGATAGGTACAGACAGATGAGGGAGTACAAGGAAACTATGAGACAGTATGGGTCTACTTGGTAGTCTGTGGTATCAGTACACTGTTCAGCTACCTGGTGAACTTTGAGCTTTACATGTCTTCATACAGGACCTTCCATCCCTTATTTTATAAACGTTGAAATCATAAATTCATATTAAAATTCAATTTTTCTCAGTTTCTGTTGAAACTCTTGACTCTCCTTGGTTTTTACAGTAGGAGCCTTATCCCAGAATTTTCATATCAAATCTGTTGCTGAAAGTCTATCTGTGACAACTTTTCTTTGTCACTTTGTGGGGGATGGATCCATATATTCAGTACTGATGGGTTCTTCAGTCTCCATGCTATATGAGGCAGAGTCGGATGTTTTGATTGGCTGGGCTGATTCTCCAGGTAACTGCTTTCACTGGGAAGTAGTGACTCAAAAAGATTTGGGGCTTGTGGTGGATAAACAGATGAATATAAGCTCCCAGTGTGACACCATGGCCAAAAGAGCTAATGTGATTCTGGGATCATAAATGGGAATGAGGAGTAGAAGTAGAGAGGTTATTTTACTTCTGTATTTGGCACTGGTATACTCCTGGAATACTGTGTACAGTTATGGTGCCCACAATTTGAGAAAGATGTTGATGAATTGGAGAGGGTTTAGAGACGAGATTAGAAAACATGCCTTATAGCAGAGGTTCTCAACCTTTCTTTCTGAAGCCCCCCCAGCATGCTATAAAAACTCCACAGCCCACCTCTGTCACAATAATGGGTTTTCTGCATATAAAAGCCAGGGCTAGCAACAGGGCAATTGCCTGGGGCTTCATGCCACAGGAGCCGCCACAAAGCTACATTGCTCAGGCTTCGGCTTCAGCCTCGGGTGGCAGGGCTCAGGGCCTGAGCTTCAACCCCATGCGGCAGGGGCTTTGGCTTTCTGCCCTGGGCCCCAGTGAGTTTGATGCTGGCCCTGCTTGGCAGCCCCTCTGGGGGCCTTGGACCCCTGGTTGAGAGCCACTGCCTTATAGTAATAGACTCAAGGAGCTCAATCTATTTATCTTAACAAAGAAGGGTAAGAAGTGACTTGATTAGGTAGATGGTGACTTGATTAGGCATAAGTAGCTATATGGGGAAGAAATATTTAATAATGGGCTATTTAATCTAGAAGAGAAAGGTACAACACCATCCAATGGCTGGAAGTTGAAGCCAGACAAATTCAGACTGGAAATTTTTAACAGTGAGAGTATTTAACCATTGGAACACAACAGTTTACCAAGGGTTGTGGTGGATTGCCCATTACTGACAATTATTAAATCAAGATTGGATGCTTTTCTAAAAGACCTGCTCTAGGCAATTTTGGGCAAGTTCTATGGCCTGTGCTATACAGGAGGCCAGACTAGATGATCACAATGGTCCCTTCAGGCCCTAAAATGTAAAAAGAGCCCCTCCAGAATTTTCTCTGCCTCCAAAGATGCAGCAGGCTAAGAGTGAGGGCCTTTGTAGGCTGTCCAAAACCTGATGAATTTTTTCTTTTCCTTTTTGTTTTTTGTTTTTCCCCCTAGCTTCTTTTTTTCCTGAGCCTCTCTACTCTTTTAGTGTGTGGAGTTGCTAAAAATGTTTTCCAATGGGCTCTAAAACTGATCCTTGCAATCCCTTCCTGGCCATCCTGTTTAAGGTGGGATGATAAACCTAGTGAAGACAGAGTATGTGACTTAAAAGTCTTCCTCCCCTCCCCCCGCCAAAGTTTTCACTGACAGAAGGGTGGAATCAGCTCTCTGAAGAGACTATGAAGAATTCTCAGGAGCACATAGAGTACGATTGACAATGGTCAGGCTTTTTTTGCCAGAGCAGTACTTCGTTCTTCTGAGTCCATGCTCTCTGACATTCCAAAAAAGGTGAAAAGGGCCAAGGAGTTGGGATCATCCTTCGAGAATTTCCCTAACATCTGCTCTACTTTGACACCTCACTCGATGCTTTCAGGTCCTCCACCAGATAGAGGACTCTAGCATAGTGGCAAGAAGGCTCCTCTGACTGTGGGTGTGGAAGGTGGATATTTCCTCAAGACAGGTTTTTGGTAGCAAACCTATACTTGGGGGCAAAATGTTTGGGGGCGGGGCAATATAAAAAGGGAGATCTAAAGCACAGTACAAACTTTAAACCATTTTAGGCATCCCTTTTGGGGTTATGGAGCTTCATATAGATAATGGTAGGAGAGATGACAGATTCTCTAAGAATAGATGGGAGAATACCAGGCCTATTAAATGCAGAGGTGACTCATTCTCCAGGAATGTCTCTAAGAGCAATCAGTGACTCCCTCCCTCCAATATTCCGTGAGGGTGCAGGTGGGAGCCTGGTTGTTTGGTTTTTTTGTTTTTGTTCCAAACTGGTTTGCTGCCACCTCCATGGACAAATGGTTGACACACATCTTTTCCAAACGTTATGCCATAGAATTCTAAAAGACCCTCTCTTCCCCTGGCTGCCCAGCCCATCCAAGAGGAAGGCTATGCTCTGGCAAATAGACGGCCTTCTCCATATCAGGGTGATTGAGCCTGTCCTAGACCAGGATCAGTATTGGGGCTTATAGTCCATACTGTTCCTGATTTGTGAGGCAATCATGGAGGACAGGGATGTCCTGGATTTAAAGATTCAACAAGCTGATCCATTTCCACAGGTTCAAAATGGACACTGCTCCTGTCTGTCATGATAGCTACCACAATGGGGATTTCCTAATCTTTGTCAGCCTCAAGGAACCATATCTTCACATTTCCATCCTTACACAGATGGTACCTGAAGTTTGCACATGCTGTACAAAGCCCATTTTTGGCACTGCCACTGCCCCCAAAGTAGTCACAGATACTAGGGGCATCTCTGAACAGTATCTGTATCATTTTCTCAATGGCATTCTGATAAAGAGCCTCCTTCCTACAGAAGTCTTTCAAATGCACCCAAATGACCAGTGCACACCCTGCAGAAACATGGATTTATAATCAATGTGGAGAAAAGCCAGCTTGTCCCTACCCAGACAATGGAACACCTGGGATTTGGGCTGAACACTACACTTCACAGGACCTTCCTCCCTGAAAATGGGCAAGTACAGATTCTGGAGAAAACCTACAAGATCCTTCACAGTCAACACTACTCTATGAAGATTTTCTAGGCATGTTCATTTCATGCATATACCTACTGTCACGGGCAAAATTTCATCTCTGGTGCCTGCAGTACTGCCTACTCAGCTTCCCTGCTCACATTCACAATTTCAACTCTCCCTAGAAGACTTCTCTCCACAGTAAAAGGACCCTTAGATGGCAATTACAACAAGATTCACAGACTGTATCTGCTTGGCAGAACCACAGAGATGCAATAATGATGGATGCCAGCTTGGAAGGGTATGGAGCTGACACATCTTTTGAAACACATGGTACAAAGTCAGGGTCACTGACAGAATCTCACTACGCCATAAACTGTTTTGGAATTGCAAGTGATTCACCTAGCCCTTCAGGCATTCCTCCCCACCTTATGAATACAAGTATGTGTCTTGAGTTTAGTCAGCCTGACTGCCATAGCATATGTAAACAGATGGGGCACATGGTTGAGCCTGCTACAAGCAGAAGCCACATCTTTCTTCCAACGGGCTGAGAAAAACATTGTCACTTTGAACCATGCATATGAAAGGGCAGCTGAATGCCAGTGATTGGCTCAGCTGCAAAAGCTCGGAGCAGGGGAAATCGTGCCTTAATCATGCCTCCACCAGAGGTGTTCAAACCCATAGCCCAGACCTTTGGGAAACTAACATGGAAGCTCCAATGCCAAAAACCACTCCTATGCCAGGAAATGAGATTGTCGGGCCAGGGGAATCAATGACCTCCTAGGTATGGCCAACAGCTCTGCTATATGCATTCCCTCTTTTTCCTATAACATGCAGCATCTAACAGAGACAACAGGCTGTAATTCTGATTGCACCGCACTGGCCCAAACTTCCCTGGTTTTTAGACATCATGGAGATGTTTGTGACCCCTCCATCAACATTACGATCCACCCAGGATCTGCTATCATAGGAACATCTGCTCCATCACAGCATCTCGGAAGCTGGCAGCCTGATTATTGAGAGGTCACTTTAAAAATAAATAAATAAACATAACCCCCTACCCACAAACTAGTAAATTCCAGTGATTTGTTCTCAATCCTACTCAAGTCCAGAGAGTTTTCAGCCAATTCTTGATATACAGTAATAGAAGATTTTATTCCTGGTGCATGTTGCGATACACAGCAGGATCAGCATCTGTATTTAGAGAACAAAGTCTCTCAGTAAAACATCTGCTTTGTTCATTCTAATACAGGGCTAGGGGACAGAAAGCTTTGAGATCCTCCACAGCAAAGTGTGTATATATATATTTTGAAGGGAATGGGGGAAGATTTTCCAAGGCATGTAAAGCTAAGAGGTAATCTCTCCCATTCAAGATTAAAGCCAATAAGATAATGCAGCCTCATGGGCTGATGGTTCCCTACATATGTTTACTAAATTCTAGAAGACTGATAGACTTTGACAGGAGTTCTGTGAGCTGTAGCCTACCCTTAGCCCACTCAACAATTGATAGCGAGGGCAGGACTACTGCTACAAAAATCCCAGCGCTGCTGAATTTATGATCCATCCCCTGAAATGAGAATGAAAATTTCCAGATAAGTGAGACAAATTTTCTTTCTGGGTAGGGCATATGGGTTCATAAATTCATCCCGACCCTGTATTTTATCTACTTCTTCTGGAAGGTGATTGGTCAATTGTGCGCTTGATCCCTGTTTAGGGAAGAGTGGATGGATAACCATGCTCTTAAAATTAATTGATGACCCTCAGGGTTGTCCCAGTTTGTTTTTTTCCAGATTGGACAGTTCTTAATTGTTGGGCAGATTTTCTGCTATTGTTAATATCTGAATGAGTATTTTATTCATGATAATAGCTTTGGAAGCAACTTTTCGGAGGGGCTTTTCAGTGGGGGAAGTTATCTGGAGGGTCAGCCCAGCCAGTTAAAACATCTGATTGAAGAACCCATCACTACTGAATTTATGGACCCATCCCCCTACCCAGAATTCTGGGTAAGTGAGACAAATTTCCTCATACTTTTTTGATAGTTTTGCAAGAAAGCTCTTGCTATTTGTCAGTCAGCTCCTGTTCTGAGTATGTTGGGGGGGGGGGGGGGGGGAGAATAACAACAATTCACACGATAAACCCAAAATGTAGTGTATACCTATTTCTTCTCCCTCTCCCACTGTTGCATGCCAGAGGGAACACTGCTGCAAAGAACAAAGGTGTCCCATCACCTGATCACTGCAATTCCCCTTACCACTCAAAAGATTACGTTTTTGGGGATAGGACAGGAGATGAGTTTAACTGCCTTAGGTAGCCTTTTCAACAACACTTTTTCATAGCATTATCTGCCTCTTTATCAGATATTCGCTTTAGTATGCATTCAGTTTCTAGTAAAATAGAATGCTATACTGGAGGCTACTTACAAAGTCCTTTTTCATAGGCTGATATTCAAGGATCAAGCCGCAAAATATGAATTAAAATACTGTAGCAGGAGGACCATTATAACTAAGGCTACGATTTAAACATGGGTATTTTTAGTAAGTCATGGACAGGTCACGGGCAAAAAACAAAAAATCACGGCCAGTGACCTGTCTGACTTACACACCTCTACCCTGATATAACGCTGTCCTCGGGAGCCAAAAAATCTTACCGCATTATAGGTGAAACCACGTTATATCGAACTTGCTTTGATCCACCAGAGTGCACAACAGCCAGCCTCCCCTTCTTCCCTCCTCCTCCCCCCCACACACACCCGGAGCACGGCTTTACTGTGTTATATTCTAATTCGGGTTCTATCGGGTTGTGTTATATCAGGGTAGAGGTGTACCATAAATACACCCTGATCGAATCTTGCAAGGAGCCAGTCTTGCTGCGGCTGCTCCTGGCATCCTCGGGACTGCTGCTCAGGTGGTCCCGGGGCCAGCTGCCCGGGGCTGCCAGAGCAGTGACTGGTGTGGCTGGCCCCAGGGCTGTGGCAACTCGAGCAGCGGCTGCTGTGGCTGGCTGCAGAGCTGCTCCAGCAGCAGCTGGTGTGGCTGTCCCTAGAGCCGCCTGAGCAGCTGGTCCCAGGGCCAGCTGCTTGTGGTGGCTCTGGGGTCAGCCACACTGGCCACTGCAGAAGTCACAAAGGTCGCAGGAAGTCACGGAATCCATGACTTCCCTGACCTCCGTGACAGACACATTTTATAACCCATTTTAAAAATTGCAAGTTTTCTGCTTCAAACTCCTGGGTTCTTCCCGATGTGGCTTGACTTACAGCAGAGACTGAACACTATAATTAGGATAAGCAAAAGCATTTCCTGGCAGTTCCAGCTGCTTGCTTGCTTTATTTATTTATTTCCTGAACTGTGGTTTATAGAAGCTGTGGAACTGAAATCTGCTTTAAAGTGGAGGGGTGGGGAGGATATAATTTAACTTACATAAAATAAGTATCAATTTTACATATCTGCTTCCTATGTGTTCAGGTCCCCTGTGTACTCAGTAACAAGATTTTCTTTCTTTTGGCATTGCAGAATCCAGAGCGATTAGGGAAGAGTAGAACAGAACCCAACTTACTTTGTAAATCAACATAAGGATGGTGTTCCAGAAATCTGGCTTCAATTCCTGGCTCTGCCAGAGGTGTCGCTGATTACCTTGAAAAAGTCAATCTCTGTGCCCCTTTCCTTTTCTGTCTTGTCTACAGTATTTTGACTGTAAGCTCTTCAGAGCTGTAACTAACTGTCTTAGTGTACATGTATAGCGTCTGCCACAATGGGGCCGGGATCTTGGTTGGGGACTCTAGGCACCTACTGTAATACAGATGATTAGACAAATTATCTCAACTTGTAAATTGAGCAAACTGTATGGAAGTCGCTGAGAGAATCTGAAATCTTGGGTTTTGTAGCTACTCTTGAGTACAACTCCAGTCTTAGAACTGCAATCTTAGAACCCCTAGAAATGTCATAAGTTATAAGCAAGGAGTTTAAGAAAAGGAAAGAATATAGCTTCAAATCAGTTTGTGCACACTATTAACTTGACCAGCTTTCTCCCCTTATTTTTAAGGCATTGAAACAGAAGTATTTTAGTAATCGACCAGGACCAACACCAGGAAGTCAATTGCCAAGACCAAACTGTCCTGCAGAAGCCTTAAAAGAACAACAAAATTCACTTTTAAATTTAAAAAGGAAGAGAACAGAAGGAATAGATCAAGGTAATTTTTCTTCTAAATCTTTGCATTTTTATATTTTTATTTTTAAACTGAAGATGCATGGTAAGTATGATACTGTCCCAGTGTTTAAGGACATATGACCAATATATAGTCCTCTATCTTACCAAATGAAATATTGCTCTGTAAATTGGCCAAATCTGAGCCCATAACACCAACCTAAGCCCCTTGGTGACTTGTAGTAGTATTTTTACAAGAGGTGTACCTTGTTAAAAGAAATATCTTCTATTCCATGTCGATTAAGGTGTAGAAAAACTTCTGTATCACAAGTTCTGTCGATATCCAAAACTATTTTACAGTATTTAATACATTTTATCCTATGACTATTACCTGTTTGAGACGTTCTCTTAGATCCTTATATAAAGGGAATTACTTAAATTTTAATTGAGACATTTGATTGAATTCATTGGAAATTCTGAGCATTTTAGGACTCTGATGTACATTAAATGTTTACTTCTCTAGTCTGCACATTCTTAATTTTATAGCCAAACTTCATCCCACTACTGGCCTCTACACATTTTCATGTGTAAAATGTACCTGCTCAGAGATCCTCAGCTTTGAGAACCTTCTGGGCAGCAGTGTCCTCTGGAGCTGCACAAGCAAAGCCTTATAGTACCAGATGTTTTGAGCCAAGACCATGAAGGATGATATGGCCTCCACCACTTTGTTTCTTTTTTTTTTCCTGGCTGAGACTCTATGGGCCTTGTCCTTGTGTCTCCAGACTCTTTTTCTTAAATTGTGCACCTTTTAGTCATTTTGAGTCAAGTTTCTGAAGTTCTGGATATGGTAGATTTAAGCGCATTCCCATTATTTATCCTGCATAGGGGAAAATAACATCTGCACTGCAGTTTTATAGCCCTGCAGCCTGGGTCCCACAAGCCTTTAGTCAGCTGACATAGGCCAGCCATGGGTTTTTACTGCAGTGTAGACATACCCTAAGTGACAGTGTAAGCAAGATCTAAGTTCTTTTGTGGCTTTTCTCTGAGCTTTAACAAAGGGTAGGAAAGCAGTCTAATATCTTGGCCTATTCTATACTACAGATACAACTAATGAATTGTAAATTCTTCAGAGCAGTGGTAGGGAAAATGTTTTGTCTAAAACTCCTTGTGCAGTTTGGCATTAAATAAGTTGGTGAGCATGGTTGTCAGTGACTTGTAGCGTGGATGGGACCACACCATTTTTAAACAAAGCCTCAGTTTATTTATAGGATGCTAGGAGACAACCATGTTTTAGTAGGTCACATTTGTAGTGTAGGTGGACCTCAGGAAAGAGGAATGGAGTAGTGCTGCTATCCTGCCAGTCTCTGGGGCAGAACCTAAAATAAAAGTCTAGTAAAACCTCTAAGCAGACATTGAAAGGGTCTTCATTTCCTCCACTGTACCAACATGCTGCAGTTACTGCGAAACTAGAAAACTTACTATCTTTATTACAATACCACCACCCACCCCACTTGCCTTTTTTTTTTTGCTAAGCTTAATTCTATTTTAAACCTGTAACTTTTTATATCAAATGGAAGGAAAAACAGGTGGTGTCTAAAATGTTTCATGTCACACAGCCTTGCACAAAGATAGCTTGGAAACTTTTTAGGAGTACAAAACGGCTTTCTATAAATAGTTTAATTTTGGATTGCATGTTTCATGTAAACATGAGAGAAACGTTCTGGACAACTTTTTTCATGCACTATTTTAGCTGCTCTTACATGAGCCTGCTCCAAGACTAGACAGGGCCTAAAGAGTAGTTAGGGTATAGCTACAAGCAAAAGCTGTGCATGTTTATCCAAGCTAGCCTGAATCCAGCTAGTGTAGGGAGCAGTGTGGGCTCAAGAGCTGAGTACAGAGGCTGGGTATATACTCCGCTCATGAGCCCATACTGACGTCCGTGCTGTCTTCACTGCTACTGTTTCCTGTGCTAGCTGGAGTCAAGCTAGCTCTGGTAAGCTAGCCTGTTCACAGCTTTTGCTGTTCAAACATACCCTAAATAACTAGTAAAACTTTGAGTGGGGGATTGGGACCTTTATCTCATTTATCAGTATTGATACCAATGAAATACTTACACTATAAAATTTACCATTTTTCAGGATTACCAAAAAAGTTGATCTTTTGATTACCGTGGATGATGATGATTAAATGGCCTGAAAGACCAAGACAATGGGAAAATGCTGCAACATTAACTGAACTTTGATGAAAAGTGAATTTGTAATATATTTACATGTGTAAAATGTGAAACTTAATATTTCAATGCTGAAACCATGTGGAGTGTTTTATTAAACCTATTCCTCTTTGAATAAATATATTTTTTAAAAAGAGCAAGATTCTTTGAACTGGATTGCTGTATAATTACTTTGAAATGTGCTTGTGTAGTAACGATAGGAAGACTCTATGGTGATAAAGGAGACTAACTTGAGATGCACGCTTTGCTGAATGAAGTGCTATGCTAGTGCAAACCCTACTCTAGGAGAGAGCCCCAGGTGAGGAGCCTGTGTGCAGATGAATGTTTGTTAGCCCATATACAGTATTTACCACCCATCTGTACTGGACATAAGGGGATGCCACAGTGTTTTAACTTTGTTCCAGTTAAATCTGCCAATGCAATAACAAATGAGTGTGCACATGTTCTTGTAGCAGACGTACTTGAAAAGTCTTCAGGTGTATCCATGCTGAGTTTTGAACTACAAGGAGGTACTCCTCGATTTGATCCTCCAAAAGAACCAACTTATTGGAAAGAAGAAATATAAATATTTGGAATAGAACGCTAAGGAGATGAAACAAGGAGGCCTTGCAGCCTATAGAGCTGCAGTACGTTTAAAAAGGGATGTCTGAAGAGTAATGTGGCAGACCTCCATATGATGCTGCTTATGACTCATATTTGAACGATATGGTGGTTATGTAACTGAGTACAGTATTTAGTCATCCCAAGAAAACACTAGGGAAAAAAATAATTGTATTTCCTGTATTACTGTGTACTGACCACTAGTAATTTTAAATTAGCTGTAGATCTCCTCCAAGACTTAATGGATTCCATATGTAGATAGAAATTCATATTTAATAACATTTGGTTTGAGTGACAAATTCAGTTCAGAAGTTACTTTAGCCTAAAAACAGAACTCACTGTACACTAAACAATTACAGGTTCAGCATTCTGATGGAACAAATGGCTGTACACTCTCATTTGTAGCAGGCATATACTCAGATGCACTTATCTGAGATCATACTGTGTGGGAAGGGAGGTTCTATTATAAACTCACTTTAGATTTAGCTTCCCTGAGGTAGTTACTGCTCCCTGCTGGATTTCAGGGCCCACATACTGTTCTGAAATTTAAATCTTTAGCCAAAAGTAGGATGCAAAATGAGGATAATACCTAGCTCTTGGGTGTAGTAAACACTGTTTGTAGAGCACTGAAGTGCTAAGTATTATACAAACCACTTCCAGATTATTTTGCACTGCATGATGAGGAGGAATTGCTGCAGGTGCACATGAGCCAGAAGACATTGCCATTGCCAGGAAGTCAGTTTCCCAAGAGGAAACATTCTCTGGTGAAATAAGTAATGCCTCTTGACACTTGTCTTGTTTGGGGAAAGATTGATTTAAATGGGGCCCTGTCAGTTAGTTTAGGTGCAGAATGGAGATAACCTTACTTAGCTAAAGCACATTGAGGTTTCACATGAGCACCAGTGAATTTGAGAGTCAGGTTGCATGTAGCAGTGGGAGAAGAGTAATGCTGGCATATAGAGCATGTTCTCCAGGTTTCTTTGGGGGAATAGACAACTTTTCATTCCTTCTAGCAGGCAGTTGCCCTTCTTGCCAAGCTTCTGAGGGAATCTTTTATGTGTATAAACCAGAAGAATGGGATTCATGGGATAAAGGTACTTGGAGAATTATTCTATCCCCACTGCTAGGTCAGATGGGGTAGGGGATGCCTGCTTCTGGCAGGAATCCTTCTCAAGGAGGGGCCTAGTTGCTGTACCTCCATGGGAGGGTTCCCCCAGTTTGTAGGTCAGTGGAATAGGATCTCCATCATTTCTCTTCCTCCTTTGGGTATATCTATGTATAGGGTAGAAGGTATGTTGGCTGCCACGTTTAACCCTAGTGCTGATGGGGAGCCTTTTATAATTTTAACATTGTAGCTGATCCAGGTGAATACTAGGTTCCTGCTGGGTTTCACCTGACCAGCAGCATGGTCTTCTGTAAGATTTTAAAACTCATTTGCTTTTATTTAAAAAGCTTTTTTTTCTAGTGTGGACAAAACCCTCGAGCAACCCAGTCATTCTTACCCTGTCCTTCTCACCATGAAGAAGTCCCTGCCCTGTTTGGGGGTGTTTAACAGCTGTGGGCTGGGCCTTGTAGATGGTGTGAAGATTGCTGAAAAGGGCTGCTGCTTTTGAGCAGTAGACAAGGTAGGGAGAGAGCCTGGGTGTTGACTAGCTACTTCTGGGGGGATTCTGCATGACAGCACACCTGCAGAAAACACCCCCACTCTGTGCTTCCCTGCAGAAAATGGCAGAAAAGCAAAGGGAAGACATGCAGGGGGGTGGGGGAGGAACAACCATGGATGCAGTTTTTGGGGGGGATTGCCCCCCAAACAGAGGTGGCATGGGGGGCCCACAGGGTTACATTCAACTGCCCCCCTTTCATTTCTGCAAGCACAGAGCTGCCCAGCTGAAGGAGGCTGTGTCTCTGCTGACTCTGCAGCTGAACGCTGCCTCCTGGATCCTAGTGCCAGTTGTGCTCCCCTTCTGTGTGCTGGGAGCCTTCCTGTTTTCTGTGCAACAGTGAGTGCCTGTGGTGGGCTGGGTTAAGGGGTGGATCAGGGAAGAGGCAGTGGGGAAGGAAGGAGGGTGGAATAAGGCAGGGGGAGGGGTGGAATGGGGGAGGGGGATAGGGGAATTGCAGGGGGAAGCGGGATCCCGGTATGCAGCATCCCCTCGGCAGCAGCTGGGGCTCCCCCATTAAGCTGTCCCATAAAACCCTCACCCTAACATGCCCTACCACACCCAGACCCCCATCCCACTGATCCCCCAACCAGCTGCACCTGGACCCCCCTACCGAGCCCCATCTTCCCACACTCAGAGCCTCTGCTGAGCCCCAACCACCTTCACCTGGATCCCCTGTAGAGTCCCTTTGCCCAATACCTGGAACCCCCCATGAGCCCCTGTGCATCCAAATCTCCCACTGAGCTGTCCACAGCCAGATTGCCCTACCCAGAAACCTCTCACCCCACACCTGGATCCCTCCACACTGGGATCCTGCTGGGCTGAGCCTGCCCACAGCTGGTGCACCTAGCATAGAGGGGCAGGGCCGGTCCTTGCATTGTGTCAGGGTCAGGTGCAGCCTCACTGCTGAGTTCCTGTACCGGGGGATGTGGGAGCTTCATGGTGATCTCCCACCCCAGTGTAGCCAGTGGCCTATGCTCCCCACTGCTATACCAGAGCCACATTTATTTATTGACAAATAAAACTTGCAGAATTATGCAACATTTTAAAATATTGTGTGCATAATTTTTGATTTTTTGTTGCAGAATTCCCTTAGGGAGTAATCTGCTAAATACATTCATGTAAATTAAAGCAAATATTTGGCCAACTGAATATCTGAATTTCCTGTTCATGCTGGGACATCCTTGACTCTGCTGAGCTAAGCAAGGACCCAAATACCAGCTGTTGGCTTGAGTAGTTCAAAATGCAGTTGTGACACCCTGGCACCCTAATATTCATCATTGTCATGTAATTAGGATATGTTTTGCACAAAGTTTGCTTTCTGAGGAATCCTTCTAAAAGTCTTGATCTGCTAGACAATATCCCGTTGGATTGTATGTGCTATCGTATGTGAAGTTACAAAGTTTGGCTATGTATGTTACCGAAACATATTGTGAGGTTGAAAACACCCACAAGCAGCCTTTCAGGTACAACAGTAAAAAGACCAAACAATGGCTTATTGAGGAAATGCACACAAGCACCAGGATTACCCCAGGAACTGTGTACAATAGAAACCTCTCCGCGATAGCACTACACAATGGGAACTGTTTGACCCAGGTCACAGGAAAAGAGCTTTTCAGCAAGTGGGGAGAAGCTATAAAAGGGGGACAATGACATCATGATGGTACCTCACTCTCCCTACAACACACCTGGAAACACCTGAGGAAGTAGGACTGAACTGTGGGAAGTGATGGTCCCAGGCTAAGGGATTGCTAGCCTGTGTATGAAAACCTGGAAAACCCAAGCTGAAAAGCCAAGGCAGCTGTTGCCTTAAGAATCTGCCAGCCTGTTTATAGCTCAGGGTAAGAATTTGCTAATTCATATCCTACCTATCTAGTATGTTAACCTCAGTTTGCAGTTTATTTGCTATTTATTAGGTAATCTGCTTTGATCTGTTTGCTATCACTTAAAATCTATCCTTTTGTAGTTAATAAACTTATTTTATGTTTTAATCCAAATCGGTGTGCATTTTGACTGAAGTGTCTTGGGAAAATCTCAGCTTGGTTACCATAAGTGTGGATGGTCCTCTTCACATTGAGGGAGAGGTGGACCGGGTGTTAAACCCATATACTGGCCAAATTTGACCAGCACAGGACAGTACTGCTCTGGCATCCTAGGCTGGGAAGCTGGATGTGTGACTGCTGGTGAAAGTGCAAGCTTGGAGGGCTTTGCAATTTGTCACAGCAGCACAGTGTGAGAGGGGGTCCAGGCTGGTGGGTGAGGGCTGAGTGGCACCCCAGTTCCAGGTGGCACCCAGGAGGAACCCATTACAGCAGTACCACCTGTTGAGGACTCCAGAGAAGCAGGCTGATCTCTCACATTGTGAAAGAGTCCCTTGAGTATATACTCATCAGAACTCTTGAAGGCAGGTTCAATTTCCCTGTGGAAGTTTGCCCTCACCACGGGCAGGGTCAGCTTGTGGGATAGGGAAATGAGATCCCTCGAAGGGCCAGCTTGATGGAAATGGGAAGACAAATATGTAGAGGTAAGGGTTAAATGCATGGCAACAAAAGAGTGTTTCAAAATAAGATAATTGAAATGGAAGGTTTGAATGAATGAGAGCATGACTATTCAAACCTGTATTGCAATACAAAATAACTTCCTGGCAGAAGCTCTTGCACTGCTCAGTAAATAATTGATGAAAAAACTGATTCCCCTGTTGTAGTGCTAGGCATCAAATTATCATAATTAACATAGTTACTCCATTTTCTTCCTTTCTGTACTTCTCCCCACACAGAGCATGATATTTTAAGTTGAGTAACTCTGTAGATCCCATAAAATTCAGCTAATAGGAGCAGCTCTGCAAATCAGGACACTTTTTCGGTGCCAAAGTTTGAATATCTGTGTGTAGTTGCTGCAGTGCCAGTGCCTTTTCAGACAGTCAGTTTTGGAGACTAGTATCATGTGACTTGTCTCAGTTTCTTGTTGTGGCTGAACAAAGTCCCTGATTATACTGCCTAATAAAAACTGGTGTGAAATTATGAAAAACAGCCTCAACAGATATTCTGCAAAAGACATGAGCAGATACTTGTCTAATCCACTGACAACATGTGCGGTGTTTCCCTATGTGGCCGTGTCCACATAATATGCTTTTCCCACTACCAGTTACTCCAGTATCTAGTGTGGAAGTTATCTGTGCTATAGGTTCAAACCCTGCTTCTGCTTCATATGAGGTGCAAGAATTAGTCCTGCCAATCCCAAATGTTCAAAAATCATGAGTCAGGCTCACCACAAATCATGAGATGGGCTTTGAACTCATGAGATTGTGTAACAGTAATAGATTTGGAGTTCTTTTTATTTGCCTTCTGCTTTTTGAGCCTTTAGTGTGCACTGGGCTCACATTTTGAAGCTTTGTCCACAGCCACGAGAGCTAGAAACGTTTGTTTTCTTTAAGCATGAAGGCTGAAACCATCACCTATCCACTTGACTCCAGGAGTTGGGGCTTTAAGGAAAACAATAATTACCATAAAAAGAACAGGAGTACTTGTGGCACCTTAGAGACTAACAAATTTATTAGAGCATAAGCTTTCGTGGGCTACAGCCCACTTCTTCGGATGCATCGGTGCCACAAGTACTCCTGTTCTTTTTGCGGATACAGACTAACACGGCTGCTACTCTGAAACCAATAATTACTATGAGACTCATGACAAAATCATGAGAGTTGGCAACACTGAAGAATATACAGCTGTGCATAAAAGTTAATGTAAGGACTTTGAAGTAATTGTTGGATTGATTTTGTATTTCACAGCATGGTATTTGGATGATGTGCTAATTTGTTTTACTGTTGCATTGTTGCTTTTAGTAGGCTGATGGGAGTTGTCCTTTTAAGAACTAGGTGTGGCAGAATTAGTGTGTCTGAGACAAAATCTCCCACACTGCTCTTGTCTGTGTTGCCTGTCCAGAGAGTAGAAGACCTGCTGGCATAAATTCCTAAAGGTCAAAAAGTGAGTTAATAAATTTACCTTTCTAGACAGCAAGCCTCATTGTCAGTGTAAGTTTAGCACTTATGCGGGAATGGTTCTCATTGCTGCTAATGAGCCACTAAGCCTTTCACTTGTAGCTCACTACTTCAACTGCTGCCCATCTCAGCAGGGATTCAAAGTTCTCCTTATCTAATGGAAGATTGGTAAACCTCCTAGGAGATGAGTTTGAGTATATCCAGCTCCCACATTGTCTCACCCATGCACTGGGGGAGGGCAGAGGAAGTTAAATCAAAAGACAGACCAAAAACCACAACTGAATGGGGGGGGGGGGGAAATCTCATGATTTTGGGAGTGGTTGGGTGTCTGACTCATGACTGCCTTTTTTTATACTGGGAAAAGAATAGCCATGCCTTTGAGGGCCTGTAGCTTAAGTGATCATCTAATATGGCCATCCATCTAAAACCTATAAAAATGCCAGCTGTCAGATCTGCTCTAGGAATTATTTTGGGGAAGTTCTATGGCCTGTGCCATACAAGGGGTCAGACTAGGTGATCACAATGGTCCTTCCTGGCCTTAGAATCTATGACCAGGTTATTTTGTGAGCTTTATTCCACATTAATTGTAGTGGGGCTCTGCGGAGAAAGAATTTGTCATAAACCAAGATTTTGGTGAACAACAATTATCATGTAGAAGGGGTTAATCCATCCCTTTTATGTGAGATCCAACATGAGGTTAGCAGAATGGATTCCTCCCTTTGTTTGGTGCATCTTGTGTAGAGAAATTGCATTTGAAAGAAATTTCTCCTCCCTGCTGGGAGGCCAACACCCCTTTCTTTGCAAACTTAATGGCTCCAGTCCTGAGATAATTGACTCTTATCACCACTTGAATTTGAGTAGTTTACATGCACTGTACTGTAGTATTATCCCTTGTATAATAAGCCTTTTCCCTCCTAGTCAATTGCAGGTTTCCATTGGAGAGAATGAAATGGAAAAACCCAAGAACAAAAACACCACACCCAAAAACCTTTTGGTCACAAAAGAGCAAAGTGATTAATGTGATTTATTTGAATCCTCTTGCTTCACCTTTGTATTTCATTTCCCACTGTATCATCCTCCTAACTGAAGTAGCTTGTTATTCCTGAATAACTTCAATAAAAAGGAACAAGGAATGGTCTGAAGAGCTAGTTTTGGGGGTTAAAATGATGGATTTACTCCAGGGTTTAACTGTCAGTAGAAAGTCTATAAGGGCAGCAGGCAGCTTTGGTACAAAATGGAGCACTAGGCACTGCGCAGGGCAACCAGGGAGTTCCCTGATTCACTCACTCCCCCAGTAGAGCGCCTAGGAATTAAATCCTCCCCTCACTGGCAGAAAACCCAAGGCACTGAGGCAGAAATGCCATCTGTCTTGCCTCAAAAGCGAGTCAGTCCATGCTGGGTAGGAAGGCATGTTGCTGGTGTGGAGAGTTGCAACTCTCATTGCTCCCTAACCATATTGGATCATTTCTGGCACCCGGCTAGATGGCATGAGGACACTCTGGCTAATATTTTTCCCTACTCTCCTCCATTTGTTCCATAGTCTGAAAAGAGTCAGATTACAATGTTACCAGTTTGGATTATACTAAATCTTCCTAAATCACCTGAATGTTCTAGTTCAGATGTTGTAATTAGGTTTGCTTTCAACTGTATCTTGTTTCCTCTCTGCTTGATTAAGACCTTTATATATTTTTTTCCCTAGCAAATGGCTTGATATCTTAATTTCACCTATAAATGTAGCAAAACCTCAGTACTCTCAGCCCAGTAGTCATGTAGGCTCTAGCGCCAACAGGGGCACTTTCTAAAAACGTTCACTGTTCCTCACACTGGTTTTCATCCTGCTGTTGGCAACACAGGGAACCCTACTTTAGATGGGCTATCAGCATTAACAGTGTCTTGTAACCCTGCTCTTAACAGATTTGATCTTTACTAATGTAGATTAGGCCAAAAAGGGACCCCACAAGTGCATGCACTTAATTCTTCAGGTGCTAAGCTTTTATTTTTCAAATGTTATATTTCTGCTTTTCCTGGCTGGTAAAGATCCAGTGTAAACCAGCAGTAGGCAGAGTCAAGAACAGCCCACTCTGGGTTCTGCAGCATTTTCTGTTAGTTAATATGAGCAGATCACATACAATAATCACTGGCGGCCATTGCTGGGGGGAGCCCTTGTTTTGCTTGGGATGCCCACTTCATCTGTTCGTTTGCTTTCTGGTTTGTGATAGCTGCTCCACCCTTCAGACAGGCTAGAAGGTGATAAATACATTCAAGAATCTGTGAAGGATATTTGTTGAGAATGTCAGCTTTCATTTTTTAAAAAAGTAAGTCCCCAGTCCTACCAACTAGGGTTGCCAGGTATCTAGTTTTCAACTGGAACGCCCGGTCAAAAAGGGACCCTGGAGCCAGACATGCTGGCTGCTTCTGGGAGCTGCGCTAAGCCAGGGCAGGCAGGAAGCCTGCCTTAGCCTCTCTGCACCACGGACCGGGAGCTGCCTAAGGTAAGCGCTGCCCGGCTGGAGCCTGCATCCCGAATCCCCACCCGCACCCCAACCCCTGCCCCTTCCTGGAGCCCGCATCCCCGGCCCCACCCCAAAGCCCACACCCCTGCCCCAGCCCTGAGCCTACTCCTGCATTCTGAACCCCTCGGCTCAAGCCTGGAACCCCCTCCTGCACCCCAAATCCCTCATCCTGGCCCCACCCCGGAGCCCTCACCCCCTCCCATCCCCAACCCCCTGCCCCAGCCCAGAGCCCCCTCTTACATCCTGAGCCCCTCATTTCTGACCCCTCCCCAGAACCCACACCCCCAGCCAGAGCTCTCACCCCTTCTGCACCCCAACCCCCTGCCCCAGCCCAGTGAAAGTGAGTGAGGGCGAGGGAGAGCGAGGGGTGTGTGTAGAGTGAGTGGGTGCAGGGCCTTGGAGAAGGGGTGTGGCCTTGGGGTGAGGCCACGGTGTTAGGTTTTATGCAATTAGAAAGTTCTTGGCAACACTACTACCAACCCCCATCCCTGGTTGCAGCTAAAAGTTTGAAAATGTGACTCCTAAAGGCTTAAAACTCAGAAAGCAAATAAAAAAGAACCCAACCTTCTTTTATATCTCATAATTCTTGGAGCCTGACTCATGATTTTAACAGCTAGGCCTGCCAGTAGCGTTGAACTGGGAAAGGAGAATCAGATGAGAACAAACAGAACTTGACAAGCCCTGGATAAGAGAACAGCCTCAAACTGTTTGTGCTGTTGGTGAGTACTGGAGTGGCATTGGAGCTGATGGTTTGGTTGTCCTCTGAATGAGCCAGGCCCCAACTATAGGACTCCACTAGAGAACTGAATCTTTAGGACAGCACCAACCTGCTATGTAACTATCAACAAGGCAGGGCCTGCTCAAAATGTGCTGGTTCAGTTAATATTTTTTCCCGTGTCCACGGCTGTGCCTAACCATGCTATAACTCTGCCACCATTCCTGGTATGATTCCTTGAACCAGTGGCTCTTAGATTTCTAGAGGCTTTCTGGAAGCCGCCAATAGCATCAGAGGTTTGTGGGAGACGTAGTCCATAATTCCCAGGGAAATTCCCTGAGTCACCACATGCTGATGCATATCCAGTTGGTTACACCAACTTTCTCTAGAGTAGACGAGGCCTATGTGACCCCCAGGGGAGGCTGCCACCAAATGCCCAGTTGCGGGGTTTGGCAGGGCAAGTTTCTGCTTTATTATGTCCCATGCAGGTTCTGGGGCAGCTGAGGAGGCGGTATGTGCTATTCAGCTTCCCAGGTTCATCAGTAATCTCCCTGGACTCTGGCTGCGGGGCTGAGGGGCGTGGGCAGAAGGGGCTCCACTGGCTGCCCGTGGTGACCACCTATGTGTAAGACCACCATTGTCCTGCAGTTCTTGCACAGATAAAACCTCCACATTAGACACATTCAGCAAGAGTGTTTGACCATGTTTTTCATAGCCTTGCATACCCTGATGTTCCCCATTACTGGAATGTCTCTTCCAGAGGAAACTTGCAGTTCTAGCAACAGTCAAGGCAGTTAAATAACAGGCTGTGACAGATGGGTCCAATTTGGGCATGAGTTGTTGGACTAAACACCCCCTTGTCCCTACCATACACACACATCGTTTGACTGGTGTCAGGTCATTACTCAAGTAAAATATATAGTTATTTTTAAAACCATTTCCAACCTTTTTATATTGAATTTAATGAGCAGGTAAACTGTAAAATACACCATAAAAGTGAGTTGTTGAGATGAAACTGGCTAACCTGCAGAAGCAGTGTAATCTGTATTTTTTCTTCAAAATATGAACTACACTAGAAGAATTTTCCCTTTCTATTCCCCTCTGACAAATATCAAAACTGCAGATGTTTCCTCCCTGCTTCTGCAGATTTCATTTTCTTCTCTGGTCAGTGTGACACTGGCAGACCAGGTGCCAGCTCATGCCAAGGCCCTGGGCCTCACTGAACACTGACAAAAGAATAGCTGGAAACCAGTGTGGCTTACCTGTGTGTTACTGTAGTTAAAACCGATATTAGTGTTATAAGAATGTGTTTAGACTTTATGAAATGCTTGTAGGATGCTGCATGTATTAATCCTACTTATAATATCAGTGTCCCATGCTGTAAGGTAGTGCTATAAGGTGTTTGCTCTATAACTGTAAAATGTTTATTCTGAAACTCTGTAACTCACCAAAGGGGGGGGGGGGGAAACAACCCTTCACCTAATGCAAAATGCTGGATTCCTACAGAAAGTGTTATCTCCTGCCTAGCAGGAAGGACTGTTGAATCCAAATGGGCCATTGTAAATCAAAGACTTTGTCGATTGCTCCCCTCACCCACCCATGATGAGGTTACATGCAGAACCCCACGTCCCATCAGCTTGCACTCTTGGGTGATGGTGATAAAAAAAAAAATCCCTGACCAGAAGGAATTTGGGGTCTTTTTATGTTGTTTGGACTCTAATGGGCACAGATTCCTAACATAAGCAAGAGATCCCCAGGACTAACCTGGGTTAGCCCTAATGGAAATACGAAGTAACATATTTCAACAGCTCTTATCACCATCTGAAACCTAAGACTGCAACTCATTTGTGTGTATGTTTATCTGTTTTAATCTTGTAAATAACTCTCATTTCTTTTTCCTAGTTAATAAACCTTTAGTTAGTTTGTTACAGGATTGGCTACCAGTGTTATCTTTGGTATGAGATCTAAGGTGACCTGGGATAAGTGACTGGTTCTCAATATTTAGTGATCTTTGGTGTAAAGTGACCATCTATCACAGAATCAGGCATGCTTGGGTGACAAGATAGACCAGTGTGCCCAAGGGGACTGTCTGAGACTCCATGGTAAGGCTGTATAATGCCTGAGGAGTTTACACTTGTGACTTGATTGCTGAAATCTAAGTATAGAATTCACAACCAGTTGGGGGTTTGTGCCCTGGTTCTTAACAGTCTGCCCTGAGGTTTCAGAGTGGTAGCTGTGTTAGTCTGTATCAGCAAAAACAACAAGGAGTCCTTGTGGCACCTTAGAGACTAACACATTTATTTGGGCCTAAGCTTTTGTGGGCTAGAACCCACTTCATCAGATGCATGGAGTGGAAAATACAGAAGCAGGTATAAATACATGAAAGGATGAGTGTTGCCTTACCGCGTGTGAGGTCAGTCTAACGAGACAATTCAATTAACGGCAGGATACCAAGGGAGGAAAAATAACTTTTGTAGTGGTAATGAGAGTGTCAAACAGTTGACAAGAAGGTGTGAGTAACAGTAGGGGGAAATTAGGTTTAGGTTTTGTAATGACCCAACCACTCCCAGTCTTTATTCAAGCCTAATCTGATGGTGTCCAGTTGCAAATTAATTCCAGTTCTGCAGTTTCACGTTGGAGTCTGGTTTTGAAGGTTTTTTTGTTGAAGAATTGCCACATTTAGATCTGTTATTGAGCGACCAGAGAGATTGAAGTGTTCTCCTGCTGGTTTTTGAATGTTATGATTCTTGATGTCAGATTTGTGTCCATTTATTCTTTTGCGTAGAGACTGTCCGGTTTGGTCAATGTACATTAATTAGTCCCATCTCCTAGAACTGGAAGGGACCTTGAAAGGTCATCGAGTCCAGCCCCCTGCCTTCACTAGCAGGACCAAGTACTGATTTTTGCCCCAGATCCCTAAGTGGCCCCCTCAAGGATTGAACTCACAACCCTGGGTTTAGCAGGCCAATGCTCAAACCACTGAGCTATCCCTCCCCCCCTTACATGGCAGAGGGGCATTGCTGGCACATGATGGCATATATCACATTGGTAGATGTGCAGGTGAACGAGCCCCTGATGGTGTACCTGAGGTTGGTATTCTCGCTCATGAGCCACTCTAGATAGCGTGACAATCAGTTTGTCCAAACCCTCCCCTGGTTATTGAAACATCATTATATCATAAAACATTGAGAACATGATTCTAAATTGATTCTACTGGGAGTTTAGGAATTGTGAGTAAGGCAGGGTCAATCTCTTATGGTCATAGCTGAACATAAAATACAATCAGCTAAGTTAGATCCTCTTCTCCCATGGAAGGTGGGCACAGGGCAAACAACATCACTGATTTTTCTCGCAATTGTCTCCTGAGGAGGGCAGGGCCTGGGGGAGTGCAGAATGGGAAAGAGCCATGGATTCCCCATCCCATGGATCCTAGAAATCTCTGCAGCAAGGGAGGGAAAACCACAGCTGAACTGGGAAAGGGGAGAAGAAACAGATGAGAGAACAAACTGAACTTAAACAAGAGAAGCCCTGGATGAGAGAACTTTTGAGAGTTTCATGCTGAATGAAACAGCTTTGACTCACCAGCGGTGACTTGTCCCTGTTCCCTTGCTAACGTAACAAAAGTTAGCTTATTTTTAAAAGAGGAACTAATATGATGCATAACGTGCAAAATCAAGTAGCCTTGTGACCTTCCATTTTTACCCCTCATGAAGGATAATAGCTGTGAAGGATTGACTGACATGCAGTGTAAGCATATTAGAGAATCCGTTGTAACTTTCAGGGTGGTCTCTGCACAGCTTTTGTATGAATTTAACTATTTAGGTTAGGGGTGTGATTTTTATCCTGAAATAGTTACATTGGTACAACCCCTAGTCCGACTCAGTTATAACAGTGTAAAGCCTCAGATTAGTATAGATTGCTCCCAAAAATTGACTAATGTAAGTGCACCCCAATCAAAATGAATTGGTACAAAAACTATGGAAACCAGGTCTTAGAAACCACCACTAGAGACTGTATAAACTAATAAAAGCATCTATCAATGATGTCTCTTCCCTGCTCCAGGCAGGCATTGCCATCAGGCAAGCTTTCTGAAAAGTTCACCTGAGTTCAAAATGCTTTCAGCTACCCCTTAGCTTGCTGCTCAATGACTCCGGGGCTATGCCCCAAGACCATCTGGGTACCTTTTCCTCTTTGGACTTTAACGTGTTGCCTCAGGTATTACCCACACTGGCTTGATACTGCAAAACTTGCTCAGAGAATCAACCCTTCCTCACACAAGAAGTTGACTTCAGCCTCACGTGATTGCTACTCATGTGAGTAGCATGAGCTTTGGCCCTTTCTGACCTCAATGTATGTGTTAACTATTATTTTCTTTATTTGGATTGTTTAAAGGGTGCCTTTCTTTTCACGAAGCATGCAATATTTTCTTCAGAAGGGTGTGAAAAGCAATCAACACTATGAGATGTTATGCAAATCGCCTACATGCCACCCACTGTGGAAATATAGTTAGGCTTGGCAGAATTTGATTTCTTTTTGTAATTTTGACAGATAATATTGATATTTATTTTAAAGCATTTTCTCTTTTTTTTAGCAATTTAAATTTCTACCGGAATTCAAAATTTTGCAGGAAATTATGTGTGCGGAGGTGTCACATAGTAATTTGTTATTATTTATGGAAATATTTTTTCATCAGTTTTTTGGGGGGGGAGATTAAATGGATGCTTGCCAACATTTACTGATAAAAATCTAATCCTCCCAAGCCTAAATATAGTTGGTGGAAGTGGGAAAGAAAACCCAAATGCACATCAGTATTTTGTAAGTATTAACATAGGGAAAGAAACTAAAAGCTGATCTGAAGCAGTATGACCTAGTCCTCAGAGGTGCTGCATGCCTGCTACTCCGTGAGGTGTATAACAGAAAGAAATACATTGTGGAATGTGTATTGACTAAAGAACAAAGGTATCACGCCTTGGCTGTGCATTGGGCTAGGTCAGCCTTCAGATTTTGATTTGATTTATAAAATGTGTTTATATGCATATAAAAAGAAGCAGAGCTTCAGCCAGCGCTTAAGCCCTGATGCAGGGCAGAGGGTAGCAGTGGGCCCAGAACTTTTGCATGAGGAAAAACACATTCATGGAGCCGTGTGAGGAACTCGCCCTGACATTCAAGTGGCAGAGCACCCAGATGAAAGAACAAACAATGGTCAAGAAGCATGTTGCATTTGCCCTGTGGAAATTGGCAGCCCCAGATTGCTACAAATCTGTTGGCAATCTGTTTGGCATTGGGAAATCTACCACTGGGCAGTGCTCATGGAGGTTTGCCAAGGCAATCAATGGTGCTGTGCTCTGGGATTGTCAGAATTGGAAATATCCCTGAAATAACGGAGGTTTGAATGTTCAGGCTTCCCGAGCTGTGCAAGTGCAAGTGATGGGACATGTATCCCCATCCCATGACCCTTTTCAAACAAGAGAATGGTAAGAAAGGATATTACTCATCATCATTATGCAGGCCCTCGCAGGTCACCCGGGCGTACTCATGGACTCCTACATTGAATGCACTGTCAGGGTGCACGATGGCAGGGTGTTCCAGCGGTCTAGTCTGTTTCAACGTGAACAAGAGGATACATTGTCCAACTCTCCAAGCAACACAGTCATCACAGGGGTGTTCATGCAAACTGTGATTTTAGGCAACTCAGTGTATCCTCTGCTGCCTTGCCTGATGAAGCCTTATCCTGATGTGTTCTCCAGAAGGACAAGAAGCAATTTAACTATATGCTGGGCAGGTGTAGGATGGTGGTGGAATGTGTCTTTGGCCAACTATAGGCAAGATGGTGCTGCTTATGGACTCTTTTGGACTGTAACATCTTTAACTCCATAATGGTGATTAGGGCATGTTGTGGGCTTCACATTATATATGAGGATAAAGGGGAATGCTTTGGGGTGGATTGGGTTGCCAGCAATGATATTTTGGGCTCTGCTTACAGACAACCACCAAATGCACCAGTTAGTCTGTTATGCAAAGGCGATAAAGGATGCCTTGTGTGCCTGCATTCTTGAGCCGTGTGGGGAGTACACGGGGTCTGATTTATGGGGTTGTATGGCACATTTGGAGCTGTTGCCTTGAAATCAAATGTTGTGTTTATGCATGCATTAAAGAAATAAATGTTCCTTTCTCTTTACCCGTATTGAAGTTGATTGGTGCTAAAAATATGGACCGACCAGCTGCCCTAATGTTATCCAAAGGTGCGCAAACATCACATACAACTTTGTCACAAATAAGGACACTGCACATGAATCTGTTCTTTTTTCCGTGCATTGGAGCAGATACTGCCAATGGTGAGAAGCTCCATGGCTCATTGACTGGCTCCCCCAGGCATTGTTGTCCATTGTCCACAGGTTGTGGAACATGATAATGTTGAGGCGAGGATGTGGGTGGATTTATATCCATGGCTCATGAGCCCGACTAGCCTCTCAGACACATCCCTCTGAAAGGCCATGTCTTGCTCCCCCTTCTCACAGCTTCTCCTCACGCTCCTCATCCTTGCTTCTCCTCCAATTCTATGTCCTCCTTCCTTCATTTCTCCTTCCGCTCCACATGCTTTCCAATCACCTATAGCACTCTTCATGCACCTCCACGATCAACTCACCCAGTCTCATCCATCACTTGGCCCCAAAATCTGAAACTTTTCACTGACAATCAGTGGTCTCCTAGGAGCCCTCCCCTCCCTTGATGAGTCTGATACCATCAAACATGGTCCTGACAGAAAGGGGTGGGGGAACTTTGAAAGTGCCCTTGAATCCTTGTACTTTCATACTCTGTGAACACACGTGCCAGTAAAAAGTAGCATTATTTTGAGATAAAAGTTGAGATTTTCTTCCTGATTCTCTAGGCCAGCATCTGTCTGTTATGAAGCTTGATAGAAAAGTTTTCCCAAAAAAATAAATGGTGAGTTAATTTTACTTTCCAACTCTCCCCAAAATTTATTTTTGGAGGAGGGCTGGGTATGGGGGTGGGGGAGGTCCAGGTCCTGGGAGACATAATAGCGCAAGAGTGATTATATTAAATCCTTTTCGTTCTGCTGCAACCCTACAAGATGTCATGCTCCTTCATAATGGAAGAAGGTCCAGTTATTCCAGGCCTCAGGGAGAAAGCTCTCCATCTACACAAAAGAAATGTTTCTATGTCTTTTGGTAGATGACCCGGTAAGTGACCGAACAGAGATTGCAAGTTACAGCAGCAGGAGAGGGAGGCTTGCCTTACTAATGAATCTCAGAGGCCTGGTCTACACTACAGAGTTAGGTCGACATAAGGCAGCTTAAGTTGACCTAATTATGTCAGTGTCTACAGAACAGTCTCGTCCCGCCAATATAAGAGCCCTTCTACAGCAATACAATAACTCCACCTCCATGAGAGACTGATACATTTATGGAGGGGATGGTAGGATGAGGTTGCCTACATGGCATGTAACCGATCTGCGACTGCTATTAGCAAATATCTCCAACAACTGGTTATGGGACACTAGATGGGGAGGGCTGTGAGTTGCTACAAACCTGAAGTCTTTAAATCAAGATTTGAGGGCCTCACTCATCCAGAGATTATGGGCCTATTACAGGAGTGGGTGGAGGAGGTTCTGCAACCTGTGATATGTGGGAAGTCAGACTAGATGATTGTGATGGTCCCTTCTGGGCTTAAAGTTTGTGAGTAAGTTACATTTGTCCAAGCTACAGCCAAAAAGCTATTTACTTTTGTGCAAGCATTTTTCTTTTGGAAAAAATGCTACTGCATTCAACCCTTGTCAGCCGCCAGTTTGCAGGGGGGAGGTTCTGCACTTGTCTGCCATGTGAAGCAGTGTGGTAGCAAGTGCGGGAAGAGGGAATAAGGGGAAGGGGTGGCAGGACAAACATAATGGTGCTTAATCCACCCACAACTGAAGCAGCAGCTAAGATTATACGGGAACCTCCCCTCAAGCCGGTTATTTCAGTGATGCTGTGGAGGGAAAAAAGGATCCTCCAGCCAGGTGGCTCCATGCTGGGACACAGGCTTACACTGGGCATTGGTCTGTTGTACCAAACACTGGAGATCAGTGAAACTGCTTGTAAGCAGGCAATCATTGTGGGCCTGAGGACACTGAGCAGAGGGAATATGAAGATAGGCCACTTCCAGTTAGGGGTCAGAGCATAGGTAGATAGCAAGACAGTGCACAGGAATGGGTGCCCAGGGGGCTTATGGGAAGGGATTGGAGGGCTAACATACAAAACTAATTTATTTACATTTTTGATTCCAGAGCTGGCGCTTGCACTTTTGCATGTACTTACGAAACAATTCTTGTTCCACCCCCAGAAATAACTCATGGTTGCTCACTACCACCACATCACTATGCACTGGGCTGGTCTGAGGATTCTGGGGGAGAGGAGTAAACTGATTCTTTGGGCTACACCACAAATGTAAACTGCTTAGTTTCTGTGAGAGGTAGTGTGCTCCAGCCTCCACTGGGTAGGCCTGGGACTCCAGAGACTTGGGTTCTGCCACTGATCTACTGAGACCCTGGGCAAGTCTCTGTGCCTCTGCTCTCCCTCCCGATGTTCTCTGTGTTGCTTTCTGGGCAGGGACTGTCCCTTACTATGTTTGGACAGCGGGGCAGCTCAGGAGGGTAAATTAGGGGAATATGAGTTTATTAGTTTACTCACTTCTTTTTTAAATCACTACACCACTGGCTCAGCTGGGGACTCTGGATGCTGGTGAAATACAATGCACTGTGTGGGGTGAGGAGAGTTTGTCAGGTTCTTTCCCCACTCCTCACCTCCTGCTGCAGAAATGGAGCCCAGTTGCTTGTGCCTTTCAACTGTACCAATCTGCTTACACTTTCAAGGCTCTCTCTCGAGGTCCCTTCCAGTCCTAGAATCTATGAATCTATGAATCTGCAAGAAAATGAGCTAAGCCGAGTTAAACAGCCCCATGCCCCTCCACATACTGACCTTGGCAAGTTTACCTCATGGCAAAATAAATGTGCTTTGTCTTCAGTGTGTTTTGACCTTGGGATAGCTCATGCCTGTTAGTAGACTGAGGTTAAAAAAGAAAAAGTGCCATTTTTAGTAGTGAAGACAAGCCCTGAGTGAATCAGGAGCAGAGGTAACAATTGAATAAAGGGCTTGCAATTACCCTCCCGGAAAAGTGCTGTGAGGAAGCTGCCTGAGAACAGCGTGAGTAGTGGGAGAATGAAATGACCTGAGGGAAGCCAGCCTGGGCAACAGCAAGGGGATCAACCACCACGCCAATGTTTAACTTTGAAATCGCATTGGGTTTTTGAAGGGTGGCCTTGTGGCTAAGGCACAAGCATCACAGGAAATCAGCAGATCTTAGATGCTTCCCATTTCTGCCCCGGACTATTTGTACAGCAATGGACAAGGTGACTAATCACTATTGGCTTTGTTTCTCTTTTGGTAAAATGATGATGATGATATCTGTCTGACAGAAGTGTTGGGAGACGATCACTCATCTGGCCCAATGGTCAGTGCCCTAGAAATGTCCATAAATAAATAATTAATTTATTTAAGAAAACCACAAAATAGAATTCAAGTCTGGATATGTTTTTTATTAAAACTGCACCATTCCGGTACATTTGGACTTTATAGTTGACATTAGACTACCAACTTGTATTGCACCTAGGACTGCTACATCATATCACATCTTCTGTGAGCACAATGCCAAGTTAGTACTTTTGTTTGCATAGACAACTTACAGGAAAGAGTTTTGTGCACTAAATGCTTTTGGCTAAGATTGTGTGTTATTAACTCTTCTAGATCGATTTTTACCCAGAGTAGTGCCTCAACCAATTGTCCTCTCTGAGTTCCATTCCAAGTAGTGCATTCAAAGACCCTTACTTTACAATGGACAGGAAAACACAAACTACAGTTCCAAAAGCAGAAGTTGCTAAGTTTTTGGTAAGAGAGTATTTTATATGTAAATTTTCAGACCTCAAAGGGAAGTCTCTGCATTGACATAAATATTTTACTTTCAGGAAAGTGTCGTTTTGCAAATGTTTGTAGTACACAACCCTTTCCACTATAATGTGTCTGATCCCTATGATGTAGTTAGAAGATGTTTTCAAACCCCTCCAGAATATTGTGTGCTTGGCAGGGTAGGGATGATTGCAGGATTTGGCAGGTTTCCTAGAGGCTTTCATCGACATTTTCCTGAGTATTTCGTAAAGGCTACTGGCCATATTCCCACAATCTACACCACTTCGCCAGGCTTTCCAAGGGATTATTATTATTAATTGGTGTTTGCACAGAGCCTATGACTCTGTGTGCTGTAATAGCTTTTGGTCACATATCAATGCAAAGAAATTTCAATTTAGGATTCTGGCATAAATCTACAAAAGCAAGGAAGCAGACATTTGGGGGCAGATCCTCAACTACTACAAATTTGTCACAGCTCCATTGACTTCAATGGAACAGTGACAATTTACACCAGCTGGGGAGCTAAATTAAAATTTCCTTGCCTTTCTTGTCATGCTACTGTCACCATCATCATGGCAAATCCCACAGGGACAGGGCCTCCTTGCAGATTAAACCTCACTCGGATTAATCTCTGGCTAGGTCCTTCCTGGATATTCAGTTTAAGTCCATCACTGGCAATGTTATTGCAGTACTAAAGCTTTTGGTGTCCATGTGATCGCTGACCATATAGCAGCATTCCTTGCTACACATGCTTAGAATGAATTGGTGTTCCCTTCTAATAATATGTCCCGTATCAAGAAACCCACCAAAATTGAACCAATGCTGGTGGAGGTGGTTGCAGGGTTCGGCTTTGAATATCTTCATTGCTGATCTTGTCCTATCACTTGATACGCAACAGCTGAAGAAGATGACAAGAACAAACAACTTCAATCCGGTATTCTCCAGTCTTCTTCGGTGCCCATGTTTCACTGTCGTATGATAAAGTCAGTATAACTGGTTCTACAGATCCGCTGCTTCGTAGCAAGCTTGATGCCACAACAGACTCACAGAGGCTGCTGAGGGGCCGAAACATGGCAGCAGCTGCTGCTATATGATGAGATTGCTCAAGAGAATCTGCTGCCCTCAGCAAAACTTCAGTATGTTGCCACCCTCCTAGAACAGAGGTTTTCAAGTGTGGGGACAGGAGATATCAGACTCTCTGGGTGGGGTGTGGTGAGCTTTCTGATGGTTTGGTGGTTATGTAGAAGTCAAGGGACCAAGCTCCAGGTCACAGTGCCAGTCACTCAGGTTTGGCCTGGCCTCCCTTTGTCATAATAGTAAGGATTTATAAACTCAGGGGTCGTACCCTGTGACTGGAGAATTGCTAATATAGTTCCTATTTTTAAGAAAGGGAAAAAAAGTGATCCAGGAAACTACAGGCCTGTTAGTTTGGCCTCAATTATATGCAAGATCTTGGAACACATTTTGAAAGAGAAAGTAGTTAAGGCCACAGGGGTGAATGGTAATTGGGATAAAATACAACATGATTTTACAAAAGGTAGATCGTGCCAGATCAACCTGACCTTCTTTGAGAAGATAACTGATTTTTTAGACAAAGGAATGCAGAAGATCAAATCTACCTGGATTTCAGTAAGGCATTTGATACAGTTCCACATGGGAAATTATTAGTTAAATTGGAGAAGATAGGGATTAATATAAGAATTGAAAGGTGGATAAGGAACTGGTTAAAGGGGAGACTACAATGGGTCATACTGAAAGGTGAATTGTCAGGCTGAAGGGAGATTACTAGTGGAGTTCCTCAGGGATCAGTTTTAGGACCAATCTTATTTAACATTTCTATTACTGAACTTGTTGGATTAAAGTAATAATTAATACATTTATGTTATGGGAAAACGTAAGAAAGGATGGCTCAGAACAGACCCCGGATTTGGCCTGACCATTAGAAAGAAATATGCCTCTCAAGCACGCTGAGTCTATTATAATTGAAATATGCCTGTCAGTTTACAAGGTCTGTGTTAATTGTAGAAGCACATCCCGAGACAAAACAGGAACAAGATTTGTTAAAACCCCCCCCCCCCCATTCTTGCACTTTTATCTTGCTTGTTTCCTTTTTCATGTGTAACAAGTGGTATGAATAGGACTATTGAAGTCTGTCATGCCCCAATCATTTTAGAATGGTTATGTTAAAGAATGAATAGGTAATAAAATGTAGAGGTGATAGAATATATGTTAAGTGAAATAGAGTGTGATTGCAGTTGTGTGATTGAATGGGTAATAAAAGGTTGAGGCCCCAGCTTTAGGATATCTAGGATCATTTGGCCGAAGAATGCGCTGGGTGAGATAACCGTATAACCCTGAGGGTACACGCAGTCTTGCTGGACTCCTGGGGAAAAAGGAAGCCATGCTTTATCTGCCATTGACTTGGAACACTGCTTACTGTTCCATTACAGACCTCTTCTGTCAATGACAGTATCTTTCCAGGCATGCCAAGTTGCCTCATTGGATCCCACACATTTGCTCAATGCACTGAATCAAAGGCCTGACAGAAGTCTATAAGAAGTGTTGTGCATGGCATATTAAATTCAGCCATCTTCTCAAAAAGCTGTCATACTACTGCAATATCAACTACATTTAGCTTGTGCTTCATCTTCTTTGTTTGCAATAGCAAAGAAAAACAATGCTTCACATGCCTTTTATTTATGGGAATGTGAGAAATCCATGACTGCTACCTACTACTTCAGATCTCAGTTTGCTACCCACATTGGCGACTGAAAACTTAACAGCAACAATAAGGCTAGAGCTCAGAGCCTGCTCTTCTAGAACCAAAGACTTCCATCATCTGAGTTTAAAAAGGTTCTTTTCCTTTAGCTGTGAGCAATATAACACCTATGGGACACAGCTGAGCTGTTCAGATTTTGTCCAGTAGAGGTCAGTTCATCACAATGCAAATTTATATTTGCAGACTTTCAAGAAGAGATCATGCAGATAGATGCGTGGCCTTTTTAAAAATTATGTTTACAAACTTTTCACATTGAATCCATTGTAGTCTAAATAGTAAAAATAAGGATTTTTTAAAATGCCTATTAGTGAACCGGAGACAAGGTGGGTGAGGTAATATCTTTTATTGGCCTAACTTCAATTACAGTCTCTGTCACATGGTTCTGAGCTCACACTAATCTGATCCAAGTATTATAATTCCAATGATTTGAATGAAGTCACTCCTTATATGCACTAGTTTAAGTGAGATCAAGATCTAGGCCTGCTGTGTAACTCTACTGTATTTACTGTGCAAGACAAGTGCATTGAAGTCTGTGGGTTTTGTTGAAGAATAATCATTACACATAAGCAGTTGGTAGGAATGATGGTTTTAAGGTTCAGACACTAGACTGGCACTCAGAAGATATGATTCTATTCTGAGTCCTGCCACAGATTTTGAGTATGATCTTGGACATATTGATTTAGGCACAGCCCTGTGTAAGGGATAGGGTGTAGATGCACCGCTCCAGGAGCAACTGAGGGAAATAATTTGTTTTAGGAGACATAATTCCTTCCTTGCTCTGAAGTACTCTGCCACCTTTCCTGACCTGTTGCAGTTTACACCCCTCTATCCTTCTCTGGAGCTGCTGGCTGGGGCACTGGGGACAGAGCCAAGATCCTGCTTTTTCCTCATCTGCCAAAATCAGGCATGTAGCTGCTGGTTAGCCACCCAAGTCAGCAAGAGCAATCTAGGAAGTCCACACAGCATGTGCCCCTGAGTGGGGCTGGGTCATACTCTTCTGTACCTCAGTTTCCCCATATGGAAAAATAGGGATAATAATACTCCTCTGCCTCACAGAAGAAACGTGAGGATAAATTAATTGATGTTTGTGAAGCCTCAGACCCTACAGGGACGTGCACCATAGAAAAGCACCAAATAACTATTGTGTTTTTAAAATTAGCTAGTTAATGTGGTGATTCTTAATTGCTCATCAGCCATCTGCTCGTTATAACAAAGGCTCCTGTTTACACTGTGGAGTAGAAGATGTTGAAATAAAGCATCCTGAAAGGCAATGGAAAGCAATAAGGATTTCTTTTTTTTATTTGCAGCAGGGATGAAACAGCTGAGTTGACTTTAGGGAAGATTTGTTGTGGAGAAAAATCCCTCCCAGTGGCCATGTGTTCTGCAGGTCTGTGTTTCATTTCGAGTTTTACAAACTCACACCCAAGATTATTGACTCTAAAAACACCGCAAGGTAGGAACATACTGTACAAATTCTTTCCCTTAAATGGCCTGTAATGTTATGACCAGAAATAAATATACTTTCATGGGGCAGGAGGAGTGAGGGATGACTATGTGTGTGTAAAAATAACAGGAGTACTTGTGGCACCTTAGAGACTAACAAATTACGTGTAACAAATTATGTGTGTGTGTTTAGCATCACATAGGTAGCTGTTTTATCAGGCCCTTAACCAGTGCGGGGCAGCAACCCATGGCACAAAGCCACAGAGGTGGAAAAATGGGTCAGAAACAGAGGCAACACCTAAAGACCTTCATGGTGGGGCCAGTCTGATGCAGTGGGGCTGGGGAGGGAGGGGGAGCACTACCTCCACCCTGAATCACCTCAGCAGACCACTCAGCCTGTCTGGTTTTGGGTGGGGGTGCAACCAAAAATCTGGGGGGGCGGGCACATGACACCTCTGGGTGGAAAAAATGACCAAAAAAAATGTTAGGGGGCACAAAGATGCTTGCTCTCTCCAGGTGCTAAAATGCCTAGTTACAGCTCTGTGTTTTATTCTCATAAAAGTGAGAAGAACTGTGTTCTGCTGGTTTGGCCCCCAGGGACGCACTAAGATCTACATGACAGGGACAATAGCGGTTTAGGTACAGCGCTGTAGCCCACCTAGACAAGGGACTAGAATCAGCTATTTTGAACCCTGATCGTTTGTTTTAGCCACCCACTCATTCTCCTCTGAGCCACTGGACTCTTGGGGTTGCTGCATGACCCGGGGCCAGCCCCACCGCATTTCTCTTCCTCAGTTTCCTCCACAGCAGAATGGGGATGAGAGGCCCCTCTCCCGTTCCCAGGGCTGTGGGGTCGATGCTGAGCTGGACAGCCCCGCTTTTGCACAAGCGCATCATCAGCCCTTCCCGTGGGGCGCTCAGCCAAGGGAGACTTGGGCGCTTCCACACCCCCAGCCGGCAGCGCCTGCGGAGCAGGGTTGACACGAGCTGGGAAAGGATTCGGAGCGCACCCAAAGGTGCGGGCAGGCGAGAGGGCAGCGCCCGGCCCGGCTTGGGAATGGCGTGGGGGGCTGGAGACGCTGCTGCGGCGGAAAGCCAATGAGGGCCGCGCAGCAGCCTGACGACAGCGGAAGCTCTGACCGAGGGGCCGGGCTAAAGCCCTGTCCCGGCTGCCTGGAGCGACCTGGGCGATAGCAACGCCGGGGGTGCCTGTGTCCGACCTGCCGAGCCAAGGCACGGGGGGACCGAGAGCTATCTCCCGGGCTGGCCGCTGAGCCTCGCCCGGGCCGTGTGAGGCGGCGCTCCCTGCGCTCTGGCTGCGGACGCTGCTGGGAGCCGAGCCGAGCCCCGCCGCCTGGAGCCGGGATGTCCGCGCGGTGCTGCGCGGGCCAGGTGAGCGCCGGCGGGGCGAGTCCGCTCCCCGGGGTGCCTGGGCGGGCAGCGAGGGGAGTCCTCTAGGGGCGGCTCCGCGTGGCTGTGGCTCGGGGTCGCTGCCCCCTTGGGGTTGCCTGTGTCGGGCGGGCAGCGCTCGCTCGTTCTCGGCCCCGCTCCCGGGTGCGGGGGGTCGGGGCCGGGTGACCCCGCGGTCAGAGGGAATCAGCCCGGAGTTCCGCCTGGCGTCAAACGAAACCAGAACCCCTCCCCGCAGCTCCTAGGGCAGCAGGGGCGGCCCCGCCCGGCTGGTGACTCGCAAGGAAGCGGGACTGACTTGGGCTTGCAGGGTGGGCAGAACCGGGGCTAGGCATAAGCAGACTAAGCAATTGCTTAAGGCCCCGAGCAGCCCAAGGGGGCCCCATTCGCTTTTTATTATAAGACAGTGCCTGTTTTCGTGTGTGTGTGTTTGTGTGGGGGTATTCTTGCTTAGGGTCTCCAGGCTAGCACTGGGCGGGGGTTTGTTGCTGAGAGGGTCCTGGCAATAATGGGGGGGGGGCTCTGCCCAGCTGAGACTCTGACTAGGAGCCTGGGTGCGGGCTCTAAGGGTCTGGCCGGGGGAGGGAAACTTGCACCGGAGTAGCTACGTTGGTGCAGATCCCCAGGGGTAACCCCCGAGGGAGAGCTGGTGCAGAACGGGGCGTACAGGTGCTACTCTGTGGTGGCCTCAGGACTTTGCCTCAACGGAAGGAACTGTGTTGTTCCTTGTTGATGTTGTTACTCTAGTTCAAGTTTCCCTAGCGTGCACACACCCTGGTGACGCTTGCACCTTAACTCTGGTAAGGCTGCGGCACAGTGGTGCCTAGATGACCAAGCAAGAGGGGAGACGTATGCATGGGCCAGATTCTGATCTGTTACACAGGTGTAAATCAGGAGTAATTTCTAGATTTAGGGGGAGGAGTTCTACAATTATGCCACAGTGACTGAAACCAGAATACAGCCCAAAATAAGTGAAGTGGACCAGCTAAGCTATGTCTTCACAGCCCAAAAGATGGGGAAAATCCACACCTCTGAGAGATGTAGCTATACTGACCTAGCCCCCTGAGTAGACAATGCTATGGTCACTCCAGGGGACATAGGTGGTGGACATAGTGAAGCGCTACAGCGGGCAGCTGCACCTTTTAAGTGTAGACCTGCCCAAAGGCACCTGTGTATTTTACTGCAAGGTCAGCACTATGCTCTGCATGTGGTGCCTTCTCTCCACTAAGATTTTACAGCACAATAGCTAACTAAATGAGCACTAATTAACCAGTGGTAAAACCACACCTTTTTAACAGTGAAAACAAAGCCTAGGTCAAATCCACAGCGGGTTTGGAAAACAAGGAGGGAAGTTTTAGCTGGACACTGAAATAAATAAGAAGTCAGTGAAGTTGTTTGTGGATGGGGGTGACTTTGTTCAAATCACAACAGAAGTTGGTCCAATAAAAGACACTACCTATCAGCAGATGCTCAGGTAGGGAGAGCATGGATTCTCCTTTAAGAGGCCCTAGAGGAGGAATCTGCAATAAAATAGCCACTTGCACCTGTTTGCTGAGTATTGGGCAGTCAGTACAGTGGAATGAGATTAAATGAGCTGTTTCTGAAACCCAGACTGGAAAGCATTTGCTGCTCTCTAAACCCAGACTGAATGCTGAGACCAGTGCTTTTCTGCAGGGGAAGCCTGGGGCTTTGGGGGAAGCCAGCTTGCGGCAGCACCCCAGGGCAAGGTAACAATTGAGAGAGATCCAGTGTGGGGTGCTGCAGTTGGTGTCTTGCCCTATTTGCTGTAGAATGCACCTTTGTGTGATCACTCAGTATGCTTGAATTACAAATACACTGTCTGATGGTGTTAATCTGGCTTGCTAAGAAACTCCACATTTTAAAAAATTGGTTAAAAAGCCAAAATACTAATATGTATGTAATACGTGTATGTGAATGGACAGCCTCTCAAGTTTCTTATTGTGGCTTTTATGCCATTAGGGGAGGAGTTTGGAAACTCTCTTCCTCCCAGGCCTCCCCCCCCTCCCCAGTCAGTTCTGCATTCAGAGAATGAAATGAGATAGCTGTGGAAAATTTTCCTTCACACTGGAGACATAGAGAAATCCCCATGAAAAGTAAAATGTACTGTCATTCAACACTTTCCGTCTGAGCAGTGCTGTGGTTCTGCTGTTCTACTTGCTATAAAATATGAAGAGACAAACTGATTCTCAAGGGAGATGTCCTGTGGTGTGTTAAATAATCTTTAAAATAACTTTCAATACCTCTTTGACCTTATTAGAAAATAATATACAAAACATAGTACCGTCGTGGTGGCTTTTGCTTTTAACTTAAGATGATTTTAAATTGGATTTCTTTCAGTGCAGTTGGAAAATCTTGCATTTATGAATTGTTAGCTATCAACATACATTCTCAGCATTTGTTCTCTGAAATTTCTGCTCTTTGATATGCATTTCTCCTGATAGGACAAGTTCTCTTGTTCAGTTTTAAAATTCCTTATTAGCATAGTTGTAAAATGTATATGGATGTATGTTTTAATAGGGGTGTCTCTGTTTATATAGTACTGTGTAAAACTGTCCCCATATTCAGGATTTTTAATAATTAAAAATGTGCCTTTTTTCCATGGGTGCAGATGACTGGGGTCCCTGGCTAAACGTCAGCTATGTAATTGCATTCTGCCTTCCTAAAACTTTTTGAGTCATTGCAATCAGAGATAATAGCATCACCTTCTCTATCTGTTGAGTGCACAACATTTATATTGATGGAATGTTATGGCTTAGAACTTAAACACAAGAAGCTGTAGCTAGGAGTAATGGGATGTAAATTCAGAAATGGAAAACTTGGACTGAACATCAAGAAAAGCTATAGCCTGTGGAGTAATCTCCCAAGAGAAGTAACGGAAGCAGCATCGCTTGGCACACTTAAAAGTAGACTGAGTAGTGAGTGTAAAATAGCAAATACTGCTCTGACAGGGAGATAGGCATACATGGTGTAAATTGGCCTTTTTAAACTCTAGAATCTATGCTGCATTCTAAAAATAAACAGACATGCAATGGTGTGTGTCCCTCACTTTGTTTGTTGTGGGTCAAAGGGCTTGTCTATGTTAGGGACTGACCAGTGTAAAGTTGGGGTTGCACCAGTTGTGACTTTACCGAGTTTGAAGCTGAAGTAAGTCACACTGGTTCAGTGCATTTACTCTGGGATTTTGTATCAGTGTAGCTATACCTGTGCAAAAATCTGTAATGTGCACAAGCTCTAACAGGCAAAGTGTGTGTCTTATGAGAACACAATGGATTTGTTGGGAAGGGATCAGATACACTCCTAGAATCCTGAAAGTAACCTTTCATTATGGGACAGTATTTAAGGTAGGACATTTTTTAGGCCAGCCATGTTTGTCCCTTAAGTACTGATTGGCAAGAATGTTGTTGCATTGAGGAACTCCTTAGTCCCTTGTATTTCTCTCCTTTCCCTTACAGTTCCCGTCTTCTCAAGGCACTCGTATATTATGTACCTGCACTGAGTCTCTCTTCCCCACACCCCATTGCCAGAGGCACCATAATAGGATCAAGGTTTTAAAACCGTGTAGCAGCTCTCATTTTGTAGAGCATTCAAAATCTCCTGTTTTGGTGCTTACAAGGTTGGCCTGTATGACTCCAGTCAGCTCTGCATAGTCTTAAAAACCAAAGCTGATCCAGTAGTGGAGTGACTGTGAGCTGATTCCAGTTTGCAACTATTATAACTGCTGTGAATGCCTGTAGGGGTGTAGAGGGATAAAGGTGGTGACTGAATTGGATTTCCCCAAGCTGCCGTTCTCACTGACTCTTTTTAATACATATCTTGTCTTCATACTACAAAAGTTTACAGAACTTAAACTATCTCCACACTTTGAAACAATGATTTTTAAGTACACCATGCTGGTGAGCCTGGAGGACTGTCTTTACAGCAGTGGTAGTGGTGGGAGTGCCACAGTAGACCAGCTCACAGTGTTCTATCCGCTGTCAGCTCACCATGCTCAGAGTAGGGCTAGACCATATAGTGGCTAAAACTGGTGCCTGCTGGCATCTTGTCTGCACTAGCATGTCCACCCTTGCAGCTCTAATGGTGGTAGAGTAACCAATAGTGTAAGACATGTGGTGCCTGACTGGCTCTAAAGACTAAATGTCAGTCTTCTTAAAGCCACTATTGATATTGTTAGTGGTAATGTGGTTAGATTTACTAGACTAGGATGGTAACTTAAATAAATACTGGTCTCCCACTGTGAAATCTGGTCTTTTGTGTGCTTTTACACTATACTATACAGATTTCATGTAGGAGACCAGCGTTTCTCAAACTGGGGGCCCTGACCCAAGAGGGAGTTGCGGGGTGTGTGTGTCACAAGGTTATTTTAGGGGTTTGTGGTATTGCCACCCTTACTTCTGCGCTGCCTTCAGAGCTGGGTGGCTGGAGAACGGCAGCTGGTGGCTGGGCACCCAGTTCTGTAGGCAGCGCCCCACCAGCAGCAGCGCAGAATTAAGGGTGGCTATACCATACCATGCCATCCTTACTTCTGCACTGCTGCTGCCCATCTCTGAAGACACAGTACCGCAACCCCCCTACAATAACCTTGCAAATTTCCCCCCCCTTCTTTCCCCCCCCAACTCCTTTTTGAGTCAGGACCTCTACAATTACAACACTGTGAAATTTCAGACTTAAATAGATGAAATTTACCATTTTTTAAAATCCTATGTCTGAAATTGACCAAAATGGAACATGAATTTGGTAGGGCTCTCTAAATATACATGTATATATTAAAAAAGCCTGCTTCCTTATTGTCTTTCTGAAGTTGTTTAACTGTCTGTAAAATAAGCTGAAAATTTGGATTAGAAAGAGCCTCTCTCTTTATTGACCACCAGCATCATAGCTCATTGCTCCAAAACTGCAACCAAGACCTGGTGTAATCACTTATCTCAAATAGTTCCTCAAAGTGTAAGATGTTGACAGAGGGCACTGAATCAGGCAGTGTTTGACCCCGAATGTGGAAAGCCTAGATATTTTTCAACTTCCACTTGATCATATTGTCACCGGTTTTTGCCCCCCATGCTCTCGCTTGATTTAGAGTTCACCAATCTTTTTGTTTAAGGTCAGTGCCTGAGGGGAGTTGTTCTGAAGGAACCAGGTTCTCAAGAATCATCAGCATTTTTTTTTTTCCATTTTGTTACTCTACAGCCTTCCATAATGGTATTTTTGGGGTAAGGAATTTTCAGAGGCAAAGCTCTTTCTGGACTTCCATCTCTCACATGGTGGAAGTGTCCATGCAGTGGGTGTCTCAGAGTATTCATTTGTTTTTGTCTCTTTTCTTTGGAATGCATCTTGCCTTGTTGATGGTAATGCAGTCCCCATGACGCAGCATACTGACAGTGTGCGAGTCAGTTTCAAAGTTCCTGTGATGATCCTACAGGACTGATTGTGTTCAATATTAATGTGTGCGTGGCTCGAGCGTAGAAAACAGTGTTCCACAACTGAAGAACACAAGGTGAGACTGTTTGCTTGGAGTGTTTTGGGGTCATCTCCCAGTTGGTATTGGCTGATTCCTAGGGAACACAGTTTTTTCAAGTAGTGTCCTTATGGGTGCTCCACTTCAGGTATGCATGTACGCTATGTGCTTTTGATCAGAGATTTTCAAATCTCTGTAGGGCCCTGCCTGTACCGAGGATATGTAGAGATGTGTGAGTGAACTGCCCTCAGGTCCTTCTCAACCACCACACAGCCGGAGATGATGCCTTTAGCATGCCTACTTCCAGTTTTTCCTGAAGCTTGCCTTTACTGTAGCTTAGTGTAGTTTAGTCTAGTTGGCTGTCGTCATTGTTGGATAAGCCCCCCTTTTTTACCTTTGTTGGTTTTTACTGTCAAACCCAACCCCTTTCCCCTGCCTTTTTTTCTTGAGGGGCCTTCTGGTGTTGTCATTGCTTGTTATGCAGGGTTCCCCAAGCTTCATGCGCTGCCTTTCCTGCTGTTAGACCATCTTGGTTAGCCATGGTCGTTCTTGGTGCCTCTGTTGTTTAGGGGACATCCAAATACCATCCAAGGGTAAGATCTGTACTTCTTTTAAGAGCAGTTCCAGAAAGAACAGAGAAATTAAATTTTGGCATGATGGAGCAAGTCCTGAGATCAGCTTCAGACCCGGCTCAGAAGATCAGCCATACGCTGCATTTAATGCCTCGTTGACCTTTGTATCCCAGTCACTGAGATCTTTGTGAGATAAGGGTGAAAGTACTGGCAAGGCTCCAAGAAAGAGAAGTTCTGAGTCTCCCATCAGAGAGCCTTCTTCAATGAAATCTTGGTCACCCCAGGAGCCCTCAGGTCCCAGAATAGGTACCTTTGAGGCTCCAAGTGGTCCTGCTACCAGGAACTTGTCAGACTTAGAGGAAATCAAAGAGCCGCTGTACCAAGTATGGTTCAGTACTGAAGCTGTTCTTGGTACTGATGGATCCAAGAACTCTGTTTCTTGGAAGCTGGTACCCTCTGCAGACCCCAAGCATTCTGACGCCTGGAGGCCAGTAACATCAGCCTCCGTATCCAAACTGGTATCCCAGTCTGGTATATCAGTGTGCCAGAAGTTGTCAACATCTTTGGTACTGACATTGTCTGTTAGACACGTGCCTCTGAAACAATATGTGCCCTTAGTACAGATACCGGTGAAACAATCAACAACATTGGTACTGACCCCGATTCTTATGGAACCTCAGTTGACCTTGGCTCAGATACATTAAATACCACAAAAATTCAGATACTCCAGGGATCTTTTTGTTTCTGAAGAAGCAGAGTTTCCATTGCTAATGGATACAAAGTGCTTGTCAATACCAAGATCTACTGGATTGCTGAGTCCATCTCTTTCCCTGTTGCCTTCTACCTTTCTGTTAACTGCTGCACAGGGTAAACAACTACTTTACCTTCATTATCTGCCATGCTCTTGGACTATGTTCAGGATCATTTTGGGGATTCCCACATCTCTATTCAAGGATCTCCCATCTTATCATGGAGAAGACCTCTCCTTGGTCACCTACCCTGAGAGGAAAGTGGCTTGGGAGAAAGAACTTTTGGGTCCCTCCTCATTAGAATGATCAATCCTGTATGCTCCCTCCTCTACCTTATGGTCCACATCAGTATTATATTTACCATCATATTTGGAACCTGGACTCTTTGTTGCCAGCAGTTCTCAAGAGCTCCTGGCTATTTCCATGGGGAGCATAGACAAAGACATTCTCCTGTTCCCGCTCTTCCTCCTCAGCAGCCTTAGCCTCAGGAGGAAACTTTTGAGGAGCAAAATATCTCTACACATATTGCCAGATAATGCCTCTACCATCTTCTTTGGCTGACAATTTTAAACAGTTTCACATGCTGATGAAACATTGCTGATTTGCTCCAAATTTCTTTAGAAGAGGTCCAAGAGTCACAACATAAACTTTGTCGAATGTAAGATGTATAATTCTCTGCACGAATTGCATCACCAGTCAGTGAGGCTCTTTAGAAACCTGCTAAAACTAAACTGGCCTGCCATGGCATCACCTAGATATAAATCGGCAGACACAAATTCTAAGTTCTTATTCTCCCACCCACCACCAAATTCTTTAGTTGTGAACGTAGTCAGTGAACATGCCAGACAGCATCATGCAAAGTCTATGCCTTATGATAAAGACCAAAAACAACTTAATCTATTCTGTTGCAAGAGCTACTCTTCAGCAACCCTGTAATTCAGGATCACAAATTACCAAGCTCTAATGGCAAAATGACACAGCTGTTTAATTTACTATAATTTGTATCTCCCCGAGGAACACTGAAAACAGTTCAGAGCCATTATGGGTGAAGGTCAACTCTTAGTGAGGATAACATGGCAAGCCTCCCTAGAGGCAGCCAATTCTACAGCTTGATTCATCTCCACTGCTGTCGTCATGCATCAAGCATCTAAGCTGCAGCTGTCTGGTTTTCCTAGGGAGGCCCAAAACACTGTGGGAGGCCTCCCCTTTGATGGACTCAAACTTTTTTCAGAGTCCTCAGACAAATCCCTGTATACCTTAAAAGACTCAAGGGCCACACTCGGATCTCTTAGAATATGCACACCTGCAAATAAAAAATTTTAGTAGATCTCAAACCATGCAGAGATCCCGACTTGTCCAATTTCTAACTATCCTAGATCCACAGAGTCAACTAGAAAGAGACCAAGGCATCAGAAGAAGTGATGCCCCTACCACAATCGTTACCATTGCCCAACTGTCATCCTCAGCTACTTCTGATGGTTTGGTCAAGGGCCAGGAACATCCTCACTTTGAGAATCTGCAGCTGCACCACCCTACCCATCTCCTATCTTTTTGGCAATCAGATTTTACATTTTTGACTTGCCTGGGAACAGATTACTTCTGACAAATTGGGGTTTCAAAGATATAACATCGGGTTACTCCACCCATTTTACCTTCCTCCTGATTCCACTCCCCCTCCCCGGCCCTTTTCAGGGGCCCATCTCATGAACCATTACAGAGACAGGAAGTTACCTCTGTCCTATGTGTAAGAGCCATAGAACTAGTTCCAGTCCAGCACCGGGGGAAAGGTTTCTCTTTTAACTATTTTCTGGTTCCAAAAAAGAATAGGGGATGGAGACCAATATTAGATCGCAGGCTCTTGAATGCCTTTGTGAAATCACAGAAATTCAGGATGGTGACTCTCGCATCTATAATTCCATCATTAGATTTCAGGGATTGGTTTGTGGCCCTTGACTTTCAGGTTGTATATTTTCATGTTGCTCTTCACCTCTCTCACAAGAGATTTCTCCGTTTTACAGTCAGAATCACATCTAATATTGAGTGCTTTCCTTCAACCTTTCCTCTGCCCCCAAGGGTATTCTCAAAGGTCATGATGGTGGTAGATACTCACCTATGTTGACTGGGAATAATCATCTTCCCTAACCTTGACAATTGGAAGGGCTGGTTGTACAACAACGTTTTCTCTGCAGTACAGATGAGTGTCCCTGTCTCGTAGGCTAGGATTTCAGCTCAACATCAAAAAGTCCACTTAGAACATAAGAACGGCCATACTGGGTCAGACCAAAGGTCCATCCAGCCCAGTATCCTGTCTTCCGACAGTGGCCAATGCCAGGTGCCCCAGAGGGAGTGAACCTAACAGGTAATGATCAAGTGATCTTTCTCCTGCCATCCATCTAGGCTAGGGGCACCATTCTTTAGCCATCCTGGCTAATAGCCATTAATGGACTTAACCTCCATGAATTTATAGTTCTTTTAAACCCTGTTATAGTCCTAGCCTTCACAACCTCCTCAGGCAAGGAGTTCCACAGGTTGACTGTGCACTGTGTGAAGAACTTCCTTTTATTTGTTTTAAACCTGCTGCCCATTAATTTCATTTGGTGGCCCCTAGTTCTTATATTATGGGAACAAGTAAATAACCTTTCCTTATTCACTTTCTCCACATCACTCATGATTTTATATACCTCTATCATATCCCCCCCCTTAGTCTCCTCTTTTCCAAACCCCTAATCATTTTAGTTGCCCTTCTCTGAACTTTTTCTAATGCCAGTATATCTTTTTTGAGATGAGGTGACCACATCTGTACGCAGTATTCAAGATGTGGGCATGCCATGGATTTATGTAAGGGCAATAAGATATTCTCTATCCCTTTTTTAATGATTCCTAACATCCTGTTTGCTTTTTTTTGACTGCCGCTGCACACTGCATTGACGTCTTTAGAGAACTATACATGATGACTCCAAGATCTCTTTCCTGACTAGCTGTAGCTAAATTAGCCCCCATAGATTCTAGGACTGGAAGGGACCTCGAGAGGTCATCGAGTCCAGTCCCCTGCCCGCATGGCAGGACAAAATACTGTCTCGACCATCCCTGATAGACATCATATTGTATGTATAGTTGGGGTTATTTTTTTCCAATGTGCATTACTTTACATTTATCCACATTAAATTTTGACCTCACTAGAACAAATAAACTTCAAAGGGGCTTCTCTGAATGCCTTAACAGCCAGAGCTTACCTTCCTGTGGACAGGTGTACGACTTTAACAATACTGATAAGCCGCCAGATGTTGGCAAAAAATTGTTTCCAATTGCTGGGTCATATGGCGGCCTGTACCTGTGTGACACAATGCACCAGGTTACACCTTCACTGCTTTTTAGGATGGTTCAGAACATTCTATATTCCAAAAAGGCACAGCCTAGGCAAGCTAGTATCTGACCCTCGCCAAGTATTGAGCTCACTCAATTGGTGAAAGGACCCGTTCAAGGTCTGTATAGGAGTTGCTTTCACCCAATCGCCTTCTACCATTACCATAACATTGGATACATCACTCTTGGGAAGGGGGAGTGTGCCTAGAGGGACACACTGTTCAAGGCAAATGGACGCTTCAGGAGTCTCTCTTCTGCACATCAACCTCCTTGAACTGAGACCTGTCAGGAAAGCCTGTATCTACTTCTTTCCATTAATCAAGGGCACATCCATCAAGATCATGACTACGTGGCCTGCTGCATGTACTATATCAATCATCAAGGAGAGGCAAGACCATCTCTTCTTCCACCAATTTGTGCCAAAGCAATAAAGTTACATTAATCAGTCAGCTACTCTTCCACTATTGGCACTATTTTACCTATTTTTTTATCCTTTTTATTATTGACCATAATAATATGCCTTTTTATTCCCAAAAGTATAAGCTTCACTCTGCCTTCAGCATGGTGAAAGCATGTCTGCATAAAGAACTCAGGCTGAAGGCATGGTACCTGTAAGAGGGCTTTCCCTTCATCCCCACCCCTGGTTCTTGTCACACAGACAGAAAGCAGAAGACCAGAAGACCAAAGTGCAGGCAATGCAATGTTTATTGGGGTTAGTTCAAAGCAAGCATATCCATAGCTCTACACGCTGGCGGAGTCTGTTTCCCAGTGTTCTGTTCCCAGCTCTGATGCCGCAAAGCATTTATTCCGTGACCCTCTTCCCAGCTCTGACGCCACAGAGCCTTGCCTGTGTCCCTGTTCCCCATTCCCACCTCCTCCTTCTTAGCAGGCCCAAATATACCTGCAGTGCATGCGCCTAGTCATACCCCTTACAACTTATGGTCAAGTTCCATTTTGGAGGGTCAAGAGTTGGGGGTGGGAGGGGGGGAATCTTCATTCCATCTCTTTTATATCCCATGGGAGGGGTAAGGAGTGAGGTTGTGTTCTGGCCAAGGCCAGGCCTTTCTTTAGCTTTTAGGTGTCTTATGCCTTCCCCGCCCCCGAACCTCCTTGCCCCTCCTCGTAAGCTAAGGTCAAGCAACCAGTTAGAAGCGCCAGGCAGCCTTTCAGTGTATGCTCATATATTGCACTCCCACCATACCATGTAACACTTTAGTTCTATCTCTTGTCTCTTCCCATTATACTAACCCATCTGGCCAGGCAGAAGCAACACACACAGTGTCTTTGTCTTTTATTTACACATATTAGTATAAAAAATAAGAGTATCAAAAAGTCAAATCCAAAATTCTATCTCAGGCTGACAAACAAGCCTATATACTAACAGTACCTCTCTATTAAGAAGCACCTTTGCCTCTCACGTCTCCTTGTTTTGTTGGTTTTTGTTTGCTTTTCTATATTTCCATTAGAATATTGACACCCACCCTCTTGAGCTAGAGAGACCTATTCCTTATTGATGTCTGTGGTTCATATCAAAGACTTTGTGCTAGTCATGGGAAAAATTACTGGGTTTAATTTCAAAGTACCAGTAGTTAGTTTTATTGTATAACTTGTTGGCCTTAAGAATGGAGAACAAATTCTCCTAGGACAGTATATGAATTAATGTTACTTTGTTTCAAGACCAAGCAATGCCAAACATCCACTTGGTGTTGCCTATCTAAATAACTGTGTTCTGATTTCTCAGAACAAAAATCCTGTTGTTAGCCATTACAATGGCATACTGCCGAACTTTTAACAGTCATGCTTCAGTATTTCTAACTCTGACTCAAAATTAATAACAATAAGACATCTAGTATTAATTAACTGTGCTGTGTGACATGTATCCTTGCCAAGTGGATACTGGAATCCCGCTCTGAAAATATTTCAGTTTACAAAATCTAATCTCTACAACTGATCCAAAACAGAAAATTTCCAAACTTGTTTAAAATGAGCACATTAGAACCCTCATTCTTGTAATGCATTTATAACAGGAATGAAGTCTGGGTTTTTTTTGTTTTGTTTTGTTTTTTGGAATTTTGTCAGTTTTTTAGTAGATTTCCCCCTTCCTCCCCCCTGGAATGTAATGGAGGATATAGTCTATACAAGACCTTCACAATAGAGGGTTGCTTTCGATTATATAAAAACATCTGTTTAAATTTACAGGAAACAGGATTTTACAGTTGGCTTTTCTTCTGTAGTTTGTCTCATGAGAGTAAAGTTGAGCTCATGTTTGAGAAAAGCAGCTGATTGTGGAAAATCTTGATTAAAATGGATAGGTTTTTCCAGTGTTAAATGAATGCAAATTGAATATGAAATGATTTAGATGACAATATTGTGTAGTGATTAGGTAATTGGTGAGAATATAATACGTCTTGTCAAAAATTTCCATTTGGATCCTATGTAATTATTGATATTTAAAATCCTGTGAAGCCAACTTTACAGGTCTAGCTGTCAAATTATGTAAGCTGCTTCCTCAATCAATACCACTCTGCATTTAGCAATCATATCTTGTGATAAAGTGCAATAAGACCTGTCTTTAATGGGATATCAGATTTATACTATACCCAGTACTGCCTGAGTATGGTATACTATATCAGATTTATACTATATTCCGTTCTGATTCATTTTCACTCTCAGTTAAAATGAATCAGATCTCAAAATCAAGTTTGTGCTGTTTTTTTAAAATCTATATATCTTGCTCTTGGATTGTCTTCTGGCTTTTCAATTCCCCATCCCTATCCGCAATGTGTGGATGACAGTTAAAGGTTGAAAATTCAACCTTGGATACATACAAAATGTGTGCACAAAAATGCAGGCCCTGGCTCTTCTGGGCCCCAACTCTCTCCCCTCTTCTCCCCACAGCTTTTGGCTTCCCTGGCTCCCCACTGTCTGCCTTCCCAACTCCACCAGCAAGCCCTCCACTTCCTCCAGCCCCAACTGTCTGTCAGGCTCCAGTAGCTTGCTCCCTGTATCCAGCTTGCAGGGGTTTCCCCTGGGCCCTTCTCCATTAACTCCTCCTTTTGGCACTGTGGTGGCAGAGGGAATTAGACTGCTGCTGCTGCAGCCAACCTCAGGGAAGGGGTTATGCTGAGCCTGCTCCAGAACTCTGGCCTGTTGGCGCCCACTGGGGTGCCCTGTGATAATGCATAGAGCTGCTATGGTTGTCTGCTAAATAAGTGGTAGAGTGGCCTCTAGCTGCTGGAGGGGAGAACCTTGCAGCTCAGGCAGGATTCCCGCACTGCCTGTGTTGTCTTACAAGATCCTCCCCAAATTTGCCCTTGAATGTTGGCAACTCTTTTTACTACACAGGGTTGCTACCTGGCCAGTTTTTAACTGGTCTGGCTGGTTTTTGTAGTGCCTTGCCTGTTGCCAGTGGCAATTTGCCCTTTTTTTTTTTCTTTTTCTTTTTTTTTTGTCATGGCACCGATGTTCCCTCTGTAAACTGCAGCCAGCATATAACTTACAGTGCACACAAGTCACGTGGCTTGAAGTGGAGCATGGTTGGCACAGTACCCAGGTGCCACTCTGTAGGCCAGGCCCTCAACCTGCCAAACCCATGGCAGGTACTCACAGTGCGTGACGGACCTGAGGCTCACCATCAGGGAGAGAGAAGGTGGTGGAGACCAGGGTGGAGAAGGCAGGGGCTGCTGGGATGGCATGGTAATGGGGGCTTACTCAAGGGCTGGGGCTCCTGGGAGGGGGCTGAGTGTGGAAGCTCATGGGAATGTAACAGGCAAAGAGGCCATGAACCACCCCCAAGTCCCCACCTGCACTACTGCCTGCATGGGAAGGGATGAGGAGAGTCAGGCTGGTGGGGACCTGGGGAGCAGGTCAGTGGCTGGCTTTTCTGCATTTCAGAGCTGGCAACCCTACTACTACAATATTTAAGAGACCTTGTCCTTTGGAGATGATCTCCATATAAGAAATGCTTATTCCACAGCTGTACTGCACTTGGAGACACTGCCAGCCTGAACTAGTTAGTTTAAAAAGGAGTGAAAATTCATTTCACCTCCATCACTGCTTACCTCCCCTCCGTCACCTGGCAGATTTTTGTGGCTTTCCAGGCCTTTTCCCCCCTCTCTTGTTGTTGTATAGATCGTTAGTAAGAGATTGAACTAGTTATACAGGGCAAATGGCAAAATCCAGTTGTCACAGTTTCAGGGTAACTGCACCTCTATCTCTACCCCTACCCCTCCAGCCTTCATAGTCTAGTCCAGGATTGCCCAGTCAGGTTTCCAGATATCTGTGGGCAGGGACCTTTATCCCACTGCCCTACACTGCAATATCTCCAGCAAGCCAGTCTGCCTGAAGGCCAGTACCTGCACTTCACTTTCTCTCTTGGGGCTATGACCCTATTGCCAGCAGTTACATGGTACCACACAGCCCCTTCTGGGCAATGACATATACTCTTAAGATAAAAGCATTACGGAGAAAACATATAAAAAACAATAAACATTCTTATTCATGTGCTAAAAGTTTACCAGGAGTCACCCATCAGTCTTATGGGGCCCAAGTAGGCCTAGTCTTTCCAACTCTTCCGCCAAGGGTTGGGTCCCCCTGGGACAGAAGGTCCTGTCTGTTTACTGGATCAGAAAGAAAGCCAGTGTCAATTTGAACTCAGACTTTCTATGCCCAAAGCCCTTTCTTTAGGTCTCTAGCCAGCCCAGTTTGAACCAGTGTAGGCAAGCTTCCCCAGGGGGTGGTACCTCTCTGGAGGTGTTTAAATCAAGGTTATTCACCTTTATCACCCCCACTGTTTTTTGGTTCCTGGAGGAGCGGTGATAACCCTGCCATCTGGAATTGCATACAATCCCTGGCCCACAGTGCTACAGAAACTTAACATAATATGGTCCCAAAGATATTGTGTGGGTTTATAATTCAGGCTAAGATTTTGTCATGGATATTTTTAATAAAAGTCCGGGACAGGTCATGGACTTCCATTAATTTTTCATTATTGTCCGTGACCTGTCCATGACTTTTTTATTAAAAATATTCATGACTAAATGGGGAGCCTGGGCAGCTGTGGGCAGGCTGGGAGCTCTAGGGGCCCCCACCACCAATGGGGGCTTGGGGTCCCCCTCCGCTGGCAGCTAGGAGCTCCGGGGGTCCCCCCTGCTACTAGCGGCGGCTGGGAGCTCCGGGGATACCCTGCAGCTCCCAGACAGCACTGGCTGAAGTCACAGATTCCATGACTAAATCACAGCCTTAATTATAATATCTGTCACAGGAGTAGATAGTGCTGTTAAATACACAGAATAAACTAGAGAAAAAGAGAACCTGTTTCTTTAGTTTGTCTCTTTCAATTATCATGACTTTGGAGCTACTTGCAACAACAGTAGGTTAAAAAAATCAATGTTTATATTTTTAAGTTAGTGGTTTCCCTTTAATACAAAGATGTCAAGATTATCCTTTTTCTAGAAATATGTAGCTAGTCAGAAGATATTCTTCATTCCTATAGCTCTCTAGTCTTGCAGTTTAGACTGCTTTATTGTTTAATCTCTGTTTACACTTCTTCCCCAACCCTGTTATGAAGTGGCTACTTAGTGACATTCCAATTTTGGAACAGCCACTCTGTCTCAGTTTCAGAATAAGTATTGCATAAGAACAGGGCTAGTACAATTAAAAGGCAAGGAAACCCTTTGATGGGAATGGAAGCAGGTGCAAACCTTACTTGTACTGGCTTAGGTGAGTCTCAGTAATGAAGAGATTCTCCCATCAGGAGGGAGGAGATATGCTGGTACACTACTGCAAGATGTATTAGCATAGGGAAAGTATTATGATTTACTGGGTGAGATACTATATGGGTAGCAAATCTCTTATAAATTTCAGGACTCCTTTGAAACAGGTGGTTAACATGGTAATTAACCATTTGAAGCCCACCACACTCTTAAATTATTTCCATGTTAATTTTATATCTGAAGAATTAATGGCATTTTCATTCGGCTCAAACACCACAAGAATTTAACATATTTTGACATGCTAATAATTGCTTATGTAATAATACCATCAGAACACCGTACAAATGCTAACTCCTACTTTTAACACCCTGGTACAGGAGATAAATATTGTCCTCATTTCATAGATGGGGAAACAGATATGAGGATTTAGACAGACTCTCAAAAATGGGGTCCTTAAACTATGCTTCTAAATTAGCCATAGCATTTACAATCCTCACTTCATGCACATTTTTGAAAATATGACCTTTATGATTTGCCCAAGGCAACACAGTAAATCAGTTTTGATGCTGAGATTAAAACTACTTTTACTTGAAAAGGAATCCTTGCATATAGAAGGGTTTTAGCAGAAACTTGTACACTTTGTTGCATTTAGGCATCCTTTGTTTAAGATAAAACTACTGAATCACAAGCATATTGCCATTCACAAGCATACTGCCATTTTATTGTTCCCACAGAACTAAAGCTTTTTACAGTGTAAAATACTAGTAGTTATTAAACTGAAGTGTAAGAACGCATTGGAAAAGAATCTGAGAGATTGGGCTGGTCCACACTAAGCCCCCAGTTCGAACTAAGATACGCAACTTCAGCTACGTGAATAACGTAACTGAAGTCGAAGTATCTTAGTTCGAACTTAAAGGTACTTGCCGCGTGTGGACCCGCGGTAGGCAGGCTCCCCCGTCGACTCCGCCTACTCCTCTCGCGGAGCAGGATTACCGGCGTCGACGGCGAGCACTTCCGGGATCGATTTATCGCGTCTAGACAAGACGCGATAAATCGATCCCAGAAGATCGATTGCTTGCCGCCGAACCAGCAGGTAAGTATAGACGTAAACATTGTTAGGGATTGCATTTCTTACAGCACCATTTGTTTTGAAAAACTTGATCTAAGTACATTATTTTGAAGAGAGCCATCTAGAACCAATAGTCTGGTATGACCACTAACTTTATGATACGACATCAGTGTTGTCAGTATATGGAAGCTTTCAGAAACTAGACATTCCACATGCACAAATAATGTTTAAATATGTGGTGAGGTGTTCCACACGCTGAAAATGGCAGCAAGATAAATCTAAAAGCTGATAAGTAGTTGGTCAATATTTTTCACATAAAATTTTTGTTTAAACACAAATGTTTTCCCCTAAAACCAAAATTTTTTGTGAAAATGATTGACAAGATCACAATTTTCCAGAACATTATTTACTGTTATAATCAAAATTTTATAGAATTTTTTTCCAAAATCATTTTTGAATTTTTTTTCTTTTTATGAAAATACTGATTTCAGTAGGAAAAGAGTGTATGCTAAACAAAAAATATGGAGGGGGAAAAAGCAAAACATTAAAAATTGGTCCATTTTAAGTCCTGCAAAATGGAAATAACTTTGCATATATATATATATATATATTTTTTTGTTTTGCTAAATGCTTTTTGACCAGCTATAGTGACAATAACCTAAATTAGAAGCCTTTCACTGATTTGGGCTATTACTTACACTATTTATTTTCAAGTGCACTGTAAGTTGAGAAAGGGTTAACTTTTACTCTGGATTTCTGGTTTCCTGGCTTTTGTCTGTTTGTATGAAAGCTTTAACACTAGCTTTAAAAAAAATTTTTTTAAAGGCCTGGTGAACTCAATGCAAAAAATTCCTTTTAAAGACAAAACATATTCATGGAGAAGGATACTGTCTATTTACTCAAAACTAAAGCAGCTGTTCCAGCTAACACTGAGGTTAAATCAGTATGTAGACTTTACTTGTACTGCTTTCTTGTTCCTATGCTTTATATATTGTTCAGGCAATTATTTTAGAAAAATCTAAATTATAGATTTTTCTTATTTCCGCTGATATGTAATGCATGGTAATCTATGTTATCCTGTTTGTACATTTCCCAATTTTGAACATTAGGGTTAAATTGGAGAACGTTCACTGAAAGGAGTGATGGTTTTGAAGCTAAAAACTAAATTATTTCCCCTCACTTGGTTATTTTTTCAAAAGTGTTTGTACTATAATTCCGCCTCACAAATATCCTAGCAGTTATTCACCCCACTCCTGTATTTGAGACAAAAGTAGATAATGACCATCTTGTATAGTGCCTAAGGATACCAAAGTTTTCAACTTAATGAAATAGAAGAGTTCTTTATCATCCCAAATGGCCTGTTTTACAGATTGAGTGAGACTTGACATCCCTAAAGACTCAAGTGTGAAGAAATTTGCCTTACAACATTCTGAGTGGGGAATTAAAAATGCTTAAATCTGAACTGCTGCAGAGTTGGATGCAGCAGGATGCTAGGGATAGTTTTCTTAGGCTAGGTGTATGGTCCAGCAGAGTTTTTTCTTACGTTCTGGTGAATTTTTTTGGATACTTTCTTAGGGTACGTCTATACTTACCCGCTGGTTCGGCGGCAAGCAATCGATCTTCTGGGATCGATTTATCGCGTCTTGTCTAGATGCGATAAATCGATCCCGGAAGTGCTCGCCGTCGACGCCGGTAATCCTGCTCCACGAGAGGAGTAGGCGGAGTTGACGGGGGAGCCTGCCTGCTGCATGTGGACCCGCGGTAAGTACCTTTAAGTTCGAACTAAGATACTTCGACTTCAGCTACGTTATTCACGTAGCTGAAGTTGCGTATCTTAGTTCGAAGTGGGGGCTTAGTGTGGACCAGCTCTTAGAAGAGTGAGCATAGAAGGCAGAGAGAAATAATCTAAAACTTGAACAATACGCATATCTTCCTTCAGTAAAGTGCCATCTCATGGGTCCTCCTATTTCCAGTTTGTCCTCATGACTACTTCACCCCTCCTTTGTCCTATGTAGAGACTTCTTCCAGCAACTCAGGGTATGTCTATGCTGTACCGTAAACCCTGGGTTAGTAGAATAGGCATTAGCAGACCCTGAGTTTGTTAACCTAGGGTTTGAGCATCTACACTTTATTCCTATTCCTAATCCTAGGTTAGGAATTATTGAACCGTGGGTCCCAATTTTCTGCTCCAGTGTCTACAATGCAATGTGCAGGCTTGAGCCCCATCACCTATATCCTAGACTTCCTAATGCCATTCCAAAATGAGGCTGCTCTAACCTTTTTGTGGTGCAATGTGAGAACTTGACTGTCCAGAGGACGAAGAAAGTTGGCCTGTGGGATACTTTTGACAGAGTCTCAAAGCACTAGTCCAGTGGGGCAGTGTCTACACTGCAAAGCAATAGATCCCAGCTTAACTCCGGCTCAGACCCTCCAATTCTGTGGGGTCCTGGGACCCTGGGTCCAAGCTCTGGGTTAGCACAATTATTGTGTAGCTAGAAGGGGGGTTAGGCTTTAGCCTGAGTTCAAACCCTGGGCTTACACTGCAGTGTAGACATACTCTGTGGTTCCTTTACCTCTCCCAGTCAGCTGCCTCTCTTAGCAGAAGCCCATTTGATCTGAACAGTTTAGAGCAGTGGCTTTTCAAACTTTTTTTTCCCCTGGGGACCCAGTTGAAGAAAATTGTTGATGTCTGCAACCCAATGGAGCTGGGGATGAGGGGTGTAGGAGGGGCTCAGGGAAGGGGGTTGGGGTGCAGGAGAGGGTCAGGGATCTGGGGTGGGGATGCAGGCTCTGGGCTGGGGATGAGGGGTTTGGGGTGCAGGAGGGGCTCTGGGCTGGGGCAGGGGATTGGGGTACGGGGTTGGGGCGCAGACTTACTTCTGGCGGCTCCTGGTCAGTGGCGCAGCCGGGGTGTAGAGGCAGGCTTCCCACCTGTCCTGGCACCGTGGACCGCGCTGCCCCCCAGAAGTGGTCAGCGGCAGGTCTGGCTCCTAGGCAGAGGTACGCAAGCGGCTCTGCGCGGCTCTTGCCTGCAGGCACCACCCTCCCAGTTCCCATTGGCCGGTGCTCGGGGCGGGACCCCCTGCCTAGAAGCCGGACCCGCTGCTGGCCACTTCCGGGGCGCGGTGCGGTGTCAGAACAGGTAGGTACTAGCCTGCCTTAGCTGGGCAGCACCGCCAACAGGACTTTTAAAGTCCCAGTTGGTGGTGCTGACCAGAGCCACTAGGGTCCCTGAGTGCTGAGCAAGGCGACCCAGTGCCTTACATGCCGCGACCCAAACTTTGAAAAACACTGGTTTAGAGGGAGGTGCAGGGGATGAGCTGCTCGGATCCAGCTGCTGCTAAGGCCTGGTCAACACTACCCCCCCACTTTGGACTAAGGTACGCAAATTCAGCTACGTTAATAACGTAGCTGAATTCGAAGTACCTTAGTCCGAACTTACCGCGGGTCCAGACGCTGCAGGCAGGCTCCCCCGTCGATGCCGCGTACTCCTCTCGCCGAGCTGGAGTACCGGCGTCGACGGCAAGCACTTCCGGGATCGATTTATCGCGTCTAGACAAGACGCGATAAATCGATCCCAGAACATCGATTGCCTGCCGTCGGACCCGGAGGTAAGTGTAGACGTACCCTTTGAGATAATCAGCTAGAGAGGGTGAGGGAGGAGACCACTGAGCTCATCATCAAATGTGGGTGTTTCCCGTGGGGTTCCAAAGGGATCAGTATTAGGCCCAGTGCTATTTGACATTTCATCACTGATCTGAAAGTAAATATAAAATCACTGGTGATAAAATTTGCAGATGACGCAAAGATTGGTGGAGTTGTAAATAATGCTGAGGACAAGGGAGTGATGCAGAGCATTCTGGATCACTTGGTAAGCTTGGCCAATTCCAACAAAATGTGTTTTTAATACAGCCAAATGCTAAGTTAGACATCAAGGAATGCAGGCCATACATACAAACTGAGGGACAGTATCCAGTATTCAGTGACTGTGATGCCTAAATCCTTTTCAGAGTGGACAAGAAATACAACATGAGCTTCCAGTGAAATGCAGTGGCAAAAAGGGCTGATATGACCTTTGGATGTGTAAACAGGGAATTTTATATCTGTATACAGTGTTGGTGAGACTGATACTGGAATATTGTGTACAGTTTTGGTGTCAACATTTTAAAAAGACTGTTGAAAAACTGGACAGGGTGCAGAAAAGATGATTTGAGGGCTGGAGGAAATGCCTTACAAGGAGACTTAAAAGAGCTCAATCTGTTTAGCTTATCGAAAAGATTGAGAGGTGACTTGATTACAGTGTATAAGTCTCTTCAAGGAGAGAAAATACAAGGTATTAAAGGGCTCTTTAGTTTAGCAGAGAAAGGCATAACAAGAACCAATGGCTGGAAGCTGAATCCCAACAAATTCAAATTAGAAATAAGGCACTTTTTTTTTTTTTTTTTTTTTTTTTTAATGGTGAGGGTGATTATCCACTGGAATAAATTACCAAGGGTGGTGGTAGCTTCTCCTTCTCTTGATGTTTTCAGATCAAGACTGGTTGTCTTTTTGGAAGATGTGCTTTAGCTAAACACAAGTTATTGGGCACCATACAGGGGTAATTGGGTGAAATTTAATGACCTGTGACAGACTAGCTGATCTAAGGTTCTCTTTTGGCCTTCAACTCTATGAATCTATGCCAGATAGTTACATTTACATTTACAGCTAAACAGTTGTGGTAACTAAGTCCAAAATATACTCAGCAGCAGTTCAGCTCTGTGGCTAACCTCTGCTATGACTAGAGTTTAACCATAGTTAAGGATAAAAGTCAGACAAGTCACAGGCTTCCGTGAATTTTTGTTTATTGCCTGCAACCTGTCCATGACTTTTACTAAAAATAACTCTGAAAATCTTAGTCTAAACATTAGTTTATCCTCAGCCCTGTTTCAGTTAAACCCATTGCTGAAATGGTGCTACCTCCCGCTGTATATGCTGCCTTAAGGAGAAAGCTATCTTCTGCCACAGCACAGTCCTAGGACGTTGTGCAGGACAGTCACCTGGTGCTGGTTTTGAAAATGCAAATTACTGGCAGGCATGCTGCAGCAGTAGGTGAACGGGCACACCCAGGCCATGTTTGTATGTGTGATTTGCCACACATTTAAAACTGACTTCAGAAAAATACATCCGGTTCATACGCAGGGAGGCGGGGGGGTGGATCCACAACTATGCATTAAAATAGATTGCAAATCACCTTAATTTTATACCCATCACAAAATATCTTGGTTTAAGCGGCACAGTCAGCTATGAATATTAAGGGGGGGAAGTGTTAAAAAGCTAGTTGAGACTAAGACAAAGAAATGAACAAAATATTCCCTTCAATTAAATTAGTTACTTCATGTGCACAATTTTCCACTAAAACAAATCATTGTAAGATCTATGTAACCCATTAGAGAAACTCCTCAAAGCATATGTAACAGAACAGGAATTTCAATAACCAATAAAATAGGACCTAGCTCCTAATGTGTCAGACACTTGCCACTGTGGCACCTTGTGCTTAAATAATTAGGTGCGCCATTTGTTAGTAGTTCATTCTCTGGACGCTCATTTGTAAAATGAAAGTTCTTTGGCCAAAAGAATAGTTGTCCCCAAACTAAGTACAAGAGTTCGGCCTATTTTCTCTCTTAACTTAGCTGTCTAGGGACAATTGATGCTGGACGTTGTTGCTAAAGTTTGGTAGACATTTGGTATTCACAAGTCATTGACCACATCCTTTGCAAATCTTATCGCCCAGATAATGCTGAAGTAATGAAGTAATTAAGTGTTATTTTTGCTCTGTGGAATAGCTGCAAGCTTCCTGTTTAATCTTAATTTTATATCGTAAGCAATAATTTAGAGGGGAGAAAATGAGTCATATTTAAGTCTGCATTCCACATAAATAGGCAGTTTTTTAGAAGTTTGGTACTCTTTGATTTTTGTCAATTTGATCTTTTTCTAGACTCGGTGTGTTTGGATATCCAGATTTGAGCTTCATACATAAACCATAGGAAGATATCATAAAGAAACTAGCTATTTTGCACAGCAAGCTTGAAGCTCACCACCTGCTCAGAAGCATTTCTCATAATGGTTAAATGGAATATTTGGTGGCATTTCTGAGACACTTTCTCCACCAAAAGACATCTTGCTAAATTGTGATGTCCTGTGAAAACAGCAGGGAGAAGGAGCCCAATGTACAGCTCCAGTCCTGCAAATACTCACACACACGCTTAACTTTTACTACCATGAATAGTTCCACTGATTTCATCAGGGTACTCACTGTCCTTAAGTTCAGCATGTGTGTGTCAGTCTTTATCGGTTTGGGGCCTAAGATGGTAAATTGGTTTTCATGCTGTTACACTACTTGATTATTTAAACAGGTTAATGAATCTCTCTTTTGAGGTTGAAATAGGGTGGGAATTTACAAAGTCATACAGGGTTTGCATATACTAGAAAAATGGGTCAATGTTAGGATGGGGTGTGTTAACGAACCTTGATCTAACCATCATCGACTTGCAGCGTGATGCTATTTACCTTGACTGAGTTAGGAGTCTAGGGCAGGGGTAGGCAACCTCTGGCACGCGTGCCAAAGGCGGCACATGAGCTGATTTTCAGTGGCACTCACACTGCCCGGTCTTGGCCACCGGTCTGGGGGGCTCTGCATTTTAATTTAATTTTAAATGAAGCTTTTTAAACATTTTAAAAACCTTATTTACTTTACATAAAACAATAGTTTAGTTATATATTATAGACTTGTAGAAAGAGACCTTCTAAAAACGTTAAAATGTATTACTGGCACGTGAAACCTTAAATTAGAGTGAATAAATGAAGACTCGGCACACCACTTCTGAAAGGTTGCCGACCCCTGGTCTAGGGTATGCCCCATCATGCTCAGTGGAGGTAACTAGTATTGCACTGTGTCCATGCAAGGAAAAAATGGTAGTTTAAATCAATTGGCTAACCTTTTTAAAAAATAGTGTAGAAAAGCCCACATAGGGTTTCTGTACTGCTGTCACAAGTGTCTCTCTCCAGCAAACTAACTGCCATCAGCGGAAAGATTAAAATGCCAATCTTAGTGAACTTTCTATTTTCAAAAATACTTGACTTCCTCTCTGGTGAGAACTGCACCCTCTGGAATATACACTGAGCAAAATGGGTGCTGATTCCTTCTAATGTTTTGTCAGATTTCATCTGTATGAACTAAAGCCCTGACTGCTCAGTAGAATAGTCTGAAAGATGGAGGTATGGTTATAAATATCGGTAGAAAGCCAAGGCCTTGTTTTTTATGCAATGCTTGTATAGGGTTACCATATGTCTGTATTTTCCTGGACATGTCTGGCTTTTTAGTTCTTAAATCGCTGTCTGAGAGGAATTTTTAAATATCTATCTTAAAACGTCCAGGAAAATACGGACGTATGGTAACCCTAAGTCCAAAGTCCCGGGGCTGGTGGCACTTCCTGGGGCAGCTCCCGGCACCTGCCCACCGGCAGGAGCCTGCAGTGTGGGTGGCCCCTAGGCACAGAGGTGGAGGGGGTCTCCGCGTGCTGCACTGACTCCCTCCTGCCCAATCCTGTGATTGGATTGCAGGGGCAGGGCTTGCAGGGGCGGGGAGAGTGAGCCTCCCCCATCCCCGACCCGACCCTAGGAGCCAGAGGGACCTGCCAGATGCTTGCTTCCTGGGAGCTGCCCCAGGTAAGCACCACCAGGACTCCCCACCTCACCCCACGGCAGGTCCCTCTGGCTCTTCGAGTCGGGGGGGGGGGGGCAGCTTGTGGCGGGCGCAGCTCGTGGAGACCCCTTGACTGCCCCTGATCCTAGGAGCCAGAGGGACCTGCGGCAGGAGGGGGTGAGTAGGGAGCGGGGCGGAGTGAAGAGACGAGCGGTGAGCAGCAGGGGTTGAGTAGGCAGGGGTGAGGAGGCAAGAAGCGGCGAGCCAGCGGCAGGCAGGGGTTCTCGGGGCGGGCATGGGGGTTTCTGGCAGGGGAGTGAGAAGGTGAGTGGCACGTGGGAGGAGGCGAGCTGTGGGTGGGGGACTGAGGAGGGATGCAGCAAACCGCTGGTGAGGAGGGGTGCGGTGGCGGGGCCCAGCGGGGAGGGGACGGAACCTAGGGTGAACTGTGGGCGGGGCCGACACCCCTGTGGAGTGTCTTTTTTTTTTTTTTTTTTTTTTTTTAACGTTCAAATATAGTAACCCTATGCTTGTAATCACTGTCAGACTTTTCTGTGGTATTCCAAACCGAAGATAGAGTGCAGACATAAGATTTATGAGTGTGTCATTGTGAATGTATGTATGTACTCTAGCCTAATGCCTAACTCATGGAAACTAGAACTCTGCTGAAAAATATTAATCCATAATGAGTAAACTAAAATTCCTGCTTGCTTTATAAATTGAACCGTAACTATAAATCTTCAGTGATTGCTTTATTATTAAAGCAAACTAGTGTAAAAGGTGGGGAGAAACTAAACATTTCACCAACGTCTTCTCGTCTCTTGACTTTACTATGTTAATGGAATCCACTGCTACCCTGCAGCAGGCAATAGGTCCTGTGGAGAATATTTTGACCCTATAGCTGCAGTTCTCAAACTTCCTTGCACCGTGACCCCTTTCTGATAACAAAAATTATAATTATTACACGACCCCAGGTGGGGGGAGTGAAGCCTGAGCCCACCCAAGCCATGCCACCCCAGACATGGCAGGGACACAGCCAAAGCTTGAGCCCCACCATCCTGCGTGGGTGGGGGCCAATGACCAAGGACATCAGCCCCAGGCACGGGGCCAGTAACCTGAGCCCCACTGCCCAGGGCTGGAGCCCTTGGGCTTCAGCCCTGGACCCCAGCAAGTCTAACACCAGCCCTGGCGACCCCATTAAAATGGAGTCGTGACCCACTTTGGGGTCCCGACCCACAGTTTGAGAACCCTTGCCCTATAGTAATAGGAACCAGGAAGTGAGGTGAATGGAACATACTCACTATCATGATAGTGAGTACATAGTTTAGATTGCATTGATCATTTTGTTAAAATTTTCATTCTTTGTTAGGGGTTCAAATTAGTGCTGAACTTGAAATCTGGCTTCCAAGATATAAATCTGCGAAACTTCTGTGGTCAACATATTGGTGTCAGCATCTTTCTCTCCTGGGGCAGGGACTGATTTCTTGTATACGTGGATAGCACCTTGCATCTGATGAAGTGGGTTTTTATCCACGAAAGCTTATGCCCAAATAAATCTGTTAGTCTTTAAGGTGCCACTGGACTCCTCGTTTTTTTGGATACAGACTAACACGGCTATCCCTCTGATACTTTATCCCTTTTCTGGTAAATTCTGAGGTATCAGGGTTTCTGTCTGCTGAATGAGTAACTTGCTACAGCTTGGTTGAATTATTTGTCTGGCCTATAGTTGATTTGTAGATGTTAACTTAGCCTATTAAAAATAATCAAAACTGCAGTAGTTTGTCTTCCACTTCAGAAATACATATGTATGGGGCACTTCTAATGAACAGAATGGCTTCACATTTAAGTCATGAAGTGCCAAAGTTAGGGCTATCCATGCAATTTTAATTTGACCCCCTTGTGCATATACAATGAGACCTCTGCCTCATTCACTGTGTGGGTCAGATGATGAACGAAGCAGTGTGTGTAGTGAAAGAAATTGTTTTGAGTACCTCTGTTTCATTCATTGAAAAAGTTAAACAGTGAATAGTGAATGAGGCAGGAGTCTGCAGAAGTCCTTGATCATTCAGTGCAAATGTTGGATTGGATGGGATAGTATAAGGCATGTGGCCACAAACCGAATAATAGGATAAAAAGAAATATTGAATTAATACGTCTTTCACTAGGCAGTCTCTATCTTGCCCACTGAATGAGGCATGGTCCTGGTGAAAGGTAGTATGTGATTCTTTAAACTGTTAAAATGCACGCACACAATGCGGCATGGCCATGTCTGTCTGAGCAACTTTAACTTTGGCATTTGCTGATTTGAGTGCTTCCTTTTGCAGCCATAATGTTCTTCACCTAAATTTGGGTTATTGCTGATTATGCACTAAATATATCTTATGACTTTAAAAACAAACTTTGTGGATAATCTAAGGCTTAGATTCTAAGCACTATACCCAGATGTACAGACGCTCTTTTCTTAATCTGTGTACTATACAATTTTTTTAACATTAGCTGTAAGGAAACGTTAAGTTTTGCTTTGAGCACAGAGAATAAATGATTGCCTGCTGGTCAAAACTTTCCTAATTCACTCAAATCCCATTATAAAAGGTTCTGAATATTTTTATTAAAAAGGAAAGTACTCAAATAACATCTGAATAAAGAGAGAGAGCACCTTTAACAAGTTAACGTCAATGAAGAGTGCAGTATGCTTTTGATAAAATGATTTAAACACTGACTCCAATTTCTCATTCAATCAGTACCGTTATACACAGTCTTTGTAAGGTAAAATTTATCTTCAGTTCAGATCACAAATTAAGCCATCTTGTCTTTGTTTTTATTACAGTTGCCATAGAGTCGGTGCCCTTTTAGTGCAGGTCCTTTGACTTATTTCCACTATCAGTGGGGGGAGTGTATGTGTGTGTTGGGAGGTAGGGCGTTGTCATTGGAGTGAATTTGTACTGCTGGATCAAGTGGGAGGATGGGGCCGGTACCAGGAGCTGCCTAAGAATGCAGAAAACCTTTTTAGGATGGCAGAAGTACATTTTGTTCTTACTCTTAGGCTTGGTCTACACTTACCCCCCAAGTCGAAGTAAGGTACGCAAATTCAGCTACGTGAATAACGTAGCTGAATTCGACATACCTTACTTCGAACTTACCGCGGTTCAGACGCGGTCCACACGCGGCAGGCAGGCTCCCCGTCGACTCCGCGGTACTCCTCTCGTCTAGCTGGATTACCGCAGTCGACGGCGAGCACTTCCTGGTTCGATTTATCGCGTCCACACCAGACGCGATAAATCGAACCCGGAACTTCGATCCCCAGCCGCCGAACTAGCGCGGCAGTGTAGACATACCCTTAGTTGTGGAATTATTAGAGCTAGTCTTGGTTTTACCCTTCACTGGCAATGAAGCAGGCCATCGCACCTAGGATAATACATCCCCCTCTGATTACTGTCTATTTCTGGAATGTTTAGGAAGTCTACCAGCAGCCCCAGCGAAATTAGTCAGTTAAAATGAGATGATGCTGTCGGAATGAATAACCTTGTCTGTTTCTGCCTTTCTAGTTGGCCTGTTGCTGTGGTACTGCTGCTTGCTCCCTGTGCTGCAAATGCTGCCCCAAGATAAAGCAATCTACAAGCACCCGCTTCATGTATGCACTTTACTTCATACTGGTAACGCTCATCTGCTGTATCATGATGTCAAGAACAGTAGCTACTGAAATGAAAGCGCACGTAAGTAACAGGGTTTTTCAGTAAATTATTTCTAAAGGGAATGATGGGGCTCTCTTTTAATGCACCCTCATGTATAGATGGCAGAACTGGAAGGCCATAGCCCCATACCAAATATTTCTCTAGGTATATCCTTACAATGGGTCATTCTTGAAGCACAGTTCCAGTCATCTCCCTCCCCTCCCCCTTTAAAAAAAAAAAAAAGTGCTGTTCTGCCAATGCCTCTGTCTGACCTCCAGTTTGGTTTCATAAGGGAGCAAAGATCTAATGAGGAGTGGTCTTCTTCCTGTTTAGTTATGTGGAAACTATTTCAGTAAACACTATACAGGCTTCATTTGGATCACTTGTGGGATATGATAGAACAGCAGACCGATCTTAAAGCCAGCTAACACTTGGTGGACATTCTCTTCTCAAGGGTGGGAGGAGTCTCACCATGATTTCCTCACTGTGGTCTTCACACAAATGTTTTGCCCTTTGCTATTTGTCAGATTGTGAAAATGAATACTGTAAGAGGAAACAGAACAGATTCCAGTCTTTGAGGAGATGCTCTCTCTATTCCCTTAAACATTCCTATTATGAGCCTCTTGCGGGTACTGTTTAAAGTTGCATCTAAGTGCGGTAGTGGGTTTAGCAGCAGAGAAAATTAAAAAGGGAAGAATAATCCTTGAAGTTTTGTGTTTTAGGGCTTGTTTACACTGGCAAGTTTCTGTGCAGTAAAGCAGCTTTTTGTGCTCAAACTGCAGACGTATACACACTGCCAAGCCACTTTGTGTGCAGAAACTCCTCAGTTGCAGCGCTGCAAAAAAAAAAAACTCGACAAGAGTCGTAATGCTATTTGCGCAGAGGCTCCAGTGCTCTTTTGCCAGTGTAGAAGCTTGATTGCTTTCTGCGCTGTAATTGGCCTCTGAAGCTGTTCCATACTGCCTCAAATGACCACTCTGTTCATTGTTTTGAACTCTGCTGTCCTGGAGACATGTGCCCCTCTCCTTTCAAAACACCATTTCTGACAGCCCTTGTTTGCTGTGCTGATCTGCTCCTGGACACAAAGCAAGCCATTAATGTGGAGGAATGCTGGTGCTATTGAACATAGAAGCATGTGTGTGGGGAGAGAGTGCTGTGCACAGAGGCCCCCCAACCCAACCCAACCACTTCAGTTGAAAAGCAGCTGGCAATGTGGTAAGATGCCCATGGAACAATGGGATTGGGGAAACCTGCATCATGTGATGCTGTGCCTGCCCCATGAGGCATTGCAAACCCTTCCCAAAGCACCCTGCGGCCAGTTGCACAGTGGGATAGCTACCACAAGCTGCAACAAGCTTCTGTCATAGCCCTGGTCAAGCTCCCCTGCTGGACACTTTGCAGGCTGCTTTTTGGGCCTATATGCTGGGCCTGTGTGCTTTTAAGCTTCCTGGGTCAGAGCAGAGCCCTAGCACTGCCTCTGACTTTGTATTCCTGGGCACACTATTGGGGTGCAGCTCTTCCGTCTAGTACCCCTTTGTGAGAGCGGAGATCTGACAGTCTATCTGCCTGGGCATTGTAACTAGCTGTAACAAGTGCTGGTTCCCTTTTCCAGAGCTACAGCCTTGTGGGTACTCTGGTTTACAGTTTACTACTTCAGGGACACGTGATAGCTGAGGCACATAACACACACAAACTTGGCAAAAGTTCTTGTGGCGGTATGGTTTGGCCACTTAAGGGTAGTTGTGTGTAAGGTAGTTGTGCCCATCCTTGGTCATGTGACATGGCCTTTTAAGATTTTTGGGAGGTTTCAATGTAGAGAGAGGCAGATAAAGGAAGCGGTCACCGGGAATAATCTGCATTTGGAGAAAACCTCTCCTTCCAATCCTCTAAAGACCTGCGATCTTGTAGAGAGGTTGGGGCAAGATTCCCTCTCTCCCATCCAACCAGAACCAGCTCTGGGAAAGAGGGCTGTCCATCTACTGCCTCTTCACTCAGAACAGAGCCAGATACCAGCAGTTGGAAGGTTGCTGCCAGCTGAGCTCTTCTGGCCAGGGAGAAAAGAGGGAGTAAGGTGAAAAGGAGCCAACTGCAGGCGAGCCTGTTTGAAACCCCAGTTGTAACCAGCAGAGTTACCAACAAGGGTTGCTGTGGGCCTCCTGTGCCAAGGAGAGAGAAGCTGGATAGGCTATTTTCCCTTCCTCCTTGTCCAGGCCCAAGAAGGGCTGGGAAGTCCCCTGAGCCTAAAGGGCAGGATTTGATTGAAAGTTTGCAGGGTCTGCAAAATACAGTTCAAAATTTATGGCCCTTGATTGTCCTGGTAACAGGCAAGACTTTTTTTTTTTTTAAATGTGGTCTTCTAAAGTTCCCATTAACCCAGGTTGCCAGGCTTGTCTGAATTTTACCCCACTCAAATACAGGAGAAGAGAGTGTGTTCAGTCTTTGTTCAAAAAGATAAGACACCATTCAGACTAGACAGGACACTGTCCTCTTATCCAAGTGGGGCTGGTAAATCCTGAGCCATGTTTCAAGTTTGAGCCACCAAAAGAAGTTATAAAAACAGCAAAAAGGGCCACATGGCAATATAACAAAGCACATAAAGAAATGTGAAACTAAATTGAATATGAAAAGAAATGTGGAATCTGAATTTAATTATTTTGAAACTAACAAACCATAGATAAAGGATTCAATTTAATTACTTTATTTAAAATATTTTAATGTATTGTTTGGTTATTTTAATTTATTTTCCATTTATTTTGGAATCTGATTATTTTAGTTTTCTGTATATGTAATATGACTAATTATAGTACAAATACTATTTGGTTTGTATAGTAAGTGTTTTTCAAATGAATGATCACTATAACAAGGTGATATGCAAAATAAACATATTGTTGCCCCCTTGCAGAGAAATTTGCTGAAGCTAGGAGAATCCGTTTTCTCCAACCCATTATCCCAAGGAGTTCCAGTTTGAATGGGCTGGGAGATACCTGACTCAGCTCTGACAGCACAAGGTGAAATCCACATACGCTGAGACCTGGTGTAAAATTTATGTCAACATAGCTATGTCACTCAGGGGTGTGAAAAATCCACCCCTGAGTTATGTAGCTATGTTGACCTAAGCCCAAGTGTAGATACAGCTAGGTCGACAGACGAATCTTCCGTCAACCTAGCTAATGTTGCTGAAGGAAGTGCCATGGGCCATGTCTATGCTGAAGGAACTATAGCAGCACTGTAGCTTTGCTGCTATAGTTCCTGTAGCATAGACATGGCCTATGGCATTCAGTGATGCAGCAAGTTCATAAAATCAACCAGAATTCGTAAGTTGTACATAGATTCCCCAAATTGCCATAGCTCCTGACAGCACAACATATTAATGCGTGAGAGCTAAACTTTGTTTCTGTTACAGAACAAAAATCTGATTCTGCTACTTAAATAGGGAGTGGATTGAATTTTCAATAATTTAGTAACATAGGACAGGAACCTAGTTACTTTCTCCAGGGAATAAGCATCAAGCCTGCCTTTCTGTTTGTGAGTAAGGTGGTCTTAGAAGTTCAGAAGGGGTCTTCAGCCAGTGTTGCATTGGCTGTTTCACTGCACTCTTTTCCCAAAGAAAGTGTGCCATGGAACACATGGTTAAAGCTGCTTCCCAGTTTAATCAGCTATTTAAAATACTAGATTGATTCTGTTCTGCTTGCCTGTAGTCTGTATGGCTGACTAATACAGGCATATTGTTCCTCTTTGGCCTCTGGCTTTTTTAAGACACTTTAGTATGCCAAAGTTCATGTACCATCTTAATATTGAATTGCTTGACAGGAACTAGATTTTTCATTGTGGGACGCTTGAATGGAGAGAAGTTGAATATAATCCAAGAAATTGAAATTTTTGAAGACGATTTACATGTTTATGCCAAAAATTCATTAAATCCATTTCTTTCATTAGTATGGCTTTAATACAGTTTGTGTCTCTAACAAAGCAAGCATTCTAATCAAAACAGTAAACTGTTTCAGGGTCTCTAAGCAGCCCTCAACATTATGATTTTCAGTAATGCCAATTTCTCTGCCTGTTTTGCCTTGAAGTCTCAGAAGTAGGAAGAAATGGCACAAAGAGTTGTTAGTGTGAAGTGGAAAGATAACTGCTATTCAAAGCCATCAAATACTCTTAATTTAAAGAAGTGTCTGAAACTAGGCTTTCTTTATCTGATCTCTAATTTAGTAATCACGTTCTGGGATGTTAATTCAGCCCAGCCTCAGCAGGGTGCACCTTCAAATTCTCTATCCAGATTGGGAAACTGAGACATTAATTATGGGCTGATATTTAGAGGTGGTTTCAATGGGATTTCTGAGTGCTCAGCAACCTTGGAAGCCAGGCCATAAGCAAACTCTAATTCTCCAATATTTGTATAGACTGACCATCTGTTAAAAATAGAGAGCTTTGCTCATGAATTTTAAAACCTAGTCCAGTATTTTATTGGTCTGTATATCTTTGTGCCTGCTCTATCAATTTAGAGATCAAATACTCCTGTTAATATTGTGAACATCCCCTTTCATGTGGAGCGAATATTACCCTTTCTAACTCACCTTTGAAATTTTACTGATTTGATGATGCCATTTGAATGTTGTGCCAACCTAGCTTCTACTTTTTTGCTGTAAATTTGCCAAGTCTGAAGCGGTTCTATATCATCTGCCTTAGCAGCTTATCTGTTAACTCAATGATATCTAAGACACTTGTCTTGGGAGGGGACAGCTACAAGTGAGAGTGCAAACTTACGTTTGCGCAACTAAACTATCTGATGTTTTCAGAAAAAATGTTCAAATATAGTTTTAAAACTTTCATTTTAATAAGAATGTTTGTCTACCCCATGCACGTTGGGGAACTCTCACTACTTTGCATTCTGTCTAGAGAAACAAATCTCAGCATTGCCTATTTTATTAGTCTTTGTATCGCAGTAGCATGTGTGGACACCAATCGGGACTCCATTGTTCTGGGCACTGTATAAGCTCGCAGTAAAAACCATAGTGGCAGTAAAAGCGATCAAGTTATGGTACAATAAGCAGATCTCAGTTCATCACCTGTCTAGCTGGTAGTGCTGTGTGGGCATCGTGTCTGAGATAAGTCTTAAGGACTTGAAGACATAGGCAGCGAGTTATATGGGCCCGTGGTGCCCATGCTCCACCAATATTCAGGAACGTGGGTCCGGCTCTACCAATGTTGGGCTTATATTTTCAGAGCCGTCCCGTCCATAGGACAGACCAGGGCAACTGCCCCGGGCCCCATGCTTTGGGGGGCCCCCCGTGCTTCAGGGGGATGCAGGGTCCAGGGGGGCCTGGCACTGGCAGCAGCGAGTGACCCGGCTCCAGCCTGCCCTGCTCCACCCCGCCCCAACCCCACCCCACCTGGCAATAGGGTGGGGGGCTAAGTGCCTCCCCCTGTAGACCTGCCTGCTGCTGCTTGTCTACTCGTGCCAGAAATATCCCTCAACACCTTTCAATCACTTTCTGCTACTTCCAAGTACTGCATTAAGAGTTATTCCTCTCTGAAATAAATAATGAATTACAAAGTGTTCCACACTCATCCAGATGAGAATGGCTTTCAAAGATTATAAAGTCAGAAGTGACAACTGTGATCATCTGGTCTGACCTGTCTAACACAGGCCATAGACTCTTCCCTGAATAATTCTGTTTGGATGTTTTTCTAGAAGACATTCCTTAGTTAAGTCTTGATTTTTAAAATCTCTAATGATAGTGAATCCCCCATAATCCTTACGAAGTTGTTCCAGCAGCTAATTAACCTCACTGTTAAAAATTTGCACCTTAATTACAATCTGAATTTGTGTAACTTCATCTTCCTACCATTGCATCTTCTTGTTATACCTTTGTTTGCTAGGTTGAAAAGCCCTCTATTTCAAATTTAGGTACTTATGGAGTGATCACGTCATCCCTTAACCTTCTCTTCGTTAAGCGAAAGAGGTTGAGCTCCTTGAGTCTATCACTATAAGACTTATTTTCCAGTTCTTTGATTATTCGCATGGCTTTTCTTTGAACATCCTTCTTGAGCTGTAGACACCAGAACGGGACACAGTACACCTCTACCCGGATATAACGCGACCCAATATAACACGAATTCAGATATAACGCGGTAAAGCAGCGCTCCAGGGGGGCGGGGCTGCACACTCCGGTAGATCAAAGCAAGTTCAATATAACACAGTTTCACCTATAATGCGGTAAGATTTTTTTTTTGGCTCCCGAGGACAGCGTTATATCGGGGTAGAGGTGTATTCCACTAGCGGTCGCACCAGTGTAAATACAGAGGTAAAATAATCTCTTTACTCCTACTCATGATTCCCCTGTTTATATATCCAAAGATGCCATTAGTCCTTTTGGCTATAGTATCACACAGGAGTACATGTTAATTGATGTCCACCATGACTCCTGTGACGTTGCACTCTGTATGATTTTATGAAAGTATGCTGATGAGTGTGAATATAATGTAACTAAACTATGCTTCATGCAAAAGGTCTCTTGTAAGGTATCATTACACAGTTTATAATCTACTGAATGTGTTCATCCTATTTGTATGACTGTATCATTCTTGTATCTGAAACTAGAAATATGAAATATAACTCTGAGGGCCTATTGTAATTATGCAAAGTGTGGGCCATTTAATGGTGGTTTGGAATCTTGATGGCTTCCATTAACCAGGGCAATTGACTGTAGATGACTGTGTTTTACTTGTCAGCGCACACACACATAGGAAGACTTACAAGTGGGTAATGAAGTCTTACAGTGACATGTGATCATGTCACCTGAACTGGAATTCATCTTTAACCTGGTGCTTTTCCATTTAGAAGGAGGGGTGGGAACACCGAGCGGGACAAAGGATTCCCGTCTTATGCAAAAGATATAAAAGTGGGTGGAAAAGAACAAAAGGGGAGCCATCATGAGAAATCCCCTAGCTACCACCTGAGCTGGAACAAGGGTTGTACCAGGGGAAAGGATTGTGCCCAGACTAGGAAGGCATCCAGTCTATGAAAGAAACTTGTTGAAATATCTCTGAGGGTGAGATTTTATCTTTATTCAGTTTCATTAGTGTATTAGGCTTAGATTTGCGTGTTTTTATTTTATTGGTAATTTACTTTGTTCTGTCTGCTGTTACTTGGATCCACTTAAATCCTACTTTCTGTATTTAATAAAATCACTTTTTACTTATTAATTAACCCAGAGTATGTATTAATACCTGGGGGAGGCAAACAGCTGTGCATACCTCTCTTATCAGTGTTATACAGGGCGAACAATTTATGAGTTTACCCTGTATAAGCTTTATATGGGGTAAAACAGATTTATTTGGGGTTTGGACCCCACTGGGAGTTGGGCATCTGAGTGTTAAAGACAGGAACACTTCTGTAAGCTGCTTTCAGTTTAAGCCTGCAGCTGTTAAGGGATGTGGTTCAGACCCTGGGTCTGTGTTGGAGCAGACTGACATGTCTGGCTCAACAAGACAGGGTGCTGGAGTCCCGAGCTGGCAGGGAAAGCAGGGGCAGAAATAATCTTAGCACATCAGTTGGCAGTTCTCAAGGGGGCTTCTGTCATCATGACTCCCAAGTCCTTTGAAGAATTACTACTTCTCGGGATAGTCCTCCATCCTGTAAGAGGAGCCTACTTTCTTGGTTCTTGAGTTACATTTGGCCATATTAAAGAACACATTGTTTGCTTGTGCCCAGCTTACCAAGCAATCCAGATCAGCTCTGTTTCAGTGACCTGTCGTCTTCGTTATTTATTGCTCCCCCAATTTTTGTGTAATTGCAGACTTTGTCAGTGATGGTTTTATGTTTTCTTCCAGGACATTGATTAAAAAAGTTAAATAGCGTAGGGCCAAGAACTGATACCTGTGGGACCCTGCTAGAAACACAGCTGCTCAGTAATGATTCCCCATTTACAATTACATTTTGAGACTTTTCAGTTAGCCAGTTTTTAATCCATTTAATGTGTGCTATGTTGATGGTTTTTTTTTTTTTTTTTTTTTTTTTTTTTGGGTATCATTCTGGTTTTTTAATCAAAATGTTATACGGTACCAAGTCAAATGCCCTAGAGAAGTCTATTACATCAACAATACTACCTTTATTGACCAAACTTTGTAATCTAATTTTAAACAAAAAGTTAGTTTGACAAGATCTACTTTTTATAAACTCTTGTTAAGTATTAATTACAGTAACTCCTCACTTAAAGTTGTCCCAGTTAACGTTGTTTTGTTACGTTGCTGATCAATTAGGGAACGTGCTCGTTTAAAGTTGTATAATGCTCCCTTCTAACGTCGTTTGGCAGACACCTGCTTTGTCTACTGCTTGCAGTAGACCCCCCACCATTACAGCTAGCTGGTGGGGGCTTGGAACCAGGGTGGACCGGCAGCCCCCCATCAGCTCCCCACTCCCCTAAGTTCCCTGTGCAGCAGCTGCCCAGCAGGCTAGCAATTGCAGCTGTTCCTCCCCCCCACTGCCATGTGCTGCTCCTGTCCTCTCCCTTGGAGCTGCTCCCCGAGACTCCTGCTTGCTATGGGGGGGTGGGGAGGGAAGGAAGAGGGGAGCTAATGTCAGGGTGTCCCCCTCCCCCTGCTCCTGCACCCCGCTTACCCCATCTTCCATAGAGCAGGGGGGACACACCAGGGCTCAGGACGGAGGGAGCTTGCAGCAGCTGTGGTCTCAGCAAGCTGATCTAATTAACAAGGCAGTGTACTTAAAGGGGAAATGCGCATATCTCTCTCCATTCCTGCTGCCTTGTAGAGTGAGAGAGTTAACCCTTGAGGGCTCAGCCAATTGCTAGTTCATCATTTAGCAGTAAGGGAAATATCCCCCCTCTGACTCCTCCACCTCAACCAAGCTTCACAAGCATCATCAATATGTACCAGTATTAAATTATTTGTTTAAAACTTATAGTGTGTGTGTGTGTGTGTGTGTGTGTGTGTGTGTTTTATATAATTATATATATAGTGTAATAGTCTTTTGTCTGGTGAAAAAAAATTTCCCTGGAACCTAACCCCCTCATTTACATTAATTCTTACGGGGAAATTGGATTCGCTTAACATTGTTTCGCTTAAAGTCGCATTTTTCAGGAACATAACTACAACGTTAAGTGAGGAGTTACTGTATATTGCTCTCCTTTAATTCTTTGACTCATGTATCAGCTTTTGCATCATTATGCCTGAAATTGGTGTCCAGCTGATTGGCCTGTAGTTACCCAGGTCATTGCATTTACCCTTTTGAGATCCTCTCACAAATTTAGCTTTCTTCCAGTTCTCTGTAACTTCCCCAGTATTCCAAGACTTATTGAAAACGGACATTAATTTTCCATGGAGCTCCTTAGCCAGCTCTTTAAAAACTCTCAGATGCAAATTATCTGGACTTGCTGATTTTAAAATGTCTGATTTTAGTAGCTGCTCTTTAACATCCTCTTGAGTTGGAATAGAATGTATTTCATCATATGATATTATATTACTCTGCTTTTTCCCAAACACAGAACAGAAATATTTATTGAACACTTGTGCCTTTTCTGCGTTACTGTTGATGATTCTACCATATCTGTCTAGTAATGGACCATAAGAACGGCCATACTGGGTCAGACCAAAGGTCTATCAAGCCCAGTATCCTGTCCTCTGACAGTGGCCTATGGCAGGTGCCCCAAAGGGAATGAACAGACAAGTTATCAAGTGATCCATGCCCTGTCACCCAATCCCAGCTTCTGGCAAACAGAGGCTAGGGACACCATTCCTGCCCACCCTGACTAATAGGTCCATCAATGGCTATCTTCCATGAATCTTATCTACTCCCTTTTGAACCCTGTTATAGTATTGGCCTTCACAACACCCTCTGGCCAGGAGTTCTAGAAGTTGACAGTGTGTTGCGTGAAAAAATACTTTCTTGTGTTTGTTTTAAACCTGCTACCTATTAATTTAATTTGGTGGCCCCTTGTTCTTGTATTATGAGAAGGAGTAAATAACGCTTCCTTATTTACTTTCTCTATACCACTCATGATTTTATAGACCTCTATCATATCCCCCTTTAGTTGCCTCTTTTCTAAGCTGAAAAGTCCCAGTCTTATTAATCTCTCCTAATACGGAAGCCATTCTAATACCCCTAATCATTTTTGTTGCCCTTTTCTGAACCTTTTCCAATTCCAACAGATCTTTTTTGAGATGGGGCAACCACATCTACACGCAGTATTCAAGGTGTGGGCGTACCATGGATTTATATAGAGGCAATATGATATTTTCTGTCTTATTATCTATCCCTTTCTTGATGATTCCCAACATTTCTGTTTGTTTTTTTGACTGCCACTGCACATTGGGTGGATGATTTCAGAGAACTATCCACAATGACTCCAAGATCTTTCTTGAGTGGTAACAGCTAATTTAGACCCCATCATTGTATATGTATAGTTAGGATTATGTTTTCCAATGTGCATTACTTTGCATTTATCAACAGTAAATTTCATCTGCCATTTTGTTGCCCAGTCACCCAGTTTTGTGAGATCCTTTTGTAGCTTTTCGCAGTCTGCCTGGGACTTTACTATTTTGAGTAGTTTTGTATCATCTGCAAATTTTGCTATTAAGATTATTTTTGTTCCTAATACACCTCAAAAACTCCTTATTGTCCTCAATTCTGCATTGCCATAGTCCTATGATACATTAACTTCCTGTTGCAGCACTGTGTGTTTTGTGTGTTTTGTGTGTTTTGTGTGTTTTGTGTGTTTTGTGTGTTTTGTGTGTTTTGTGTGTTTTGTGTGTTTTGTGTGTTTTGTGTGTTTTGTGTGTTTTGTGTGTTTTGTGTGTTTTGTGAATATTCAGGCTTTGGACATATTTGGCTGATTTGGCATGTGGATTGACTGCTGTGACTCCAAAGAAAGCAAGTTCACCGACCCCTCACTTGTACGCTCCTGTCATTCATTTTTGTTTACTAATGTTCTGCTTGCTCAAGTAATCCTGTCTTGCATGCCATACTAGCCATGTTCTGAAAGTGTTTGGAGGTGAAAATCTTTCAAGAGTTGCAGTCTGGCTTGAATCTGATCATCCAGTCTTCTATCCATTTGCTCTCTCACCCTTTCCGTTTTGCTTTTCGAGTTGTCGTCTGGGACAAGCAGAGACCAGCATTCTTCCTTTCTTGGAGCTGCACAGTTTCTTTACGTAGGGTATTGTCTACAACCTCGGTATGCTCCCCAGACCCATTTCTCTTCCTTGAGATCATCTGAGGTTGAGCAGCTGCTGAATTTATTTTTTCCATCTTGTTCCTCTAAATCTTTGAAGAGAACATTTGCTAGAGCAAAACACTGTGTGCGTCAGCCTCTGTTCATGTAAGAAAGGTGAACTTATGATCCCCACTCTCATCTGATGGTGTATTGCTCTATAAGTCTCATTGGTTCAGGTTGGGGGCTCTGAGGCTACAGAGAGACTTTAGTTTCCTTTAAATTAATGGTGTTTCACTGATTATTAAATCCTTCTCTTTGGGGTCTGCTCTAGCTGTGGGGTGAGGGGGTGAGGTCTAGTCTGCATACAGAGACACTGCACATAAATGGATAAAAGTCACACAAACCTGCTTTTTCAGGAGACATTTCCAGAGTATTCCGTTCCACGTTAGCGTGGTGAGCCTCTGAGGCCAGAATGAGAAAAAGAGAAAACAAATAACCACACACAGTTAGGGCAAGGCCTCAAAGGCAAATATTTAACAAGTGGGGAAAGGGATGGAATTTTCCTACCTTTCTGCCAATTTATTTTTAAAGCAGAGTTATGGTGCCAATCTTCCTTTAAAAGTGGTGGGGAGAAGGGGATTGTAGGCATTTGACAGGAGTTGTCAATTGTGGCTCCAGACTTCCAATCCTTTATAATCTATGTATCGCCTCACCCGTTGTATGTAGGTTACCCCTCAGTCCAGACTGATGTTTCAGTGACCCTGAACCATAACTTGTAAGTGTGAAATACATCCAATTAGCTATTTTTAAGTCAGCTGTATACATGTAAACTATATAAATTCAATCTGCTTAATTATGGTAAATCTTGTGTTATGTTTAATTGTTTCTCATTGTGTGTTTTTCAGATTCCTTTTTATAAGCACATCTGCGAAGGTATTAAAGCAGGTGAAACGTGTGAGAAGCTAGTGGGATACTCTGCGGTATATAGGGTCTCTTTTGGAATGGCATCTTTCTTCTTTATCTTCTTCTTACTTACCATCAAAATTAACAACAGCAAAAGCTGCCGAGCATACATTCACAATGGGTAAGTTTTAGTTTGTTCGCTTAAAATCAATTGCTCTTCTAAAATCAAGCAATAAATCACATTCCCTGTGTAGTGCTAGATTTCCATACTGCATTTCTTTTTGATTATGTATAGTGTTATCAAAAGCACTGAGTTAATTTTGATAGTTTGTTTGACATAGGTACATAAGTGCGTATAAGTGAATTCTAAGTTGTATTCAGACTGGTAGTAATTCCTTTGTACCAGAGAGCAGTAACCACTACTTAAGGCACAGCTATCCTATGAAACAGACAGCACTTGTGTTGAAGACTTTTAATTTCTTTTATAAATAAATGATTCCACTTTGGTTTTGTCTTCCAGGTTCTGGTTCATTAAGCTTCTAGTTTTGGCAGCCATGTGCTCAGGAGCTTTCTTCATTCCAGATCAAGACACCTTCCTTAATGGTACAATTTTATCTTTATGTGTATACACTTTCCATTCCACTTGTATGAGTGCCTATAATCTTAACAGTAGAGACAGATTGGTTATTTCTGTATTCCTTGTTACAGTAAGCAATGATAGTGCTAGTAGCTGAGTGAATGAATGGGGTTGGCTTAGTTGTGTTAAGACTACTTTCACTTCTTTCTTAGTTTTGTTAAGAATATTTTTAACTATATATACATGTTGTATACACATGTGCAGGGCACGTGTGTGAACAGAAAAACAAACTTGTGCTGCCTTGCAAGCTTTTGGATTTACAGATAGTCATAATAAGTGCCGAAAAAATTAGACACTTAAGAGTAGGCAAAAATTGGGGTTTTTTTCTGGCTGACATAATTAGCTTTATGCTGTGGTGTTATAGCTGTGTTGGTCCCAGGATATTAGAGAGGCGAGGTGGGTGAGGTAATACTTATCTGTTAACAGAAGTTGGTCCAATAGAAGATATTACATCACCCGCCTTGTCTGTATAATTCGCTCTGTCATAGTCATTACTTGCAACAGAGAGAGCTTGTTCTGTTCGTAAGGTGGTACAGTAAGCCAAGTGTAACAAAACATAAAGCAGACTGGAATCCTCTCTCTTGAAAACTAGCAGTGACTGATTGTAATGAGAGACTGGATCTTGTAATTGTTTAGTTTCCACATTGTTTACATCTAGTAGTATAAAATTAGATTTCTTGCTGAGATGTTGTATTGCCAATTATTTATTGTGGATCCTGTTTCTATAGCAGTGTCTGAAGCCATTTTTGTTAATTAGGAATATAAATTGGTAGCAGTTACTGTTACTAACTCTGGGTGAGTGGTTTGAGAATATTTTCTCAATCCTATGTAAATGTCAGCTTTTGGGGGGAGATTTTAAAAAAAAAAAAAAAATCGTTAGGGAGTTAGGAGCAAAAGTCCCACTGAAATTCAGTGGGATTTGTTTTCCGAAATAAAGCCTCGCACGGATACAAAATTTATATCCACAGATATGGATATCCACTGGTATAAAGTGGATATCCGCAGAGCTGCAGGGCTCTACCATGAACCGCAGTGGCAAATGTAGCAGCATGTTGGGCTGCTGCTCGCAGGAGCCAGCGCCCAGCCTGGGAAGTTCCACTGGCATGGCAGTACTACCCCCAGCCCTGCCCACTAGCCAGGGGCGGCTCCAGGCACCAATGCACCAAGCGCGTGCCTGGGGCGGCAAGCTGCGGAGGGGGGCCTGCCGGTCGCTGTGAGGGCGGCAGTCAGGCTGCCTTTGGCGGGCATGCCTGCAGGAGGTCCGCCGGCCCCGCGGCTTCGGCAGCAATTCGGCGGCGAGTACGCCGAGGGCGTGGGACCGGCAGACCTCCCGCAGGCAATGCCGCCAAAAGCCGCCTGACTGCCGTGCTTGGAGTGGCAAAATACATAGAGCCGCCCCTGCCACTAGTTGGTTACGTATTCCTTGTTCCTTAATCTTTAAACACCCACTGTATTAGAAAGTGATGGAATTCTAGAATACTTACTATTTGGAGGCATTCATGCTTCCAGGTCCGCCTCAGTGAGCCTTTCCACTGTACTGATTCTCTCGAGGAACATGAACATGTGTAAGTGGAGAAAAAGTGGCTCTTGAGTCAGGTCATAAACAACAATCTTCTGATGATTCTAAACAGGAAACACTTCTTCTCCCCCAGTCCTAGTTTTGTTTTGCACAGAAAAATCATGTTCCAGGAAGCAAAGTAAGAGAGTGAGTGTGTGTGTGTGTGTGTGTGTGAGAGAGAATGTCTTAGGGGAGGGTGTTTGGAGAGGGGATTGAAGGAACTGCCAAACAGGAGGCATCTGCTTTTCACTCCACCTCCCAGAAGGTTTCTGTAGCTCTCCCCTCTTTCTATTTAAATAAAATACATTTGTATTACCACTGCTCCCTGCCCCCATCAGTTTGGCTGGGGAGGAATCATGTGCAACTGCATGGTTTGCATGGCCCTATTACTAGCTCTGTGGTGCGCGCATATACTACCTGCAATTTAACCTTCTCTGATAGGTATGGTTCTTGCTTGGAAATCTAGGTACCTAGTCACTGAGTAGGGGTGAGGAGCTTACCTGTCTTCTTCTCCCCTCCCCCTCACATACACATAGCCCATTCCACACCTATAGTTTTGTACTCCGCTTTGCTGACATTTTTACAAAAGAACGACATGCTCATTAAACTAATACAATAGCTTATCAAAACTGACAAACAAATGATATTACTTGAGTACTTTCAGTCTAACAAACAAACCATAATGCTACAGTAAAACAAATGTATATAACTCTGCCAAGAGTAATGTAAACTAACACCAATATTGTTTGGCTCTTATAAGTCTTAAGTTTTCCTGGCAAAATAGTACTCGGGTCACAGTTAAATTTTACTAGCACATTTCCCAGTTATAAATTGTTAGTGCGGATAGCTGACTGTCTATAGTTATAGCCTAAGGGTCAAATTTTGAGTGAGAAAAGACGACCCCCCCCCCCCCAGACACCTGTATTACTATGTGCATTTCCAAGCTATAGGACATGCAATGACTCCAAATGAGCTTTTAGATAGCTGCACACATTTCCTTTAGAGCAGTGGTTTTCAAACTTTTTTTTTTCTGGTGACCCAGTTGAAGAAAATTGTTGTCCACAATCCAATGGAGCTGGGGATGAGGGGTTTGGAGTGTGTGAGGGCTCTGGGCTGGGGCAGAGGGTTGGGGTGCGGGAGGGGGTCAGAGCTCTGAGCTGGGGGTTCAGACTCTGGGGTGGGGCTGGGGATGAGGGGTTTTGGGTGCAGGAGGGGGCTCTGGGTTTGGGGGGGCTCAGGGCAGGGGGTTGGGGATTGGGGCGTGGGCTTACCTCGGGCGGCTCCTGGTCAGTGGCATAGCAGGGGTGCTAAGGCATGCTTCCTGCCTGTCCTGGCACCAGAGACCGCACTGTGTCCCAGAAGCAGCCAGCAGCAGGTCCGTCTCCTAGGTGGAGGCACTCAAGTGACTCAGCGCAGCTCTCGCCCGCAGGCACTCCCCCCGCCCCCTCAGCTCCCATTGGCTGGTTCCACTGGCTGTGGGGGGGCGCGCGCACACACACACCCCGCCTAGGAGCCAGACCTGCTTCTGGGGCACAGCGCGGTGTCAAAACAGGTAGGAACTAGCCTGCCTTAGCTGGGCAGCACCACCGACGGGACTTTCAACGGCCCGGTCGGCGGTGCTGACCAGATCTGCTGCAATCCAGTCCCTTCCATTCTGCAACCCAGTAGTGACCTGCAGTTTGAAAACCGTGGCGTTAGAGCCTTTAGTTTTGCACAAAAAATCAGGTGTCCGGTCAGGATGCAGATTGACCACTCTGGAAAGGAAGTGACAAAGAATTACTCACATGTGGCTTTTGTGGTGACCCAAAGGCTATTTTGTTGTATGTATTCACATCCAATCTTGATTTAAACCATTCATAGGTGAATGCAGAGGATTGTCTGAGAACACTTTTTATTCCTACAAATATGAATATTTCCCCTTATTTTTTACATGGTAAATCTATGTAATTTTGAATCTAGTGATAGTCATTTTCAGCCTCAGATTCCTCAACAATTTTAGGTTTTAGGACATCTGTAAACTGATGCCACCACTTTTTTGCACCATATACCAAGATTTCAGTAGCTTCTCTTCATATACAGTAACTTTCTCCACAAAAATTCTTCAGGTTAATGAACTTGTAGTGGATATTCTAGAAGGTGTGGAGTGCCATAAACTGAATCATATCGATCAGTCAGCTGGGATGGATGTAAAGTTGCACTGGTCTTTCAGATGACCCCTGCCATTTTCAGGAAGGTTTCTAGTTAAGGTTAATTGAGATGTGTCTTGATGAGCTGTATAATGGTTTCACTGCATAGACTTTTGCCCTAATGCCACAAAGCTCAGTTTTATCTAAGCTCTCAAGTTCAACATAATTGGAAATTGATCTTTTCCTCTCCTTTCTTCTCCCTTCCCTCCCCCCCCTTGCAGCCTGGCGCTATGTAGGTGCAGGAGGAGGATTCCTTTTTATAGTCATTCAGCTTATCCTGCTTGTGGAGTTTGCACACAAATGGAATAAAAACTGGTATGTGTCTGGCAAGCAATCATTTGTATAATGTATTGTAGTGCAATCCTTCTTTAAATGCATGTTTTTATTAATAGAAAATTAACCACAGTATTTAAAAATACCAGAGACACTATTTTATGATGGCAGGCAACTATACTTAAGGAAGTATACTTCCCAACCTTCTGAGTCTCTCTTCCTACTCTTTACTCGCTCTCCTTCCCCATTTTGGATGCCATTTCTCTCCCTCTTATTTATGACCTCTTGTTGCTTTGTATTTGACTAAAATAGTTCTGTTTTTCCAATAAATAGTAATAGTGCTGCTGCAAGGACCCCATCATTTAAGCCTCTTCACTTCTGTATCGGTATAATCCATTTTTGATAAAATGGAGTGGATCCATACAGCATAGCCACAGCACTCGAGCAATGTTGTAAACTGGTGGATCCTGTTTTGTTTTCATGCAAGTTTATAGACACACCTTAGCCCAGTTTTTAAATAAGAGCTGCGCCACTTGTTTCCACCCAACTCTACAACTTTCCTTGATCAGTCCCCTTGCCCAGCCTCTTTGTATAGGCTTGATTTCCCATTTGTGTAGCTTTGGCACCTTCCTTCCCTGCCCCATTAATATTTTAGAACTCTTAAATCACACACACACACACACACACACACACACACACACACACACACACACACACACACACACACACACACACACACACACACACACACAATATCCCCTCCCTTTAGCTATTCCCTGCCCATCCATTCCTCTGTCTTTCTCTGTTCTTTTGTTTTCAGTTATCCCATTAGCTTGTAGGAAAGGTTTAAAACCCTCTGCTCTCTCCCTTTTCTCCCCGATAACTGTTTTCCTTAGGATAGGATAAATATGTTCTCTTGTCACAGCACAACCACTGCTGCCAATAATTAACTGTAGCAAAACCCCAGTGCTGTCAGTGTGACTGAGAGGAGACTTCCAGCGGTGGCATTTAACTCAAAGACACCATCTGCATTACAGATTTTGTAAACCATTTTGCAAATCATTTCTGCCCTGTTAGCACAGACAGTATCATCCAGTACAATCAGGTTATCTGATACATTGTTCCCCCAGGATCAGTTCTTGGGGTGTGGGTGGGAGTGAGGAATTCAGGACTCAGTAAAACTTGTAGGATACAGAGAGCCAAAAGAAGGGAGAATGGTTGGATGGACAAAACCGTTATAGTGGTAGGTGGATAAGAATAGCTGCAGTGTATTTAACAGTGGTTTTCCAGGGCTTATGTAATGGAAGAACTTCACTAATGAGCTGGGACCTGGAAAGGTCTCGTCCTTGGCTCCAGCCAAGGAATTCCCTACATTAGCTAGGAACCACGATTACAACAGTCTGTCAAAGATTTGCAGATGGCTCAGTCTATGCTGTTCCAAGTTTTCAGAATCTTGCAGGCGCTATTTATGGAAATAGCCAGGCATTAAAACGTCAGTATAACGTCTTGATATATGATCAACACTAGCATTATGGAATGTTTTATAGATCCTAGTGATCGCAAATGAATCTAGCGAGGCAACTATATTTTTAAAATACTCAGGAGTCATGGCCTATACTGCTGAAACAATGTATGTACAGTACTATAGAAAGCAACATGCTGACTTTTGTGCAGCTCTGATGGTCATATAAGCTACCTGGATAAGGAGTATATGTTAAGACTAGTGTTTTGAATATTTTTTCTATAGCTACATATATTTTCTTTCTTACAAACAGGACGGCGGGCACAACACATAATAAACTGTGGTATGGCTTACTAGCTCTGGGCACTCTCATCTTGTACTCCGTTGCTGTGGGAGCCGTGATTTTGATGGCTGTCTTTTACACACGCTCAGAGGGCTGCACATACAACAAGATCCTGCTTGGTGTAAATGGTGGCCTGTGCATTCTTATTTCATTGGTAGCCATCTCACCCTGTGTCCAAAGTCGTAAGTGTGCTTATCAAATCTTTTGTCTATTTGTTTTGTTGGAGATGGGACACCTTGCGAGTTCTCTGGAGCTACTGCTGGTTATCAGACTTAGCAAGGCTGATGTCATCAGGGGTACTGACGCTGTGTGTGTGTATACCTTTCTTGCGTGTGCGTGCGCTCTCTCTCTCTCTGTTTTGAGTTAGATTTTATGTCACTCTGTCTCCATAAAATCCATACCATACCCTCTCTTCTCCGTGTCACTAAGCATAACATCACGTGTAGACAGCATAAGGGTAAGGATAAAAGGGTAAAAAACAAGGGTGATGTCATGGTAAGGGTCTACTACAGATCACCACCTAACCAGGAAGAGTAAGTGGATTAGGCTTTTTTTTAAACAACTAACAAAAACATTCAAAACACAAAACTTGTTGGTGATGGAGGATTTCAACTACCCTGGCATCTGTTGGGAAGATATTACTACAGGGCACAGATTATCCAACAAATTATTGGAATACATTGAAGACCACTTTTTCTTAGAGAAGGTGGAGAAAGTGATATGGGGAGAGGCTGTTCTAGATTTGATTCTGACAAACAGGGAGGAAGTAGTTGAAAACTTGAAGGTGGAAGGCAGCTTGGGTGAAAAGGATCATGAAATGATAGAGTTCATGATTGAAAGGAATGGTAGGAAGGAAAACAGCAGAATAAAGACAATGGATTTCAAGAAGGCAAACTCAGAGAATTGGTAGGTAAGATCCCATGGGAAACAAATCCAAGGGAAAAAAAAGTTCAGGAGAGGTGACAGTTTTCTAAAGAGCCATTAAGGGCACAAGAGCAATGCATAAGAAAGATAGGAAGGATGTAAGAGACCACCCTGGCTTAACCAGGAGATCTTCAATGTCCTGAAAAGCAAAGAGTCATACAAAAAGTAGGTCAAATTACAAAGGACGAATATAAAAAACAACAACACAAGCTTAGAAAAGCCAAGGCCAAAAAAAAGATTAAACTAGCTTGGGACATAAATGGTAACAAGAAAATGTTTTACAAATACATGAGAAGCAAGAGGAAGACCAAAGACAGGATAGGCCCATTATTCAATGAGACGGGAAAGACAATAACAGAAAACACATCAGTGGCAATGCCCTTTTTTGTTTCAGTTTTCACCAAAATGGTTATCAGTGATCAAATGACTAACGTATATGTTCGACAACATAGTGAACATCAGTGTAAATGGGGTAGGATCTGAGGCTAAAATAGGAAAAGAACAAGTTAAGAATTACTTAGAGACAAGTTAAATATTTTCAAGTCAGCAGGGCCTGATAGAATACGTCTTTGAATACTTAAGGAACTGGCTGAAGAGATCTCTGAGCCATTAGCGATTTGTGTTTGAGAACTCACGGAGGAAGTGAGAGACCCCAGAGGACAGGAAAAAGGTATTATATTTGCCCATCTATAAAAAGGGGAATAAAGACAACCCACTGTATTATAGACCAGTCAGAAAAATAATAGAACAAATAATCAATCACTTTGTAAGCACCTAGAAGATAAGGTAATAAGTAACAGTCAACGTGGATTTGTCAAGAACAAATTATGTCAAACCATCCCAGTGTCCTTCTTTGACAGAGTAACATGCCTTGTCGATAGAGGGGAAGCAGTAGATGTGATGTATCTCAACTTTAGAGAGGCTTTTGATACTGCCTCACATGATTTCCTCCTAAACAAACTAAGGAAATATAGCCTAGATCAGGGGTTCTCAAACTGGGGGTTGGGACCCCTCAGGGATCACGAGGTTATTACATGGGGGGTCATGAGCTGTCAGCCTCCACCCCAAACCCTGCTTTGCCTCCAGCATTTATAATGGTGTTAAATATATTTAAAAGTGTTTTTAATTTATAAGAGGGGTCAAATGCAGAGGATTACTATGTGAAAGGGGTCACCAGTACAAAAGTTTGAGAGCCACTGGCCTAGATGAACATACTATAAGGTGGGTATGCAACTTGTTGAAAAAGCATACTCAGAGAGTAGATATCAATGGTTCACAATCAAGCTGGAAGGGCATATCGAGTAGGGTCCTTCCGGGATCTGGGTCCAGTTCTAGACAATATCTTCATACATGATTTGGATAATGGACTAGAGAGTACACTTGTAAAAGTTTGCAGATGATACCAAGGTGAGACAGTTTGCAAGTGCTTTGGAGGATAGGAGTAGAAATCAAAAAATGACCTTGACAAACTGGACAAATGGTCTGAAATAAATAGGATGAAATTCAGTAAGGACAAATGCAAAGTACTGTACTTAGGAAGGAATAATCATGAAGTGACTGCCTAGAAAAGAGTACTTCAGAGAAGGATCAGGGGTTGTAGTGGATCACAAGCTAAATGTGTCAACAATGTAATAGTGTTGTAAAAAAAGTGAGTGTCATTCATTTAGCAGGAATATTGTAAGCAAGACACGAGAAGTAATGCTTCCATTCTACTCAGCACTGATAAGGCTTCAAATGGAGAACTGTGCCCTGTTCTGGGCACCACACTTTGAAAGAGTTGTGGACAAATTGGAGACAGTCCAGAGGAGAGCAACAAACATGATTAAAGGTCTAGAAAACCTGACGTAAGAGGGAAGTTGAAAAATAATTGGGTTTGTTTAATCTGGAGAAGAGAAGACTGAGGGGGAGGCGGGCATAAATCTTCAAGTTGTAAAAGGTTATCAGTCTCCTTTTTATAAATTTGTTGTCCTTACCCACTGAGGACAGGACAAGAAGGGGCTTAAATTTCAGCAAGGGTGGTTTAGGTTGGACATCAGGAAAAACTTGCTAACTGTCAGGTAGTTAAGCAATGGAACAAATTACCTAGGGAGGTTGTGGAATATCCATCATTGGGGATTTTTAAGAGCAGGTTTGTCAAACACCTGTCAGGATGGTCTAGATAATACTTAGTCCTGCCTCAATATGGGGGATTGGGCTAGATGACCTATCGAGATCCCTTCCAGTCCTATATTTCTGTGATTTTCTATGATCAGCATGCCGGTATCTTTGATACAATTCCCTGATAGGGTGGACACACAGCAGAGGTTTCACATGCATAGCCATCGCTAGGCGTGGAGCCACTTATGCTACCTTTGCTGTAATAACATGGTTAAGAGAATAGCATTCAAACCCATTCAGCTCTGATTTCATGCTCATTTCTCACCGTCATACAGTTGCCATCTATCTGTTTTTGAGACATGGGCTGGAACAATTCACAACCATTCTAATTTTTGTTCTTTCACATCACACTTTGTGTTTCAACAAAAATTTTGTGTTTTGTGGCATCTTTCATGCACTGGGACTGAAGATACATCAGTGATTCAAGTAATTTCAAAGTTAAATGATGATAGGCAATTAAAGCTATTGTTATTGTAAGCCAGTAACTTACTCCAAGTGTGAATATTGTTTTTGAGCTTGGTATAGTTGGCCAGAGCACAGTATTTATTTCTTACTGGTTTGGGGATCTTAACCTCCATGGAGCAGCCAGTGGAGAAAGGGATGTTTCCTTGTGTCCTTCAGAGGAAATACGTATCTAATCTGTCTGGAAACTTTCTAAAGTGAAAAGGGAAAGGATTAAATAATATTTCCCATGTGAAAAATACTTTGACCATTTGAATTTGAATTTGTTTGTTTTTCAGTTTATTAAAGCCCATAAAAATGCTTCAGTATCTTACCTTTTTCTCTCTAAAGGCCAGCCACACTCTAGTTTGTTGCAGTCAGGAGTTATCAGCTGCTATGTCATGTATCTCACCTTCTCATCTCTGTCAAGCAAACCACCAGAAACTAGTAAGTTATCTTGAGCTTTATTAAAGTCCTTTAAGGCACGCTGCATCAAAATCCTGCATGGTCATGAGTTCAATGCAAGATGCTAGCTTTGGCAGGAGAGACTAGTGTAGGATGGAGGCCAATGCATGCAATACCAACCAGAAAGATGTATATCCTTCTTTAGTTTCAGATTGGACACTTTTGTCTGCCCTTTTTCCGCTTCTATCCAGTAGATTTCCTCCCCCCGTTGCTATTTTAGCTGCCATTACAATCAGATCTATTGCTTTCTTCCTATAAGTAGGGCCCTACCAAATTCACAGTCCATTTTGGTCAATTTCACAATTATAGGATAAAAAAAATTGTTAATTACATGATTTCATCTATTTAAATCTGAAATTTCAGTGTTGTAATGGTAGGGGTCCAGTCCCAAAAAGGAGTTGTGGGCGGGGGGGGGGGGGGGTCGCAAGGTTATTGTTGTGGTATGGCTCCTTCAGAGCTGAGCAGTAGCAGCGCAGAAGTAAGTATGACCTGGTATGGTATTGCCACCCTTACTTCTGCACTGCAGCTGGCGGGGCGCTGCTTTCGGAGCTGGGCGCCTGGTCACCGGCCGCCGTTCTGAAGGCATCACAGTAGTAAGGGTGGCAATACCGCAAACTCCTAAAATAACCTTGCGATCCCCCTGCAACTCCATTTTGGGTCAGGATCCCCAATTTGAGAAACGCTGGTCTCCCCTATGAAATCTGTATAGTATAGGGTAAAAGCACACAAAAGACCAGATTTCATGGTGGGAGACCAGATTTCACAGTCCATGACATGTTTTTCATGGCCATGAATTTGGTAGGGCCCTACCTATAATTGATGTGCTAGATTGGTTCCATGCTCCCAATTAACAAAGCAAACTACCTAGTTTTTGACCTCATTTTTCCTTTCATATGAAAAATTACTCTCATATCTTTTGTTTCAAGAGCATTTGAGTAGTACTACAATTGCTGTTCAGAGAATAAAAAATTAAGATTTAATCCTCACCAGATATGGGTGTCCTCGTACTTCTTCACATGTATACTAATTCGAACACGTTGTGCCTCATATTTCCAGAGCATCTCCAGATGCCAAAAAACCTTGCTATAGTTTTTCTAACATTAGGCTCTTTTTAAAAATTTGGTTTGTCTCCATTTTTCTCTCAAGAAATTCCTTTTTGGAATCCATCCAGACTGGTGAATCTAGTGAACAGCGAGCCATTTTCCAAGCTCCAAAATAGATTTCTGTGATTCAGATGAATTGCACCTAACCTAGTGTTGGGCAACCTGTGCCCATCAGGGTAATCTGATTGCGGGCTGTGAGACCTTATGCTGATGTTGACCATCCGCAGGCACTGCCCCCCGCAGCTCCCAGTGGCCGCGGTTCTCTGTTCCTGGCCAATGGGAGCTGCGGGAAGTGGCAGCCAGCACGTCCCTGCGGCCTGCCGCTTCCTGTAGCTCCCATTGGCTAGGAACAGCAAACCGTGACCACTGGGAGCTGCCGGGGAGTAGGGGCGGTGCCTGTGGACAGTCAAAGTCAGCATAATGTCTCACGGCCCACAATCGGATTACCCTGATGGGCCCACATGTTTCCCACCACTGCTCTAACTTCTGCAATTTAGGCTAGTCTTGGTAAGAATTGCCTCCTTTTTACTAGAATAGCAGTAACTAGAAAAGGAACGGTGAAGAAGGACTTAGTGATGTGTAGGCTTTCATCTGTCCACCTATCAGAAGGAGAGTTGGAGAATGACACACAGTGGTAAATCTGAATGAGACACCCAATTTATAGTCAAGAAAACTCTTGCATTTGCAAGAGCATGCACTAGGCAGGTAGGTATTAGAAATATGCCAGCCCTTGGTTCAAAGCAGATGTACACCTCTACCCCGATATAACGCGACCCAATATAACATGAATTCGGATATAACGCGGTAAAGCAGCGCTCTGGGGGGGGCGGGGCTGCACACTCCGGTGGATCAAAGCAAGTTCGATATAACGCAGTTTCACCTATAATGCAGAAAGTTGTGGTTTTTTTGGCTCCCGAGGACAGCGTTATATCGGGGTAGAGGTGTATTTGTCAAGCAAGAGTATCTGTCTGTACTCTGGGACACCAAGGACTATGCCGGCAGTTTGCCAGGAATCTGAGAGCAGCAGCTAACTTGCATACATTTTAAAATAAAATATGCCCATAACCTTGTCCTCAGTGCATCATTTTAGGAGTAGAGTTGCCACAGGCCATATTTTAGACCTCACCGAGCCTATATTTGGTACTTGGGCTGCCCTTAAAACACCCCTGTCTTAAACACACATAGTACAGGATAATGTGAGCCAAGCTTTACAAACAGTAACACATTTATAATGTATGTATAATTTTAAATTTCTTCAGATGTCACTTGGCCCTCCAAAATAGGGGGGAGGTGAAGTGTTGGTGACTGGCCCAGCAGAGAAGCTGGGATTTTAAGAACTACCTGACATTTCTCCACTCTGTCCTGGTGAACCAGCAAAGTGCTGAAGTTTATTGTAGTTCTGCCCTTCAAGAAACAACACACCTGGCAAGTCTAATTTCAGCCTCCCAGCCTAGATAATCTTTCTAAAAAACCAAAATGTTCTTGATGTTTCGGGAAACAAATTTATTTTCTTTAATCTGAAGTCAAATGAACTCGTTAATTGTTTATTTATTTATTTTTTAAGTCTTGGATGAGAACCATAAGAACATTACAATCTGCGTACCTGACTTTAGCCAGGGCTTGCACAGAGATGAGAACCTGGTTACTGGATTGGGCACTGCTCTTCTGTTTTGTTGCATTTTATATTCTTGGTAAGTCTTTGTTTTTTGGGTTTTTTTTGTTTTGTTACCCTACTGTAAATTAAATTAAACAGATTAAGATTTTATAATGTGTGCAATGCAAATGCAAAGGAATTGCTAGAGGTAGAATTACATGAAAGGATGGAAATTAATCTGATTAATCATACTTTCCCAGAGTGGCTGGATGTTTCTTCTCTAAAATGATCAGTGATGAAATAGGCAACTCTGAATCCTAATGATTTAGCGTTTTATGAAAAGGATCCACATCTACTGGTGGAAGAAATTCCAAACGTGAAGCATTGCCTTCCTGAGTCTGCAGATATAGCTGGTTTAATGTGTCTGACTGCATACGCAGGAAGACAACACTACCTTTGTTCATATTTGAAAACTTTCTTAATCATCAAGATCAGAAACATCACTTTTTCACAAAGTCTTATTCTACAGAAAGTACCACCAAGTAGTAGCTTCTCTGATAGTAATTTGGACATGGTTTGTGGTTTTTAACTGTGTGGCAAACTGCCGGGGTAGTGTGGTGTTGCTCTCCATCCGTAGCCACCCATGTAAAGGACCCCAGTCTAATAAACTTCCTAAATGCAATGTGCATAATGAATTATGTCTTTCATATGTATGTGATCAAGCACTGCTAGTGTCTGAGAATCTGAATATGAAATTGACTAGAAGCCTTCCTGAAACTGATTAGTCTATTTGGTTGTCGGAGAGAAATGCAAAAAAGCAAACAGTGAAAAGTACAGTAGAGTTAAGAACACTTTGGAAATGGAGGTTGTTTGTAACTCTGAACAAAACGTTATGGTTGTTTTTTCAAAAACGAACAACTGAACATTGACTTAATACAGCTTTGAAACTTTGCAGAAGAAAAAAGCTGCTTTCCCCTTTTTTTTTTTTAGTAGTTTATATTTAACACAGTACTGTACTGTATTTGCGCTGCCTTTTTTTTTTTTTTTTTTTTTTTTTTTTTTAAATCTCTGCTGCTGCCAGTTTGTGTACTTCTGGTTCCAAATGAGGTAGGGGTGTGTGTGTGGGTGTGTGTGTGTGTGTGTGTGTTTGACTGGTCCGTTCGTAACTCTGAGGTTCTACTGTAACTTAGATATTTTTATTTTTTTAATATTGATGTTCACTAGTAGAAAGGGTGTTGTTAGTAATCTACTGAAAGACACTTTGTGTTTAGAAAAAACTTTTACCAGCAGTCTTTTTAAAAAAATTCTAATAGCTTTATGATTTATTCTTAAAATTTAGCTCAGCTGAAGAATAAATATGTTGATGTGGAAAGTAAATACAAGTAAACAGCTGCTCTGGTACAGCAATAACATGCCCATTTAAAAAAAAAAATGATTTGAAATACATGTTGTATTAAAAAGCAGAAATCCCTTACAAAACCTTTTTAATCTGTGTGTAGAGGGAGGTGTGACAGATTGTCTTAGACTTACCCTTTTAAGGTCAGAAGGGACCATTATGATCGTCTAGTCTGACCCCCTGCACAACGCAGGCCACAGAATCTCACCCATCCACTCCTGTATCAAACCCCTAACCTATGTCTGAGCTATTGAAGTCTTCATATTGTGGTTTAAAGACTTCAAGGTGCAGAGAATCCTCCAGCAAGTGACCCGTGACCCTCGCTGCAGAGGAAGGCAAAAAACCCCTAGGGCCTCTGTCAATCTGCCCTGGAGGAAAATTCCTTCCTGACCACAAATATGGTAATCAGCTAAACCCTGAGCATGTGGGCAAGACTCACCAGCCAGACACCCAGGAAAGAATTCTCTGTAGTAACTCAGATCCCACCCTATCTAGTGTCCTATCGCAGGCCATTGGGCATATTTACTGCTAATAGTCAAAGATCAATTCATTGCCAAAATGAGGCTATCCCATCATACCATCCCCTCCATAACTTATCAAGCTTAGTCTTGAAGCCAGATATGTCTTTTGCCCCCACTGCTCCCCTTGGAAGGCTGTTCCAGAACTTCACTCCTCTGATGGTTAGAAACCTTCCTCTAATTTCAAGTCTAAACTTCCTGATGGCCAGTTTTATATCCATTTGTTCTTGTGTCCACATTGGTACTGAGCTTAAATAATTCCTCTCCTTCCCTGGTATTTATTCCTCTGATATATTTATAGAGAGCAATCCTCTCCCCTCAGCCTTCTTTTGGTTAGGCTAAACAAGTCAAGCTCTTTGAGTCTCCTTTCATAAGACAGGTTTTCCATTCCTCGGGTCATCCTAATAGCCCTTCTCTGTACTTGTTCCAGTTTGAATTCATCCTCCTTAAACATGGGAGACCAGAACTGCACACAATATTCCAGATGAGGTCTCACCAGTGCCTCGTATAACGGTACTAACACCTCCGTATCTCTACTGGAAATACCTCGCCTGATGCATCCCAAGACCGCATTAGCTTTTTTAACGGCCATATCACATTGGTGGCTCATAGTCATCCTGTGATCAACCAATACTCCGAGGTCCTTCTCCTCCTCTGTTACTTCCAACTGATGCGTCCCCAGCTTATAACAAAAATTCTTGTTGTTAATCCCTAAATGCATGACCTTGCACTTTTCACTATTAAATTTCATCCTGTTACTATTATTCCAGTTTACAAGATCATCCAGATCTTCCTGTATGATATCCTGGTCCTTCTTTGTATTGGCAATACCTCCCAGCTTTGTGTCATCCGCAAACTTTATTAGCACATTCCCACTTTTTGTGCCAAAGTCAGTAATAAAAAGATTAAATAAGATTGGTCCCAAAACTGATCCACGAGGAACTCCACTAGTAACCTCCCTCCAGCCTGACAGTTCACCTTTCAGTATGACCCGTTGTAGTCTCCCCTTTAACCAGTTCCTTATCCACCTTTCAATTTTCATATTGATCCCCCATCTTTTCCAATTTAGCTAAATTTAGTCTTATGCTCTAAAAGAACCTCTTTGGGGGTGGCATTGAGACTGCCTTTTAACAAGGTGGAGCATCCAGTCCTAATACCTGGAGAAACCAGGCTACCCTGGTATTTCCTATCAGACCTGAATCTGGGCACATCAGTCTGTACATTTGTGGTATCTAGGTTATATTATTGCAACTTCTATCTGGGAATGAACCAGGAAAAAACTCCCAATTGCTTAGCAACACAAGTTGCCATGTAACTGATCTTTGCGTTGGCTCTGCACTGAATAAGAGTCCAGTTCAAAATCTCCATCCTCCAAGAATTTGGCCTTTGCTGCCAATGCCACCCCAAAATAGCTGTATTAGAAGAGGTGATGCAACGAGTCCTCCCATCTGGAGAAACAGCACTACCCTGGTAACTCCTAGACCTGGATCTTGCCACGAATCCATATATTCATGATGATCCAGGTTGATTATTGCAATGACCTCCTATTACATCTACTTTCCACTGGAACAATGAATCTTTCAATCAATAGGGAAAGATTTGTCAGTGTGGAAGACAGACTTTTTAGAAGAGTTGAAACTAGGCTATGGAGCATTCTCTCAGGAAAGGCAGGACCACAAATACCACCATGTTCAGAACTAAATGAGAAACTCATTTCTTTGTGGCTTCCTCCTCAGTACGAGATCTACACTCCTCTAAATGGTGGGAAGGAAACAAGGGGTAGAGTATGTTGTTCTTTTGTTAAATGTTTTAGAATGGCTGGTTTACTACAGTTCTGGGGTCCATATAAGTACCTAGATGGAGATCTGTGTTAACATTTCAGTGTGGGTCATGGGGAGTTTGTGTAACATAGCCATCCTTCCTCTTTTTCAAGATAAAAGCTGGTTTCAGAGAGAAGTGGGGTGGAAACTGGTAAGGATTCCCCCAACAAACAGACTTTACAGGAAATGGAATAATGATGGTATTAATAATCTTTCCTAGCAAATAGTTTATAAATACTGATTATTTCTGTCTGCTAATTATGAGTTTGTCTCATTTTGCAAGGCTGTGACTGTGGTCTTTATTTACAGGATCGGTCAAAGCAATTGCTGTAAAACTAGTCTACACCTGTCATGCATAGCAGGGAGAACCTGTTCTGAAATGCAAATCAGTATGTTTAGCTTTTATGTTGACTGCTGGCTGGTGGCATTGACATTAATAGAAGCTGTCTAGTTTTTTTAAATTCATGATTACAGAATGAGTCTGGTGGTGGTGATCTGTCCTGTAGGTTTCTACTTGCACAGAATAAACCTTTCACAGACTTGGCACTTGACCCTACATCCTGTGTTCTCACTTCAGTTGCTGCAGAACTGGACCCTTGGGGTACGTCTACACTGCAGCTGGGAGTGAGACTCCCAGCCTGGGTTACACAGACTCGTGCTTGGTTCATTTGACTTAGTACGCTAAACTCAGCAGCACGGCTGTGGCTCTGGCAGGCATTTGACCTAGCCACCCAAGCTCAGGCCCAGGGTCTTGAGGGCATGAGCTGCAGCTTGAGCCACAGCATCCACAGTGCCATTGCTAGCACACTACCTGGGCTGGGAGGCTCACTCCCTTCTAGCAGTGTAGATGTTCCCCATGAGATTTCTCAGCATTGCAGGAAACATATACTTACACTGCATGTTATGGTGCTATCTTCTCTTTGATCCTAGTTTGACCTCAACAACTCGTGCAAGCTCTGAAGCACTGAGAGGAATATATGCAACGCCTGAAACTGAAGTGAGTTAACTATTCCCCTGAACTGTAACAGATTGCTTCTTCCCACCATCCCATCTCGGTGCTGACTTTCAAGCTGTCTGTCTTCCGATCGTATGTATGTATTCATGTAGAATTTAGAAGGATGATATAAAAGGGTCAGCTGCCTTTTTGAGCAACCCCTTGTGGACACAAGTGGCTCTGCAGGACTCTGCTTCCGTTTTCCCTCTTCAGGCCCCGTGCAACACTTCTGTAGTTCAGCAATGCCCTTCTTTGGGGCTGGATTTATTACAACAATACAATCATTCCCGAAACAAAGTTCTCAAATCCCCATCAAGTCTATGCTCCCAGTCTTCCTGCTGGGGGTTCTCCCACGGTCTTCCCTGCCTGGAGCCTGCTCCCTCCTTGATAATTTAGGGTTCTCTGCTGGAGCCTGCTCACTCCCAGCCGCCATTCCCTGCCTTGGCAGGCCTTTGCTGACGTCGCTCCCTCCAGCTTCATGCTGGTGTCTTCTCCCCAAGCACTCCCCACTTCTACAGCTTCCTGCTGCTTTTTGTAAGGTAATCACCTGATCCCTGCTCAGGTGTGCCTTCTGATTAACTAGGGTTTGCTGGCTCTAGGCCTTCAGGGGCAAGCCACTCTGTTACAGATAGCTAAGTAAAAAGCCTATTCACACTCCACATGTTCTTCCTGTCAGGAAAGGTGGAATTTCCTGACTCTTTACTGCCTGGGCTGGCTCCTCAGCAGCTCCAGCTGGTCCCTCAGAGGACTTGGCTAATGTGTCCTAAATGGTATGCTGCTGTCCTTGCAATTTTCCCCCTAGCATTCTGCAGACATCCTACGATGATACAACTTGCATTAAACTGGGATGCAACTGTTCCCCAGAAGCTCACTTCCTCTCAGAGGCAGAAAAGTCAATATTTATTAGGAATATAGGCAAAGATTGCAGAACAGGGCAGTTGAGAAAATTCAAAGGTAGTAAAATGTGATCAAAAGTATTAGTGCTCCATATTGGGGTTTCTTAATCTCTTCCCACCCAAAACCACTAACGCTCTGTTTTGTGTCCCCCCCCCCCCCCCTTCCTTCTGTGGCTTTCCTTGGCATTTTTACAGTGAAAAAGATAATTAATGTACTGCCACCACTGAATTGCCATGCTATATGTGGTAAAAGTAAGCCATTCTATTGCATACGTGCATTTGTTAGCTTCACAACTGTCTAACAGATGTTGTTGTCAGCTCCCAGTATGGAAGACTGAATTCCCACTTCCATTCTAGTTCCCTTGTTTTAGTTGCTGTAGCTTCCATCTGAGGTAGAAATATCCATGTTTGGTCTTATCCCAAAGGTGAATTCTGTGGGAAAACTTGAGCAAAATAACTCAACCTACTTAACTCTGAGCATTTAAAAAAAAAATCAGCTTTTTAAATATGTTCACTCAGAATTTGTACACTCTGCTATCTAAATGAGTCAAGGTAAATACTTCAAATTTAGCTTTTTTTTGTAGATCAAGACTCCGAGACTTAGAGCTGATCCTATGTATTGTAACAGCTTCTTTCTGGGTGCCATGAAACTTGGTACAGAATCTAAGCTTTCATACTGTCATCTTTAAAAAGTAGTGTTTCTAGCCTTTCTTGGTTGCAAAGATAAGTATTTAAAAATGCTACAGTAATTAACTATTATATACTCAAACATGCAGGTAGTACTCATATATAAATCTTTGAAAAATAGTAACTATTGCTTATGGCTCAATATTTAATAGATATTATTAGCACTCCATTTTGCAAAATCACTATACTTCAAGCATGTGTACCTGGTACTCCAGGCACATGCACACACAACCTTAATGATGAGCCTCTGTACTGGATTCCAGTGCACATATTCTGCCTCCTTACCCATCAGTTGTGCATACTTTGATCCAGAATAGTGCTTGGGCTGCTTCAGACCCCAATCTTGTCTTGCCAGTGTGAGAGTTGAAGCAGTTAAAGCTTTATTGTATGTTAGAATGCAAATTGCTGAATGGGAAGCAGAAGGCACTGGCTGGCACACCAGTCTTAGCCTGGCAACCCTGGTCCATTTGTCTGAGAAGGTTGAATTGCTTCACTCAACAGTAGAGTTATTTCTAAATCATTTGGTTTTAAAGAGTTGTATGGGGACTGTTGCATGTGAATATAAAGTAATGACGGGCAATGACCAATTAATTGCATTCTGATTATCTTCACTGTGATAAAGGGCCTTTGTTGTTTGCCAAGAAATGTAAACATAATTCTGCAGCTGCATCTATTTATACAGAAAAGTCTTTCTGTACCTAAACTAGAGATAATTAATTGCTCGGAATGGCTTTGTATGCAAGCCAACAGTACTAATTACATTACTTAATGTGCAAGGCCTGAATTTCTGACGCGTGTATCCAAAGAAAGTGTTTTTTCTTTAAAGGAACCTGGCATTAACTTCAAGATCTTGATGTAGCCAAATAATAATGGAAGCGAAAGCCAATAGTTCTTGTCCAAATTTAACTTTAATAAGTAAAGAACCCTGTTAAACCAAACTATAGGAAGAGCCTTTATTCTCCTGTTTAATAAGCTTAGTCAGCCAATCTCTTAAGCAGGAACTTTGCTAGTTTTTTTGCCATCTTTTGCATCCAGAGTATTTATTTAATCATACAAAGCTAGTGTGAAAATCCTTATCTATTAAACTGAAGTATAAAGATCACAAATCTTAAAGTACAACATAATTTCTTGGTATGTATACTTCAAAACCAAATACCCCCTCCTCCAAATGAAACCGAAACTTATTAGAAAACAACAGATGTTGGAGATGTAATATAGAAAATGCAGAGTTAATACATATACTGTGGAATTGTGCAGAAGAAGAAAAATACTGGGAAAACACACAATAAAAGTGCAATGTTGTATATTAGAAGGCAGTGGAAATAGGAAAACACGCTGGCAGTACCCAAATGCATTTCAGAAGTGTCAGTGTGCTACCAGTGAAGAACTAGCTTCTAGACTGAGAAATGAGACTTGTCCACCAAAAAACAAAACAAAAAAAAAAACCTTGCTTACATAAAATGGTATGAAGATAAAGTAACTTTGTTTACTACCGCTGACTCCAACCTCACAAATGTCCATTTAAGTTTGATGCTTAAATTTGTATAATCAGTCTTGCTGAATGTAGTCAGAATCTTTAATATTCCTTGCATCCTCATTTCTATAAATAAATGTTACTTTAAAAAACACCTGTGACTTAGGTCTGAAGAAAGAACTATGGTACACAACCATTTTACAGCATTACTCCACTGTAGCTACACTATTCTCTCGTAATTGGAATATTGGTCTTAAATTATGTAAAATGGATACGTGCAGTATATTTCTCCATAAATGGTTAATTGACACCAAGACTTGCAAAGTAGGTGCCTAACTTCCAAAAGTTCTATTGCTGTAAATTGCTTGGTTATTCCTGATTGAGGCTTTAGCTGTGTTGTCTGTTGCAAATATACAAAGCAGTGTTTTTATAAGTTAGTATTTGTAATTTAGGCACAATAGGCTGACTTAATCTGCTGCTCTATTTCTCTGTTGTTGCATGAAACCTCTTTTTTGTTAACTTTATGTCTGCCTTGTAGGTAGCTCGTTGCTGCTTTTGCTGTGCACCCGATGGAGATGGTAACTATGCATTCCTTATATATTTTGCTTAGCATTGCTTGTGCCGTTTAGCCCAAACCACAAGAGTATAACCAAGGCAAGGCCCAGTATATACAGAGGTGCATGTGTCCTAAATTCTGTGGAAATTGAAACTTCTTCAGCAGCATGAAATGCATTGGAAAAAATATTCAAAAACTAAGACCTGGAATGCTTAATTTTATATATTCATTTTAAAATCTAGACAATTTTCTGTCATTTAAAAATATTTAAATACTTTCCCATTCCATCCTTGTGTGGTTAATCTCTCTTTTTGCATTATATGAAATAAAAAAAGCGTGAAAGGGGAGTAGCTGCTCTTAACATACTTTCAAAAGGGTGTGTCCTGCTGTCACTGCCAGATTTGTGTGCTCAGCATTCTGTGCTCTTCTCCTGTATTGAGCCTTTGCTCTCTGCCTGGGTGTAGGAACAACAACAAATGGAGTACCAATTGTTGCCCCCTCTGTCAGAAGACCCAGTGGTGTTGGGACTCTCACTTTGGTATCAGCAAGGGAGTACTCCATGGACTGAGACCAATATAAAGTGAGGAAGCTCAGGATCCTGTGATCAAGTTAAACACCTGAATTCATGACAGCACTTAAACATATGCTTAAATTCCATTCACTTCAATGCGACTTAAGGATGTGCCTGAAGTCAAGAGCATGCTTAAGTTTTCTGCTGGATAAGGATATTGAACTGAATTGGGCCTAAAATTGTTCATTTTAATTAGATCTATAGGATGTTAACTCTACCACTGTTTCCATTCTTGTGTGAAACAACTTCTTGTTCCCTGTTCCCAGCTGACACCGAAGAGCATGTTGAAGAAAGGGGCGGTCAGACTGTAATTTATGATGAAAAGAGAGGCACAGTATACAGCTATGCTTACTTCCACTTCGTTTTCTTCTTGGCTTCTCTCTATGTGATGATGACAGTAACTCACTGGTTCAAGTAAGTAAACTTCAAGGTGGAAAAATCTTAACATTCATGTAGTGTTACTGGACGGCTCTCAATGTGGGAGTGTGGTTGAAATACCCAAAACTGGAGCAGTTGCATCTTGCCTCCTGGTTGAGAGAGGGAGAGACTATGCAGGTCTGTCCTGGCTGTTACCAGAACAGGCTCAAAGAGCTGTTCACCTGTTCCCAGGTTCAAAATTAGGTTGCTTGAGGTCAGTAATTGTCTCAAAATGAGTAGAGGGAAACACACTCATTGTTCCTATTTTAGATGTAACCGCTTACTGGATTTCTTGTCACCTTTTCCCTTCATCTCTTTAACAGTTATGAAGGTGCTGAGATTGAAAAATTCTTCAGTGGAACCTGGTCCATCTTCTGGATTAAGATGGCATCATGTTGGGTGTGTGTCCTACTCTACCTATGGACTCTTGTAGCACCTCTCTGCTGTCCAACCCGACAATTCTCAGTGTGAGAATTCACAAGCGCTATTCTGTTACAAATACATCAGTCACTTCGATGGAGAAATAAGTCCATCATCAGGTGTCTTAACATGTTGGTTAGGTACCTCTTTCCAGATGAAACTATAGATCTGAAGAATTCCTCTTTTTTTTAACCATTTTTTTAACTGTCTGAACAAAAATGGAGTTCCAAGGAACAAATCTATTCAAAGACAGTGTTGCAACACTGATGCAGAAGGGTGGGGAAAATATGGGTAATGTTACATAAACTGGAATAAATAAAACCGTTGTAGAATAACTGACAATCTGACTTTATTGGCAAGAAGAGCAAAACCAAACATAGTGCAAAGTATATCTTTTCCTCCTGTGGAATGTCAGATATCTTGTAACAAAAAGAAATGTATTCGTTTTTATACTTTTCATTACTGATGCAATTTATGATGATGATGATTCAAACTATCCTTTTATACTGCACACAAGTCTTGATACCTGTCTCCAGATAACTTTCTCCACAAATGCACCTGAAGTACTACTTTAGTAGTAGAAAACGAGTAAACGTTTGACTGGGGTGGAGTAGGGCAATGTATCTGCTCAAAGGTTTCTAAATATATTAAATTACTCAATATATTAAGTTATTACAAATATGGAATGATAGAGAAACATACCAATGGCAATAGAAATATTTATTATGTAAACTGAAAGGCACCTTTTAAGTACAATTGATCATATGAAGCGCTAGGAGACATATCTGAAATATTCAGAGATGCTAAATATTGTAAAAGGAAATGCTGTTAATGTCTTTTTTTTTTTAATTCAAATTTCTACAGATGCTAAATAGTTGTGTAATTCAAAACAGACCCAATTATCAGCAAAATGTGAATGCTGCATGTGTAGTTTAAACTATCATAATGGAACTCCTGAGGGATTTGTTTTGCAAACGGTAACTGAGTGCAAACTGCCCAGTCTGTACAGGGATATTATGCATAGTACATTCTTTATTAAAGAAAAATCACAATGTGTTCCACACAAACAAAGGAGATTCTTAGCAAATATAGGGAAACATTGCTCAACATCTTTAACCTTAAAAATGAGTGCTGAGCATTATTTTTGTCCTCAACATTTTTACCCACATTTAGAGGTTTCCCTCAGACTTCAACCTCAAATTTTCACTACTAATTTCCTAATACTTTAAAGTTGGGATATGGCCAGGAAAGGAACTATGTAAAATGGCATCACCTTATTCAATATGTCTGCTTCTTGGGTATTTAGAGTTGTGCACTTTTTTGGGAAAAATATTTTTCTACTTCTTTACTCCAGCTAGCTATAATGGCACAGCAGTGCTATATGAGAGTGTGAGCGAAATTCTGTTCTGGTGACACATCATTAACAGATTGGCCTGTTAACTTCCATATGGAGAATCTTCCCAGCAAGTTAAATAATTTTTTAATATGAATGGAATAAACATGGTCCGGAGATTACTGAACCAATAAACATGAACCCCTCATTGCCATTATTAGTTAGTTTTCCTGGTTAGAACTACTCTTTAAATAGATGAGTTATTCAGTAGGTAAATAAAAAGAAAACTAATATGAATCCTTCTGAATTTCAGTAGATTTGAAACTAACCTATTCATACCAGTTTGTCAAATTAAAATAAAAAACAAAGAAAGAAAGAGAGAGAAAACTATCCACTTTGATATGACTGTGCTGTCTGTCGAACTACAAAAAGTTAGTGAGCTTTACATCTCTGCTGGCCAGAAGAAGGGAATGGGTGAGAGGGGATGGATCACTTGATTACCTGTTCTGTTCATTCCTTCTGAAGCACCTGGTATTGGCCACTGTTGGAAGACTGAATACTGGGCTAGATGGATCTTTGGTCTAACCCAGTATGGCATTCCTATGTTCATCATCCTTTTGGACCCTTTCTTTAGGAATTGAATTCTTGTAGCATAATGTGTTAAAAGAAAAAACCCCACACGATCCTGATGCAAATAGATGGTCTATTAACACATTATCATGCCTTCATTGTTCTGTATTGCAATAATTATGGTAGTTCTATTACTGCCATATTACTTGGCACCTACTATGATAGATTTGTTCTGTTAATGCTATCTTTAGTACTTCTAACATGCATATTACTGGCATCTGTGCACTGAGGGGTGAGATGGAGAATTCTGGTTCCTGGCTTTAGCAGGAGTTAGATGCAGATTTTTATATCCAGGGTATAGGTACCCTCTTTCGTCAGCTTATTGTTTGACTTTCCTTTTCTCCCAGGTCCTTTCCCTAAACAACCCATACAAAAACAAAACGTACCATCCAGTGCTAGCTTCCAGTATTGCTTTTTAACAACTCAGTAAAACAGTTTGCTTAATGCTAAGGAACCATCATTGAAATAAAGAGCAGAAATAAACCTTTCCCCTATGCTACTGGGGGAAGGTAATGGGTGCTCCTGAGCCCCCTAAAGACCTCTCAGGGTTTCTGGGCTCTCACCTTGGAGCCAGAGGGGCAGGAAGTGACTGTCTCATTCTGGGGTCTGAGTTGAACTGATATGGCTCTGCAAGGGTTGAATTACTCCCAAACCCTGCACATCCTCCTTCCTCAAGCAAACTCTGCAGAGTTTGCAAAATCCTATAAATTTATGCTACTAACCCCACTGTTCCCAGGGGCTTAGATATCCATCAGAATCCCCTCTATGTTGAAAACTGATGTGTGGGTTTCTTTGGTATGGCCGTGAATCTTTTCCCCATTCTCTCACCCACACCTCAACACCACTTCAGCTTAAATAAGTTTTGCTGTTATGTTACAAAGGTGAACAAATAGTTTTCTGGGTTTTGATTGATTATGCTTCCATTATGAAGGCTCTGATCCTGCACTGAGACCTCACACCTGTTTAGAGTCCCATTTGAAATCTGAAATAAAGCAAGAGAGAGAGGCCCATGAGATAACTAGGGGTCATCTTGCCCAAATTGTAACGTTTACTGTGAGAAGAACAGGAAAAGCTACAGCATCAGGCAAATTGTATAGAACGTTCAGATTCATTGTAATTTAAAAAAAAAAGATTTATTTTTTCAAATGAGAAGAAATTATCGCTAGTGTTTAGCCAGTCAAGAGAGCTGATAAGCAAATTTGGATTTTCGGTTTCTGATTTGTATAATTATTATATGTTTTTCAAACTGTTTTGATTTGGTTTTAGGACTCTGAACCACAATCGAGGTACAATCCAGAAAATCTGAATGAAATTCCCTAATGTTCAAATATCTGTAAGTGTAGTATTGAGGTGTCATATACATCTATGGTATGAAAAACAAGTGTATTAAAATACTAATGTTTTTGTGACTATATTATGGCTTAACTCCTTCAGGTATCTTTTAAAATGTGTATTGGCCAAGGCATCCACTAATAGTGACTCTATGCATAGGCAGTATATGTATACCAAAAAAAAAATCCTTATGTAGATACTGCATGCTCATTGTAGTTCAGTTTATGCAGGGCAATAGCTGTTTTGCATGGAGGAAATGATGGCCGCATAAGGAAAGAAGAGGCACCAGTCATTCTTCCTCCTCCAGGACTTGCTTCCCTGAGTCCACCACACAGGCCCATCTCACAAAGTACATGTGCATAGGGTTTGTAGAATCTGGGTAGGATGCAGAGGAAGCAGTGGAGGATGACTCTACACTGCATTATCCCACTCCAAACTAACATTGTGTGAGCCATGCTACCAGAAGGAGAAGGCCCAGAGAGTAACTTGCAGAGGCTGTCCTTTATACAGATGTCCAAGATCCATTTGGATCACCGGACATCTGTGCAGATGGAAAGCTGTGCCTGTTTCCACCGGCTGGAGAAGATGACATCACCTTGGGTCTCCTTTAATGTAGGCCCGTGGAGTTTCCTCAACGATGTATTCCCTCCTTCAGGCCAGGGGAATATTAGGAGCCTTAGTGTAGTTTTTTAAAAAAAAAACACCTCTACTGTGAACTTCCTATTGACAGCTATTTGTATGGTTCCTAAAGTCACGTGTCGGGGTCTGTCACAATTCAGACTATCCAGCTCATTGATCATTATCTGCTCAGGTGAACATGCATTTTTAAAAGTGCCTATTATACATACCTCTGCCATAAATAATAATTCAGTTGAGACTGAAACTGGAAGAACTGAACTGAGCCTATGATTCAATGGTGCTGCCTCATACATCACCTCTGACCTTAAGATGCGCTAATACTTACTGTGCATATGAAAGACTCCTGGTATTTTGAATCTATACTTGACAAAATTCTGTGGTAGGACTCTGATGCAGGCTACTGCTCTGTAGTGATCAGGAATAGGAGATGCTCTGGAAAGACTTTTTAAAGGATGGAATGAGAAGTCTCTAGTGTCTAATGCTTCAATGTTATAAAATGCTTGTGATGAGTCATGTATTAGGACAATAGCTAAATAAGAGCAGAACTTTATCTCCCGGTGCATTTATTGTGTAAGCTAGTTAACCGTACCCACTTGATCTTGCTTGACATCTGGTAGACACCCAGTGCTCTCTTTTGCCCTGGCATGTGCTTTGTATATATCTTTGTTCTTTTGACTTACTGTGGAACTTATGGGTTGTGTTAGTCTGCCTTTTAAAATTTGCAAGAATCTTGAAAGCTACCCACTTTCACAAGGAGCTTTTTCCACCTCTGAGAATGGGGAGCATATTACTGTTAATGGGCAAAACCCATTCTTCCTTTGTTCCTCCTTCCAGAAGTCCATTCCAGTTTAATTTGTATTTAAATTAAAAGGCTGGCTCAAGTCTTATTTCAAGAAGGCCTCTTGTATTGGAGGAAACATGGTTTTGCTTTGCAGTAAGTTTGTGTTTTGTTGAGATTTCCGTTTACTTCAAATACTACATTGGTTCTGAATAATTTTTTTCTTCCTTCCTGCTGCACTTCTGCTTGAGCCTGCAGCAAACTTCCATTCCTTTGTTTGTCAGTAATGACCATGAAAGCAATTGTGGGAGCCCAAATTCCCTCCAATTAGAAGTCCAGGTGACTTTGGCGAGAGCAAGCCTTCGAACCCAAATAGCTGGATTAGCAAACGAGGCCAAAAACACTTATAAGGACCAAGTGAAAGGCAAATGGACTTGTCTGTGCTCCACTTTCCCACAGTGTAATAGTTCCTCAAAGTAGTCAGGCTCCATGAGCAGGCAGATGCTGGGAAATGTAAAAGTAAATTGTGCTCACATTTGAAAGGACCGCACCATTTTATATGCTAAGCTTTGAACTCTTTAAATCACTTCATACTTCAATAATTTCAATTGAAATTTGGATTGGCTTTTTAAAAATATTAAGTAAATTACTTACACATTTAATTTTGTTAAAGCTTTACTGTGGTAGTCTGGATTTTCAAGTATACCCATCAAGGAACTAAAACAGTGGAGAGTGATTAAGATGAATCACTCCGGTTGCAAACACCTCCGGAGAGGTACCAACCCTTGGGGATGTTTGCATGCACTGGTTCAAACTGGGTTCCCAGAGACCAACAGACACAGGGCTTTTGGCATAAAAAGTCTGAGTTTAAATTGACACAGGGCCTTTCTAATCCAGAAAACAGGACCTTCCGTCCAAAGACGGCCCAACCCTCGCAGAAAGGTTGGAGAAATCTTGGCTTAATAAGACCCCCATAAGACTACTGGTGACCTCTGGAAAGTTTTTAGCATGTGTATAGGATGCATATAGCATGTTTTTGTATGTTTTCTCTGTAATGCTTTTACCCTAAGAATAAATGGGCTTTGCTTTATGAAGGATGGTTGGTAACACTGTTGTAGCCCTTGTAGAAAGGTTAACTGGTCAGACATGCTGGGGAAATCACAGCGTGGTGCAGAGGGAAGAACTCCACACCTAACCTCTCAGTCTGGATGGAAAGCGACACCGTTGTCCATGCAAGGTGACAGCTGGAAGTCTGAAACTTTAAGCTGGTGCCCTTGAGGAAGACTGGGGGTGGGGAGGAGCATTTAACTCCGAAACTGTGACAGATCGTGCCGATCAGGAAAGCAGTAGCACCATCATGCAAAAGTTTAGTCTCCGGCAGCACTTTATTTCCAATCAATGCATCAGGAGAATGTAGGCAATTGGAATGTAATTACCCTGCTTGTAACTTGGTGAGGACACCAGGGCTATCAGCACGTTTCAAAAACTGACTGGAAGCTTTAATCATATCAGTAACAAAACAGTCCACTGACTTTCCTAATTATTTCTAACACTCTAAGCTATTCGGTTTTTCTCCAAAACAGGATTGTAAAACAAATTATTGGGAGCCCTCATATGCATCTTTCATATGGTAAACTAGCAAAATTATCTGCAACTGAGGCTTGATAGTACTTACAATGTCCTCACTTTAGTCTTAATTTTTGGTCTCCACAAATATTTGTGTCTCTTCCTCTGTCTGTGGGTCCTTGTTTTGTTAGCCTTCTCTCTCCTTGGTATCTTAAGAAAATATAAGCAACTGAAAACTGGCCAGATTCCTACTCCTAGTTCCTAAAATTGGGAAATGTTTTCAATGATAGTAAACAGCAAAGTTTCTTAATTTGTACCTGGTGATCTCTTCTCTTTGGGACTTGAAAGCAAAATGGGGATCAGTTCTAGTATTCAAAACAGCAGACCCACCTACTTTTTGCCTCTATGCTAAAATTATCTTTCTGATCTCTGTAAAGCAGAATCTAGCCCTTGTGCTCCGGAACCTCCTGAAGGAGGAAAATGCATCATGAATGCAGTGGAATTTTATTCTCTTAATATTCTGGTTTTTAAAGTATTGTGTAAACATTGTCTACACTGGTGCTTCACTTGTCCCTGGGATTCCCTTTTACAGAGGCCATACATTTTAAAGGCCTTGACTTTTTTTATATTTCTGACTCCCAACCGTCCAATCCCTTGTTAATATGCATTATTGTATTTCCCACATCTGAAATGGAAATGCCCAGAAATGAGGCATATCTATGTATCCCAGATATGTCAGTTGGAACAGAACACTTGGCTTGGATTAGTGAGGACTGTCATGATGATTCAATCTCTAACATGGGAGGAAGCTTTCTAGCTTGGAAGTAGACCTTAAACCCACTAACCTTACTAATAGTTATGGTTTTTAATGTGACTTAAAGCTTTTCCACATCTGTCAATGTATTATAAAACACACAGTTTGAAGTTATTTCAAACATATTGACTTATTTCCCCAAGTTGTTTTTCCTGCTCTGACTACTGTTGATCATAAGCCATTTGCACAAATCTCTTAACAACTGCTGTTGTCCGTCTTGAAATCTTTTCAGCATTTTAACAAGGCTTTAGAAGTTCTGATAAGTCAAAGATGGGGGGTGCAGTCCTGTAGTTCGCCAAAGAATTCTCAATCCGAAGCTTAGACAAATTTTGGAAAACTATAAGGAAATCATGTAATGTTACTCATACCTTAATTTTATTTTTCTCCTAATGAAATATATCCAGATGCTTAGATGTTATTGGGCAGTATTTGTGAGCCTGACGTGAAGAAAATTAATTTGTTAGAGATACTTTCAGCTTGAGCCTAGTACCAAAATTTAGAATATAAAACTCCAGAAAATATTTACAAGAAATGTAATAAGGTCCATTGTACTGCTTTATTTACCACAAATTGAAGTTTAATTTTCCATGCCATTTCCAAAAATGGGATGCAAAATATCCAAAACTTTAAACATTTTTTTAAAAACATTTTAAAATGTTTAGTCTTTTTTAAAGTTTTTTTTAATAATATTTCAAATAAGCTTTTTTTATCTCTTGGTGTACTTTTTAAAAAAAAAAAAATTTGTATTCCAATAACATGGATGTTTGCTAGTTTAAGCTTATTTAACTGTTTGTGAATGTTATGATCTCTAGCAACTTTAAGACTGTTTTGAAGTTTGTAAGCTGTTAATGATTTCAGAATTTAAAAACAATTTCTTAATTGTAAAATCAACTGTAAACAGTTTTGTCTTTTTAAAGCATGTTAATGGGTTTTCAAGAAACATTTCTTTGATATGTTGAGTGTAAGTTGTTATAGTTTTAATGTTTATTAGACCAATAAAGTTCTGCCTGTTTGAAATTACAATGAATTGTTTTACATGTACAAAGTTTTTTTGTTTGTTTTTGTTTTTAATTAAATTACACAGATTTCTAAAAGTTTGTATTGTATTTAGTTCTTTGTTAGATACATATTTAGGGCATAACTGGCTGAGGAAAATTTCATTTTTATTAAAGATTTTTTGTGTTTGGGAATTTCTGAAGTCTGTCCTGCAGTAATGTATGGACTTCATAGCTATTGCCAGTTATATGAGCTGGTCTGTTTATCTGTTAGACATGTGACATTCACTCATGCTCCACCAGAATATGATCTGATAGTCATGACACATTTGTCAGTGGAATCTGGTCAAATGATTGTCAAATGAATGACTATGAGATTGCAATTACAATGCCCTTCTTTTGAAACAGTGTTTTTAGCTTATACGTGTGTGCGAAGTAGGTGCTGATATAATCCTTTTAAAGATGGGTAGGCCGAAGCAGAGTGATTCACTTAACCCAAGATTGCACAACAAACCAATCATAAAACTGAACCTAGAAAACAGAGTTCTACTTCACTGTTCTATCCAGACTGCCATATTCCTACGTCTAAAGGCTACCTCTAAAACTGAACAGAAACCACGCTGCTCACTATTTAGTAACATTTTCTGGTCTGTACAGTTTTTGTACCACTAACTATATTGACTATATAGAAACAGTTAAAACAGTAGTGGGATGTTGGCGTGAGAGAGTTGTGCTTTAACTCACTTCTTTAAACTGCTATAGCTACAACCATACACAAACTCTGTCGATATTCTAAGATACCTGCATTTTGATTTCTCTTTTTGTAGTGTGGTGTTCTGATTGCCTTTTCTGGCCAATATTATTCACCCACTCCTCTGCCTGGCTACTTGGCAGGACATTTTTCATGATTGAATAGATCCTGTGCATCTGTGATGGGCCAAGCTGAGCAAGTGAGTGCTTCCCAAAGGAGAATGTGAAAAGAACAGGTCTGTACCAGGACCTTTAGTAAGGGAAGAGTTTTGATTTGCAGATCCAGGGCTTGATCCTGCCCTGGCATAGATCATCCCTGAAAATGGCCCCTGTGCAAAGGAACCTTTCTGGCTAGCAGAGAGCTGTGGTGAAGGCGCTACACCAGCCCCACTCCAGTTCCAATTCAATCCCTGGTCTGCCTCCTATGCCAGGAATTGGGAGTGCACTGCACTATTGATATTCTCTGTTAACTCCTGTTTAGTGCCAGCCAACTGAGTGCTTTCCACCTCTGCTCCCATCATCACTTGCATCTGTTTGAGCATGTCCTACCTGCACACTGCCCCTTGGTGCCTGTCACATAATTGTATGGACCCACTAGGAGTCATTACTGCTGCGTCAACAACAATATGAGACTAAATCGAGCTGCTGGCTCTTGTACTGAAGCTGTTCTTGTAGTAGATCAAAGGGAATGGTAACATTTAACCCCTAGAATATTTATACCAAGGAGGAATGTAATTTTTCGAGGCCATCAAAGGCAGAATTTTGCTGTTGCAGCTGTGTAGCCACCAAGAAATGTAATGCATTTCATATAACCCAACTTGCAGCCCGGCACAACTTCTTTCCCAAGCTAAGCGCAATGATACTAACCCTCATTTTACTGACGACAGTCCTGAGGGCTAAATTAGGGACATAACCCCTTCCTAGCCCCCTGCTATGTCTACGCTACAAAATTATGTTGACCTAACTTATATTGGCGTACAGCCACCGCAGTTATTAACTTGCTTGTGTGCGTGCACACTTGGCTTCTTGTGTCAGCAGTGTGTGTTCTCACCAGGAGCGCTTGTGTCGATTGTATTGTCACTGTGGGGCAATGTGGGCTGGCTCCTGGAGGCCAGTAACAGTTGACATAAGCAATGCGTCTACACTGACCCTGTCTCGATCTAATTACATCGACCATGACGCTATGCCGATCAGGGAGGTGGTGTTACTAAATCGGCACAGAGAGGCACTTAGGTCAACGGGAGCCAAATTTAAGTGAAGACACCTCCACAACTAGGTCGATGCAAGGCAGCTCATGTCTGCCTAACCCTGTAGTGTAGATCAGGCCTTGGTGTCTGTGGTTAGCTTGGAAAGAAGTGCCACGCTGCATGCTGGGGTGCTATGCAACAAGTTCCTTTGTGACTATACTGTTGCATCAGCAGAATTTTTTGCCTCCGATTGCCAGGAAAGAGAACACTCCCCTTGGTATGAACATGCTGATTAAATGTTCATTCCCATTGAGCTGTACTACACTAACAGCTGCAGTACAAAGTCTCTGAAGCCGCTTTTAATTTAGTAAGTATTCATTAAGAAAAATATTAATTTTGGCTTTGCTTGTCTGTGCAAACATGGCAATAATCTGGAAACTATGGAACTGTAACAGTGGAGAGGTTATTAGTACCCTTAATTACTGGTCAGTGTTGGGACCCATATTTCCAGCTATAAACACTCCCTGCCCTCTTTTCCATTTCGCAAGAGACAAGACCCTGCGCTGGATGGAATTTCCCTAAGCAGCATATTTCAAATTTCCCCTGAATTTGTGAAACCAAGAGTTCTTCCTTACTTCCCATTTTCAAACCGAATAACGTGGTATCAGTTGTGAGAAATGTCTTTAATTTTCAGCTATTTTCCTCTTGGGGAAAATCTGGAAAAATAAACACTTTCTTCAAAGTCATATTTTTGTGACAGATGCCTGCACCATAGTTAATACCATGACTGAACAGCGGGGAGACAGTCAAGCACAGCTAGAAAAACTTTTAACCAAAGCTTTTTGACAAAACGTTAATGCAAACAGATCTAGCTGATGTAACAGAGTAGCTGGTGAAAGCACTAATGGCAGCCCCAAGTATTCAAAAACCTTGAGTCAGACCTCAAAATCATGATTGGCTTAAATCATGAGGGTTTTTTTTTAAAAAAAAAAAACATTCTGTAGGTTTTATTTGCCTTGTTTGCGCCTTTAGGGTGTACTCCAATCACATTTTCAAAGTTTGTCTCTACAATTATGAGTTATGGCACTTATAGGGGTTATAGTGGATCACAAATTGTATTTGAGTCAACAAGGTGATGCAGTTGTCATATGTAAGACACGGGAGGTAGTCGTCACGCTTTACTTGGCACTGGTGAGGGCTCAGCTGGAGTGGTGTGTCCAGTTCTGGGTGCCGCACTTTAGAAAAGATGTGAACAAATTGGAGGGAGTCCATAGGACAGCAACAAAAATGATAAAAGGTTTAGGAAAGCTGATCTCTGAGGAAAGGTTAAAAAAAATCTGTGCATGTTCAGTCTTTAGTAAAGACTGAGGAGGGACCTGATAGCAGTTTTCTAATATGTTAAGGTCTGTAGTAAAGAGAGTGGTGATCAGTTGTTCTCTATGTGCAGTGAAGGTAGGACAAGAAACAATGGGCTTAATCTGAAGCCAGGGAGATTTAGGTTAGATACCAGGAGAAACTTTCTAACTATAAGGATAGTTAAGCAGTGAAGTAGGTTACCAAAGGAGGCTGTAGAATCCCTGTCATTGATAGTCTCTTAGAACAGGTTAAACATCTGTCAGGGATGGTCTAGGTATCCTTGGTCCTGCCTCAGCATGGGGGGGCTGCTAGATAACCTCTCAAGGTCCCTTCCTGCCCTACATTTCTAGGATTCTATGAGGGCTAGAAACTTACCATCTCTAAATGAAAACTGAGATTCTCATGGAATCTCTTGACCCCTGGAGCTTCAAGAAAAGCATGAACTATCATGAGACTTGATAAAATCGTGAGTTGGCAACGCTTTGAAACTCAAGGCTTATGATGACTACCTCTTGACATTTTAAACTTAAATACAAAACCAAGTAGCAGGCTATGTTTGAGATGTGTGAAAAAGTTTGGCGTTTGTGGGCCTGTGGTGGCTTAGCTGGAGGAACTTACAGAAATGTTAGGGAAGAAGGGCCAAACTTCCACAAGTAGTATTGTACTGTTTCCTCTGCAAAAGTTAGTAAATATAATACTAAAAAGATGCAAATGTCAGTTCTCTTGTGAAGAGAGATTGTGCCAGATATGGAGACTAACTCAGTCCTTTAAGTGTAAAACGGGGATTCTAATTCTTCACTGCAAAATCTCAGTGCAGCCTTACCTCTGAATTTACTACTGCTATTTCCAGAATTCTGCATATTCCTATTAAAGAGAAATCCTGGCTGCTTTGGTTTGATGATTTGTACTTAATCTTCCTTGAAGGTCTGTGGGGAACTGAAGCTTCTGACATCTATTTGCAGTGGTATTTTACCATTTGTCATGTTAATGAAAGAATTAACAAATAACTTGTGGCACTGACCATGAGATCTTTGATCCTGGGGTAATCACATGGTGGCCATCTGAGAACATGAAGTGCTTTCCAGGGAGTACTTTCATTTAAGTAGAATTTACCCTCGCAACACCCATGTGAGAAAAATGATTAGGCCCATTTTACAGATGTGGAACTGTAACTTGGATTTTGACTTGCCAAAGGTATAAGACAGGAATACAACTCAGATCTCCTGACTCATTCTGAGTTTTATCCACAGAACCATCCTTCATCCTTTAAAACTGAAAGAAGGTTTCAGCATTTCCACTTTGATGCAAAGGTTGGAAGAATGAAAGTGGGGAAAATAATTCTGCTGCCCAAGTAGGAAAGCAAATTCTTCATTTGTCCTGCTGCACTTGCCCAACTTCATATCATCCCCGTGCTCTGTTTAACTTCTCAAGCCTGCAACGGTGCAGTTAGAAAGTTCCCCTCTCATTTTTCTTCCCCAAATGAGCATTGGGTATTGCTGGCAGAATGCAGACAGGGTGATGCAAGTTTTTAAGTTGGTGTGTTAGTGCCCAAATCGGCAACCAAATCCCAGCAATCAGTGTCCATAATACATCCTCCTGGTAGCTTCAGCTGTAGACTTTAATCTTCATGTCTCCTGTGAAAACTTTTGTGCAGTGTTGCTGATGCAGAATTCCTGCCACATTCCACCCCACTGACGGCAACTTTTCCATGGCTGTGTATTTGCAAGTCTGGGTAGTTACATGGCCATGGATTTGAATCCTCAGATTTCTCTCAAGGGGAATAAAAGTCACCATCTGCATAGGTCTGTGAATTCATTAAGGAAGAGCATCTGTATGGACTTGAAGAGTAGAAAGCCCTGCACTAGGTACTGTAGGGCTTGGGATCTAGGAGACTAGCCCCATTCTGAGGAAAATGCTATTGGTGTGCTAACTTTTAGGCTACTAGGGGACTAATTTTCCTTGGTGTAACTCTGACACCAATCCAGATAAATTTGGCCTGGTGGCAAATCTCCAAAGCTGATGGTATAGGCGCCAAAGTAGCTCAGTTGCTGTGTGTCCTGTGGCAGCATCACGAGTGGCTAAACAGTCCGGTTCTCGAATGGCAGTCCTTGCCACAAATAGTGCAGGTATGAAGTGCACCGCCAGAGGATGAAGCTGGCGCACTAGTGCTTCAGGCCAGTTGCGCTTTCCTCTCTCTCTCTCTCTCTCTCTCTCTCTCTCAGCCACATCTCTTCAGCCTCTGACTCCCTGGCATAGCGCAGGACTCCAACATAGCCAGTTGCTAGCTGCATCTCCCCAGATTGTGGGGTTGATGATGAAAGTTTTCAAATCCTTCTTGCAAACGTCCTTGAGCCTGAGCTTTGGTTGGCCCAGTAGTTTTGGCATCGCAAGTTCTCCACATAGGAGATCCTTTGGAATGTGTCCATAGTCCATCCAGTGACCAGATGACCAAGCTAAGGGAGACATCTGTGTTTGTGTGTAGTGACTAGACTTGGCAATTTTGCTTTCTGAGGTGTCAGAAACTTTGTTTTTTCACGAGTGGAAAGTGTTTTGCTTTCCTTCATGCCTGCTGCAAGTGGGCCAGGTCTCACCACCATATAGCAGCATGCTCAAAAGGCATAGCTGGTAGATCTGTATCCTGATGTTCAATGTTAGTTTCCTGTGATTCCACATGTGCTTGGTCAGTTGACCGAATGTGGTAGCTGCTTTTCTGATGTGAGAATTAAGTTAGTAATCTTGAGATAAATTATCAAATACAGTTGATCCTAGATCGCAGAACTTTGTGCACAATTTCTAGCATGGTGTTAGCTATTGACATCTCTGGTGCAGCAAACATGTCTTGTGCCATAAACATTGTCTTCTTTAGACTATTAGTCCAGATTCATAACAAGTTGTCACAACACCACTGAAAAGTTGTTGAAGCTCCTCTTCATTGTATGTGATGAGCCCTGTGGTGTTGGCAAAATAAAATAGTTCTCTTATCAGCAGATGACTGACTTTGCTTTTTGCTCTAAAGTGTGCAATGCTGAAGAGTTTTCCATCTGATCTTGGATGGAGATGTATGCCCTCGGTGCTAGATGAGAAGCATGCCGAAGCGGCAGAGAAGAAAATACCGAAGAGTGTTGGTGCCAAAACATATCCCTGTTTGACATCACTGTGGATTAGACTAATCCCAATCATACCGGACAGTAGCCTTCATGCCATCATAGAAGGATTGAATCACAGTGAGGAGAATTGGAGTGGGGTAGGGGAACCAGTTCTCTCTAGCAATTGAAAAAGACCTTTCTTCTGTCCAGGTCAAAAGCCGTTGTAAGATCTACGAAGGCCACACAGAAAGGTTTTTCCTTGTTCTTGACACTTTTCTTGCAGTTGCCTCAATGCAAAGAGCATGTCGATAATAGATCTACTGGCATGGAAGCTGCACTGATTCTCTGCATAAACACGTTCAGCAAGAACTTGCAGTCTTTTGAGAAGGCCTTGTGCGAACACCTTGCCAGCAGCACTAAGAACTTATTCTGCAGTTGTTCCAATCACTCCAATCTCCTTTGTTTTTATATGTTTTGATGTTCGTATCCTTTATGGCTTGTGGTACCCCACCTGCCTGCCAGCAGGCAAGCAAGACATTGTGCTGATGTTTAAGCACAACCTGTCCTCATTTGTCTAATACCTTAGGGACCAGCCAGACTCCAAAGTTTTTAGCCAGGCTGCTGGGAGATGAGGGAAAGGCATTTTCTAACCTTTGGGGAACATGATGGGACTCCTGAAAACTCCCTACTCTCTACCCCCTCCCTCCATCTATTGTTCATAAGATGACTAATCTCCCCAATAGCCTTAATCACTCTCATTAGGAACCCATTGAAGGAGAGGAAAGGAGATGGTCTCATGTGGAGCTGTAGGAGTGAGACTATAGGTAGCAGTGGGGAGTGAAGCAGGGATCCTGGGAGGATGAAGGAATGGGTGGGGGGGCAGAGGAACAGAGACAAGCTTTATTCCTCTTCTGTCCCCCAGTAAAGAGCCCAGAGGATGAATATCCTGGTCTTTAGTGCTCGCAGGGTTAAGTTTTTCTAAGAAATATGAACGCCTTGTTTTCTTTTCTCTCCCATGGAATGGATCCTAGCCAAGAGAACGACCCAAGATTTTAATAGGATTCTTCCTACAAGGGTGGTAGGGGGTGTATGGATTTTTTTGGTATAGCATTCAGAGGAAGAGCGAGAAACCCCCGTCTTCAGCCGTCTTGTGATTTAGACTTAACCCCCCCACAAAGGAGAAATCTTCAGTATCTGTAGAAATTTCGCTGGCGTGTATGGATTAAATGCTGCCATCTTGTGGTTAGTTAAAATAAATTCCTATCTGCACGAGGAATTTCTCTTAATGCTGTTGTTTTGAAGATTTTTCCAAAGTGACTCAAATAGGCCAGCACAGCAACTTTAAGACAGACCATTCTACATGCTGATTTGTACTCTGAACAGACACACACAATCGGTGAATGTTTAACTACATAAATTACTTCCACACATGGAGCATGCAACTGAGAGGGTCTGTTGTTAACACTGCTTGCCATGAACCTTGGAGAACTGAAGAGCTAGAGCCTGAGGCCATGCCCCATTGTTTGCGGAATTAGTTTCAGATATTTCTGTGAGTAAACAGCTGGATTTTCATGGATGAAATTAGAAGGAAACGTTAGACTAAATCAGGAACAATTCTCAGAGTAGTCCATTAGGGAGTGGTCTGGAATAGTCCATGGGAAAGGGTGGGACCTGATCCTTTCTCACTGAAGACACTAAAAACTAGACTGGAAAAGAGCGTGAGAAGAGCTACCCATGGGGAACAAACCTGCTGTGACGGGAGCATAGACTAGATCGCCTAAGACTTTGCTTCAAACTTGGACTTCTACAGCTCTGAGAACCGCTGATCATTTCATGCTGGTTACATCCTTTGTTTTATGTGTGCGCTCATGCAAAGTAGTGCCTCCCAGTTCATAGCCAAGCGTTTTTACATTAAACTCCATGAGGCAGCATGCCAAGCAATTTCCAAAGACACTGAAGCCCCAGACTATTTTATCTCCTTTTTATTTTCATATTTACATATAAAAGTCTGACAGTTATATCAACCACAAGGAGCTGCAGTGTGCACTCTTACAAAAAAAAATCATATAAGGATTTAAAGTATTGCTTTACTGTTTGAAATAGCAACGTCAGTTTGCTTTCTGTGTTAAATATCTCCAACTCCAAGCTGCTGAGCTTGAAATTCCTGAAAGTCCTCTGGGATGGTGTCTGAAAACAAGAAAATATGCAAAGTTTAGTCTTCTTCCTATGTAGCTGATGAGTGTTTAGAACTAGAGCAATGTGGATAATTGGGAATGAATAGCTTATTGGGTAAATGATGCCTTCTTTTCTAATCAGAATTGCCTCTAAGCAGAATGTGGAAGTTCCAAGCTGAATTTTTAATTTGCTGAATCATTTCTGTGAATAATTTTTGAGTTGCAGATCATTCAAGATTTGGGCATAGTTTCTCTTTGCACTGTGTGGAATAGATAAGAGTGATTGGTTGTGTAACAAACCACAGCAGGGAAAATAGTGAATTTTATAACTGAACAAGCACCTCATAATTTGCTGCCTGTGATGATTCAAGCTGAAGGTATTTGTGGGCTAATAAAGGCTGAGTGGTCAAATGCTTGCTGCGAGGGAACACGAAAGAGCTGGTTGTGGGAATGGGGTGGAACTAAAATACACTCTCTCAAATTCAGCGAATAGTCACAAGCAGTTTTTTTCCTACTCTGCCCAGCTGTCTTTAGAGTGTCATGAAGAATATGTCTATCTCCTGGTTTTAAATAACATGCAGGATTTATCAGTCTGGCCACTGAGCGCAAGGGAGTGGATTAAAAGTCCTTGAAGTTGACAGTGTCAATTTCAAAATCACATTTGTCTGAAAACCTCCTATTACAAACTGCACCTGAAGGACTGAACAGGAAGAGACAAGAAGGAAAATATTTGTTTTGTTTACTCTGTGTCTTTGTCAGAACTTTGCACATTCAGCTGCACTGCTTCCTGCCTACAGGCAGCCAGTGTCCCCGGTTGGGGTGGGCTTTTCACACAGCTGCAGGCAAGGGAACATTAAAACAATCATAAAATATTTAAAAACTGGCAGGTCAATGTTGCCAAAATGACTGTAGTTCGTTTGGTTGGAGATTGACTAGTTTCAAGTGAACAGTGTCCCCTTAAACCCTTGTGCCAAATCCCATGGCTTCTCACTTGAAGCTCCTGGGAGCTGGTACAAAAGCACATAGCTGAATGAACAGTCTGAGGCACTCAGCTCTACGGGGCTTCAGACCCATGCCCTTACCTAAGCCAGACACACATTCCACTCTGACCCAGTAACGCCAGCCTTAAGCCTTCAAAAATCATGAGTCAATCACAAATTTGGCTCAAGAATCAGTGAGATTAAAAGGGGGGGGGGGGACTTTTTATTTGCCACTGTATTTTTTTAAGTGTTTAGGATTCACTTGGATCACGGGTTCAAGCTTTCCTCTGAAATGCTGAGGGCTAGATAGAAACTTTTTTTTTTAAATGAAAGCTGAGATCATTTGACTCCAGCAACTGGGGCGTGAAGAAAACATTGTGAGAAGAGTGTTACAATTGTGAGAATTGGCAGCGCTGCTATTTCCATAAGGGAAGGTACTGCTGAACATGTGGCAATAGTGCTTTTGCTATGGAAGAGTCAGTGATTAGCTCGGGAAGCAGGGCTGTTGCCAAGCAGAGCCTGTCAGTTTTGAACCTTTTTTTCTACAAGTGCTAAAGCTGGGGGGGCAGAGTAATGCTTTGTGGAAAATCAAACATCTAATCTTAAGAACTCTTCTCCCTTCATGACAGTGCCAATTACACTTGCCACCCCGGGTCTTTCACTTGAATCACAACGTTTCTGAGCACAGCAATTGGCTTTGTCATTGAAACTAAAGGCAGAGCGGTTGCAGCAAAGGGCAGCAGCTCCGAGAGCCTGCTTCACTCATTCTAAGCTGGCAACACATTAAACATGCAACATGTCACCTTGGGACTAGTTCTGGGCCGGAGATTTGGATTTAAATGTTCAATTCCACAAAATGTAAGTTACTAGCTCAGTCAGTATTTGCTCACTGCAATATTGGCTAACTGGCTTTTCTTCAGTACATGGGTGGACTATAATGACATTAAACAGGGGACTGTTTGGTCAGGCAGAGATTGATTCTGAGGAGAGAGAAGTGATTGTGTTCCACTTTTATAAGACTGATGAGTTGATGTGACAGAAATAGCCTCATGTGAACAATTCCTCCAGAAGAATTTCATGCAATAAGGAAAAAGTGTACTCGTTATCTAAAGTGGACGCACAGCTGTGTACACAAAGTACATGGGAGCACCAGGGCAGTGAGGTGGTATAGGCGAGGTGGGGGCGACAGCCCAGGACTGTGTTTTTTGTAAAGTGTGCCCAAATTTTATGATGTATTGCGTCACTGTTTTAAAATTAATTCAGAGATTTTCATGCTGACTCACTACATTAGAGATCTGAGTTCAGCTAGAAGGAGCCCTGGCCAAAACTGAAGAGGCGTGAAATGTCTAAATTCTGTCTGCAGATGAGGATGCCTTCTCAGCTGTGGTGCCAGGCATCACGCGGAGGAAGCTCATAGCAACAACTGTCACTGTAAAGACCGGTACAAGAAACTGCCTTCCACTAACTGATTTGAGCAGCAGCAGTTTGGCTGGAGTGTGGGTTGGCTAACATCACGTACAGTGGATGTATTGGTGCATGCAATGAGTGTTGTGGGACATCATATTTAATCTACTGAGGACAATGCCTCATTTGCTGTATGGTTAGCTTTAAGGTGTTGTCCATTTGGTCTTTTAGTAACATTTCTAATGGCACCTACTTGGTGTAGTTAGCATGCTCCATATAAGGGCACTACTGTGCTGGCAGATTACATGTATATTGCAGATCAGGGGCAACAGAGGAGCTGAGCTGCTCATTCTACCTCTGGTGAGATGCGACCCATACTAAGATTGAACCATTGTGCCTGACGTGGCCTCAGATTCATTTGCTGGTGAAGGCTGCAAGGTGGTTAATAAAAAAAAAAAAAAAAAAAAGCCCAAACTACTTATCCTCTAGTACAGTAGGTCATTTGATAATCATGAGCTGAGTAGCTCTAAGAGAAATGTTACCATTGCAGCGATATTTCAGGTTGGACCAAATAATGTTTTCCTGAGAGAAGCAGAAAACACCAAGTCTTCCTCCACGCATGGTAGTGTCTACAGTTACTCCAGAATCTGCCACCAGTTGAGAACCTTCATAAAATCTTGCCCTTCAGAATAAAACAAATGCAACCCGTTAGCTCTCAGATAGCCACTGTTGCTTTGAAAAAGTGTTTTTAATATCTACCTTTATTCTGCCTTGTGACAAGCTCATTAGACTAGTTTCCGGACCATACCACTATAAGCTTGAAGAGAAACCAGGGTTATAACCCTCAGCTGTGACAGGGCTGTGCCAGTGGGGTAGAGAAGGGGCAGAGTTGCTCCAAATTAGGCTAGCTTCTAACAGCCCAGTAGGAGGCCTTACGCTAGCTGGGGATCACTAAAGCATAGTACGTTCTGACCACAGCAGGGCAAGTGTGTTCGGTTTTGTGCAGTTAGAAAGTTGGCAATCCACTCTCATCCCAGCATGCTCCCCACACTGGGGGAGTCAGCTGGCTATGCTAGCCCCATACCAGCTACACCAAACATTCAGCTGTGTACTTACCTGTAAATATCAGTATTTTTTATTTAAACTATGGTGGTGCCCACTGGGACCCAATCAGGATCAGGGCTCCATGGTGCTAGGGGCTGTACAAACACATACGGAAATACAGACACCTTCCCCCAAGAGTTTCCTTGTTATAAAACCATTATAAAAAAAAATCATTTACCATCCTTGATTTTTGTTTATTCGGGTGTTTCAAAAATAGCACAGCTGGTGAATTTAGTCTATTAACTCTCCTGGGCTATTTTGGCTTTTGTACCTATTCCTAGGCCTTGCTGAAGTCTCCGAGAAATGTGAGATGCTACATATTCCACAGGGCTGCTATATTTAGTCAAAACATACTGTAGTGAGTTATGGCCCAACAGCTTTGGCTCAGACTTTCACTTTTGGTTCTGAAGGCCCTTGTTCTCGAAGGATTAAATAAGACTCACTTTATCCGCTCCTTTGGTTTCTGAGGATTTTTAACTGCAGTTACTAAAAAGAGAGAGTGTGGCTGTATACTCAGCACACGCTGAAAGGCAGGGAGCTGCAAAAATTGCGATTAATGTTGAAGTTTATTAAATCCTTTGTCCTATTCAGCCTACTTGAAAAAGAGCGTAAATACGCAATTGGTCTGATGGGGCCAAGGCGCAGTGCCGTGTGCACGTAGAGTTTTTTTCATATGATACTTTTAGAGCCTAATTCCATTGACTTGAATGTTCCAAGATCAAACCCCTGATTCTGAATGATGATTTCTTGTTAAAATGCTTTCTCATTTTTGTTGCTTTGCCCTTCTTAGATATTAACAAAATAGAATGCCCTGTTTCTTTAGGAGACCTACACCTCTCCATGGATGTCAGCCAAAGACCAACATCACTCAAATTACATCTGTAAATCCAGATCTACTGAAAAACAGATTAAAAATCAAGAGCAATTTGTAAAGGCTTCTCACTGAGTGAATCATAGGGCATGGCTACACTTGCCGATGTAGGCTTTGGCTACACTGGCGCTGTACAGCGCTGCAACTTGCTGCGCTCAGGGGTGTGAAAAAACACCCCCCTGAGCGCAGCGAGTACAGAGCTGTAAAGCGCCAGTGTAATCAGTGCCTCCAGCGCTGCACGCTCACTTGCAGCGCTGCAAGCTACTCCCCTTGGAGAGGTGGAGTACATACAGCGCTGCGAGAGCTCTCTTGCAGTGCTGGTGGCGTGACTACACTCGCGCTTCACAGCGCTGCCGCGGCTGTAGTGTAGCCAAGTGTAGCCAAGCCCTTAGAGCGCTGTGAGTTAAACCCGCCTTTGTAGAGCGCAGTAGGGAAAGCGCTGCAGTCTGTCCACACTGACAGCTTCAAGCGCACAGGCGTGGCCACGTTTGCAGCACTTGCAGCGGCATTGGGAGTGGTGCATTATGGGCAGCTATCCCAGCATGCAAGTGACTGCAACGTGCTTTTAAAATGGGAGGGGTGGGGTGGAGTGTGATAGGGCGTGTGTTGTGTATATGTGGGGGGCTGAGAGCATGTCAGCATGCTGTCTTGTAAGTTCAGACAGCAGCAGATCTCCTCATCCCCCCCTGCTTCTCTTGCTCACACACAGCATTCCACAGTAAAGGCTGCCATGCCGGCTGTCCAAAACGGAGCTTTGAAAGGGCATTTCCGCATTCCTACAGGAGTTCAGAACAATGAGAAGAGTGGCCACTTGACTTAAGGGGATTATGGGACGTTTCCGGAGGCTGATCGCAGCGCAGTAACGCAACACCTCGTCCACACTGGCGCTGCGGTGCTCCTGCGGGGGCGCAGCAAACGTTATTCCACTCGCCAAGGTGGAGTACCAGCAGCGCTGTAGCTGTGGAGTCAGAGTGCTCTACGTGCCTTGCCAGTGTGGACGGGAGTGAGCTAGGGCACCCGGGGCTCCTTTATTGCCCTGTAGTCTTAGAGCTGGATCAACATCTCGTTTGCCTTTTAATACTTAAATAGACGACTGCAGTAATGGCCTCACTACTTCCGGACTTTGTTCAAAGAGTGTGAATTCCACCATCATGACTACTTGTCTTGCCCCTGGCAATTTGTAAACATCATAGGGACAAGAAGAACTTCTATGCTAACATACACTCAGAGAACATATTGAGGTCATATCTCATATATACAAGGTTACCCGAAGAAGAGCTCTGTATGTATGCTCGAAAGCTTGTCTCTCTCACCAGCAGAAGTTGGTCAAATAAAAGATATTATCTCACCCACCTTGTCCCTCTCATATCCTGGGACCAGCACAGCTACAAACCACTGCTTATATCATGGATATATATCTCATGTCGTGCTAATTACTGATAATGTTCTGTTTTACCATCTTTACACTTTCTGTGTGGCCAGCTTTGGTTGATGAGTTCTGTTACTTGTTACACATGGTGTTATGGATAAATTATCACAGTTTATATTTACATATTCCAAGGGATCAACATTAAGGAATATTCATACAAAAGTCAAATCTGTGAAATGTTAAGATTTGAATGTGTTTCTAGAAGTGATGTCACTGGTATTTTCAAAATCTTTTAAAGCAAAACCAGGCACAACAGCAGTGTCTGTCTTTAGCAGCTACAAAGCCCAGAGACATTTGACAATATTTGTAATTATATGGGGTTTGGTTTTTCTAAAAAACAAAAACACCCCACACTAAATAGAAGCTCACAAATCTAAAAAAAACAATCACTGCCGTTTAACTCTACAAAGGTTTAAACAAGCCAGTCCCTACCTGATGTATCCAACCTGGGGTCTGTGCTGCAAGAACCAGCGATAAGAGACTTTATCTTTCCAACCTACATTTCTGGGGTCTTTCCATAGCAGTCTGACTTGGTCATTGGTGTCCCCAGTATGCCAGAGTGAATTCCTGAGGTGTTCACCAGGGCCAGTCTTAGATTTAACAGCCTAGACAAATATGGCATAGTTTAGAAAGTGAACAAAGAGAATTTTCCCTTTAAGCGTTAGACCAGGAGCTCTCTCTTTTCATAGTGAGATCACACCTTACTAGAGGGCTTGCCTTGTACACACCTCCCCTCCCATGCATGAGCTCATGACATCCCTGTGCCAATTGTAGCAACTGCTTACAAGGAGAAATAAAAGTATTTAATGTTTGCTGTCTTTTCATTTAGCAGCTAGGAACAAGGAGAAGCCAGCAGCATGTGATCAGAAGGTCTCAATGGGTTACTACTCAGTGTGCCATGGACCACATTTGGGGAAGTTCTGCTTTAGACAAACACACAGCCTCTTTGAAATGGTCACTTTAGGCCATCACCAGTGAACTGAATGAGATCTGTGTCCAGGTTTGTTTTTAATGTATTTATTCTAATTAAAAAGGCCCATTTCAACTCTAGGTCAACCGAGATTTTTAATGAGCATTGACTGGCATGCAAATTTTGGTAGATTCAGTTTATCCTCTGCATTTCCATACACTTATTAGAGTGATGCACATACGTAAGGTACCACTCTGACAGTAAATTAACCTTTCCTTTAGGAAAGAGCTGGTGGTCCCCCAGCAATGGTGGGAGAACAGCATAGGCATTATATGGCCAACTCTTTGTATGCTCGGGTAGCCATTACACAGAGAACGCTGAGCCACCAAATTTGATGATGTTATTTAGCTCAGTACCTTAAGCTGAATGCCAGGCTCTGCAACAGCTCTGAATGGAGTTGCTTGCCAATAAGTCTGTTCTGTCTGCTTCCACATTACCACATAAAAACTGGAACTGTCTTGGTAACCAAAAATAAAGCCAGCATAGTCATCATCTGTCACCGTGTTCACATGAAAGGTGCCTTCAAAGTCAACCCCATTGAAAGCTGTGTAACCTAGGAGCAATGGATATACACTATGTTAAAACCAATAGTTGGCAGAAAACTTGACCACGTGCCAAAAGCTTTTCTATTGCAAAACATGAGTACAAAAAAGGTGTCCATACCAACTGCGAGGCCAGGATCACTGTTCATGGTCTGTACAATCTCCATACCCTGAGAGGGGAAATTAATTACGTTATTGAGGCATGATAAACAATAGGGTGATGCTGCAATTACTATAATGAGACGTCCCAGAGCGGTACATCAGCCTCATGCTGGCCCTCTGTGCAGCAGGGAAGTTCTCCCAGAATGAGCTTTCTGTGTCAGTAATTATTTTAGCCCATGTGTTAGTATGTGTAACTTCAAACTTAGTTGCACACTTTTCCAAAAATACCCTTTCCTTTTGGCTTTTAGCAAGCATCAGTTGATTTTCATTTCTTTGCTAAAGCATTACAGATTCTGATAAGTTCAGCACAGGTTGGGTTTTTTATTTTATTTTGTTTTGTAATTATTTGTTTCTGGCAGCTAAACAGTGTTGAATGCATTTTTTACCTGGTTCAGAACCACCCAGTTAGGATCAATCTGAGCATCACCTTCGGGATCCAGGACCACAGTTTGATAAGCCCTGAAATCTGTCAGGGTAATCTCAGCATTCTCAGGGCAAATATCAATTCGATCAATTACTGTGTCCTGGTCAAAATCCGATTCACATATGTCACCAACTCCATCACCTGAATGCATCAATTAAACAAAAGGGGACTTATTTACAATGCAGCTACAGTCACCTTAGTCTTAACCATTGGAACAAACTACCAAAGGAAGTGGTTGATTCTCTATCTCTTGATGCCTTAAAATCAAGACTGGTTGCCTTTCTGGAAGATATGCTTTAGCCAAACACAAGTTATTGATCTAAGAGTGGCAAAGGAACCTACAGAAAGTGCTTGAAATTTACAGCAAATTTGACAGGTGCAACAGGTGTTTTATTAGGATTTAACAAACACACCATTAGCTGTACTCTGATCTGACCTAGCTAACAGATCAAGCAAAATTCAGAATACAAGTGTATAGCACTTTTGTTGGACTAAAATTAATACCACATAATGACACACAAAATAACAGTCTGTTGCCACTTGTAAGCAAAGATTTGACAGCAGAGTTCCACACTGAGTTCTCAAATGACCAAGACACCATTGTTTTTAGAAATTCTTGTATAGGAATATTTTCTAGTTAAGTATAAAAATACAAATATCCAAATTAACGAATAAAGTATATTCTGTGATGCATTCTCCTTGCTTTGTAAATCGTTTAGTCATTTGCTTGTTTGCAAGATTCAGTAAGGTGCAATGGGGACCCTCAATCACTAATGTGAAGTAGAGAGATTTTACAGTATTGGCTTGTTTTTAAGATTGTTTCGTATCATTGTTCTGGTGAAAACTGAAAAATCTTCCAGGGATATTTTACAAGTTAGTTAGTTTAAGAAAAACAGAGAGACAGACAGATGATTTTACTGTTTTGTGCTGAGTCACAGGGATCCTAATGTAAGTCAATCTTTCCCATCTGAATAAATTTGGTGAATTCACATTGTTCATGAAAGTGAGAGCCAAGGGCCAAAATCTAGCCTCTGCTAGCACCTCTATGCCATTCCAGCAGCATGAAGGGCACTAAGTGCCCCAGAGGGAATTCCTCAAGGGGCATGCTGGGACAAAAAGGGGGGTGTCAAAGGTGTGACAGCAGCAGCTCACAGGCAGCCAAGGAAGGCTTCTGTAAGTCAGAGTGTCCTTGGGCTGCCCAGTCCCCAGAGCAGCCTACAATCTGGGAGGCCCAAAGATGGCTTAAAGCCTCTCCCCACCCCAGCTGTGCTTCCTTGAGAGATGCAGCACAGAATATGGCCCAGAGTATGGGATAGAGCCATTGGCTGCTGCTCCTCGTAATATGTATCAGTCCTGACTTGTAAGTAACAGGGCTTCCTCCTGTACAAAAGAGAAATCAACCTTTAGACTTTGGACAACAGGGGCCTATGTGAACTTGGTTCCTCTTGGTGAGAATATGCTGCCTTACAGTAAGTGTACTGCATGTTCACTAACTGCATAGGTGGGTAGAACAGACTTACTGTTGTCATCTTCCTGTCCTGGGTTGGGAACCAGTCTGCAGTTATCAGGGCCCGGAGGCATGAGGTCTGGAATCCCATCATTATCATCGTCATCATCACACTCATCACCCAGCCCATCCTTATCAGTGTCCAGCTGGGAGCTGTTAATGACTGTGGGACAGTTGTCTGTGCTGTCCTGGTGTCCATCTCCATCACTATGAATTCAAACAAAACAACAAACCACACACACACACACACACCCAAAGAATCAGTTCTTGTCCCCAGACTAGAGCACAACAGCTAAGCAATCATGAAATACAAAGCCTTGCATGGTGACAGGTTTCAGAGTGGTAGCTGTGTTAGTCTGAATCAGCAAAAACAACAAGGAGTCCTTGTGGCATCTTAGAGACTAACAAATTTATTTGGGCATAAGCTTTCGTGGGCTAGATCTGATGAAATGGACTCCTCGTAGTTTTTGATGAAATACAAAGTACAGTTGATGCCATCAGATGGATCCTGATGCCAGCACATGTAATGAAAGGAAAACTCTCGCCAGGACCATGAAATGGGATATCTGGGACAGTGAAACTTGCTCATAGTTAATCTGGTTATAGTGAAGCTTCAGTTTTTGAATGTGAGGACACTGAGTACAGGAAGTTATCTGCCTGGCTTCTCCTTGCCATGGTTTAGCAACACTGCTTTTTGACAAACATTTTGAGGTATCTAAACATAGCACAATTAAAAGTCATGTTGTACCAGTGCGCCCTGGGGTTCCTGATGGACCTAGTCCATGGTACTCAGCACTGACAGGTTTTTGGGGAAATGTCCATACAGCAGCAGCCCTGCACTGAGGCCCAGCTAAACTGATACAGCTGAATCACTAGTGGTTAGGCTTGGCGGGATTTTTTTTTTTTTTTTTAATCAATGTTTATTTTTAAGCCTTTTCTAATTTTTAATCAATTTAAATGTTCGCTGTTGTGCGAAATTATGGAGAGGAGGCTGCATTCTCCAGGCAGAGCAGAGACCCCCCTACACCTGACCCTGGCAGTGTCCTTGCCTCAGAGGCTCCCTCTTCTTAAAATTAACACATGGTAAATCACGGGGGTTGGGGAAGGAGGGAGAGGGGAAGCAGAGGAACTGCCTTCCAGCCATATCTAAATGGCACCAGCTCCAGCTAAGCTAATGCCCGTATTACAACATGGGCTATAGAAATGAAAGTGGGACTCTACTAAAGTTCTCAAGCAGCATTTATCTGACTTTCCATATCTGTAAATTGCTATTGTTATAGATGGAAATATTTTGTTCAGGGATTGTGTGTGTTCAGTGAAATCAACATTTACCAACTTTTACCAATAAAAATCTAGTCCTTCCAAACCTACTTGTGGCTTCCTGACTGTGGTGTAGTGAAATCACCATAAGATACAATGGCTCGGTCAGACTCCTTCTGAAGACCTTACATCATGGGCTGCAACCAATTTGTATAACCCATGCTGGTGAAGCACCTGGGGCTGCTGTTGTGTAGGGGTAGGAGGTATTGCAAACTCAAGGCATTCCAGCAATGTTTTTTTTTTTCAATATCTTTTGGCCTAGAGTAGACAGAGCCACAGTGAAGTGCAGTGAGAGTAAGGAGTAGCTGCAATGTTTATCAACGGACAGTCATGACTTGTCTTCACTGCTAAAAAAGGTGAGTTTTTTCCTCTGGATAACAAACGTGTGTGAGGTACCCTGAGGTAAAACCACAGTGGAGATAAGGCACTTTAGATTTACCTCAAGGTAAACTAGGTGAGGTCAACCCCAGTTGGGGATACAGTGCTGTCACTTAGGCTTGGTCTACACTTGACTTAGCTACATTGCCCAGGGCTGTGAAAAATTCCATGTCCTGAGTGCTGTACATGGGCAGCGGGTATCATAGGCTGGGGGAGGCTGAGCCTCCCCAAACAGCCTGGTGTAGCCCCACCCATGCTCCGCCCCCAGACTCCCTCCTGCAGTTCCTGCTCTTCTGTGGCCCAGGCTGGTTGGGGCTGGGGGACTGACTCTGGGACTCTGGGCGGCTGGCGCTGGGGCCACACTGTGCCACCTGCCCGGTGCTCTTGGCACTAGAACTGTGCCATGCGCCAGCCTGGTGCTCCGTGGCTGGGGGCAATTGGGCGGCTCGGAGCTGGGGCGGTGGGGACTAGTGGCCCTGGGGGGGGTTCTCTGGGCTCCTGTGGGGGTAGGGGGCAGAAGGGAGGGGCCGGGGGCTAGCCTCCCCCATCGGCCGGTTCACGGACTGCCCATGGTGCTGTAGTTAACGCGATCTAACCCCTGATGTAGATACGGCTATGTCAATGGGAGAATTCTTCCCTTGACCTAGTTACTGCCTCTCAGAGAGGTGGATTAACTACACTGACAGAAAAGCCCCTTCTGTGGATGTGGGAAGCATTTACGTTACGATGCTACACCTGCAGATCTGGAGTGCTGTAGCTGTGTCACTGTAGCAGCTGTAGCGTAGCTATAACCTGCCTTTACCTCATGGAAAAACTACAGTGCCTTGTCTCCACGGTGTTTTTACCCCAGGATAGCTTGTGTAATAGCTACCCCAAGACAGAAAACACACATTTTTAGTAGTGAAAACAAGGTCTCATTCTCTTTGCAGTGAAGCTTCACTCCATGATAAAGCTAATCCCCATACATGAGGCTAAGATGATGGTGGAGTAATTTCAAGAAATCCTTAGTGCAGACCAGGCCTCAGTGGTTTCCACTGTACTAATCATCTTGGAATGCAGCAATTATCACCTTCTCATGAGTTGGAAATGGTGCATCCTTAAGGGATTTAATCACTTCCCCTTTCCTCTGTTTTCAGCAGGGGCAAGTAGTAGTTGCCTTTTCCTTGTGGAAAGAGGAGTAAAATATAATGCCTTAATATTGGTTTTGCTGGAGCTGCTCTCATCATGGATTGAAAGTGAATGTAGCTGGTCTTGTGACAGTCGCTGCCTTTGGGAGAAAAGAAATGGCATTTCATGGATTCCCCACCACACCCTCAGCTGCCGCTGCTCAGAAGAGAGACCTTACTACTACTCCTATGCTAAAGTGAACGGGACATTTTTTCAGGTAGGTCCTTGCCTTTTACAATGAAACTTTGTTATAGTGAAGTCTTGTGTGTTTAGTGGGGAAAACTCCTCACCCTAAAATTGTTTGCGTGGTTTTGGTTTTGATTTGTGTTTATTTGATAATATAAGCTCTGGGTGGAGCTTGCCAGTTTTATTTCTATGGAATCAGCTATGAATCATGTCATGTACCTGTTTTCTATACCTTTTTTGGACCTGAACTGGTGAAATGTGCATGGGAGAAAGTGGAAGGGAGGGGGATGTTAGAGCAACAGTAATTGATGGCTATGGCTATGAATGATAGTTATTTCAGAAGATACTTTGTTTTCATTACATAAAATTATGTTCTTACTGGGCAGGAAGTACTGAAAATAACCTAGGGCTGAACTAAGCCCTGGTGGGAGTGTGGGTGCAACTCTACTGAAGTGGGTGGAATTAGACTAGTTTATGCCAGGGCTAAATTTAACCCAGTATTGTTCTCTTGTTGATATTAGATAGGGGGTACTGTACCTGTCTTGGTTAGTGTCACAAGAATCTCCAATCAGGTCATTGTCAATATCTGACTGCAAACAGAAACAGAAGAAGTTTGTAGTATTAACTGCTGAGAGAATATTTAAATGACAGTACTATGTTGGCAGGATCAGTTCTTTTTATAAAATATATCTTCTGGTTATGTGGGTGATCCAAAAAAGAAAATCTATTTAACAAGGGCAGAAAAACAACCTAGTATTAAATTGGGCGGTACTAGCTTCTGGGGTTCTAGCTGAAGGAATTAAAAAAAAAAGTTGCCTGAGATACTGAAAATGAGTAAACCCTCATTTTCCAGAAGAGATTTCCCTCATATGTAACTTAAAAATAAGCCTACACAGCTTAGACAGCTGAACAAAAAAATGTGGCAAGTCTATTCTGTTTACTCAATGCCTGAGTCTGTGGTGATGGGGTTTTTTGTCTGAATAAGAAAATCAGGATTTGGCCCTAATAAAAGAATAAATGTAATGAATTTGTACTCCCAATGGAGTCTTCCCATTGACTTTTATAGGATTGGGGTTTGGCCCACCACAGATGGGATATATTGCAGCATATTGATCGGGGAGGTGCACAATGAGACATGCATAGTGTGAAAAAGCACCTATCTGTTCCTATTTCCAGTCTCCTTTTCCAAACTCAAGCTTTCAAAGTTTCACAAGTTTTTTCTACATATCCTTTAACAAAATGGGAGCAGCTGATCTCTTGTACCTCCAATTGTCTCCTGCTACAGTTATTTGGTGCTCATAGTCACTTTTTCACTAACTTGGTGGGGCTGAGGCTTGTGGTATCCTACAGATTTTTCTTCCCCTCACTAACCTGGTTGGGGTTGCTGATAGTGGGGCAGCTGTCACAAGCATCACCAACACCGTCGTTATCCCCGTCCTTCTGGTCCCGATTGGGAACCCTCTGACAATTGTCCAAAAGGTTCTTAATACCTGGAAAAATCATTGATATTAGTCAAAATTATTCCCTAAGTTTCCAAATGTATGTATTTTCCAAATGCATCCGTTTATGTATTTTCACAGAATACAGCATTACTGTTCAGCCATCACCAAATCTGTTTTGTTTCTGTGCACATCTCATTTAATCAAGGTTAGGAGCATCTCACTAAAGACATTGCCTTGCATTCCATTTTCCTGCACACCTCACTGCGTTCTGTCCCCATACCATATAGTTTGTATCACGTGACATTTCATCCCTATTATTATATTTAAGGGGACTTGATTTTCTTCCAAGCCCCACACAGCAATGAGAATAAAATGTTGCATAATAGAGATCTCTTGGGCATTCAGGCAGGAAGGAGTCAGATGTGCTAGGATGTGGTTGGGCCTGTGGATTATTGTGAAAAGGTTTGGGGTTTTTTGCTGTTAGTATTGATAGTCCATTAAAATGTTCAACAGCCTTTTAATTGTTGTATGAATTATTGTGGTGTTTAACTGTTGCACAGTGCCTGGGGCTTGGGGTGAAGCAAAAAAACCCCAATATTTACATAAAATAAATAAAAATGGCTGCAACTAGGAGTTGCTTGCAGAGATGGAATGTGTGATCTCTGACAAAATCTCACATGAGAAGATGTTTGACCAAGTGATGTCCCCAAATTTGCTGCATTTTAGTCTAAGGCTTGGTTACACTTGCAAGTTACAGTGCATTAAATCAGCCCCGGGCGCCATAACTTCGGAGGTGTCCACATTGGCAAGGCACTTAGAGCGCCTGGACCCTGCAGCTGGAGCGCTCCTGGTAATCCACCTCCCTGAGAAGCATAGATCTTGCTGCACCTGGCTGGAGCGCCGGGGTGTCAGTGTGAATGACTTGTTGCATTACTGTGCTGTGATTGGCCTTCGGAAATGTTCCATAATCCCCTGAAGTCATGTGGACACTCTGGTCATTGTTTAGAACTCAGCTGCAGGCATGCTGATATCCCCTTTCAAAGCTCCGTTTCTGACAGCGAGCATGCTTATCTGCTCCCTGACAAAGCAAACCATTACTGTGGAATGCTGCTGCTGCAGAGGCATGCATTTGTGTGTGTGTGTGTGTGTGTGTGTGTGTGAGAGGCAGGGGCGGGGGCTGATGCTGGGGTTTTCCCCTTCCCCCTTCCGCTGTCTGAACTTACAAGACAGCATGCTGACACACTCTGCCCACCAAAACACACGGTCTCTCCCCCCACATACACACAACACACTCCCTGTCACACTCCTCCCCCCCCCCCATTTGAAGTGTGTACAGTGTGAACACACGGCAGCACTTTCCCTGCTGCGGTCTCCGAGGGCTGGTTTAACTCCCGGCGCTCTACATCTGCAAGTGTAGCCATGCCCTGAGTTGCTGCTGCTGCTGCTGTTGGGATTCATAGTTCTCACACGCTGCAGTCTTATAGGTTAGCTAGAACTGTTCTTGCAACACGTTTCGTGTCCTTTACTGCAGCCATGCCATTGCAAGGAGGGAAACAGTCAAAATTGCTGGGTTTTACACAGTATCTCTGGGTTACCCCATCACTGTTGGAAACTAGAACTAAAGTATTCAGCCTTAGAGATGCCTAAAAGCTGGTGACAAATATCCTCTCTAAGGCTATGTCTACACTACACAGAGATGTGAATAAACCACCCACTGAGCGACAAGTTACACCGACATAAGCACTGGACAGCACTGGGCTGCTTGCAGGGGTTGGAGTAGTTAAGCCAAGGGCCTGTCGGCTTAGAGCAGCTACATTAGAGAGTAGTGTAGCTGTGCCATAACACACAGCACATGCTGGGTGATTTTAAAGAATTAAGTGAAGATTTATCAACCATCTCCATCCATGTCATCATCACAGGCGTCTCCTTTCCCGTCACCATCTGTGTCCCTCTGGTCATTATTCAAGACTGTGCGACAGTTGTCACAAGCATCTCCAAAGATATCTTGATCACTGTTCCTCTGGTTAACGTTTGGCACCAATACACAGTTATCCTAAAAGAGAGACAAACACAAATTCCCTTCTGCTAGGATTATTTGACTCCAGTAAGAATTTAACTCTCATTTATACACTGTAAACTCTTTTGCAGATGGAAATATATCATTGTAAATAGCTTGGCATTCTATGTGGTCAATAAATCAGGACCAGATTTCACTGGTCCTATACCAACTTCCAGTTTTTATATGCAGTGTGTGTGGATGAGAGGTATTACTGTACAATGTGCATAAGGGTTTGTTCATAACAGTGACTTTTGGTTCTCATTTCACATGGGTCCATTTAAACAGTCCGCTTTGATATGCCAGTTCTCTTATTTAATGTGTTCTATTTCAGGGTCTGCATTTCAGGATGCACACTGCTTCAATCCATTAGGACAGTGGCTTTCAACATGTGGTCTGTGGACCCGTGGGGGTCCGCAGATTGTCTAAGATTTCCAAAGGAGTCCGCACCTTCATTTGAAATTTTGTAGGAGTCCACAAATGAAAAAAGGTTGAAAACCACTACATTAAGAGAAAAGCCAGCTCCCCCTACTGGTATATCCTCAAACCAAGACTCTGCTTGGCAATTTGACTTTTTCACCCAGAAAAGCCTGAATTCCAGATTTAACACGTTTTCTAATTTGGTATTAATTCCGCAAGGGGGGACAATAACAAGGAGGCAGTACTTTCCTCTTCTGTGCATCCCTCCTGAACACCTGGGTTCTCATCCTCTCTCCACCCAGAGATGGACAGGACAATAGGGCCCTACGTTAATTTACAGTATCAGCTGTGTATTATTGTTAATGCAGGTTCAGTACTGTGAAGGTGCCAAAGCAATTCCACAGTTAGCACTGCATTAGGATTTTCATTTAAAGCAAGAATTACATTTTTTGTTGTGACGTTGCACTCCATATGATTAGCATATTTTCATAAAATGAGTGTGAATATAATGTAACTGGAATATGCTTCATGCAAAAGGTCTCTTGTAAGGTATCATTACAAAGCTTATAATCTACTGAGTGCGGTCATCCAATTTGTATAAATGTGTCATTCTTGTATCTGAAACTAGAAATATGAAATATAACTGAGGTCCGATTGTAGTTATGCAAAGTGTGGGCCATTAATGGTGGTTTAGAATCTTGATGGCTCCCATTAACTAGGACAATTGACTGTAGATGGCTCTGTTTACTTGCAAGGCTTCCTGTGAGTCAGGCTGGGAAGAATGAAGGCTTGGGGTCTCACAGGACATGTGACCATGTCACCTGGTACTGGAATCCATCTAAAACCTGGAGCTTTTCCATTTAGAAGGAGGGGTGGGGACCCAAAGAGACAAAAGATTCCTGCCTTGTGCAAAAGGTATATAAGGGGGTGGAACAGAACAAAGGGGGCTGCAGTCATGAGAAATCCCCTACCTACCACCTGAGCTGGAACAAGGATGGGACAGGATTGGGCCCAGACTAGAAAGGAGTCTAGTCTGTGAAAGAAGCTTACTGGAACATCTCTGAGGGTGAGGTTTCATCTGTAATCAGTTTCTCACTGTATTAGGCTTAGACTTGCGTGTTTTTGTCTTATTTTGCTTGGTAATTTACTTTGTCTGTTATTACTTGGAACCACTTAAATCCTACTTTTTATATTTAATAAAATCACTTTTTACTTATTAATTAACCCAGAGCAAGTAATTAATACCTGGGGGAGAAAACAGCTGTGCATATCAATCTCAGTTTTATAGAGGGCGAACAATTTATGAGTTTACCCTGTATAAGTTTTATACAGAGTAAAATGGATTTATTTGGGGTTTGGACCCCATTGTGAACTGGGTATCTGGGTGCTGGAGACAGGAGCACTTCTTAAGCTGTTTTCACTTAAGTCAGCAGCTTGTGGGGGACGTGGTTCAGACCTGGGTCTGTGTTTGCAGCAGGCTAGCATGTCTGGCTCAACAAGACAGGGTACTGAAGTCCCAAGCTGCCAGAGAAAACGGGCTCAGAGGTCGTCTCAGCACATCAGGTGGCAGTCCCAAGGGGGTTTCTGTGACCCAATCCGTCACATTTGTTATGCACCAATAACACAATGAATTGTCCCAAACAGACACACTTACTCTTTGAGAACCTGGCCTGATTCAAAGCACTTTGAAATCATTGGAAAGGCTCCCGTTAACTGCTGTCAGCTTTGGACCAGGCCCTGAGTACAGACTGAATTCTCACGCCGAACTATTCATTATTTGAGTTATAGTAACTTTTAAATGGGCTTCTAAGTTCTTTTTCTGGGGATGAGACTAAGTTTATTGCCACTCCCTCTAGCAAATAAGCTCCTGGGTGTTTTTGAGATTTTAAAATTGTTTTGCTGTAACAAAATCTGAGACATGGGCTACTTTCATTGTTAATTTTTAATTTAATTAACACTGTTAATATATCTGCCTATGATGGGGTATCAACCCCACACAGGACTGGAAGGGGTTAAGGTGGCCAGGTAGGCCTATTAACTCCACAGGCTGCACCTGGAGGAAGAACCAGGGAGCAGGGAGTTGATTGCAAGCAGGTTCAGCTGTGCAGTCATAGGCAGGGCCTATAAAGCCAGGAAGTTGGCACCGGACAGGGACTGCTGCTGGCAATAGGGTTGCCAGGTGTCTGATTTTTGACCAGAATGCCTGGTCAAAAAGGGACCTGGTGGCTCTGGTCAGCGCCGCTGACGGGGCTGTTAAGTCCCATTGGTGGTGCTGCCTGGCTAAGGCAGGCTAGTCCCTACCTATCCTAGCATCACGCTGTGCCCAGCAGGTCCGGCTCCTCTGTGGGGTGGCCACGGGACTCCGCGTGCTGCCCCCACCCTGAGCACCGGCTCCGCACTCCCATTGTCTGGGAACCGCAGCCAATGGGAGCTGAGGGGGTGGTGCCTGTGGGCGAGAGCAGCGCATGGAGCCTCCTGGCCCCGCCGCCTAGGAGCCAGGCCTGCTGGCCACTTCCAGGGCGCAGTGCAGTGCCAGCACATGCAGGGAGCCTGCCTTAGCCCCGCTGCGCCCTTGACCGGGAGCTGCCCAAAGTAAGCCCATGCCCTAACCCTCTGCCCCAGCCCTGAGCCCCCCCCAAACCCAGAGCCCCCTCCTGTGCCCCAAACCCCTCATCCCTGGCCCCATCTCAGTCTGCACCCCCAGCCCAGACCCCATACTCCCTCCTGCACCCCAATCCCCTGCCTCAACCCCCTCCCACACTCTGAATCCCTTGGCCTCACCCCCCAGCCTGGAGCCCCCTCCTGCACCCCAAGCCCCTCATCTCCAGCCCCATCCCAGAACCCGCATCCCCAGCCACAGCCCTCACTCCCTCCTGCACCCCAACTCCATGACCCAGCCTGAAGCCCCCTCCCATATCCTGAACCCACACTGAGCCTGCACCCCCAGTTAGAGCCCTCACCCTCTCCCGCACTCCAACCCCCTACTCCAGCCCAGTGAAAGTGAGTGAGTGAGGGAGGGGGAGAACGAGTCACCGAGGGAGGGGGAATGTAGTGAGCGGGGGACAGGGCCTCATAAGGGGTAGGGCGGGGCCTCGGGGCAGGGGTGGGGCTAAGGTGTTTGGTTTTGTGCGGTTAGAAAATTGGCAACCGTAGCTGGCAAAGGGCAGTCACTCCCTGGGAGGAGGGCTGGAGGCTGGTACACCCAGAGCAAGGAGGGAAACCAGGAGTTGTAGGAAGCAGTCCAGGGAAGGAGCAGTGTGTACTGGGAGAGGAAAGCCCAGAACTGCTGGGTCGAGGGTCCCTGGATTGGAACCCGGAATAGAGGGCAGGCCTGGGTTCCCTAACCACCACTGGGGAAATGGCACAGGTGGGGCAGCGAACTGAAAGAGTGCCGGGGTCACTGGGAGTGACAGAGACTTTGAAGGCCTATACCCTGAAGTGGAGAACGCTGAGTGACCTGGACAGAGGGCTGACACATGAAGAGGATACTGCGGTTCCTGAAGCAAGATAGGGGTTGCAGACCAGAGAGAAAGATGGAGTGACAGTGTACAACCGTGGCAAGGGGTGTTGACCTTGTGAGCTAATCCCCAGAGCAGCCAGGAAGAGGCACCAGACAAGCAGTGAATGGTGCACTCTGTGACACTGCTATTGGATGGATGCTACAGAATCTAAGTTTTAATTTAAATAAAAACAAGAGTGCCTAGCTCTCATGGTTGTTCAAGAAACCCTTGAAAAAATGAAGACGTAAATAAATGCAGAGTTGTCTTTCTCAATACGTGGACAGCCTGTAACAATAGTTCTGGGAGGTGAGACCTGCCCAATTCATGAAAATGGAACTTTTATGTCTGAAACATAAAGGTGAAAATTTCAATGTCAACATTAACTATTTCACTGCTGAGACAAGGTGGGTGAGGTAATATCTTTTTATTGGACCAACTTCTGTTGGTGAGAGAGACAAGCTGTCAAGCTACACAGAGCTCTTCTTCAGGTCTGGGAAAGATACTCAGTGTCAGAGCTAAGAACAAGACAGAGCAGATTGTTTAGCATAAGTAGTTAAAACATATTCTAAGGCATAGTCATAGCACAAAAAGTGGGGCTAGTGCAGGTGCAGGCAAACTTTTTGGCCTGAGGGCCGCATCGGGTTTCGGAAACTGTATAGAGGGTGGGTTAGGGGAGAGGTGATCCCAGCAATTACAGGCCTGTAAGCCTGACTTCAGTACCAGGCAAATTGGTTGAAACTATAATAAAGAACAATATTGTCAGACATCTAGATGAACATAATTTGTTGAGGAAGAGTCAACAAGGTTTAAAGGGAAATCATGCCTCACCAATCTACTAGAATTCTTTGAGGGGGGGTCAACAAGCATGTGGAACAAGGGGATCCAGTGGATATAGTGTACTTAGATTTTCAGAAAGCCTTTGACAAGGTCCCTCACCAAAGGTTCTTATGCAAAGTAAGTTGCCACAGGATAAGAGGGAAGGTGCTCTCATGGATTGGTAACTGGTTAAAAGATAGGAAACAAAGGGTAGGTGTAAATGGTCAGTTTTCAGAATGGAGAGAGGTAAACAGTGGTGTCCCCCAGGGGTCTTTTCTGGGACCAGTCCTATTCAACATATTCATAAATGATCTGGAAAAAGGGGTAAACAGTGCGGTGGCAAAATTTTCAGATGATACAAAATTACTAAAAATAGTTAAGACCCAGGCAGATTGCAAAGAGTTACAAAAGGATCTCCCAAAACTGGGTGACTGGGCAACAAAATGACAGATGAAATGTAATGTTGATCAATGCAAAGTAATGCACATTGGAAAGCATAATCCCAACTATACATATAAAATGATGGGGTCTAAATTAGCTGTTACCAATCAAGAAAGAGATCTTGGAGTCATTGTGGATAGTTCTCTGAAAACATCCACTCAATGTGCAGCGGCAGTCAAAAAAGCGAACAGAATGCTGGGAATAATTAAGAAAGGGATAGATAATAGGACATAAACTATCATGTTGCCTCTATATAAATCCATGGTACACCCACATCTTGAATATTGAGTGCAGATTTGGTTGCCCCATCTCAAAAAAGATATCTTGGTATTGGAAAGGGTTCAGAAAAGGGCAACAAAAATGATTAAGGGTATGGAACGGCTTCTGGATGAGGAGAGATTAATAAGACTGGGACTTTTCAGTTTGGAAAAGAGATGGCTAAGGGGAGATATGATTGAGGTCTATAAAATCATGACTGGTGTAGAGAAAGTAGATAAGGAAGTGTTGTTTACTACTTCTCATAAAACAAAAACTAGGGGTCACCAAATGAAATTAATAGGCAGCAGGTTTAAAACAAATAAAAGGAAGTATTTCTTCACACAACGCACAGTCAACCTGTGGAACTCCTTGCCAGAAGCTGTTGTGAAGGCCAAGACCATAACAATGTTCAAAAAAGAACTAGATAAATTAATGGAGGATAGGTCCATCAATGGCTATTAGCCAGGATGGGCAGGAATGGTGTCCCTAGCCTCTGTTTGCCAGAAGCTGGGAATGAGCAACAGGGGATGGGTCACTTGATGATTACCTGTTCTGTTCATTCCCTCTGGGGCACCTGGCACTGGCCACTGTTGGAAGATAGGATACTGGGCTAGATGGACCTTTGGTCTGACCCAGTAGGGCCATTCTTATGTTCTTATTGGTAGGTTGGAGTTAAGGTTGTTTGTCACAGTGTGATTTTTCAGGTCTTTGATGTGAGCATCGTATAAATTGAAATGAGTGCATTAGAGAAGGTGCTGGTGAGTACAGGTGGCTAAATGTAGTGAGGGCAGTGGGACACGTCTCGGAAAATGGTACTGTATTAGGTTTAGAAACGTCCCACCTTGCACCAACTTCATTACATCCTATTTTCATGAAATCCCAAACCTGAACCATATTCTATGTCTGTGTACAGTACCTCTTCATTAGGAATTCCATCTCCATCCGCATCCTCATCACAGGCATCTCCGAGTCCATCACCATCTGCATCTTCTTGTCCTGAGTTTGGAACAAATCTGCAGTTGTCCTAAGCAAAAAATAAACCCAAGAAATATGACCAGCATTCCACAACATTACTTGAAATCTCTCTCCTGGGGGCTGACTGACTTTCTTTACTATTAACCTGAAAAGTTTCTTAATGAAATACATTTTAAACAAAATAAACATAAAAACTTGCAAAAGTGTTTACACTTTGTAGTGTTTCCCCCACTGCCTCTTCATGCCCCTCACTATCACTCCCCTGGGTGATTAAAAAGAAAAAGCCTCCTACCTTTCTGCAGCTTTCAGCAGAGCATGGGAGTTTTTCATCAGGATAGCCATCAATATCTATGTCCTTTCCACAGATATAACCATCACCAGCCCAACCAATGCCACACTACAAATGAAAACACTATTATAGAACCACAGACAGACTGAAGATTCCACTTTGCAAACATGTACAGCAATGCTCAAGATGGGACCCTAGGTCAGTTTCAGAATGGATCAATATGCAGTGCAGGAGGCACTAACCTTTATAATGATATATTCAACTATCTGGTAAGGTAGGCATCGAGATTTAGCTCCAAACTTAAAATGTATCTGCTAATTTTGGATTGCCAGCTTCAGACATGTAGGGCCTGATTTTCAGAGGTGCTGAGTACCTACAACTCCAAATGACTCCAGTGGATGCTCAGATCCTCAGTGCCTCAAGGTGACCATCCAAAATTAGAGGTTGCTTTTGAAAATGTAGGCATTAGTGATCCGGGGTGAAGCAGAGGTCAACAGTTTCCCTGAAAGATGATAAAATGCAAACTCACTGGAAAAAGAGAGCCAAAATATGTAACACATATTCTGAGGGCCAGACTTTCAGAAAGAGAAGTCTGAAATCTCTCTGGAATATTTTACACACAATTATTTGCACTAGCAAATTGGGCATTTCTGCATATGAACGTTTAAGTATCTAAATTGCGATCAGTTCTCAAAAATACCTAATTTGTGGATGCAACTGCTGAAACTGCACACTCAAATGTGTGGGTAAAATTGCATGTGGACTCTCCCGACTGTCCTCAGCACCAATATCTAGAAATCTCTTTGAAATAAATATACTTAAAACTGAGATGCACCTAGAGGGCCAGAGAGGGAGGGGACAGCAGAATCAACATCAGGAAAGCTGTCTGATCTAGCTTCAGACCCCAGAAGAAAATAGAAATACTTCTAGGTAAACAGATCTGTCCAACCCTTTCATTACAACAGTAGAAAAAAAAAACCCTCATAATCCCTTAAATATACCATAGAAAAGAACAATACAGATCTTTATTTAATGCAGTAGGCATCAGTTGTGATGTTTTCATTCTTTTAGACACAGTGGGGGAACTGCTGATCCTGGTGTATGAATTCCTTGATCTTAGTCTTCCTTGTGGCAAAAGAAATGAACTGCACTTGAAATTCTGCCTGTACAAAGGCTACACTATTAGGCCCATTGTATTTAAGGTTCCATCTACACTAAAACTTCTGATTGAGTTTGTATCCCTTTAGTGGCACAGTTTGTTCCCACACATTGCATGACTAATAACTACAGCAACCAGCTATGTGTCACCCTTGCCAGAGATCTAATCTGACATGTTCAATCGTCAAGTATTACTTGACCAGATTACTTGATCATCTCATTATGTAGACAGGAGCCCATAACCACACTTAAATACCAGAAAACTTTCTTCACAACTCACTGGACAGCAGAATGTGGCCAGAGATCCACATGATGCTGATGTTTGCTCTGTGTGCATTGCTATTTGGCACACTTTTCTGCTGAGACTGTACAGGATAGCAGCGGCAGACTTCCCAGAATGCAATCATACAAATGCTGCTAGGCAGCATGGTAAATGTAGCCACCCAGATTTGGCTACCACCTAGATGTACGGGGGGGGGGGAGTCTGCTATCTGGACACAACTGGACTGTTTGTAACTGGGTCAAATGAGTGTGTCATACTCTGGTTACAAACACTTTTTACTGATCAAAGTGTACACAGGCCCTAAAACATCCTGCTCATTGCCTCAGTAGGACTGTTTTTTCTAGTTTCTCTGGAGCAGCCTAAAATATATCCTATCATCAACTTACAGTACATGAAATCTCTCCTTGTCTTTCTTCAATACACTGTGCATAGACACTGCATGGGTTCAAGGCTCGATTTCTGCAGCTTTTCTCAGCCTTGCATCCTTTGACCTGGTCTCCAGTGTAACCGGGTTTGCATGGGCCGCAGCGGTAAGAACCCTGTAAAGACAATCAATCATTCGCATGAGTGTGTCTGTGATTTACCTCACACTGTTTGCTTATGATGTGAAGGCTAAGTTTCATGTTCACTGTGGCGTCTTGCTAGCTCCTTTGTGAATAGACATGTTTGACAGCACTAAGTGCTGTCAAACATGTGAGACTGACAGTTGTGGAGGGACCAAAGTCCCCCATTTATCCAGAGAACAGGTAGAGTACCAGCAGCAGCCCACACTTCTCTACATTGCCCTGCGAATGTCCCTAAAACCTGCTCAGGATGAGCCACCTTTAAGGTGGGAGAGGATATTACAATCTCCATGCCTGTTCATTCTTTGCTGAGCTCTTGTCTATACACAGATTACACCAGTTGAACTCAATCAATTTAACCAGTGCAAAGCATGTGTGGACACTTTATTTTGGTATAAATCAGCCTTGTTTTGGTTTAGCTTCACTTAATTGGGAACAAGTTTAAGCTAAACTGAAACCAGCTGCTCTTAAGCTGAAATAAATGTGTCCACCAAAAGTTTGCTCTGGTTTTGCTTAAATCAGTTTAAAAACTGACTTAAACTAAACTGGTACAACTTCTGTCTGTTGACAATGCCTAGGATCTGACATAGATTAGATCAAAATAAGCCTTGTTTAAGCTGACATAAGAGTGTCCATGCAGCCTTTTGTATTGGCTTAACTAAATCAGCTTAAAATAGCACTGTAAACTACATCAGTTTGACTTTCTTACGTAAACACGCCCAGAGATTCCAAGCAAGGATGTTGCAGTTAGTGCCTTTGCTACTGATGGTGGGTATTGTGATGTGGACAGGTTTACTAATGGGTTATAATCCCACACAGGCATTTCATTTGGTCTTAAGCTCTCTATTCCCCATGCTTAGTTATTTTTGTTTAGTCAAAAGATATAATACATAGGTCATCTCAAGCCGGAACAACAGATACAAATCACAGCCTGATGTAAATGATCAGTTTTGAAAACAGTAAACGAAAGGGTACTTACCATGGTGTTTATGCACTGGGAATTTGGAACACATCCTCCATTTTGGCCATTATTACATTCATCAATATCCAAGCAGACCTAACACAACAAAATAAGGAGCCTATAATAAAAAACTAGTGAACCTTAGATCCAAGTGTGAAGGGAAATCACCCACTAAGCACCTTCAAAGGCTTTGGAAACATGAACAAGCATGTTCAATATGGCATTCAATCTAAATCAGAAATGGAGGAAGGAGGGTCCAGGGGTTAGGATGCTGGCCTGTGACCCAGGAGACCTGGATTCACATTCCTGCTCCACTACAGACTTCCTCTGCGACTGCGGACAAGTGACTTGGCCTCTCTGTGCCACTGTTCCATCTGTAAGGTGGGGGCAGTGGTACTTCCCTACCACACAGGAGTGTTGTGAGGCTAAATCAATTTTTGTTTGGTTTAATACAACCAATATTTTTAGAGTCAGTTTAATTATAAAGAACTTCTTCCCAGTTAATAGACCTTGTATCTGCATAATGACTTTTGGCACTGCTTCTGAGGTAGTGCATTTCTTCCTTTTTTATAGCATAACTCAGCCTCAGAGGAAATCTAATTTGACCCTATAAATAGAGTGGAATTACCTTTTTCTTTTAAAATTACTTATTTTGTGTTTTATCTGTGATGGAAAAGCAGACTGTCTCTTAACAATTGCAAACAAAATGGCCATTTATAATAGCATATTATTCTACCACTTTGGGGTCCCTCCCTTCCCACAGTTTGTCACGACCCCATTTTAATGGGGTCACCAGGACTGGCTTAGACTTGCTGGGGCCCAGGACCAAATCCGAAGCTGAGGGATTCAGCGCTGGTCAGCGGGGCTCAGGTTACAGACCCCCTGCCTGGGGCTGGGGCAGTGGGACTCAGGCGGGATCAGGCTCCAGTCCCCCCTCCTGGGGTCGTGTAGTAATTTTTGTTGTCAGAAGGGGGCCGCGGTGCAATGAAGTTTGAGAACCCCTGCCATAGAGTCTGTCCTAAACTAATGCCCTGTTAAATAACTTCCTATAGATTGGTGAGGTAACAAAACATATTACTATGTACAGTGTGGAAGAACCAATTACTAAATTTTCTCACTTATATGCTCTGTTGCCTTTTTAGTCTGTTTGTGATCCTTCTGAGAAACTCCTATAGAATTTAATGGGGTCTTAAACAGTAGGGTTCTATAGAAATTACACTAAAACCTGTAGGGCTGTATTCGTATAGGAATGCGAAGCAGCCATGAACCTGGCAGATCTGGCCAATTGAAGTCTCTCGTAACCTAGGGGAGCCCATCTGTGGTGTAGCTGCCACTATAGTGATGCTCAGGACTCAGCCCAGAATCTGGTCTATAGAGTTGAATGAAAGATGACAACTTTACTGTAAGTTTTATGAACCATCCTATAGAAATCTACAGAAGGAACACAAATCTCTTTTACAAGATATCATATGGATCTACAGAAGTTTGGCATTTTCTATCAAATCCTACAGGACATTTCCCATTAGCTAAGGCCTTCTCCTGTCTCCCCTCCATCCCACATTAACCTGTTGTTGTTGCTGTTAAAGTCAGGGACAAAATGATGTAGCCGTCTATTCAATAACACTACACTCTGCTGAGCTGCCCAAAACACTTGTAATTTTATTGAATGAAAAATAATTAGAATGTTTAATAGTTTTGTTTTAAGCTGTATTTCGAAAGCAAAAGTGATATCAAACCAGCCTCGCACACTGGAGATGGCGGTGTGTCTGGCTGCCACTCACCTGCTTATTGTTCTTGGCAGCATTGATCCCTACCCCCTGAACTGTCTGTCCTGTGTATCCTGGGGGGCAAGCCTCACATCTGAAGCCTGGAACAATGTTCACGCAGCCTACCCCAGGGAAGCATGGGCTATAGCGGCACTAAAAAGACAAATGAATCATTGAACCTGCATCAGTGAGTCGATAACATTCTGTTGATCTCAGATTCCAAAAGGTGACCTTTTTAAGCAGCACTTAAATAATATTGAATTGTATAGTTGTCCTAGAAGTCTCAAACCATGAGCTCAACTCTCCTCTCAGTTGTATGGGTTCAACTCCCTCTGAAGTCTGACCAAGTACCACTTGAATGGACATGACTGAAAAAAGTAGAAAGCCCTGTAATTGCGGCAGTCATGAGATCACTGGGGAATGACTGTCCACCTGTATTCAATGCACATATAAATAGCAGCATTTTGCTGTTGTTTGTATTTGATAAAATACGGGGGGGGGAAAGTAACCTGAAAATGAATTAGTTAAAATGGCATATGCCCTGTTACAGTCTTGCCCCTCTCTAGTATTTGTCAAATACCAACACCATTTGTTAATTGGCAGACAAATCCTGAATATGTTCATTTTTCATCTCCCTAGATATGGTTCAAACAGAAGATTAAACAAGTAATAGGAAATATAAAATATTTTTAAAGACGCCTGGTCTTTCCACCATCTGGTGTGGTCCCACAGGGGTCTGTCCTGGGTCTGGTACTATTCAAGATTGTCACTGATGACTTAGATAATGGAGTGGAGAGCATGCTTAAATTTGTGGGCGGCATCAATCTGGGAGGGGTTGAAAGCACTTTGGAGGGCAGGATTAGAATTCAAAATAGCCTTGATTAATGGGAGAACTGGTCTGTAATCAACCACATGAAATTCAATAAAGGCAAGCGTAAAGTATTTCACTTAGGAAGGAAAAATCACATGGGCAAATACAAAATGAGGACTATGGGGCTAGGCAGTAATACTGCTGAGAAGGAGCTGGGGTTACAGTGGATTACAAATTGGAAGAAAAGGCTAATTCTGGGGTGCATTAGCAGGAGTGACATTGTAAGAAATGGGAGGTAATTGTTTCGCTCTACTTGGTACTGGTGAGGCCTCAGCTGCAGTACTGCACTACAGTTCTAGGCACCACCTGTAGAAAAGATGTGGACAAACTGGAGGGAGACCAGAGGAGAACAATGAAAATGATAGGTTAGAAAACTGAGTTATGTGGAAAGGTTAAAGAAACTAGGCATGTTTAGTCTTAAAAAAAGAAGACTCAATGGTACAGTCTTCAAATATGTTAAGGGCTGTTATAACGAGGACAGTGATCAATTGTTCTCCAGGTCCACTGAAGGTAGGACAAGAAGTGTAATGGGTTTAATCTGAAGCAAGGGAGATTGAGTTTAGATGGTAGGACAAACTTGATAACTATAAGGATAGTTAAGGACTGGGATAGGTTACCAAGGGAGGTGGTAGAATCCCCATTACAGGAAGTTTTAAAGATCAGGCTGGACAAACCCCTGTCAGGGATGGTCTACGTTTACTTGGTCCTGCCTTAGCATGGCAGAAGGTACTAGATGAGCTCTCAAGGTCCCTTCCAACCCTACATTTCTGCGATTCTATGATTAACTCAGCTTGGGCAAAAAGCAAAAATACCCATAAAATGATGACAAAACAAACCAGGATAACATACACAAAATACATACAGTTCAGTGTATGTCCCTCAACATATAAACATATAAAAAATTTAATACCATTGTAACAGACCACTAAACACAAAATTGGGAGAAATCCTGCTTTGGAGCCTAATAGAATAAAAGATTTAATAAAAGCATAATCCACAATATGAACTTAAATGTAAGACAGACATAGGGTGACCAGATAGCAAGTGTGAAAAATTGGGATGGAGGTGGGGGGTAATAGGTGCCTATATAAGACAACACCATGAATATAGGGACCGTCCCTATAAAATCGGGACATCTGGTCACCCTAGACAGACATTAGGCACAATGTAGCTCTTGATTTGAAAAAGTAGATTATTTTTTTAGCCAGTAGAGGGAGCTCAAACAATGTTATTATTAACAGAAGAGACGTATGCAGTTCAAAATACATATTAAGATACTGTTTTAAGGTTGTGAGGCACATCCCCCAAACAAATCAGCAACGCTTCCTCCTGGGTTGGTGTTAAGAGGCCTTACTAGAGAGATGTTAACAGTCTCAAGGCTCAGACAGGGATGAGGATGGCTCCTAGTTGGAATTCTAGATTCCTTTTGAACAGTTATTGAATACAAAACTCCTATTTAAATGCCCTGGTTTCATGACATGCAGAAACAGTTAACATCATATTGTATCTCCCTCTGTAAAGTGTCCTTCCTGGACAATTGGGCAGTTTGGGGGTGGATAAGGCCATAGAGATCCTTCCACTGGTTCAAATGCACCCCACATTTAGCCTAGTGTGACAACCTGTCCCTAACTGGGTGGGACAGTCCCGAAATGTACATTTCAAGTCCCAGGCTGAATGAGTCTGGAACAGCATTTGTCTCAGATTCCCTGCAGCACCGCTCTGTGCCTGCCCAAGCCTCAAGGGCACTGCCAGATTCTTCCCGGTGGGGGGGCTGGGGTTCCCCACCTCAGCCCTGCCCCCTCTCTGGTCCTACCCCTGTTCCTTCTCTTATTCTGAGGCCCCACCCCCTCGTCAGGCCAGAGCCAGGCATTAGTAAGAGCTGCCCAGGGAGCCCGGGCTGCGGTGGGGAACCCCAGAGTCCCGGACCCTCCACCTACCCAGGGTGGAGCGCCCTGAGGGGGTGGGGACATGGGCCAAGGGCTTTTCTTGGGCACCACAGCCCCCCGCCCAGGGCTGGTAGAGCAGAGGTCCCCAAACTGTGGGGTGTGTGGAGGAACGTTTGGGGGGCATGGCAGGGCCCAGGCCAGTGCCATGGGGGGCAAGAAGTGATCACCACCCAGCCCCGGTTGGCCCCTAGGTGTGCTCTGGCCCCGCCCCCAGCGGTAGCCCCACTTCCAGCCCCGGCGGGGTGGGTGCAGACAGGGATGGGAGGAGCGCAACCATGAAAAATTTGGGGACTGCTGAGGTAGAGGTCAAGGGCTCCCCACAGTAAACTGCCCAGAGAGCCCAGGCCTTACCAATGCCCAGTTCCAGCTTCTGGCCTGACCAGAGGGCGGGGCCTTGGGGAAGAGGAGGAGCAGGGGGCAGGGCTCCTGTATGTGTCCCATTTTTGCATTTTGAAAAGGTGGTCAACCTAATGTAGCCCAATGGAAGTTATCATTTGATGGCCTATGTGAGATGAGCTGTAGGCATTATTCCAGTTTTTAACAGACGTGCTCTTGTAAAGAAAAAGCCCCACATTGCTTGGCAATTTATTGGCACTATCAGCATAAAGGCGAAGGTCTGAATGGACATGGCTTGTGTCTGTTCTATATCTTTTTGGCAAACATTTCACCACTGTTTCTGACACTAACTCAGCTCCACCATGGTAGGGGCACTAGTGCCTGTGTTTTTAACACTGTGTGATCTGACCATGATCAAAGTAAGCCTGAACCACTCGGCGTTGAACACACTGGCCACCAGTCTGCATTAGTCCTCCCACAACTTCTACCATTGGTGGAGCTGCTCCAGTGGTAGTAACAGGAACTTTTTTGCTTAAAATCACCAGGACAGGGAAAGCTCTGGAGACTGAAGTGCCCTTGCACACCTACCGTAGGTAAGGACAAGGTCCATCCAGGTGTGCACTGAGTCAGAGTAGCAAGGTAGTGTGAGGAAGCTGATTGTACTATGCCTATTGGACCAGATTTACAAATGCAGGCCTCCATTTTTGCGCACGACATAACAGTAGGCATAATTCATGTCATGTGATGTTTGGGCACCTGACTACCCACAAACAAGGTAACTGCAATATACATTCAATTTCTTCAACTTAGTTTTCCCTCTATAAGATTTTTTCATAAATGGATACAAATAGACTCATGCACCGTCTCTCTCCGACTTGCACACACAACATCAACCAGCAATCAAAACAACTATCAAATACTCAAGCTATTTCTCCTGCTAGCTGGGGAGGAAGAAAGAGAGATTGTTTCTATTTTTAATTACTTGGGAGGTGCTTAGATGCTACAATGTAAATCTGTAGATTAAACACTTAAGCCTATGTCTACACTGCAGTTGGGAGGGGAGATTCCTAGTGCGGGTATACAGACAGACTCACACTAAAAATAGCAACATGAGCATTGCTGCATGGGGGGCGGATCAGGCTAGCCTCCCAAGTCCAAGCCCACTCAAAGTCCGGGCTCAGGCAGCTAGCCCAAGCGACCACCAGTGCCCCAACAGCCACACTGGTATTATTAGCGTGCTAGCTCAAGCAGAGCTCGCAGAGTCTGTCCACCTGTGCTGGGAATCACAGTTGTAGCTCCCCAAGGATACGTCTACACTGCAGACTCTGACTCAGTTTGAGCCCAAGCCCCATTCTGTCCGCACACAAACCAGTCTGATTTGGTCAGCAAATACTCAGAACCCAGGTCCACGGACACTGCTAGTGGGGTGGGTGGGAGCCCAAGTCCCACTGTCACTCGGGTCCAAACGCTGCCGTTTTGCAGTGTGGACGCAGCTCAGATTGCAGATTTGAGTCAGTAGGTCTGTGTAGTGCAGTATGGCTGCATTAGTAATGGCTGTGAGACGCAGGGCCAGCATTTGTAAGCCCAGGTTTACCATGCAGTGTGGATGCTCAAGTGTGGTCTTGGAAACACCAAGTCCACAAGCCAGGGTCCCACAGAGGGTTCACAATGCAGTGTAGAAATACCTTCTAAGTGACTAGACAGTCTGCAGATAACTGCAGACATAAATCTGCAGGTATAAAAACAGAAGCCTGTTAAATAGTGCCTGAAAATTAAATGTTTGTGCCTTTTTTATGCTGCTTTATGATGTACAAAGAAGGTGTAAAATTTTATTTCCCCCCTTCAAAATACCAGGAATATCGAGTGCTTTTTTTATTGAGTGGCTTTTTGAAAATGTGGGCTGGGAGCTTTTTCAGCCCTCAGTTGAAAGGGCGTGGGAGTGCTGAATCTTTAACAAAGGAAGCTTCCCTCCCACCAAACTGTTTTGAGTTAAGTAAGTGCTGCAGCCAACCAAAATACAAAGAACCTGATTCTCCGCTCCATTACACCATGGCTTTCCCCCACAACAATCAGTATAAAGCAGTGGAAAATCAGGACCAATGAAGTGTGGGTGGTGGATGGTTTTTTTTTGTTTGTTTTTTTAAACACTTCTGAATAATTCTTATTTCCTCTTTCAATTAATCAGGCTTCATTTCCTTGGTTTTTCAGGTGTCATTAATCTGCTAATTCTCAAGTCTCCAAGGGTGAACAAAACCTGAATTTCTAATGTAGAACCACTCTCCCTCCCACAAAAATTTAAAAATAAACCTTTTAGGTTTTCTTTATACATCATAAAGAAGCAAGAAAGGGCACCATCCCAAAGTTTATTCCTTTGCAATTGACCTTTACGGCTGAATTGAAAATCTGGCCAATTTTGTGAATAAACTGACTTCAGTCTCCAAGGCCGTTAAACTTAAACTTTTTATGAGCACTGAAATTCAGAGAAATAAAATCCAAATCAACAGGAAGTGCTTCTGCAGTTCTGCCCCATAACTGATGATATTTAATCTTTTTGTGGAATCCCAATAACCGTGTCAATAGCTCTGCTCTTTCGATGTAACATTCAGAGAGGAGTAAAATGAAAATACGTACTGCAGATACTTGAAAAATAAATGCAGTGGTCTTGATTCACCACAGTATAACTCCATATTTTCACCCATGTAACTCCACTGACAACAATGGAGTCATGGCAACATACCTCTGGTCTAATGGAGTGGAGAACTGGGCCCAGGATGTATTACTATTCACTGTGCAGCCAGTTAGTGAATGCTGCAGAAAGCAAGAGTCAGGGCCCATTTATGTGAGAAATGAGTTGGGATTTTTTTCTTTTTACAAGTAAATATTTTACCTCATCGATATCTGAGCATGTAACTCCATTTCCTGTGAACCCTTCGGGACAAGGCCCACACTGAAATCCATCTGCTGTCTCTATGCACCTGACCCCCCTGAAACAGGGGTTGGCTTCACATTTGGGTTTAGGGGGCACTGGAGGCGCAGTTGGAAAGTTTGTAGCTCCCAAACCTTTGAGTAGAAAGAACAGCAGTTTTAGTGAATCAAGGAAATATCCATCATGCATTTCAATTGGCAAGAGTTCTAAGGAGATACCTAATCCACTGCTGAGCAGTGGGATTGTGTTTCTGCATCATAAATATCCTTTATGTTGGCTGGGTTGGGGCTGCGACAGTAGCAACTTCTTGGATTGTGATTGAGGAGACTTTTTTGTTTAGGAACTGATCAAGAACCTGCAGAATAGTGGAGGTTAAGGCTATATTGCATATGTCACAGGGATGTGGATGTCTTTCTGCTTAGATAGTCCCAGAGCAGATGTATAACTTCTGATGCTGGCCAGAGGAAAGCAATAAATGCAGGTTAGAGTGACCTAACAAGGACAAATGGGGAACAGGTCCCAGAGGGATTATAGGTTGATGGTACTATTGGAAAGACAAGGTGAGCCATTACTCTGGCTAAATCAGCAATGCTGCCCTCAGCGTAAAAAACAGAGCTATTATTTCACCTCAGAGAGATCAGAATTTACAAGGAGTGAAAAAAGGGGAGGGAGGAGGCAGCAAGTGGCAGAGTATTGAATATGTGACAGAGTACTCACAACATTGTTTCATGTACTGAAAGACTGACCGGAGGGGGAAAGGAAAAATCTGGGAGAAGGAGACAGGTGCCAAAATGGTACCAATGCATGTAATTTATCCCTTCAGCTGATTAACACAGTGCAGGCTTTAAAGAAACTTCCTGTGGCTCTAGTCTTTGTCTCACATGTGTGAAAACTAAGTTAGCTGAAGCTCAATCAAGGTGAGATTCAGTGGAGGGATAATAATTTGGGAAAAGCTATTGGAAGATCTGGCAACAATTATGCCTACTCCTCTGAATAAGGGTGTGTCCTCTGCTGGTAAAAGAGTTGGCATTTAGGGGATCTGTTGGATTCCCAGCTATGTTAGAGGATTCTTCAGAAAGGCTTTTAAAATCCTCTCTGTTTGGCCAGGAGATTGACCATTTCTTTTGAATGCAGACCTTGCTACTGTATCTACGCCTGTGTCACCTCAGGATTCGACTACTTCAATGCAAGGTTCGTATAGATTCCCTAAATCAGCCTGGCAATGTGAGCTGGTGCCGAATGTGGCTGTTTGCTTGTTCATCTATTCTACTAAGGCTCTTACACTGCTTAATATGCACGTTGTTATCTCCCAGGGACCATGTGGCACCGGTGATCCACAATCTGCATTCAGGTAGAATCTGAGGTGTTGAGGTGCACATAGTAGGTTTTAGAAAGATAAGGTGGGTGAGGTAATATCTTTACCTCACCCACTTTGTCTCTCTAATATCCTGGGACCAACGTGGCTACAACAATACTACATACATAGTGGGTTTTGACCTTCCTACTGGGGATTCCTTCCAGCTCTCCCTGCACGAAATACTGCCAGAACAGTGGTCACCAGAGGTGCTGGAGCACCATCACTTGAAAAGAGAGGGAACTGCTATCAGGATAATCTCTTTAATGGGCTCTCCACTAGAACTGAACTGACTCTTGGTCTGAAATAGCCTGAATGCAATTACCTCCCTGGCATGCTAAAAGGCTAAGCTCCTGGGGTAGGGCATGATGAGGATTGCTTGTTTTGGATGAGGTAGAGTATTGTTTGGTTTTGACTGGTTACTTTCTGGTTTTGGGGGGAGCGGAAGCTTAAGGCTTTACCCCAATAGGAATCTATTTTTAACTTAAGTCAAAGATGCTTAGAGCCCAGAAGAATAGGCTTATTTTTCAATGCTTCCTATAAATCAAAAAGTGGCAATCCAGTGAGAATTGTTTTTAAATAATTGCAAATCTTATGTGGTCCTCTCTTAATTTTATAGGAAATACAGGAATACTTACCACATGCCTGGCATTCTGCTATAGTATTTCTCAAAAAAGTTGTTTCCTTGATCTTTAGGGTATAGAAAATATGTATTAGTTGGGTGATGCTAATTTGTGCCTGGCTGCCCATAGCACCATTATATCTTGTCTAGATGTTAATAAAATCACTGAACATTCACAAAGTGCCTTACAATGACAGGGTCTGATTTTGCAGATGCTTACTTCCAAGCATGGTGCTTATTAGCATGAGTAGTCCTAGCATCTTCTATGGAGAACTACTCTATATAGATTGTACATTGACTTCCATAGGGATACTCATGGTGGTGAGATTTATGGCCACGATTCAGTCCATCCCTATTCAGCAAAGCACTTAGTAGGAGCTTAACTTTAGGCATGTGTTTAGATCCCATTGACTTAAATGGGACTTCAGCATGTGCTTGAGCACTTCGCTGAATAGAGGCTTACTTAAGCATATGCCTAAATGCTTTCCTGAACTGGGGCCTAAGTGCCGTAGAAAGTGTTTGCAGAAATAAGCCCATAGTTAGTAAAGGATGTTTGGCAAATCAGTAAAACGCTAGCGACTTCACACTAATGAGGCCAATAGTGCAATTAATTTAGTTTCCTTTACATGTGCAAGACTACCTTTATCTAGCTAGCCAATGGGCTAGAATAGTAGTTGCAGTTCTTCTCCACTCTGAATGCAGGGGTTTCTGGGGACTGGATCTATATAAGTAGGCCATCTCCTACCCCACCTCCAGTGGCCCCTCCACAACATGCTGAAGGTGTAGGTCCCCTACAAGGTCATTTCACTCCCACTGCGCAGACAGAAAGCTTTGTACAGGAGCATCACACTTAGGTAAAATCTGCCCTAACGCTGCACAAAGCAGTGCTCTAATCTGGATCTGAGGGATTCGTACTGAGAGCCTCATACAGTACCTGCTGCCTGAGAAGGTCTTTCACATCTCCTAGTATTTGGTTCATTTGCAGCATTTGACCCATGAATTGCCTATTAAAATCATCTGTAGGGACACAAAAATGAGAAAAGGTATGTACAACGATAGTAGCTTTTTGTTCATTTGCCAAGATCAGCACTGAAATCTGAAGTGAAATTGTCTTAAAGGATGAGCTAGAGCAGATAATTCATAATATCTTAGCATCAGTAGGGAGGGAATACAAGGGGAAATACAATAGCTTTAATTTTTAGGAAAGCATCTGTGTGAACTCACTATTCTTCAAAGATACTGGATTCAAAGCACTGAAGATTGAACTCCTTTTTAGCCACACAACAGGAAGAACAAAGGCAGAGGAAACGCAAACTTCTCCACATTGGTGCAACACAGTGGGAGAACCATCTTCAAGAGTTAGAGGACAGTTCTAGCTCCATGCCCATTCAATGTCTGGATTCTTTGCTGATACTATCAACAAGTACACCAGTTAGAATCAGCTGTGTTGCTGGCTCCACTAGGAACCAGACTGAGATGACTAAGCTCAGGCAAGGTGACCATATTTTCAAAATAAAAAGGAGACACTTCTGTGGTGGTGTTTTTTAGGGTCACAAAATAGCCATACAAAAGAAATGTGTGCTGATGCCACTACTGCCCATTTTTGACTCAGCAGCAACACGTTCATATTTTTCAGAGTGGAGGACTTTTTCCATTTACTGAATGTTCTGAATCAGTTTATCATGATGCACTGGACATGTCAATAATATTCACTGAGAGTCAAAGAACAGATGTGATAGTATCTATACTCATTTGACTTTTCTTTCCACTCTGAACATTGTTCATCACACTGAAAGCTAGTTCCCTGGGACTTTTTGTTCCTGGTAAACATAGATCAAATTCTGCTCAGCAGAGCAGTACATCTTGAATAGATATTTTGTTATTATTATAACATATATACAAGTTTTGATAGTCTAAATGAAAATTGAAGACATTTGAGGTGTCCTGAAATAAGTTTGTGGGACGCCAGGATACCATACGAAAAGCCAGGCCTCTTGTGGCAAAACCAAGACATGTGGTTACTTTAACTTCAGGGCACCCTAAAGCCATCAAATGGTATCAACAACTAGTCACTACCCATCTGGCCTGGATTAGAACTGATGAGAGGTGAAACACTTAGTATCTCCAAATTAGGGCTTTCTGACCCATCTCGCTGTGTGTCTGTATATAACTCTCACTCGAGTTTACTCAATCAAGCGCCAATTCATTTACTCCTTTGTTAATTTAAATCTAGATATCTGTGTAAGATTCACAAGATATGCATTGATATTTTTGCATTCTAAGCAGGTAGAGTATTTTGAAACTGTTAAATATATAGTGGCTATATGTGAGTTTACATCTACTTTACTTGCTGTAGTATTGGATGCTTATATGGAAATTGGTCTTATTAATGTTTACTAAATTGTTTTGTACTTCAAAGCATTTCTGGTCTGATCCCAGGCATGCTCAGGGGACTTGACCAATTTGACAGATACTGGCTTTTCTTCATTTCAGATTGTTCTCCTCAAAATAATAAAGAAGCTGAGGTAACCTGGAAATGCTGCATCTGTTCAATCCCAACTTTTATTTTTTTGGGAGACTTAATATCTTGGCCATTTCAAAAATACCTAAGTCTGGAACTTGGCTTGCAAGCTGTCAGGCCAGATGTAGTAACTTTTTTCTTTACAAAGAATTGCTTTAGCCATTATTGATTGAGAGCTACAAAAAATGTAAAATTCTTAAGGTTTCAGAGAAATTTGGTTGCTTTGTTGCCAGCCTCTAAATCAAAAACAGAACAGTTTTGAACATTTTTTTTATAGACTTTTAAACCTTAAGGTGGACTAATGACTTTTAGTGCTGTGAATTATACAGGATGGTTTTGAAATGCCTGGATATCTAAATTTGCATGCAACAAAAATGCTTCCCATAACATTTTTTCTTCTACATTTAAAGCCAAATCCTGCCCCCACTCTGCAGTTGCAGTAGGTCCTAAATGTAGGAGAATTATCAAAGCTCCACTGCAAAAACCAGGCTTCAGAGAAGCTGTTTACACAGTTGTTTAGCAACCATATGGCACAAGTCGTGTTCCAGGAGGGAGTTGGGGCAAGCCAGAGGTGTGGCCAATGGGTATGAAACTAAATGGATCTACTAACCCAGTTCTGTGTCAGCCAACAACCCTTAAGTAAACTAAACCAGCCGGGCTGTTATTAAATGCCTCACCCTGGTTTTGCCTACTGTAAAAATCTAGGTTTTGCTTTATGTCTTTCTGTCCACAATGACAGGGCCCAAAACTTACACATCCAGCCCCTATCTAGGATCACTCTATTCCCATCTCCCATCAGCATTGCTCAAGTCTCCTAGCCACCTAAGGTGGGCCTCGAAAGGATGGTACTGCCATAGCTGGTGTCTGAGTAAGGAGTCCTAGGGCAGGCTATCAAGACCACTGACAGTTCTTTATCTCCCAGACTCTCCACCACTCCCATGTACAGCCAACTAAAATGAGTCTACCCATGGATGGCTAAGCATTTCCATTCCTGTTTATTCTGGCTAAATGTAGTGTGTTCAGTTGATACATTATTGTTGTAAAAGATACATAGTGAAACATACAGGATGTGCAATCTAGCTGAGTTAATATTGCTGTTGGAACATTTGCATCTCTTCTTTTCATGATTTTAATTATGAAGACATATTAACATAGTCTCTTTTGCATTTAATATTATATTAATTCCATTTGAAAGTGAGTATGTGATTGAAATTGGAGGCCAGCACAAAAAGCTCAGTTAGGTCGCATAAAAGGCCACATCTAACTACTAAATAAGAAAGTGTTTGACCCATAAGTTATTGATTAGTGAACAAAAATTATAGAGCTATTTCCAAAAGGGAATAATGCAAGGTCTCAGTTTGGAAATCTTGATCACTGAGTTTTGTGTCTTTACAAGTGGCAGTGCTGAATTAATTTTCTGATGTATCTGTAAGTGCAAGCCAATTTACGGGAAAGAAGAAGGAACCTTTAGAACTAAACCCCTCAAGACTTATACATCTAAACAAAAATATAAAGTATCATGGAAATGGAAACCTGCAACAGGGGACATCTGAAGCTAAATGCAAAGCATATCCAGTCATCATTATTAAGGGTACGATTCTGTCGTGGATTCCATGACTTTTGGGGACTTCCAGGACTTCTGCAGTGGCAGGGCCAGAGCAGCGGTTAGGCCTAGGGCTGCTGGAGCAGTGGTTGGCAGCCAGTACCCAGGGCTGCCAGAGCAGCGGCTCCAGGGCTGAAGCAGCAGAAGTGGAGGGGCGTTTTGGGGTAGCAGCGCAGCTGGAGCAGCTACCACGGTCATCCCCGGGGCTGCCAGAGCAGTGGCAGGCGGCTAGACCCAGGGGCCACCAGAGCAGCAGGCCCCAATGGTCCCCCTCCAGAAGCACTCCCACTGTTAGTTGTGTCCGTCCCCCTCCCAACCCCCCCGGGGTATTTTTAGTAAAATTTAGGGACAGGTCATGGGCTTCCATGAATTTTTGTTTATTGTTAACAACCTGTCCCTGACTTTTACTAAAAATACCTGTGACAGAATCTTAACCTTAATCATTATGAAGCTCTAACACATACAATAGCTGGTCAGGAATTTTTCAATGAACTTTTTTTTCCATCAGAAAATGCTGATTTGTGGAAACAAACTTTTAGAGGAAATGGAATTTCTGGTCAAAATGAGAGCACTTCCATCCCAGAATAGCCAACAGCCTGATGGTTAGGCACTTGCCTAGGGGTGGGTGATCCAGATTCAAGTCTCTGCTTTGGAGCAGGGACATCTGAGGGGAATGCCCTATTCGAGGTTCGCTCTCTGTTCCACTGCAGGACAAAAACAACTTTTTAAACCTTGAAAACTTTAGTGAAACAGAATTCTTGTTTTCCAGACAGGGTAGTCTTGTGTAAAAATGATGTACCCTGTCTCGCAACTATATTAATTCGATCCTAATTAAAATGATTATGGCTGTGGTTTTGCCAGGAGGTGGCAGGGGAGAGAGGGTTTGTCACAGATTCTGTATTTTTATTTACAAGGACATTTTTAGTCTTAAACTGGCCCCATTGGCTTCACTGTCTTACGTAATGTTAACATCTTGTACGCACAACATTCTTCTCCTCCCTACCCCCAGACACTATGAAAACAGTCACAGTTTGTCACTAAATCACTTTGCTCTGCCCTGTCTACTCCTTCACCTCTTACTGTCCAGGAGAGCAATCACAGCAGCCCTTACCCATTTTGCTTCTCCCTACCCCTGACAACTCAATAACCAGGAACCACGTTACATGTAAAAAGAAATCTGTTTAAAAACCCAAAACAATTAGATCCTCTGCTTCAAGCATAACCATCTCACCAGCTGGGTGAGAGCTGGAGCTAAAGAGCAGTTGAATTGGCCTGCACCCCTTCAAACAAGAAAAGCCCTTTCCCAGCACCACTGACTTTCCCATAACTATATCAATGACATGTTGCTTTGTTACATGTATCTGTGACTGTGTTCCTCTCCATCCTGTGACATTTTAAAAAAATGTGCATCATGGCCATGATTCTATCTGGTTGCCCTCATTAATTTGAATGGTTTCTTCAGGTTTATAAAATACACTGTAATTAGTTCCTCAGGATATCTTATGGAGGCAGGGTATTTTAACTTATTTACCTGTGTTCTGAGCAGCAGGCTCAATCTGCTGAAGGAAGCAATCTTGCAGACTTGCTACTTGGGAAAGTGAGCCTTTCACTACCAGCTTCAGCTCATCCAAAGTGTCCTGGAGCAATCAGAGAAATTCACAGCATTCATCTCGGCACAACGAAGAAACAAGCATACAATCTTAAGAGGCTTTCCCCATTTCAACTGATGTGTGGATAGCTCTAAACCATGTTGGGTGGGGAGGGCTTAATAGCCACGATACGGTACCTCCTAACTAGTTTGGCCATTCCATAAAGTCCTTTTGACAGAAGACACTGCAATGAGCTGGGCAAAACCCCACATTTTGGTTTTGCAGATTTTCACACAGGTTTTTTTTTTTTTCTATTTTGAATCACATGATTTCACACAACAAATTTCAACAATAGATATTGCTATAACAACAATACCAAAAAATTATCCTGTGATTTCAAAGCAAAGGCATTTTTTGCTTGAAAACAAAATCATGTTCACTCAAAAAAAAAAAATATATGGGTACCTTACTATTTTGTGTGTCATAGAAATGGGCTCCTTTTCAAGTCTGTAATAAAATGAGGAGAAAACACTCCGTTTTGGACTAGTTTTCTATTTTATGAATATTTTGCATACAACTAGTTGCAATGATGGAAGATGTTTTTGTGCTGTGTTCCTGAAAGATACCGCTTTCTTAGGTTGATGTGGAAATCACAGTAAAAAATGTCAGCCCCCCTGCTTGGAATAACCCAGGCAGAGGTAGATAGCAAGGTTATAATCACATAGCTGGGATTTTGACTCCAGACCATTGCCAGTGTAGTTTTCCTCCTATTCCTTCCATTTCTGAATCAGTCATTACAGAGACTGAAGAGCCAAACTGCATATTTCTTGTACGCATGCACATTGAGCATAAATGCAGCCTATGTATTGTTCCTACAGATTTTCAGTAGGAACCTACTTAGAGCTCTCATTTTTGCAATAGGTAACAATTTACAAATAATCTGATCTTCAAGTAATACCTAGACTAAAACATCTTGGTTATGGTAGATTGTAAACTGGGTGAAATCCCGGTCCCTTTGCAATCAATGGCAAAATTTTCACTGACTTCAGTGCAGCCTGGATTTCACTCTATATCTAGAGAAGCCACCCAATTTTCCATTCATTTTACAGATTACTGTAAGACCTTCTCACTGCTAATGCACCTTCTTTCTAATTGCTCCACCTGCTCTTAAGTTTTCATACTTACCTGTGCCTTTTTTGGTAGGGTGCGAATTTCCACAGACTCTGAGCTGTGGTATAGACCTGAAAATGCTTTAGGTAGACCTTGAATGGCATCCACCTGCGTGCAGTCCAGATATAACTCTGCTGTGATGGATCCCCGCTGCAGACCACTCAACCTCAAAAGGACTGCATGGCGCTTCCCATCAGCCAGCTGGGTGTTGCTGAACATCACAGAGTTTAACTTCCCATCATTCTTCACGTAACGCAGGATGACTAGTAGAAAATACAAAACATGACTATAGGATGGCAACACAAAACGTGACGCGTGTCCTGATAATCTGAGTGGCTGGTGATTCGAAGCTCACTGTGGATACTTCTCACTGCTCTGGTTTATTTAATCACTTCTGCTTTGACAAATGTATCCCATATGCAAATATAAGCAGGGAATATAAATTTGACATAGAATTGCAGATGGAAGAAAACTCATAGGTGCAGTATTGTTGCCTACAGATCATTCTCCAGTGCTTTGTTCAGGCTCATTTTAAATTACTCAAATGATGGAGCATATGTCATCATAAGAGGGCATAATGTAATAAAATACACATTAACAGTGGTACAGCATTTAATTGGCAATCTGCAATTAATAGTATGGCAGAATTATACTCGACAGCCTAAAAGTTACTCTGCAGCAGAAATGCATAGCTAGAGTATAAGTTTCAGTAATGAGTATAACATCTCTGCAAAGGATGCTAACAATTGTGCAGTCAAATACACTGTTAATTATTACTTGATTCCATTTCTTTATCTGTCTTTCACCATGATGAACAGAAAATGAATACAAAAAGTAACACAGAAGAGAATGCAAACATAGTACTAAAATCTCTCTTCTTTTAATGCTTCCTGATAAAGAAGAGTTGTCAAACATCTGGCTTACCTGATGTACTCGCCTGGCCCCCAGGATAGACTGCACTTCACACACAGACACTCTTGTTATTAACTAAATTACTATATTGAAAAAAACTTTTAAAAATGAGTAAAATTGGAAAAGAAAAATCTATCCCCTAAGGAAACTGAATCTACAAGCGAGAATGAAACACCTCCTCAATGCCACCCAGCACTTATCCCCATGGTTACCTGCTAAACCTTCCTCTGTCCACAATCTCTTATGGGGGGGCAACCTAGCTGAGCATATGTGGAGATCCATAATAGCAACAGGGAGAACACATCTATGGTGTGTACAGCTACTTTCCAAGATCCCGTTGATTTAGCTTAAGTAACGTTATTGGAATCTGGCCCTTTTTTTGTGATATCACTCGCTCTGGCTAAGAAATCCAGATACCTGCAAACTTGGACTCCTAGGCATCTCAAGGGGATGGTAACTGTCCAAATTTTGTTTAAAATCAAGGCTAATTACATATATAAACAATAGTAATGTACTTCTGTCCTCTTTTGGAATCTTATAAAAGTGTTTGGAGGATTTTTTTTTTTTTTTTTTTATAATTGCAGCTTCTTTTTAATAGGGTAAAACAGCTGCTGGAACATCTTTCCTAGCTAGTGTCCAGACTTTGCAACATTTTACTGCTCTCGGGAATGAGAAATCTGTAAGTTACCCAATGAGTCTGTGTGAGTGAGGCAGAAGGTCTGTAGGTAGGATAAAGGGAAAATACAAAAATGCTCCCTGTATGTAAAGCCACTTGGCACATATTACATATGATATATTTATGATTACAACCCTCTAGAACTGAAGAAACAAGAGACTGGTGTTTAGACTCTTTGGATACTTGTAGGCAGTTATCATGACCCCTCTAGTTGTCATTTATTCTAAGGTTTGGGATTTCCACTATTCTTTTTATACTATTAATGACTCTTTGTGTTTCTTATGTGTTTTGAACTTCCTTAGAATTTTCTTTGGACACTACATTGATATCATTTGCTTTGGTCATTTCTTTCCATTTCTTAAATATAAAGAACCAGCTTTTGCTCTGTTTTACCAGTATAAATCCACAGTAATTCCAATGAATCTGATGAAGTCAATTCTGATTTATACCAGTGTGTGGCCCCTTCTATCTTTAGTTTATATATCCTTTCTGGAAATCTCAGCAGTTGCTGTCAATGACTCAATTATTTTCAGCATTTTCTATGTACAAAAACAGCCAGACATGAGATTTCCTTAGAATCACTTGGGGTCATCAGTAACTTGACAAAAAGTGACTCTGCTTACTGGCAAATGCTGAGTTTCACTTGCCAACTCTATGTTGCAGGCATTTACTTATGTGATTGCTACGTGCATGGGGATATATTAAAGCAGGATCCTTGGAACTGGGCCCTGCAGTCAGAATGACTGAACACAGCAGTGAGTCAGTCAGAGAGAAACCAGAGGACAGTGGTGGAGCACACAACTGATTGCTGGCCACCTGCCAGGATAGCTTTAGGACAGCTGAACTGTCTGGCTTGAGAGGAAGATCCAAGGACTCATTATTGGGCCAAAGCCAAAGGCCGGTCGAGGGGGCTGGAACAGTCTGTTGAAGAAGATGAGGGCAAAGTTTTGATGGACTACAGCCCCAGTTACACTCAAATCACCTGTGATCCTGCAAGTACCCTCCCACCGCCAGAATGCTTGACACGGACGACCTGCAGATAACGAAGTGTTCAGTTACTTGCACTGTCTAAAAAACATTCACTGTCATTCTGGCTCCTGAAAGCCAATACAATGGTCTGAGCTTAGAAAATGTTCAGTGAAACTACAGCTGCAGCATAGTAATAGACTGTGGCTCACAGAGCTGTTAAGCTATATCAGTTATATTTATTTAGATTTTAAAAGAAACATTGATGTAAAAGAGGTAATTCTGTTATGTGAGAACAGTTTTTCTCCAAGTGCCCTTATTAGGCAGTGAGCATGAGAAGTCTGCAGGACTATTTTAGCTTTTTGTCTATGAAAAATGCACCAGTTTAACTAGATCAAATTAAAAAAAAATGACCTACTTAAACAGGTGCAAATCCCTAATCTAGATACACTTAAAATGGTTCACCTCTTGCTTTTATCAAATTATCTTGCATCAGTAAGACTGATTACATTAATTTGATATAAGCAAGATTTAAACCAGTTACTGTACATTGACATTAGAAGTCTACAGCAGTTTAACTAGATTGAATTAGTTAAACCAGTGCACCTTTCTGGTATAGACAAGATCTTAGTGTAGACTTAGCAAATCCGGGGGTGGGAGGGAACCCACGTCCAATTATTCTGCTGTAAACCTCACACAGACATTAACGTACTTACAATAGAATAAACAAAAACAAAACCAGAATGTGTGCAAAACATCTGGACCCAGTTTTCAAACATGGTACAGTCACAGATAACTAACTTCTGCTTCGGGTTGCTTAGATCAACACTTAGTGCATCAGTGGAAATATTATGCCCCTATATTATGAAGTACAAATGTTTAGATTTCACATCTTGTTTAGGTGTCCATTTGCCATCTGGGCCCACAATGTGCATAACAATAAAGTCTTGAAATAATACTATATTTACCCTCAAAAGGATGCCAAATCATCCCCAGATTCCGTGTAATCATCTAACTAAGATGAGCTGTAGTGAAAAGCCCCACTCCAATGAGCATTCTGACCTACTGCCCACAGCTATTGTACTGCACACTGGATATTTTCAAAGCACTTAACAAATGTTAACTAATTATACAGGTGCATGTCCTAGGCAAACCACACTAAAATAATGTGGGAGAATAGATCTCAATGGACAGCTCTACTGAGGAAGTTCTGTCTGTTTAACTAATCTTAAATCTGAATTTATCATATAATGGTGCTAGAGTGGCAGCCTTGTAGACTGAAATTCTCTACGTATTCAAGAGTCCAAAAGGAAATGAGTAGTGACAGTGCAAGCTTCTCCACACTGCCCATCAATATACCTCAATCCCGACACAGAGGGATCATCTGTAAAGATGAGAAGGTAACTCACTCTTCGTGTTCACTGTGTGCAATAGAAACATATTAAGAACTGCCAGGGAACAATTTAAACATTGTCTATAAAGCTCAAAAAGTCTGTTCCTTAATGCATACCAAGAAAGATCTGAAGGCATGCAAAAGTTCTTGCAAATTAGACACAAGCGTGACTTATTTTTTTTCAACAACGTGTGTGTGTATATACACTGTGCCTGATCCTGCAGTTCTTACTGAGGGCCAGTGCAACCTATTAGGCGACCTAGGCGGTCGCATAGAGCACTAGCATTTGGGGGGCGGCATTTTCTTCGGCGGTGACCGCAGTGGCCAGATCTTCGGCTGCCCCGGTCGTCGTCGGCATTTAGGCGGAGGGAGCTGGGGCAAGGGGGGCGCGGGGAGGGCTGCCTGCAACAAGTAAGGGGGGGGGCACGCAGGAGAACTCCCCGCCCCAGCTCACCTCTGCTCCGCCTCCTCCCCTGAGCACGCCGCCCCGCTCTGCTTCTCTCCCTCCCAGGCTTGCGGCACCAAACAGCTGATTGGCGCCGCAAGCCTGGGAGGCGGGAGAAGTGGAGCAGCGACGGCATGCTTGGGGAGGAGATGGAGCAGAGGTGAGCTGGGGTGGGGAGCTGCTGCACGGCTCCCCGGGTGGGGTGCCTGAGGGCGGAGGGGGGTTGGGAGCTGCCGCAGGGCTCGGGGAGGGGGCAGAGCAGAGGTGAGCTGGGGTGGGGAGCTGCCACACAGCTCCCCGGGCGGGGGGGGAGCTGCCACGGGGGAGCTGCCGCAGGGCTCGGGGAGGGGGCGGAGCAGAGGTGAGCTGGGGTGGGGAGCTGCCGCAGGGGAGGGCCAGGGGGGGTGGGGAGCTGCCGCAGGGGGGGGCGCCGCCGCAGGGCTCGGGGAGGGTGCAAGGTGGAAGTTTCGCCTAGGGCGCGAAACATCCTTGCACCGGCCCTGTTCTTACTCATTGACTTCAGGAGCAGTTTCCTGGAGCTATAGGACCAGACCTTTGGTTTTAAGGGTTTTCTCTGTATGCGCCTCTGTATTTTCTAATTAAAAAGATATAAGTTGTTCTTTTAAGTGAGTGGGAGAATTTTCCTACATCTAACTTAAAATTTCTCAACAAATATATTTCTAACTTTGCTCAAGTCCGTACGGTGCCTCTTAATTAACTGTTTCCAATAAACAGAGAACAAACATTCTCCATCACCTGAAAGATTCTATAAGCGCTAGGAACATTTGGTTTGCACAGTCAAATCTAAACTTCAGGTCCATGGCGCAAGTACCCTTCTTTCATATGCATGAGGCAGCAAGTGCGTGTGTCTGTCACATTCCTTAGTAATAAGAAGCAGTGATTGTCCCAAGGGGAAAAAGGAAGGAAAACAACTTTACATGTTTCTTTAGGAGCCATTCAGCGCTTGCTTGTAGCAAGCTGGCTAGTAGAACGCAGAGACCCCAGTTGACTTTCTCAGCATGCTTCTCCAAGTAGGCATCAGGGTAGTATCAGTGCTGTGCAAGGAAGCATAAAAAGGGAGGCGAGAATGTTGCCAACACTTATATCTTCCTGAGCAGTAGAATGAGCAGGTGATGAGTAGTGAAATAAACAACAAAAGAGTAGCTGCAAATAACATTTGTAAAGACTATTGCAGACATGTCAATAATTGTAGATCCATAAAATAAGGAAGTTGGGGTCAAATAACTTACCTTTATTCAATCGCCCCACCACTGTAAATTCAAAATACTTGCTATTGTCATCTGAAGAATATAAGCCAAATATGGTGGCTGTACTCTTTGTCTGCAATTTGAATGTTGAGAGCACATATACTTCATTCAATGTAGGATCAGCAAGCGCTTGCTGTAGAAAGTTTACCAGTCTCCGGCTGGGAGATGAAAGAAGATCAAAAACTGTAAAATAAAAGGATTTGGGAAGTTGGTAGGTAAACTATATATCAAATCATAGTACAATAATGACCCAAGAGAACTTCATCTAATATCCCTCAATGACTTCTCTTTGGGGGATAGAAACTATTCTTTGTTGTCATGGGGATATTTGAGCAATTAATCCAAATTCTCTCTGAACTGCAGCTAGAATATATAAAGCAATTTTTCACTCATGACATCAGACTCTTTACGGCCTTTGTTGTCACTTATTTCATTTTAGCAACAGTTGTTAGCAAGTATTATCTATTATTGCTCAAATACTAGCATCCTTTACTCTATTTTTCAATTCAAATTATCAAAATCTTTTAATGCAGATTTCTAAAATTCATCTTTTTAACAGAAATCTCTTAACCCACTGTTGTTTTTATAAATTCAGACACTGTCATTCATGCTTCAATCAAGTCCAAGATCTAAAGTCAAAATTTGCATGTAAAAATTTCAGTGTACTGTACGGTACAAATATTTTGGTTTCAGTTAATATAGTCTATATAGGCAGATATCTAATATGATATAAATGATTACTTTCTTTGACTTTCCAGAAGGCTAAAAGAAGACATTTTACGTAAATAAGACCCACATTCTCTTCATAGTACTGATACCAAATCAAGGCACATCTGAAGGCATAGATTAAGAAACTGAAAGGAGTGACATAATTAAATCTACTTGAATTCTCTTTAACTTTTAAAGAATGCATATAGACCTTTTTCTGATAGTCTCACATAGTTAGAAGCATAGAATATCTCTCACTTTCTTTTTTAACACCTATATCAAATCACGCTTTTCTCAATATTTCCAAATCTTTGAATACATTTTTCTAAGACAGAATTGGAACAAAGGCACACTTTTCTGTTGATGAAATATTGTTATTTTACTATGGTCGTTAATTATTACTGCTTTTTGAGTAATAAATATAGATGGGAGGGTAAAAGTTAATTAAATGCCTCCAAACCAAATCACCAATGCTACTAGAAATCTTGCAAATCTCGGATATAAACCAAATATTATTAAAATTGCATATTTCCTATCTCCTTCCTATAAGAACTAATTACAAGGGAACCACTTCAGTAAACTTGTGGTAGTTCTGTTTATTTAGTCACAGTGCTGTACATAAGGTATGCCCTTTTAATAGCTCCATTATGTTAGGGCTATATTACCCCACCCTCACTAACAAGACAAAAACTGGTGGAACTCAATGGGGGTGGAAGACTGGATACACAGAAGAAAGGTAACAGCAGCTCTGTGGTATGCTCTGCCTTAGTTTTCCAAAGTTATAATATAAAGTTTAGGCTGAAAAGGTGAGGGACAGGTAGGCCTGCTCTGCCTGGCCTCATCTCCTATAACTCTGTCCCTCAGCTACAACAATTTTGACTCAGTCAATTTTGACTGCATTATTTTTCAAAGTGACCGCTCTGTATAATGAATTCCACTGAATGCACCTTTCCCTACACCCGGGGCAGCAGTTGTCTCCAGGGCAGCCAACAGAAGGGACTACATGGGAACACAGCTTCCTCCAGGATCACATGAAAACACCTCAGCTCTAAGGAGGCACTGGGATTCCATGCTCCCAAGTTCTATGCAAGTTTCAGGATACCAGATGGGTTAGAGGGCAGAATCACTCCCCATTGCATTTGGATGCAAATGGAATTCCCCCACAGAATGAGGAAAGAAGGAGGTTCTCCCCTTATAGGCGGCCTTCATTTCTTATAAACCTATTGAAAGTTGCACTAATATTCTACTATTTAATGGCCTGATTCTTATGCACCTCAATCTCCCACTGACTTTACTAGGTGTTTGTGGTACACTACAAAAGAAGGACCAGGCTCTAAATGTACCCAAGATTTATTGTCGAATACCAGAGAAATGAATGTCTGAGAGCCACCTCGCCAAATGCCATTGCTAGCATTAATTTATATCCAAAAATGATTTCATTATATACACAGGGCAACCAAGAAGGATTGAGCCCTCACTTCTACTGAGATCAATGATATGGTGGAGGAGGGATTGACACTTCTTCACATTTGGCCCATAGAAAGAAGCCACATAGCCCCAATCAAAGACAGAAGGACAACTCACTACTTCATACAGCAAACTCTTGCAGGTAATAACCACCCAAAATATGCAGCTAAATCTTCTAAGTTATAACATTGGCATAGAATAGAAATCTTCTAGGTCTGTTAAATGCTAAAACAGTTATTGAAAAGGGCATATATTAGTCAAATCCATCCCTGGTGTGAGGCACTCAC